>NC_091769.1:1463750-2927500 GCF_029378745.1 Bos indicus | reverse complement strand
CTGGAAAAGGTTAATTTTCATTCCAGTCCCAAAGAAAGGCAATGCCAAAGAATGCTCAAACTACCACACAATTGCATTCATCTCAGTTCAGTTCAGTTCAGTTCAGCCGCTCAGTCATCTCCAACTCTTTGTGACCCCATGAATCGCAGCACGCCAGTGACGTTAAAATTCTCCAAGCCAGGCTTCAGTAATATGTGAACCGTGAACTTCCAGATGTTCAAGCTGGTTTTAGAAAAGGCAGAGGAACCAGAGATCACATTGCCAACATCTCCTGGATCATCGAAAAAGCAAAAGAATTCCACAAAATCATCTATTTCTGCTTTATTAACTATGCCAAAGCCTTTGACTGTGGATCACAATAAACTGTGGAAAATCCCGAAAGAGATGGGAATACCAGACCACCTGACCTGCCTCTTGAGAAACCTGTATGTCAGGAAGCAACAATTAGTTAGATCTGGACATGGAACAACAGACTGTTTCCAAATAGGAAAAGGAGTACATCAAGACTATATATTGTCACCCTGCTTATTTAACTTCTATGCAGAGTACATCATGAGAAACACTGGGCTGGAGGAAGCAGAAGCTGGAGTCAAGATTGCTGGGAGAAATATCAATAACCTCAGATATGCAAATGACACCACCCTTATGGCAGAAAGTAAAGAAGAACTAAAGAGCCTCTTGATGAAAGTGAAAGAGGAGAGTGAAAAAGTTGGCTTTAAAGCCAACATTTTTTTTGTTAAACATTCAGAAAACTAAGATCATGGCATCTGGTCCAATCACTTCATGGAAAATAGATGGGGAACCAATGGAAACAGTGGCTGATTTTATTTTTCTGGGATCCAAAATCACTGTAGATTGTGATTGCAGCCATGAAATGAACAGACACTTACTCCTTGGAAAGAAAGTTACGACCAGCCTAGACAGTGTATTCAAAAGCAGAGAGATTACTTTGCCAACAAAGGTCTGTCTAGTCAAGGCTATGGTTTTTCCAGTAGTCATGTATGGATGTGAGAGTCGGACTGTGAAGAAGGCTGAGTGCTGAAGAATTGATGCCTTTGAACTATGGTGTTGGAGAAGACTCTTGAGAGTCCCTTGGACTACAAGGAGGTCCAACAAGTCCATCCTAAGGGATATCAGTCCTGGGTGTTCACTGGAAGTACTGATGTTGGAGCTGAAACTCCAGTACTTTGGCCACCTCATGTGAAGAGTTGACTCATTGGAAAAGACCATAAGGCTGGGAAAGATTGAGGGCAGGAGGTGAAGGGGACAACAGAGGATGAGCTGGTTGGATGGCATCACAGACTCAATAGACATGGGTTTGGGTGGACTCTGGGATTTGGTGATGGACAGGGAGGTCTGGTGTGCTGCAGTTCCTGAGGTTGCAAAGAGTCAGACATGACTCAGCGACTGAACTGAACTGAACTGAACTGATTAAAGTTCAGTGTTAAAGTTAAGAAAAAGTAGACTTAAGTAGACATTACTAACTGAGCAGGAAAAAAATTAGGCCTCCAAAGAATATGTAATAAAAAGCTGTTCCTAGACTGGGAAGAAGTTTAGATAAGTAAGAAATCTATTTTACTCAATATATTTAGGAAATTTATGAATATGAGACTCAGCATTTTACCCCAGGCATGATTTTCAGAAATAAATTTAATGACAGAATTGTAGGATTTTCAATTTACCTATCAAACTACTAGGAAATTTTATTTTATATGATTCATAAAATCTTCACATCACTTTCTCAAAGTTTATTTACTTTTCACTTGAATTTCAATACAAACAAGTGGTTTTCATTTGTGGTCATTTCTTTTATCACTCTACCACTTTAGTTTTATACTAGTACCTTTTCTGACAGCAAAGCCACAGATTGTTAAGAGATACTACTAAACTAATTTTCCATATTAGAGCTATAACAAAAGAGAAAGTACTCTCATCAGTAAGTTCTGCCTTTCAAAGCATGTATGCCCTCGAATACCTGCAATAGGGCTTACAAATGAGAAGTCCTTGTTCAAATTAAGCTGCATGCATCATGTGTCAAAGTTAAAATAAGCAATCGCAAATTACAAAGACAGAATAAAGATATTCTGTCATTTTGGTACAGGTAGTGGGGAAAGTATGAAAGCAAAAGAGATCATATATCAACAGTCTCACTGTTGTATAGTTATTGAACCTTCGTAAGCAGGAATTCCCAAGTGATTACTCAGTGCTGAAGGTCCAGACTTATTACATAAAGTATCTATCAAAGCCAAGATGATGATTGATAAGCAACTTCTGTGTGATTAATGGGTACAGGAGTACAAAGCAAAGGAGATTTAAAAAGCCAATGGGTTTTATTGATAGAGTCAACCTCAACTCTCAACAAGGCAAAATACTCATTTAATCAGCAACCCAGTAAGCTGCTTAGAAAAATACTTCTCTGCCCAGGTGAAAAACTAGCATGAGCTTGTAGATGATAGCACATTTAACAAATTCATTCATGACATTCAATAAGAAAATTATTTCTCGAAAGCAACTAAATCAAAATTGTCCTTTAATGGAAGAACAGGGTTTTATCTCATCTAGAAAACCTCTTGAGTTCAGTTGAAAAAATACACTGAAGCTGCTATAGATTAAATTAAGAATGCAAAACCAATACAATATTGTAAAGTAATTAGCCTCCAATTAAAATAAATAAATTTAAATTAAAAAACAAAAAAATAAAATAAACATTAAACTAAAAAAAAAAAAAGAATGAGCTGCATACACAGTGCTAATCCAAGTAATTCCTCCTGTTTGTTGTTCTGTGTGCATGTGTATGTCTTAGGGCAGCCAGATTTAGCAAGTAAAAATACAGAACACCCAGTAAAATTTGATTTCAGATAAAAACAGATAAAATTTATTATGTGTAAGATTATCTATTGTTTATCTGAAATTCAAATTTAACTAGGCTTCCTATACTTTGTCTGCCAAACTAGCACACCTATGTATGTATGTCTCTGTGTATGCAGTTGTCTTGTTGTAACTACTGTTTTTTTAACACAAGAACAGCTAATATTTACATAGATCATATCCTTAGAACTACAGAGTTTAGAGCAGGAAGATCCATAGGCATAATGTAGTTTAATAATTTTATTCTATAATTAAGCAAACTGAGATGCAAACAAATTAAATGATTTGTCAAAATCCCACAGCTAGTTAATATTCAGAGAAAACTAGAATACAGTTGTCCTGGATCCCATTTCTTTCTAACACTATATATTTTCTCTCTTAAGTCTGAACTACTAATTGGTTTTTCAGCAACAAATCTGGGCCAGACTGATGACTTCATTCAGACAGATACACCTATTTACACATCATTTTTGTTTCTGCATATGGGATAAAATACATACAAACACATACATAGCTGCAAGGAGAGTTTCAAGGCAACACGTCATATAGAAAGAACATCTGTTGCTGGAGGCTTCCCAGAATCCAAGCCTCCTTTAAATATTAGCACCCAAAATTCATTGTAGGAAAGGACCCTAGCCCACTGAATACAGTCTGATAGAGCTATTGATTGGAACATCTTTCCCAGTCATTAAGTGAACATATGACCCACTCAACAAGCTAAGCCAATTGACAATTTTCATTCCCAGACCCCTGCTAGACTTCAGTTTTAATTTTGAGGCAAGTAGCCAAGGGATCGGAGAAGGCAACGGCACCCAAATCCAATACTCTTGCCTGGAAAATCCCATGGTAGGCTGCAGTCCATGGGGTTGCGAAGAGTCAGACACAACTGAGCAACTTCACTTTCACTTTTCACTTTCATGCATTGGAGAAGGAAATGGCAACCCACTCCAGTGTTCTTGCCTGGAGAATCCCAGGGATGGCGGAGCCTGGTGGGCTGCCATCTATGGGGTCTCACAGAGTCGGACACAACTGAAACAACTTAGCAGCAGAACCAGCAGCCAAAAGATGATTCCTCCAATCCTACCCCACCCAGATAATGAGATGGTTTCAGGTCATTTGTTACAGTGGAAATGATGAAGCAAGTTCTTACCTCCAAGACCTTTTAAAGTTAATTAGTTCCTTCTGTATAAAGCCAGGTTCTTCAGCTCTTTCATAGTCTTCCAGTAAGTCACCTGTTTAGCTAATAGAAGCAGAGTTGGCTTCTGGCTTCTATTGCTTTCAACCAAGGAACTGTGATTAAGAAACAATATATGCACACTTCAAAAAGAAATTGAATTGTAATGTTGATATGCAAATAACTTTTAGCATTATAGGCAATCCAATAACTGAGAGGTGCAAAAGAAAGAATACTGAGTCACTGAAAAATTTAAATATATTAAATGTATATGTTATATTTTATATATTTTATTTGAGTGATTTTAAAATTAATCTAAAATGTTCAATTGCAAAAAGTCAAAATCAAACTGTTATGTAGATTATTAATAAACTTCCAAAAATTTAAATGTAAAAATTTGAACTATAAAGATTATAGAACAAACATAGGAGAAAATTGTTTTTAACCTTAAGTTAGACCAAGATTTCTTGAAAAGTCACAAAAAGCATAAACCATACAAAGAAAATAGTGATAAACTGGTCCTCACCAAAACTGTAAATTTTGCTCTTTAAAAGATACTGTTCAGGAAGTGGAAAGACAAGCCACAAACCGCAGACTGGGAGTAAAGATTTGTAAAAAAGTATATATACATATAAATATATGTATATATATACGTGTGTGTTTGCATTAGCCCGTGCACTCAGTTGCTAAGTCATGTGTGACTCTTTGCGATCCCAAGGGCTGTAGTCCACCAGGTTCCTTTGTCCATAGGACTTTCCAGGAAAGAATACTGGAGGGGGTTGCTATTTCCTCTTCCAGGGGACCTTCCCTACCCAGGGATCAAACTTGTGTCTCTTGTGTCTCCTGCATTAGTAGGCAGATTCTTTACCAGGGGCTAAATCACTGCAGATGGTGACTGCAGCCATGAAATTAAAAGACGCTTACTCCTTGGAAGGAAAGTTATGACCAACCTAGATAGCATATTCAAAAGCAGAGACATTACTTTGCCAACAAAGGTCCGTCTAGTCAAGGCTATGGTTTTCCCTGTGGTCATGTATGGATGTGAGAGTTGGACTGTGAAGAAGGCTGAGTGCCGAAGAATTGATGCTTTTGAACTGTGGTGTTGGAGAAGACACTTGAGAGTCCCTTGGACTGCAAGGAGATCCGACCAGTCCGTTCTGAAGTATATCAGTCCTGGGATTTCTTTGGAAGGAATGATGCGAAAGCTGAAACTCCAGTACTTCGGCCACCCTCATGCAAAGAGTTGATCATTGGAAAAGACTCTGATGCTGGGAGGGATTGGGGGCAGGAGGAGAAGGGGATGACAGAGGATGAGATGGCTGGATGGCATCACTGACTCGACGGACGTGAGTCTGAGTGAACTCCGGGAGTTGGTGATGGACAGGGAGGCCTGGCGTGCTGCGATTCGTGGGGTCTCAAAGAGTCGGACACGACTGAGCAACTGAACTGAACTGAACTGAAGAAATAGATTTAAGGGACTAGATCTGATAAACAGAGTGCCTGATGAACTATGGACAGAGGTACGTGACATTGTACAGGAGACAGGAATCAAGATTATCCCCAAGAAAAAGAAATGCAAAAAAGCAAAATGGCTGTCTGAGGAGGCCTTAAAAATAGCTATGATAAGAAGGGAAATGAAAAGCAAAGGAGAAAAGGAAAGATATAAGCATCTGAATGCAGAATTCCAAAAAATAGCAAGGAAAGATAAGAAAGCCTTCCTCAGCGATCAATGAAAAGAAATAGAGGAAAACAATAGAATGGGAAAGACTAGAGATTTCTTCAAGAATATTAGAGATACCAAGGGAACATTTCATGCCAAGATGGGCTTAATAAAGGACAGAAATGGTATGGACCTAACAGAAGCAGAAGATATTAAGAAGAGGTGGTAAGAATACACAGAACTGCACAAAAAAGATCTTCATGACCCAAATAATCACGATGGTGTAATCACTCACCTAGAACCAGGCATCCTAGAATGTGAAGCCAAGTGGGCCTTAGGAAGCATCACTATGAACAAAGCTAGTGGAGGTGATGGAATTCCGGTTGAGCTATTTCGAATCTTGAAAGATGACGCTGCGAAAGTGCTGCACTCAATATGCTAGCACATTTGGAAAACTCAGCAGTGACTACAGGACTGGAAAAGGTCAGTTTTCATTCCAGTCCCAAAGAAAGGCAATGCCAAAGAATGCTCAAGCTACCCCACAATTGCACTCATCTCACATGCTAGTAAAGTGACGCTTAAAATTCTCCAAGCCAAGCTTCAGTAATATGTGAACTGTGAACTTCCAGATGTTCAAGCTGGTTTTAGAAAAGGCAGAGGAACCAGAGATCACATTGCCAACATCTGCTGGATCATTGAAAAAGCAAGAGAGTTCCAGAAAAATATCTATTTCTGCTTGATTGACTATGCCAAAGCCTTTGACTATGTGGATCACAATAAACCATGGAAAATTCTGAAAGAGATGGGAATACCAGACCACCTGACCTGCCTTTTGAGAAACCTGTATGCAGGTCGGGAAGCAACAGTTAGAACTGTCCAGTTAGAACTGTACATGGAACAACAGACTGGTTCCAAATAGGAAAAGGAGTACGTCAAGGCTGTATATTGTCACCCTGCTTATTTAACTTCTATGCAGACTAAGTACATCATGAGAAACACTGGGCTGGAGAAAGCACAAGCTGGAATCAAGATTGCCAGGAGAAACATCAATAACCTCAGATACACAGATGACACCACCCTTATGGCAGAAAGTGAAGAAGAACTAAAAATCCTCTTGATGAAAGTGAAAGAGCGGAGTGAAAAAGTTGGCTTAAAGCTCAACATTCAGAAAACTAAGATCATGGCATCTGGTCCAATCACTTCATGGGAAATAGGTGGGGAAACAGTGGAAACAGTGTCAGACTTTATTTTTCTGGGCTCCAAAATCACTGCAGATGGTGACTGCAGCCATGAAATTAAAAGACGCTTACTCCTTGGAAGGAAAGTTATGACCAACCTAGACAGCATATTAAAAAGCAGAGACGTTACTTTGCCAGCAAAGGTCCGTCTAGTCAAGGCTATGGTTTTTCCAGTAGTCATGTATGGATGTGAGAGTTGGACTATAAAGAAAGCTGAGCACCAGAGAATTGATGCTTTTGAACTGTGGTGTTGGAGAAGACTCTTGAGAATCCCTTGGACTGCAAGGAGGTCCAACCAGTGTTCACTGGAAGGACTGATGTTGAAGCTGAAACTCCAATACTTTGGCCACCTCATGCAAAGAGCTGACTCATTGGAAAAGACCCTGATGCTGGGAAAGATTGAGGGCAGGAGATGAAGGGGATGACAGAGGATGAGATGGCTGGATGGCATCACCGACTCAGTGGACATGGGTTTGGGTGGACTCTGTCATTGGTGATGGACAGGGAGGCCTGGAGTGCTGTGGTTCATGGGGTTGCAAAGAGTCGGACATGACTGAGGGACTGAACTGAACTGAACTGAACTGAACATGGTAAAGAATCTGCCTGCAATGAGGGAGATCTGGGTTCAATTCCTAGGTTGGGAAGATCCCCTGGAGGAGGGCTTGGTAACCCACTCCAATATTCTTGGCCTGGAGAATCTCCATGGACAGAGGAGCCCAGAGTTGGACATAACTGAAGTGACTAAGCAGTATATATATATTTAAAACTTGTAGCCAGAATATTTAACAAAATCTCTCAAAACTCTCAAAACTGCAGAAAAATAACAAAAATCAGAAAAGATTTGAATAGACACTTTACCAAAGAAAATACCCATATGCAAGTGAGCATATGAAAATATGTTCAATATCACTAATTATTAGAAAAGTACAAACTAAAAACACAATGGAAAAAAATTTCACAACCAAAAGGAGCCTAAGGATTTATGACAACTTAATATAATTTGTTATTCTACACAGCATCCTAGAATCTGGGAAAGATTCTGGGAAAGAGTCTAGGAAAATCTAAATAAAGGGATAATAAATAAATAAATCTAAATAAGGAAATCTACATAAATTATGGACTTTGGTTAATGATAATATATTCAATATAGTCATTATTGTAGCAAATGTGCTATACTAGTATAAGGCATTACTAATAGGAGAAACTGGGTGCACAGTATATGGAACCTTCCTGTATTTCAGTAAATCAAAATTTTTCAGTCAATCAAAAGCTGTTCTAAAAAATGAAGCCTATTAAACACACACACACAACTATTAGAATGGTTAAAATTAAGAGTGACTATAGCAAGTTTTGATGAAGACATTGAGTTATAAGCACTCTTATGTACTACTGGCAGGGATGTAAAATAGACAACTTTGTAAAAGAGTTTGAAAAAACAGATATCTAACTTAAAAATATAAACCTGTATCCAGAATATATTTTTTAAAAACTTTTACAATGCATCAGTAAGAAGACAACAACTGAAAAATGAACAGAAGATGTGAACAAATACTTAACCAAAGAAAGTATACAAAGGCCAGTAAGTACATGAAAAATAATGAACATCATTACCCATTAGTGAAGTGATACAAATGCCAATAAGTACATGAAAATTAATGAACAGCATTACCCATTAGGAAAACACAAATTAATAACCACAACAAAATATCACTACACCGCTAAAATGGCTAAATTTTTAAAAGAACTATGATGCCAGTCACTGGTAAGGGTGCAGAGCAACTAGAATTCTCATCTACTGTTGGTAGAAGTACAAAATAGGATAATAGTATAACCTGTATAGAAAAGAGATTGCTAATTTCACATGAGGATGAATATACATTTACCATATGAGTCAACAATTCCTCTTGTGGGTATTTATCCAGAGAAATGAAAACATATGTCCATACAAATACTTTTTTGTGAATGCTTACAGCAGCTTGGTTCTAACAGTTGGAATCTAGAAACAATCCAAATGTGTAACAACAAATAAATGAATTGAATGGATAAGCAAACTGTAGTATACCATGCAATGGAATTTTAATCAGAAATAAAAGGATGAAATATTGATACATGTAAAAATACAAATGAATCTCAAGACTATTATGCTAAGTAAAAGAAGCTGGACAGTAAAAGTGATATACTATATGCTTTCTCTATGTGACCTTCTGGAAAAACCAAAACCATAGGGATGGAAATCATACCAATGATTATCAGAGGCTGAAGGACAGGAGAGGAGACTGACTGCAAAGGGGTCACTTTTTGTGTTGATGAAAACGTTACATATTTTGATTACAGTGGTGGTTATACATTTGGCAAAACTCAACAAACCAGTCAAATGAGAAGAACAAATTTTATTTTATGTGAAGAATACCACTAAATACCTTTTAAAAATTGAGGCAAACAGAAATTAAAAAAAAAAAAAAAAACACAGTTCCCAGAGAGATGTTAAAAAGAGTCTGATATATGTCAATGCAAACATAAAGGCTTTCCCAAGGTACTAAAACTGAATGATTAGTGGTAAAGGAGAGAAGTGATTATGTACACAGTGTTTGAAGTAGAGAGTGAAGTACGTACAGAGGATTGCTGGTAGCAGGAAATACCGTACACCCTGGTCTGGGAAAATGACAGGGAGCTACAGTGGCTGGGCACAGAATGCCATGCCAAACAGAGACATGAACAAAATTTCACAGCTTCGGGTGTAAAAGAGGGGGCGCAGGTTTCCAGCTTACTGAATGGAATGGACAAGGTGCATCTCCTAACGAGGGAAAGCAGCTTTGCAAGAGATCATGAGGTTGTTCTTATATATGTGGAATGAAAGTTTTCCTCCAGGTGCTACAAATATGACAAGTAAGGCAACTGGAGAGTTGAGGTTAAACCATATGAAAATACTAATATTGAACCACTGTGACCTATAAAAGGTAACTTCTATGTTTGGATCTAGTAAGTTCCTAGAGCTCCTATCCAGCCAAGAGTGATACCATTGCCTTCATTTTTTTTTTTAAAAAAAAGCAAACACTGACTATTCTTCAAGCAAAATTATTATAGCAACTACACTTTTAATGTAGAACCAGTAACAAAGAATATGTAAGTTTCAAAGTTGCATACGATGTGAAATATATTTATGCATCATATATTTTCGGCAATAGTTATTAATCATTTTATTTTGAAACAAATTAAAGAAATTATGATCCACCACAGAAGCTGATATAAATAACTAAAGGCTTTTGGAAAAGAAGCCGCCATTGGATATTTGTTGAAAAATAAATTATTCAAGTATGGCTCACAGTTGCTCCTCTGAGATCAGTTAACTCCTTCTATAAGTCAAACTTCAGATTCCAAAGACTCAAATATGCTATAAAATTCCTTCTGTTGTAACATTTGTGCAAAATTTTACCAGTTACTATTCAACTGTAGGTAAGCAAATGCAATCTAATCAACTGTAACAGGAATAGGTTTCAGGAGATAACTAATAGGTTCCCAATCAATAGGAAAGAATATAAAAAAGAATATATATATAATATATATACACACATATACTATATATTGTCATACATATACACATATGTATACATAAGTGTGCACATATATGTTGTCATACATATATATGTACACATAAGTGTATAAGTGTATATGTCTGTGTGTGTAGGGCTTCCCAGGTGGCACTTGTGGTAAAGAACCTACCTGACTGTGCAGGAGATGTAAGAGACTCAGGTTTGACCCCTGGGTCAGGAAGACTGCTTGGAGGAGAGTAGGGCAACCCACTCCAGTATTCTTGCTTGGAGAACCCCTTGAACAGAGGACCTCATCAATTATAGTGCATAGGGTCACATAGAGTCAGACATGACTGAAGTGACTCAGCATGCACACACACAAAACCACAAATACATATGACTGAACTGAACTGATAATTGATGTACAATGCTGTGTTAATTTCTGCTATTCAGCAAAGTGATTCAGTTCAGTTGCTCAGTCGTATTCAACTCTTTGCGACCCCAAGGGCTGCAACATGCCAGGCTTCCCTGTCCATCACCAACACCTGGAGCATGCTCAAACGCACGTCCATCAAGTCGGTGATGCCATCCAACCATCTCATCCTCTGTCACCCCCTTCTCCTACCTTCAATCTTTCCCAGCATCAGGGTCTTTTCTAATGAGTCAGCTCTTTGCATCAGCTGGCCAAAGTATTGGAGCTTCAGCTTCAGTATCAGTCCTTCCAATGAATATTTAGGACTCATTTCCTTTAGGATGGGCTGGTTGGATCTCCTTTCTGTCCAAGGGACTGTCAAGAGTCTTCTCCAACACCACAGTTCAAAAGCATCAATACTTCGATGCTCAGCTTTCTTTTTGGTCCGACTCTTAGATCCATCCATGACTAGTGGAAAAACCATAGCTTTGACTCTATGGATCTTTGTCAGCAAAGTAATGTCTTGGCTTTTTAATATGCTGTCTAGGTTGGTCATAGCCTTTCTTCCAAAGAGTCTTTTAATTTCATGGCTGCAGTCAACATCTGCAATGATTCTGGAGCCCAAGAAAATAAAGCCTGTCACTGTTTCCATTGTTTGCCCATCTATTAGCCATGAAGCGATGAGACCAGATGCCATGATCTTTGTTTTTTGAATGTTGAGTTTTCAGCCAGCTTTTTCACTTTCCTCTTTCACTTTCATTAAGAGGCTCTTTCGTTCCTCTTCACTTTCTGCCATAAGGGTGGTGTCATCTGCATATCTGAGGTACTGACATCAACTCTACCTCAGTTAAAAGAAAAACAATGGAAGAGTAGGAAGATCCTGAGTGTACCTTCTGCCATGGACACACCAAACCACAACTTCACATAGAACAACTATCTGTGTGAATGACTGCATGTGAGCATGCCCAGTTGCTCAGGTGCGTCCAACTCTTTGCAACCCTATGGACAGTAGCCTGCCACGCTGCTCTGTCCATGGGATTCTCCAGGCAAGAATACTGGAGTAGGTTGCCATTTCCTACTCCAGAGGATCTTCCCAAAACAGGGATTGAACCCACATCTCCTGCATCTCCTGCATTGGCAGGTGGATTCTTTACCACTGAGCCACCTAGGAAGCCCAAATAACCTGGAGACTACCAAAACAGTTCTACAACTAAGGATATAAAGAAAAGGCTATATCGAGATGGGTAGGACAAGGCAGAGATGTGGTATAGTTTGAACTGACACCTGTGGTGTGGTGACCCATACACTAGAGGGATATCACAAGCTTGGAGGTCCCCACTGAGGAGTGAGGAGTCTGAGGCCCATGTGCAGGCCTACCTGCACCAGGAAGATGAGCCCCCATAAAGTCTGGCTATGAAAATTAGCAGAGCTTACATCCAGGAAAGCTGGATGTAACCCATCCAGTTGGGTTAACCCAGGTTTAACCCATCCACCTGGGCTAACCCCTCCAAAGCAACTTCTACCCAGCCTCACTCCGCAGTGCATCTCAGCCAGCACCAAGGTTCCTCCAAACTTGCTCTGCCCGACCCAGCAGGTGGTCCTGACCAGCACTGCCTCTAAAACAGCTTTCACTTCCGGGGCCCAGCCTCGCACTCCAGCAAGGCCACCACAACAGTTGCAGCCAGGCATCACAGCCACTTACACGGAGTAGCGGCCCTGTGCATCCCTGCACCTGCAGTAGTCTTGGCCAGGCCTCCTAGCTAACCAGACTGAGGACAAGTCCTGCCCACCAGGACACCCGCCACAATCACGTGCAAGCTTCAAAGCCAGCCAACCTGGGAGCCGATCACGTCTACCAGCAGCAACCATACCAGGTGTGTGCAGGCAGCCCACACAGAGTAGACCCCTAATGTTAATCAGAAATGATATGTACACCCTCCAGTTCACTGCAATATATTTACAATAGCCAAGATACAGAAGCAACCCAAGTGTCCACAGATGGATGAATGGATAAAGAGTATGTGGTTACATTATACAATGGAATATTTACTCAGTCATAAAAAGCAATGAAATCTTTACAACAGCAACAGCATGGATGGACTTATAGAAGCCAGAGAAAGACAAATACCATGTGATCTCACTAATATGTGAAATCTAAAATACAGAACAAACAAAACAGAAAAAGACTCACAGAATAACTGGTGGTTGCAGAAGAGGCAGTTTGAGGACTTGGGTGAAATAGGTGGAGTGTAAGAGGTATAAACCCACAGTTATAAAATAAATAGGTCATGGGGATCTAATGTAAAGTAAAGGAATACAGTCAGTAATATTCTAATAACTTGTATGGTGACAGATGGTTACTAAACTGATTGTGGTGGTCATTTGTAATGTATACAAATGTTGACTCACAGTTACACACCTGAAACTAATATGGTATTATATGTAAACTATACTTCAATTAAAAGCAAAAAAGAGAGACTATTAATAAAGGGAAACACAAATGCATTAAATCAGAAGCATGATGTTTGATCTGTAATTATGCCATTTTCATTATACAAAGATGAGGAATATATCACAAGTCACATTTGAAAACTAAGATTCATTTTTGACTTGCAATATTTTGTCTCTCTCCATCTGCCACAACTACTGTGCTTCAAAGCATTGTAGAGTTAAAACTGTCTAAAGGTGTCAGTCTATATAAACTAGTGTAGCCTGCAAATTTCATATGAGTCTTACCTGAGATTATTTATCTTCTATGTCATTAGAAACTATTTTTATATTACATTAGGGAAGACTTTCGGAGAAGGCAATGGCACCCCACTCTAGTACTCTTGCTTGGCAAATCCCATGGGCGGAGGAGCCTGGTGGGCTGCAGTCCATGGGGGTGCTAGGAGTCAGACACGACTGAGCGACTTCACTTTCACTTTTCACTTTCATGCATTGGAGAAGGAAATGGCAACCCACTCCAGTGTTCTTGCCCGGAGAATCCCAGGGACAGGGGAGCCTGGTGGGCTGCCGTCTATGGGGTCGCACAGGGTCGGACACGACTGAAGTGACTTAGCAGCAGCAGCAGCAGCAAGGAAGACTTTTGAATTTCTTTGAGAGATAAGTTTTCAATCTGCTATTCTGTAAGTAACAAGAGAAGTATTAAACCAAAAAGGTAGCAATACTATATAATTTAGCTTTAATTCTTTTGCTATTATGGTCAGCAATTATACATTTCAAATAGAACAAAACTGGAAATCTGGTTATCTGGGTTCTGTCTGCCCAGAGTCGCTTTATGTATTAGTATTTTTCATACCCCTAATAAACTAGCTAACTAAAGGTTATCTAATAATTAAATTTCCTTACATTTCAGAAACTCCATGACATTCTGAAAGTCTGCAAAAATACAAACTTGAAATGATTATATTAGTACTGCTTTTCTGTAACTTTTCCACCAAAGTGACTCCAGTGGCAGATATCAAGGTCTCCATAACTACCTCATGGGTTGGTCTTGGGTGTAGCCTGAGGCAGCTACATGAAGCAGGATTTTTAAAAAATTTCTAGATTGATCTTTAAATCCACTCCACATTGCATTTCATAATATATCCAAGTTGCCCTTAATATAAAAATAATGTGTTTTATAAAACTTAAGGCACAATTCACACTCTAGCAAGGTCTATTATGTTTACTGAATGACACAATATACCCCACAGACCACCTTATAATCCATATCCTGTTTTGAGAAATAAATACCACCAGCAGAAAAAAAGTTCTCTACGCCAAGGTTGACACCTCAAACGTTAAGAAGCTGAGCAGGAAACATGAGTGATTCAGGGCAGTGGTGCAGTAGGCTGTGGTGGGGAACATGTCGCTCTCTGGATAACCTAAAGCAACAGTTGCTGCTCAAATTCAGTTAGTCTGTTGCCCAGTGTGGCCAAATATTCTGATTCATCAAGCAGGTGAAAGGAGAATTTTATATAAAATTCCTCCCCTTTGTAAAACAGAATGCATACAAAATAAAACAGGTTAGGTGGCCAGATTTGGGTCAGGTTTTTCTGGTTTTGAGTGCTCAGTTCTAAAGCCTGCTTCAGGAAATGAGTTCAGTTGCGCAAGAGAGAGAGTGTCTCCATGGGGAATAAAGTAGAAAACATTTTCAGTGGGTCAGAGTGAAGGCTATTGACTTCTGAGGGCAACAGGGAAATTTTCTTCCTTTCAGTTAGATCATTAGAAGCTGAAAAGGCATCAAATTTTCACAATCATCATGGGTAGCTTAGCCTGGAGGCAGAAGGCTGGATCATACAGACTCTAGAGACTGACTTCCAGGTTGATGGGAAAGTTATGTTTGCATTTTACCTTGAAATAATGATAACATATTTGAAAATCAGGTCAAAAAGCTATGGCATGTAAATGAAATCCATTTAGACCATAGGAGTATTACATATACCAAGCTATGGTACCTATGGCAAATGATGATATGGGGACTTCAACTTTTTCATTAATGTGATAAAGAAAGCAGAGAAGCAATCATAGACATTCAGAAGCTGCTCTGGTACCCACACTTAGTCTATAATATTGATTCACTGAATATTAACAATCTCAAAATCTCATAATTCTCAGACAAGATTACTCTAAGAAGCTTGAGTGCTGAAGAATTGACGCTTTTGAATTTCAGTGCTGGAGAAAACTCCTGAGAGTCCTTTGGACAGCAAAGACATCAAACCGGTCAGTCTTAAAGGAAACCAACCCTGAATACTCATTGGAAGGACTGATGCTGAAGCTGAAGCTCCAATACTTTGGCCACCTGAGGCAAAGAACTGCCTCATTAGAAAAGACCCTGAGGCTGGGAAAGATCAAAGGCAAAAGGAGAAGAAGGAGGCAGAGGATGAGATGGTTGGATAGCATCACCGATTCAGTGGATTTGAACTTGGGAAAACTTTAGGAGATAGTGAGGGAGGCAGAAAGCAGAAACAAAAATCAAGGTCACTTTGGCCACCTGATGGGAAGCGCTGACTCAATGGAAAAGACCCTGATGCTGGGCAAAATTAAATGTCACCCATAAAATGTCAAACACCTCCATTTCTTGGTTAAGATGAGTGATGGCTACTTTACCAGTCATATCTCTGTGCTCATTCTATTTCCCCCTCCCCACAGATAAGATTTAGATACCCATAGAATTGGTCTCTGCTTTCTGACAGCCAGCTTATAGAAAAACCCAGCTTCCTTAGACCCTCTCCCAAACCTTTTCCTAAAGATGCTCTTTCTAATATCCAGTACATGAACTGAGAACATCCAGATGTTCAAGCTGGATTTAGAAAAGGCAGAGGAACCAGAGACCAAATTGCCAATATCCGTAGGATCATAGAAAAAGCACAGGAATTCCAGAACATCTACTTCTGATTCATTGACTGTGCCAAATCCTTTGACTGTGTGGATCACAACAAACTGTGGAAAATTCTCCAAGAGATGGGACTATCAGACCACCTTATCTTCCTCCTGAGAAACCTGTACACTGGTCAAGAAGCAACAGTTAGAACCTGACATGGAACAACAGACTGGTTCAAAATTGGGAAAGGAGTATGTCAAGCTCTAAATTGTCACCCTGCTTACTTAACTTATATGCAGAATACATGCAGAATATGTGAAATGCCAGGCTGAATGAAGCACAATCTGGAATCAAAATTGCCAGGAGAAATATCAATAACCTCAGATATGCAGATGACACCACCCTTATGGTGTCAGAATGCTTCAGAAAGCAAAGAAGAACTAAAAAGCCTCTTGATGAGGGTGAACAAGGATGGTGAAAAAGCTGGCTGGAAAATCAACTGTCAAAAAACTAAGATCACGGCATCCAGTCCCATCACTTCATCGCAAATAGATGGGGAAACAATGGAAACAGTGACAGACTTTATTTTCTTGGGCTCCAAAATCACTGCAGATGGTGACTGCAGCCATGATACCAAAAGACACTTGTTCCTTAGGGAAAAAAAGCTATGGCAAACCTAGATAGCATATTAAAAAGCAGAGACATTACTTTGCCGACAAAGGTCTGTCTTGTGAAAGCTATGGTTTTTGTCATGTGTGGATGTGAGAGTTGGATCATAAGGAAGGCTGAGCGCTGAAGAATTGATGCTTTTGAACTGTGGTGTTGGAGAAGACTCTTGAGAGTCCCTTGGACTGCAAGGAGATCCAACCAGTCCATCCTAAAGGAGATCAATCTGAATATTCATTGGAAGGACTGATGTTGAAGCTGAAACTCCTATACTTTGGCCTCCTGATGTGAAGAGCTGACTCACTGGAAAAGACCCTGATGCTGGGAAAGACTGAAAGCAAGAAGAGAAGGGGACAACAGAGGGTGAGATGGTTGGATGGCATCACTGACTTGATGGACATGAGTTTGAGCAAGTTCCAGGAGTTGATAATGGACAGTGAAGCCTGTGGTGCTGCAGTGCATGGGGTTGCAAAGTGTCAGATGTGACTGAGCGACTGAACAACAACAATATCCTCTTAATAAGACACCAGTAGTTCTCTGTGGTGACTGCTCTCCATTGTCACAATGGGTAATGGACTCTCTCTTCATTATTAGGAGTGTTCCTGCTGGTCTTTGCCCGAAGGGCACTGACAGGTGAACAATCAGCGTGGTTTACCACACAACCAATCCATTCAGGTCAAAAGGTGCTGAAGGTGGCTGAAATGATTCTGCTGAGCAGAACACACTTTCCCTGCCAGGTCAGGCCCTACTTCATTCTATTTCTGCTCCTTTCATGTTCTTGAATAAGCATTTTCATTTTTTTCTGTCTCTGGTGATGGAGAGGGTTTGCAGGCCTCCCTAAGAGTCATTATTCAGGTAACAAATAACCAGTGTCTACACATTTACTCTTATGTGACCTTACTCAAAAAGCCAGTTCCTCTTAAAATGATCAAATTGAAAGTAAAATTATTGTTGTGAGGAAAACAAACAGACTTCAAGGGAGGCAATGTACATTTTTTGTTTTCTACATTCTCTTTCAGTTGCACAAAAGACAAGCAATTAAATTCCAAAATGCTATTAAGCATGACATTTAACAGGAAAATATATTCTGCTTTGTGTGACTTCAGAAGACAACAAATGGAATCATGTCCAGTACAGGATGTAGTCTGGCAAATTTGTAGGCACAAGGGAATGATTATATTCAGTTTGGGTAAATGAGTGTTAAGCCAGTGAAATGTAAAACCAGGACATCCAACATTATTGGAAGCCTGCAGCGTTTCCTTGACATTAATTCTGATGATAACACAGAGACAGGTATGCTGACGTTTTCTGACAACTTAAAATATCAGAATTGTTAAACATTGATTATGGATTTGAAAACAAAAATATAAAGATAAAAATAAGACAATGACCCATAATCCTGCTGATCTGTTAAATGCAACATGCTGCTGCTGCTGCTGCTGCTGCTAAGTCGCTTCAGTCGTGTCTGACTCTGTGCGACCCCATAGACGGCTGCCCACCAGGCTCCCCTGTCCCTGGGATTCTCCAGGCAAGAACACTGGAGTGGGTTGCCATTTCCTTCTCCAATGCATGAAAGTAAAAAGTGAAAGTGAAGTCGCTCAGTCATGTCCGACTCTTCGCGACCCCATGGACTGCAGCCTACCAGGCTCCTCCATCCATGGGATTTTCCAGGCAAGAGTACTGGAGTGGGGTGCCATCGTCTTCTCCAAAATGTAATATATATACACCTAAAAAATACATAATAGAAAGTTACAAGGAAAATGTCTATTTTTCCTCTTGCTTTCATATTGTTTTCCTCAATATAACCCTTGTTGATCATTTCTATGCATCCTTTGAAAATGTGATATTTCAATGAGATACCAGTACACTTATTAGAAGAACTTTCTAATAAACTTATTAGAAGAGCTTTAAAATGTTGTATAATTCTAAATGCCGGTGGTTACAGAGAAACTGTAACTCTTGTACACTGCTGGTCAGAATATAAAATGGTATGGCCATTCTGGAAAGGTGTTTGGTGTCTCTTTAAAAAGTTAAACATTAACTATATGACCCAGAAATCACATCCTTGGGCATTTAATCCAAAGAGATGAAAACTTCTATTAACACACACCAAAAAATTAAATAAAATAAAAAGCTGTGTGTAAATCTTCATGGAAGCTTTATTTATAAAAGCAAAAATTGAAAACAACCCAAATGTCCTTTCAGATCAGAACAAATTCTAGCACATCCACATAATGAACACCCTACTTATATATGCAACAAACTGTTCTTAAGAGCATTATGCTTAGGGAAAAAATCAGTCTCAAAAGTAATTCCATTTAAATAACATCTTCAAAATGATAAAATTCTCGGCTAGCGGGAGTTGTTAGTTGTTAGTGGTTGTTAGAGTGGGTGGGATGTAAAAGGATAGCAGAAAGGAGTTCCTTGGAGTTGATGGAACAATTCTTGATTGTGGTGGTAGCTACAGAACTCTATACACAGAAAAAAAATGCACAGACTCACACACACAGAGGAATGTATGTAAAACAGTGAAAACTCAGTAAGATCTGTAGTATTGCACCAAAATCAGTTTTGCGGTTTTGATATTGCACTGTGCTTATACAAGTTATTATCTTTGAGGGATGCAAGATGAAATATAGGCAGCTATTTCTACACTATTTTTGCAGCTACTTGTGAGTCTATGATGATTTCAACATAAAAATGTGTGTGTGTGTGTGTTTTTTAAGTTACAGATACATCAGCTGTAAAATTAGGATACTTTTGGCTGCAAGTAGTTCAGTTCAGTCATGCCTGACTCGCGACCGCATGTACCACAGCATGCCAGGCCTCCTTGTCCATCACCAACTCCCAGATTCCACCCAAACCCATGTCCATTGAGTCAGTGATGCCATCCAACCATCTCACCCTCTGTTGTCCCCTTCTCCTCCTGCCTTCAGTCTTTTCCAACATCAGGTCTTTTCTAATGAGTCAGCTCTTCCTATCAGGTGGCCAAAGTATTGGAGTTTCAGCTTCATCATCAGTCCTTCCAATGAACACCCAGGACTGATCTCCTTTAGGATGGACTGGTTGGATCTCCTTGCAGTCCAGGGGACTTTCAAGAGTCTTCTCCAACATCACAGTTTAAAAGCATCAATTCTTTGGTGCTTAGCTTTCTTTATAGTCCAACTCTCACATCCATACATGACTACTTGAAAAACCATAGCCTTCACTAGGCAGACCATTTTTGGTAAAGTAATGTCTCTGCTTTTTAGTATGCTGTCTAGGTTGGTCATAACTTTCTTTCCAAGGAGTAAGTGTCTTTTAATTTCACAGCTGAAGTCACCATCTGCTGTGACTTTGGAGCCCCCCAAAATAAAGTCAGCCACTGTTTCCCCATCTATTTGCCATGAAGTGATGGGACCAGATGCCATGATCTTAGTTTTCTGAATGTTGAGCTTTAAGCCAACTTTCTCACTCTCCTCTTTCACCCTCAAGAGGCTCTTTAGTTCTTCTTCACTTTCTGCTATAAGGGTGGTGCTACAAGTGGTAGAAAATTCTAATTCAATTGGCTTAAAAAGTAGAAATATATCTTACTATCTAATCCAACAAGAAGTATGGAGATAGGTTAGCTCTGTCAGTTCAGTCAGTCAGTTCAGTAGCCCAGTCATGTCCGATTCTTTGTGACCCCCATGAATCGCATCACGCCAGGCCTCCCTGTCCATCACCAACTCCTGGAGTTCACTCAGACTCACATCCATCGAGTCGGTGATGCCATCCAGCCATCTTATCCTCTGTCATCCCCTTCTCCTCCTGTTCCCAATCCCTCCCAGCATCAGAGTCTTTTCCAATGAGTCAACTCTTCACATGAGGTGGCCAAAGTACTGGAGTTTCAGCTTTAGCATCACTCCTTTCAAAGAAATCCCAGGGCTGATCTCCTTCAGAATGGACTGGTTGGATCTCTTTGCAGTCCAAGGGACTCTCAAGAGTCTTCTCCAACACCACACTTCCAAAGCATCAATTCTTCGGCGCTCAGCCTTCTTCACAGTCCAACTCTCACATCCATACATGACCACTGGAAAAACCATAGCCTTGACTAGATGGACCTTTGTTGGCAAAGTAATGTCTCTGCTTTTAGGTTAGCTCAGGGACTAAGTAATTAAGTGTTCATCAAAATCATCAAGAATGCAGAATCTTTCCATAGTTCTGCTCTGTCATCATTAGCAAATAAGTGTGTTCCTTAGGCTAGCTTGTACCATGGCCCCAAGATGGCTATCAAAGTTAAAAGTTATCACGTCCAGTGGTAGAGGGACCATTTCCTATTAGTATCTCTTTTATTAATAATCATGGAGGCAAACATTTTCCAGAAGCCCTTCTGATAGCTCTTGTTCATGTCTCATTGGCAGGGTCACATGCCAACTCCTAAAGCAAATGCTGGGGCTAGGGGAGATGGAGGGGGTGTTGGGGTGTGGGAGAGGAATGCAGAATGGAACCACCATGATTGATGTAGACCAAGCATGATCAACTCCAGAGGTTTCAAAAGAAAATGGATGGCTATAAGTAAGAGTTAAATCAATGTACACACAGACAACAAGATATCATACAGCCACAAAAAGGAACTAGATATTTATGGGCTGATAAAAAATCCTCAAAAATCTAATGGAAAAACAAGTTATAGAAGCATATATATCACATAATGCTTATTGGGAAGATTTTTCAAAAGGATAACAAGCAATATTCATGTTATGAACTGAATGTTTGAGTCCCCTCAAAACTCACACTGAAATTCTAAGCCCCAAGGTGTTGGGATTAGAGGGTAAGGAGTCTGGGAGGTAATTAGGTCATGAGGGTGGTACCCAACCATACATATGCCAGAAACAGGCCCACCCTACACACTGGATCTGCTGGTGCTTTCCTCTTAGACCTCCCAGCTTCCAGAAATGTGGGAAATACATGTTTATTTATTTTTAAATAAATAAATGTTTAAGCTTCTAGTCTACAGTATTTTTATTAAAGCAGCTCAAACTGACCAAAACAGTATATTCTAATTCCTTGTTTCTCATCACTTCCTTTAGAATCTCTATTTTATTAAAAAAAAAAAAAAACAAAACACATTTATTTGACGAATAGGGCAAGTTCCTATGCCTTCACTAGTACCAAACATACACATTTTTGCCAATTTAATAGATTTTAAAAGGGATGCCACTATTGTTTAGACATTTTTTAACAAGTGAGATTAAACATCTCTTCATATTCTTTTGACATTTGACTTTTATTTAACATTTTCAATCAAGTTGTGTTTCTCTTACTTACTCAATTACACAAATCTTTATACACCCAAGGAAATTACCTTTTAATCTGTCACTACAGTTGCAAGTATTTTCCATCTTTGTTATTTTGTTTTACTTTGTTGGTAATATACTTGACTATGCAGAACTTCCTAATTTTCATATAATAAAATTTGTCAAATTCTCCCTTTTTAGGTTTTATAACCTGCTTTGAGAGGCTTTTTTTCTGTAACATTATAAATAAATCCACCCAGTTGTCTTGTAGGACTTTCTCAGTGGTATAAATGTTCTATGTCTGCACTATTCAGTATGGTAGCCACCTAGCCCCAAGGGGCTGAGTACTTGAAATGCAGTTAGTAAAACACAGGAGTTGATTTTTCAATTTTATTTAATTTTAATGTAAATAGTTACAAGTGATGATGGCTACTACGTTGGATAGTGCAATTATAAAATCTTTGTTTTTACTTTCTAAAATATCCAAATGTTTGTGTCATTAGGAATCTATTTGGATAAAAGAGTGGATAATCAGGATTTAAATCAGTGACTTCTGTGTTATATTAAGAATACATATTTAAGATTTGAATGAAAGTTGTGGAAAGCATCCCCCACAAAATAAATATGTAGATATAGAGACAGAGTTCTGCATTTTGTATTCCAGTGGCATGAAATAAACAATACACAAGTACATCATACATTGAGATAATTTCTGATGATGATAAATATCAAGAAAGAAATGAGCCAGAGTTATGAGATAGAGACCGACTGTATGAGATGGAGGGTGGGAGACACTACTTCACCAACAACAGACAGGACAGGCCCTTCGAGGGAGGGGACATTTGAGCTGGAAACTCAATGATGAGTAGGAGCCAGCAATCCGAAGAGCTGGATAAAGAGCATACTAATGTGAAGAACAACACAGGCAAAAGCTTGGATACAGGAGTAAGTTTCATTCCTTGGAGGTCAGATAAGAGAACTGGTATAGTTAGAGCCTAATGACAGGGAAGAGTGAGATGACAAGAGATGAGCAGGCTCAGGGATCACATTATATCTCTGCTCAATTGTAAAATTAAAACTTGAACAAGCTCAGTAAGTAGACCAAATTCACACATGGGTGAGGTGGCCGAGTCTAGACTCTAGTTACTCCAGAGTCCCTACTTTCAACCACGGCAGTGGTCATCCTGTGGTGTCCTTCACATTCCAGTCTGTTTCTCTATGACTTAAATAACGCCACCTGATACAACCCTTATTTTTTCCTCTAGTCTCATTTCTTGCTACCAATATTCTATTATCCTCAGAGACATCATCCTAGCTGTTCTAATGGCTCCTTATGCCTGTAAAGCCCTTTCTTCCCATTTACGCCTCATAAACAGTTACTCATCTCAATTATATTCTAATCCTATGATCTTCCTGAACTTCTGCCTGTCCTGCTGCTCCTGCAGGTACACTGACCACTCCCTGAATAGCCCACGAGAGGCTGTACACACTGCTATGAAGCTACTTATGACATTTGATGGCATGTTTTGTTAATATTTTGTCACTTCCAACTAAGTCTCCTTAATACCACAGATCATGTCTTACCCATCTTAGCACATGGTCTGATACACACATTTTTCTGAATGAATAACTAAATTAATGAGTCAGTTTCCACAGAAGGACACACTTTACATTCTGTTCCTTGTTATGAACCAAAACAAGCACACTATGTTGCTCAGCTGATAATGCCAATAAAGGCTCTATTTGTTTGGAAGTGTGGAGCTGAGGTTTGACTGGTGCTTCAGCCCTACTGCTGACTTCCTAGTATATTAAGATAATGCTTCCAAGCTCTCCATATAGTCAAATTAAGTCCTATCTAATAAGGAGCCTATCATTTTTATCTTTCTCTTGAGTTCTTAGTTAATAATTATTCAATTCTTTACTCAGCATATTCTGGAAAGCCTAGTCTATTAATTGTCAAAACCTACACAGACTTGATGCTTTGTATTCATGCTATGTTAAGCATTCAGGAAGCTCAGAAAATTGTATAATGAACAACATGATTCTCAAGCTATCATTTGAGTATCTAACACCAAAAATCACTCTCTCATTAAAGAGGGACTTAAATAGCTTTGCCTTGAATGAGTCAGTAGCTTGGTATGATCCAACTTTCATTTTCTATGTCATGACTCAGTTTAATTTAACACTGATTGAGCAAGCTGAGTAAATATAAATTGATTTTTTTCAAGAATGATGCTTTGATCATTTAGATCTCTATGTGGCTTATATCTATAGTTATTATGGAGAGAAACCAAGAAACAGAATCGAAGCAATGTCATACTCATTAGAGAATTACTGGTTATCTAATGTGTGTGAACAAAGTGACCTTGTCAAATAGCAAACGAAAAATCAAGTACTGTGAAATTTTAAAGTGATATAATCAAGTATCAGAGCCAAAGCCTACCTTAGACCAGATGATTTAGAAAAAACATTTATTGTTACTACCTAGGACCTTCCTTTCAATGTCTAATCTACTTGTAAGAGTACAGTAAAATTTCTGATAATGCCATCTGGTTGGGAAGTGTAATACCATCATGATAATTTGGTCTAATTAAAGCACCCCAACATGGGAGGGCCATCAACAGCTGGCATGTGGAGGAAGGCCATTGGACATGCCAAAGAGTCTAACCATGTTTTTAGTGGAACAATTCATACAATTGAATATGTTGCCAAGAATATAAAAGCTTCAACTTTTATTTCCAGTATAGCCATGCAATACATCCTGAATCTTATCTTTGCAGACAACTCTACGAACTTGGGACGAAAACAACATAAAGCAAATCAGAAATGTTCTACCACCATAGGATGACTAAAAGAAGACTGAGTCTGGAGGAAAGTCACTTGGAGGAAAGGACCAGCAGTGTGAGTTGCTCATTTCTAGAGCTTTTAGCCTGAGAGCCATTCATTGTCAGAAGCATGTCATTCTCTAATCATACGTTTCTCTTGCTCAAAATATACAATATCCTATACGATACCTTATATCCTATATAATGAACTCAAAACTTTCAAAAAATATCATCCAAAGCCCTTCTTGAAAAGGTATGACTTTAGAACTTTATATCATTTCATTCGCCAGGTTTTCTAAGTTTCTGGACTCCTATTCAGGCCAACTCCATCTCTTGGGCACTAGATCCTGTTTTCAATTGCCAGCTCAAAAACATGATTCCTGGGGTTGTCCCTTTCTTCTCTGCCTCATTCCCTTTCTCCTCTAAACCCTGTATCCCTTCAGCTACTGCTCCAGCTTTTGGATCCTTTTTATAACATAAGTCCTTGAGAGAGTTGTCTGTAGTCTTACCACTTGCTATCTCCTGAACCTCCTCCAATTGTGCTTTCTGCTTTCAGTCCTCCACTGAAACTGCTCTTGTTAAATCATGAATGACTTTTCAGTTGCTAAATCAAGCAGTTGATTCACAGTCCCCAAACTACATAAACCACCAATAGCAGCTGCATATATGACCCCAGACTTTTCCTTAAAACACCTTATTCTTGTCCTTTGGGATGCCATGGTGGCTCAGATGGTAAAGAATCCTCCTGCAGTGCAGGAGATCCAGGTTCATTCCCTGGGTTGGGAAGATCCCCTGGAGAAGGGAATGGCTACCCACGCCAGTATTCTTGCCTGGAGGATCCCATGGACAGAGGAGTCTGAGAGGGTACAATCCTTGGGGTCACAAAGAGTCAGACATGACTCAGCAACTAACACTTTTTCACTTTGGGATGCCGTGTTCTCCAAGATCTCCTTTCCCTCAATAGCTGTTCCTTCTCTCTCTCCTTTACTGGATTCTTCTTACCTTCTGGGTCTCTAAAGATTGGAGTCTTTGAGAATAATTTCTCAGAACCATTCTTTTTCTACATTCCCTTCCTAGGTGATCCCATCTAATCCTAATGTTTTGAATATAAACAATATACTTAGTAATCATGAATTTATGTATCAAGCCCAATCTCTTCACTGAACCTTTATCTGTGATATCTAACTGCCTACTCAACCTCTCCAACTTGGATGTCCAATAGATGTCTCAGACTTTATGTATCATAAACTGAATTCTTGATTCCAACCCCATACCCACCTTGCTACCCAGCTTTTTTTTCCTGTGACCTTCTGCATCTCAGTCAATAACAACTCTGTCCCTTTCTGTTGGAGTCAGGTCCAACATTTTAGTATCATCTTTCATTCAACTCTTTCTCTCAAGCTTTTATTTTATTTATTTATTTATTTTTAATTTTATTTTATTTTTAAACTTTACATAAGCTTTTAAATCCAATGAATTAACAAAATTTATTGGTTCTACCTTAAAAATACATCCCAAACTATCACTTATCACTGCCACCCTAGTCTGAGCTTTACTATCCACAAATACCAGAGAAAAATAAGCTATAGTTCAATAAACACCTTCTACTATCACCAAAACAAAAGGGAAATATTACCTGTGCTGTAGCTGGTGTGCAGGAAATGGTGATGACACTGCCACAGCTATGGTTTTTCCAGTGGTCATGTATGGATGTGAGAGTTGGACTATGAAGAAAGCCGAGCACTGAAGAATTGATGCTTTTGAACTGTGGTGTTGGAGAAGACACTTGAGAGTCTTATAACATATACCAGGGGTTATATATAACAGGGATTAGGCCTGTGTTATATGGGCAAAAGGAAAGGACAGGCACATACATAGATATATATGGAGGCTGAGAGGGAAAATTGCATTTTTAGTATCACAGAAATAAAGATAAATTAGCTAGCAAAAGAAAAATTATTGGTGAAATTTAGCTAAATGTTTATTGGTAGGAAGAAACAGAAAAAAAGAATAATATGTGGGCCTTTGTGTCTATGAGTTCAATGTCCATGGATTCAACCAGGTACAGATTGAAAAAAAATTATTTTAATTCCAGGAAGTTCCAAAAAGTGAAACTTGAATTTGTCCAATGCTGGTGATATTTACATAGCATTTACATTGTATCAGAGATTATAAGTAAACTAGAGATTATTTAAACTGTATGGGAAGATGCATGTGGCTTTGTGCAAACACTACGTTTTATATAAGGGACTCGTGCATCTGCAAACTTTGGCATCACTGATGGTTCTGCAATCAATTCCCCATGGATCCTGAGGGCTGACTGCAATCTCTGGATGGTTCTCTGGGGAGCCACTCTGGTATCTCTGGTTAGTGTATTAAACATCTGTTAGCAGTGGAGTCAATCAAAGGTCGCAGAAGCCCCATGATTACTAGAATCTGCTCCTGTCAGTCACACTACAGAGAATCTAAGCAGGTAGTTCCATCTCATTATTACAAAACAGCCAAGCAAGGAACTTCAAGTTACTTCTCATACTTCTTTTTACTGATTCATTTGGTTAGCGATAATTTATTATTAAACTAAATTTACTCAGCATGCTCTTGCACATAGTAAATAATGCCTCTAAACTCACACATGAAGCAAATTTAAATAAAATTACACACTGCCTTTCAACTAAAAACAGCAACAACATCAAGGAAAAGTCAGTCTAGACAAGGAGGTAACTTCTGAGACTTAATGAAACCAAGAAAAAATGATTACATACCTTATGTCCAATTTTCTCACATGTTCTGTATTTTCAGGAACCAGGACAGTATGGCCCCCAATTGAAAATGATATCGTTCCAGCCACGTTGATGTACACTCAAAACTTCCCATGGTGAAGAGCCCTCTGAAAGATGAAACCTCAGATTTTCTCAAAAACCACTGCAGAAGCTGAGGACTTTCCATGAACTCTGAAAGGTTATAGAGTAAAACTGAGAAAAGCTATTCTGATTTGCCACCTGTCTGAAAGCAGATAGAAGGATATTGTGTTCCTCCTCCACCCACTGAGTCCCCATGTGGAGACTCTAACTCAGGAAACAATTTTTAAATATAATCTGTCAGTTCTTGATTGGTGTTCCTGAAGTAAGCAGATCATGCCTCCCTTTATAGTTTCTCTGTATTCATCAAGAGGCAATAAACCAAGCAGGCCTGAACTGAGTGTGGCACAGTCTAATCTAGGATATACAGATCACACCGAGAGGTACTCTAGCTGGGCATAGAAATTCCCCGGCAGAAAAAACCCTGGCAGTGGTTTGTACTATAATTATAGCTTCTCATGGATCGCATCTGTTCAAAATGTCAGACTGCCAAAAAGAGGGAGCAGGGGAAGCTCCCACCTCAGTACAGCCAAGATGTGTTAGACAAACGCCTGCTGAACACTAGTAAGTTGTCTGGATGCTGTCCATTTCAATCTTGTCTCTAAACAGTAGACTTGACAAGGGGATTTGACCAATACCCAAGCTGACACTGAGAAAAGCCAAGGGAATTCCACACATCCAGTCCTTTGACAAAGAGAGTATATAGATATTTCCTGCCTTGTTTCAATCAAAATGAGAGAAAAGCTTTGGCCCTGTGAGAGTATTTGCAGAATAAGGAGAAAGGAACATTATCCTACACATTCAGAGTAATAGCAGATGAGTGAAATCACTTCTTACAAGAAATAAGTATTTTTGGAAAACTTGTGTCCCTCAAGGACCCAAGAAACAACTGTCTATATATAAAGAAAATCACAAGAAGTAAATGGCAAGGTAAAAATATAACAGGACAAGTTGCAAAGATATTAAATTAAGATTAAAAATGAGCCTAATGCATTGGAAAAGAGTATAAAGAAATTAAAATTTCACTAGATAAAGTTTAAAGGAAAGAAAGTTCAAAGGAAAGAAAAGCAGAAATGTTATATCAGAATTTAAAATCATAGATGTAGAAAAATATCTTGGGGAAATGAGTCCAAAACCCATGAATAGCTTTTGGTGGAGCACTGAAATCAGAAACTTAACGGAAATCAAAGAGAGTAAAATCCAGATCACATATCTTATCTAAACTCTACCATTCCCCATATGCCCATACTTATAACTGTAGCCCCCAGCACTAGAAAAGTAAAAGGGAAGCAACCTCACTCTCAGAGAATGATTTGGAGGGAAAGAGAAAACAGACTCAGACTAGGTGTGATGCACACTACGGAGAATTAACCCACATTACGTTAGAGTATAAGAAGATCTCGGCAGAACCACTGAAACATAAGCAAGAGGAAAAGCGGAGGGATGGCAACTCTGCCAGTATTCTGAATCCCGGATGGCTCCCGTCGGCCCTTCTCTCCAGCCCCTTTGCACACATCTCCCTCCTACACTAACACCTGGAAGGCTGATGTTCACCACATTTACCTGCTGGCTTCCTACTGGAAGACGCTTGCAAAAGGTTAGAAGAAAGGAGAGGAATGAGGTTGGGGAGTTTATTCTCTCTCATCTGACCTCATGTGACCATGGAGAAGCCTGACCCTTTCTTAGAAGGACACAGTTTCCATCAGGCAGCGTTCTCCACAGCTGCCTTCCCTAGGCTCCAGGAGGTAAACCATCTCTTCATCCCTTTAGGCTTGAGGGTGGTAATGGCTGGTTCCCGTGTGTTGCTGGCCTAGGGATGCTGCTGATTTGGGCATCCTGGAAGCCTGCCAGTACCTTTGTAAAGTTTCTTTATTAAACTTTCCTCAGTAATCCGGGTTTTCATGTACCATTTTCTTCCTGCCAGGACCTTAACTGAAACATATATTGTAATAAATAAAGTAAAACAAAGTAAGAGAAATAGCATGCAAAAGGGAGAGAAACAGCTCAGAATTGAAGAAAACATAATCTGTGTGACAAGATTCCTTATATATTTTTGCAAAGAATTGTTGAATTTAATTCAACTAACAAGAGCTCAAAAAAAAAAAAAAAAGACCATGGAGTAAAGAATAAAATTTAAAAGGAGATTACAGAAAGAATGCAACCAATTGATAACCAATACAATATACTGTCAGAGAAGGCAATGGCACCCCACTCCAGTACACTTGCCTGGAGAGTCCCAGGGACGGGGGAACCTGGCGGGCTGCTGTCTATGGGGTCACACAGAGTTGGACACGACTGAGTGACTTCACTTTCACTTTTCACTTTTCATGCATTGGAGAAGGAAATGGCAACCCACTCCAGTGTTCTTGTCTGGAGAATCCCAGAGACAGGGGAGCCTGGTGGGCTGCCGTCTATGGGGTCGCACAGAGTCGGACACGACTGAAGTGACTTAGCAGCAGCAGCAGCAGCACAATATACTGCTCATTACTGACATAAAAATTAAATAGCAAAAAATAGAATAGGGTTGACAAGCAAAATAATGGCATTAAGAAAGAAGAGAAAAGCAAGAATACAGTCTAAAGCAAAGGTACGTGGAAGGCAAACACAATACAATATAAGGATCATCAAAATCTTTGAAGAACCCCAAAAGTGACACCCAAAATATTTGTAAGTATTTAGGCAGAACCGAAACTGCAAACAAAAATGTCATCTTTTGCCTTAAATGGGTCAATATCAAGATTTCTGGGAAATAAACTTTAATAATAAAAAATGATTCTTTAGATACGCAGACACAGAGGGGTAAGAAACCACCCCAGCCTCAGCTTTCCCCACAGCAGTAACAATGCTGAAGGTTAGGGGACATGTCTGCATGGCTCAGGGAAAACAAGCAGAAATGGGCAGTGCCCGGCTCAGACACATGAAAATTCAATTATAAAAGGAAGAGGAAGACACAATCAAATGTGAAAACATCCAAGGATGGCAATAATTCCCAAAGAACTTTTTGAAAAATTGCCCCATACAGCAAGAAAAGGGTAGTAATGATGTTTAGAGCAAGCAAGAAATTGTGACCTGGTAGAAAACGCTGAATTCATCTAGACAACAAAGAATGAAGGAATATGGTTGTAAAAAACTTTGAATGTTACAAATGCTAAATAAAATTGAACAACAGAAAATGCAGAGGTGACAGGAAATGAAAAGGAATAATAAAAGAGTGCTGACTGATTCGTCGTTAGCGCTCATTGTTAGCATTGACTCATAGCTAGGAGTCAATGAATAAAACAGAAACATGTCTATTATGGGTTTTTCCTTAATATTAGAGGAATGTTTTAGAAATAAATATGTCTTGAAGTAAAGACACATTATTCTGAAGTTTAATAGTTCCTTTTGTTTTCCTTTAGTTTTCTTTTATTCTAAGTTAAAATACAATAAAATCTAATATTTGGTTTTGAATAAGAATACAATATTTTTCTTATGAAATTATTTACATTTACTTATCTATCTGTCCATCTTTATATTTGTATATATACACTGAGTCTGGACTGATGATCAAAAGATGTTAATATTTGTTCAGGATGGTGGGATTTAGGGTGACTTTTATGATTTTTTAATATTCTTTAAATTGTGCTGGAAAACTTTTGTAGCAAACATGTGTCCTATTTAATTTAAAAAGTAAGATATTATAGCATACCTCATTTTATTTTGCTTTGCAGATTTTTTTTTTAAAACAAATTGGAAGTTTGTGGCAACTCTGGGTAGAGCAAGTCTACTGATATTTCTTTTCTGACAGCATTTCCTCACTTCACGTCTCTGTCACATTTTGGTAATTTTCAGAATATTCCATGCTTTTCATCACTATCATATTAGTCATGGTGACCTGCGAGCAGTGACATTTGGTATTACTACCACAACTGCTTGATGGCTGAACGATGGCTAGCATTTTTTAGCAATAAAATACTTTACATTATGATTGGTAATCTTTTTAGACATAATGCTGTTGCACACTTAACAGAGCACAGTACCGTGTAAATACAACTTTTACATGCACTGGGAAACCAAAAAGTTTGTGTAACTTGCTTTACTGTGATATTCACTTTATCTCAGTGGTCTGGAACTGAACCAAAATATCTCTGAGGTATGCCTGCCCTTCTAAAGTCAATAGGCAAAGTTAGAGAAAGTTTCTGGACCCAAAAGTTAGAAACAGTTGAAGTGTATAGAAAATGTCTATAAGCCTCAACATCTAGGAAGAAAAGACAGGTTTCCTTCTGAGGAAGAAAAATTCCCCCGAGTCCTGGGAAAGGGATAAAGCATTTATTATTCAAGAGTTTGATATCAAACCATTCATGTATGAAGGCAACAGAAAAAATTCAAATGCACAGGGCTCAGAAAATACATCATGTATAAAATATACTAAATATTCCAAATGCTTTGAAACCCGAAGAATAGCTTAGATAATCAATAAATGAATTTGCATTGAGAGTTCACAAATTGGAAAGATACTGTATAAAAATACCTACAGTTTTCTACTGTTGAAAGTAATTCTAGTAGGCCAAGTCTCAACTGTGGAAATACTCATATCCAGGGATATCGGTCACTTTACAACCCAAGGTTACTCACGTATGTCTGGTTTGTCCACCAAACCTAAGATGCTGAGAAACACTGAGCTTAGGGGTGGTGTGGTGGTGATGGCAAGTAAAGAAAACGTTGTGCTGAAATCAGGGCCAAAACATACCAATAAATGGCCTGACATTCCTAGTACTGGGGAAGATACAGTAAGAAGCTTGACATTCACACTAAAAGTAATTTGAAAATCCTGGGCTTTGGAACTACAGGGACTAAAATTCTAGAAAGAAGAGACACTTTGAGAGTGAACTAAAGATCAGTCACAGGCAGTGGCTGACTCTGACTACGGCCCAGGTTGGAGAATCAGCACTCGTCCCTGGCAGAAGATCCACAGATGGGGAGCAGAGAAGCCAGCAGAGTTTACAGTGAAGTGGTGACAAAGCTGCAAACTCGAGGGGCTTCAAATACATGGATGATTTCCCCCAACATCTGCAGAATTCCACAACTGTGCTGGGGTGGAGACTAAAATCTGAAGGCAAAGTATAATTTTCTGCATTCTTTTGATGCTTTAGAGAAAAGTAACTGCCAACAAGAGGAGCCCCTAAGTTTAAACATCTTTAGATGGAATAAATCGTTCACATTGATGAGCTGCAACTGTTATTTATTTATTTATTTATTTTTGGTAAGGAGAATATGCCAACTTGGGCTGCATAGAGGCTTGGAATCCAGAATCCAGATCTGGTTCCCAGTATAGGAACAACAACAACAAACACAGAAGTTTTGGGCAGCTATATGGGGGCTAGAATGATACAAGTGGAGATTTGAAGGGACAAAAACACACTGCTGGTCTCCCCGTAGAATAATTATTACAGTCTATAGTTATATGGAATAGAAGAGGGGGAAGCTAAGCTTTAAATCTCTAAAAGTAGAACAGAAGTACAAATAACTGGTACACTCTCAAGAGAAAGGCAAGAATAGTGAAAGCCTTGGAATCAGAGTGAAGCAGATAGACTGGATCTCACTTACAGTGCAGCTCAGATGTGACTCATTTACTTTCTGGCTAAATCAAGGGATCATCTCCATACTCTATAGAGGAAAGGGTGAACCTCTCTGGTGGAAATAGCGTCAGCTGGTAACTCTCTCCTTTTTTCCTTATAATAAACATGTCCTTCATTCAGTAACTAATTACTAGGCATGACAAGGCACAGGACCCATATGACACATGCCAAGAAAAAAATATCCAATAGAAGAAAACTCATAGATGATCCAGATCCTGGAGTTAGCAGAATCAAAAGGACATCCTAGAATGGAAAAAAAAAAAAAATAGATAAGTTTAATTAAAAATTGAATCTAGTAGAAGAAAGATTATTGAACTTGAAAACAACTTAATAAAGATACCCAAACTGAACTGCAACAAGAAAAGGGAGGGAAAAAAAATAATTAACTTCCCATTTAATAGCAATAACTGATTAGAGAAAGTTGGTTTTTTTTTAAAGATCCCATTCACATCACAACATAAATAATAAAGCATGTAGGGATAAACCATAGAAGAAATTTGCAAGAACTGTGGAGAAAGGCCATAAGTATTCTTATGGTCAGAGAATAAAAACGGCAAGAATAAATGGTGAGATATATATCATGCCCATGGCTAGAGACACTAGGATTTAGAATTAATATTGTAATATTAAAATACATAAATTCTACCAAAATTAATCTGTATGTACAAAAAATCTATGAAAAACAATCTTTAAAAAATAGTGAGAAAGTATGAAGGATTTAATGAACAGTAATGGAACAATTGACTGTCCATTTGGGAAAAAATAGGCTTCAATGTTTGCTATAGTCTGACTCTTTGATATTTCTATTTTTATCCATATATACTATTGGGCTTACAAATGAAGTCGAATTCTTGACAGATAAGAAATTGGCAGGGGTGGTGAAGATATGGAAGAAAACTGATGAGATCAGTTTGAACATTTTAATCACAGTTCAGAACATGTTTAGAAGATTAATGCTGCAAAAGTTGGAAGCATTACCAAGGGTATTTCACCTTTAGAGATGATAAGTACAAGAAGGAGCTGAGGGATCTGACAGAATTCTTAGTTGCCATGCTGTAGCAGGATCATCCGGGTTAGAAGATAGCCACATATTTCCCTCACCCCAGCTAGACTAAGCAACAATGAAAGTGTTTGCCATCAGCCAGGATAACAGATTACAAGAGCTCAGTTTGGAGAGAGGGTCTCCATAGGGGTTATAAATATCCAGGAAGACTGGAAAATGCTCAGATCTCAAAGAACAGGAAAATTCATAGAACCACATGTCACATTATATCTTAAGAGAGTTTAGCAATGTTTCCAGTTAGGAGGCCAATCTATTAAAATCAATATCCACTATCAAAACCAATTAGAAAACGTAGTAAGAAAACAAAAAGATACCTTTCAAAATAGAAACTAAAACATAATTAGAATTAAACACTATAAGCAATAGACAAGATCTTCATAGAGAAAAGGCCAAAGTTTTAATGAAGGACATAAAAGAAGTCTTGAAGAAAATGACTTTTTCTCCAAATTCATCTAAAATCAATGCCATCTCAAAAAAAAATGTTACACGGAGTTTGACAAGTTGATTCTAAAATTCATAAGGAATAGTAAATAAGCTAGAGTTAAATAAATTCTGAAAATATGAAAACAGATTGTGTGAAGAAGGTTGAAAGTGTATTTTTACCAGATATAAAACATATTGAAAGGAGGTAAAATATTATAATATTGATGACATTAATAATTTTAACAATCCAGAAATAGACATAATTGTATATAGAAATACAATTTATGAAAAAGTTACCATTTCACATCATGGGGGAAAGAATAGACTTTAATCATTGGTATTATGAAATTCCAATCCCAAGAAAGGCAATGCCAAAGAATGCTCAAACTACCACACAATTGCACTCATCTCACATGCTAGTAAAGTAATGCTCAAAATCCTCCAAGCCAGGCTTCAGCAACATGTGACCCGTGAACTTCCAGATGTTCAAGCTGGTTTTAGAAAAGGCAGAGGAACCAGAGATCAAATTGCCAACATCCACTGGATCATGGAAAAAGCAAGAGAGTTCCAGAAAAGCATCTATTTCTGCTTTATTGACTATGCCAAAGCCTTTGACTGTGTGGATCACAAGAAACTGTGGAAAATTCTGAAAGAGATGGGAATACCAGAACACCTGACCTGCCTCTTGAGAAATTTGTGTGCAGGTCAGGAAGCAACAGTTAGAACTGGACATGGAACAACAGACTGGTTCCAAATAGGAAAAGAAGTTCATCAAGGCTGTATATTGTCATCCTGTTTATTTAACTTATATGCAGAGTACATCATGAGAAACGCTGGACTGGAAGAAACACAAGCTGGAATCAAGATTGCTGGGAGAAATATCAATAACCTCAGATATGCAGATGACACCACCCTTGTGGCAGAAAGTGAAGAGGGACTCACAAGCCTCTTGATGAAAGTGAAAGTGGAGAGTGAAAAAGTTGGCTTAAAACTCAACATTCAGAAAACGAAGATCATGGCATCCGGTCCCACCACTTCATGGGAAACAGATGGGGAAACAGTGGAAACAGTGTCAGACTTTATTTTTGGGGGCTCCAAAATCACTGCAGATGGTGACTGCAGCCATGAAATTAAAAGACGCTTACTCCTTGGAAGGAAAGTTATGACCAACCTAGATAGCATATTCAAAAACAGAGACATTACTTTGCCAACAAAGGTCCGTTTAGTCAAGGCTGTGGTTTTTCCTGTGGTCATGTATGGATGTGAGAGTTAGACTGTGAAGAAGGCTGAGCACCGAAGAATTGATGCTTTTGGACTGTGGTGTTGGAGAAGACTCATGAGAGTCCCTTGGACAGCAAGGAGATCCAACCAGTCCATTCTGAAGGAGATCAGCCCTGGGATTTCTTTGGAAGGAATGATGCTAAAGCTGAAACTCCAGTACTTTGGCCACCTCATGTGAAGAGTTGACTCATTGGAAAAGACTGTGATGCTGGGAGGGATTGGGGGCAGGAGGAGAAGGGGACGACAGAGGATGAGATGGCTGGATAGCATCACTGACTCGATGGAAGTGAGTCTCAGTGAACTCCGGGAGTTGGTGTTGGACAGGGAGGCCTGGCATGCTGTGATTCATGGGGTCGCAAAGAGTCGGACATGAGTGAGCGACTGATTTGATCTGATCTGATTATGAAATTTATCCTTTTGAGAAAAAAGAACTCAGATACTAAAATGCTGAAACAAATTCATTTATTCAAATAAATATTTGATCTCTTGATCTTTGTTTCATATTATTCTCCAGTGTACAGAAACAAATACAACTGTGCTCACTGCAGTATAGTTTGCAGTACTGGAAAACTTGAAAACAAAACTAAAACAAATGTCCATCAAGTATGTATGTTTAAATTAAATTTTCTCTTAAGGAAGCAACCATATCATGGAATACATGTGGCAGTTTTTTTTTTTTTTTTTAATGATATGGGTACTAATACTAACAGATATTCAAGAAGATTGATAAGTGAAAAATGCAAGTTGTGTTTGCTAAAAAGTAAAAGGAACTATACCAATGAATGTAGCTTTAATGAAAGCTAGAGAAGCTCATCTTTTCCCTCTGTTCAATCCTGTTGCTTTCAGTTCCCAACAGATGTTCATTCCAAAAACATCCTCCTATGAATTTCCTGCATGTATATCTGTCTCAAAGTGTGCTTTCTAGGGAAGCAAACTGCTACATCAACCTCCTCTCCCACCTCCTCCCCCAAAACCTAGTTTCCCACTGCCCCCCGCAAACAGCTTTAGCTTCTGCCAAGCTGTTCTGCCTCTTGCCCTGCTCATCCATGAATTCAGTTCTGGTGCACTGTTTCCCTCATCTCTAAATTTCTTATCTCTCTTCTTGGGCTTTTCGACCCCTACCATCTTCAAGTCAACACGAGATCCACTTCTAAATGCCTTTCCCAAACACTGCATCCTGCAATGTCTGTATTCCTACTTGATTCATATTATGCATTAACAGGTATTTCAAGAATCTTTCTCTTGTTCTTTTTGAACATGCTTGGTTACAGTTCTAGCAAGATTCAACCTGCTCACAGAGCCAGCAGTCTTCCTGTTGAAACCCTGACCAGTCCTACTCCTTTGTATTTGATGCTGGCATCACTACACCCACCCATTCAGAGTGGACTCGGCCCTGGGCAGTCTGTTTCACCTTCCTAGAAGGTTGGAAATGCATTACTTATGTAATCTTTGTGCCAAAGGCATTCTGAACTGGTCTTTTTCCAAGTCTTGATAACTCAATAAGGATTTCCTGTCACTTAAATGTATTTTTTTAACTAATAGCATAATGCTTGAAAAAATATTATTAGTTCTCTGTGATACTTTTACAAAGAGTATAGAAGCCTGCAATGAAGGAGACAAAGACAATTTTTTCCTAATGTCCTGAAAAGCTAATGAACATTTACAATATGAATTGGGATATGGCCACCTCTAAGACCACATGCTTATATATCTTACCTTTTCTCCTTTGCTTTTTGCTTCTCTTTTTTTTTTTCACAGCTATTTGTAAGGCCTCCCCAGACAGCCATTTTGGGTTTTTTTTTTTGCATTTCTTTTCCATGCGGATGGTCTTGATCCCTGTCTCCTGTACAATGTCACGGACCTCATTCCATAGTTCATCAGGCACTCTATCTATCAGATCTAGGCCCTTAAATCTACTTCTCACTTCCACTGTATAAATCATAAGGGATTTGATTTAGGTCATACCTGAATGGTCTAGTGGTTTTCCCTACTGTCTTCAATTTAAGTCTGAATTTGGTAAAAAGGAGTTCATAATCTGAGCCACAGTCCGCTCCTGGTCTTGTTTTTGTTGACTGTATAGAGCTTCTCCACTTTTGGCTGCAAAGAATACAATCAATCTGATTTTGGTGTTGACCATCTGGTGATGTCCATGTATAGAGTCTTCTCTTGTGTTGTTGGAACAGGGTGTTTGTTATGACAAGTGCATTTTCTTGGCAAAACTCTATTAGTCTTTGCCCTGCTTTATTCCATATTCCAAGGCCAAATTTGCCCATTACTCCAGGTATTTCTTGACTTCCTACTTTTGCATTCCAGTCCCCTATAATGAAAAGGACATCTTTTTTGACTGTTAGTTCTAAAAGGTCTTGTAGGTCTTCATAGAACCGTTCAACTTCAGCTTCTTCAGTGTTACTGGTTGGGGCATAGACTTGGATTACTGTGATATTGAATGGTTTGCCTTGGAAATGAACAGAGATCATTCTATCATCTTTGAGATTGCATCCAAGTACTGCATTTTGACTCTTTTGTTGACCATGATGGCTACTCCATTTCTTCTGAGGGATTCCTGTCCACAGTAGTAGATATAATGGTCGTCTGGGTTAAATTCACCCATTCCAGTCCATTTGAGTTCACTGATTCCTAGAATGTCAACATTCACTCTTGCCATCTCTTGTTTGACCACTTCCAATTTGCCTTGATTCATGGATCTGACATTCCAGGTTCCTATACAATATTGCTCTTTACACATCAGACCTTGCTTCTATCACCAGTCAATCCACAGCTGGGTATTCTTTTTGCTTTGGCTCCATCCCTTCATTCTTTCTGGAGTTATTTCTCCACTGATTCCAGTAGCATATTGGGCACCTACTGACCTGGGGGGTTCCTCTTTCAGTATCCTATCATTTTGCCTTTTCATACTGTTCATGGGGTCCTCAAGGCAAGAATATTGAAGTGGTTTGGCATTCCCTTCTCCAGTGGACCACATTCTGTCAGATCTCTCCACCATGACCCGCCTGTCTTGGGTTGCCCCACAGGCATGGCTTAGTTTCACTGAGTTAGACAAGGCTGTGGTCCTACTGTGATTAGATTGACTAGTTTTCTGTGAGTATGGTTTCAGTGTGTCTGCCCTCTGATGCCCTCTTGCAACACCTACCGTCTTACTTGGGTTTCTCTTACCTTGGGCATGGGGTATCTCTTCACGGCTGCTCCAGCAAAGCACAGCCACTGCTCCTTACCTTGGACGAGGGGTATCTCCACACCATCGCCCTTCCTGACCTTCAACGTGGGATAGCTCCTCTAGGCCCTCCTGCACCCGCGCAGCCACCGCTCCTTGGATGTGGGGTTGCTCCTCCTGGCCGCAGCTCCTGGCCTCCGGAGTAGGGTAGCTCCTCTCAGCTGAGCTTAGTGCGCCAGTCGCAGCCCTGTGCAAGAAGAGATAAGAAGGACTTCCTCAGCAATCAATGCAAAGAAATAGAGGAAAACAACAGAATGGGAAAGACTAGAGATCTCTTCAAGAAAATTAGAGATACAGGGAACATTTCATGCAAAGATGGGCTCAATAAAGGACAGAAATGGTATGGACCTAACAGAAGCAGAAGATATTAAGAAGAGGTGGCAAGAATACACAGAAGAACTGTACAAAAAAGATCTTCACGACCCAGATAATCACAATGGTGTGATCACTCATCTAGAGCCAGACATTCTGCAATGTGTCAAGTGGTCCTTAGAAAGCATCACTATGAACAAAGCTAGTGGAGGTGATGGAATTCCAGTTGAGCTATTTCAAATCCTGAAAGATGATGCTGTGAAAGTGCTGCACCCAATATGCCAGCAAATTTGGAAAACTCAGCAGTGGCCTCAGGACTGGAAAAGGTCAGTTTTCATTCCAATCCCAAAGAAAGGCAATGCCAAAGAATGCTCAAACTACTATACAATTGCACTCATCTCACATGCTAGTAAAGTAATGCTCAAAATTCTCCAAGCTAGGCTTCAGCAATATGTAAACCATGAACTTCCACATGTTCAAGCTGGTTTTAGAAAAGGTAGAGGAACCAGAGATCAAATTGCCAACATCCGCTGCATCATGGAAAAAGCAAGAGAGTTCCAGAAAAACATCTATTTCTGCTCTATTGACTATGCCAAAGCCTTGACTGTGTGGATCACAATAAACTGTGGAATATTCTGAAAGAGGTTCCAAATAGGAAAAGGAGTACATCAAGGCTGTATATCGTCACCCTGCTTATTTAACTTCTATGCAGAGTACATCATGAGAAACGCTGGACTGGAAGAAACACAAGCTGGTATCAAGATTGCTGGGAGAAATATCAATAACCTCAGATATGCAGATGATACCACTCTTATGGCAGAAAGTGAAGAGGAACTAAAGAGCCTCTTGATGAAAGTGAAAGAGGAGAGTGAAAAAGTTGGCTTAAAGCTCAACATTCAGAAAATGAAGATCATGGCATCCCATCACTCATAGGAAATGGATGGGGAAACAGTAGAAACAGTGTCAGACTTTATTTTTGGGGGCTCCAAAATCACTGCAAATGGTGACTGCAGCCATGAAATTGAAGGACGTTTACTCCTTGGAAGGAAAGTTATGACCAACCTAGATAGCATATTCAAAAGCAGAGACATTACTTTGCCAACAAAGGTTCGTCTAGTCAAGGCTATGGTTTTTCCTGTGGTCATGTATGGATGTGAGAGTTGGACTGTGAAGAAGGCTGAGCACCGAAGAATTGATGCTTTTGAACTGTGGTGTTGGAGAAGACTCTTGAGAGTCCCTTGGACTGCAAGGAGATTCAACCAGTCCATTCTGAAGGAGATCAGCCCTGGGATTTTTTTGGAAGGAATGATGCTGCTAAGGCTGAAACTCCAGTACTTTGGCCACCTCATGTGAAGAGTTGACTCATTGGAAAAGACTGTGATGCTGGGAGGGATTGGGGGCAGGAGGAGAAGGGGACGACAAAGGATGAGATGGCTTGATAGCATCACTGACTCAATGGACGTGAGTCTGAGTGAACTTCAGGAGTTGGTGATGGACAGGGAGGCCTGGCATACTGAAATTCATGGGGTCACAAAGAGTCGGACACGACTGAGTGACTGAACTGAACTGAACTGAACTGAAGACCACATGAAACAGATGTACCTCCTCCAGGGGAGCTTCCCAACCCAGGGATCAAACCCACATCTCCCACATTGCAGGTGGATTCTTTACTATCTGAGCCACAAGGGAAGCCCAAGAGTACTGTAGAGGGTAGCCTATCTCTTCTCCAGGGGAACTTTCTGACCCAGGAATTGAACTGGGGTCTTCTGCATTGCAGGCAGATTCTTTACCAGCTGAGCTACTGGGGAAGCCCAAAACAGAAGTAACCTGGAATTAAATTAGCACATTCTGGAGTGCCCACAGAAAAGGTCAAAACCAATAACTAACTAATTTCCTAACCAAATAAATTCTGTTTCCTGTAAAAAGAGCTTTTTTCTTCTTATTATATCAATAATATCTTTTGTGATACCGGCATTGCTTATTTTTATTCTATTTAATTCTCAAAATGGCCCTGGGAATTAAGCTAACCGGCATTTTACACAAGGAGAAACTGATACTTGGGAGGTTAAATTACACATCTAATATTACACAACTAATAAATGGCCAGGTGGAATTTTGAGTGTTAATCTTCTGGCAGTCTAATACCTTTTCCAGTACTTGTACTGCTCTCCACTGGATACGGGGCTTTAACACTAAGCTATTTGTTTGCAAACTGAGGCCATTATTTCAGCCACTAGGTCCCCAGGGGAAATGCAGTACACTTCCTCTAGCCATCAGCATTCTTCTGCAAGCAGCTCTGGCTGCAGCGACTCTCCTTGGTCAAGAGAGTAACTGTGAGGCTGACCATTCTCCTAGGAGTCTGGGTGGTGTGCTTTGTTTCACCTGGATAAGAGATGTTGGCAACTGAGTAGGAACTTGATCTCTAAAACAGGAAGACAAGAGTTTTCTGAAAAGCTGATTAATTCAGCCTCAACACAGGGACAAAATTAATTACTTTAAAGCTTGTGGTATTCAATTATGAGGTGTTTCCACAAAGAAAAACCACTATGCTCTACTTTTGAAACAATTTGTATCTTTAGCCTAGAGACAGCTCCAAATCAAGACATTTCCAGAGAGTTCCAAGTAATAGAAGTATACCACCACTACTTAAATATAGCTTTGGTTTTTCTAACCAGCTTCTTTAAGACCTTAAGACTCTGTAAGTTCCCTATATATGCAAAAAAGATAGCGGAAACACTTCCCGTATGAGCTAACAAACAGCATTTTACAACCAACAATGATGACTCTCAGACTAAGGGTTTTCTCCAACAGTGGGAGTATAAAATCTCAGGCAGGAGGAGAAGGGGGAGACAGAGGATGAGATGATTGGATGGCATCACCGACTCAATGGACACGAGTTTGAGCAAACTCTGGGAGATAGTGAAGGACAGAGAAGCCTGGCATGCTACAGTCCATGGGGTGGCAAAATTGGACACCACTTAGCAACTGAACAACAAATGCCCCGACTGCAGACGTGGCTGAGCTTCCCAGGTGGTGCTAGTGGTAATAAAGGAGCCATCTGCCAATGCAGGAGATGTAACAGAGGCAGGTTCAATCCCTGGATTGGGAAGATCCCCTAGACAAAGGCATGGCAACCCACTCCAGTATTCTTGCCTCGAGAACCCCATGGACAGAGGGGCCTGGTGGGCTATAGTCCATGGGGGAACGAAGAGCCAGATGTGACAAAAGTGACTCAGCACAGCACACAGCCCACGCAGAAGTAACTAACTACCAGTGTGAGAGGAAGGGACAGGGAGCCTCCCTCATCCAACGGTGACCTGAATTGGTAGGTAACACCCCAGCTTCTTTGTCTCCAGGGCAGAGCAGTTCTGAGCTGTGCTCTGTCTCTCACAGATGCTTAGATATGTAAGCATCCAGGCTAAGAACCTGCTGCACCCAAGGTAACAAGCGTGGCAGACATCTTCTAGAAACCATTGCTGGGAAGCAAAGCCTCACTTTAGAGATCACTAAACAAGCACTCACAGGCAGAGCAAGCTGGCATAGACACAGAGAATCTGCTGAAGTCTAGCCCAGGAAAGGACAAGAGAATAGCAAGGACACACAGAAAAAACGAGCAGCTCCAGAAGAAGGAACCAGATCAGACTCAGGCTGGAGGATCGCAGCCTGGGGATTGAGCTCTGAATCTCAGTCCTCCCTTCTCATCTCTCGGTCTGCTTTGTCTCATTTTGTGTCAACATCAAAATATTTTATTGTGGTGGCTTTATAGCAATAATATCTGTTAGGCCTAGTTCCTCCTTAGAGTTTTCTTCTTTTTAATAACTTAGTCACATGCACATGAATTTTAGAGCAAGTTTATCAAATTCCTCAATCAGTTCAGTTCAGTTGCTCCGTCATGTCTGACTCTTTGTGACCCCATGGACTGCAGCACCTCAGGCTTCCCAACTCCCGGAGTTTACTCAAACTCATATCCATTGAGTTGGTGATGCCATCCAAGCATTTCATCCTCTGTTGTCCCCTTCTCCTCCCACCTTCAATTTTTCCCAGAATTAGGGTCTTTGCAAAAGAGTCAGTTCTTAACATCAGGTGGCCAAAGTATTGGAGTTTCAGCTTCAGCATTGGTCCTTCCAATGAATATTCAGGGCTGATTTCCTTTAGGATGGACTGGTTGGATCTCCTTGCAGACCAAAGGACTCTCAAGAGTCTTCTCCAACATCAAACTTCAAAAGCGTCAGTTCTTCAATGCTCAGCTTTCTTTATAGTCCAACTCTCACAACCATACATGACCACTGGAAAAACCATAGCCTTGACTAGATATAACCATAGCCTTTGTGGACAAAGCAATGTCTCTGCTTTTTAATATGCTGTCTGGGTTGGTCAAACTTACCTTCCAAGGGGTAAGTGTCTTTTAATTTCATGGCTGCAATCACCATCTGCAGTGATTTTGGAGCCCCATAAAATAAAGTCAGCCACTGTTTCCACTATTTCCCCATCTATTTCCCATGAAGTGATGGGACCAGATGCCATGATCTTCGTTTTCTGAATGTTGAGTTTCAAGTCAACTTTTTCACTCTCCTCTTTCACTTTAATCAAGAGGCTCTTTAGTTCTTTGCTTTCTGCCATAAGCGTAGTGTCATTTGTATATGTGAGGTTACTGATGTTTCTCCCAGCAATCTTGATTCCAGCTTGTGCTTCATCCAGCCCAGCATTTCATATGATGTACTCTGCATATAAGTTAAATAAGCAGGGTGACAATATACAGCTTTGACATACTCCTTTCTTAATTTGGAATCCGTCTATTGTTCCATGTCCAGTTCTAACTGTTGCTTCCTGACCTGCATACAGATTTCTTAGGAGGCAGGTCAGGTGGTTTGATATACCCATCTCCTTCAGAATTTTCCACAGTTTGTTGTGATCCACACAGTCAAAGGCTTTGGCACAGTCAATAAAGCAGAAGTAGATGTTTTTCTGGAACTCTCTTGCTTTTTCGATGATCCAAAGAATGTTGGCAATTTGATCTCTGGTTCCTCTGCCTTTTCTAAATCCAGCTTGAACATCTGAAAGTTCACAATTCACATACTGTTGAAGCCTGGCCTGAAGAATTTTAAGCATTACAGTTTTAGCATGTGAGATAAGTGCAATTGTGCAGTAGTTTGAACATTCTTTGGCATTGCCTTTCTTTGAGATTGGAATAAATACTGACCTTTTCCAGTCCTGTGGCCACTGTTGAGTTTTCCAAATTTGCTGGTATATTGAGTGCTGCACTTTCACAGCATCATCTTTTAATATTTGAATTAGCTCAACTGGAATTCCATCACCTCCACTAGCTTTGTTCATAGTGATGCTTCCTAAGGCCCACTTGACTTTGCATTCCAGGATGTTTGGCTATAGGTGAGCGATCATACCATCGTGATTATCTGGGCTGTGAAGGTCCTTTTTGTATAGTTCTTCTGTGTATTCTTGCCACCTCTTCTTAATATCCTCTGCTTCTGTTGTGTGTGCATTAGTCGCTCAGTCGTGTCTGACTCTTTGCGACCCCATGGACTGTAGCCTGCCAGGCTCCTCTGTCCATGGGATTCTCCAGGCAAGAATACTGGAGTGGGTTGCCCTTCCATTTTCCAGAGGAAATTCCCAACCCAGAGATTGAACCCTGGTCTCCTGCATCGCAGGCAGATTCTTTACTGTTTGAGAGACAAGGAAGTCTTGGTCCATATCATTTCTGTCCTTTATTGAGCCCATCTTCACATGAAATATTCCCTTGGTATCTCTAATTTTCTTGAAGAGATCTCTAGTCTTTCTCATTTTATTGTTTTCCTCTTTTTCTTTGCACTGGTCACTGAGGAAGGCTTTCTTATCTCTCCTTGCTATTCTTTGAAACTCTGCATTCAAATGGGTATATATTTCCTTTTTTCCTTTGTCTTTTGCTTCTCTTCTTTTCACAGCTATTTGTAAGGCCTCCCCAGACAGCCATTTTGCTTTTTTGCATTTCTTTTTCTTGGGGATGGTCTTGATCACTGCCTCCTGTACAATGTCATGAACCTCCATCCATAGTTCTTCAGGCACTCTGTCTATCAGATCTAGTCCCCTGAATCTATTTGTCACTTCCACTGTTTAATTATAAGGGATTTGATTTAGGTCATATCTGAATGACCTCTTCACTTTCACCCTTCACCTTCACCTTGTCCTGTTCTCTTCATTCACAGTTATGTTGCTCTTTAGTTAGTTCTTCAAAAATGTCAAGGTTTCTGTAGCTTGAGAGCCTTCCACAAAGTTTTCCTTCCACCTGAACTGCTCTCAGTACAAGGCACCACTACCATAACTTGTATTTATAGTATCTCTTCTTCAGACTTGTGGTTGCCAAGGGGCAAAAGGTTGGGAGAGGGAAGAAGTAGGAGTCTGGGGTTAGCAGGTGTATGCTTTTATATAGAGAATGGATAAACAACAAGATCCTACTGTGTAGTAGAGGATCTGTACATACAGACCCTCTATATTCAATACCCTATCAAAAAGCACAGTGGAAAAGAGCATTAAAAAGGAATGTATGTGTATGTATAACTGAATCACTTTGCTGTAGCAGAAATTAACACAACATTATAAATCAACTTTGCTTCAATTACAAAATAAAATAAATTATCTATTCTTCAGTGAAACCTTCCAAACCCACTCACACAAGCCATACGAGGTTAGGTTTCCCTATTATATGCTCTGGCTAATGGAATTCATAAATCTGTCAGGATCTGCTGTGTTTTATTATATTAATGTAATAGAAGGTTATCTTCCTGCTAAAGACCCAAAAATAACCTGAAATCTGTTATCCTCATAAATGAATATGCTTTAAAATAATACAAATCATGTCAAACTACAAGGAGAGTTCCAGAGGACAGAGAATAAATTCTTCTGCCTCAGCAGTTTGTTTGGAGACTAAAATTTCCTCATAGGTTTGCTACTCAAGGGGTTCAGCCTTCTTTTGAATACTAAACTGTGGTTCAGTAGAAGTGCCCCCAACCTGCATGAAGAATGGGGCAAATCAATATTCGCATTATTGTCTGGGGTGTGGGGGAGGAGTGGGAGATGAACGCCCAGGTGAGGTAGAGATCTTTCCACTTGAATATTCCAGATCCTGAGTTATTCTTGATTCTGCTGTAGATCAGCATCTTAGAGCACCTGCCTCTCCACAGAGCCCAGACTATCTCCAGTCCTCCGGTGATGTTATATTGTCTCTGCTGTGAATGGTGTGCAACTAGATTTTGGTAGAAAATTGCATTGCTAGAGCTTTTATCATCCACTGACACCTCTTTCTAGGAGGTGAGGGACTGAGAGAAGTCTCAAGACTTAAGGAGAGGAACACATCCCTTAGGCTTTACTAGCTGTTACCATTAGAAATTAGTCCCCAAGTTATCCTATCCCTCAAAAGCTGATTTTCATGGTAATGATTTTACATAGTTACTGAAAATAGCTTCCCATTCTTAAAGAATTTTGTCTTCTCAGATAGGCAATTCCTTTTGTGCCTTACTTTATAGTGAGTTGGACAATTAATAGCAATATGAAACTACAAAGCCCTTTTTCATGCTTTCATATACCTTTTTATAAGTTTTTATCATCTATAATTTCTAGTCATACTGTTTTTTTAACAAATAGAAACAATTTGATTAAACCACAGATTTTGTGTGTATATGATTGGGTCAGGAATATAAGAAATCATTAAATATTTGCCTTTTGGAATGGAATTAGAGGCAGCTTGACATTGTAAAGCAATATATACCAGAGAATGTGAGGAGTGTGGGCCCAGGCTGACCTCTTAAGATATTGGCATCTGGTACTTGTTAAGAAATCTTATCCTAGCCTATGGGACAGGACCTAGGATTTGTTCTAAGACCAAAAATATAGATTCTCAGAGGGGCCAAGCTTACATTAGCAAATGCCAGAATGCCTTTCTTCATGATCCAGGAATGGAAGCCTCCAGTTGCTGGTAGGTTTTATTTTTTCAGAGTCAACTCTTCAGCTCTGGGGTTGAGAGCAGTAAAATGAGGGAGAAAGAAGTAATGCGTATTTGCTGCCAGCAGTCTTTGCTAGCCTGCCTATCCGTAGGGTGAATGACATCAAGTTTGCTGAATGCCCGATTTAGTGTGTGTAATTTGTTAGGTTGTGTCTATCTAAAGTCAATAACTTCACAGCTCAACTGAATATGTCCCCACAGGAATGTCAAGTCCATGAAAAGAGGTACAATATCTATTCAACACAGTATCCCCACGGCCTAAAACAGTGTTGAACATGTTATAGGCACTAAGTAAATCTTTACTGGATAAGTGTTATTTGGTTTAATCAACAAAGAACATACGTTATGTTACCACTAAAACTCAGTTTATATGTTATGATAATTATTAAATTAACTATTCACTAATAAAGGTTGTAGTTACCTGTGCAGAATATAACTGACAGTCATATAGAGGTGTGCTGTTTTGATCTCCCTTAGAAAAAGAACTTCCTTCTTATCTTCAAAACCTATAATGCCTAGAATCTCCAGGATCTGCCTTAAGTTTTCTACCAAGGCCATGTTCTTCCCAAGCAGCCCTCATACCATGAAAGCAGATCTGGCTATTTCCAAGACTACTCTATCAAGCAGTCTTTGGGATAGAGCTTCCTGGTGAACAGATTGAGAGTTTTTTAGGTCTACATGTGATACAGAAGTACTTGAAAAAATTTAAAAAAAAAAAGAAAAGGAAAAAGAACTTCAATTGATCATATACAAACCTTATATAATATAAAAATTAAGTCTATATGAACCAAAGACCTAAGTAAACAACTCTAAAGCCATTAAAATCACTTTAAAAGTATAGGAGAAAATCTTTGTGACCTTTTGTTAGACAAAGATCTCTTTTAAAAAATTGATAAGATGAACTTCATCAAAATCAGTAACTTCTATTTTTTGAAAGATGCTGTTAAGAGAAGAATAAAACAAGTCACAGACCTGAGAAAATAATCTGCAACTCACATACCTGACAAAGGAATTGTAAACAAAATCTCAAAAGAACTCTAAAACTCAATAGTAGGAAAAAAGCAAATCAAACAAAAAACAGGCAAGAAATCTGAACATAAATTTCATCAAAGAAACATGTATCAAGGAAAAGTATGAAAAGATTCTCAACATTATTACTATGAAGGAGATGCAAACAGAAACCACAGTGAGATACAAATAAAAATCTATTAGAATCTATTACAGTGCCTAAAATTTTAAAAAACTAACCATATTAAGTGCTAGGATGTGGAGGAGCTGAACTCTTCTATACTTCTAATGGGAAGACAAAATGGCAAAACTCTGGAATATTGTTTGGCAGTTTCTTAAAATATTAAACATAAACCTACCATGACCAGCCACTCTACTCCTAGTTATTTACTTATGAGAAGTGAAAGTAGATGTTCACAAAAATTTTATACACAAGAGTTAGTATTTCTGCCATAGATGACACCACCCTTATGGCAGAAAGTGAAGAAGAACTCAAAAGCCTTTTGATGAAAGTGAAAGAGGAGAGTGAAAAAGTTGGCTTAAAGCTCAACATTCAGAAAACTAAGATCATGGCATCTGGTCTCATCACTTCATGGCAAATAGATGGGGAAACAGTGGAAACAGTGGCTGACTTTATTTTTGGAGCCTCCAAAATCACTGCAGATTGTGATTGCAGCCATGAAATTAAAAGACGCTTACTCCTTGGAAGGAAAGTTATGACCAACCTAGATAGCATATTCAAAAGCAGAGAAATTACTTTGCCAACAAAGGTCCATCTAGTCAAGGCTATGGTTTTTCCAGGAGTCATGTATGGATGTGAGAGTTAGACTCTGAAGAAAGCTGAGCACCGAAGAATTGATGCCTTTGAACTGTGGTGTTGAAGACTCTTGAGAGTCCCTTGGACTGCAAGGAGATCCAACCAGTCCATTCTAGAGGAGATCAGTCCTGGGTGTTCTTTGGAAGGAATGATGCTGAAGCTGAAACTCCAGTACTTTGGCCACCTCATGTGAAGAGTTGACTCATTGGAAAAGACTGTGATGCTGGGAGGGATTGGGGGCAGGAGGAGAAGGGGACGACAGAAGATCAGATGGCTGGACAGCATCACTGACTGGATGGACGTGAGTTTGAGTGAACTCCAGGAGTTGGTGATGGACAGGGAGGCCTGGCGTGCTGCAATTCATGGGGTCGCAAAGAGTCGGACATGACTGAGTGACTGAACTGAACTGAACTGATAATACCCCAAACTGAAAACCACCTAAATATATATTAACCAGTGAATGGATAAACAAATTATGATAGATTCGCCTTTACAATGCAATAGTACTCAGCAATAAATATAAGTCATCAGTATTCCATGGTGTAAGAAAGCAGATCAACAACTGCCTGGGGTTGGAGTTAGGTATGGACAGGAAGAAGCAGGAGAAAGAGGAATTTTTTAAGGAGCAAGAGGAAATCTGGATGTGATGGAGATATTTAATATCTTAATTGAGATCATAGTTTCAAAGGTGTGCACATATGTCAAACTTCAACAAACTGAACAACTTAAATACATGAAGTTTTAAATTCTATGTCAATTATACCTCAAATCTCTTTTATTAGGCAGTATATCAGTGATTTTTGATTATCCACTCTCATCACAGATATGCATAGTGCTTTTACAAACATCAGCTAATACTACATTTATCACTTTCTAACTAAAAACTGATTTACTGATGCATAGATGAGATTAGATTTGTAATAGATTCAGAAACTCATAAAAGTAAAGGCAAAATAATATTGGCTTAAAAATACGATTTTATGTTCTCATTTAAAGTGCTCACAAGTGGGCAGTCCAGGGAAGAATAGCAGTTTTATAGAGTTGTCAGGAACCCAGGATTCTAAAACTTTGACTGCATCATAAGTTAAGGTAGCTCTTTAAGAATAAGCATTATTAAAGCCATTCCAGTAGCAGGAATCAAAACCCTTACAATTACACAGTGGAAGTGACAGAGTCAAGGAACTAGGATCTGATAGAGTGCATGAACAGCTATAGATGGAATTTCGTAACACTGTATAGGATGATCAAAACCATCCCCAAGAAAAAGAAATGCAAAAAAGCAAAATGTTTCTCTGAGAAGGTCTTACAAATCGCTTAGAAAAGAAGAGAAGTGAAAGGCAAAGGAGAAAGGGAAAGACATACCCATCTGAATGCAGAGTTCCAGAGAATAGCAAGGAGAGATAAGAAAACCTTCCTATGTGATCAATGCAAAGAAATAAACAATAGAATGGGAAAGACTAGAGATCTCTCCCAGAAAATGAGAGATATGAAGATTTCATGCAAAGATGGGCACAATAAAAGACCAAAATGGTATGGATCTAACAGAAGCAGAAGATATTAAGAAGAGGTGGCAAGAATACACAGAAAGCGTTAGTTGCTCAGTCGTGTCTCACTCTTTGTGACCCCATGGACTGTAGCTTGCCAGGCTCTTCTATCCATGGAATTCTCCAGGCAAGAATACACAGAAGACAATACAAAAAAGATCTTAATGACTCAGATAACCATAATGGTGTAATCACTCACCTACAGCCAGACATCCTGGAGTATGAAGTGAGCCTTAAGAAGCACCACTACGAACAAAGCTAGTGGAGGTGATGGAATTTCAGCTGATTTATTTCAAATCCTAAAAGATGATGCTGTGAAAGTGCTGCACTTATTATGCCAGCAAAATTTGGAAAACAGTGGCCACAGGACTGGAAAAGATCAGTTTTCATTCCAATCCCAAAGAAGGGCAATGCCAAAGAATGTTCAAACTACTGCACAATTGCACTCATCTGCAGATGGTAACTGCAGCCATGAAATTAAAAGACACTTGCTCCTTGGGGAAAAAAAAAAACTATGACAAATCTAGACAGCATATTAAAAAGCAGAGACATTACTTTGCTGACAAAGATCCATATACTCAAATCTATAGTTTTTTCCAGGAGTCATGTAAGGATGTGAGAGTTGGACCATAAAAAAGACTGAATGGTAAAGAATTGATAATTTTGAACTATGGTGTTGGAGAAGACTCTTGAGAGTCCCTTGGACTACAAGATCAAATCAGTCAGTTCTAAAGGAAATCAACCCTGAATATTCATTGCCAGGACTGATACTGAAGCTCCAATACTTTGGCCACCTGATGTGAAATGGCAACTCATTAGAAAAGATCCTGATGCTAGTAAAGATTCAAGGCAGGAGGAGAAGGGGATGACAGAGGATGAGATGGTTGGATGGCATCACAGATTCAATGGACATGAGTTTGAGCAAGCTCTGGGAGATGGTGATGGACAGGAAAGCCTAGCATGCTGCAGTCCATGGGGTCTCAAAGTGTCAGAAACGACTGAGTGACTGAACAAGAAGTAGCAGGAAATACACAGGGACAAAGATATACATGCTTTTCCCTTTAAGGACATTTCCCACAAATAAAACTGGACACTTTTACCTGCACTTGATAGACCCAAAGTAAGTCACAAGGCCACATATACCTGCAAGGGAGGCTGGGAAATGTAGTCTTTACTCTAGATGCCACTAGGGCCAGCTAAAATCTGATGTGTCATTAGTGAGAAAGAGAGGGAGAATAGATATTAAAAGGCAACTGGTAGGCCCAGATTTACACAGGAGGTAAATAACTGAAAAAATAAGTTGTGTAATTTTTCAGTCATGAGTAAATGACCATTTTCAATTCTGACAATAATTTCCATATGTGGATCTCATACATTCACTGTTCATCCTCACTATTCAATAAGCAACAATGAAAGAGGAGGGGAGAGAGGAAGGAAGAGTTTTGAATGTTTTCCAATAGTAATGTTAGTCCATTATTTTCACATATAAATGTCTCTCAACATCTATAACTGGTATAAAATGGAAATGAACAAACCACTAGATTTGTAACAGATTGCTATGTGATGATTAATTAATTTGGTGGTTTTAGTTAGGGAAAGTGATGCATATGTCACACACTTACCTTGTGCATCAATCAAGGACAACTTGGATAGGATCAAGCCATATTAAATAGACATACATATCAACTGTATATTTTTCTGCAATAGAGTTTCTATAAAGTTCAATGGGATCCTTTTGCCATCCATCTTTTCCTCCATCCATGCCAGGACAGAAATTAATAGAAGGAAATGGCAACCCACTCCAGTACTCTTTCCTGGAAAATTCCATGGATGGAGGAGCCTCATAAGTTACAGTCCATGGGGTTGCAAGGAGTCAGACACAACTGAGTGACTTCATTTTCAGTTTCAAGTACCTACAAAGACCTGTGATTTTCAGATTTGGTAGAGGTATTTTTGCTTGTTCTCATTCCACACATTTCCAATCTTGTTGCCTTCTTATGGGACACAGGGTTAATACAAAGACACTAAATCATTGCAGTTATACTGAAAAAAGTGTGTGAACAATGGATTGAAGTAGAAGTTGGTGCAGAGGTAGATTAGATTTACACTTCCTATTCTTTTAATCTTGGCCCCTTTGGGAGAAAAGCTACTGCTTTTAGTGCCTGGAGATTTAAGATTTTGAAAATCCTGTATTCCTAAATTGTCTAAATTTCTAAATTCTCTGGTTGAAAAGAAAATGGAGGAGAAGTAAGCAGAAAATGAGGGCACTGTACACTCAACTACTGCAACAGTCTCTTAAATTTCCACTTCTATCCATCTTTCGTAATACCATCAGTTCCCACTTATTCATTTGCTCATTAATTAAAAATTGAGTTTCTATATGGTAGCAACCAGGGTCTCTCAAAAGTTGAGAGAGAACTAAATTAGTTTCATATTTTTAAAATTTTGGGATGTTAAAAGTGAATAGTGAAGTTTCTGGAATGATAGAATAAGGAATGTAGTGAGCCTACTCACACACAGACAATTAACTATTGAAAAAATATATATGTTAAAAATCTTTTAATCCATTTTGAGTTTATTTTTGTGTATGGTGTTAGAAAGTGTTCTAGTTTCATTCTTTTACAAGTGGTTGACCAGTTTTCCCAGCACCACTTGTTAAAGAGATTGTCTTTAATCCATTGTATATTCTTGCCTCCTTTGTCAAAGATAAGGTGTCCATATGTGCGTGGATTTATCTCTGGGCTTTCTATTTTGTTCCATTGACCTATATTTCTGTCTTTGTGCCAGTACCATACTGTCTTGATAACTGTGGCCTGAAGTCAGGTAGGTTGATTCCTCCAGTTCCATTCTTCTTTCTCAAGATAGCTTTGGCTATTCGACGTTTTTTTGTATTTCCGTACAAATTGTGAAATTATTTATTCTAGCTCTGTGAAGAATACCGTTGGTAGCTTGATAGGGATTGCACTGAATCTATAAATTGCTTTGGGTAGTATACTCATTTTCACTATATTGATTCTTCCAATCCATGAACATGGTATACTTCTCCATCTATTAGTGTCCTCTTTGATTTCTTTCACCAGTGTTTTATAGTTTTCTATATATAGGTCTTTAGTTTCTTTAGGTAGATATATTCCTAAGTATTTTATTCTTTCCGTTGCAATGATGAATGGAATTGTTTCCTTAATTTCTCTTTCTGTTTTCTCATTATTAGTGTATAGGAATGCAAGCGATTTCTGTGCATTGATTTTATATCCTGCAACTTTACTATAACCATTGATTAGTTCTAGTAATTTTCTGGTGGAGTCTTTAGAGTTTTCTATGTAGAGGATCATGTCATATGCAAATAGTGAGAGTTTAAAGATCTCAACGTAAGACCAGAAACTATAAAACTCCTAGAGGAGAACATAGGCAAAACACTCTCAGACATACATCACAGCAGGATCCTCTATGACCCACCTCCCAGAATATTGGAAATAAAAGCAAAAATAAACAAATGGGACCTAATTAAACTTAAAAGCTTCTGCACAACAAAGGAAACTATTAGCAAGGTGAAAAGGCAGCCTTTAGAATGGGAGAAAATAATAGCAAATGAAGCAACTGACAAACAACTAATCTCAAAAATATACAAGCAAATCCTACAGCTCAATTCCAGAAAAATAAATGACCCAATCAAAAAATGGGCCAAAGAACTAAATAGACATTTCTCCAAAGAAGACATACAGATGGCTAACAAACACATGAAAAGATGCTCAACATCACTCATTATCACAGAAATGCAAATCAAAACCACTATGAGGTACCATTTCACGCCAGTCAGAATGGCTGCGATCCAAAAGTCTACAAGCAATAAATGCTGGAGAGGGTATGGAGAAAACGGAACTCTTTTACACTGTTGGTGGGAATGCAAAGTAGTACAGCCACTATGGAGAACAGTGTGGAGATTCCTTAAAAAACTGGAAATAGAACTGCCTTATGACCCAGCAATCCCACTGCTGGGCATACACACTGAGGAAACCAGAAGGGAAAGAGACACGTGTACCCCAATGTTCATCGCAACACTGTTTATAATAGCCAGGACATGGAAGCAAACTAGATGCCCATCAGCAGATGAATGAATAAGAAAGCTGTGGTACACATACACAATGGAGTATTACTCAGCCATTAAAAAGAATACATTTGAATCAGTTCTAATGAGGTGGATGAAACTGGAGCCTATTATACAGAGTGAAGTAAGCCAGAAAGAAAAACACCAATACAGTATACTAACGCATATATATGGAATTTAGAAAGATGGTAACAATAACCCTGTGTACGAGACAGCAAAAGAGACACTGAGGTATAGATCAGTCTTATGGACGCTGTGGGAGAGGGAGAGGGTGGGGAGATTTAGGAGAATGGCATTGAAACATGTATAATATCATGTATGAAATGAGTCGCCAGTCCAGGTTCGATGCACGATACTGGATGCTTGGGGCTGGTGCACTGGGACGATCCAGAGGGAGGGTAGGGGAGGGAGGAGGGAGGAGGGTTCAGGATGGGGAACACAGGTATACCTGTGGCAGATTCATTTTGATATTTGGCAAAACTAATACAATATTGTAAAGTTTAAAAATAAAATAAAATTTAAAAAATCTTTTAGAGGTTTTGAAAACTGTCCTATGGAGATACAACAAATAAAAAAAATATTCATTAAAAAAATCAACTAAGAACTGTGTTTCAGTAGGAACTGTGGCATTTGAGCCAAGGCCAATCCATTCCCACCTATCCCCAATCAGTTTCTGTCATGAGAGTTCTACCCCAGATCTGTGCAGCCAAGATGGGGGACAAGTTTGGATCTACTCCTTCCTCCAGCTCGTAGTAGTCTGTGGCTATGCTTTTATCCTGGAAGGAATAGTCTACTGGTGGTTTGTCTTCAACCCCAACCCCTTGATGCAGAAACTCTATTTTAGGCCAAGAAAATGAGGTCTCTCCTCCCCCATCCAGCCCCATCTCTGGGGTAGATACCATACCCCAGGCACAACAGAAACAAAATGCTGCACCCCAATCATCACCCCCACTTCAGCTCATTTGTAAGAGGCTTTTTGGGTGTGTGTTGGGATGAAAAGGATCCACAAACACTTTATTAGCAAAAGGAATAAAAAATGCAACATGGGAAAAAGAAGATCTCTTCCTTTCCCTTCAAGGGCAGCATTAGACCTCTAAAGAAAAAGGAGGATTACCAGAGCATGCGGAGTAGACACCAGAGTCTCACAGGGGCTGGAATTCAACAAAAGTGATCCATGTACAGGCAGTATTGACCTGCCAGATGTTTAACTCCTCCTGCTCATCTAGAGCTGCCTGGAATTGGGAAGGTATAAAGTCACAGAATATGCAGAGAAGCTCTGCTTTGAAAAAGTGAAAACTTTGGTCCTCTGAGACCAACAGATAGTAGCAAAAATCACATCTGCTGGTCTCTAGGTCCTACTGAAAGGTTGTTGCTGAACTACGCAAGACACCAGGTTTCTTGGCCTCCAGAGGAGAAGAATTCAATCCGGGGCCAGAGATGAGGCTTGATCGCTCAGAGCTTTTGTGTAATAAAGTTTTATTAAAGTATAAAAGGGATAATGAACCCTTCTGACATAGACATCAGAAGGGGGCAGAAAGAGTGCCCCTTCACTAGTATTAGCAATGGAGTTGTATACTTTTTAATTACTTAGTACAGTGAATCAAAAGAATGTCTGGAGTTTGTAAAGACCTTAATAGACCCACTCCCATAATTAGCATTTTAAGATAACAGTATTAGCCAGAATTTTTTTTCCAGAAACTGTCCTCAAGCAGAATACATTCTAAGGAATGTAGAGGAAAAAAACCATTTGTCTTTTTGAGAATTCCAGATCCCTCTTTCCTTGGGGACCCCCGGACTTCTTATCAACCTGCCTAGGAATTGACTCTCTCATTCCCCCCTTTTCTTTTAGGAGAATTATGTTGCCAAGGGAAAGAGACATTGTTTTCATTCCATAACTACTTCCTGCTGTTTAGGGACATGGTCCCTAAATTACTGAGGCAACATATTCTCCTAACCCTGGTCTCTGATCAGGGTTGGAGGGGGCTGTGCCACTCCTAGGAGCTTGGACAACTATTTGTAACTTAAAAGCTTTCAGACGGTTAGAAACAAACCCTGTTTTACAGTTACAGATGTAAGGCAAAACAGTCATTAAACCAAGACAATGTATAATCAAAATTAAAAGTCACATTATGTCCATAGTTAAAGTACAAAGTGTTGCACTAGTCCATCTTAGAGTTGTTAGATGTCATCACAGAGTTGAAGAGAGTCCTTTCCTTGAAGTGGAGAAACCCACCAGAGGGAGTCTTCCACTTGAGGAGGGGAGTGCTCCACAAACCCAGCGATTAGACTGATCGTGAAATGTGGCATAGGAATGAGGCCAGGACAGGAAGGCATTGTCTTGTGGGTCAAACAGTAGACTCAGGATTTTTGGAGTCAGCAGAAGTAGGCTCACATAGATTATCATGCCCATCTGAAAAGTACAAAGTCAGAGCATAGAAAGTAAAGACATAAAATGACGTTGCTTAGTTCTGGTCAGGGTGCCACCTCTTAACTCGAGTGAGATGCACCCACGAATCAATTCCTGGTACTTTGACAGCTGTGGGAGAAGAAAGAATAACCTGGCAAGGGCCATCCCAGAGGGTCTCGAGAGATTGGCCCCCAGATCCCAATGTTTTTGTCAGGACCTCAGTTCCTGGCTCAAACAGAGACTTGCTTGATTTAGAGGCTGGGTCAGGAGTCACCTCCTGGAGTTCCATTAATGCCTATTGAAAGGCTGAGAGCTGAGTTACATAATTAGCTAATTCTAAGGCTCCAGGTCTTATGTCTGTGCATAAGAAAGGCCTTCCATAAATACATTCAAAGGGGGACAGTCCCTCCTTTTTGGGGGGCAGTCCAAGTCTTCATTTATTATTTGTAAATTTTGAACTAGTCTCCCTTTACCATTTGATTTCTTTATACCCAAAATAGGAGTGTTGCATGGACTGTTACAGGGAATTAATAGCCCCTGCTCCTTTAAATTCTCAATGATGGGCTTTAACCTGTCCTAAATCTCAGGTTTCAGTGGATACTGCTTCTTATGTGGAAATAAGTTTGGGTCTTTGAGCTTGAAAACTATAGGAATAACATTTTTTGCTTGGTCCACAGATCTTCCATCAGCCCACACTCTAACTTACATTTTGTTCAATTAAAGGGAGAGAAAGGGAGGGCTCCATATTCATTAAAACAGAGGCATGGACCTTGCTCAGTATATCACTCCCCAAAACGGGTGAGGGAGACTCTGGTACGATTAGAAAGTCATGTAAAAATAGAACAGAGCCCCAGTTACAGCTTAAAGAACAACTAAAGTAATACCTTTCAGCTTGTCCAGACAGTTCACTACGGAAGCAGATCGGGAAGAAAGTGGGCCAGGGGCTTCAGTAAGCCCAGAGTAAGTTGTCCCAATATCTAAAAGGAAATCAACGGATTGGTCCCCCACAGTTATTAATACCTGGGGTTCCTCGGGTGTAATTAGGATGGGAGCTTGTGTGGGTACCCCGGGGCACCTTCAGTCCTGATTGTTTTGAGAGTCCAACCCCTGAGACCTACACTTCTGAGGGCAGTCTCTCCTCTAGGGCGGTCTCTTGGAGACCAGTTCTGGAGCCAGGGGCGGCTTAGATGCCTGAGGGAATCCTGCTTGAAGTTCCCCTCCTTTCCACAGTAATAGCAAGCCCATCCTTTTTCACCTGGGTCTCTCTGGGCATTTTTCTCAGGCTGTTTAAGAACGATTCTGACAGCCATTACAAGGGCTTCTGCCTGTTCCTTTGTCTTTTTCTGCCTTTCTTTCTTTTCCTCATATTCCCTACCATAATAGATTGTTTGAGCCAGTTGCAACAGATTATCTAAAGACTGATTTGGCCCGTATGCCTGTTTCAATAGCTTACAGCGGATATCTGGAGCCGACTGAGTGAGAAATCTATCTTTTAGGATCACTCTTCCCTCTCCACTTTTAGGATCAATCTCGGTGAATCTGTAAAGGGCTTTCCTCAGTCTATCTAGGAATTTACCAGAAGTTTTCTTCTCCTCCTGTTCTATGTTTGCCAATTTGGCATAGTTTAAAGTCTTAACACGCGCTTGCTAAGAATACGTCCTTCAAGAATACATCTGACAAAATGACTCTGATTCCATCTTCCTTTAGCTGTATTATAGTCCCAGTCTGGTTCTATAGTTGGGACCGCCTAATTCCCAATGGGGAATTCCCATATGCTACTTCTATCCATTTCCCTTGTTTTCCACAGAACTGGTCCAATTGTAAAACAGTAATAATTGAGATCCTTCAACCAGCCACCGTTTGCCATCCTCCAATGGATACCCTGGCCATGCAGTATCACATAGGAAGACTAGGTGTGTCTTCTTTAAGCCCTGGGGATCAAATCCATCCCAGTCTTTCAGGATATAGTTCAAAGGAGTAAGGCTGGAATTGTTAGCTACCATCTGTAAGAGAGAGAAAAAGTGACAAGCACCATCTTTCTACCAGAGGCGTCCCTCCCTGCTCCAAATGGGGGTGTAGACAGACTTTACACCAAAGCTTTCCTTTCCTGGTTGGACTTAGTCTGTCTCTTACTGACACAGGCACCGAACTTGTGCCTCCCTGTTCTACCACTGAGACAGGTGGAGATGTACCAGGGGTAGACTTGATGGCATCCCAGACTGATGTCCAGTTCTTCACCATTAAAACCTCGCTTGCCTCTGATGCCACCTAGGGTGCAATCAGAGTAACCTTCCAGAATGCCTCCCAATCTAAGACTGCTGGGGGAAACATTCATCAGCTGAGTGCCTGTGCATGACCCTGAGTATATTCCTGACCATAATAAGAACATAAAACTAAGATGTTCCTTCCAACCATCACCACACCAGTAAGCCATAGAAAGAGACGGTGAAGGGCTGGCCAGTGAGGAAAAAGTGATTTTTGTCCTCGAGTTATTAGGGCCAGTCCTTCCAGTTCATTCCCACAGATTCCACAGAAAGAATATCTAAGGAGTTGGGACAAAAGCCACTGGAAAGCCTCCTCTGGCCCACTAAGAGCTAGCTTTACCAAAGGAAGAAACTCATTGTACTTCCAATCTGAGTAACCTTTAACCTCAGAGATGTTCTTGGAGCTAGAGCTCCATCTAGCTTCAGAACTTCTGACTCCTGGCGAGGCTAGGTGCTTCCTGACTACCAATGCAAGTTTGGGACCTAAGTAACAGTACACAGTAACAGCATAGATCACAAGTCCCTTGAAACTCTATGATCCGGCAGATAGGTTAGCAGTTCGAATTCCCAAGAAGTTATGAAATGGTCAAAGAGACCAGAAAGTTTGACCGAGAACGGAGAGTTTGGTCCACACACTTTGCCCATTTCTGGTTGGTCCCTGAGGGAGACATTGAGTGCCTCTTGGCATTGGCAGGTTTCTGCCATAAGCCGTATGAGGTCACCATGGAACTGTAGAGCAGGGCTCCTCACTTTCTTCATTTAGGGCGTGTCATTCATTCATACAAGAACACTGTAGAGTTAGTAAAGTACAGCAGAAAACTTGTTCACTAGGAGAACAAAGAATCAGAGCTCCAAGCATCCTTACCTTGTCCTGAAGAATCCTGGACGAGCCCCCAAGATGAAAGGTTGTTGCTGAACCACGCAAGACGCTGGGATTCTTGGCCTCCGCAGGAGAAGAATTCAATCTGGAGCCAGAAACAAGGCTTGATCGCTCAGAGCTTTTGTGTAACAAAGTTTTATTAAAGTATAAAAGGGATAGAGAATGCTTCTGACATAGACATCAGAAGAGGCAGAAAGAGTGCTCCCTCGCTAGTATTAGCAATGGAGTTATATACTTTTTAATTACTTATTACAGTGAATCAAAAGAATGTCTGGAGGTTGTAAAGACCTTACTAGACCCACTCCCATAATTTACATTTTAAGATAACAGGATTAGCCAGAAGTTTTTTCCAGAAACTGTCCTCAAGCAGGATACATTAATGTTATATCAGTTCAGTTCAGTTCAGTAGCTCAGTCATGTCCAACTCTTTGTGACCCCCATGAATCGCAGCACGCCAGACCTCCCTGTCCATCACCAACTCCTGAAGTTCACCCAAACTCATGTCCATCAAAATGGTGATGCCATCCAGCCATCTCATCCTCTGTCGTCCCCTTCTCCTGCCCCCAGTCCCTTCCAGCATCAGAGTCTTTTCCAATGAGTCAACTCTTCACATGAGGTGGCCAAAGTATTGGAGATTCAGCTTTAGCATCAGTCCTTCCAATGAACACCCAGGACTGATCTCCTTTAAAATGGACTGGTTGGGTCTCCTTGCAGTCCAAGGGACTCTCAAGAGTCTTCTCCAACACCACAGTTCAAAAGCATCAATTCTTTGGTGCTCTGCTTTCATCACAGTCCAACTCTCACATCCATACATGACCACTGGAAAAACCATAGCCTTGACTAGACAGACCTTTGTTGGCAAAGTAATGTCTCTGCTTTTGAATATGCTACCTAGGTTGGTCATAACTTTCCTTCCAAGGCATAAGCATCTTTTAATTTCATGGCTGCAATCACCATCTGCAGTGATTTTGGAGGCCCCCAAAATAAAGTCTGACACTGTTTCCACTGTTTCCCCATCTATTTGCCATGAAATGATGGGACCAGATGCCATGATCTTAGTTTTCTGAATGTTGAGCTTTAAGCCAACTTTTTCACTCTCCTCTTTCACTTTCATCAAGAGGCTTTTTAGTTCCTCTTCACTTTCTACCATAACGGTGGTGTCACCTGCATGTTACTGCTAAGTTGCTCCAGTCGTGTCCGACTCTGTGAGACCCCATAGACGGCAGCCCACCAGGCTCCCCCATCCCTGGGATTCTCCAGGCAAGAACACTGGAGTGGGTTGCCATTTCCTTCTCCAATGCATGAAAGTGAAAAGTGAAAGGGAAGTCGCTCAGTCGTGTCCGACCCTCAGCGACCCCATGGACTGCAGCCTTCCAGGCTCCTCCATCTATGGGATTTTCCAGGCAAGAGTACTGGAGTGGGGTGCATATCTGAGGTTATTGATATTTCTCCCAGCAATCTTGACTCCAGCTTGTGATTCTTCCAGCCCAGTGTTTCTCATGATGTACTCTGCATAGAAGTTAAATAAGCAGGGTGACAATATACAGCCTTGACGTACTCCTTTTCCTATTTGGAACCAGTCTGTTGTTCCATGTCCAGTTCTAACTGTTGCTTCCTGACCTGCATACAGGTTTCTCAAGAGGCAGGTCAGGTGGTCTGGTTCCCATCTCTTTCAGAATTTTCCACAGTTTACTGTGATCCACACAGTCAAAGGCTTCGGCATAGTCAATAAAGCAGAAATGGATGTTTTTCTGGATCTCTCTTGCTTTTTCAATGTTCCAGTGGATGTCTCCCACATTGCAGACAAACGCTTTACCATCTGAGCCACCAGGGAAGCCCATATTGTTATATAATATTAAGGCATATAGAAGGGAAAAACCGTTTGTCCTTTCCTCCTCCTTGAGAATTTTAGACCCTTTTAGAATTTTAGGTCCCCTTTGGGGACCCCCAGACTTCTTATCAATCTGCCTAGGAATTGACTCTCTCACTAACTATTTGCCTTTTGTCACCTAGAAGAGAGCTCTTTGACACCACCATTACCCTATGGCTTCATTCACATCTTCCTTCTCCACTGTGTCCACCATTTGCAGATGTCCCAGAGTAGAAGTACTCTGGAAGGAGGGGAACCTGAGAAGACCAGGGACTGCATCCCTTCTCCAGTACTCACTCACAGAGTATTACGCCTAGAAAGAAGATCATTTCTCCCAGCTCACACTGGGTGCCCAGGGGACTTTCCTGATATAGAAGAAGGCCATGAGAATAAAAAGTCCTGCAATATGCCTGAAGCGACTAATTTATCTGGAATAGGAAGTGGCAAACTCCATGCCTAAGGCCATTGTCCAAAGCAATAGATATCTTGGATAAGAGAATGTATGGTAGTTCCACAAACTAAATATCAGAGCAGCCAGTTTAACACTGAGAACAAGGGAAAGAGACAGCCAAGAAGAGCAGCCCTACTGCACCAGGGCTAACACTGGGTTTTGGAAAGGCTGTGCAATTCTGCTAAGCTGAACCCACTCATGAGTGGTCATAGTGGATGGAGGCAAACTTGAAAGAAACCCCAATCCACACATAGACCCATCAACACACAGGTCAGAATGCACTGGCACAAGAGGCTTGAGCACAGCCTGTGACTAAATACCATCTGAACAAAGAGCCGCTCTGCCCCAGAGATGACTCCTAGGAAGCCAGGCTTATATATTATTTCTAAACACAGCCATTCCTTCCACTGCAGACAAAAGACTGTGTGTGTGTCCAAGCTGTGCCCTCTCAGGAGCCATCGGAGAAGGAAACTCCGAGCTACTGGTTCTAATCCAAACATGGGGCAAAACAAACAAAAGCAACAGCATAAATTCCCTCAACTGGATAGCAGCAAGCCTTACACACTAGTAAAGGCTCAAAATTCAACTGGCTAAGGGACATTGACCAACATACTGAACTCTGGGTAGCCAAACTAGAAGATAAAAACAAGGGGGCAAGTCTGTGCATAGCCATCAGAGGCTGTGCACTGTGTGGGACTTTGGCTGAGTCATCATAGTCAAGCAAATTGTCAGGCGAGTGTATGCTTCTCGGTTCTTGTCTCATCACAACAATGATTTGGAGCGATGGACATTAAAGCCCTCGGTGCATCACAGCTCTCAGGTCTTGAACAAACCGTGTCATAGCTCTTAGACAAATCAGTGTTACTGCTCTATTTTATTTAGAAGATAGCAGGAGAATCCATCCTCGAAGAAGAGATACAGGTGTAATGGAAAGTGGGTGGATCATACAAAAAGAACATTTAGATAAAAAGGAAAAAATAAGATATGTATCTTGAACAACTGAAGCCTGGAAATATAGGGGAAATAACAAGAGTTGGGGAAAAAATCATGAGCTCTGTCTTATCCTAATTGAATCTGAATACACTGTGGGGAAGAGCTATTCAGTAGGCAATTAGACTTGTCTGAAAATGATGTACTGTGACCAAACAAGAAGTGAAGAGGCAGATGGGATCTAAGGAACAGGTTGGTGGCATTCACTACCAATCTTGCCACTGCCCATTTCTACCCCAGAAATGTCAGGAGGTCTCCAATCTGGCTTTTCTTCACATGACAAAGGAAGGTACTAAATGTACAATCCTTGCATTTCTGTTCAGCTGTAAAATTCTAATCCTCAAATTTCACCTACCACTCATGACCCTTGTGCTCCCAAATTATGATACATTTCATCTTTGTTGATTATTCTGTCCGTTAAGTCTGAACTATGCTTCCCTGATCTTGTATCACCAGTCCCCCAACAGTCCCTCATCTTGTATCATTTATAACACTTTTGTTTCCGAGTACAAAAATCTTAATTTGAATTAGCCTAAATGGTTAAGTAAAGCTGTCAGTTTGTGAAAGGAAACGCTTGAAGGATTTCAAGTTTCATGTATAGGTTAGCTGAGTACTGAGGTTCCATTTTTCTGCCTTTCTCTCTGTTCTGTGCCCCTTGCCTGGATCAATGTTAGGCTTTCTTCCCTCGCTGAGACTATAGTTCACCGTTTCATATCTATACACTACAGAAACTAGCAACCAGAAGGAAAGACAGTACAAATGTCATGCAATTCCCAGAAAATTTGACAGATGTCTGTGGTCTGGCAAAATGAATTAAGCTTGGATTACCTGAATTAATTACAATGGAAAGGAAGCAGGATTCCCTAAATAGACTGGACCAATTAAGGCATATCCAGTGAGAAGATTAGTTCAATTCAGTTCAGTCGCTCAGTCGTGTCTGACTCTGCCACCCCATGGACTGGAGCACACGAGGCTTCCCTGTCCATCACCAACTCGTGCAGCTTGCTAAAATTCATGTCCATTGAGTCAGTGATGCCATCCAACCATCTCATCTTCTGTCCTTCCCTTCTCCTGCCTTCAATCTTTCCCAACATCAGGGTCTTTTCCAATGAGTCAGTTGTTCGCATCAAGTGGCCAAAGTATTGTAGTTTCAGATTCAGCATCAATCCTTCCAATGAATATTCAGGACTGGTTTCCTTTGGGATGGACTGATTTGATCTCCTTGCAGTCCAAGGGACTCTCAAGAGTCTTCTCTGACACCACAGTTCAAAAGCATCAATTCTTCAGCGCTCAGCTTTCTTTATAGTCCAACTCTCACATCCATACATGACTACTAGAAAAACCATAGCTTTGACTAGATGGACCTTTGATGGCAAAGTAATGTCTCAGCTTTTTAATATGCTGTCTAGGTTGGTCACGGCTTTTCTTCCAAGGGGCAAGCATCTTTTAGTTTCATGGCTGCAGTCACCATATGCAGTCATTTTTGGAGCCCCCAAAATAAAGTCTGTCACTGTTTCCACTGTTTCCCCATCTATTTGTCATGAAGTGATGGGACCGGATGCCATGATCTTAGTTTTCTGAATGTTGAGTTTTAAGCCAAATTTTCCACTCTCCTCTTTCACTTTCATGAAGAGGCTCTTTATTTCTTTTTTGATTTCTGCCATAAGGGTGGTGTCATCTGAATATCTGAGGTTATTGATATTTCTCCCAGCAATCTTGATTCCAGCCTGTGCTTTATTCAGCCTGGCATTTTGCAAGATATATTCTGCATATAACTTACACAAGCAGGGTGACAATATACAGCCTTGACGTACTCCTTTCCTGATTTGGAACCAGTCTGTTGTTCCATGTCCAGTTCTAACTGTTGCTTCTTGACCTGCATACACATTTCTTAGGAGGCAGGTAAGGTGGTCTCATATTCCCATCTTTTTCAGAATTTTCCACAGTTTGTTGTGATCCACTCTGCTAAAGACTTTGGAGTAGTCAATAAAGCAGAAGTAGATATTTTTCTGGAACTCTCTTGCTTTTTTGATAATCCAGTGGATGCTGGCAACTGGATTTCTGGTTCCTCTGCCTTTTGTAAATCCAGCTTGAGCATCTGGAAGTTCACAGATCATGTACTGTTGAAGCCTGGCTTGAAGAATTATTTCTTGCAAAGAAATAGAGGAAAACAATAGAATGGAAAAGATTAGAGATCTCTTCAAGAATATTAGAGACACCAAGGGAACATTTCATGCAAAGATGGGTACAATAAAGGACAGAAATAGTATGGACCTAACAGAAGCAGAAGATATTAAGAAGAGGTGGCAAGAATGCACAGAAGAACTGTACAAAAAAGATCTTCACGACCCAGATAATCATGATGGTGTGATCACTTATCTAGAGCCAGACATCCTGGAATGTGAAGTCAAGTGGTCCTTAGAAAGCATCACTACGAACAAAGCTGGTGGAGGTGATGGAATTCCAGTTGAGCTATTTCAAATCCTGAAAGATGATGCTGTGAAAGTGCTGCACTCAATATGCCAGCAAATTTGGAAAACTTAGCAGTGGCCACAGGAATGGAAAAGGTCAGTTTTCATCCTGATCCCAAAGAAAGGCAATGCCAAAGAATGCTCAAACTACCGCACAATTATACTCATCTTACATGTTAGCAAAATAATGCTCAAAATTCTCCATGGAGAAGCCATAGGGTCAATATCATTCAAACTACATTGCTGTGACCTAACCAACATATTGGCTTGATGCTGAGGAGAAAATCATAACATCTACTAAGTGTGTGTGTGTGTGTGCTCAGACTCTTTGCATCCCCATGGACTGTATCAATAGCTGTCAAAAAATGTTTTTCATTGTTTACTCCTTCAGATGCTACCTCTTTTCACAGAGTCTTTTCTTATTCACTAAGTAAAGTATAATGTTTCCCACCTCTGTTCTATACTTTTCATGCTGCATGTATTTTTAGAATCTATTTTATCTTTTAGCCTATAAGCCTCAGGACAAGAACTATGTTCTATTTATCTCTCCATTTTCCAATTATCCAATAAAATCTAGCTTTAGTGATGCTTAATAGATATTTATTGAACTAAACATACGTAAAATATACTGGATAGCTGAAAATGCAGCCTCATTTTCCTGCTACCAATTCTTGGAAGGCAGAAATCACCCCACGGGTAAGTAGGGGAGTACCAAAAGTACAAAACAGATAAGCGGGTCTTTGAGCAATAATTCTCAATATTTAAAATATTCTAACCACATATTAGTTCTTCTTGACTTTTATGACTCCTTGAGGCAGTGAGTGACAAGAGTTTTTAATTTTAATCACTTCACTACAAATAGTTAATTTCCCTCCCCTTCTTTATTGGGAGACCTGAAATCATGGAGAAGAGACCTAAAATATAAATAAATCACCCATACTCCCCTTTAGGAATGATTGAAGAGTCTGTGCCCTTTCTATCTTCAAGAAAGGGAAAGGATGACTGGTTTTTCTTTACTGATGATCTCAGCTCCAGTTTTAATGGACTGCTAAGCTCTATTGTAAAACATCAATGTTTTTGGGGGAAAGAATGAAGAAGTCTTCTGGGGAGGCAGGCTGTGTTACAGGATCTTGGGAAGACTGAGAGGAATTCACCCAAGCAATGGCTTTGTGAGGTCTTGTACCTGTACCAGCCCTTCCCTGCCTGGCACTGAGAATAAGGTTGGAGCACGCCTGGGAAATCCTGGTGAGCAGCAAAAGCCAAACTACCCCAGCCCTGGACTGCCAACCACTGAGCTGTCACACCGAACACTTTCGTACAGCCATCCACAGGCCTCCAGAAGACTGACTGTCTACTCTGCTTCTGCTCATCTGCACCAGTACATCAGCAGCTCACACTTGGAGGTAGCAATTTTTCATCTACTCACAAGTCCTGGGTCTGTCCTGAACCTATTAGATGTCAGGAAAATATCCCTAAATGCCCCCAAATAGCTGTAAGCCTAGAGATCATCAAAGGACAGCCCTATATCTGCTCTTGAGGGGCTGAAGCAAGTTAGTTTAAGACCTAGAACAAAGCTGTGGTTAGTAATACCCACAAATACTATTTTCAAAACATGAAACTGAATATTATTGTATTTGTTTAGAGAATTTGAAAAATTAGTTATAGCCCCTCAAGAAACTAGAGATTCCCCGAGATACTGTAAAACTAAAAATTGTGAGTTTTCCAACAACAACCCAGAGATGGGAGTGGCAGATTCTTCTGTAAATACAACACCTTGGTGGCTCAGACAGTAAAGAATCTGTCCGCAATGCAGAAGACCTGGGTGAAAGATCCTCTTGGAGAAGAAAGGTTACCCACTCCAGTATTCTTGCCTGGAGAATTCCACAGACACAGGAGCCTGGAGGGCTACAATCCATGGGGTTGCAAAGAGTCAGACACGACTGAGCAACTAACACTTTCAGACACAAGGTATGTAAAAGTAAACTTTTCAGACTTCTGGTCTTTGGTTCCACATGTAAGGCGCTTAGAAGTCACCACCTCATCTTAACAAGTAAAATGCTAAACAAACTGAAAAATCATCAACTCTTCTTAGACCTGTTAGAGAACTAAGGTCACAGGGCAAACTTCTGACCCTACACTGAAGAAACAGACAGGCAAATAAATACAAAGAATCACAACACACCAGAGCAGAAGACTCCATGGGAACCAGTGTTGGGGCAGGAAAACCTGAACTGTAATTAACTAGCTGCTGGAGGCTCAGTGTGGACAAGTCTGAGAGCTAAAAATTCCAGGAGGGTCCAGTCAGAGAGAAGCACACCTTTGTGAGTTTTACCTCTAGAAGCTCGACCTGGTTCTCACGGTGAATGCTGGAGAAAAATCTCCTTATGCCTCCTCCAATAGGAGGAGAGGGAAAGGAAGCATTCTTAATGCCCCTCTTTTTTTTCAAGCTGAAGAGCAGGACTGCCCTGATGGTGCAGTGGCTGAGACTCTGCACTCCCAAAGCAGGAGGACCAGGCTCAATCCCTGACCAGGAAACTAGATCCCACATGCTGCAACTTAAGATCCTGTGTACTGCAACTAAACCTTGGCACGGTCAAAAACTAAATTAATAAACGCACCAGAGCATTCTGTTCTGAGTAAGGCCTGTCCTCAGGAGAAACGAGTGAACCAGAGCCTAAGCTGCTGGGGTATTTTCAGAATCCACCTACCAATTCCAGCCCCCTATAACCATCCTGTCCCACCTAAAATAGGAGACATATAACTGAGAAACACTGTGAAATTCACAGTCAAGAGGCACAGGCTCCCTAATAGAGACCTGCTCGTGGGGCTCACTACCACATCACTGCAGGCCTGTGTACAGGAGTACCTTTACCCAGTCATCATGTCTGGCTATTAATAAAATTACAAGGCATATCAAAAGGAAAACACTGTGAAAAGACAGAGCAAGTATCAGAGCCATACAAGGTAGAGATGCTGGAATTATCAGACTGAGAATTTAGAAATAAACTATGATGAAAACACTGAGGGCTTAAATGAATAGACAGCATGCAAAGGAAACCTTCCAGAACATTTGGGAAGGTTTGAAACTGTTCATCTCTTGAGATCTATCTTTTGTTCTTCACTTAAGGACTGAGACAAACCAGCTAGCAGAACAAATACAGAAGGGACAGGGAATCACAGAGTATCAGAGCAGGGCTTATGCTCAAAGAGCTTGCCCTCTGACCTTCCGAGGCTGCTCAGCAACCCAGAGGCAATACAAGAGCAGATCCAGGTCTCCGGACTCGGCCAGCTGATCTTCCCCTGAACCGACTCTCCTCAAGCAGACTAAAACCTGTCTTCTGCTCTCCCTCAAACTGTACATTTCCTATTTTGGACCCTACCCCGTGCTCCAAGCCCTTCTCCATGATCAAGTGCAGAACCCCTTCAGCTTGAAAGAAAAGCAGCTCAGGAACTCATTTCTTTGAAGGATAAATTAGCAGCTAAAAGTGGCACAGCTCCCCCGGGTGTCTGCATTATAAAACAGGAGCTTTGAAGCACGAAGGCAGATTTTAGAATTTATGATTCCAGGTTAAGGGACTTGGGTGGGGCTTGGAAGTAGAGCTGGGTCTCTTTCTAAATTTCCCAAACTGCACAGGGACAGCTTAACCATTCACTCTAGGGCTATAAACACTCAAAGTCACTGTCTCTTTGCCAGGGAGGAGAGATTTTCACTAATGGGCTCTTTTTTGATCTCTCTGACACTCAGAGTTCACAGGCAGCTAACGCTTCTACTTAGAGGTACATTAACTACTGGATGAACTGGGGTATAGTTGGGGACATTGCAACAGATGAATCTGGCTAACCTGTGATGTTTCACCAGGAAGATGCAGTTTTTAATTACTGATACAAGGTCTTATATTCTTTTATTTCAATCAGACCCCAAATTAAATCTTTCACCACATTTCAGGAAAGTGTAAAAACTAACAAACACGGGATATATTTCCTTTGCCTCCTCTTCCTTCTGCCACACAAGTGCTAATGAGCAACAAAATGATTCCCCTAAACAGTAATACCTGGAGAAGGGAATGGCAACTCACTCCAGTATTCTTGCCTAGAGAATTCCATGGAGAGAGAAGCCTGGTGGGCTACAGGCCATGGGATTGCAAAGAGTCAGACATGACTGAGTGACTAACACACACACACACACACACACACACAGTAATAACAACAGGTTTTCTGCACTGACTGCATAACACAGTCAGGCACTGTTCTAAGTGCTTGACATGCAGTGCTTCATTTCATCTTCATGAAGAGAGTTAGGCGTTTTCATTATCCCCATGTTCAATGATTTGTCCAAGCTTTGCAGATAGTAAACAGCAGAGCTGAAAACTGGAGTGCTCAACGCTCTTACCATGCTACTACTCCTCATCAGAAAAACTCCCATCCTTTATGATACCTCACAAGAAAAGAAGATCTGGGTGAGTGCTAAATAAAGGAAAACTGCTGTTTACAGATTTCAAAATTTTTATAATAGCAACATAATTTAAGAGGTAGAAATATAACATAAATAGAATAGATTATCTTAACAAAGACTCTCTATTTTGATAGACTCATTAAACATGTGATATAGCTTATGACAAAGGGTTAGTACAGACAAAGCTATCACTTTTTCAGTGGTCATGTACAGATGTGAGAGTTGGACCATAAAGAAGGCTGAGTGTCGAAGAATTGATGCTTTGGTACTGTGGTGTTGGAGAAGACTCTTGAGAGTCCCTTGCACTGCAAGGGGATCAAACCAGTCATTCCTAAAGGAAATCAACCCTAAATGTTATTGGAAGGACTGATTCTAAAGCTAAAGTTACAATACTTTGGCCACCTGATTCAAAGAACCAACTCATTGGAAAAGACCCTGATGCTGGGGAAAATGCTGGGAAAGGCAGGAGGAGAAGGAGGCAGCAGAGGATAAGATGGTTAGAGAGCATCACTGACTCAACTGACATGAATTTGAGCAAACTGGAGACACTGGAGGACAGAGGAGCCTGGTGTGCTATAGTCCATGGGGTTGCAGAGTCAAAGGTGATTTAGTAACTGGACAACATCAACAAAGCCTCTGAGCCCCTGCAGAGTTGCCCATAAAATGATGATAGCAGCTAGTATCTTAATTTGTATATAAAGTTATATACATGAAATTTCTTAAAAAAATGTCAGACCTCATCCAAGTGTCAGAAGCAATTATTTTTATACATATGCAGGATTAAAATGCAAAATACAAATTGTGTAACTTCAGTGATTCTGCATAAAAGTTAAAGGCTTCTATTTAAACCTGGCATTTTGTATGATATAAAATGAATGTTAAAATTCAAGCTAATAATTTAAAATTTAATTTTTTTAACTAGGCATTTTATCTATATATTTCATTACATTTTAGCACTTTTAATTGTATATTTTTCTTGTTTTTTTTTTTTTTTTTTTGGAAAAGAGATCCCACATCTTTATTTTGCACTGGTGCAAAATGAAAAAAAAGTCCCACAAATGATGTAGTTAGGCCTGGACTCAAGATGGTTCTCCATGAAAGCTCAAAGACATACTCCAAGGCAGATTATACTCTTATTAAACTGATTATCTGATAAAGACAGTATGTCATCCCCCTGCATTCCCACACATCACCCATGTGACACATCTACTGTTAACATCATTAATTATGAATACAGGACAATTCATTCTTAGGCTTACTTGACTTATTAAAGACTAAGTAATGTGTACATTACAGATATTCTCCAGAGAAGGCAGTAAAACACGACAATCTTTCTGTGCTAGTTTATTCTTGAGTTTCCTTAACTCTTTGCTTATGTATTTGCGAGAAGAATCTTCTTAAAAAGAAAAGAAAACAAGCTTGCCAAGCTGACAACATACAAATTGATAAAAGCATTTTAACTTTAAATGCTTTTATTGTCATAAAGTCAGCCCAACACTGCTGCTGCTGCGGCTAAGTTGCTTCAGTCGCGTCTGACTCCGTGTGACCCCATCGAAGGCAGTCCTCAAAGTTTTTGTAATTAGAGTCTAGTTGAAACAATCGTAGGATGACTGGTGCCTGCTGCCCTGTTGCTAATGGCAAATAGCTCTTGTGTTTAACCTCAGGCTCTTTTCTGTCTCCTAAACCTAGAGGCCATTCTGAGTTTCCTTTTGGTCCCGAGATCAGTAATACTGAGGCCAAGCTTTGTAATCCCCTCTCTCGGATAACAGAGGAAACTTTTGTAAGGAAAAGTTTTGTTTTAAACTGATTACATTTTGTTCTTTTGTTAGTACTGTATCTAGTATCTAGATTCCACTCTGTAAATGTACAGAGTCTATCAGTTACATACTGATAGACTGAATCAATGAATAAATGAACAAAAGGATAAATGACTGAGTGAGATAGGAAGTTAAGAGAAGCCTCTGGAAGTCTCTAACAGAAATCCTTTTAAAAAGGCAAGTAAGGGACAAACATACAGAATATCGGATGTTGTGGGGAATCTCAGGAAGCTCCCACTCTTCTGCACCCAGCAAGGTCTGGAATTCCCCTGAAACTAGCCATGTAACACATTCCCTTTTTATTGTGATAGAGAATGTTAGTAGTTCTTATAAATGTTTCTAAGAGAGATACAGCAAAGGTAGTAACAGCCTTTTGAATAAATCACTTCTACATGTTTTTATTTTTTATTTTTTGGGGAGGACATGACACCTGCAAACACCAAGACTTGTTTAAGGATCCTGCTGCCTTGACTTTTCACATCATTTCTTCATTTAAAGAGAAAGGTATCATCCTGGTATGCACTTTGCCAGCCAGGTCTAGTATGTTAAACCTAAGGAGGCTGTGAGTAGATTTCACCATTCAGCTACAAACTTTACACTTAATTTACAGAAAGTAACCAAGACAGCTTGTTGAGAAGAGCCAACAGGATCTCCTGTGTCCTTGCTGTCACTCTGCCAACACAGATGCAGGACCTTGGAATGAGATACTTCCCACTTTAGGAGGGCTGAAGGCTGTGCAGGTTATGTCTAGAAGCTGCATGTAATAGGAAACAAAACAGCTTGTGCAACTCACAGTTTTTAATCTCCTGAGGCTCTGGAAAAAAAAAAAAAAAAACACCTGTCTCTCTGAAGTTAGAAGAATAAATACGGTTGTCCCAGAAATAAGAGTTACCAGTGATCTGGAGCATATTCTGAAACCCTAGTCATCTCTCCATGTGAAGGGGTTTCAGAAAGAGGGTGATGGTACGTAGAAACAGGCAATTCTGCACACCAATCACAGAAAAATAAAAAGTCTAATACTAATACCACATAATGAAGTAAACAGGGAACCAGGAGTAACGCCCTGAAACTAAGGCACGATGAACACGGGAGCAAAAGCGGGTAGTGCCAGGTTGCATGGAAAAGTATGGCTTCACAAGCCTCACAGCAGGGGAACCTTAACACAGAGAGAACCTACTCCAAAATATGCTCATTCAAATGACCACAACCAGGTCCGGTACCCCACAGAGCATCAATCCAGAAAGGGCATTTTCCGCTTTGGTATGTGGATGGCTTCCCTTGAGAGCAAATGTGACTTGCTAATGTTAGCCACAGAAATAGATATACAAGTAATGAAGCAATGAACAACACTCACGATGTGGATATTTTAAAACAGTTGTTAATTATTTTAATCATACCTTCTGTAATTATTGCCATAATGATATGTGTTTTAAAGGTGAATAAAACATTTAAGAAAAATCATCTTCTTGGATTTGTAACTTTATTGAAATGTTTAAGAAAATTTCAATGAATCGGTGTTCGAGGTTTAAGGAAATTAGATACATAAGGTTTGTGAGTTTAAATGTATTACAGTTTAATTAATGATCAAATATTTTTAACAATGTCATTAATCAATTCAGTAATAGCAATTATTCCTGCCTGTGCATAAAATTTTGTCAGATGTCTAATATCCCAAAGGCTTACTGAATAACTTCCATGTTGTTACATAAATAAAAATCAAATTTTCAATTTTTATAAAATATGTCCAGTAAAATTTATGTTAATTTCATTTAATTCACTTAAATATTTCTATCAGTTCAGTTCAGTTCAGTTGCTCAGTCATGTCCAACTCTGCAACCCCATGGACTGCAGCACACCAGGCTTCCCTGTCCATCACCAACTCCTGGAGCTTGATCAAACTCATGTTCATCAAATCAGTGCTGCCATCCAACCATCTCATCCTCTGTCAGCCCCTTCTTCTCCTGCCTTCAGTCTTTCTTAGCATCCGGGTCTTTTCAAATGAGTCAGTTCTTCTCATCAGGTGACCAAAGTTTTGGAGCTTCAGCTTCAGCATCAGTCCTCCCAATGAACACCCAGGACTGATCTCCTTTAGGATGGACTGGTTGGACCTCTTTGCAGTCCAAGGGACTCTCAAGAGTTTTCTCCAACACCACAGTTCAAAAGTATCAATTCTTCAGCACTCAGCTTTTTTCATAGTCCAACTGTCACATCCATACATGAATAACTTCTGGCTATCACGCTACAAAGTGCTGGAGGAATATGAGAATAACTGAGGCATACCTTTTGCCCTAAGAGAAGTTAAGTCTCATGAGACACAGATTTGCAAAATAACAGGACCTGTATATTCAATAGAGAAGAGAAAGGCCAGGAAGAGAAAAGCCACAGATCATTATTCCTGCCTGGAAACAACTGAGAAAGCAGGGAAGTGCAAAGTTGATTTTGGTAGATAATCAGTCCTAAATTTCTCTGTACCAGACAAATTACCACATTAAAAAAAAAAAAAAAAGAACACACACTCCAAAAAGCAAGAACTCCTAGGAAAGCAGTTTTCACATGTTCAGTATGCTTAATTGTGTTTTTGCTCTCTTTTATGCATGACTTCTGCCAAAAAAAAAGTATATGAAGAATTTCCATAACTACCAAGGGCTTCTAATTTTAGTTCAGTTCAGTTCAGTTGCTCAGTCGTGTCCAACTCTTTGTGTCCCTATGAATTGCAGCACACCAGGCCTGCCTGTCCATCACCACCTCCTGGAGTTCACTCAAACTCATGTCCATCAAATCGGTGATGCCATCCAGCCATCTCATCCTCTGTTGTCCCCTTCTCTTCCTGCCCCCAATCCCTCCCAGCATCAGGGTCTTTTCCAATGAGTCAGCTCTTCTCATGAGGTGGCCAAAGTAGTGGAGTTTCAGCTTTAGCATCAGTCCTTCCAATGAACACCCAGGACTGATTTCCTTTAGGATGGACTGGTTAGACCTCCTTGCAGTCCAAGGGACTCTCAAGAGTCTTCTCCAACACCACAGTTCAAAAGCATCAATTCTTCAGCGCTCAGCTTTCATCACAGTCCAACTCTCACATCCATACATGACCACTGGAAAAACCATAGCCTTGACTAGACAGATCTTTGTTGGCAAAGTAATGTCTCTGCTTTTGAATATGCTATCTAGGTTGGTCATAACTTTCCTTCCAAGGAGTAAACATCTTTAATTTCATGGCTGCAACCACCATCTGCAGTGATTTTGGAACCCCCCAAAATAAAGTCTGACACTGTTTCCACTATTTCCCCATCTATTTCCCATGAACTAATTTTAACCATCAGCCAAATAGAATGAGAGATTCCACTGGGGAAAATGGTTAACCTAGTAGGACCAAGGTTGTTCTCTTTAGAAGAGACACCTTGGTAGGAAGTCCTCTGGCTGGCATCAGGGAACTTAGCTTTTGGACCATTCCAACTCCTCTTGATCCATTATTTCTAACACATACCCTATCCTACCATGTTGCCTGCATCCATCTCCACAAAAGTCCCTATCTCAGGACAGGGAAGTCCTAAGTGACATAAATGACCTCTCCCTTTACTACACATCTTCAAGCAGACTCCCATGCCTCTTGCCCATTGTACTCCCTGGACTCATCCCTTCAATGACCGTCCTCCCAGCCTCTTTAATATGCTCCTTAGTTCCCTTGCACATTTTCATCGTCCATTAGTTTCTCCCACATAACGCTGCATATTTCCACTGACATTCCACATGCCTCACAACTATACTTCTCTTGTGCTTCTTCCCTTTGAAGTACACATTTCATGCCAATTGCACACATATGCATATATCTTGCTTATAAGCTGAATTTACTTTTCTGTCTATATTACCATGTCTTTCCTGTATATTGTCAGGTGTGTTTTTTACTTTTGTGTGTAAGTATATATGTCTTAAAAAAGCAAATGAATTTTGACACCTTCTGTACAGCACTCAATATATTACAAATGGATTCTTACAATGAATTAAATATTAAAATTATAAAGGATAAGACCAGTAAGGTATCCTAAAGAGCATTAAGCTCAAGTTTTTACTTGAGTATTTTTTACAGACCTATATTTCCAGGAGTATTTAAAAGTTGCTATTTTTTAAAAGCAAAATGGAAAGTTCTTCTGGTCAGATAATTTTTGGCAATGCTAGATAAAATGGTATTTGGCAGATTTCTTTAATGTAGCAATTCTCACAGTTCATGTACTTTGTGAATCTCTGATAAGGAGATGTTGCTTCCTGAATTGTCCATGGAATCATTGGGAAGTAACTGTTTCCAAGACTAGTGTTCCATGGAATATATATTAGAGAATGATAATCTATCCTGCAGAGGTGGCACTGGTGACCCACTCTAGTACTCTTGCCTAGAAAATCCCATGGATGGGGAGCTGCAGTCCATGGGGTCACTAAGAGTCGGGCATGACTAAGCGACTTCACTTTCACTTTTCACTTTCATGCATTGGAGAAGGAAATGGCAACCCACTCCAGTGTTCTTGCCTGGAGAATCCCAGGGATGGGGGAGCTGGGTGGGCTGCTGTCTATGGGGTCGCATAGAGTTGGACACAACTGATGTGACTTAGCAGCAGCAGCAGCAGTCTATCCTGATCTCCACCCCACCACCAACACACAAGCCAAATAAAGCAATTTTTCTTTTCACATGGCTGAAGGAAGAATGATGGCCAGAACTTACACCTCTAGATTTCCAGACAAGGCTCCTTACTTTATGTCATAGAAAATCAGTACTAAGGTAGATATGCAAGAATAGACTTTACTAAAATTACCCTTATCTTTCATTAGTTTCTCCCAAATATCTACCTTCCCACAACTGACCACCCTTCGAAGTCTATATCCTTTTCTTTTTTCTTGTTACTTCTTCATAAATTTGTTAGAATGGTATATAAGCCCCTGAAACTAACCACCTCTTTGAGGGTCTTCATTTCTTATCTATGAAGACCTCTGTGCACATAAACATTAAAATATAAACATCACAAAAACTATATGCCCTTTCTCTTGTTAATCTGGTTTTCATCAATTTAATTAGCAGGTCCTAATGACTGAACAAAAGACAGTAGAGGAAGAACAATGTTTCCTACCTTGTACCCTCCAACTTGACTTTGAAAAACCACCTCTAATATATCTTATGTGTGCTTAGATCATTAAATCAGATCAAAGCAGAAAAAGAGAGAGCAAAGCTCAAAAATGGTGTGCCGAATTAAAAGGAATAAGTATTATGGACAAATGCTGGGCTGGATGAAGCATAAGCTGGAATCAAGATTTCCAGGAGAAATATCAATAACCTCACATCTGTATACAGATGACACCACCATTATGGTAGAAAATGAAGAAGAAACAAAGAGCCTCTTGATGAAAATGAAAGAGGAGAGTGAAAAAGCTGGCCTAAAACTCAACATTCAGAAAACTAAGATCATGGCATCTGGTCCCATCACTTCATGGCAAATAGAAGGGGAAACAATGGAAACAGTAACAGACTTTATTTTGGGGGGCTTCAAAATCACTGCAGATGGTGACCACATCCATGAAATTAAAAGACACTTGCCCCTTGGAAGAAAAGTTATGAGCAACCTAGATAGCATATTAAAAAGCAGAGACCTTACTTTGCCAACAAATGTCCATCTTGACAAAGCTATAGTTTTTTGAGTAGTCATGTATGGATGTGAGACTTGGACCATAAAGAAAACTGAGCACCAAAGAATTGATGCTTTTGAACTGTGGTGTTGGAGAAGAATCTTGAGAGTCCCTTGGACTGCAAGGAGATCAAAGCAGTCCATCCTAAAGAAATCAGTCCTAAATATTCATTGGAAGGACTGATGCTGAAACCAAAACTTCAATACTTTGGCCACCTGATGCTAAGAACTGATGAATTTGCAAAGCCCCAGATCCTAGGAAAGATTGAAGGTAGGAGGAGAACGGGATGAAAGAGGATGAGATGGTTGGATGGCATCACTGATGCGACAGACATGAATTTGAGTAAGCTCCAGTAGTTGGTGATAGACAGGGAGGCCTGGTAAGCGGCAGTCCATGGGGTTGCAAAGAGTCAGACAGGACTGAGCGACTCAACTGAACTGACTGATTATGGACAAAGACTAAATATCATAGGACATGAGGCTGTACTTTCCAACATATGCATTAATTAATGTAAGCTTTTACTTGCATATACTCATCTACATCCACAAACCTTCTTAAAAATTCATAGTTCAGCTAAATCTATTCAGCGGAGTCCACACTGGTATTATTTACAGAAAGCATCTTCACATTCTGTGGTTTTACCAAAGTATCTTCAGGAGATTCCAGATTCAGAATCCTTTTAAACAGCTAAGCAAGTTTGATTGTACACTTGATTTGCTTCCTATCTTCCTTTAATAACTTGTTAACCAATCAATAAGCAGAGATGTGCAAGTCTAATAAGGTTTGGGGGCTTTTAATCTTGGGATATAGTCCATATGATTTTTCTAAAGTAAACAGTACTTTTTACCTTTAGAACTTCATACCCAGGTTACCCTTCCACGGATCAAAATCCAAAAGGCCCAGAAAGTGAGATCAACATAAAACCCGTGGGGAGGAAGAAAAGGCCTTTACGTGTAGCCTAACTGAACATCTGCTTCATCCTGGACTGGTGGCCTGATTCTCTAAAAGCCCATCGGGTTTTCAGGCTTTAGCTAGAGATGACTACACACGAGCAAGCCCCAGCTCTTCATAAATCATTTCCTTCTTCCTTCTCTATTCTACTCCTCCTAATAGTTTCACCAGCAAATGCCAACTAACAGTTACTTCTTATGTGTAAAATAATTACTCTGCTAGCATCCTCACAATTTGACTTCTACATGAATGTTAACCACTGCTATGACAATAATCACTGTTATATTTTTACCCACAACACCTCACAGAAAAAGATCATGCCCTGTGTTGTCGAGGGAAGAAACACAGAAAGGCTAATGAGTGAGGATTCTTCACATAACTAAGATCTTTTGATCTAGTTTCTGCAGGACGAGGTGTGAACATATCAAGGACACCAGTTTCTAATGCAATTTCTAGTTCTGCTCATTTTAACAAGCATTTTTTACAACAACTTAAATATATGCTGATTAAAAAGACCCAAGGTCTTGCCCCCAAAGACTTGAGTTAAGTGAAAGCAAGAGAAATGGGAAAAGGCATTTTGAAGGTAGTGTGGAGAGTACTGATCAGAGGCAAATTTACTGCGATGGTGATGAAACCCAGGCTTCTGTATCCACAGGCCCTTCTGAGAAGGGAGGATCTTAGCAACATGTTCCCATGAACATAAGCTTTTGTGGGTGACAAAATTTAAATATTTGTGCACACTTTTTCTTAAGAATGGCTGCCCAAACTGTTCATGCTCCAGGTCCTATGCTATTAGACATCTGTCCTGATGCTATACCCTCACGTATTTACAGGGTTCAATGGATTTTGACTGTTAAGGAGTTAGAAATCCACCCTCTAAACCAGCACATAGACATGTATAACACAAATAATAAGTCCACACCACTACGACACTGCTGCTATTAGCAAAGACCTCAACCATGATAATGCAAAGACCTCAAAAATGATCATTTTTTTTTCAACATGAAATCAAGACAAAAGTCAATTAAGTAAATAGTTAAAGCTCAATCACTCATCACTGAAGCTACTGGAAGGACTGGCCATCTTCTGAAGGCTCTGAACATCATTAGCAAAGCAACTTTGGTAGAGAAGTATATAACACACTAGCTTTCTGAAATGGAAATTTTCATGTGAAGATGAGATAAAGCAATTCATAACACTAACTGGGATGTTAGGGAATTTGGAATCAATAAGCCTTGGGAATTCTCCAATTCTAACTATCTATGGAGTATATTGATAGATATATAAAATATAAACATATTTACATACATGTTTCTGCATACACATGTGATTTTAATTATGTCAATCCAAATTCCAAGTGTACTTGGATGACTCTACCCAAAACAACCTGCTGTCTTTCCACATGTCACAGAAGCTATGGCAGAAAGCTCAACTCAGAACTCTGTTTCTGTCTTATTACCATCCTTAAGTAATGAAACACACAAGATTGAGAACAAAATAAGACAGACATCAGTTGTTATTTGACAGTTGAATGAAAGGAAAAGTAGCAATGGATCTTGCAGGTCAGTTGTTAACATGGTCGGTTTCCAGTTTCCAAATATCATGACCTTTTCTCCAAGGCTACAGTCCATCTCTTGAACCGTGCTTTAGAGTTAAGGCAGAAGATATTAAGACTGCCGCCTACTGCTCACAGGAAACTAGCCATTCTGAGAGTATGCCCTTCAGAACGCCAAACTGTTTCTATCTCTACTGCTTCTAAAACTAGGGACAATAGTTGTGATCTTTCCTATTATTGTCACCAACCTATCTCCTCTTCTCCCACCTTTTCTTATTTTCTTTTCCTTTTCTGTCTTATTCAGAACCTCTCACATTTCCATTTTTTTGGAACACTAGCTTGTAAAGCATTTGGCTTTTTTTTTTTTTAATCCAGAAAAAATACTTAATAAGAATCTTAAACTGGTTTTCAAAAGCTTTTGCCATTTTGTTTTATTCATCCAAAAAAAATTTTTTTTAGTTCCTTTTTTTTTATTGGCTAGATGCCAGTGAGAGAAAGAAGGACCCTCTCCTTGGACTGCCACTGTGTCCTTCCCTGGGTATTGTCTAGGTTGTAATGTAGCTATTGTGTGCTTGTCCAATCTCTACTGTGCAGGCTGTAAGTTCCTTTACAGCAAGGTTACTGTCTATCTTCCAAAGTCCTTCACTGGCAGAGAGCTTTTCACATAGAAGGGATGCTCAGAAATTACTTTGGAAGGACGGGGAATAATGCCTGTGAGATTCCATCTGGTAAAAAGCATTCAACAGGACTATCCCCATTCCCTTCCTTTTAGATGACAATTAAAGTCTGTCAGTTATAATATTCCAGTTTTGATAAGTCACCTAGCTGGAAAATCAATTCTAGGTTCTGCTATTAACTAGCTATGTGAGTTTAGACAACCTCACTGAAGATGTTTCCTCATATGTAAAATGGAGATAATGTTTCTACATCATTGAAATATTGAAATAAATAAAAGATGATTTATTTTTACCTAAATAATAAATTTATTTTTATTAGTACCTAATAAGTAGGTACTATTATGACTAATATTATGAAACAAATGCAAAGTATGATGCCTGGTACAAAGTAGGTATTCTCTTTGATATTATCAGCTATATTTATAAGTGCCAGGCACTTAAGGGCCTCTGTTCAAATAATAATGCAAGATGAAGTCTTATTTCTATTGTGGAGCTCTTTTTTCAATCATGGAGCTTTCACCAAAGTTCCAGAAGATGGACTTTAATGAAAAGTTGTCAGTTTAAAGAACATTTCTGGGAGCTTGAACACTCTATGGAAATATTACACCTAATTTAGACCATTTTGGTTTTTTTTCTCTTTCTCAATGAAGATGCAATAGAGGATTCTACAGTGGTTAAAGCGAGTATCAATAGAGAAGTAAAAAGAATTATTAGGCCATTAACTGAGAGTATCACCAACTTCAGCCTTTTAGAGTGGTTGTATTATTTTGTGCTGTGAAGCATGTTGTTAGCAGTCAGATCAAGTTCCAACTCCTAATTCTATCATCCTTTAGTTTTGTGACTCAACACATCTTTTCTGAACCATTCACATCAAAGTTTTCACATCTCTAAAATAAGACACACATGCATGCCCCGCAGGGTAACTGTGATGATTTTGTTAAATAATGTATGTGAAACACAGGTGCTCAGTAAATGTCAATATTCCCTTTGGTGAGGGCAGCAGAACACAAAGATTTACTATTGAACAGATGTTACGATCAAGAACAGATTGCATACCCATTTGTGCTCTAACATTTAATAAGATTCTACAAAGACACAAATTATGACCAAATGTAGCTAAGAAATTTTGAAATGAGATATAGAGCAGTAAAGATTTTTCTAACCAATTATCCCAGAATTATACAAATAATAAAGAAAAAATTACCATGTATAAATTCTTCCATTTTTACATTATCTAAATTTGGAAATCACATTAATTCTTCTTACAATGACTACCTCACTAATGAGTTTACCAACTGATATACTATGTTGCCTGTAAATATTTCATCTTATTCACTTACTAGGTTTATTAACTGAATTTATCATGTGTTTATTTACTGATTTCATCTATTCAATCCATATTATATATCTGAAGAAAAGACTAAAATATAAATGAACCAGACTGCAAATCCCATGAGAGCAAAACCAAATCTAATAAAGTCCACAGAATATGGGTAACCACTGAGTCACATAGCTGGCAAAGAAAAAATTCCTTCCTAATTGCTGATATGAATAAATCTTTACATATGAAATGTGTACCCTCCCCAATAGTACAATACACACACACAGGAACTGAATTATGCTAGAAACTATTATCTTATATGTTATGAATTTCTCTCATTCTCAGAAAACATAATTCTTTGCAAAGATGGTTGATTATTCAGAAAAAGATTTTAGTCATTTTTAGTGTGCATGTGTATGTGTTTCATGTTGGGTAGAGGAACATAGAAAATATCCTTGACCTCAGATGGTCTCAGGATGTGATTAATTACACTGCTAGTGGATGAACTAGAGGAAAACATCTATACACCTTTTCTTTTTCTTTTTTTTTAACCATGTTCCCAATTCCTGAGGCTAATGAGGGGTAAACAGCTTAAACTTTCTAGGGTTACTCTAACTGTGGTGTTGGAGAAGACTCTTGAGAGTCCCTTGGACTGCAAGGAGATCCAACCAGTCCATTCTGAAGGAGATCAGCCCTGGGATTTCTTTGGAAAGAATGATGCTAAAGCTGAAACTCCAGTACTTTGGCCACCTCATGTGAAGAGTTGACTCACTGGAGAAGACTCTGATGCTGGGAGGGATTGGGGGCAGGAGGAGAAGGGGACGGCAGAGGATGAGATGGCCGGATGGCATCACTGACTTGATGGACATGAGTCTGAGTGAACTCCGGGAGTTGGTGATGGACAGGGAGGCCTGGTGTGCTGCGATTCATGGAGTCACAAAGAGTCGGACACAACTGAGCTACTGAACTGAACTGAATGTCTATATCCTAGACACACTAGCTTCTGAAATTTAAAATTTTAAGTCACCTTTTTTGAAAAGAGAAAGAGAAGCTGACAAGATGGCAGAGTAGTAGGCGGACATGGAGTACATCTCTCTTCACAGATACATCAGGAACATACCATCAGACACAGAAGTACATGCAGAACACCAGCTGAGAGCAGACAGGAGTACCTGCCCAGCGGAAAAGAATATATAGAACCACACAAAACTCAAGATCAAGCCCTATGCCTTTGGAGTGGGAGCACTAACTCCACGACCCTAGACTAAGAGAACTAACCCCAGGGAGTATCAAATAGTGAGAACTCCCACAAAGGAAACCACTTGAATACAAGACCCACCATCACCCAACCACCAGTAGCACCCTGTTACAGGATGCCTCATCCAAGCAACAACAAAAAAAAACAAAAATACAAACCCAATCATCAGCATACAGGATTATCACCTCACTCAGCCTTGCCCATCAGAGGAAAAACAAAACAACAACAACAACAACAACAAAAAACTCAGCAGAAATCTCACCCTATATGAAGCTTATAAAAGTCACTGCACCAATCTTAGGAGGACAGAAACCAAAAGGAAGAAAGAATTCAACCCTGAAGGCTTGGAAAAGGGGACCTCAAACACAATAAATTTAAAAAATAATAATAAATAACGAAAAGGCAAAGAAATACTGAACAAATGAAGCAACAAACTAGAAACACAGAAGTCCAAATAAATGAAGGCAAACCACCTGAAAAAGAAATCAGAATAATTATAGTAAAGATGATCAATAACTTTGAAAACATAATGGAGAAAATGCAAGAATAAATTAACAAAGACCTAGAAGAATTAAAGAATAAACATACAGAGACAAGCAACACAAGTACTGAAATTAAAAATTCTCTAGAGGGAATCAATAGCAGAATATCTGAAGCAGAAGACTGAATCAGTGAGCTGGAAGATAAATTGGTGGAAATAACTTCTGAAGAGCAGAATAAAGTAAAAAAGAATGAAAAGAACCTCAGAGACCTCTGGGACAATATCAAATGCACCAACATTCAAATTATAGGGGTTCTAGAACAAGAAGAGAAAAAGTAAGGGGATGAGAATATTTTTGAAGAGATTATAGTTGAAACTTTTCCCAACATGGAAAAGAAAATAGTCAATCAAGTCCAAGAGATGCAAAGAGTTCCATACAAGATAAACCCAAGGAGAAGCATGCCAAAACACATACTAATCAAACTAACAAAGATAAAATACAAATAAAGAATATTAAAAGCAGGAAGGGAAAAGCAACAAATAATATACAAGAGAAACCCCATAAGCTTAACAGATGATCTTTCAGCAGTAACTCTGCAGGCCAGAAGGGAATGGCAGTATATATTTAAAGTACAGAAAGGGAAAAATCTACAACCAAGATTACTGTACCCAGCAAGGATCTCATTCAAAATCGATGGCGAAATCAAAAGCTTTTCAGACAAGCAAAAATTAAGAGAATTCAGTACCACCAAACTAGCTTTACAACAAATGTTAAAGGGACTTATATAGTCTAGAAATACAAGAGAAGAAAAAGATATATAAAATCAAACACCAAACAATTAAGAAAATGGCAATAGGAACATATATAACAATAATTACTTTAAATGTAAACAGATTAAATGCTCCAACCAAACGACACAGACTGGCTGAATGGATACAAAAATTGTATATATACTGTCTCTCTTCCTCTCTCTCTCTCTCTCTCTCTCTCTCTCTCTCTCTCTCTCTATATATATATATATATATATATATACTGTCTACAAGAAACCCACTTCAGACCTCAAGATACATATAGACTGAAAGTGAGAGGATGGAAAAATATATTCCATGCAAATGGGGAGCAAAAGAAAACTGGAGTAACAATCCTCAGATCAGACAAAATAGACCTTAAAATAAAGAAGATTACAAGAGATAACGAAGGACACTACATAATGATCAAGGGGTCAATCGAAGAGGAAGACATAACAATTGTAAATATCTATGCACCCAACATAGGAGCACCTCAATACATAAGACAAACACTAACAGACATAAAAGGAGAAGTTAAAAGTAACACAATAATAGTAGGAGACTTTAACACCTTACTCACAGTAATGGACAGATCATCAAAACAGAAAATTAATAAGGAAACACAAGTATTAAATGATACACTAGATGAGATGGATCTCATTGATATCCTCAGGGCATTTCATCCAAATGCAGAAGAATACACCTTCTTCTCAAGTGCACATGGAACATTCTCCAGGATAGACCACATCTTGGGTCACAAATCATACCTCAGTAAATTTAAGAAAAATGAAATCATATCAAGCATCTTTTCCAACCACAATGCTATGGGACTAGATATAAATCACAGAAACAAACTGTAATTCCGGAGTCCAGCTCCAGCATCCAGGGATTCAACCTGAAGGGGTGAGTGGTGTCAGTGAGAAACTGAGGCAGCCTCTCATTTTACTTGGACTGCCTGTTTATTTCAAGCTTATGATTCTCTTTTATACATTTACAAAAGCATTAGTCAGAGGTTTGATATTTTTAGTTCCCATGGACCCAGATTTATTTTTCTCCAAAAATCATTGTTGCCCCTCAAAAGGAGTTCCTTCCTCAGCGATTCTCTTATCTACTTTTTCTCATGTGTCCTTGTGAATACACTGTAACTCATGCTAATGTCTGGGCTGCATACCACATTCCTCAGTTTAATTCTTATCTTTCTAAGTCCTGTTTGCCCCTAGTATCCTAAGCTCACTATTTCTTAGAAAGGGCTTCTACCTAATAATATCTCTAAAGTCCCTAATTTCTATAAGCTATAGTAGAATATGCTAACATTACAGCAATCCTTAAATCTTTAGCTTCTAACTATTTTAATTATTCCTAAGCCCTAAATTCAGCAAACTCTTTGCCATAAACTTTTCTCACAAATGGGCTTCAGATAGCAATCCCTCCCATGGTCTCAAGTTGCAGCCTGTGTGCTCACCCTAGAACACTTTTTTGTAAAAGTCCTTGAACAAATGTCAGTGATTAACTTTATGAATTATTCTTTGAGCACAGCTGCAGAAGGCTTTATGCCTTCTCATGATCCTCTCAAAAACAATAAGCACCTTAATATTCTCTTCAGTCAACTTAGCCCGAGGAAAGGGGAAAACAAGTCAGAATCACAAAGCCTAACTCCTTCATTCTGGGTCTGTGCCTACAGAACAAAGGGAGGGGGTTTAGGGCAGTGCCTCTATTTTGTCAGTAATGCCTAATGCGGCTCCTGACACTGTAAATAACACAAACACGTGGAGAATAAACAATACATTTCCAAATAATCAACCAGTTACTGAAGAAATCAAAAGGGAAATAAAAAAATTTCTAGAAACAAATGGCAATGAGAACACGACAATTCAAAACCTATGGGATGCAGAAAAAGCAGTCCTAAGAGGGAGTTTATAGCAATACAATCCTACCTCAAGAAACATTAAAAAAAAATTGTATAGACAACCTAACTTTACACCAAAAACAGCTGGAAAAATAAGACCCAAAAAACCCCAAAATTAGCAAAAGGAAAGAAACCATAAGGATCCAAGCAGAAATAACTGAAAAAGAAATGAAAGAAACAATAGTAAAGATTAATAAAACTAAAAGATGGTTCTCTGAGAAGATAAAATTGACAAGCCTTTAGCCAGACTCACAAAGAAAAAAAGAGACAAGAATCAAATCAAGAAAATTAGAAATGAAAAAGGAGAGGTTACAACAGACAATCAGATCAGATCAGACCAGATCAGTCGCTCAGTCGTGTCCGACTCTTTGCGACCCCATGAATCGCAGCACGCCAGGCGTCCCTGTCCATCACCAACTCCCGGAGTTCACTCAGACTCACGTCCGTCGAGTCAGTGATGCCATCCAGCCATCTCATCCTCTGTCGTCCCCTTCTCCTCCTGCCCCCAATCCCTCCCAGCATCAGAGTCTTTTCCAATGAGTCAACTCTTTGCATGAGGTGGCCAAAGTAATGGAGTTTCAGCTTTAGCATCATTCCTTCCAAAGAAATCCCAGGGCTGATCTCCTTCAGAATGGACTGGTTGGATCTCCTTGCAGTCCAAGGGACTCTCAAGAGTCTTCTTCAACACCACAGTTCGAAAGCATCAATTCTTCGGCGCTCAGCCTTCTTCACAGTTGAACTCTCACATCCATACATGACCACAGGAAAAACCATAGCCTTGACTACATGAACCTTTGTTGGCAAAGTAATGTCTCTGCTTTTGAATATGCTATCTAGGTTGGTCATAACTTTCCTTCCAAGGAGTAAGCGTCTTTTAATTTCATGGCTGCAGTTACCATCTGCAGTGATTTTGGAGCCCAGAAAAATAAAGTCTGACACTGTTTCCACTGTTTCCCCATCTATTTCCCAAGAAGTGATGGGACCAGATGCCATGATCTTCATTTTCTGAATGTTGAGTTTTAAGCCAACTTTTTTACTCTCCACTTTCACTTTCATCAAGAGGCTTTTGAGTTCCTCTTCACTTTCTGCCATAAGGGTGGTGTCATCTGCATATCTGAGATTATTGATATTTCTCCCAGCAATCTTGATTCCAGCTTGTGCTTCTTCCAGTCCAGCATTTCTCATGATGTACTCTGCATATAAGTTAAATGAACAGGGTGACAATATACAGCCTTGACGTACTCCTTTTCCTATGTGGAACCAGTCTGTTGTTCCTTGTCCAGTTCTAACTGTTGCTTCCTGACCTGCACACAAATTTCTCAAGAGGCAGATCAGGTGGTCTGGTATTCCCATCTCTTTCAGAATTTTCCACAGTTTATTGTGATCCACACAGTCAAAGGCTTTGGCATAGTCAATAAAGTAGAAATAGATGCTTTTCTGGAACTCTCTTGCTTTTTCCATGATCCAGCGGATGTTGGCAATTTGATCTCTGGTTCCTCTGCCTTTTCTAAAACCAGCTTGAACATCAGGAAGTTCATGGTTCACGTATTGCTGAAGCCTGGCTTGGAGAATTTTGAGCATTACTTTACTAGCGTGTGAGATTAGTGCAATTGTGCAGTAGTTTGAGCATTCTTTTGCATTGCCTTTCTTTGGGATTGGGATGAAAACTGACCTTTTCCAGTCCTGTGGCCGCTGCTGAACAGACAATACAGAAATGCAAAGGATTATAAGAGACTATTATGAATAACTATATGGCAAAAAAATGGATAACCTGGAAGAAATGGACCGATTCTTAGAGAAGTTCACTTTTCCAAGACTGAACCAGGAAGAAATAGATACTATGAATAACCTAACGACAAGCACTGAAATCAAAGCTGTGATCAAAAATCTCCCCCAAACCAAAAGCCTAGGACCAGAAGACCTCACAGGAGAATTCTATCAAACAATTAGAGAAGAGCTAGTGCCTATCCTTCTAAAACTCTTTCCAAAAACTGCAGAGGAAGGAACACTTCCAAATTCATTCTATGAGGCCACCATCACTCTGATACCAAAACTAGACAAAGACAACATAAAAAAAGAAAACTACAAGCCAATATCACTGGTGAACACAGATGCAAAAATCCTCAACAAAATTTTATCAAACAGAATTCAACAACACATCAAAAACTCATACACCATGATCAAGTTGGGTTTATTCCAGGGATGCAAGGATTCTTCAATATACTCAAATCAATCACTGTGATACACCATGCTAACAAATTGAAAGATAAAAACCATATGATAATTTCAATAGATGCAGAAAAAGGCTTTGACAAAATTCAGCACCTATTTACGATTAAAACTCTTCAAAAAAGGGACATAGAAGGAATCTACCTCAACACAGTAAAGGCCATATATGATAAGCCTTCAGCAAACATTATTCTCAATGGTGAGAAACTGAAACCATTCCCCTAAAATCAGGAACAAGACAAGGGTGCCCACTTTCACTATTATTCAATGTAGTTTTGGAAGTTCTAACTACAGCAATCAGAAAAGAAAAATAAATAAAAGGAATCCAGATCAGAAAAGAAGTAAAGCTCTCACTGTTTGCTGATGACATGAAACTGTACATAGAAAACCCTAAAAATACTATCAGAAAATTACTAAAGCTAATCAGTGAATTTAGCAAAGTCGCAGGATACAAAATCAATACATAGAAATCACTTGCATTTCCATATACTAACAATGAAAAATCAGAAAGAGAAATTAAGGAATCAATCCCATTTACCATTGCAACAAAAAGAATAAAATATCTAGGAATAAACTCACCAAAGGAGACAAAAGGACTGTACAAAGAAAATTATAAGCCACTGATGAAAGAAATCAAAGATAACATAAACAGATGGAGAGATATTCTATGTTCCTGGGTAGAAAGAATCAATATTGTGAAAATGACTATATTACCAAACTCAATCTACAGATTCAATGCAATCCCCAGCAAATTAACAATGGCATTTTTTCACAGAACTAGGACAAAAAATTTCACAATTCATTATGTAAACACAAAAGACCCCAAATAGCCAAAGCAATCTTGAGAAGAAGAATGGAGCTGGAGGAATCAACCTTTTTGACTTGATGAGCAACAGTCATCAAAACCGTATGGTACTGGCACAAAAACAGAAATATAGACCAATAGAACAAGATAGAAAGCTCAGACATAAACCCATGCACCTATGGGTGCCTTATTTTTGACAAAGGAGGCAAGAATATACAATGGGGCAAAGACAGCGTCTTCAATAAATGGTGCTGGGAAAACTGGACAGCTACATGTTAAAGAATGAAATTAGAACACTTCCTAACTGTGGATTACAACAAACTGGAAAATTCTTAAAGAGATGGGAATACCAGACCACCTGACCTGCCTCCTGAAAAATCAGTGTGCAGGTAAAGAAGCAACTGCTGCTACTGCTGCTGCTAAGTTGCTTCAGTCATGTCCGACTCTGTGCGACCCCATAGATGTCAGCCCACCAGGCTCTCCTGTCCCTGGGATTCTCCAGGCAAGAACACTGGAGTGGGTTGCCATTTCCTTCTCCAATTCATGAAAGTGGAAAGTGAAAATGAAAGTGAAGTTGCTCAGTCATGTCCGACTCTTAGGGACCCCATGGACCGCAGCCTTCCAGACTCCTCCATCCATGGGGTTTTCCAGGCAAGAGTACTGGAGTGGGGTGCCATTGCCTTCTCCTAAAGAAGCAACAGTTAGAACCAAACATGGAACAACAGACTGGTTCCAAATCAGGAAAGGAGTACATCAAGGCTGTGTATTGTCACCCTGCTTATTTAACTTATATACAGAGTACATCATGAGAAATGCTAGGCTGAATGAAGCACAAGCTGGAATCAAGATTGCTGGGAGAAATATCAATAATCTCAGATATGAAGATGACACCACCCTTACGGAAGAAAGCGAAGAATTAAACAGCCTGTTGATAAAGCAAAGGAGAAAAGTGAAAAAGTTGGCTTAAAACTCAACATTCAGAAAACTAAGATTATGGCATCCAGTCTCATCACATCATGGCAAATAGATGGGGAAATAATGGAAACAGTGACAGACTTTATTTTGGGGGCTCCAAAATCACGGCAGATGGTGACTGCAGCCATGATATTGAAAGACCCTTGTTCCTTGGAAGAAAAGTTATGACCAACCTAGACAGCATATTAAAAAGCAGAGACATTACTTTGCTGACAAAAGTCCATCTTGTTAAAACTATGGTTTTTCCATTAGCCATGTATGGATGTGAGAGTTGGACTATAAAGAAAGCTGAGTGCTGAAGGATTGATGTTTCTGAACTGTGGTATTGGAGAAGACTCTTGAGGGTCCCAGTCCATACTAAAGGAAATCAGTCCTGAATATTCATTGAAAGGACTGATGCTGATGCTGAAACTCCAATACTTTGGCCACCTGATGCAAAGAACGGACTCATTGGAATAGACCCTGATGCTAGGAAAGACTGAAGGTGGGAGGAGAAGGGGATAACAGAGGATAAGTTGGTTTCATGGCATCACTAATTTGGTGGATATGAGTTTGTGTAAGCTCCGGGAGTTAGTGATGGACAGGGAAGCCTGATGTGCTGCCATCCTTGGGGTTGGAAAGAGTCGGATATGACTGAGCAGCTGAACTGAGTGGAACAGGATACACAGCGATAAACTCAAAATTCAAGACCTAAATGTAAGACCAGAAACTATAAAACTCTTAGAGGAAAACACAGGCAGAACACTCGATGGCATAAATCAAAGCACGATCCTCTATGACCCACCTCCTAAAGTAATGGAAATAGAAACAAAAGTACACAAGTGGGACCTGATTAAACTTAAAAGCTTTTGCACAGCAAAGGAAACTATAAGCAAGGTGAAAAGACAACCCTCAGAATGGGAGAAAATAATAGCAAATGAAACAACTGACAAAGGATTAATTTCCAAAAGATGTAAGCAGCTCATACAACTCAATGCCAAAAAAACAAACAACCCAATCAAAGAGTGGGGAAAAAACCTCATTTCTCCAAAGAAGACGTAGACGTGGCTAACAAACACATGAAAAGATGCTCAACACTGCTCATTATTAGATAAATCCAAATCAAAACTACAATGAGATATCACCTCATAATTGCCAGAATGACCATCATCAAAAAGTCTACAAACAGTAAATGTTGGAGAGGGTGTGGAAAAAAGGGGATGCTCTTGCACTGTTGGTGGGAATGTAAATTTATACAGTCATTATGGAAGACAGTATGGAGATTCCTTAAAAACTAGGAATAAAACCACCAAATGACCCAGCAATCCCACTCCTAGGCATATACCCTGAGGAAACCAAAACTGAAAAAGCCACATGTATATCATTGTTCACTGCAGCACTGTTTACAATAGCTAGAACGTGGAAGCAACCTAGATGTCCATCGACATGAACACAATTTTGGCACATATACACAATAGAATATTACTCAGCCATAAAAAGGAACACATTTGAGTTCATTCTAATGAGGTGAATGAACCTAGAGCCTATTATACAGAGCGAAGTAAGTCAGAAAGAGAAAGATAAATATCATATACTAATGCATATATATGGAATCTAAAAATATGGTACTGAAGAATTTATTTGCAGGGCAGCAATGGAGAAACAGACATAGAGAACAGACTTATGGACATGGGGAGAGGGGAGGAGAGGGTGAGATGTATGGAGAGAGTAACAAGGAAACTTACATTACCATGTGTAAAATAGATAGCCAATGAGAATTTGCTGTGTGGCTCAGGAAACTCAAACAGGGGCTCTGTTTCAACCTAGAAGGGTGGGCTGGGGAGGGAGATGAGGGAGGTTCAAAAGGGAGGGGATATATGTATACCTATGGCTGATTCATATTGAGGTTTGACAGAAAACAACAAAATTCTGTAAAGCAATTATCATTCAATTAAAAAATAAATAATTTTTTTAAAAAAGAGGAAAGAGAAATACAAACCAACTCAGAGATCTGTATTAATATTCATAGACTAAAAGGTATTATAATGATAAACATAAGAGAAACCTGAGCTAATAAATAAGAAATAAAACAAAAATATAATGTTTGAAATAAAAATTTCTTACATTTTGTTAGCTCCAATAATTTCAGCATGGCAGAAAGAAGGAAAAATCTTGTATGTGACAGAGGGTGTCACCATGAGGGGATGGGGAGGGCCATGGAGTGAGGGTTAAGAGGCCTGGGTAATGTTCCAGCTGAGCCCTTGGTAGGCTGTGTGACTTTTCACAAGACCTTAATAGGGCACAGAATCCTGTTGTATAAAATATAATACGTGGGCCAAAGAATGTTTGTGTAATCTTAGAGATGACTTCTAATGCTTTTTTCTACAAGTATATGTATGTGTCTATATCTATAAATCCATATTTTATTCTTCAGCGAGGAGACTGAATTGAGCTAAAAACAGGTTAGCTGTCCTGGGGCTGCTGGGCTGGTGGGTGTGGGCAGGAGCTTGGGGATGCAGAAAGGTATTCAGGGACTTCTTTGCATATAATAAGGTGGTTGGCCAAGGTAGAAGAGTAAGTAGCTCAAAGAAGACCACAGTTACTGCTGTAATACAAAGGCGGATTTCAAGGTTATCACAAGGCAGTCAAAGGTCATAGAAAATGCAGATGCCCAGACACTGGAGCCAGGGTGGGGAAAGAGAGAAGAGCCCAAAGGTGAGGATGGTGCAGCCACATGAAGTCAATGGTCAGGGTAATTAGTGAGGGAAATCCTAGAAGGATACTGCCTACTGCTGTGATTTAATTACAAATACCTATTTTTAGAAACAGAAGATATTATGCAAACAAAAAGCAGCAGAAGTATCAAAGTAACGTGTCTGTTTTCTCACTCCTTTTCACCCTCTTTGGTAGCCCTCAGACACAGGAGAAAGATTTAGTGACATCGGGAGGCTGTCAGCATTGCCATAATTGCCACACAACTCACAGCCGCCAATTGTTCCCCATCTCCCTAAGAACCAGCTCTTATAAAACTAGACAGTGGAGAAGAGGAAGCAAAGCCAGCATCGCCCTGAGGCCCAAGCAAGAGGGACCCCAAGCTCTGGCCAACCTTATCTCCACAGGGCTGAGAAACCAGGAGTCAGGGTGAGTGCCCCAGGCTCTGGGCCTTCTTCCTTCAAGACTATGTTCCTGGATCCAGAAATCTTTCTTGCTGAGCCTGTTTGCAGGAAGTGAGTGAGTGAGTGTGTGTGTGAGACTCAGTCGTGTCAGACTCTGAGACCTCCTCCATCCATGGGATTCTCCAGGCAAGAATACTGGAGTAGGTAGCCATTCCCTTCACCAGGGGATCTTTCTGACCCAGAGATCGAACTCGGGTCTCCTGTATTGTTGTAGGCAGATTCATTACTGTCTGGTTCACCAAGGAAGCCCCGCAGGGACTATATAGACATATTCTTCAGATCTGTCACCTAAGAAGCAACCACACCACCAAAGGGCATATCTCTCAGCCCAAGCATCAGACTGAGGGTGACTCCAGGGATTTTTAGGACAGAGCTTAGATTCACAGACTGGGTGTCCATATATGCATGCAAGCAGATCCTCCAGTGTGAGAACTGGGGATATGACGATATCCAGCATGCAGTATTGGCTGGGGGATGCTAAAATCTGGGGAACCAGGGGCCGCATGATACCACATTCTGGCATGGAATTTCCAAGGGTGATACCATGCAGGGCCCTGTGGGCCTCCTGGGCACGAGGCCTTTGTGTCCATTTCCTGGATTATGGGAATAGCCTTCATTCAGCCTCCATGACCCTCCCTGACTTCCAAAGGGCAGATTCAAGCAATTGTTAATTAGGGAAGGGGGCACATGAAAGACCAAGGAGAAGCAGTCAAGAGCAGCCTTGGGGCAAGGTCCTTTTTCCTTACCAACAGATTTTGAGCCATCTGTAGATAGTGAGCCCCTCCCCAAAGTGGGAGAAGTTAATGATTAACAGTGGTGTGCTGCCCGCAAGCATGTAGACTCCAGACCAGCTGGACCTGAAGGTTGATGACGCAGACTCCCACTAACCTCACCACCAACCCATCAGAGGGAAGTCCATGAGCCAGTCAAGTCCTCTCTGAACCATTACTATAAAACTTGGCACTATCTTCCCCAAGTGGGGACACTTGGTTTTGAAGGCATTAGCCTGCTGTACTCCACTTTGCCTGGCAAAACAATAAAACTGTTCTTTTCAACCTCACCCCAAACTTGGTCTCCAAGATTTGACATGGCACAGATATATAGAGAAGCTGAACTTTCAGCATTAAGAGTTTGAGAACTCCAAATTGACCTTGGCTCCTAGAATCATCCAGTTGTAGATGGAGGAAAATCCAAATCAAGGTGATTCAGAAAAAATAACAGTATATGAGTGTGTGTTGGGGAGGGAGAAGGGTAGTTTCTTGTCCTGTGTAACTAAAATGTCCAGGAGCACACATGTCTAGGCTCAGCTTACCCTGTATTAATTACCAGGACCTGGTCTCTTCCCATTCCTTGGCTCACTTCTACTCACAGGGGCTTCATTGTCAGTTTCCAACTTGGGGCAGGATGACTGCTAGCAGCTTCAACCCTATCCCATCCTCCCAGGTTCAAGTCAAAAGCCAAAAAGAACTTTCTCTACTAAAACAGTGAAAGCATGATTATTGAACCTATCCTTGGGCCAATCAATGAGATCAGAGAAATAGAACATGTTAATCAGCCAGGCCCAAGTCATTCCCTCCACCCCCTAATCTCCCCAGAGCAAGGGAGAATGAAAGTCAACTTCACTCAAATCACAAGGGTTGAGAGTTGGGGCAAGATGAATCCCCAAATGGAAACTCAAAAACAAACAAGAAATATTCCAAGCAGACTATGACAGCTAAGGTTACTTCTGGTTCCAAATTTGCTTGGCTCCATGAAAAATTCCTTAAAAATCAGAAATAAAGTTGAATATTTTGTTTGGCATTATAAATCTCATTGAAATAAATTCGGATTCTTAATCATGGGAAAAACAGTTTAAAGTAATGCTTTGTGATTGATGAATAGAGATAAGGTATGAAAGCATGGCTACAAATAGTCTAACTCCAGAAAAACTTCACAGCAAATGTATCTATTCTTCTAGGAAAAACAAATCAGGCAAAATTCTTAGTGCTACTGTGATACCGAGAGGCCAACTCCATGACGTACAAAGATGTAAGGGAATATCCCCTCTTACTATTGTGGAAACAGTTGCAACAAACTTAAGATAACATGAAACTTTCTAGTAGGAAAGCTGTCAAAAGCAAGTAGGTACTGATTGTTACTGGGGAGGAAAACAGGGTAATTAAAAAAAGAATTGAGGCATGTATTAATATTAAAGGAAGGAGACCAATATATTTTTTACATGTTCAGAAATCAAAAGTGGTCCATGGCATTCATTTTATCTGTTTGTTGTTGTTTGCTTTTGGATCCTGTACAAACACAAAAAAAACCTTTGCTTCAACAGAAATTGCTAAGATAAGCATTTGTTGTCTGCAGCTTGTGCCTCTGCTGGACGCTGATCCCCAGGGGCTCCTAGGACCCAGGAACACCAAAGGGCTACACACGGGGCTTGAGAAGTGGGTCGGGGGAGGGCGGGTGGGGAGGTGGGTATCTTCTGTAGAGGGCACAGCTGGAGATGTGGTCAGTGAAATGCCTGCACCATGACTTCTATGATGGACAATGAATGTCCACTGTGATTCTGATCCACTGTGATCATGCAGCCTCCTTTCCCTGTGGGTGGCCAGATACCATTTCTTTTTCCAGTGACTTGTTAAGCCATTGACAGATACCCTGCCAGCCGACACCAGTGCAGGCAAGTGGGAGAAAAGTGAATGGATGAAAAACATGCAGCACTTTTAAAAGAATCAGTATCATACCCTCCACAGTTCTCACGGAAGCCCTGAACAGGTCGTGAGTGTTATGTCCATCACTGTCTCGCAGACAATGCCCTCAGCCACACGTGCCCGCTGTTCTGTAGCCGAGAGGCAAAGCCCAGGAATCAGGGGTCGGCATCTTGTGTCAAGTCTGCCACCGACTCCCGGCAAGACCCAGAAAAATCATTTGACCTCTGGGGCTTGATTCCTTGTTTTATCTACAGACAGTGGACGTGAGGCTACTGTTGGAAAATAACAGGCTGCCAGGATGCTATAGGAACTGAAGATTTTATCTTTTAAAAAGCTGGTTTAAGCTTGTTTTGGTCCCACAATGCTTTGTTCATGAGGTATTTTTCAGAATGCAAAAGCAAAAACACACAGAGTAAATGGGCTGACAGCACAGAACCCACCTGTCCTCCTCCTCCTCGTTCACGCCTCAGGAGCTCCTGAGGGGGCTTTGAGGAGGTGGAGATTTAGAACCATTTGGAAACCACTCTTTTACAGATGACAGCCCTGAAGCTGAGAGGGAGTAATTAATTGGCTTGCAGCTAGTTAATGGAAACCTGTGACGAACATAGGGCCATTGACCTCTGGTCTAACGATCATTGTTAGACACCCGGTGACGGTTTTAATGAAGATTGGCAGACTTCAGAAGGCACAGTCTGGCTCTTTAAAATGAGCCTGGGAATTGAGTTCCCATAATATGTTTTCTAGCTAATCTAAACACCCCTCCAGCTACAACTAGAAATGCTGGGTAGGATATAGCAAATGTTTTAAGTGCAAAGTTGAGCTCACAAGAAACAGTGAAATCTTTAGTTTGTTAGGGCTGCCACAACAAGGTAACACAGGCTGGGTGGCTTAAGTAATAGAAATTCATTTTCTCACAGTTCTGAAGGCAGTCAAAACCAATGTGTTGCTAGGGTTGGTTTCTTCTGAGGCCCCTCTCCTTGGTTCATGAATGACCACGTCCTCACATGGCCTTTGCTCTGTAGGTATCCATGTCCAAATTTCTTCATCGTACAAGGACACCAGCTCTACTGGAAAGGGTTCAGCCCAATGGATCCTATCATTTTAACTTAATCACTTTGTTGACGACTCTAAACCCAAATACAATCACAGTCTGAAGACTAGAGGACTAGGACTTCAACATGACTGTGAGATGTGCAGGTGGTGGGCGGGCTACAGGGGGAGATGAAATGCAGCCCCAAACAGTGATTTACTTGTTTCCAAAACTAACTAGAGATGAACTGATAATTGTTAGTGTGTTTGAGCTATTGTGGTGGATGCCTTGAGCAGGCTGGAGGAACGACTGTCTCAGTAACAAAGTACTTGAGCCCCCACTGGAGACAAGAGATAAGGTTTTGAGCCTCAGCAAGACAAAGTGTTAGAACCAATGTCTTCAAATGCCTGCACCCTCAGTGAGAACAGGGGCTCGAAATGATCCACTCACTATCACTCGGAGACAAGGAAGCTCAGCTCAACCTGGATTTTGGGGGGGCTAAGGGGAGGGATGGCTTCATAAGGACGTGTAGCCAGGAGTCTGTCTATACCTCAAACTATGCATGTGTGCATGTGTGCTCAGTCGTGTCTGACTATGCTACCTGCATGGACTGTAGCCCACCAGGCTTCTCTGTGTAGGATTACCCAGGCGAGAATACTGGAGCAGGTTGCCATTTCCTTCTCCAGGGCATCTTCCTGACCCAGGGATTGAACCCTGATCTCTTGTGTCTCCTGCGCTGGCATGTGATTTCTTCACCACCTGAGCCACCAGGGAAACCCAGAACCTCAGACTGGTGTGGAGAGAAATTTGATAATGCCAGTATGACCTGAGAAGCTTTGAGCTTCGGAATTGAGCTATTCATATTCGTGCTGTAGCATAAAAGCAGATAACTTAAAGATTAATAATAATAATGTTTTGAAAAGTGATTGGATAATGAATACCTTTAATTTGTCAACCTCTAGTCTAGAACACAGGTCTTCCCTGATGGCTCAGATATAAAGAATCTGCCTGCAATGCAGGAGACCTGCGTTCTGTCCTTGGGTTGGGAAGCTCCCCTGCAAAAGGGAATGGTTACCCACTCCAGTATTCTTGCCAGGAGAATTTCATGGACAGAGAAGCCTAGACATAGTCCATGGGGTCCCAGGAGTCAGGCATGACTGAGTGACTAACACACATTGTCCAGAACACATTATATAAGATTGTTCCTTAAATGAGGAAGATCTTGCTTATAAAATCATCTGGTCCGTGTGTGTGTGTGTGTGCGCACGTGCACGCATGGGTTGGGTACAGTTTTACAGTTTCAATTTCATTAATGGCTATATATATCTATTAGATGTCCAGAAAAACATCTACTTCTGCTTCATTGACTACACTAAAGCCTTCAACTGTGTGAATCACAACAAACTGTGTAAAATTCTTCAAGAGATGGAAATACCAGACCACCTTACCTGTCTCCTGAGAAATCTCTGTGCAGATCAAAAAGCAACAGTCAGAACAGGACATGAAACAATGGACTGGTCAAAATTGGGAAAGGAGTATGTCAAGGCTGTATACTGTCACCCTGCTTATTCAGCACCTATTCAGAGTACATCATGTGAAATGCCTGGCTGGATGAAGACAAGCTGGAATCAAGATTGCCGGAAGAAATATCAATAACCTCAGATATGCAGATGATACTACCTTAATGGCAGAAAGTGAAGAGGAACTAAACAGCCTCTTGATGAAAGTGAAAGAGGAAAGTGAAAAAGCTGGTTTAAAACTCAGCATTCAAAACACTAAAATCATGGCATCTGGTCCCATCACTTCATGGCAAATAGATGGGGAAACAATGGAAACACTGACAGACTTGATTTTCTTGGGCTCCAAAATCACTTCAGATGGTGACTGCAGCCATCTAATTAAAAGACGTTTGCTCCTTAGAAGAAAAGTTATGACCAACCTAGATAGCGTATTGAAAAGCAGAGATACTACTTTGCCACCAAAGTCCATCTAGTCAAAGCTATGGTTTTTCCAGTAGTCATGTATGGATGTGGTAGTTGGAAAAGAAGAAGGCTGAGCTCCAAAGATTGGAACTTTTGAACTGTGGTGTTGGAGAAGACCCTTGAGTGTTCCTTGGACTGCAAGATCAAACCAATCAATCCTAAAGGAAATCATTCCTGAATATTCATTGGAAGGACTGATGCTGAAGCTGAAGCTCCAACACCTTGGCCACCTGATGTGAAGAGCTGACTCATTGGAAAAGACCCTGACACTGGGAAAGACTGAAGGCAGAAGGAGAAGGGGACAATGGAGGATGACACTGTTGGATGGCATCACCGATTCAATGGGTGAGTTTGAGCAAGTTCTGGGATTGCTGAGGACAGAGAGGCCTGGCATGTTGCACTCCATGGAGTCTCAAAGAGTTGGACATGACTGAGTGACTGAACAACAACAATAAATTCATTCTTGAGTCAAAACCAATATTTTCAGTTAATTTTTACTCTCTAAATAAAATATATATTTAGTTCAAGTTTTCAGATTTGAATAGAATTCTGTTGTTTATATTCTACTATAATTTTATATCCCTGAACTGTAGCATTGACTTTTATGTCCCCTGTTCCCTATTTAAAGATGTTTATTTCCCCCTCATTTTCATGGTTAATTTTACTAAAAGTTTGTTTTTTATTAATATTTTTCAAGAATTAGCTCTTGGCTCTTCTGGAATTCTCTATTTTCTCTTTCTTATTTCATGGATTTTGGCTTTCAATTTTATATCCTTCCTCCTACTTATTTGGGATTTAATCCGTTTTTCTATTTTTATATATAGGCTATATGATCTCTGATGCACTTCTGTTTTGTAGCATAAAAGCAGACAATACACAGACAAATGGGCAAAACTATATTTCAACAAAACTATACCTACAAAAATAGGCAATGGATCAAATTCAGCAAACAGGCCATAGTTTGCCAATGCCTATTCTAGACAATAGAAAAAAAGAGGAAAATCTCTTCAATTAATTTAGTGAGACTACTATTACCTTAGTACCAAAATCACACATGGAAAAGAAAGAAAAAGAAAGGTCAATGCTACTTGTGAATACAGAAGTAAAAATCCTACCTAAAACATTACTAAACTGAATATAACAATACAGAAAGGTGATAATGCAACATGATGAAATAAGGACTGTCCCAGGAGTTAAAAAGTTATCAGTCCAGGTTCGATGCACGATACTGGATGCTTGGGGCTAGTGCACTGGGACGACCCAGAGGGACGGTGTGGGGAGGGAGGAGGGAGGAGGGTTCAGGATGGGAAACACATGTATACCTGTGGCGGATTCATTTTGATATTTGGCAAAACTAATACAATTATGTAAAGTTTAAAAATAAAATAAAATTAGAAAAAAAATAAAAAATAAAATAAAATAAATAAATTTATATTAAAAAAAAGTTATCTAATTTAGACCATCTATTAATTCATTTAGTACAGTTTTAATCAAAAACTCAACAGCTTCTTAAGCAACTTGTCATGTTGATACTCGAATTCACTCAGTAGACCAGGAATGGCCAAAGCTATTTCTAAAAATAAGGGTTCTTTTCATAGGTATAGACTTACTTTGAGACTATAATAAACAGTGCTATATTGGCTCACCAAGCCCATATATATATATATATATATATATATATATAGGGGAGCTAGTATATGACAGAGAAGATACAACTAATCAAATGGTGAAAAAAATACACTTTAATAATTGGTGCCGAACATTTTGGTAATCCATATAGCAAAACACAAAAGCAGGTCTCCAACCCGTGAATAAAAAATTAATATCTTTAGTGAAAGAAGCAAATCTCTAAAATTTGGGGAAATATTTTTATAACTTCAGTACAAAAATTAATTTCTGATTTCAGGATAAAAATTAATTTCTGAAACATGACACAAAACCCCAAAACCATAAGAGAAATTATTATTTGATTACATTAAAATTAAAGCTATTACAAAAGGCACAACAAAGTAAAAAGACTAATAACAGGCTGTAAGAAGACTTAAATAACGCATAAATCAAATAAACGTTTGTGAAAAAAGACACACAATCCAAAAGAAAGACGTATAATTGATAAGAACTGAGAAATCACAAACATCCAAATGGCCAATGAATGTATACAACAATGATTAACCTCATTAATGAGAAATTTTATTCACTGAAAATTCCATATAGTTATTGAAATGAATTAAATGGCAATATGAAATACAATTTATATGCATCAGAGTGGCAAAATATTAAAATGCTGAATAAATCTAGTGATTGATGTATAAGAAGGCAGGACATTTTTTATGAGATATAACTTCATGTCATTCCCTGAGTGTTTTAGAGGCTTCCCAGGTGGCACTAGGGTTAAAGACCCAACTGCCAATGAAGGGTAGACATAAGAGATGTTGGTTCAATCCCTAGATTGGGAAGATCCCCTAGAGGAGGGCATGGCAACCCACTCCAGTATTCTTGCCTGGAGAATCCCCATGGACAGAGGACTCTGGAGGGCTGCAGTCCATGAGATCTCACAGAGTCAGACTCGACTGAAATAACTTAGCATATACAGAGGGTTTTAAACACTTCAAAAAGTGTGATTGCTGAGAAAATGGAAATTCTCCAAAGAATGGCCACTGGCAGACAAATTTGGCCTATCACACATTCTATATGGTTTGATACAAACTACTTACCAGGCTCATAAGAACAACTCTTTTATGCTATCAGTGAAGTGTAAATTGGTAAAAACCGCCTTGAAAAAGAACTGGATAATATTTAACAAAGCTGAATATGTATGTCTAGATAGATAGGTGATAGATTGATAAATAGATTATGATCCACAATGAGCAGAAATATACTCCTGTTGCCTATCCTAGAAAACTGTTTACAAATATTCACAAAGAAACGGGCTGTTTATACTCATCACAGTACTGCTTATAATAGAAAAACTGGAAAAATCTAAATGTCAATAAACCAAAGAACAGATAAATTAATTCAGTTCAGTTCAGTCGCTCAGTCATGTCCGACTCTTTGCGACCCCATGAATCACAGCACACCAGGCCTCCCTGTCCATCACCAACTCCCGGAGTTCAGTCAAGCTCATGTCCATCGAGTCGGTGATGCCATCCAGCCATCTTATCCTCTGTTGTCCCCTTCTCCTCCTGTCTTCAAACTTTCTCAGCATCAGGGTCTTTTCAAGTGAGTCAGTTCTTTACATCAGGTGGCCAAAGTACTGGAGTTTCAGCTTTAGCATCAGTCCTTCCAATGAGCACCCAGGACTGATCTCCTTTAGGATGGACAGGTTGGACCTCCTTGCAGTCCAAGGGACTCTCAAGAGTCTTCTCCAACACCACAATTCAAAAGCATCAATGCTTCGGCTCTCAGCTTTCTTCACAGTCCAACTCTCACATCCATACATGACCACTGGAGAAACCATAGCCTTGACTAGATGAACCTTTGTTGGCAAAGTAATGTCTCTGCTTTTGAATATGCTGTCTAGGTTGGTCATAGTTTTCCTCCCAGGGAGTAAGTATCTTTTAATTTCATGGCTACAGTCACCATCTGCAGTGATTTTGGAGCCCCAAAAAATAAAGTCGGACACTGTTCCCACTGTTTTCCCATCTATTTCCCATGAAGTGATGGAACCAGATGCCATGATCTTCGTTTTCTGAATGTTGAGCTTTAAGCCAACTTTTCCACTCTCCTCTTTCATTTTCATCAAGAAGCTTTTTAGTTCCTCTTCACTTTCTGCCATAAGGGTGGTGTCATCTTCATGTCTGAGGTTATTGATATTTCTCCTGGCAATCTTGATTCCAGCTTGTGCTTCTTCCAGCCAAGCATTTCTCATGATGTATTCTGCATATAAGTTAAATAAGCAGGGTGACAAACTAATTCAAGGGTAGAATAAATTCTAATAGCTAAAAACGTTTAAAAGAGAACTCCATGAGTCAACAAGAACAGAGTTAAAAAGCACGATGTGAGATGCATAAAAAAGTAACAAAAAATCAGTATTCATAAATATGTAAGGTATAATAAAAGCACAAAAACATGCTTAGGAATAATAAAAATACACTTCTGGAGTAAGAGGAAGATGGAAAGTGAAGGGGTAGATTTTTTATCCATTCATAATGCTTTATTTTCTACAAAGTAAGAACTAAAAGAGAAAGAGAAACTTGAAGGAAAACAGCAAGAGTTTAATATTTGTTTAATTTTAGTGATGGGTATATGGTATAGACGGGCATCCTTTGGCTCAGTGGGTTAAGAATCTGCCTGCAATGCAGGGGACACGAGAGACATGAATATGATTTCTGGGTCAGGAAGATCCCTTGGAGAAGGAAATGGCAACGCACTGTAGTATTTTTGACTGAAAAATCCAATGGACAGAGGATCCTGGCAGGCTATAGTCCAAAGGGTAGCAGAGTTGCACATGACTAAGCAACTAAGCATATTGTATGTACCGTATTTCTTTTGACTTTCATATATTTGAAATTTTCCATAATTGAAATTAATGTTTAAAGGAGCCTGGAATCAATATATAAAGTTTTAATTTCAAATTTTATTATTGAAGTTCTTAATTATTTTATTTTTAATAAACGAATTTCCCAAATAAAATTGCCAAAAGAACAAAAATAAACACAAAGGAAAGGCCTTTAACAAAGTTGATTTATTCATCCTTCCTACATCTATGTTTACCTGGCAAGCAACAGAAATAATAAAAGATGAAGAAAGAAAGAGGAAGGCAAAGCCCGGCTTGCATGGTTCTCAGATGGAAAGATGGAGACTCCTAAACGGCAAGAGCACCTCACATCCGCAGGGGTACAGCAAAGCAGCACAGATGCTCGTCACGGAAGTGGGCGGTGAGCACCCCTCGTTAGAAGCCTTGCTTTCATCCCCCCATGAGGCGCACTCTGACCACAGGGGACAGACCAGGCCCCGCCAGTCCCAGCCCTCAGAGTCTCTCCCAGGATGGAGCTCCTCACTGCTCCCTCATCCCTTCTGAACTTCTCTGCACACCATCTTGCCTCTCTTGACAGGTTTTACTTAACTTTATGGATATTTTATGCCATATTTGAGCTAAATTTTTTTGTATATTTTAATTCTATTTTTGGTATATTTTGCATCTGTATAATTTTCAAGTGCAAGTTTATGTAGATGTATGGATGGATGGACAAGAGGAGCCCAGCAGGCAAAGAGGCATCCACAACCGAGCGACTAAGCACAGCACAGAATGGGTGGGTGGATGGATGGATGAAGAGATGATGGATGGGTTAATAGATTTATAGAGAAGAGAAGTAACGAATGCAACAGAAAGACATTAGATGCCTCAGCTGAGAGCTAAGTCCCCAGTTTCTGGTTTCTATGAAGTACAGCTAACCAATCTAGGGAAAGAAGGAGTTACAGCAGCTCGCTTCATCCTAGTTACTGAAATGCAAGAAGACAGGTGACCCAGAATAACTGTAATCATGCTGATGACCATCTTTCTGGTAGAGAGATGAATATTATCTGCTATGAGGAAGACTATATGGATCACAGCCTTGTCTAACTCAATGAAACTATGAGCCGTGCTGTGCAGGGCCACCCAAAATGGATGGGTTATGGTGGACAGTTGTACAAAATGTGGTCCACTAGCAAAGGGAATGGGAAACCACTTCAGTATTCTTGTCTTGAGAACCCCATGAACAGTATGAAAAGGCAAACATATATGATACTGAAAACTTAACAACAACAACAAAATGATGTCCTTTTCATCATAGGGGACTGGAATGCAAAAGTAAGAAGTAAGAGATACCTGGAGTAACAGGCAAGTTTGGCTTTGGAGTACAAAATGAAACAGGGCAAAGCTAACAAAGTTTTGCCAAGAGAATGCACTGGTCATAGAATACAGCCTCTTCCAACAACACAAGAGATAACTCTATACATGAACACCATCAGATGGTCAACACCGAAATCAGATTGATTATATTCTTTGCGGCCAAAGATGGAGAACCTCTATACAGTCAGCAAAAACAAAACCAGGGGCAGACTGTGACTCAGATCATGAACTTCTTATTGCCAAATTCAGACTTAAATTGAAGAAAGTAGGGAAAACCACTAGACCATTCAGTAATTACTTAAATCAAATCCCTTATGATTACACAATGGAAGTGACAAATAGATTCAAGAGATTAGAACTGACAAAGAGCCTGAAGAACTATGGAAGGAGGTTCGTAATATTGTATATGAGGCAGTGATCAAAACCATCCTCAAGAAGAAATGCAAAAAGACAAAATGGTTCTCTGAGGAGGCCTTACATGTATCTGAGAAAAGAGAAGCTAAAGGCAAAGGAGAAAAGGAATGATATACCCATCTGAATGCAGAGTTTCAAAGAATAGCAAGGAAAGATAAGAAAGGCTTCTTAAATGATCAATGCAAAGAAATAGAGAAAAACAATACAATGGGAAAGACTAGAGATCTCTTCAAAAAATTAGAGATACCAAAGGAACATTTCATGCAAAGATGGGCACAATAAAGGACAGAAATGGTATGGATCTAACAGAAACAGGAGATATTAAGAAGAGGTGGCAAGAATACACAGAAGAACTATACAAAAAAGATCTTCATGACCCAGATAAACATGATGGTGTGATCACTCACCTAGAGTCAGACATCCTAGAATGTGAAGTCAAGTGGGCCTTAGGGAGCATCACCACAAGGATAGTGGATGAGATGGAATTTCAGTTAAGCTATTTCAAATCCTAAAAGATGATGCAGTGAGAGTGCTTCACTCAATATTCCAGCAAAGTTGGAAAACTCAGCAGTGGTCACAAGATTGGAAAAGGTCAGCTTTCATTCCAATCCCAAAGAAGGGCAATGCCAAAGAATGTTCAAACTACTGCACAATTGCTCTATCTCACACACTAGCAAAGTAATGATGAAAATTCTCCAAGTCAGGCTTCCATAGTATGAATCGTGAACTTCCAGATGTTCAAGCTGGATTTAGAAAAGGAAAGGGAAGCAGAGATTAAATTGCCAACCTCAGTTGTATCATAGAAAAAGCAAGAGAATTCCAGAAAAGCATCTACTTCTGCTTCATTGACTATGCTAAAGCCTTTGACTGTGTAGATCACCAACAAACTGGAAAATTCTTCAAGACATGGGAATACCAGACAAGCTTACCTTCCTCCTGGGAAACCCATATGCAGGTCAAGAAGCAACAGTTAGAACCAGACATGGAACAACAGAATGGCTCAAAATTGAGAAAGGAGTATGTCAAGGCTGTATATTGTCACCCTGCTTATTTAACTTACATGCAGAGTACATCATGAGAAATGCTGGGCTAGATGAAACACAAGGTGGAATCAAGACTTCCAGGAAAAATATCAATAACCTCAGATATGCAGATGACACCACCCTTATGGCAGAAAGCAAAGAAGAACTAAAGAACCTATTGATGAAAGTGAAAGGGGAGAGTGAAAAATATGGCTTAAAACTCAGCATTCAAATATTAACATCATGGCATCTGGTTCCATCACTTCATGGCAAATAGATGGGGAAACAATGGAAACACTGACAGATTTTATTTTCTTGGGCTCCAAAATCACTGCAGATGGTGATTGCAGCCATGAAATTAAAAGATGCTTGCTCCTTGGAAGGAAGGTTATGACCAACCTAGACAGCATATTAAAAAGCAGAGGCATTACTTTGCAAACAAAATTCCATGTAGTCAAAGCTATGGTTTTTCCAGTAGTCATGGACACTTGTGAGAGTTGGATCATGAAGAAGGCTGAGTCCTGAAGAACTGATGCTTTTGAACTGTGGTGTTGGAGAAGATTCTTGAGAATTGCTTGGATTGCAAGGAGATCAAACCTGCCACTCCTAAAGGAAATCAATCCTGACTATTCATTGGAAGGACTGATGCCAAAGCTGAAGCTCCACTACTGTGGCCAGCTGATGCAAAGAGCTGACTCATTGGAAAAAACCCTGATTCTGGGAAAGATTGAAGACAGGAGGAAAAGGGGATGACAGAGGATGAGATGGTTGGATGGCATTACCCACTCAATGGACATGAGTTTGAGCAAGCTCTGGGAGTTGGTGATGGACAAGGAATTCTGGTGTGCTGCAGTCCATGGGGTCACAAAGAGTCAGGCATGACTGAGTGACAGAACGGACCTGAACTGATGAGGAAGACATTCCTTATCTGTAAAATGCTCTTAGCTAGAAGTCTCTGGATTAGGATTGTAAAAGGAAGAATAATGTTTCCCCAAAGATACCCATTCTCTAATATTCTGAAGGCATAAAAATCAACTTTTTCAAGCAAGAATGCATTTCTTTCTTCAGGGCTATATTAACCCTCTAAGGTATAGTCTCTAAAGAATTTCAGCATCCTCACAGCCTACGTGTCATCATGCTGGTTCACTGTACTGACAATGTCATGCTATCTGAACTTGATGGGCAGACATGTCATGTACCCGAGATGCTCTAGTAAGAGATGTATGCCAGAGGATTGTCAACAAGCCTGACAGCAGGGAACTGCCACTTCTGTAAAGTTTTCAGGGATCCAAAAGCCTAGGGTACTCCCTCTAAATTAAAAGATAAAACTTATTGTACCTTATACCTCCTACCACTAAGCACAATGCTCAGCACTTAGTAGGGCTCTTTGGATTTTGGAGGCAAGATATGTTGGACTTTGGAAAACTGATCCCACATATCAATCAAGTAAGCAACTAAAGGCTACCAGTTCCTTGTGGGGTCCAATTCAAAAGAAAGCTCTGCAGCAGATCCAAACTGAATACAAGGGCTTTATTTTCTTGGGCTGTTTGACCCAGCAGGTATGGCTATATCAGAGTTCTCTGTGAATGATGAAGTTGCTATATAGTCTCTAAAAAGTGAAGTGAAGTCGCTCAGTTGTGTCCGACTCTTTGCGACTCCATGGACTGTAGTCTATCAGGCTCCTCCGTCCATGGGATTTTCTAGGCAAGAGCGCTGGAGTGGATTGCCATTTCCTTCTCCAGGGGATCTTCCCGACCCAGGTATTGAACCCGGGTCTCCCGCATTGCAGGCAGACACTTTACTGTCTGAGCCACCAGGGAAGCCTAGAAGACTTACAGTACAGTTCCTGGGATTTTAGAGCAGGGGCTTGCCCTTACAGCAAAGGACTACTCACCACTCAACAAAAGCTCCTGAAGAGCTAACAGGCCCCAATAGAGATTGTGGTCCTGAACACTGGACATCACTAAGTACACAACTTGAGCTGTTCACTAAATGTTTTGTGTTATCTGCTACATCAAGTCATAAGGTCAGTAGCATTCCAAAGTACCAGAGAAGTGATGCATTCGGAACTAAACGTGTTTAGAAGGTGCTGGGAGCCAGCGTGAGGAACTCCACCCGTGGCAAAGGTCATGAGGAAGGAGGCTCAGCATACGCAAAGGCGGGATCGAGCCTCAGGAGTCCCCCTGGAAATTCTCGAGCATCTATCCCCAAAACCAAAATCTTCCTACTTTACTGTTTTGTGCTCTCACCTACACCTCTGACTTTACGGGGGGCTGTCCCCCACCACCTCTCTCTGAAAAAGAGTTAAATTACAGCTCCAGTTAATAAAGTTCCTGGGCATGACAAGAGTGTTTTAGTTCACAACCATGAGAGGCATGAGATGTTCTAAACTGTCTGAATACAAGTTCCTTTGAGCAGTTAAAAGATTGATTAGAAATTGTATTGGTGAAGGGTTTTTCACTTGTTGGGCCAATGTTTGCTGCTAAATTTCCATATCCCTTACCTGCTGTGTCCCTGGCAGTGTATTGATTAATATAATTGGTGTAAGTAGTAGCTTTAATGTTTGTAACCTTGGACCCTTGAGTTAATTCTTTTTCTTGTTATAGCCCACCACACCTTTGTCCTATAGGAATGCAACTTTATCTAATGCTTTTGGAGGGTGGCGCTTGACCAATCACCTTTAGAGAAAAATAAGTTTTCTGAAGAAAGGGTCTTAAAATGTTAACAGGCCTCCAGGCCAGAAGATGATGCAAATCACCTAAACTTTTGCATATGATAAGTTTGCAGGAAGAAAGCCTGGCTTACTGCATGACTCTACCCCTTCCCCCATTATCCTCTATGCATAATTTAAGGTATAAAAACTACTTTGGAAAATAAAGTGTGGGCTTCAAGTTCACCAAAACTTGGTCTCCCCATGTCGTTCTTTCTCTCACCTTCTGGCTGAATTGGAGCATGGAGGCTCGTCAAGCCTACTAATTATGCCTGGGCTTCTAAGATCTGACCAGGGAGGCTTTAGTGTCTCCTCTCCTTCGGGAGAATGGGAGGACGCCTGTGGCCTACGTAGGTGACGTAAATTCCTTGCTTTGGAATTTTATTAGCTTTCCACGTAAACCAAGTTATTCAGCCTCTTTTCTCCACTGAATTTTCCTGCTGAGCTATCCTTATTATATTACTCTTTATATCCTTAATTAATGTTTAATTAAGCAATTGTTTCCTGATCCTTGCCGACGCCGTCCCCGCTTCGATTTCCCTGGATCCACCGGGTCTGGATCCCGGCAAGAAGGCAAGGATCAATTACATGATTGAGTGGCTCAGACTCTTAAGCAATCTATTTCAGTTGCAATAGCTTCACTCAGTCCACACTTAGGACCTCAAAGGGGCTTTCCTTTGAATTTGTTTTCCTTATATCCAAGAGCAACAACAACAGAAGGAACCTAAACAAATGATAGTATGCACCAGAAAGTTAAAGAGGTCAACGTTCTCCCAGATCCCCTTGTTTAGTCTAATGAAACAATCTCCTACTTGTCTCATGACTTCTACTTTCATGCCTCAATAATCTATTCACACAACATCCAAAATGATCATTTTCAAGTGTGTATCAGACCACGCTGCCTCACTCACAAGCCTCTAATGACTGGTCCCCGCTACTTCTAAATAAAACCTCAAGTGCTTACCACTGGCCAATAAGACCTGTTTCATCTGGGCCATGATCAGCTTCCTGACCTTATCTTTCTCCTTCATTCCTCCTGAGTCACCCGTGCCTTCTTGCTGTTTTTTTTTTTTTGAATATGTTGTTCCCTTTTTCTGGAAATGTATTACCCCCACTCCAATCTTTCTATGGCTTGCTTCCTTGCTTGACTTACATTTCTACTGAAGTGCCACCTCTCAGTAAAATCTTCCCTGGCACACCATCCACATCCCACCCTACCTCTATATCGTTCATTAGCTATCCTCACCACCACTTTTCACTAGAAAACTTATGTATCATTTGTTTATGTCTCTTCTGCGAGAGAAGGTAACAAAATGCTCCATTAGTTGCTGTACATAGAATAATGCCAGAACAGTACCTGTGATGTGGTGGTGGCTCAGTTAACATTCAATGAATGAATGGACAAATGGATAGCTTCTGGTTTTGCAGTAACATCAGTAGCAAGATTCCATCATCTTTTTCTTTGAGACTTCCTCCCATTTAAGTTTTTCATTCAGCACAAAGGGATTTAAAAAAATCTCTCTGATTGTATATTTAAACACTTTGGTCTGAAATTCCTTTTCTAAAATTACAACATTAATGTGCTCTTTGTGAATAATATAATTTAAAAAAAATTAATGTTATCCCTCTCCAATCTCACTCTTACTTCACACCCCTAACTCAAGACATCAAAGTTTAAAAGTGATGTGTCTTATGCCATCTTTTCCCTATGAAAATGCAGGGAGTTAGTAATTTTCTAAGCATTGGTAATCTTAGTTTTTAAAAAATAAGATCATACTATATATATTGGTCTTCCCTTGTGGCTCAGTTGGTAAAGAATCCACCTGCAATGCGGGAGACCTGGGCTCGATCCCTGGGTTGGGAAGATCCCCTGGAGAAGGGAAAGGCCAACCACTCCAGTATTCTGGCCTGGAAAATTCCATGGACTGTATAGTCCGTGGTGTTGCAAACAGCTGGACACGACTGAGCAAATTTCACTTACACTATATATATTTACTACAATGTATTTTTCTCACTTAAGGGAACAAAATAATAAAAAGAAGACTTAGAACAATTACAAAGAAACATACAAATAATTATATTCCTGTAAACTCATTACAAGATGAGCTTCACAAAATCTCTCAGTGGCTTCCAGCTAGAGAATAAGCACCATACCTGTAATGTATTATCTGCTAGAAATGTTTGCAAATTTAAGTCTCAGTTGCCATCTGTGACAGTGGAAATATGAGACTCTTCAGAGTCTAAGTGGATGGCACCACAATCACAAGCTCTCAGGCCACACCACACTGTGGGGTTCACTCTTTGCCCACTGTGAGTGACAGCAGGTCCCCATTGGTAGGCGATAACTAGACCCTCTGGCCGGGCTGCTACTTACATCACTTTTGACTGTGTGTTTAAACAGCTCTCCTCTGCCTCACATGGTCACAGGTACCCAGGCCCCCTGATTATAAGCACAGATGGAAATCGGAGCAATGTATCCACTTGTGAATTTCATGCTCACTTTATTCAGATTCTGCAAAGGCCAACGTCTGGGTTCTCTTCCCAAAGACTTGTTTTAACTGGTCTATGGTGAGGACTAGCTGGTTCATATACATGTTAAGGGTTATAAGAAAAAATCCTTGATTTTGAAGAATGTTCATGATATTTTCATAAGTTACAAAGACATTCTGCATTTTCCCAGGCCTGGATTCAGAGCATCTCACATAAACCCTCCTTGAGCTTACATATATCATCACTTCCCCAAATTAGACCACCAGCCTGGAGCCCCAATAGGGGACTGGGTATGGTTGGGCTCCAAATGGTTACTCCAAAACATACCATAAGCATGTTTTGTTCTCCTGCTTTTTATTTATTGTTCTACTGCTTTTATATCCTAGTACTAAAGGAATGGAGAAAATGTATAAGAATAAAGCACACAGACCTCTGAGGATTTGTGAGTCTGAGCATACCAAGTTTTAAGTTTCATGGATCATATTGCTAAGTAAGCACAAGTTGTCTCACTCTCTCTGCCTAGTCTAGCATTTGAAAAGGACCTTCTGGAAAATATATTCCATATTCTACCCACCCTAGACACTAGCCCACAGGTACCCCTTGAAGAGCACCCCATGGTTGGGAAAAAGTTCAAGTTATAGATAAATGAGTATAGATCAATGAGTCTGAAATTATACTGAAAAAGTCATACTGTATTGATTTTATTTCAAAGAATCCCTTCTGTGATTTTCATCAAGCCTGCCTTACTAATCCAGAGCCAGGCAAGCACAATGCCTACCAATCAGTGACCAATTAATTACATTAATTCAATTTATTAATTATATTGTGATAGGCATATATTTATATGCCTATATAAAGATAGGCATATTCTTATTCTTCAACAATTTTAAAGTGTGATAGTGACCAACAATTATTGCCACTGAAGTATTGCCTATGGTTTTCCAATGTTAAAAAATAAAGGTATAGAGCTGTAATTGGAGAGTATGACCCCATTCTTATAAAATTTCACTTGTTTGTATGTGGCTGTGTGTACACGTATATAGAAAGACATCCAGAAGGATGTCCAAAAACTCATTCATTCAACAAATACTTTCTATGCCAGACACTGTTCTACGTGCTGACAATAATTACAGAGGACAAACCAAATCAGCATCTTCATGAAGTTAAATTTTATACTAGCAAGAAAACAAAAAAACAAATAAAGGAAGCACACAGCAAATATTTCAAATAGTGGTGAACAGGTGCTTTGATGAGAAATAAAGCCAAGTATGCTGGGTTGCACTCTTGCCACCTTGACTGAGGCTAAGAATTACATTTCCCAGAATTCCTTCCCCTCTAGGGCCGCTGGTTAATAGCAGACCTAAAAGGGAACCTGAATGATGTTTAGGAGGCAGAAATGAAGCAGCAGCTAGTGCTCTCCAAGGGCCATGGCCGCCACAGTGACTGGCAGATACACATACACCCGTAGGCTGCAGCTTCTGGCTTGTCACCCCTCTACTGGACCTGCAGACAGACAGCAGCCATGACCCAAGCCCCAGCACTGCACCACAATGCCCTGGGAGGCATTCTGCTACTACCCCTGAGCATTTTTACTCTCCACCCGCTTAGATGACCATTCTACACCACTCCCTCTTCCCTCAAACCCTGAACTCTCCTGCCTCTCTACCCCATCACTTCCTGTTTCACTGAGAAGTGAGAGAACTTCCACAAGTCCACATAACTATATCTAATAAAAGATCACCCAAATGTTCTGCCTTCCTTTCTATGACAAAGATTGGCTAGAAGTTCATCCATTCTTTTTCCTTCCTAAAAGCACAAAACTGCATTTCTCAGCCTTCCTTCTCACTGGGTTACAGCACGAATGGAAATGAAAGGAATAGGGGTGAAATTAATGAAGGCCATTTCTCCATTTGGCCCCTAAAGTCTTCCTTGAGATTCTTAGCTCACACTGTTTCTGACCCTTGCATGATTGGAAGTGCTGGAGTCCAGGACTGCAGAGCCACACGACGGGAGAAACTCCAATTCCAGAATCACCACTTGGAAGAGTGCGGCCCAGGACAGAGGTCTGTCCTCAGAGGACTGTGGTATGAACAAGAAATACACTGCTGATTATTTTACAGTATCTTATAGGCTGACTACTATACCTCTGTCTTTGCAGATGAACTGCCCAATTTCTTACCCTCTACTAGGTCAATCCTAGCATATAAACATGCTCTGATATCTCCCATCTCTAACAATGACAAATTAGTGCTTTTATCTAGGTGATGAGACTTTTAAAATAAATTTTTACTTTTTGCTTTCTTTGCCCTGAATTGCTTAAATGAATCCATTTTACAAGAAACACTTTACAACTATTAGGATGGCTACTATCAGAATAAAAATAAAAATGGAAAATAAGTATTGGCAAGGATGCGGAGAAACTGCAACCCTGGTACACTGTTGGAAGGAATGTAAAATGGTGCAGCCACTATGGAAACAGTATAGCAGTTCCTCAAAAAACTAAACATAAAATTACCATATGATCCAACAATTTGACTTCTAGGTATATACCCAAAAGAATTGAAAGAAGGATCACAAGAAGATATTTGCAGACCCATGTTAATAGCCGCACTGTTCACAACAGTCAAAAGGGAAAAACAACCCAAGTGTTCAAATGTCCATTGACAGATGAATGGCTAAGCAAAATACAGTATATACACACTGCTGCTGCTAAGTCGATTCAGTCGTGTCCGACTCTGTGCGACCCCAGAGACGGCAGCCCACCAGGCTCCCCCGTCCCTGGGACTCTCCAGGCAAGAACACTGGAGTAGGTTGCCATTTCCTTCTCCAATGTATGAAAGTGAAAAGTGAAAGTGAAGTCGCTCAGTCGTGTCTGACTCTTAGCGACCCCATGGACTGCAGCCTACCAGGCTCCCCCATCCATGGGATTTTCCAGGCAAGAGCACTGGAGTGGGGTGCCATTGCCTTCTCCGACAGTATATACACACTGTTCATGTTAAATGCAAACTGACCAAATCTCAAAATTCCCTAGGCAGACAAAACCGTTTAAAGCAAATAGGTGAAACAATTTAGCCTACTCTTTAAAACAAGTGGAACTTAACTTGGTCATTGAAAATCATAATCAAAACTTAAGTTGCTCCCCTAAAATGGCATAAAGTAATGACTTGTAACCAATCCTGTATCATCAGGAACTCTAATCCTATAACCAATCGTTGTAAAGAATTAATAGTCTCTGCATTTTCACTATATAAGCTGTTTTATAACAATAGACCTCTGTACTTCATTAACTATTGGTTTGCGAGCTCTCAGTTTGTGAACTGTTTTGTATGTGCAATAAATTCTCACTAAATACTAAAAAACAAACAAAAACTGGAAAAAAAAATGCTATCACCTCTGGAGAAGTTCTTTGAAATTCATGGCATTACCAGTGATTTCCTTTTTCCCACGCTGGGCATTCCCTGGGTCTCCTCCATTCATTCATCAGTGTTCCTGGAGCCTGACTCTCAGAACCTTCTTGCTGCAGTCTCTCCATTCTTTGAGCATACACAAAGAATGTCAGGAAATGGAAAGAGACACAGGGCAGCTCCTTCCTTTCTGAGAGCTAGTATTCCCTGACGCTGTTGCTGCTAAGTCACTTCAGTCGTGTCCGACTCTGTGTGACCCCATAGACGGCAGCCTACCAGGCTCCGCCGTCCCTGGGATTCTCCAGGCGAGAACACTGGAGTGGGTTGCCATTTCTTTCTCCAAGTCATGAAAGTGAAAAGTGAAACTGAAGTTGCTCAGTCGTGTCCGACTCTTAGAGACTCCATGGACTGCAGCCTACCAGGCTCCTCCGTCCATGGGATTTCCCAGGCAAGAGTACTGGAGTGGGGTGCCTTTGCCACAATGTAATCCAGGTGATATTCATCAACAGGTGATTCTTCTTGAAACCAGGGGCACACTCTCTTCACCTGGTGCCTTTCTTTTCTACCCCTCCACCATCAAAACTACGTATATGATTTCATTCATATATATATGGGTGCATGCTAAGTCAATTCAGTCATGTTCAACTCTGGGCAACCCTATGGGCTGTACCCCTCCAGGCTCCTCTGTTGATGGGATTCTCCAGGCAAGAATACTGGAGTGGGCTACTGTGCCCTTCCAGGCGATCTTCCCCACACAGGGATCAAACCCGTGTCTCTTACGTCTCCTGTATTGAAAGGCAGATTCTTTACCATGAGCACTAATTTAACTATATGACTGAATATATGATACATGATTGATTCAACTAATTTACATCTTAGCAATTTCAAATAAATTCTATTTAACTCCATCCAAATTAATGAATCATTGCTTCCCTGGTGGCTCAAAGGTTAAAGTGTCTGCCTGCAATGAGGGAGACTTAGGTTCGAACCCTGGGTCGGGAAGATCCCCTGGAGAAGGAAATGGCAACCCGCTCCAGTATTCTTGCCTGGAGAATCCCATAGACAGAAGAGCCTGGTGGGCTGCAGTCCACGGGGTCGCAAAGAGTCGGACACGACTTGAGCGACTTCACTTTCACTTTCAAATCAATGAATTACCTTTTCTTGGGTTTATAACCAAAAACTGACACATCTGCTGCTGCTAAGTCACTTCAGTCGTGTCCGACTCTGTGCGACCCCACAGACGGCAGCCCACCAGGCTCCCCCGTCCCTGGGATTCTCCAAGCAAGAACACTGGAGTGGGTTGCCATTTCCTTCTCCAATGCGTGAAAGTGAAAAGTCAAAGTGAAGTCTCTCAGTCGTGTCTGACTCTTAGCGACCTCATGGACTGCAGCCTACCAGGCTCCTCCCTCCATGGGATTTTCCAGGCAAGAGTACTGGAGTGGGGTGCCATTGCCTTCTCCATTGACACATCTAGCTCTTAAAAAGAGAGAGAGAGAGAAAAAAAAAAAAAAAAAACTCTTTCACTTCCCAGGCTTAATTTTAAAACTCTAAAGAGAAAGTGTTTTCTAAACGGAAACAAATTGGTTCCTTCACATAGTCATTTCAGTAATGGACATTAGCTGCTTTTGTATACACACTTCACAAAAGTACCTCTTTGGGGGAGAATTTTTAACTGTCTGCCAGTCCTGAAAGCAAGATTTTCTGCTTCATTTGGGCATGGATAGAGGCATCTGCGGTTTTCCTAAATGTTTCAGCGCAGGCTGAGCAGTGCCCAAGGTACAGCAGATTGACTGGTTACTGCAGAAATTCTGAAGAATGTCAGCCTGTCATCCAACCCTCGCTTGTTATTCAGCCAGAAGTCTATTTGCTGTCAGTCTTCAGGGGTATAGAATAATTTTAGGACAAAACAAGTCAGACAATCCCCTGCCACCCTGAAGGATCCTGCTGTCAGGAGTGACTCCGGGCCATACCAAATGTCACCCCTAAGGAAACAAACAAGAATCTGGAGAGCAGAGGTGGCAGCTGCCTCCATTTCAGTGGCATTCTTTCTCATAAGATTATTGGCTAAAACTTCATGTAAAAAAAAAAAAAAAGCCTGTAAGGTAATTGCTTTTAATTTTTTTAACCACCTGAATTTAATTTGCTTTAATTTCAACTCATAAAAGAGTTTAATGAGAACATGGAACCTTATCTAGCATATACTATGGTGGGGGAGGGGGCCAAGAAACTGTATCTTCACTACATGCTTCAGAGTTTCCATCCAGCAGAGTGATGATCCCAAATGCAGGGGTAGGCACATTCTCATGTAAAACACAGAGGAATATGCCTACAGGTCCCCATGTTTCTTATTAGAGTTAATCAATTTCCATGCAGTCAGTCAACAGGTATGAACTGTACATCTGCTATGTATTGAACTTGAGGATTTGGAAGAAACAAAGCATTGAGTTGGACTTGAATCAGAAACAGCCAGGGGCATCTTTATTCCAATACCAGCAGCTGCAGGGGAAAAGAGCAAGCAGAACTGATTTCTTTCCTCCCAAAGTTTTATGGAATATAGTTTTATATTAGGAGAACAAAGGGAAAGGGGAAAAAGCTGGAGAGGTAGGTTGTTTACAGCTTACGTGTAATATGGCATCTGTATTATTATACTATCATACTATTTCTTATAAAAAACATATATTACTGTTAGGTAGGTAGAATAGGGAAAAGGAGCCCAAAATGGCGGTGGCTAGAAGATAAGGAAGGTCCGAGGACCAGAGTGAAGACTTCAGGCAGAACAAACAGAACAAACAGCACTCCTGGCTAAGGCCAATTTGCATACGGCAGGCCCAGGTGGAGGAAAAAACATATAAAAGGAGGAGCCAAAGCGCGTTCTCTCGGACTCTCTCTCCCACGTGCATGCGCTCTATCTCTCTCTCCTTCTCTCTCTCACTCTCTCTCTCTCCCTCCCCACGCACTCCTCCACTCTCTTCTCGTCAAGTCTTGGATTCTCCTGCTATCTTCTAAATAAAATAGAGCTGTAACACTGATTTGCCTAAGAGCTGTAGCACAGTTTGTCCAAGACCCAAGAGCTGTGATGTGCAGAGGGCTTTAATGGTCCATCACTCCAAATCTTTGTTGTGACGAAACAAAGAACCAAGGAACATACACTCGCGTGACATTATTAATCCAAGTTAACCTCATATGTTCTATAAGCTTTTAGCTTTAAAACAAACCTTGGGATTAAGAGCTAGATTCTCTAGCTGAGACAGGATCTCAATTTGACCTTAAGAGTCTTTATGTCTTTGCACTGAATGTCAGGAAAACACCACAGAGAAGACAAATTTAATCTTATCTAAGTCTTTGTCAGTCTAATTAATTAATATGATTCTGGGTTTAGCTTACTAAGTCAAAGACACCCTTCAACCTTCCGCATCCTTATCAGTGCACAGAAAGGTAATTGAAAGCCCACGATCTGAATACACAAAGTGATGGAGCCCAAGGCCATTGCTTTCTTTGCAAATCGCAATACCTATATTGGCGTCTAATCAAGGCTAAGTAAGAAGAGATTTATATACAATTTCATTTCCCAGTTTTCTTCTGAAACAAAGGACAATCCACTTTCTGATTCCACAGATTCTGATTCTGTGTCCCAGACAGATACTGGCTCAGGATTTGTTCCCTAACCTTAATAAGCTCTGGAAAAAAACAAACAAACTAATATATTTAAGACAATGAGAAGTCAGCTAAGGATTTAACTGTGGAGCCCTGAGTAAAATAGGACATCAGAATAAAGGGATTCTTCTGGCTAGAAGAGGTGGAAAAGACGGGTTTGAGCTGTGTCCTGCCTCAGTTACTTCATCTGGTTTCCCCACTTTCATTGACCCATCCAGATGAGTTTGTTCATGGACTTACTTCCTCCTTAGTAATATATTTCCTAAAGAGAGACATTACCCTCCTAAATGATGTAAGAGTCTGCAATGTGCACAAACCAATTTTTTTTTTTTATTCTTTAAAGCCTATCTCTTTAATGGAGGCTCCCTTCCTTCCACTGTTGCCTCTGAATCTCTATTATTTTGAACAAAATAATTTTAGATTGCCAGCATCCATCAGGGCCTCCCACAACCATGACTGGCTCCCACCCTTAAGGGAGTAAGACCTAGAGGGGGTGCTGACGGCCCACAGTCAAGGGCTTGAGCAGGGCCTGTTGACCCCAGGATACCTGGAGACAAGGGAGTTTCTGCATAGCTTGCATCAGACCTTGCCTAATGGGTGGAGCTCATCCACAGTGCGGTGGGAACAGCCTGTGAAGATCTGAGGTCTCAGGTCCCTGTGACTCCCCAGCAGCACGTGGGCACTGCAGCTTGTCGGCCTGGACATCTTGGAGGGCGAGTGGGCTCACCCATGTGACATCAGGGCCACATGCTCTCCATGCACTGCCTGCTAGAAATCAACATCCAGCAATAGCCCTCTGAACAGACACACACACTGCTAAGTTCTAGAAACACCCATAAAACCTTTAACTACCTGCAACAAAGTCCAGCTGAAGCAGATTCTCCAAGAGCCCTGGCACCAGCTGTCCAGCCTCTCTCACTATGTTGTTTTATCATTTTCTCTTTGGTCCATCCTTTCCTTGATTTCTGTATAGGATCCTCTATCTTAAGGTGTACTGCCATTTTTATTTGTTTCTGTTTTAAAATTAAATTATATTTGGGAGAATGGCATTGAAACATGTATAATATCATATATGAAACGAATTGCCAGTCCAGGTTCAATGCATGATACAGGATGCTTGGGGCTGGTGCAATGAGATGACCCAGAGGGATGATACAGGGAGGGAGGTGGGAGGCGGGTTCAGGATGGGGAACACGTGTATACCCGTGGTGGATTCATGTTGATGTATGGCAAAACCAATACAATATTGTAAAGTAATTAGCCTCTAATTAAAATAAATAAATTTATATTAAAAAAATAAAAAATAAAAGTAAATCTCTTGTTGAGTGATTGTAAAGAAAATATTAAATATATTTGGGTTTCTTTTTTTTTTTAAGGAAATTTTGTAATAAAGTATACAGATTAAAACCTTAGCAATAACTATTTCCAGGCCAAGAAAGGGAAAATGTATAGGGGCTATGGAAGACTTGATTAATTCAGCTGCAAAATAGAAAATAAAAATGTACTAAAGAAAAAGAAGGATTGAGAAAAAAGTGGTTAAATTATCACTTACATACAATATGATTGGCTACATTCAAAATTTAACAGACTCTGACTACAAGAATATCATGTATTCCATTATAGCTAATCTATTAGAATTAAGAACCAGGTTCAGCAAAGGTGCTGAATTAAAGACCAACCAAATTTATATGATAACATTCTTATATAACAGCCCACCGATAATAAAAGATAAAAAGAAAATAAATGATATTAACAAAATAATAAAAAAAAATCTTAGGAACTTAAACATAAACATAAGCATCCATGCACAAACTTTTATTAGTGTTAGTCACTCAGTCGTATCCGACTCTTTGCGACCACATGGACTATAGCCCACCAGTTTCCTCCATCCACAGAATTCTCCAGGTAAGAATATTTGAATGGGTTGCCATTTCCTTCTACAGGGGATCTTCCCAACCTAGGGATAGAACCCAGGTCTCCCACATTGCAGACAGGCTCTTTACTGCCTGAGCCACAAACTTTTAAGAAATTTGCAAAAGTATCTCAAAGGATACAAAAGAAGATGAACAAAAGAAATGCACAGTTAGCACTCTTCCTCAGAGGCAAAGCCCCACCCCACCCCCCAACTTTCCAGACCTATTCTCTACAGATACAGGTCTATGAGACTAGATATCTAACTATTCCTTGAAAATTTGCTTCATTGTTTAACCAGGCATATAGAATTCTATAATGTGGCATCATTTATTTCATCAGTTCCTCTTAATGGACATTTAGATTATTTCTAGGTTTTTGCAACTGTAAGTAATTCTGCCATAAACATCTTTGTGCATTCAACCATGTCCTTGTGGTATTTCTTTCTCAGGTCAAATTCCAAGAAGTCAAATTGCTGGCTCCAAGAAGGTGGATAAGATACGGGGGTTCACATTAGAGATGACTACTAGGAATGTTTCGCTGAGCTGTTTTCATCTAGTATTCTCACCTGACAAGATAATCAGAAATCTATCAGGGATTGTGTAGAAGAAGGGAGAATGGGAAACCAAATTAGGAATATTTCAGGTAATAAAATATAAAACCAAAATAAATTAAAAGGACAGAGATTTTTCATCAGTTTAGTTCAGTCATTCAGTCATGTCTGACTCCTTGTGACTCCATGGACTGCAACACTCCAGGCTTCCCTGTCCATCACCAACTCCCAGAGCTTACTCAAACTCATGTCCATCGAGTCAGTGATGCCATTCAACCATCTCATCTTCTGTCTTCCCCTTCTCCTCCTGCCCTCAATCTTTCCCAGCATCAGGGTCTTTTCTAACGACTCAGTTCTTCGCATCAGGTGGCCAAAGTATTGGAGTTTCAGCTTCAGCATCAGTCCTTCCAATGAATATTCAGGACTGATTGCCTTTAGAATTGACTGGTTGGATCTCCTCACAGTCCAAGGGACCCTGAAGAGTCTTCTCCAACACTGCAGTTCAAAAGCATCAATTCTTCTGCCCTCAGCTTTATAGTCCAACTCTCACATCTGTACATGACTACTAGAAAAACCATAGCTTTGACTAGATGGAACTTGTCAGCAAAGTAATGTCTCTGCTTTGTAATATGCTGTCTAGGTTGGTCATAACTTTTCTTCCAAGGAGCAAGTGTCTTTAAATTTCATGGCTGAAGTCACCATCTGCAGTGATTTTGGAGCCCAAGAAAGTAAAATGTGTCACTGTTTCCATTGTTTCCCTATTTGCCATGAAGTGATGGGACTGGATGCCAGATTTTTTATAGGCTCCTCTAATAAGGAAATACAGGAAGATAGAAAAACAGATGCAAACCTTGATCCTCTAAATTTTGCTAGAAACCAGGGGTAATATTTGTTTATTCTCTATGAGATTTGCTGTAACTGGTGACTTCACTGTTACTTTAGCTAACCCTGTCTGCTTCTATGTAGTTACCTGCAGCAAAGTTTCTTTAAAGTGGACAAACAGGTAGGAGAGCTGGGGAACATGCATCTCAAGTCAAAGAGGTCAATGTGATGAGCTGAAAACCCAGGTGATAGAGGGGGCAAGGAGGATGTGAGGAGAGGGTGGAGGCTGAACTTCAGGCCTGCAGCATGAACAGTGGGCCAGTGGGGACCGCACGGAGCTCCAGTCACTCGGCTCCTTCCACCAGCATTTACTGAGACCCTACCATGCACACAGTGCCATTCTAGGCATGGAGAGTAGAGCAGTGAACAAAGCAGACAAAAACTTCCCTTTTAGGCTGCTAATGTTGTGGATTGGAGTGCAGAGTGGTAAAAAGGAGAATAATGGGCACATTTATTAACACATCTGTTAAGTAATCAATGTAGTTAGTAGAAAAATAGAGAAGATAGCAATTTTAGATTCAGTGTCCAGAAGTGCCCTCACTAAGCAAGTGCCATTTTAGTAAAGATCAGAAAGAAGCAAATAGGTGGGGCATATCATTATCTGGGGAAATAGCATCAAAGCAGAGAAAACAAAGAGTGCAAAGGCCCTGAGGTACAGTATGACTGTGACACTGAGAAACAGCAAAAATGAAGTGTTATTGGAGCAGTCATCAGTTCTCATTTTTCAGAAGTTTTTGCCTTTAGTCAGATAAAGGAAGTTCCAGGAAGATGCCTTTCTGTGTTTGTTGATTTTCATTTGCCTCCAGCTCAAAATAACCTTCATGTCAAATAGCATATTTGAGGGTAGCACATTTCTGGTTCCTTATACAAGCAGAATGGAAAACAAAATCCTACCACTTTGTTGCTATACCTTTATCAATTCAGATCCTTGCCTTTCACATACATACAGGTGCTAAGTCCTGCAGAATCTTGCTGATTCTGCTTTAAGCTTAACAAGCTCTTAAGGCCGGGTCTGTAATGATTTATATACTGACAGCTTAAAATATTCCCTAGCATTTCTGTTCTTTCAACCAGAAGATCTCCATAGACTCTTTCCCCATGCAAATTTAATTGGCTGTTAGACGAAGTAACAAGCATGAAATTGTAGAAAGGTCATTCAAAGCAAGGCCAGGTGTTAGACGAAGTAACAAGCATGAAATTGTAGAAAGGTCATTCAAAGCAAGGCCAGGTTCCTCCAAGATGCTCCTTTTGGGGAGAGGAGGTGGAGAGGGTACATCTGAATTATCACTGTATTTCTCTTCACTTATCAAAGTAGGACAAAGAGCTTTTGTTGGTAGCAAAATGCTACCAAAATCCTGGGTGATTTTCAGTGGTAAGACAGCCATTCTTAAATGGAGAGAACAGTCTTTTCTCTCTTGTCATGAGAATGGAAAATTTCCAATTACCCTAGTGAGAAAAGGAAGCTGTTCTGACCAAGTTCTCACAAGTCATTGGTCGCTCTAACTTTTAATTCATTTATCCAAAGCATATTCACTGAAGGTCATATTACCAAAATGGTCCAAAGCTAAACTCAAGTCCCCAGTAGACATGTAAAGCTCATAATTCATGATGAAATGTCTACTGTCATTCTTAAATTGCTTAGGGACAATATTCCAGGCTTTTTATTGGAACCCAATTAAAGAGAGGCATTGATCAGCACAGGGAATATTGTAGAGGATTTTTCTTCCCCCTCTCCCACCTTTCAGGTCTCCCAGCCTATAAGCTAATTGGGAAAGTAATATATAGAACTATAAAAGTTTATAAAGCATATGCATATTAAATAATGACATAAAGCAACAATATAATATATATCACAAGATTATATATATGGGCAAATAATATGGTATTGTACATTCACAGGAGGGAGAGGTCTTTGTGGGTTGGAATATGGTGGTAGCGGGAGGGAAGATCATGGTGGAGATTTGGGAAATTCAGATGGTTGCAAAACATCCAGAAAGGGCAGACAAAGCATCAGGGAAGGTTGTTCTTAAAAGGGCAGATAATGATGGTCCCCAGGAGCCTGAGAAAATACTTGGGGGAACTTGGGTTATCCCCCAAAATGGGTGTGCCCTCCTGCCTTTCAACGGGTAGAGGTTGGGGACGCTAACCTCACTGTGATACCCAGGAAGTGCCATGCCAGGGAGAACTGTTCCCCCAAGCACTCCACCAGTCCCTCTCAGTTCAGAAACATTACAGAATCATAAGAAAATGTTTCAGGAGTAAAGGTTTATATTTTAAACAATAACAAGCAAGCCATTAAATGTTTTGGAACAGACAGATAACTCTTTCCCACTCACCTCCCGAATAGGTATAAATTATTTCCAAAAAGTTTGTGGAAAACTGTAAGATTTTCCTCTGTGGTAGGCCAATGCTGAATTACCAATTAAAGGATTCTAAGGGTTCAGGCCAACAAATGTCTCCTTAAATCAGTGGTCACCTCAAAAAAACCTGTACCTTTGTTTGTCATATTTAATGTACTATATGTGTGTGCATGCTCAGTCAGTCATATCTGATTCTTTGCGACCCTTTGGACTGTAGCCTACCAGGCTTCTCTGTCCATGGGATTTTACAGACAAGAACACTGGGGTGGGTTGTCATGCCCTCCTCCAGGGGACCTTTCTGACTCAGGGATCGAACCCTCAACTCATGGCTCCTGCACAGGCAGGTGGGTTCTTTACTACTGAGCCACCGGGGAAGCCCATTAAAGTATTATGATTTCTGTTAAAAACAAAGAAAACTTAAAATTTAAGGATAAGGTAAAAAGTTAATAGTCATTTCTAATTTTCTCTTGACATCTTATAGAATTAGATAAGCTGACTTTTTCAGGCAAGAAAATGGCAAAGCCCAGGCTGTGCCTTCAGAAAAGACACTGTCTCCTCCTGCCCAGACCAGTGGCCACTGCCAGTGAGCATTTATGGAGAGAACAATGATCTCTGGCAGATATGTGAATTTGATCATGCCCGATCCACAGTTACTTGTTATGAATTGTTGCTTTACACATAGTTTTGAACTTTCCACTATGAAGGTATATTTGCTAATCCAGAAGAATATTTATTTGAAAGTTTGTTGGTCTGATTTATATTAATAATAAGCATTTAGACATATGGTACATAGGCCTCCATTTGCACTCTTGCCTGGACCCTGAAAATATAAAATGAGAATATCCAGGTGTTCTCCTGTGTAAGAAGTCAAGTGCCAATGTGTGAGCATCCATGATGGGCCAGAAACTGACTCTAAATTGTCATTTTACTTAAATCTCCCAGCGATTTTATGAGGTTCAACAGATATATGAACAAACTGAGGATCAGAAAAGTTAACATCTTTGGCCAGGATCACATAGCTAATAAGCAAAGGCCTGGAACTCCAACAAAATCTTTCCAACCGCAAAGCATTTTCTTTCTACTAGTTATGCCTCAGTTTAATCCAGTGTTGATGCAGGTAAAATGGCAGCTTAGCTGCTCTTCGCTTTCGTTTTCATTTAGAATGGGGAAAATGAACCAACAACTGCCTCCTTGTCCAAGCAGTGTCTCCTGGAGAGACCCAGACTCTACGAGCATGTCTTTTCCAAGTTCCTTGTAATAGTAATGAGATGCTTTCCCAAGGATCCCAAGGTGCTCCTTGGAAGCTCCTTTGGCTTCTAGGAGTACCAACAGATAGTCTCAGTGCTGCAAATCAGGAGGACAAAACTGTTCCTTACTCGAAGATAAAGTGGAGGAAAAGCAAACTGCTGGATAGGGAGTTGTATTCTGAAGTCATGTGTGTGTGTGTGTGTGTGTGTGTGTGAGAGAGAGAGAGAGAGGCACTCCTTTTACTGTTCAAAGACCACCAGCAACAGCCAAGCTTGTGAACAAATTCCTTCTGCTGACAAATATCAGAACCTTTTTAAGAGTTTTATTCTTCATATTTTAAAAGTAGCTTCTTTTTACTTTTAGCTCCACTGAAAAATGTAACTGTCAAAGAAGTGGATCCATTTCCCTAATACTTTAATTATCTTTCAAAATCACATATCTGGTCATGTTATTCCCCTACTTTAAAATGCTTCAGGGGGCGAGGGTGGGATGATATGGGAGACTGGCATTGAAACATGTATAATATCATATGTGAAATGAATCGCCAGTCCAGGTTTGATGCATGATACAGGATGCTTGGGGCTGGTGCACTGGGATGACCCAGAGGGATGGTATGGGGAGGGAGGCGGGAGGGGGGCTCAGAATGGGAAACACGTGTACACCTGTGGCAGATTCATGTTGATGTATGGCAAAACCAATACAATATTATAAAGTAATTAGCCTCCAATTATAATAAATAAATTTATATTAAAAAATAATAATAATAAAAATAAAATGCTTCAGTAGTTCCAACCACCTAGTAGATCAAATCTAAGTTCTCAAGATGACATTCGAGGTCTTTTAATATCTGAATCAGGCCAATTACTTCATCTTCAGTGCTTGCCATTTCCTGCATGATCTATCCTTTAAAATAGGCCAAAAGAGGTGCCATGCCCCAAACAGGCCTCACCTTGTCACATCAAGGGCTTACACTGAGGTCCCTGTCTTGTTCATTATGCCTCAAAATTGTATTTATTCTTGAAGATGCATTTCAGAATAATCTATACACTAAAGCCTTTTCCAACCTAGACAAGTGACTACCAAGTTTTGAAATACAAACATAAATAAGGGAGTCTTAATATTGGATTGCTCAGTTTTACTTTGTCAAGTAAAAATACACACACACACACCTATCATAATATATAGGGCAAGTTAGAAACAAAAAGGAAGCATATAATCTCAGAATAAATGACCTTTTCAAGTTAATAAATTTTGTTTTTATAAAAATCTCACTCATTAGGTTTTTCTTAATTTTCTCATTTGCCACAGGCAAACAAACCAACAAATAAGCCATGGACTTACATTTGGGAACTGTCCGAGACTGTGGATAGAATTATTTCATTAATTGTCTTCTAATGTCTGATGTCCAATGTCCAATGACTGATCAAAAAGTTTCTTCAGTTTTTTCCATAACACCTTATGAAAAACCCTAGCGAATATTTTGGCCAACCCAATACTTCATACTGATTTGCTATACTGAGTTGAAATTTTACTGAATCTCTTTTACTCTCTTCTCATTGAGTTTTGAATTTTTGAGTATAGGGATTATCATTATTATTCTCCATATTCTAAGCATCTGGTACATCATAGGTGCTCTATGAATATCTGCTAAATTAATATTCATACAGTGGCTCTGCATGTAGAAGGTATGCCAAGGCAGACCAGTCCCCAAAATCTTCCTTGTCATTCTGGTTAAAGAATCAACTGCCACTGCATGAGACACAAGAGGTGCAGTTTGAATCCCTGGGTCAGAAAGATTTCCTGGAGTAGGAAATGGCAACCCCACTCAAGTATTCTGGAAAATCCCATGGACAGAGGAGCCTGGTGGGCTACAGTCCATGGGACCACAAAGAGTTGGACACAACTGAGCACAAGCATAGTTCCATTTCCAGATGTTTCTTATTATTGATATTTCCTGCACCATGTAATGTCATCTGTGAGACACTCTCACACAAGGTGCTAAACAAAATGTCAAGCAATGTTCCCATAGGTTATAATCATCTTCTCCTTTATCACCATCCTTTAAAGGCATGGGCTTCCCTGGTGGCTCAGATGGTAAAGAATCCTCCTGCAAGGCAGCAGACCTGGGATCAATTCCTGGGTTGGGAAGATCCCCTGGAGGTGGGCATGGCAATCCACTCCAGTATTCTTACCTGGAGAATCCCTGTGGACAGAAGAGCCTGGTGGGCTACAGCCCATGGGGTCTCAAAGGGCTGGACACCACTGAGTGACAAGGCACAATTTAAAGGTGTCCTCTTCTGTGTAACCTTCCAGGGATTTTTACAAAATGAGCATTTCACCTGCTTTTTGTGGTCATTAGTTAGGATGGCTTAGGTTATAAATAATAGGAGTGCAACCCAAACTCAATTAAACAAAAAAGTAATTCATTGATTTATGTAACTGAAAAGTTTCTCGGCTAAAGCTTGACTCAATAGTTCACTGATGCCATTTTGAACCTAGTTTCTCCTTATTTTGTCCTTCTGCCTTCAGTGTGGTTTTATTCATGCAGCACTGGTTCCTTTCATGGTCTTGAGAAAAAGAGCTATCAGCATCTCCACACACTATATACTTTTTATTCCTCATATTTCAAAAAAGAATATAATTTTCCCTTCATTCCCACAAATTCAATCTAATAATAGTTTAGGTTACCTGATCACATCTGAACCGAGGCTAGTGGAATAAAATGGAAAGACTAATTACAATCTTAAGTTCTAACACTGAAGCTAGAACACAGAGACAGAGTCCACTTTCCAGGAAACATGTAAATTCCCACATGGAACCATAGGGTTGCTGCAAAGAAATAGAGCGGTAGCAGTTGTTGGCACAAATGTCCATTACGTTCTGTACAAGTGATCCTTTTCTGAAGATATAAGTATTCTCAAAACATTAGGACTTTCACAAATATGATTATTTTAAAATCTTTCTCTCTCTTAAAGAAAATGATACCTTCCCCAAACTCTTATCCCACCCCCACAAAAAGCAGTCACATTATTCTTTCTTTAACAAAGTAGAATTTAAAGACCTCTTCTAGAAAAAAGATGGATGATGATAAAGGAGCTGTTTCAAGAGCTGACCCAGAAAGTAATGATTAATTATATTCTTTCAGGCTGAACTGTCCAATGTATTAATACTAGAGGGCATCATCTTTCTTCTAGTTTCTAAAGAGGCCAAAAGATTCTTTGCCTGTGGCAGTGAGATATGAATGGAAGGTTAGTCACTTGATCTTTCCACAGAAGCAATAATTCACTGCCTCCAAGAAGAGCTTTCCAAGGAAGCACATTTGAGGGACTATATAAAACCAGTCTTCTCATCTAAAATGGACAGATTCTTAGAAGCTGTTTTAATGATCATCTGCTTTTACCTGAAGAATTCAGATTAGCTAGCCATTTAGACTAAATTCCCCTATGGACTAAATCAGATGGAGTATTATGATCTAAGAAATGACTAAAGGTTTCTTATCTTAAAGGGATAATAAGACTAAAATTTTGTCATAGAATTTTTAGTTAACTCAGATTTCAACTCCAGTTAGATTTTTAATTACCCTTGAAGTAAACTGCTATAGTAATGACCCCAGGGAATTACATCTTTCCATATCCACACACACTGGGTATTACACACACACACACACACACACACACACACACTGTGCTTACCTGGTGGCTCAGTTAGTAAAGAATCCACCTGTGTTACAGGAGTCTGCCTGAAATGCAGGAGTCCTGGGTTGGATCACTGTGTCAGCCAGATGTCCTGGAGAAGGAAATGGCAACCCGCTCCAATTTCTTGCCTGAGAAATCCCATGAGCAGAGGAGCCTGGAAGGCTAAATACAGCCCCTGGGGTCACTAGAGTCAGACTTAGCAACTTAATGACTTAACAACTAAAGCACCACCACCACCACCACACCCACCCACACACACACACACACACACAGATTCTGAGCTTGGCCATATGACTTGCTTTGGGCGATGGAACATTATCAAACATCACAACAAAGGCTTGTAAAGCACTAGCCTAATGGGAACTATTCCACCTTTATGTGGAAAAGCTCTGGGAGGATATAAGAGCTTATGGAGTCAAGTCCCTGCTGTTTCAGCCACCCCAGCTATTTAAGACATCCTTGGACACAACTGACGGAGAATGCGATGGCACCCCCCTCCAGTACTATTGCCTGGAAAATCCCATGGACGGAGGATCAGGGTAGGCTGCAGTCCATGGGGTCGCTACAAGTTGGACACGACTGAGCGACTTCACTTTCACTTTTCACTTTCATGCATTGGAGGAGGAAATGGCAACCCAATCCAGAATTCTTGCTTGGAGAATACCAGGGACGGGGGAGCCTGGTGGGCTGCCATCTATGGGGTCGCACAGAGTCAGACACGACTGAAGCTGACTTAGCAGCAGCAGCAGCCAAAGCCCAAATGCACATATGAGTCCCACCAGCACCGTGTGAAGCAGAAATGAAATTTACCAAATTGAGCTCAACCCATACTGCCATGATAAAGAATTATGAGCAAATAAATGGATGTTGTTTTGAGGCACTAATTCTTGAGCTACATTGGTAGATAATAAACTATAATTGGCATAACTCTTAAGACTTTAGAACAACTACACACCTTAGCCTACACAGTAGATGACCAATAAATGTTTAGTGAATTATTTAATAAATTAAATTAAATAAATCTAATTGTGCTGGTCATCCATTTGAATTGTATATTTGTAAAAAGCTTTTCTAACAGAATATCAGAAAAGATAAAAGGTTTCACAGAAAAATTAATTTGGCCTTTATTTATTCAAAAGAAGACATATAGGATGCCATCTTCTAGTTAGTCAAGTAAAGTCACAAAGTAAACTTTAATAGTAAAGGAAGTAATTGACCTGTAATACTTAGTTTGGTTTCTGACCCTTGATATGTGTTATGTAACCAATAACAATGAGGATGGCTTTGAATACTGATGATGACTGTAAACTTCTCGAGGATGGGGCTATTTTAGTCCATATTTTATTCATGGTACATTATTTACAATATCATGGATATATTTTGAAGGTGAGGTTCATTATGACGAGGATGATAATATTAGATAATGAGTAGAGCAGGGAGGATTTTCAAATCCTAAAAGATGATGCTGTGAAAGTGCTGCACTCATTATGCCAGCAAATTTGGAAAATTCAGAAGTGGCCACAGGACTGGAAAAGGTCAGTTTTCATTCCAGTCCCAAAGAAAGACAATGACAAAGAATGCTCAAACTACCACACAATTGCACTCATCTCACATGCAGCAAAGTAATGCTCAAAATTCTCCAAGCCAGGCTTCAACAGTGTGTGAACCATGAACTCCCAGATGTTCAAGCTGGATTTAGAAAGACAGAGGAACCAGAGATCAAATTGCCAACATCTGTTGGATCATTGAAAAAAGCATGAGAGTTCCACAAAAACATCTATTTCTGCTTTATTGACTATGCCAGAGACTTTGACTGTGGATCACAACAAACTATGGAGAATTCTTTAAGAGATGGGAATACCAGACCCCCTGACCTGCCTCCTGAGAAATCTGTATGCAGGTCAAGAAGCAACAGTTAGAACTGGATATGGAACAACAGACTGACTCCAAATAGGGAAAGAAGTATGTCAAGGCTGTATATTGTCACCCTGTTTATTCAACTTATATGCAGAGTACATCATGAGAAATGCTGGGCTGTATGAAGCACAAGCTGGAATCAAGATTTCCAGGAGAAATATCAATAACCTCAGATATGCAGATGACACCACCCTTATGGCAGAAAGTGAAGAGGAACTAAAAAGCCTCTTGATGAAACTGAAAGAGGAGAGTGAAGAAGTTGGCTTAAAGCTCAACATTCAGAAAATTAAGATCATGGCATCTGGTCCCATCACTTCATCGGGAAATAGATGGGGAAACAGTGGAAACAGTGTCAGACTTTATTTTTTTGGGCTCCAAAATCACTGTAGATGGTGATTGCAGCCATGAAATTAAAAGACGCTTACTCCTTGGAAGGAAAGTTACGACCAACCTAGATTGCATATTGAAAAGCAGAGATATTACTTTGCCAACAAAGGTCTGTCTAGTCAAGGCTATGATTTTTCCAGTGGTCATGTATGGATGTGAGAGTTGGACTGTGAAGAAGGCTGAGAGCCGAAGAATTGATGCTTTTGAACTGTGGTGTTGGAGAAGACTCTTGAGAGTCCCTTGGACTGCAAGGAGACCCAACCAGTCCATCCTAAAGGAGATCAGTCCTGGGTGTTCATTGCAAGGACTGATGCTGAAGCTGAAACTCCACTACTTTGGCCATCTCATGCGAAGAGTTGACTCATTGGAAAAGACCCTGATGCTGGGAGGGACTGAGGGCAGGAGGAGAAGGGGATGACAGAGAATGAGATGGTTGGATGGCATCACCAATTTGATGGACATGAGTTTGAGTGAACTCCGGGAGTTGGTGATGGACAGGGAGGCCTGGTGTGCTGTGATTCATGGGGTCACAAAGAGTCGGACATGACTGAGTGACTGAACTAAACTGAATCTTTCCAATTATCTTATCTGTTAGACCCCCTAGGAATTTTACTTTAATGATAGTAGTTCAACGAATTCTCTCTTCTATGCCTAATAATCTATTGCACTCATCTCTCATGCTTATAATTTCAAGGATTATGTTCTTTATTCACAGATGTCTGCTTTGCTCTTTTGTATTCTATCTAATATTTTTATACAATTTTATTTTTTCATTGTGCTATGTATTTATTCTTTATCTTTCCAATTACTTTAAATTTTCTTATTTTATAGTTTCTTTCTGATATATAATGCTTAGATCTTAGAATACTAAGTATTCTGTTGGTTGTATCTGCTCAATCTTGATATATAATATGTAGTTTTTAAACATGAGTTCATCTTCAAGGTTAAATATTTGTTCCTTGGGATTCCTATGTTTTCTAGTTTGTAAAATTATTAGCATGAAATGATTTCAGCCTTTTCGATGCCTAGAGAATAAGGAGATTCAACAGTTCGGCACCATTTTTAAGGACCTGATAGGATGCCACGTCCTTTTTGGCTACCTCTGGACAGAAGCCCAGGTTCCAGTCCAACTGCACCCCTCCGTAGTTATCTAACTAAGACAAACTTGCTCCTCCCCTCTCCCAGATAACGTGTCTTATAGTAGCTGTAATTCCTAATGTATCCTAAGCACACAGTCAGAATCAGTCTCTACATAGTCATCTTTCTTTCTGTTCTCTCTTCTTCTCCATCTTAAGCTTTTGCCCTTCACTCCCCTCCTTTTGGTAACATGTTAATCCAATTTGGTCTCTGGCTCTACCTCCTCAAATTCCTCCTCCTCCATGTGCACTGGAATGACTTACTACAATCCTGTTTTGAGTTACAAAGTAAGGGTGTGCTCAAATGACTCTGATCTCAAATGGGAGCACACACAGTTTATACACAGCATTTGGGAGGATTTTTCACATTATAAAATTTATTCATGAATCTGAGACTAAGTTTTATGAAGAATAAAAATAACAAAATTGGCCTTCAGAATATTGGCCTTAAATCTACCTAACAGAAGAATTGCCAAAAACCAACAATAATGGTTCAACAAACATTTAAACTTGGGGTAGAAGAATGGTGGGCTCAGTCACTCAGTCATGTGACCCCATGGAATATAGGCCCCCAGGTTGCTCTTGCCCAGGGAATTTTCCAGGCAGGAATTCTGGAGTGAGTTGTCATTTTCATCCTTTAGGGGATCTTCCCAACTCAGGGATCCAATCTGCTTCTCTTTCATCTCCTGCATTGACAGGCAGGTTCTTTACCACTGGCACCACCTTGGAAGCCCCCCAAAAAAGGTGTAGTTCCAGAGAAACTAAAAATGGTTCATTTTTCTGACAAGATTCTTGATAAAACAGTATCAATAAAAAAAATTGCAGGGTCAAAAAAAAGGGGCCTAATTCTCTAAAATTAATGGTAACTGTATTTCCCATTAAGTAAACTCACTAGAAATAGCTCTATGTGAACAGCGAAAAAAAAAAGTTTTTTTTTTTAAACTGAGTTTCTGAATTTAGAAATGAGAAAATTGATGTGCACACAGTTCTAGAGGATATCTTTGAAATTTCTCTTTATTATACAAGTCTTGGAAAATGAAATCAGCTAGTAAAGGGATGGTAGGGACAAAGCAGAGATCTCCATGCCATTACCCACAACATCCATGAGGGAGAGAAACTGGGCGCAGAAACCTACTCCCATAGCCACACATACTGGGAAACATGGAGGGAGTGCAGGGGTAGAGATGGTTAGCGTTGTATCCACTCATTTAGCAATAATCCATGAGAACCGTCTTCATGGACGGCACTGCTGTGCTGAGCAGGGAAGGAGATGAAAGCTATTTCAGATGAATCCTCTATCCTCTAAAATTTTCTAATCTGGTATAAAACAAAAATAGGATAAAATGTCACATCAAAGTCCCACATGAGTAATACAGTAAAAAGTTAAACACATCCAGGAGATAGAAAAAAAATTTTTTTTTCAGTTTTTAAAAACCTACTTCTGGTTAAATAAATAAGTAAAAGTTTATTACCAGTTAGGCAGGAGATGGGTGGGCCCTAGAGTGAGCCCCTGGAGCATGTTCCCTGTGGACAGAAACCCCGTAACAGCAGGATCGAGAAAGGAGCTGGACCCTGCCCAAATAAAAGGTAAAAAGACCACGTATTTCTCTTTCTCAAAGTCAAGAAGACCCTCCTGACTACACATAAACAGAAAGACCTGCTGGAAGTCAAAAAGAGAGGGGGCATCCCCCCCGGAGTAAGTGATGCCAACCTACCCTCAGACCTTTTCACTAGAATCCACCTTGGCTACGAGATGCACACACACACATGGGAGGATCCTGAGATAAACCAAATATAGCTTCAGAACCAGAAACCCAGGAAATGTCCACAGAAGTGATTCAAACTGCTAGGTGGGCACGGCTCTCTCTGATCCCTCCCACGGGTCTATCCACATGAGCCCTTTTCCCTCCTAATAAGCACTTTCCTTGTTTCACACTAACTTGCCATCTCAATGTGGAGATTTATCACATAGCTGGCAGGAAGAGCCTTGTCACTGCCCACTGGTCCTTGTCACTGGTCCACACCTCGCCGTAGTCTAGCAACTAGGGTTCAGCGGTCTCACTGACATGGCCCGACCTCAGTCTCTGACCAGAGACCAAAATCACGCTTCAAGCTGTTGCAGGCTGAGACTACCCGAGAGCACTAGCACTTCCTGACTCCAGGCCAGGAATTCCCTGAAGACGCTCAAGTTTTCTCAAATGTTTAGTCAGAGAAAAAGCAGCCCCAAGCCTGTCATCCCCATTTACGTCTTCAGCGTAAAACAGAAGAAGGGCACTCTCAGTGTCAGGAACACAAGACCGTCTGAGAGGCCACACCTCCTCATGGGCAGCTTCAGCATACGATGCTCTGTCAAGGAAGCAGCTCCCTGATCTGCTTCAGCAGCTGGTCACAGCTGGCCACCCCTAAAATGCCAATCTCAGTTTCTTGGATCTAATAGAAAAGAAACAAAATGCTATCCAGAGCTACAAAGCCCCATTCAACATCATCCAACAGCCAGGAATCACCCCCTTGATGGGACCTGACGCCCTGGCCAGGGAGATTCAGCCTCGGCTCTTCCAGCACACAGCTGAGGCCTCCTGGACAGGAATTTCACTTCTCAGGGTTCCTGCCTGCACAGTGAACAGCAGCACAGCAGAGATTATCTCTAAAGCCCATCTCGTCCTGGATTTTATGAGACTAAGAGATTTCTAAACTGCCAAGTGCCACACTGCTCATTTAATGAGAACATTCACATAAGCTAATCTCAGCAAAACTGTAGAGCTGCTAGTGCTGTCTTAAATAGGAATTTACTACAGACTCATTCTTCTTCGCTTTTCCTGGATGTTCATAGAGAGCCCTGCCCTCTACAACTTGGGTAAATGGGTATTATTTTCCCCTCTTAATCATCACACAGCAAGTCTCCAAATCCAAGTGCAAAAACAGTGGCTCCTCAGAGGCGACAACATGCAATTAGAGGTCTGCAGTTTTGCATATTCCAAGCAAGCAATTTAAAATGTCAAATAGTGAGCCATTTCTCTGTGCTCCATAAAGACTCCCCCTGATTCCCCCAGACAACCCATTTGCAGAATTGCTAGTAAATCAACATAATTTGTTTTCCCTGAGACTGTGTTCTGCTAGGGAAACCTCCTTCAAAACTGCTGAAGCTGCTGCAATTATATAAAATTATTACATCTCACAATAAGGAACTTCCCTATAATTGGTCATGCAAATGAGGGACAATAATATATATATAATTTAGACAGTCTGACTGTTGTTCCTAAGTTAGTTTAATTTCGTCAGTGTTCCCTGTGTTTCATAAAACCCCAGAATTCTACAATTCAGCAGATATGAGCTATCCCAGAGACAGACATTTTGCATGCACAAATTCAAATATTTAGTATGTAATTCATGTTAAATATTTGCAGTATTTAAATGCAAATATACCATCACTGTGATGTCTGTCACAGCAGAATGGAGAATAATTAGACTTCATTTTAATGCAGTTGACAGGCAGTTTTTCCAAAAGTCTCATAGAAAGCCTGCAGGCAAGTCAACAGTGGCCAAGTCCACACACCTGGCACCACCAAAGAAAATGGATCAGAGTCCAAGGTGGGGAACTTTGTGATGCTCTTTCCCCAGAAGACAGAGCAGCCCTAAGGCTCACCCTTGAATGGTATACAGGTATGGAGAGAGACTTGCTCAAAGAATGTCCCCGAAATGTAAAAAGGCAGTTAATTCTGGTGGCAAAAAGAATACTCAAAGAAACTCAAGAACAGTGGCTCCTAGAATAGCTTTGACTAGATCTAAGATCATCATACCTATGATAAATGTTTGCTATTACACACAAGTTAAGGCAAGAATGTAGTCTTAGGTCAGGGGTTGAATTTCAGCTTTAAGGTATTAGCTGCATGAGTCTTTTACAAGGTTCTAGCTCTCTGAACCATAGCTTCTTCATCTATAAAATGAATTTGGTGACAAGAGGGGAGGATTAAGTGTTTACCTGGTATACAGTCAATTGTAAAACACTTAGCCTACACACAAAAATTAAGACATCCCTAGGCAAGGTTGTGAAATGAGTTGAGACTGCCTAGAACCCCTTCTCTCCCCACATTTTTTTTACTTTTATTTAAACTTACACCCCTTCCTTTATGCTATTTCCTTCTCCCAAGCATAATTTAGCCACACTAAGATTAGGGAAATACAGAGTATTAGCAGTATTTATACTCAACATGCTATAGAAGCTGAGAGCACAATATCTAGATTCAGACAGATCTGGGTTCAAATCCTGATTCCATCCTTCTCTAGTAACATGACCCTAGGCAAGTTAATTCATTTCTTTATGTCTCAAATTCTCCATCTATAAAATGGGGATAATGCTAATAACTACCTGTACAGAGTTGAGGTAAAGACTAAAATGTTCATGACATGGTTAGTATTATGTTAAAGTGAGCATCTAATGGGCTTCTCTGGTAGTTCAGATGGTAGAGAATCTGTCTGCAATGTGGAAGACCCGGGTTTGATCCCTGGGTGGGGAAGATCCCCTTGAGAAGGGAATGGCTACTCACTCCAGTATTCTTTACTGGAGAATTTCATAAATAGAGGAGCCTGGTGGACTACAGTCTATGAGTTTGCAAAGAGTATGGCTCTGGTTATATTTAGTCCCTCATTCTGCTAATAGCTCAATAGATAGATACATAAATCTATCTTTACACAGGAACTTGAACCACATTTCCCTTCTCCTGCTCAACTGATTTATAAAAATCCATTACAGTCTTTATATTCTACCTTTTTCAATTTTACTTTGTTCTCTTGAGTCCTGCATGTACTTCCCTTATTCTGTCCAATCTTTCTGTAGAGGAAAAAAAGGCAGTCCCTTGAGTTCTACTTTCCTAGGAGTCCACCCTCAAATTTCTAGCATCATTAGTTACTTCTCATTCATTCCTCTGTGCCTCCAATTATGCAATAATCTTCGAATGAGCATCTCTTATTTGCCAATCTTGGTTAAGAGCTGGGAATACAAAAATAGCAGAAACTGCCTTCAAACAGGTAACTGCAGGATGGATCCAAGAGACACATTTGAAAGACATTAAGGAGTCAAAATCAACAGGACTTGAGACTGATGGATGTGGCAGGCTAGGAGCAAAGTTCACTCTTAAATTCCTCCCCAAGTTCCTTTAAGAGGTTGTGTATGAATATGCTTTTGTCTGAATATTCTCTCTACCAAGCACCACTATAAGGAGTATTAACATAATGGGGAGACACTTTTAGCTTCTGAAAATACACAGACACACACACACATGTATTTTCATGGAAAAAAAATTTTTTTGTTTTTTTTTTTTTAGAAAAAAATTTTCTAGCTGAAATAGGCAGAAACTGACTCATGGAAAGCAAAACTTAGGTACATAAATACAAGATTAATAAGATGGTTTGGGACCTTCAGAGTCTTTAAGAATAATTTTTCATCTCAAAGTTGTGAAGGTCTTTTAAGAGCCAGGGCTCTACTGATGAAAAATACAAAATAGCCTCACTGAATGTGCTTCACTCTGCAAAGGAAAGCAAAGGCTATTCTGGAACTGCACAGTTGAGTCAACAAGCAACTAAACTTAAAATTGCTCTGCAAAAATAATATAAAAGGTTAACAGCTAGGAGATGACTTGCTTACTGTGTCCTTATAAGGCACATAAGGAAAGGGGATGGGGTTGTGAGATCCGGGAAAATAGGGATGAGAAAGTAAAGATAGGAAAGGAAATGTTTATACTGGAAGATCAGTGCCTCCTAGTAACATGGCTGCAGCCCAGAGCCAAGAAGAAAACAGGGTGGGTATGTGGTACATATGTTGCATATGGATAGACCCCAGAGGCAGCAACATGTGCTTCCAGAGTTGTTTGCCTTTTCTGCAGTATAATCCACGTTTCTCACCCTCTTTGCCTCCCTAAAACTCAGTAAAGTCTATTTAAAACCGTTTGCACCCATTAGGTGAATGAAGAGGGGTAGGGAAGCATCTCAATAATGTGGAAAAGCTTCCTGCAGGCAGGCAAAAAAGAAAAGGCAGAGAAGCCCAGAGCAGTGATTCAAAGGGAAGTGTGGCCAACAAAGAGACTCGGCAGTGCCATCCTTGCAAGGAGGAGTCGACTTCCTAGGCTCACAAAAGCTACAGGCTCAGATGATTGTTTTTTGGATGTTAAAGTAAAGAAGTAACTGAGAAATGCTAGCGATCTTGGGGAAACTTGCACACAAGGAAAGTTCTTACAGAAGAAAATGAGCCAGGTTTATAAGAGAAGGTCAGAATGCAACCTACTGCATACTGAATCTACTTCATTCAATAGGGCATAAGCAAAAACTCAAAAGGTCACAAATCCCAGGCCTCCCTCCCCAAAGAGAGTTTCTAAGGGTCTTCAACCTTCATAAAGACATGGTTGAAAGATGCTATGAGAAGGAAATCAGCAAAGTTCAACAATCCTAGTCAGGAGCTTCATTCTCCTGTTTATTTCTCATATCAGGGATGTCCTCAGAGATGCATGAAGACCTCCCATTCCCAGAGAAGATTCATGACAGAAACCCAAAGGATTGTCAACTTTTCTGCTAAATGTCGTGCAAGATGGGAAATCTGGTACTTCTCTTCATAGCCTTCTCCAGTTTTTAAATCACTTACAGTCAAAGAGCTCTTATCATCAAACCAATTATCTCGTACAGCAATCCTAGCTCAATCCATCTTCCTCTGACTCTCCATGGAAAAGAAGAGCCACTAGCCAGCACTCTCTGAACTTCTCTACAGCTGTGACTAAAGAGTCACAGCGTGACCCCTTCTCATTTTCTCACACAGGCTAGACAACGCTAATTTTGCCTCCCGGACCATTTCTCCAATGCATCCCCTTCACAGTTTCTACTGTTTTAGCTTCTCTGGCTTTCTGCATCTTCATGTTAAATTGAAAAGCAAATCAGAAACAGTACATTTAAGACCAATAAAAAGCAGACTAAGAAGATAGATGACTTCACTTTCATAGCATAATTGTACTGATGGCATAGTCATTTTGAAACTTTCTCTAAAATGTCATTATGCACTCAACTTTGGAAACCTGTATCCATTGTGTCAATCTGCTGTGTGCTGAAGCAGTGACATTTTCAATTCTGTTAAACAATGCTTTGCTCTACTGAAAGATTTCTAAAACATTTAGTTTAAAGGGACAACCCAGAGGGATGGTACAGGGAGGGAGGAGAGGGTGGGAGGTTCGGGATGGGGAACACGTGTATACCTGTGGCAGATTCATGTCGATGTATGGCAAACCCAATACAATATTGTAAAGTAATTAGGCTCCAATTAAAATAAATAAATTTATATTTAAGAAAAATCCAGTTATTAGAGGAGTTGCTCAGGGAATCTACCAGGCACACCTGAAAGTTCACCTTGACACTGAAAACAGTTTTTTTCGGTCAAAGCCATTCTTTCTCTGATCAGGTCATTAAGGACCTCTATCTGCCTGATCAAATCACATTTCCTGACATCAGACTTGAGCCTTGATCACCGTCCTCACAAAGGAATCCTCCTTTGAAAAGTGTTCTCCCCTTTCTTTCTGCAGCCTCACCCTCTGGTTTTCCTCTTCCCTCTCTACTATTGCTTCTCATTCTCTTTGGCCTACTCCTCCTCTTCCTAAAGTTTAACTCCTAAAGTTTCTCAGAGTCATCTCAAGACATCTTGTCTCCTTTGAAGCATTCATAGCATCCTTTATAGTTTTAATTACCACTTATAAATCAAGGACTTCCAATGTGTAATTCCAGTCCAGGCCTTTATTTGAAACTTCATAAAAATATATCTAATTTACTCATCAATATCTCCTTTTAAACATCTAACAAGCAACTCCAACTCCTTGTGTCTAGGACTGAATATATAATTACTCACTTCCCACTGCTTACTCCTACACCTGAAAAATCTGCTTGCTGTGCTCCCTACATTTCCTGGCTCAATAGTTGCTCTTGAAAGAAACCTACTGCCATCACTAAGACCTTTTTCATCCTCCACATTCAATCAACCACCTCGACTTCCTAGACTTCTCAAATGCATGTGTTTTAACTTTCATGGCTCCCTTCTTTATTCCAGTCACTACCACCTCTCTCCTGGACTTCTGAAAAACCCCTAAATGGTCTCCCAGCCCTATTCTTATCCTCTCCAATAATATCTTCACTTTGCAGTCAGGGTGATGTTTTAAAATACAAAGGTCACAATGTCACTGCCTTGCTTAACATTCTGCAGTGGATTTCTATTTAGTATGAAGGATCAGAAATGTTTAACAGTGTCTGCAAGCCCTGATCCTGCCTGATCTACCTTCTGCCTGTTTTCTAACATGAGGTCTCACAGCCCTTCTTCTTTCTACATTACAGCCACACTGGTCATCTTTCAATTTCTCAAATGTATCAGGCTCTTTCCCATCTCATAGTCTCCATATGCATAGCTCCCTCTACCTAAAATGCTTTCCCACCTATTTTTCTGATTACTGTTACTCTTGTCTAATGTGTTAGCTGGAATAAATGTCTCTTCCTCAAAAAAATATCTCTTGATCCCTGCACTGAGTGTGGCAAAGACAAGAGTAACCACCACATACTCCCGGTGCTCATCAATATTTTTCCAGAATTTCCTGCTGTTAGACAGGGTTTTGTGACTAGCTTCAGTCCACTTGCTGGGGATAATGACATCACTCTCATCTGAAGGATTTACAACTGAGTAGAACATCTCCAAATTCTCTCACTTGCTTATGCAGCTGAAAGCAGAGAATTTCATGATGGTAGACTTGTAAGATTATAACATGAGTGAGAAATGAAACTTTGTGGAATTAAGCCACTGAAACCTTGAGATTTTTTTCACCACAACATAGTTTAGCTCAAGAACAGTCTGTTAGATCCCACAGTATCCAGTCTCATATCACCTTGTATTATTATTAATAAAAACTTGGCATCCAGCACAGTTTTGACATTTAATAAGCTCTGGAAAATATATGTTAAATAAGTAAACAAATGAGTAAAATACCCGACTGTACAGATTGAGAATGATTTCCCTTCAAAGAGGTTAAAAAGGATTTAAGACAACAGAGTAAAATTCTTCGTTAGGATTCACAGAAGACTCTGGAGATTTATGGTCACCTCTAATATGATCCTGAGGACTTTACTCATCTTCCGGAGGAACAGACGATGAATAGCAAAGACATATGTAGGTAAAATACCCTGACACAGTCCCTTTCTGGAAGACAGAGTAGATGTGTATCAGAAGGATTATTTCTTATGCCTGCTTTGCCCAGAAACCTAGCTAGATAAACACAATGCTAAAAGAGATTTCATGGGTGAAGAAACAAAAAGCCTACTAGCTTCCCTTTTCAGATACATACACAAATATAAAAGGCTATGATTGAAATAATTGATCATTTTATTAATTCACTTAAGATATTAGCATAATAATAAAATAACTTTAATCTTAATAATAAATAAGCAATAACAAATATTAGAAAAAATAAAAATCTGTTTTTGGCTGGAGCATGGTGCAAGTTATAATTGTCTCTCAGAATTTCATTTCTGTGACGTGTTACTCTAAAAGAATCATCTTGGCTAATTTTAAGTTGGGTACATTTAATTTTATTCATTTAAAAATTAAGTATTTCTAAGTACAAAGATAGGAGCAACCTCCCCTACACGTAGGAGGCCACCCACCAAATCTCTAGGAGGGCTAAAGCCTGGCTCTGCACCTACACCACCCAGGCTCCATTCAGCCTTCTGGAAAAGCACCAGGAAACCACAGAAGCAATGCTCTGAAGATAAAATCTTCAAAATTAAGGTGACAAAATGACAGCTAATGTCATAGTCAATGAGGACCCAGAAAATATAATTAAGAGAATTATGATTAGGAAAAATGTAGCAATTACCACACACAACAACAGGGCTGCCATGCCAGATTTAACCATCCACAACTTCAAGGACACAAGGGATTTAGATACTCATGGTATATTTCCCCAAATTTCTTGAATTTAATGCTTAATTTATTCCTATTCTTTCTTTTTTGTTAAAAGTTTACAACTACTTAGGGATCAACATGGCAGAGTAGAAGAAAATTGAGTTCACTTCCCCCACCCCCAAAGACATCAAAAATACATCTACTGCTGCTGCTACTGCTAAGTCACTTCAGTCGTGTCCGACTCTGTGTGACCCCATAGACGGCAGCCCACCAGGCTCCCCCATCACTGGGATTCTCCAGGCAAGAACACTAGAGTGCGTTGCCATTTCCTTCTCCAATGCATCTACAGTGTGGAAAAATTCTCACTAAAAACAAATAGGAAACTGGCAGACAGATTTATACACCCAAGGCTGTAAGTAAAGATTCACCTGGATGCAGTTAGGAAGAAAACAGAAGTGATGGCTTTGGGACTTGTACACCTGAAGGGGACCCAGAAGAGGAGGGGATTACATAGGCACAGAGATTCTCCCTGGAGACTGAGCAGTTCAAACTACACACTGGGCCCCCTAGCCTGGAGAAAACTACTGGCAAGACAAGCCCCTTAGCTGGTTTGGAAACCAGTGGGACTAATAGGAGGGCTGGGGAAAATCAAAAGTTTCACTCATGAAGATTGTGCACTCACTTACTTACTCCTGGGGCAAAGCAAAAAAAGTAAATTGAAACTACCTGGGACTCTGGCTAATTTCCTGCAACCTACCAAGCATGCACACTGGCCCACACCAAACAACTCCCCTCTTGCTGTGCAAGTAGGCTCCTCACTAGGGTGAAAGCCTGCCACTGCCAAGGAGGGTGCTCAGTTCCAAGGCTCTCAGACCTGATACTGAGTCTGAATGTGGAGAAGCAACCATTGCTGGTGCTTGCAGGGTCAGCTGACTGAGAGAGGTCTGGAGCTCTGGCTTGTGTGCCAGGACCGTCCCAGAATGCAGCCTGGCCCACACCAAGCACCTGTTCCAGCCACTCTGGCTGAACTGCTGTTCCCCTTTGGGGTGAATGTGCCATTTCTGGGATGGGGGAGAGTGCACACTTAAACGGAACAGGAGAAACTTGGACCCAATCCTCAGGGCTTCTACTCTAGAACCTTGTAACACAATTCTACCCATCAATAGGGCAATGTTGGTCACTGAGCATCAGAGAGGCCCCAATTCACAACTGGTTCATGACTTAGAACCTCCATCTCCAACTCCACTTCTCACCAAGAAAATAGCTTCCAGCACAGCCTGGGGAAGACATGACCTGTGTTCATCTCAGATCCACCTCTCCCACCAAAGCCACTGGGCACACAGAGACTGCATATGAATGCTCCCATATAAGGACATCCCTTCAAGAATGGGATAGCGAACTATTTTACCTTATTTCATAGAGAAAGGCAAGCAAGCTGAATAGAGGAGCTTGTTTCAAATGAAAGAACAAGAAAAATATCTGAAAAAGCAATTAATGAGACAGAGATAAATAAGTTACCAGAAAAAGAGTTCAAATCATTAGTAAAAGGAATGCTAACTGAACTAGGGGAAAGAAAAGATGCATACAGTGACATTTTTATCAAGGAACTAGAAAACATAAAAAAGAATCAGTCAGATGTGAAGAATACAATAACTGAAATGAAAAACACACTAGAAGAAATTAAAAGCAGATTTAGTGATAGACAAGAACACATAAGTGATCTGGAAGACAGAATAATAGAAATCACCTAATCAGAAAGCCAAGAGGAAAAATAAAATTTAAAAATGAGAACAGATTAAGGGTCCTCTAAGAAAGGCTTTTGAGTTCCTCTTCACTTTCTGCCATAAGGGTGGTGTCATCTGCATATCTGAGGTTATTGATATTTCTCCTGGCAATCTTGATTCCAGCTTGTGTTTCTTCCAGTGCAGCATTTCTCATTATGTACTCTGCATATAAGTTAAATAAGCAGGGTGACAATATACAGCCTTGACGAACTCCTTTTCCTATTTGGAACCAGTCCGTTGTTCCATGTCCAGTTCTAACTGTTGCTTCCTGACCTGCATACAAATTTCTCAAGAGGCAGATCAGATGGTCTGGTATTCCCATATCTTGAAGAATTTTCCACAGTTTATTGTGATCCACACAGTCGTATTGATGCTTTTGAACTGTGGTGTTGGAGAAGACTCTTGAGAGTCCCTTGGACTGCAAGGAGATCCAACGAGTCCATTCTGAAGGAGATCAGCCCTGGGATTTCTTTGGAAGGAATGATGCTAAAGCTGAAACTCCAGTACTTTGGGCACCTCATGCGGAGAGTTGACTCATTGGAAAAGACTCTGATGATGGGAGGGATTGAGGGCAGGAGGAGAAGGGGACGACAGAGGATGAGATGACTGGATGGCATCACTGACTCGATGGACGTGAGTCTGAGTGAACTCCGGGAGTTGGTGATGGACAGGGAGGCCTGGCGTGCTGTGATTCATGCGGTCGCAAAGAGTCAGACACGACTGAGCGACTGATCTGATCTGATCTGAAGAAAACATCAAGCGTATTAACATTTGTATTACAGGAGTTCCAGAAGAAGAGAAGTGGAAAATGATAAAAATGTATTTGATGAAATTATGCCTGAAAACTTCCCAAACATAAAGAAGGAAACAGATATACAGGTATAGAAAGAAAAGAGAGTTCCAAAAAACATGAAGCCAAAGAAATACACACTAAGATATACAATTATCATAAGATGGAAAATGTATGATGAAGAGAGAATTCTAAAGGAAGCAAAAGAAAAACACAGAGTCATATAGAAGAGATTCCCCATAAGACTGTTAGTTGATTTTTTGCAGAAAAAAATTTAGAATTTAGGTCAAAATGGACTGGCATGATATATTTAAAGTGATAATAGGGAAAATCCTACAACCTAGGGAAATCTACTCAGCAAGGTTGTCATTTAGAAGGAGAATGAAAGAGAGATAAAGAACTTTTCAGACAAGGAAACAACAAAAGACTCCATCAATAATAAACCACCCCTACATGAATTGATAAAGAGTCTTCTCCAAGTGGAAAAGGCTACAACAAGAAGCAAGAATTTACAGGAAATGAAAACTTCCACTAGTAAAGGCAAGTATATAGTAAAGTCTGGATCAAACACTTAAATAATTGAAAATGAAGAGTAAATGAAGAAAATTATAAAATACACTGCATTGTATGTTCTTACCAGTTAAGAAATAGACATGTAGGAGACATAAGTAATGATAGAAAAAAAAAAAAAAAAAAAAACACAGGGGAGAAGATTTCAAAATGCAGACCTTTTAGGGTGTGTTTGAATTTAATGACAGTTTTTAAAACTGGATATAGTTGTAAGTTAACATATATGAAACACATGGTAGGCACAGGTCAAAGACCTAAAACAGATACACAATAACTAGAGAGAAAGGAACACAAGGGTACTGCTAAATAAAATAATCAAACCACAAAAGAAAAAGCAAACAGAAGAAACAGACAGAGAACTACAAAAACAACCAGAAACAAAACAGCAGTGAGTATGTACCTATGTACCTATCAATTATCACTTAAAAAATCAATGGACTAAACCCACACATCTATGGACACTTTATTTTTGACAAAGGAGGCAAGAATATACAATGGAGAAAAGACAGACTTGTTAATAAGTGGTGCTGGGAAAACTTCACAGCTACATGTAAAAGAATGAAACTAAAACACTTTCTAACATCACACAAAAAATAAACTTTTTTTAAATCCAAAAAAATGGATTAAAGATTTAAATGTAAGGCCAGAAACTATAAAGCTCTTAGAGAAAAATATAGGCAGTACATACTTTGACATACATCAGAGCAAGATCCTCTTTGACCCACCTCCTACAGTAATGGAAATAAAAACAAAAGTAAGCAAATGGGACTAAATTAAACTTAAAAGGTTTTGCACAGCAAAGGAAACAATAAATAAGATTAAGAGACAACCCTCAGAATGGGAGAAAATAGTTGAAGATGAAACAACTGAAAAAGGGTTAATCTCCAAAATATACAAGCAGCTCAATAGCAGAAAAACAAATGATCCAATCAGAAATGGGCTGAAGACATAAACAGACATTTCTCCAAAGAAGACATGCAGATGGCCAACAAAGACATGAAAAGATGCTCAACATCGCTCACTACCAGAGAAATGCAAATCAAAACTACAATGAGGTGTCACCTCACACCGGTCTGAATGGTCATCATTAAAATATCTACATACAATAAATGCTGGAGAGGATGTGGAAGAAAGGGGAACTCTCTTGCACTGCTGGGAGGAATGTAAATTGTCATAACCACTATGGAAGACAGTATGGAGATTCTTTAAAAAACTAAGAATAGAATTACTATATGACCCAATAAACCCACTACTGGGCATATACCCCGAGAAAACCATAACTGAAAGAGATGCCTGCGCCCCAGTGTTTGTTGCAGCACTTTTTACAGTATGTGGGACATGCAAGCAACTTAGATGTCCATGGACAGATGAATGGATACAGAAATTTTGCCACATATATACAATGGAATATTACTGAGCTATAAAAAAAGAGCCCAAGAGCCTATTATATAGAGTGAAGTAAGTCAGAAAGAGAAATGAACATTGCATAGTAACGCATGTGTATGGAATCTAGAAAGGTGGTGTTGATGAACCTATCTGCAGGGCAGCAATGGAAATGCAGACATAAAAAATAGACTTGTGGACACAGGGTGGGAAAGAGAGGGAGGGACTAATTGAGAGAGTAGCCTGGAAATATAAACATTACCATGTGTAAAGCAGATGGCCAGTAGGAGTTTGCTGTGTAATGCAGGGAGCTCAGCCCAGTGCTCTGTGACAACCTAGAGGGGTGGGATGGGATGGGAGATGGGAGAGAGGTTCAAGAGGAGCAGGACATGTGTATACTTGTGGTTGGTTCATGATGATGTATGGCAGAAACCTCACAATATTGTAAAGCAATAATCCTCCAAAAAAAAAAAAAAGAAAAACTACCTCTGTCCCCCAAAATAATAATGGACTAAATGCCCCAATCAAGAGATGTAGGATTGAATACTGGGAGAATATAACATTCATTAACATCTGTTATCTGTTATTACATAATATACATAACATAATATATTATAACATATATGTGCTTAATATATATTGGTATATTGGGTTCCATAAGATGCTACAGAAAAATCCAAATGAACTTTTTGACCAACTCAATGTATTATAACATATGTACATATGCATGATATAGAAGCATATAATATAGAAGTACCTAAATATAACACAGAGATAGTAACAGACATAAAATAAGAACTTGACATAATACAATAAAAGTAGGGAACTTTAACACCCATTTGCATCAATGGACAGGTCAGCCAGACAGAAAATCAACAAGGAAACAGTTGTCTTAAATGACACACTAGGTGAGCTGAACTTAAGAGACATTAAGTTCAGATACAGGACATTCTATCCAAAACAGCAGAAAACATTCTTTACAGCTGTACATGGAAAGTTGTCCAGAATAGATCACATTCTAGGCCACAAAGCAAGTTTGAACAAAATTTAAAGGATAGAAATTGTATCAAGCCATTTTCCACCTAAGATGGAGTGAAACTAGCAATCAACTATGGAAGAAAAATGGGAAAAACACAAACATGCAGAGAGTAAACAACATGCTACTAAAACACTAAAGGGTCAATAAAGAAATCAAAAGCAAATCATAAAACTTTGAGATAAATAAAGATGAAAGCACAACTGTCTAAAATCGATGGGACACAGTGAAAGCAGTTCTAAACTGGAAGTTTATAGTGACATAGGACTATTTTAACAAATAAAAACTTCAAATAGACAACTAACCTACCATGTAAAGGAACTAGAAGAAACCAAGTCCAAAGTCAGTAGGAGGAAGGAAATAATAAAGAACAGACAAAATAGGGGGAAAAAAAACACAACAGAAAATATCAATGGCCCAAAATATGTCAGCTATATAATTGCCCATCAACAGACGAATGGACAAAGACATGAGGTACAGAAACACACATGAGAGAGGAATTAGAGTTCCAGCCTAAAGGCAGTCTGCTGGCAGAATTCACTTTTCATTGGGGAGGCCAGTTTTTTCTCTATTAGGGCCTTTGATAGACTAAATGAGTTCTGCCCATATTATGAATGGTAATCTGCTCCAGTGAAAGCTCACTTATTTAATCATATCAAAAAATTATCTCCACAGAAACATCTAGAGAAATGTTCAACCAAATATCTGTGTACCTTTGCATACCCAAGTTGAAACAAAATCAGACATTACATGCATAAGGACACAATATTCTTTTAGGCTTAAAAACTTTACCACATATAAGATTTCCCTACAAAATGTGTTAAATCACAAGCCAATAATATGCACAAGCTCCTAGCATTATTGACTACCATTTCTGATTCTGGTGATTTAACGATAAATTTTTGAGAAACTATTCCAAGATCTTCTAAGTGTCTTCAAAGGGGCCTCAGAACATCTCTAAGGATTGGAGGGAAGCCCAATAGAAACCTCTCTATTTTCTCAATATTTTCATAAAGGTAAAGCTAGGGTAAAAAAAAAAACATCAAGCTTAGACTTGAAAAAGTAAAGAAGTCATAAAAGGATAATAATATGCCATCAAATAGGTAGGAAACAAGGAAAAGCAGTTCTGTAATTTCATTTCAATATAGAATACAATTAGGAGTAACATATGCTGCTGCTGCTGTTAAGTCACTTCAGTCGTGTCCGACTCTCTGGGACACCATAGATGGCCTCCTACCAGGCTCCCCCGTCCCTGGGATTCTCCAGGCAAGAACACTGGAGTGGGTTGCCATTTCCTTTTCCAATGCATGAGAGTGAAAAGGAAGTCGCTCAGTCGTGTCCGACTCAGCGACCTCATGGACTATAGCCCACCAGGTTCCTCCGTCCATGGGATTTTCCAGGCAAGAGTACTGGAGTGGGGTGCCATTGCCTTCTCCAAGGAGTAATATATATATATAATTGTACACACACACACACACACACACACATATATATACTTATCTCCAGATTTTTATTGCAGAATCTTCTGGAAAAAATATATTCTTCTTACCCACTGCTCCCACATTGAGGCTCAGTCCAAAACTCATGGCTCTGGGGTCTCACCATCACCTAGAGAACTAAAGACTGTGGTGTGCTCCACAGGTATTCCTCCAGGACTGAAGGATCTGATCCTCTGGGGATCACCATGGCTGACAGCTCTCAATTGTCACCTCTCTCCAGAAATTGTTTCAGCTGAAGACAGCTTCTTACCCCAGGCTGCACCTCGTTCCTGGGGGCAGCCTGCATCCAGTGACAATCAACACAAGAACATAAAAATCAAGTTCCCTTGTTGCAATGTGGGGTAATACCAGTTTCAGAACTTTCCATCAAGTTATTTGAGAATATCCTCGAGACTACCCAACTTCCTCTGATCAGTCCTGGTTCCCTCTTTTCCTTTCCCTTCCCTTCCCCAGATGTTGATCCTGAGAGTATTCCCTAAGAAACTCCCACATAACAATACTGATTTGAGAATCTGCTGAGATATGGGCGAAGAACCCAGTTTATAGTAGAAGATGGCTCTGCAGCCATTGGGCCTTCTTTTCCCAATATAAGATCCTCTTCTGAGGCCTCCATAGTTAATTAGAGCCTCCCACTAAATCCCACTGGGTATTTTCCTTCCTGCAGCTGCAAACAAAGTAGTCTCAGTGGCCACAATAAATAGAGGAAGTGGCAGAATACCATGGATACACTTAGTACTGATTTGCAGCAAGAACCAGAAGCTTCTTTCATGCGGAATAAATTAGTAAGTAGAGAAACCCATTCTATTTCCTTCTTAATGTGTGTGTCATGCTGTGCAACATTTGCCCTGAGGTGTAGGGGTTAGGGTGAGATGCATGGAAATATCTTGCTCAGAAAGATACATTCTTAGCACACTAGGAAACTAACAACCTTAGAGGTGAGCTTTCTGCTGTAATAACTAAAATGTAAAACCCTTATGCCAGCTATTGATATTATCTTATTACTTGGCATTTAGATAGCTACAGGGAGCAAAGAGGCTTTAAAAAGTCTGAGAAAATGGAAATAATCCTACTTTACTGCCAGTGACACCCGGACAGCCATTAAAAATTCAGTTGTCAGATAAACGAAGTTGCATTAGAGTTGTCCTATTTTGAAATAAGCAGGGCGGGAGGTACTTTTAAAATCGTTTTTCTGGAAATCTGTCTTATCAGCTTTCAGTGACATTGGATTTGTGCATTTATCTGGAAATCAGAGGTGATTTCTGTCAATCCCTTGTTGTAGTCACATTTCAATTAAAAACCTGAAGGAGTGCTCTTATCAGGCCCCAGCATTCGTCTGAGTCATCACTAAATATACTTTCCTCCTAGATAGGATTTGTATTTTCTTCTTCATTGACTACAGAAGTTATTCCAGCTTAAATTTGGCTTTACTCACCAACTTACTTTTCAAAATTAAAGATAAGGTTTTGGGTTAGCAGGATACACTGCCTTCTGCCACCAAAGTAAATGCAACAGCTCATGATAATGTTTTATGCAAACTAGAGAAAAACTGAGATTCATTTAATAGTGGTATATTGAAAAAAATATTTTAATTATGAGAATTTAAATTTTGGCCCTTAGGAAATTCCATCAACTCAATTAATAGAAATAATCATTAATGAGAGTCCTAGCACTTAGAAAATGTACCTAATATTTGTAAGGTCAATTATCAAACAAGAGTCAAAATATTTTATTTTCAAGGAAAGCTACTATTAATGGCACATTTGAGGGGTTTTCTGTTATCTCACAACTTCTAAAATCTTTGTTAATTTTCTAAATATTAAATACTAAAGAAGAGATCATATTTATCTATATTCATATACACATCTATGCACAAAACATGTGTAAATAAAGCCTTTTGTCTTCCAAAGATATCTACATTGATCAGTGTATTTGAATTGAGAATATGAATATCAAGAACTATAATTCCCTATAAGATTTTAACTGATCTTAGGATTCATAACATTTACAAAAACTTAAGGCATGAAAAATCTTGGTATCATGTTGTCCAACTTTAGTTTAACATAAAAGGACATGGAGAGATTTGGAAGATCTCATCTGAGATATAGTTAAATGAAAGCAGAAGCTTTAAACCCAAAAGTACATGGATTCAAATCCTTCACCTAACACTTAACCTAAGCAAGTTACTTAAAAGCTTTCAGCTTCAGTTTCCTCACCTATAAGACGGGCTTAATAGAAGTCAACTTGAAAGGCATTTTAAAGTATATGTAAACATTAAACCTCGAGCCTGGCACAGGATCTCCACTAATTATGATGGCAGTTATTATTACATGTGCCTAGTAACTCACTAGGTATCATGAAGTAGCCATGAAAAATAAGTATAATATTAGATTAAAATAATTCAGATATTTTTAAAGGATCCAAAGTTGAGAAGATATTAGATAAACTGAAATGAGGTGGTGACTCTGGACTAGGATAGTAACTCTGAGGGTAGGGAGGAGAAATGCTTCCACTGATACAAAAAGCTTAAGAGATAAGGCCTAAAAATTTTACTCAAGAAGTAAAATTTACTTCTTGACTACAAGAAATAAATTGAGTTTCACAACCAACTCAGTTACCACATACATTCCCCTACCAGGTGGGTTTCCATATAAGCTCACTTTCCCTCCACTGCTACATATCAGGTTTACCATTAATCATATTTATCATTAATTTTACCAGGATTAAAATGTTAGAGAAGAGGCTGGATAACATATCAGGCCTTTATAGATTGCCACTTCCATCTAGGACTTTATTGCTGATCATAGTAGAAATTATACAGAGCCATTAAAATCATGGAAAAATGAAATGTATTTTAAATTTATTTGCAAAAGTGCTAATAAATGAATCAATATGCTATGAAACATAAGGAAAAAAGAAAAAAATATACTCTAGAATAAGTGATTTTTTAAAACAAGAATAACTTCAAAAAAATCTGCAACACGTTTTTCAAATAGAGCACTATAGTCAATTAAATATATAGAACACAGTATGTGCCCAATGTTCTAGAGAATATAAAAAACCAAAGAAGCATCATGGTTCTTACCTACAAAATGTTTACAGATTACTTGGAGATATGACTAATGCACATAAAACCATTACTGAATTATTAAACTCCATAGGAAGTCAGTGTGAGCTAAAGAGATCAGACAGTAATAAAAATTCTAATCCTAGCTCTTTTACATATGTAGCCTCAGTTAACCTACACGAGATCCTGTGAGAAGTGTATCATTATCCGCAGTGAGGTGATAAACTGAAACTCAAAAGCCCTCAGGACTCTGAATGTAGCCTGAGTACACCTAGATCAGAAGAGGAAATATATGGTAAACACACAGAATTCCTATCGAGCATCCATCGCCCACTTTTTGTTTAAAACCAGGATTCTGTACATAGATGGGCCTTACGGAAATCCAGCCTCACCCCAGGTGCAAAGTAGACCAGAGGTTTGCAGGAAACCCATTTCTCTTGCTGGCAGTTAAATTAGGAACAGACTCTTTACCCAATTTGATCCAGTTGTGTTGTGATGCCTATTACGGGACTCCTGAAAAAGGGTTTGTGATTCCTAGGTGGTTGTTAGCTCCTCAAAGATGCAGTCAGAAAGAGCCTGCCATCTATTCTTCTACGCATCTCTGAGGAGCTAATAATCACTTCAGAAGCCCGTCTTATTCTAAAAGCTCCATCATGTGAGATATGGAGTTAACTTGTTGGTAGAACCAATTAAGAGGGTTCAGGTGTGTTCTGGTTTTTATTTTGACTTATCACTAAAAGCATCCTAAAAGTACCCTGAAACACAGAACTGTAATTCAAATACAAGCCTTCGGATTTTGGGTTCCACTTGGTTTCCTACTGACCAACGTTACTCTTCTTTCTCCTGGGAACAAATCAGACTCTCACTGATAGGTCAAGATTGTGAACTTAATCTGAAGCAGAGCGGGGACGATGCCTGTGGTGTGGGAGAATTTAAGGTCTCAGAACGAGGTGAGAGTGTGAAGCCACACTCTAATGCTCTGTTCCTACTCCAGCTGAGCATTTCCCTTGTCCTGAATTTGACATTTGGAAAAAGAGGTGATGCTGTGTGCTCCAAAATTCTGTTTGTTGCCATCATCATTCTTTCTTAACCCCCGCCCCTTCTTGCTCCTCTTCCTTAATGCTTAATCTGGACAGACTAAGTTCCCACTGTACCAAACTAAGGTCCTGGGTTAGGCCATCAACCCCTAAGTTTTCTTAAAATCCTTGCTCATGTTCACCACTCTGATGACTAGCATTGGGGATTACAGAAAGTATTGAGAACGTAATCTAATACTGTGGTCAGGACACAAATGGCAACGCAATAATGATAACAACAGCTATTTGCATTTAGCAACAGCTAAATGCATATGCATTTATTGGTGCATATGAAGTGTTAGGTATTGTAGCAGTTATTTATCTACATTCTCCTCTATGCTCACTAAGGCAAGTAGTAACTATTAAAAGAGTATATAAAAGCACTTAATATAATGGCTCTTCATAATGATGTCATAGACGTTTTGACAAAAATAGCCAACATCTAATTCTCCAAAATACTTATTGCATAGAGTGCTGGGATGATGAGAGATTCACACCTCCATTTTCTCATTCTGTAATGTTGAAATATTGTTTTTGAAACTAACAATGCATGAATAAGATTCATTGTAGAAGTAAATAACTAAATTCTGAGTCTATCTCATTTGAAAAATGAAGACTCTTAGCAATGAGATATGTGTAAGAAAAATGTTAAATAATAAACTGCACACAGTCTAAGGACAGTGAATTCTTAATCAACATTAATGATCTTTTCCTTTCCTAAGAAAGATGACATGTCATAATTTTGCCTAGAAAAAATGTCAAGTACTGAATTGTATAATCCAAACGCATTGATACCTAATGGAAAGCATTAGCATGTGTATGTATGTGCTCAGCCACGTCTGACTCTTTGCAATCCCATGGACTGTAGCCCGCCAGGCTTCTCTGTTCATGAGATTTTACAGGCAAGAATACTGGAGTGGGTTGCCATTTCTTCCTCCTAGGGAATCTTCCTAACCCAGGGATCGAACCTATGTCTCCTGCATCTCCTTCACTGAGAGGTGGATTCTTTACCACTAAGCCACCTGGGAAGCTCAAGGATTAGCATGGATGAAAGGAAAAATCAACTATTTCTCTACTCATTGCAATAGTCTAATGCCATGACACATATGAGAGGGAAATACCCTAAGACACAGAGGGTGTTTTTTAGAATCATAAATGATAGTTTAGGCTTTAAAATTTCCCCACATTACCCAAATAAAGTTGCTAGATCAATACCAGCAGTAAATATACATACACTGAAAAATATATGATCATCTCAAAAGATGCAGAAAAAGCATTTGACAAACTTCAATATCCATTAGTGGTAAAAATCACTCAACATAGTAGGAACAGAAGGGAACTATCTCAATCTGATAAAAAAAAAAAAAAAAAAACTTTCAGAAACACACACACACAAACTTATAGCTAATATACTTAATGGTGAAAGACTGAATACTCTTCCCATAAGGGCAGAAAGAGGATGATGCCTGCTCTCACCACTCCTACTTAACACTGTATTAGAATTCCTAGTCAGTGGATATATTGAAATGTCCTTACATAAAATTATCTGATTTTAAATATTTTTATAATAAACATGAAATCATTAACATAACACAGAGACTAGAGAGTAGGTACTGTATTAGTATGAGTAGGGTAAAGTGAGAACAGGTAAAGTTCAGACAGGGAAAATTCTTACTAGGCTCCCAAGTTTGGACTTTATTCTGTAGGTCAGTGTTTCTCAAACGTAAGCATGAATCAGAGTCCCCTGGAAGATGTGTTAAAATACAGATTGCTGAGTCCTACTCCCAGCATTTCTGAGTTAATAGGTCTGGGTGTAAGCTAGGTCAGTTGTATTTCCAACAAGTTTCTAGGTGCTGCTGAAATTGCTGGTCTGGGGTACACACTTGGAGAACCACTGAGAAGCTTAAAAATGTTAAGATTAAATGTAACACAATCAAATTTACACTAAAGGAAACCTGGTGCAGTGGTTTTCCACTTTGGCTGCACACTGAAATGACCTAGGTGTGAAGACATCAGAGTAAGTAAACAAAAACTCTTGAGGGTAGACCTGGGTATTAGCATTTTTTAAAACTGATAGGTGGTTTCAAAAGGTATCCATTTGGTGATCTGTGATGACAGTGTTGGAGGCAAGTGAGAGGCTAGTTGAGATGGTGATTCTCAAACCTGGTTTCCCAGAACTCAGGGACCGACAAGGAGGCAAGACTCTTACTTCCATAATTACAATAAAGCAGCTATGCTTTTATCTTTTCAGATAGTCATTTAAAAAGAAAGAAAAGGGTTTCACTGCTCTAAAATGAACAGTTTTGACAGTCCTAAGTCAGGAGTTTATTGAAATAAACTTGGCTAAGATATTGTCAGGAGCATTTGAGAAAGGCTCAGTTCAGTTCAGTTCAGTTCAGTCGCTCAGTCGTGTCCGACTCTTTGCGACCCCATGAATCGCAGCACACCAGGCCTCTCCATCCATCACCAACTCCCGGAGCTCACCCAGACTCACATCCATCGAGTCAGTGATGCCATCCAGCCATCTCATCCTCTGTCGTCCCCTTCTCCTCCTGCCCCCAATCCCTCCCAGCATCAGAGTCTTTTCCAATGAGTCAACTCTTCACGTGAGGTGGCCAAAGTATTGGAGTTTCAGCTTTAACATCAATCCTTCCAAAGAAATCCCAGGGCTGATCTCCTTCAGAATGGACTGGTTGGATGTCCTTGCAGTCCAAGGGACTCTCAAGAGTCTTCTCCAACACCACAGTTCAAAAGCATCAATTCTTCAGTGCTCAGCCTTCTTCACAGTCCAACTCTCACATCCATACATGACCACAGGAAAAACCATAGCCTTGATTAGATGGACCTTTGTTGGCAAAGTAATGTCTCTGCTTTTCAATATGCTATCTAAGTTGGACATAACTTTCTTTCCAAGGAGTAAGTGTCTTTTAATTTCATGGCTGCAATCACCATCTGCAGTGATTTTGGAGCCCCCCAAAATAAAGTCTGACACTCTTTCCACTGTTTCCCTATCTATTTCCCATGAAGTGATGGGACCGGATGCCATGATCTTCGTTTTCTGAATGTTGAGCTTTAAGCCAACTTTTTCACTCTCCACTTTCAGTTTCATCAAGAGGCTTTTTAGTTCCTCTTCACTTTCTGCCATAAGGGTAGTGTCATCTGCATATCTGAGGTTATTGATATTTCTCCCAGCAATCTTGATTCCAGCTTGTGTTTCTTCCAGTCCAGTGTTTCTTATGATGTACTCTGCATATAAGTTAAATAAACAGGGTGATAATATACAGCCTTGACGTACTCCTTTTCCTATTTGGAACCAGTCCGTTGTTCCATGTCCAGATCTAACTGTTGCTTCCTGACCTGCATACAGATTTCTCAAGAGGCAGGTCAGGTGGTCTGGTATTCCCATCTCTTTCAGAATTTCCCACAGTTTATTGTGATCCACACATTCAAAGGCTTTGGCATAGTCAATAAAGCAGAAATAGATATTTTTCTGGAACTCTCTTGCTTTTTCAATGATCCAGCGGATATTGGAAATTTGATCTCTGGTTCCTCTGCCTTTTCTAAAACCAGCTTGAACATCAGGCACTTCACGGTTCACGTATTGCTGAAGCCTGGCTTGGAGAATTTTGAGCATTCCTTTACTAGCGTGTGAGATGAGTGCAATTGTGCGGTAGTTTGAGCATTCTTTGGCATTGCCTTTCTTTGGAATTGGAATGAAAACAGACCTTTTCCAGTCCTGTGGCCACTGCTGAGTTTTCCAAATTTGCTGGCATATTGAGTGCAGCACTTTCACAGCATTATCTTTCAGGATTTTAAAGAGCTCAACTGGAATTCCATCACCTCCACTAGCTTTGTTCATAGTGATGCTTTCTAAGGCCCACTTGACTTCATATTCCACAATGTCTGGCTCTAGATGAGTGATCACACCATTATGATTATCTGGGTCGTGAAGATCTTTTTTGTACAGTTCTTCTGAGGAGCTAATAAAGTTGAGGATCAGAGCTGTTGAAAAGGGACTGGTTAGAGATTCATGTTTAGAACTGTGGTCATTCACCCAGGAGGCAGGTTCAGATGTTGTTATGGGGGCATTTTCAGGGTGAATTCCCCGCTGGAAACCTTAAATCCCTCTGGTATCAGGAATATGACCATTTTTCCTTCCCATAAAACAAACTCTGTAAGCACTGGTCATTTTTCCAAAGCAAAGTATGCCCAAGGTCATGCAAAACATTTTATGAAAGACAATTACATATTTACACTGAGGAAAACACATGATAAATAAAGACACTAAGGATATTGGTGGCTTGGTTTAGGGCAGTAGCCTCCAAATTTAAAAATGCATACTTCCTGAGGGTCTACCAAGTTTTCCAAAAGAATAAAAGCTTGGTTGGTTTTGAGGGAATCAATTTGAGACTCAACTCTTTCTTCAAAAATGGACCAGCTGACCACATCATATACAAATAAAGAATTATGTTGAATACCTGAAACTAATACATTATATGTCAATTATATCTCAATAAAAAAATATACGCCAGTTGAGAATGTCACTGACATAGAGACATTATGCTGATTCTCCTTTTGTTCTCTTCTCCAGTGTAGTGCTGTTTACAACAGCCAAGATGTGGAAGCAACCTAAACAGATGAGCTGATAAAGAAGATGTGGTACATATACATTGGAATATTACTCAGACATTAAAAAGAATGAAATAATGCCATTTACTCCAACATGGATGAATTTGGAGATTGCCATGCTAAGTAAAAGTTGGCTTAAAACTCAACATTCAGAAAACGAAGATCATGGCATCTGGCCCCATCACTTCACGGCAAATAGATTGGGAAACAAGGGAAACAGTGACAGACTTTATTTTGGGGGGCTCCAAAATCACTGCACATGGTGACTGTAGCCATGAAAATAAAAGACACTTGCCCCTTGGAAAAGTTATGACCAACCTAGACAGCATATTAAAAAGCAGAGCCATTACTTTGCCGACAAAGGTCCGTCTAGTCAAAGCTATGATTTTTCCAGTAGTCATGTATGGATGAGAGAGTTGGACTATAAACAAAGCTGAGTGCCGAAGAATTGATGCTTTTGACCTCTGGTATTTGGAGAAGACTCTTGAGAGTCCCATGGACTGCAAGAAGATCCAACCAGTCCATCCTAAAGGAGATCAGTCCTGGGTGTTCATTGGAAGGACTGATGCTGAAGCTGAAACTCCAATACTTTGGCCACCTGATGTGAAGAGCTGACTCATTTGAAAAGACCTTGATACTGGGAAAGATTGAAGGAAGAGGAGAAGGGGACAACACAGGATGAGATGGTTGGCTGGCATCACCGACTCTATGGACATGAATTTGAGCAAGCTCTGGGGCTTGTTTGTTGATGGACAGGGAAACCTGGCATCCTGCAGTCCATGGGATTGCAAAGAGTCAGATATGACTGAGTGACTGAACTGAACTGATACTAAGTAAAGTGAGTCAAACAGAGAAAGACAAATATATAATATTATTTATTTATAGAAGCTAAAAAATATGATACAAATGAACTTATTTACAAAATAGAAAGAAACTCACAGGCCTTAAACAACAAATTCATGGTTACCAGGGGAAACAGGTGGGTGGGAGAGATAGATTGGGACTTTAGGAATGACATGTACACATTGCTATATTTAGAATTATCAACAAGGACCTACTGTATAGCACAAGAAACTCTGCTCAATATTATGTAATAATCTAAAGGGGGAAATAATTTGAAAAAAAAATAAGATACACATATATGTAAAACTGAATCACCTTACTGTACATCTGAAACTAACCCATTTTTAATCAACTATGCTCCAATATAAAATAAAATTTTTAAAGAAAGAAAGATCAACTTTCACTTACCCTAGTCCTACTATGGTGCACTGTCTCAGGATTTATAAAGCTCCAGGATGCCAAAGGACATCATCATTTCCATTCTGCATAATCATCACTCCTAAATGAGAATCCCTAGAGATCAAAGCCAGGAGCATAATGGTACAGAAGATGGCAAAGCCCAGAGCCTTATTTCATCTGAGCACTAACCTTTGGCAAGACTTCATGCCTTAAACACATATATGTTTTACAATTAGAAGGTAGAAAAGAAGACAGTTGTCCCTAGGATGGGTATCTGAATGAAAAGTGTACTTGAACCAAAGATTTTTATTGAGAAAAAGCCTCATTGGACAGGTTTAACAGTCAACGCTGGCTTTGCAAATTTGACAGCCAACACATTTTCCATAAATAGCAGGAGCTAAATCTAAAGCCTCAAGGTTGTGACATACACATCTATATCTATATCCATATCCATATCCATCTCTCTCTATCTGTACACACAAATGTGAGGGGAAGAAATTAAAGCATTTTAATAAAAAGTACTGAGTTGACAAAAAAAAAAAACTTTAAAATTAACGATATTTCTGTTTTCCAACCCTTTCTGAATATATCATATTCAACAAAATCCACAAAAGTAAAAAGTGATGGGAATAATTAATTATCCATTGGCAAGTTTTGATAAAGCTTTTTTAAAATACATTCCAGAAACTGGGAAAGAAAATTGCTCTACTGACTAGATAATACATTTATTTGGTAATCAGGTAGTTTTCCATTCCTTAATTTCAACATAATTGAAGTTATTAGCTTAAAAGATGTTATTAAAAATCATTTGTGATAACACAAAACTATGTTATCAAATATTTGACAAGGGTACGATTTGGAGGTATAACTTGGAAGAAGTTCAAAAATTCATATAACAAAACTCCTTCCATTCTTACATATTTATATGGGGACATGACTTTGGGTGCTTATATCTAGAAAATAAAAATATAAATAAAAGTGATGCTCATGCATGTATGCATGCTAAGTTACTTCAGTTGGGTCAGATTCTTTGCAACCCCATGGACTGTAGCCCACTAAGCTCCTCTGTCCGTGGGGATTCTCCAGGCAAGAACACTGGAGTGGGTTGCCATGCCCTCCTCTAGGAGATCTTCCCAACCCACTGAACGAACCCATGTCTCCTGTGGCTCCTGCATTGCAGGTGGATTCTTTCCCCCTGAGCCACCAACAGGGAAGCCCTAAAGTGATGTCAGTCCTATTTTACTCTAGCATGAGCAACATTAATTCATGGACTCACAAATTAACTGAACAGAAAAAAATCCATTAGTTTTATTAGGAGATAAATTTCCTTAAAATTTTACATCATGTTTAAAAGTCACTCATCAAGAATTTTAATTATCTATTATATTTTAATTAATTGTGCAGAAAAAAGTCATTATGATGATAACTCAATCTGGAAAATAGTTTCTTTCAAAAATAATTTAGAAAGAGTTTCATGGTAAGGCCAAACTTAGAAAAGATAAATTTCAATTTACCTAAATATTTCTGTTGCAGAGACATATGGTCATGATCAGAAAAAGAATTCTAAGCATAGTTATCTGGCATGCAAATTTAAGTCCAAGAATAAATGGAGTGACATAAAATTTCTGTTCAAAAAACTTATTTATCTTGTAAGCTGATGAAGTAGGGTATCAAATCTAAATGGCATTTGGATTTCCCTTGAAACATTTGAGAGACCAATATACACAATTAAGTGCAACAGAAATTATCATTCTTTGCAAATATTTTTAACTTACATTGAAACATAGTTACCCACTTTTAATTTTGGGGGGGGTGAGTTACACAATTTTCAAAATTCCTTGAGTAGGTATGGGAGAATAAAAATTTGAAACTAATGCCCTAGTGAACATTGCTAACTACACTATTTAGGAAAAGGTATGTTCCTTTATTTCTCACATAAGATTGCCTTGAATAATGTTTGTCTAACAGATTTAAGCCCAAGAGAACAGTAATAGATTTCAGCTTTAAACTGCCAACCCTGCCTTCTGATGCCCAGAAAGATCATGAGAAGACACGAGGATCCATGATCAGAAACACTCAGATAAAGAAGATAACGGTACATATATACAATGGAATATTACTCAGCCATCAAAAATGAAATCATCCCATTTACAGCAACATGGATGGTCCTGGAAATTATCATACTAAGTGAAGTAAGTCAGAGAGAGAAAGTCAAATATTATATGGTATAGCTTATAATAGAATCTTTAAAAAATGGAATAAAAAAATGATACAAATGAACTTATTGACAAAAAAGAAACCAACTCACAGACTTAGAGAACAAACTTATTGTTATTGGGGGGAAGGGTTGGGTGGAGGGATAGATTGGGAGTTTGGGCTTCCCTGGAGGCTCAGCTGGTAAAGAATTCACCTGCAATGTGGCAGACCTGGGTTTGATCCCTGAGTTGAGAAGATCCCCTGGAAAAGAGAATGGCCACCCAGTCCAGTATTCTGAACTGTACAGTCCATGGGGTCACAAAAAGACACGACAGTGATTTTCACTTTCACTTGGGATTAACATGTACACACTGCTATTACTTAAAATAAAATGCCTTTCCATGGAAAAAGTAAATAAATAAAAGGAAAAATAAATAAATAAAAGGAGAGAGAGAGATACTCTGCAGAGGCTCAGCTAGAAGCTGAGAGCATTCAAACTTCCCACTTCAGATAAGGACTGAAAGCAAAGGAATAATATCTAAGTACTGTTTAGCTGTTCCACTACTAAAGAAGAAAGTTTATTTCCAATGGAATTTTTTTTAATTAATTTTATTTTTAAACTTTACATAATTGTATTAGTTTTGCCAAATATCAAAATGAATCCACCACAGGTATACATGTGTTCCCCATCCTGAACCCTCCTCCCTCCTCCCTCCCCATACCATCCCTCTGGGTCGTCCCAGTGCACCAGCCCCAAGCATCCAGTATCGTACATTGAACCTGGACTGGCATCTCGTTTCATACATGATATTTTACATGTTTCAATGCCATTCTCCCAAATCTTCCCACCCTCTCCCTCTCCCACAGAGTCCATAAGACTGTTCTATATATCAGTGTCTCTTTTGCTGTCTCGTATACAGGGTTATCATTACCATCTTTCTAAATTCCATATATATGCATTAGTATACTGTATTGGTGTTTTTCCTTCTGGCTTACTTCACTCTGTATAATAGGCTCCAGTTTCATCCACCTCATTAGAACTGATTCAAATGTATTCTTTTTAATGGCTGAGTAATACTCCATTGTGTATATGTACCATAGCTTTCTTATCCATTCATCTGTTGATGGACATCTAGGTTGCTTCCATGTCCTGGCTATTATAAACAGTGCTGCGATGAACATTGGGGTACACGTGTCTCTTTCCCTTCTGGTTTCCTCAGTGTGTATGCCCAGCAGTGGGATTGGTCTTTAGTTTCTTTAGGTAGATATATTCTAAGTATTTTATTCTTTTCGTTGCAATGGTGAATGGAATTGTTTCCTTAATTTCTCTTTCTATTTTATCATTATTAGTGTATATGAATGCAAGGGATTTCTGTGTGTTGATTTTATATCCTGCAACTTTACTATAATCATTGATTAGTTCTAGTAATTTTCTGGTGGAGTCTTTAGGGTTTTCTATGTAGAGGATCATGTCATCTGCAAATAGTGAGAGTTTTACTTCTTCTTTTCCAATTTGGATTCCTTTTGTTTCTTTTTCTGCTCTGACTGCTGTGGCCAAAACTTCCAAAACTATGTTGAATAGTAATGGTGAAAGTGGGCACCCTTGTCTTGTTCCTGACTTTAGAGGAAATGCTTTCAATTTTTCACCATTGAGGATAATGTTTGCTGTGGGTTTGTCATATATAGCTTTTATTATGTTGAGGTATGTTCCTTCTATTCCTGCTTTCTGGAGAGTTTTTATCATAAATGGGTGTTGAATTTTGTCAAAGGCTTTCTCTGCATCTATTGAGATAATCATATGGTTTTTATTTTTCAATTTGTTAATGTGGTGTATTACATTGATTGATTTGCGGATATTGAAAAATCCTTGCATCCCTGGGATAAAGCCCACTTGGTCATGGTGTATGATCTTTTTAATGTGTTGTTGGATTCTGATTGCTAGAATTTTGTTTAGGATTTTTGCATCTATGTTCACCAGTGATATTGGCCTGTAGTTTTCTTTTTTTGTGGGATCTTTGTCAGGTTTTGGTATTAGGGTGATGGTGGCCTCATAGAATGAGTTTGGAAGTTTACCTTCCTCTGCAATTTTCTGGAAGAGTTTGAGCAGGATAGGTGTTAGCTCGTCTCTAAATTTTTGGTAGAATTCAGCTGTGAAGCCGTCTGGACCTGGGCTTTTGTTTGCTGGAAGATTTTTGATTACAGTTTCAATTTCCGTGCTTGTGATGGGTCTGTTAAGGTTTTCTATTTCTTCCTGGTCAAGTTTTGGAAAGTTGTACTTTTCTAAGAATTTGTCCATTTCTTCCTCGTTGTCCATTTTATTGGCATATAATTGTTGATAATAGTCTCTTATGATCCTTTGTATTTCTGTGTTGTCTGTTGTGATCTCTCCATTTTCGTTTCTAATTTTATTGATTTGATTTTTCTCCCTTTGTTTCTTGATGAGTCTGGCTAATGGTTTGTCAATTTTATTTATCCTTTCAAAGAACCAGCTTTTGGCTTTGTTGATTTTTGCTATGGTCTCTTTTGTTTCTTTTGCATTTATTTCTGCTCTAATTTTTAAGATTTCTTTCCTTCTACTAACCCTGGGGTTCTTCATTTCTTCCTTTTCTAGTTGCTTTAGGTGTAGAGTTAGGTTATTTATTTGACTTTTTTCTTGTTTCTTGAGGTGTGCCTGTATTGCTATGAACTTTCCCCTTAGGACTGCTTTTACCGTGTCCCACAGGTTTTGGGTTGTTGTGTTTTCATTTTCATTCGTTTCTATGCAAATTTTGATTTCTTTTTTGATTTCTTCTGTGATTTGTTGGTTATTCAGCAGCGTGTTTTCTCAGCCTCCATATGTTGGAATTTTTAATAGTTTTTCTCCTGTAATTGAGATCTAATCTTACTGCATTGTGGTCAGAAAAGATGCTTGGAATGATTTCTATATTTTTGAATTTACCAAGGCTAGCTTTATGGCCCAGGATGTGATCTATCCTGGAGAAGGTTCCATGTGCGCTTGAGAAAAAGGTGAAATTCATTGTTTTGGGATGAAATGTCCTATAGATATCAATTAGGTCTAACTGGTCTATTGTATTGTTTAAAGTTTGTGTTTCCTTGTTAATTTTCTGTTTAGTTGATCTATCCATAGGTGTGAGGGGGGTATTAAAGTCTCCCACTATTATTGTGCTATTGTTAATTTCTCCTTTCATACTTGTTAGCATTTGTCTTACATACTGCGGTGCTCCCGTGTTGGGTGCATATATATTTATAATTGTTATATCTTCTTCTTGGATTGATCCTTTGATCATTATGTAGTGACCTTCTTTGTCTCTTTTCACAGCCTTTGTTTTAAAGTCTATTTTATCTGATATGAGTATTGCTACTCCTGCTTTCTTTTGGTTCCTATTTGCATGGAAAATCTTTTTCCAGCCCTTCACTTTCAGTCTGTATGTGTCCCCTGTTTTGAGGTGGGTCTCCTGTAGACAACATATGTAGGGGTCTTGTTTTTGTATCCATTCAGCCAGTCTTTGTCTTTTGGTTGGGGCATTCAACCCATTTACGTTTAAGGTAATTACTGATAAGTATGATCCCGTTGCCATTTACTTTATTGTTTGGGGTTCGAGTTTATACACTGTTTTTGTGTTTCCTGTCTAGAGAATATCCTTTAGTATTTGTTGGAGAGCTGGTTTGGTGGTGCAGAATTCTCTCAGCTTTTGCTTGTCTGAGAAGCTTTTGATTTCTCCTTCATACTTGAATGAAATCCTTGCTGGGTACAATAATCTGGGCTGTAGGTTATTTTCTTTCATCATTTTAAGTATGTCTTGCCATTCCCTCCTGGCTTGAAGAGTTTCTATTGAAAGATCAGCTGTTATCCTTATGGGAATTCCCTTGTGTGTTATTTGTTGTTTTTCCCTTGCTGCTTTTAATATTTGTTCTTTGTGTTTGATCTTTGTTAATTTGATTAACATGTGTCTTGGGGTGTTTCGCCTTGGGTTTATCTTGTTTGGGACTCTCTGGGTTTCTTGGACTTGAGTGATTATTTCCTTCCCCAGTTTAGGGAAGTTTTCAACTATTATCTCCTCAAGTATTTTCTCATGGTCTTTCTTTTTGTCTTCTTCTTCTGGAACCCCTATGATTCGAATGTTGTAGCGTTTAATATTGTCCTGGAGGTCTCTGAGATTGTCCTCATTTCTTTTAATTCGTTTTTCTTTTATCCTCTCTGATTCATTTATTTCTACCATTCTATCTTCTAATTCACTAATTCTATCTTCTGCCTCTGTTATTCTACTATTTGTTGCCTCCAGAGTGTTTTTAATTTCATTATTCATTATATATTGACTCTTTTTTATTTCTTCTAGGTCCTTGTTAAACCTTTCTTGCATCTTCTCAATCTTAGTCTCCAAGCTATTTATCTGTGATTCCATTTTAATTTCAAGATTTTGGATCAATTTCACTATCATTATTCGGAATTCTTTATCAGGTAGATTCCCTATCTCTTCCTCTTTTGTTTGGTTTGGTGGGCATTTATCCTGTTCCTTTATCTGCTGGCTATTCCTCTGTCTCTTCATCTTGTTTAAATTGCTGAGTTTGGGGTGTCCTTTCTGTATTCTGGCAGTTTGTGGAGTTCTCTTTATTGTGGCTTTTCCTCGCTGTATGTGGGTTTGTACAGATGGCTTGTCAAGGTTTCCTGGTTAGGGAAGCTTGTGTCTGTGTTCTGATGGGTGGAGCTGTATTTCTTCTCTTTGTTCAGTCGCGCTGTGGGGAGGGAGGGAGGGATGCTGCAAACAAATAACACTGGTGTGCGCTCGCAGTGCCTCAGCCACACTGGGTCTGCCCCCGCTCACGGCGCGTGTAGCCTCCCTGCCCACACTGCTCGGGCTCTAGGTTGTTCCGCCGAGAACAATCCGAGGCTGGCCCTGGGTTGCATGTACCTCCCAGGTCCAAGCCGTTCAGGTTCAGGCACTCGGGTAGTCCTCAGAGGCACAGACTCAGTTGGGCCTGAGTTTTGTGCTCTTCCCAGGTCCGAGCAGCTCAAGTGATGAGGTGTTTGGCGAGCGCCAATGCTGTGACTTATCGCCTCCCTGGCACTCGGTTATCTGGGTGTAAAACTGGCGCACCTTCTCAAGCAGATGTTGACCATCCAGACCCCCAAGAAGTTTTAGTTAGCAAAGAAGCCTGCTTACAGTTTTATAGATAATGTCTCTCTGGGGCTGCGATTGCCCCCTTCCGGCTCTGGCTGCCTGTCACCGGAGGGGGAAGGTCTGCAGCTGGCTATCTCTGTTCAGTCCTTTGTTCCATGCGCGGGCCTGGCGATGTCTTAGGTTGGGGATGGCTTTTTGCATGGTAGATATCCCACAGTCTGGTTTGCTAGCCCAAATTATTTCGCTCAGATAGTGCTCAGGGTATTCAGGCCAGATTCTTACTCTGAGCAATGCAGCCCGCGCTGTGCCTCCCTGCCCAGCCCCCGCTTGCTAATGGCGAGTGCAGGCGTCTGCGCTGCTTCTCCGCTGGGGGAGTTACCGTAGGACTCGCAATCTTCGAGTTTTAATTGTTTATTTATTTTTTTCTCCCTGTTATGTTGCCCTCTGTGCTTCCAAAGCTCGGCACAGATTCGGCAGTGAGAAGGTTTCCTGGTGTTTGGAAACTTCTCTCTTTTTAAGACCCTTCCCGGGACGGAACTCTGTCCCTCCCTCTTTTGTCTCTTTTTTTGTCTTTTATATTTTTTCCTACCTCCTTTCGAAGAGTTGGATTGCTTTTCTGGGTGCCTGATGTCCTCTGCCGGCATTCAGAAGTTGTTTTGTGGAATTTACTCGATGTTTAAATGCTCTTTTGATGAATTTGTGGGGGAGAAAGTGTTCTCCCCGTCCTACTCCTCCACCATCTTGGCTCCTCCCTCTGTCAATCTCCAATGGAATTTTTAAAAACTGGAGCAGTCTGACACAGGGAGAGGTGTGTCAGTTGCTCAGTTGTGTTCGACTCTGTGACCCCATGGACTGTACCCCATGGCTCTTCTGTCCATAGGATTCTCCAGGCAAGAATCCTGGAGTGGGTTGCCATTTCCTTCTCCGGGGGATCTTCCTGACCAGGGATCGAATCTGGATCTCCCACACTGCAGGCAGATTCTTTACCATCTGAGCCACCAGGGAAGGGAGAGGGGTTCCCCCAAATTTGAGCATCATATATATTTAGATAGGCATTTTTATTTGAAGGTAGTTTCCATCTTGAAGTCTGCTGAACAAATGAGACTCCATAAATGATATGAAGAACAAATTTAACTCTTTCAAATGTCATAGCAATTTTGGAATTCTTGGGAACCTTGAATTTCATACATATACAAAACCTGTGTCTTAAATAAGATCAATATCTTGCCCAAGGTTACATAGCATTTTAGTGACAGATGTAAGAAAGAGACTGCTTTTCCGATCTTCTCTGTCATTTGCTCTTTCTACACTATGGCCTAAAAAGCTATGCCAAAAATAGTCTCTTGACAGCTGATTTCCCACATGACATCATCTAATAGTCTACATATTGGGAAGTGTTGTTAAGATCACTATCACAGCAACTAGCATAGCTTAAAACCCTGAGGAGAAAGAAGCCAGGTTCCTGTGTGCACGATACCTTCCTCAACATCATACTAAGAGGAAAATAACTTCAAAAACGCCACTAAAACCCCCTTTTTTCTAATGAATTCCATACCAACATTGATTTAAAAGCTTCATCTGGTAAAATTTCCCTCTTTCTCTTTCCTGAGATAGGAGAAACCTGTGGGTTCCTTTCCTAATCTGGCTGCTGTTCAAAGCAGAGAAAAATTCTGTGATTTTATGGCTGCATACAGCAAACATCACTCTCCTACAAGCAAGACAAAGAAAATAATACAGGGTTTATTTGCAATTAAATCTGTAAATAGGAGTTCAGGAAATATAAATCCAAACCTTCATCAGAAAACTGAACTAACAAGATGGGAAAAAACTTTTCCACCAAGCTACTGATACATCATTTTCTTGAAAACAACTATGATAGGCACATTGGCTCCTATTGGTTCGACTGTAAATAGCTAAATGAGTGCCTATAGATAATTGGCGTTTCCAGGATCTGGTTTATAGAAAGAAAGAGGAGGGTCCTTAAAATACACGTTCTACAAGATCTGCATTCAGACACAAATTAGATTTCATCCAGACTACAGAAGAGAATAGCTGACTGATAGAATAAGCTGGAAAGGACTTGACTGGCAGACCTGAGTTTTGACAGGAGGTTAAAATAGGAGAGGGAACAGGAAAGCAAGAAGGTGCAGGGAATGAGGACCACAGAGCACAGCACCGGTCAGCTAGACAACTGGAGGTTGATTGGGCCCTGGGGAACAAAAGAAAAGAGGTACAGAGAAGATTTTGAATTATTTTGATTCCCAAGAGACTGGGACTTCTCGCTCCAAGGAGGAGTCAGAAAAGGAGCAATGCTCAAGTAAAAGTCCAGAGAAGCCAGTGGGCCAGCTGCCCTCTCCCCCCAAAATCAGGGCTGAGCAAGGAGGAGATGGTGAGGACGAGGGCCAGCACCAGCTGCCCATTTTAAATTTCAAGTACTCAGATGCAAAAAGGAAATGAAAGACCAAACCTATCAGCTGACTTTGAACTTTTCTTTGCCTCCAAGGGAGAATCTCATCATTGCGTTTTCTGGGGTACTGTATTCAGGCCACACTCATGCACCTATGAATTTAAAGTACTGTCAGTAAGGGCACTGTGTCATGAGCCTGCTTATGTCCTATGTCCAGACAGTTCTCCAGGTATATGGGAGATTGTTTTAAAAACTGTGCAGCTTATCTCATGAGTCACCTAATGTTTAGGATCATGGACTAGAGCTCTGGGGATTATGTAATCCTTGTAGTCACTACGAGGGTTGGGCAAGCTGTAGTTATTTCATGCTGTGACACTCAGGTCTGTGTTCATAACAAAGAATGGTTTCTCTGTTAATGAAGTTGAATGCATCACGCAGACACTATGTTTTCCCATTGATTTCAGGAAATATCATGGACAGAATTTGTATTTACGTCCTAGGTCTCTGACTGTAGCTGTAATTTCTCCTATAATGAAGGCCTGTTAACTTGAACTTCTTCCAACACTGAACATTAAAAATCATGGGCTTACTTAAGTCACTTCAGCATTTTATAAAATGAGGTGTATATTTAGTTAATGAAACAGTTTTTTTTAACATGTACAACTCAAAACTAGGAAATAAGAAATAATTAGAGTCCTATCTCTGTTCCCTGTGCATTGTCTGAGACCCCACAGCTCTTCTCACCTGAGCTCTGTTTTACGAGATTGGCCTCAGACATTCCCCAACTCTTCACATTCCTCCCCTCAGGATACCTTGATATCCCCAGGGCTTCTGAATGGGGCAGTTTTATATATCCATTTCCTTTGTGGAATGTCAGACTCCCTCCTGGAGACCATGACCTCCAGTTGCACTTGGCGTCTCCAGGTATCTCTGGGCGCCCCTCCACCGGCAGTTCTCTGCCTGCCTATAGCAGGGGAAAGCAGCAGAGCAGCTCTGCCCTGCTCAGGGTCACTGTCCACTTCACTTTGTTCACTGGAATATGGAGATGGGACTAACGTAGTGGCTGGAGGCCCACAAGTTCTGACTTTAAAGCTGCCTAAGGGCTTCCCTCGTGGCTCAGCTGGTAAGGAATCCGCCTGCAATGCGGGAGACCTGGGTTCGAACCCTGGGTTGGGAAGATCCCCTGAAGAATGGAAAGGCTACTCAGTCCAGTATTCTGGCCTGGAGAATTCCATGGACTAAATAGTCCATGGTGTTGCAAAGAGTCAGACACGACTGAATGACTTTCACTCACTTAAGCAAAAGGCTTAACTGATTTGCCTACCTTACTTTGTCCTCCCTTCAACTGCAAGGTGCAGAGCCTGTGAAATTCTCAATGGCCTCATCTGCTTAGAAAGGCTGATTTAAACTCTTTGAGGACCTAATCATCTTTGTGATGTTATGACAATAGTCAAGAAACAAAGTACATTTCTAATGGGGTGGAGGTGGCTGTGTGTTGATGACTAACATGTCCTCCCTAAATGTTTTATTTCCCTTGCAAACAATGAGAGTAGTTACTCCTGATTCACTTTGTCAGGTGAGAAATTTGTCTTTGAAATCTCACTGGACAGTTAAGATATTTTAGATCCCATTTGAATTCTTATTACATATTTCACTAAAAAGCCAATGGGAGCAAAACTTTTTACGATAAGTCAATAACTTGAATGTTAGACCTTAGGACCCTGAGTGTCAGACCTTTAACCTGAGGGACTAATGGGTGGCAAAAACACTGAGGCAAAATACTTCATTTCCTCCATTAAAATTGCTTCCATATTTAGCATTCTAAGGGTAATAACTGATATTTGTTTAGCATCCATAAAAATTACAAAGCTTGGTGCTTATTTGTGGAGGGTTTCCCATTGCTTGAAAAAAAAAAAAAACTAAAAAAAAAAAGGAATTATGGACTTATAAAATTAAATTTATAAATTAAGGAATTGAAATAAGTCTTCGAGATTCCCAAAATTTTAAATATCTGTTCTTTCATCGAAGCTGGCAACAGCTTTGTGAAGTACGTAATTTTATGTCCACACTGGAAATGAGGAAACAGGGCTCAGAGAGGTGAAGTGACAATGAACAGCATACAAAAAGAAATTTTCAGACAGGAGTCTATTCTGTCCACAACCAGGTGCATCACTTTCAGCTCCCAACAAGCTGTAAATGTAAAAGAACCCACACTTTACTGGCACTTATTTTTTCTCTGATGTGCTTCCTTTCATCATGTTGATCCTAATTTATGACCTATATCATTTTCCTTCTCCCTGAAGAACTTCTTTTAACATTTCTTGTAAGGCAAGTCTGTCAGAGACAAATTCCCCCAGGTTTTGCTTGTCTGAGAAAGCCTCTATTTCTCTTTCACTCTTATAGGATAATTTTGCTGGATACTAAATTCTAGTTCGGGGGGTTTTCTTTTAACACTTTAAATACTTCACTCCTCTGTCATCTTTGAATAGATTCTGATTAGAGGTCTCATGAAATTCTTAACTTTGTTCCTCCATAGGTTCCTTCCTCTCTAACCTTATTCAAGATTCTCTCTTTGTCTTTGGTTTTCTGAAGTTTGAAAATATGTCTAGGCATATTTATTTTTTTTAGTATTTATTCCCTTTGATCTCTGAACTTCTTGGATCTGTGGTTTGGTTTCTGCCATTAATTTTAGAAAATGCTCAGCTATTGTCACAAGAAAGAATGAAAGAAAGAAATATGGAGGGAGGCAGGAAGGAAAGGAGGCAGGAAGGAAAAGGAGGAAAAGAAAGACAGAGCACATGTCTGTGTAACATCTCAAGAATGTTAGAACCAGGTTACCGTCAGAGTTTGGATAATGTCAAGATGACACCTTGGAACAGTGTGGGGGAGAGTCGTACTCTCCCGGGAAGTCCATTAGAGTACCACACTAGAGAGGAGAGACACAAATGTGTAGGGAAGAGTCCAGAAAAGCAAGGTCACATCTAGGGACCTAGAAAGCATGCTGAGCTGAGCAAACAATACCTGCAGAATGGACAATCAAGTTAGAGGGCAAAGTAGAGGAATGGAAATGACATGTGTAGTACAAAGTGTACAAAACATATCATTGAGAAGATGTAGCCAAGATCACATTGTTGCTGTTCAGCTGCTAAGTCGTGTATGATTCTTTGCGACCACATGGACTGCAGGATGCCAGGCTTCTCTGTCTTTCATTATGCCCAGAATTTGCTCAAACTCATGTCCATTGAGTCAGTGATGCCATTCAACCATCTCATCCTCTGTCAATCCCTTCTCCTTTTGCCTCCAGTCTTTCCTAGCACCAAGGTCTTTTCCAATGAGTCAGATCTTTTCCAATGAGTCAGCTCTTCACATTAGGTGGCCAAAGTATTGGGGCTTCAGCTTCAGCATCAGTCCTCCCAATGGATATTTAGGGTTGATTTCTTTTAAGATTGACTTCTTTGATCTCCTTATAGTTCAGGTAACTCTCGAGAGTCTTCTCCAACACCACAATTCGTAAGCATCAATTCTTTGGTGCTTAGCCTTCTTTATGGTCCAACTCTCACATCTGTACATGACTACTGGAAAAACCACAGCTTTGACTAGATGGACCTTTGCTGGTAAATGATGCCTCTGCTTTTTAATACACTATCTAGGTTTGTCATAGCTTTTCTTTCAAGGAGCAAGCATCTTTTAATTTCATGACTGCAGTCACTATCCACAGTGATTTTGGAGCCCAGGAAAATAAAGTCTGTCACTGTTTCCATTGTTTTCCCATCTATTTGCCATGAAGTGATGGGACCAGATGCCATGATTTTAGTTTTTTGAATGTTGAGTTTTAAGATTATATTAAACCTGACAAAGCAGAGCCCAGTAAAGATCAAGAAAGCTCCCCAAATATGCCACATCTCATAAGGTACTGGTCCAAGCTTTAAAACCTCCTTGCTTTGTTGATTGGGTTTGTTTGACTGACAGCAAGGGAAAATGGGTGGTGGTGGGGGGGGGGGGGGGGGAGCAGTCTACAGTAGAGCAGGGCTCTCTTTCCCCCATTGGCTACAACATACAAGTTGCCCTTTGTCCTTATCCTAAGTCAAGCCATACTCTACCCCACCTCAAGGCCATTTTTGTGCTCTTTCCCCTGCTCTTCCCACATATTTTCTAATTATATATGTTATTTTTGCTCATTTGACTTCCACCCCCCGCCACTACCTATAGGGTGCAGGAGGGCAGGTATAAACTCAGTTTTATTCACCACTAAATAACCTGCAGGGCTTAAAACAGGTACAAACCCATGAATATTTAATAAATGAATGACTAGCTAGGCCACTGTGGTGAGAATTCTCATTCCTTTCACACAATCACCAGAATAGGACATGGATGAAAGGTAGCATCAGAGCTGACTAAGGAAGGAGAGGGAGAAGAGGTGGAGGAGGGAGGCAGTAAGAGTGTAAAAGTGATAGCTAAGAGACTAAATCATCTGTCAAGGTAATGGGGCACTGGAACAGCTCTGATGCAAACATTTAACAAGCCATGACTGGGAAGCCAAGCATCTTGAGAGGGAATAGTATACAGTGCAGAATGCTTGAGGTAAGGCAAGCTTCACATACCCAATGGTCACTTCTTAACAGTGCCAAGTGGGGCTATTTTAACAGCACTAGTGCTGACAAGTTAACAAGAGCTCAAACTTCCATTTGATTTCACTGGCTTCACAAAGCAGTGTGACCCTACAGGAAAACTAAGTTTCTTAAGACAACTAGAAATGCAAAGAATTGGACATGAGTCAAAAATGCCTCACTTTCCATATTTACAAAGCTAATTATCCTCTTAAGAAAGGAGAAATTAAATATTTGAATGAAGTAAGAGCAACCTAGTGACTTTATTTAAAATTTGTTATCTAGTTTGATAATAGCTTGGCTGGTAAAGAATTTGCCTGCAATGAGGGAGACCTGGGTTCAATCTTTGGGTTGGGAAGACCCCTGGAGAAGGGAATGGCTACCCACTCCAGTAGTCTGGTCTGGAGAATTCCATGGACTATATAGTCCATGGGGTCACAAAGAGTTGGACACAACTGAGCAACTTTCACTTTCTTTATCTAGTTTAAAACCAGCAAAAATTCATCACTTTCACCTGAGTTGCTTATCAGTCAAATCTATACACCTGTTAAGATACTAAGTTAAAACATTATGTGGTTGAAAAACTAGTTTGATCTGATTGAATTGATCCAATAAGACTTGTGTCTATGATACTAGGAATGTTTGATTTTGGTTAAATCTGTTGGGATACTAAATCCTTGGACTTCTTCTGAAACACAAAGGAGGTATATTTCTGTCCATCTTATTACCGGGGTGGCCAGAGGTGGTATATTTGTCTCCATCTTATTACCAGGTTGGCCAAAGAGTTCATTTGGGTCATATATACGATTTCCATTGAGGACTGATGGTTATCCAAATTGAAAGTGCTATGTGTATATGTAATTTTTCCCCTAAATCAAAGAATGAAAGCCCAAGGCCACTCAGCTACTAAGCTCAAATCACAAATTTAAGGTCATCAGTTGAATACCATAAATTTCTAAACATATTCATAGACTAATTTTTGTTGTTGCTATTAAATTAGGACATTTTATCAACATAGTTTAGAACTTTCAAATACTATGTCTTTTAATTTGTTTGTTTCCTCTCTCCCTTGTTGAACTTAAGTCTACAAGAATAAAATTTTGGTTCTATTCACACTGAGAAATTATTTGACCAAATGTTAGCGCTATATGATAAGATGAAAAGGACTCATCCCTACCTATTTTCTTGATGGTATCTTTGCTCTCCCCTTGTGTTTACCACTGATAACACTCAACATCTTTCTAAGCAATCTCTCCTAAGTCCTCTGAGCTGATAATCAGAGCAAATTCAGGTCTTTGAACATCTAAAACAAACTAAATAGGAAGAAATTCGAGTGCACATACACATTTCACATTTTAAAATTTTAACTGAAGATAGGAAAGGGATAGATGAAAACAGTTGAAAGATTCCAGATGTTTACCGACATAAAAGTGATGACTTAAGGAGTAAAGAAGCAAGTAAAGAGTAAAGGAGTAAAGAAGGGTGGGCCTAAGGATAATCTGGCTGAGAATGGAAAGCAGTGGTTCTCCATGAACTGGGATGTGGGCTTCCAGAGGACATTCGACAGTGCCTGGAGACATTTCTGATTGTCACAAGTGAAGTGAATGCTACAGCCATCTAGTGGGTACAAGCCAAAGATGCTGCCGAATATGCTCCAATGCATGAGACAGCCTCACCCCCATAAAGAATGATACGGCCCCAAAGAATAGTGTCAAGGCTGAGAAACCCTGTTCTAAAACAATCAGTATGCTGTTCCTGTCTCTTCAGCATCCCCTTAATATGTTGGAAATGTTTACCTTTTAGGTTTTTCAAAATGAAAATATATTCCACAAAGCATTATGCTTTCCTATTGCCAAAGTTGGGTGGTAGACTACTAGGCACATTCTTTCTTTTCCTAACTCCCCAGTACAATCTAATTCTCTAATACAACCTAGCCCCAATGTCCTTATTTATGTGCCTGACAACTATGAACAGGGAATAAGCTTCCTTTTTTATAAGATTCTTGGGAGACTGTTTAGGGACAATATCATGTCTCTCTTGCCTGACATTCCACACTGCAACATCAGTTCAAGGGTTGCAGTCCAAGGCGGGGGTATCACCTAGTAGAAGAAAAAGGAAGAAAGAAAGGGGGTGCTGATATAATGATATAACATCCTGATCCAAAGTCCTACAAGTCACGTCAGTGGGACACTTCAATGGGACACTCTGAGGCCAGGACAGCTGCCAGTGAGAAGATAAGTTTGTCATTTCCCACCTTCCCACTCAACCCACAGGTAAACTAGATTATTCTAGATTCTTCCAAGGCTTCAAATATATGAGTCCCTGAGGTCCTGATCAGATTCATGATTATTAAGCATTAGAAATGATTGCTCTATAATAAATATATTTTTCTTTATAAAAGACAGAATATAAGAGGTGAAAAAAAAATCAATTCATGTATTACCTGCAAACCTAAATTGTCCAAGATGGCATTTAATCTAATTTTAGGTTTTATTTTATTTTATTTTATTTTTAATTTTAGGTTTTAAATGAAATGACAATAATCTTAAACACTTTCTAGGAAATAGAAATTTAAAGACTTATGTTACTAGATTATGTAAAAAAGAGACAAATATCCACCTTATACCATTTCTACTTTGATTAAGAATGTAACAACTACTATATATTAGATTTAGTCTTTTATCAGCTTAAACTCCTTTATTGGCATCTTACTGCACTATGAATAAAATTTAAATTTCTAAAGATCCATCTAGGCAAAATAATTATTTTTTAAAGACCAATAATGTGAGTAAATCTTGCCCCTCCATATCTGAGATAATAAATGTGTCAAAATTGTTAAAATAAAATAAAATGGAGATGAATCCTCTGAGTATACAAAATCAGTTAAACTATGTAAGCAAAACTTAACTTAGGTTGTTTCTTGTAAATGCCTCTGATAGTCATAAATTAAAGTTAAGTCATCCACCTAAAATTGTATAAGAAAATCACATATATTCCCTGGCTGTCTAGACAACTATCCCCAACCCCCTGTCAAGGTTAAACAGCTTCTTCATTTTCACTTTATATGCCATCTTGTGACATCATGCCTCTGATCTTTTTACCACTTTCAATATTTTAAGTTTGAAGTATTCCTTTTTGCAAACAGCTTCTCTCTCACTCAATAAAATATTCATATAAAGTAAAAATTAATAATAAAAGTCCCTCCGTGATGGTTGTTATTTCCCCTGCTCCTCCTGGCACCCTGGGCTCCCTGTCCCTAACTTCCTGTCTGTCATTCAAACATTCCAACCTCTTTCTTGCTGCAGTGCCTTGGAACTCACTCTTCAGCCTGCACTAGAGCACTCTTCCTTAAGTTTTTGCAGCATGGCTGACTCTTATTCTCAGGCCTCAGCTCAAGTGCCACCTCTTTAAAGAAACCTCCCTAGACCACTTCTCACCTGCACACCAGTTATTTTCACATGAGCCCATTTCCTTTCCCTCTGTGCACCCTTTACAATTATCATTAATCTTTTCAGGATGCTTTTTACATATTGCCTGTCTTTCACCACCAGAAGGCTAGCTCCCTGAGCACAGGAATCTTACCTGCAGTTGTTGACTGCTGCCAGAGCCTCACAGTACCTGGCATGTGACAGTGACTGACCACATTTGTTGCATTAATGAAGGAAGAATCTAAAAAAATGGCACTGAAGAATTTATTTGCAGGGCAGCAATAGAGAAACAGACAGAGAACAGACTTATGGACATGGGGAGAGGGGAGGAGAGGGTGAGATGTATAGAAAGAGTATCATGGAAACTTACATTACCATATGTAAAATAGATAGCCAATGGGAATTTGCTGTATGGCTCAGGAAACTCAAACAGGGGGTCTGCATCAACCTAGAGGGGTGGGATGGGGAGGGAGATGAGGGAGGTTCAAAAGGGAGGGGATACATGTGTACCTATGGCTGATTCATGTTGAGGTTTGACAGAAAACAACAAAATTCTGTAAAGCAATTATCATTCAATTAAAAAATAATTAATTAAAAAAAAGAAGTCCATATGAGCAAGACATTTTCCACAAGCAGAGATCATTCAAACTATTTCTTCCAGAAATTTCAAATGTGAAATCACATGACCTGAGCCAGTATGCAGAAGCCAAAGTATCACATGACCTGAGTCAATATACAGAAGCCAAAGTATCAGTTCCTAAACTCTGAAAGGAGCAGGACATAGAAATTAGCAGATACACTGACATTATTGAATACACCATACAAATGACCTAGTTTGCCAGAGAAAGGTAGTGTGTCTGTGTTTTACAAGTTGATCCAGCAAAATAACATAAAACAGTCCCCTTTCTGTATCAGCATAAATTGAATTTGTATGCTCTTTGCAAAAGTGAACATCTTATAAATCACTTCCACCAAGTGGAAATTATAAAGAAATAAAGTGGAAACTATTCTAAAGACTTCTGTAAACAACACATCTTGTGGGAAAGTTAAATAATAACAATGTATTGACAAAGGAAGGCAATTGGAAAACTCATTAACTGAACATTAAATAAACATATATATGTACCTATATATGTACAAGACTAAAGCATTTCCAGGTTATTACACAACACTGTAGTACAACTGCAGTCTAGATACTGAAAGAAAAGATACACCAATTATATGAAAACCTTACCCTATCATCTGATAAACTTCAATATTTAAAATAAAAAGCTGTATATTCCAGTTATTAGAGAAAAGCACAAAACAAAGTCTAGGTTTACAAAGTTGTCAAATTCACAAAAGTTGGAAGTTGAAAAAAAAAAAAAAAAAAGAACTGGCTTATAAAAAATAATGCTTAAAATGTTTTAAAAAGTATAAATAATAATTTAAACTCTAAGGCACATAAGGTCCTTCTGCTCACCTGCCTCGGTTTCTGCCGCCGGCATCATGGATGTGAGTCTCAGGGTGGTCAGACCCACAGCAAAGCGATGACCTTTGCCACACAGGTGCTTCCCAGGGAAGCATGATCGAGGACCCTAGAGTCTTAGTTAAGTCTTTCATACATGGGGGTCAACCTGTGAAATCACTGATGCTTTTCGTATTTTTAGGACATGAGGGTTCTGTTTCCAAATCTTGATCCTCTTCCTCTCAGTCAGTTTGCACTCACCTTCAGCTGTAATGCTGCATGTGTTTCAGAGTATAATCAAATATAATAGCTTCCTCCAAAGCCAGTGGAGGTGATTTCAGATGAGCTGTTTCAAATCCTAAAAGATGATGCTGTTAAAGTGCTTCACTCAATATGCTAGCAAATTTGGAAAACTCAGCAGTGGCCACAGGACTGGAAAAAGCCAGTTTTAATTCCAATCCCAAAAAAGGCAATGCCAAAGAATATTCAAACTAACATACTATTGTACTCATCTCATATGCTAGTAAAGAAACTTTAAAAATCCTCCAAGCCAGGCTTCAACAGTATGTGACCTGTGAACTTCCAGATGTTCAAGCTGGATTTACAAAAGGCAGAGGAACCAGAGATAAAATTGCCACATCCGTTGGATCATTGAAAAAGCAAAAGAGTTCCAGAAAAACATCTACTTCTGCTTTATTGACCATGCTAAAGCCTTTGACTGTGTGGATCACAACAAACTGTGGACCATTTTTAAGGAGATGGAAATAGCAGATCACTTTACCTGCCTCCTAAGAAATTTGTATGCATGTCAAGAAGCAATAGAACTGGACATGGAACAATGGACTGGTTCAAAATTGTCCGGGGCGGGGGGGAAGTACCTGAAAGCTGTATATTGTCACTCTGGTTATTTAACTTATATGCAGAGTACATCATGCGAAATGCCAGGCTGGATGAAGCACAAGCTGGAATCAAAATTGCTGGAAGAAATATCAATAATCTCAGATATGCAGATGACACCACCCTTATGGCAGAAAGTGAAGAAGAACTAAAGAGCCTCTTGATGAAAGTGAAAGAGGAGAGTGAAAAAGCTGCCTTAAAGCTCAACATTCAAAAAACGAAGATCATGGCATCCAGTTCCATCACTTCATGGCAAATAGATGGGAAAATAATGGAAACAGTGACCAACTTTTTATTTTCTTTGGCTCCAAAATCACTGCAGATGGTGACTGCAGCCAAGAAATTAAAAGAGACTTGCTCCTTGGAAGAAAAGCTATGACCAAACTAGACGCATATTAAAAAGAGACATTACTTTGCCAACAATGGTCTGTCTAGTTAAAGCTATGGTTTTTCCAATAGTCATGTATGGATGTGAGAGTTGGACATTAAAGAAAACTGAGCGCCAAAGAATTGATGCTTTTGAACTGTGGTGTTGGAGAAGACTCTTGAGAGTCCCTTGGACTTCAAGGAGATCAAACCAGTCAATCCTAAATATTCCTGAATATTCAATGGAAGGTCTGATGCTGAAGGTGAAGCTCCAACACTTTGGCCACCTGATGCGAAGAACTGATTCACTGGAAAAGACACTGATGCTGGGAAAGATTGAAAGCAGGAGAAGAAGTGGACAACAGAGGATGAGATGGTTGGATGGCATTACCGACTTAGTGGACATGAGTTTGAGTAAGCTCCAGGAGTTGGTGATGGACATGGAGGCCTGGCGTGCTACAGTCCATGGGGTCGCAAAGAGTTGGACGTGACTAAATGCCTGAACTGAATTAACAGCTTCCCAGGTGGTGCAGTGGTAAAGAATCTGACTACCAATGCAGGAGACACGAGAGACCTGGTTTCGATCCCTGGGTTCGGAAGATCCCCTGGAGTAGGAAATGGCAACCCACTGCAGTATTCTTGCCTGGAAAATTTCATGGACAATGGAGCCTGGTGGGCTACAGCCCATGGGGCCACAGAGAGTCAGACATGACTGAGCAAGTGAGCACACAGCACACACACACATAATTAAATATAAGCCAAGAAGCCGGCCATACAATTGTTGGTAGCTATCAGCAAATATATTAATTAAATACATATATTAAAAACTTGTATTCAGCACATTTGTATCACAACCAGGTGAAGAGCATCCAAAGAGAGGAATTTTAATACAGAATCTTACAACCCTCTTCCCCCTTCTCCCACCAGGCTCCTCTGTCCATAGAGTCTTCCAGGTGAGAATACTGGAGTAGGTTGCCTCTTTCCCTTAATATTTACTAATTTAATTCTATTTTAGAGTTCTCTACACATAACTGCTTAAGATAAATTACCGGCCTTTGATTGACTTTCTTAAACAATGATAAATTGTGGTTAAGACAAGTATTTCCTGTGTACACACAATGTCAAGTTTACTTAGACCTCTGAGGCAAGAGGGTTGCCTCGCTGGTACTACTGCATTCAAGAAGGCATAATGAGGTTGGTTCATAGAATGTGGAAGTCAAATCTGGAGACCTGAACCAAATGCACTGCCAGGATAAAGAGGTATTGCTGGCAGGAGCAGGGTGCAGACTGGACAGAGTGTGTCTCTTCTCCTTCCAGCCTTCTGAGGCACTCTCCAGTGCTTCCTACAGGTATCCTCACTGAAACCCAGCAGGCAAAAGAGAAACGTGTTTTGCACAGTCCCAGTCCCAGCATTACAAACTGAGTACAGACAGGTGGATCTGAAACTGAAAACCAGCAGCACATCCCTGACCTCAGGGATCCCACCTGACCTCAGGGCTCAGTAGTGTGTTCACTTCACCCGCCTCTTGGCAACAACTCGGGGCTGTTCATTTGAAAAATCCAACTTGTCTCCTCCAGAAACAGATACGGGTTTTTGTTATTAATGTTGAAACAGAGCACACAAGTCACCCACTAAATCTCCACTAACAGAAGCAATGAAACTGACGCCAGAGATGAATAAACGCAACCTTGATTGTGTGAAGCATCTTAACTGGTGAAATATAAATACAAATTGGCCCCAAATCTCTCAGAATAACAAAATCAATCCTCATAAGTCATTTTACCCGAATACGCAGGTCTGCTTCTCCTCTCTATTCTAAAGTGAATGTGGATTTCTCAGTAAGCCAAGGACTGACAGGCTTGTTGATAGATTTTTGTGTTTTTTCCTTTCTTCTCACTGGTACCTTTCTCTTCAGCACTTCTTCTAGAAAGGAAATGCAGCAGTGAACTTCCAATGAATCCACTCAGTGAATTTCCAGTGAACTCATTCAGCTGCTCTCTCCACTGCTTTTTCAGAGTTTCAATGGGAAAGAACATAGAACCATGCAACAAACTCTGAGGCCCTGCAGCCAGATTCTGTGAAGTCTGGGGGTATGCAGAGCCCTTGCCTCATGCCTTGGGCAGGACACAGACTTCCTCAAAAGTTTACAGACATCAGATGTGTTGCTACTTACCCTATGACTGCCTGCTAAGATGTAGGGTCATGCAGTATCCTGGGGAACTTGGAGTGTTCCTCTACAGATCGTCCCAACAACGCAAAACAAGGCAGGGGAGGTGGGGCTGTAGGAGGACCATGTTGCCAGGCTGCTCCTGCTACCTGTGATGAGCATCTGAACCAAGGAAGCTCCCACTGGTAAGGCTGGGGGAAGACGGGCACCAGTCAGGAGCTGCAAATCATGACTCAGGAAGTCTATACCTACAGGACTCACGAGAAAAAGGAACTAACAAATCTAAGGGAAGAGATTTAAGACAGAAAACCAAAGCAGAAGTTTAGGATGATCATGATCACTCTTTCTTCTCTTTTCCACCAATTCATTCCATCCCACATTCTATAAGGTGGCCAAGCAAACTCCAAGATAAGCAACAATTTAGAACGTATGCACAAAAATCTACCAACAAAAAGAGGGACGTATAATAAAATACGAGCAATGGGCAAATAGACAACACATTGCAAAGGGGAATCATCAAAAAGAAACACAGAAAGAATTCACAGTCATAGTCAACTGTAGCCTCAAAGAAATTGCATAAAGCTTATTAATTATTTTAAAAAATCTCAAAGAGATTCAATGGTTCAAAGGAGAGATTATGAGTTATTATGAATGAATGAATGAAAATTAAACAGGCAGAATTTAAAAAATAAAAGAAAAAAGATAAAATAGGTAAAGGATAAGCCACACATAAACCATATCCAATAGAAGCCAAACTTGTGTTCATTAATCAAGGCATCAGTTAGAATATATGGGAAAAATTTTAAAAAACAATAAGCATAATTTAAGTATGGAAAATAATATACTGGAAAATAGATCAACAAAATAAGCAAAAAAGTATAAATAAATAAGAAGAAATTAATACAGTTTTTAAAAGATAAACTTAATAAAAAAATTACAAATAATAAAAAGGAAAAAAGGAATAAAACAAAAGCTGCTTCTAAAAATTTTAAATAGATGAAGCCCTGGAGAAGGGAAAAAACAAAAGTTAATAATATTACAAATAAAATCAAAGATTTAAATACAGAAGAGATCAAAGGACTTAAGGGAATATCATCTTCAATTCCATATCAACATTTTTGAAAAACTAGAGGAAATGGATGGTTTTCTAACAAAATAGATGCCAAAGCTGGTCCAAGAAAAGGGAGAAAAATTTAAAATACCAACAGGTAAAAAATTGGTAGTAAATATTAAAAAACCAATTTTTAAAATCTGCCGTCTTAAAAAGACACTTTCCCCAGACATTTTTATTGTGGGCTTTACAGACAAGTCAATATAAAACAGATAGTTCCAAGTCACATGATAGTTAAACTGCTGCAGACCACAGCAAAAACAAAAAGAGAGAGAGTTATTTACAAAGTTAATATTACCTTAACACCAATATTAATTAAAGTATGCAAATTCCATTCATGAATATAGATACAAAAATTCAAAATAAAATATTAGCAAATTAAGTGCACAGTATATTGAAAAAATAACACACCATGACCAAGAAGTATTTCTTTAGAGGAATGTAGGCAGTTCTTTTAGGAAACTCAAAAGGCAATGAATGCCATTATGATACGAAAAAGACTGATTAACCCCAAAACGTATATTAAAGAAGTTACTGAGCTTTGAGTATATTTTAAAAATATAGACATTTACACCAATAAAGCATGTCATATGGGGCAAAAAAATCAGTTTTCTTAGATTTCTTTATAACAATGAAGTGAAAGTGAATGAAAGTGAAAATGTTAAGTTGCTCAGTCATGTCCAACTCCTTGAGACCCCACAGATTGTAGCTCACCAGGCTCCTCTGTCCATGGAATTCTCCAGGCAAGAATAGGGAGCAGGTAGCCTTTCTCTTCTACAGGGGATCTTCCCAACTCAGGAATCAAATCCGGGTTTCCTGCATCGAGGGCAGATTCTTCAGCATCTAAGCCACCAGGACTACTTATAGAAGAATCTGCTACTCCCATCTCTGAGTTCATGTTGGGGAACTCACAACCAATAGTTGTATAATACCTCAAGGCAGAAAAGTGCAGTGGTGTCTCCACATTTCCAAAGGAAAAAAAGTTTGATTCAAGACTTCCTCTTGCAAGACTGACATTCTCAGCTGAAGTAAGAATTTAAGGATTGCAATCCCCAAAACTCATTTTTTACAAATACACACGTGTGTATACCTGCACACACAACATACAAAGAAATACACTTACACACTGGCACACAGATGTGCACACATACAAAATAGGCATTTAAGCAAATACATCACACCACAGGCATGCACACAGACATGCACATGTGCACATTTTGTTTTCTAAATCCTTTTTCTTAACTGTAGGGGGATTTTTAAGTACAAATATACAGTGAAACGGAGAAGGCAATGGCACCCCACTCCAGTACCCTTGCCTGGAGAATCCCATGGACAGAGGAGCTTGGTAGGCTGCAGTCCATGGGGTCACTAAGAGTCAGACAGGACTGAGCGACTTCACTTTCACTTTTCATTTTCATGCATTGGAGAAGGAAATGGCAACCCACTCCAGTGTTCTTGCCTGGAGAATCCCAGGGACGGGGGAGCTGGTGAGCTGCTGTCTATGGGGTGGCACAGAGTCGGACACGACTGAAGTGACTTAGCAGCATACAGTGAAAATTATTTACTGTATTTCAGCAACTCCTTCAGTTTAATTTTAGGGTCTTTTAAATAGAAATAGATTCATAGACATAGAAAACAAATAAAAGGTTACCAAAAGAGAAAGGGGCGGGAGATGGTGAGGGAAAGGAGGTCTGGCACGCTGCAGTCCATGGGGCTGCAAAGAGTCTAACACACACGACTGGGTGACTGAACTGCCACAACAAAGGAGAAAGGGGGGTGGGATAAATTAGAAGCTTGAGATTAATACACACACACTACTATATATAAGGGCTTCTATGTATAAAATAATCAAGAAAGGCCTACGTATAGCACATAGAACTCTACTCAATATTCTGTAATAACATAAACAGGGAAAGAATCTGAAAAAGAATATATATATATATATATATATATATATATATAGCTACATCACTTTTCCATATACCTGAAACCAACACATTATAAATCAATTATAACTTTAAAATTTTTTCAGTATCTTTTTTTTTCAAAAATCAAGTGAAAGTCAAGGAAGGTTCTATTTAATATATTTTATTTAAATTAGCATGTTTCATAAGAGCTCAGTTTTCTAAATTATTTTTACCTATCCTGTTTGAATGTATAGATTAAAATACCTATAGAATAGAGTTCATCAAATATTAAGAATGTTATTTCTGAATGAACTTTTGAGTGATTCTAGTTTCTTTTATTACTTGAATCTCTTATATCCTTTTCTACAAAGGAATTTTATATCCTTTTCTATAAAGCCCATACAGTTCTTTGTTTACAAAATAAAAATAGGGGGAAATAAGAAAAAAGGAGAAAAAAAATCATATAACCATAATGTTTTGGTGTATCTGCTGAATGAGTCAAAGAAAATAGTATAACGGAGTTTCAATTCTGTAAATCAAACTTTACAACAGGAAACATGAGATGAGACAGCCATTCCAAACACTTAATGGGCATCCCTACCTTTCTCTTATTCAATAATAGAAATTAGAGCTGGATAAGGCCTTCCCGTCTCCTGTGTTTCCTGTGGTGTATTTTCTTGGGTTCTTTTAGTTTCATATTAAATGACTCAAGTGTCAGGGTTTCATCTATTTCCCATTACAGAAACCAACTGTTCTCTTACATCCACAAGATGACAACGGCTCCTAAAAATGTGAGGGAAGACTACACCTCATTATTGAGTTCTAACAGGGCCCTGCCTGAGGACCTTCTAGTCACGCCACAGGCACTAGATTCTGATTAAGCAGCTATGACACTATAAATTAGACTTATTATGGGTATTTTCAGTAACAAGAAGAAAACCTGAGGCCCGCTTTTGAGTATTCGTATATTCTTGGCCACGATGCCTTGCTAACCCTATGTCAAAGCTTGTGAAATTATAAATGGTCATTTAAGAAAAGGAGATTCTAGCCCTGCCCAACTTTATGTGGAAATAGAATTCTGAAGTCTACTCAGTTTTGAACTTACTTTGCTTCTCCTTCCTAAGCATACACACAAGCCCGTACACACACACACATACCCACAGACCCACATACACATCCCACTCGTGGGGCTGCCTTCCTGAGAAGCATAGTAACCGACAGAGCTCCAGTGGGAATATGCTATTTTTTATGGTTAAGAGAATAGACATAAAATTCTACAATGTAAATGAGGAATGCAAGGTGGTGACAGCTAGTGAAATGGGCTAAATCAAATCTAGACCCACAAATAACAACATGACTACTGCTCTCAGTTTAGATTTTGGATGACTTCCAGTTCTGATTTTTCCATGTCTTAAGAATGAAAGCAAAACTAATACAATTATGTAAAGTTTAAAAATAAAATAAAATTAGAGGAAAAAAAAATAAATAAAGATAAAGGAGCCAATAAAAAAAAAAAAAAAAAAAGAATGAAAGCATTATTTTATAAGAAAAAAAAACAAGTTTTTTAAAGGATAGTTTTCTCCCCTCTCAGCCTCACTCCTCTTCCTCAAACTCTCTGAAGACAGTTCCAAAAATTGAATCCCTATTCCTTTCATTCGAGTGACTCTGGCAAAAACCAAACTAATCAGCTCTGAAAGGATCTATTAAGATTTCCTGCTAATATTAATAGAAACCAGGACATCTTGAGAAATGGCTGTTCTAGGGTGGGGACAGAGAAGATGCAAGATTCGCCTGGAACTTCAGTTTGCTTCAGAGCAAGGAAGTGCTCAAAAATAAATGATGAGGCGTGTCACAAGGTCACAGCTACCAGGTTACATGAGATGGCTACCCAAGACAAATACCAAACAATTTAAATGCCAAACAATTAAAGGATTAGTAAAGTATAAGGCTTTGAGGAAAAACTGGGACTCTGTGAGTCTGTAATGAAAACAAATAGGGAAAGAAAGATACAAGATAAGGGTACACATTTGATGCAAGAGAATGTCAAGTACCAACTGCTAAAGTGGACTGAATGCTGGAGTTGGCAAATCATCATTTTGCAACCATTATAATAAGGACTGGTTCAGGGTAGAATCATAAACAGATACTAAATATAGGAGGGAAATTACCAACTATAGGGAGGCAAAATTTACACATAGTATTAATAAGAGGTACCCTTTATTTGTACAGTTAGAAGTTTCAACAGATTTTTTCACTGTTGTATCCACCACTAAAATCAAGATTAGAAACATTTCTCTCTCCTCAAAATTCCTACGTGCCCCCCTTCAGTCAACACATCCCCACCATCCTTAGTCTCTAGCAACCAATAATGCCTTCTTTTACTAGATATTAGTTTTACCTTTTCCAGAATCTCACATAAATGGAATCATACAGTACCTATTCTTTGCCTGGTTTCCTTCTCAGAACATAACATTTTTGAGATTCATCCATTCTGTTGCATGTATAAGAATGCCACTCTTTTTTTTTAACTACTGAGTAGTATTCCATGGTATATCAGCATGCTATAACTTGTATGTGGTTCCCTCTTGATGGGCATTTGAGTTGTTTTTGGTTTGGGACTATTGTGAATAAGGATGATGTGTACATTCATGCACAAGTCTTTGTGTGGACTTGTGCTTTCATTTCTCTTGGGTTAACAACTAAGCGCAAAACTCCTAGGTCATATGAGAAGTGCATGTTTAACTTCATAAGAAACTGTCGGATATTGTTCAAGGCAGCTGCACCACTTTCCATTCCCATAGTAAGCATGAGAATTACAGTTGCTTCACATGCTTGTTATGATCAGTCTTCATAATTTTAGCCATTCTAGTGGGTGGATGGTAGTACATCTCATGGTAGTTTTAACTTTCATTCGAAGAATAAGCTTTGATAAGGAGCGGGATATTTGCAAGGTCTTAAAACATCTCACCACAGGCTGTTTATTAGTAGCGAGAGAAAATGACAGCATCCACACAGTGGAGAAATCTGGCAAAATTAACATCACAGATGGCAGGCAAGTGGAAATCATATACCTCCAAACAACACACACTAAGAAGAATACAATGTCACTTATGTATAGTACCATTCTGACTGAGGGTATATAGGAATCATCACAGAGGGGCTTCCTTGGTGGCTCAGTGGTAAAGAAACTGTCAGCCAACTTAGGAAATTCAGGTTCAATCCCTGGGTTGGGAAGATGCCCTGGAGAAGGAAATGGCAACCCACTCCCAGTACTCTTGCCTGTAAAACCCCATGGGCAGAGGAGCCTGGTGAGCTATAGTCCACTTGGTCACAAAAGAGTCAGACACAACCTAACGACTAAAAAACAAATCATCACGAAACATACATAGACCAAAAATGAAGAACATTCTTCTTTTAAAAAGAAGTAAGCCAGAAGGAAAACCACCAATACAGTATAATAACGCATATATATGGAATTTAGAAAGATGGTAACTATAACCCTGTGTATGAGACAGCAAAAGAGACACTGATGTATAGAACAGTCTTATGGACTCTATGGGAGAGGGAAAGGGTGGGAAGATTTGGGAGAATGGCATTGAAACATGTAAAATATCATGTATTAAACGAGTTGCCAGTCCAGGTTTGATGCACGATACTGGATGCTTGGGGCTAGTGCACTGGGACGACCCAGAGGGATGGTATGGGGAGGGAGGAGGGAGGAGGGTTCAGGATGGGGAACACATGTATGCCTGTTGTGGATTCATTTTGATATTTGGCAAAACTAATACAATTATGTAAAGTTTAAAAATAAAATTAAATTAAAAAAAAGAAAGAAAAAGAAATTACATTGTTCAAAAATGTCAACGGCATAAAAGATAAAGAATTTTTTTTTCCTAATCTGGAACAATTCCCTAATCTGGAGAATTATTTCATCTTAGGGAGACTAAAACTCCTAATAGTTAATGCCGTACTTGATCCTAAATGGATCCTGCAATACAGGAGAAAAATCCACACACATGTACAGAAATATTATAAAAGGCTGTATAGAGTAAATTGGTCTAAAACGGGTCTATAATGAAGTAGATTAGGTAAAAGTGTTATACCTATGCTAACTTTACTGACGTTGATCAATGTATTAAAGTCATGAAGAAAATAGTCTGCTTCTTTGGAAATTTACACTGAAGTATTTAGGGGTACACAATTATATTGTTTTCAACTTTCAAATGGTTCCCATGAAAGAATATATGAAAGAGAGAAGAAATTATTGAGCTGCTGCTGCTGCTGCTGCTGCTGCTAAGTTGCTTCAGAAATAGGTCCAAATGGGGCTAAAATCTGGGTACAGGGTGTACTGCATTTCTTTGTACTATGTCTATAACTTTTGAAGTTTGAAATTATTTCTAAATAAAACAAGTCTTTAAGTAGTTAGGCCAGATTGGATTAAATGGCACGCACTTTGTTTCCCACCTAAAGATCCCTAGAAATTAGAAGGAAAGGGTGAGTTTTTCAACAATCAATAGCAGCAATAGGAAAACATGAGTGACATACGTGGACCCGAAATGTTCTGGTCCTAAAACCTTAATAAGCAGAGAAGGGAGAACTTAGAACTCAAAACAAATATATACTTCTTACCACTTCCCCTACAAACACCAAAATCCAGATCTAAAAATAACACATGTATACCTGTGGTGGATTCATTTTGATATTTGGCAAAACTAATATAATTATGTAAAGTTTAAAAATAAAATAAAATTTAAAAAAAATAAATAAATAAAAACGGTCAGTTGGTTTCAAGTTAGGTACAAGCACAGGAGAATGAACTTTAAACTCTTACACCTTAACTGGGTCTTGAAGCAAAAGCTGTTTACAAGTTCCGGGATTGTGGGTGACGGCAGCGATGCGGCTCTGTCCCTCTGTACTGACGAAGCGTGAAGTTCTTCTGGGGGTCCCGACCCAGGCCTGGCCATGGTTAACAGTGTGGGCCCAGAGTTCCCGTGACCAATAGGAAGCAGTAAACAGGACCCAGGGAGGACACAGCCTCTGCTTTCAGAGCAGGTCTTTATTTCAGTGTCGGCTGTCCCTGTGCTGCTCTTTTCAAATCTCTCTGACCCCTAGTCTCTAGTCCTCAATACTACAGACTTACTATGCCTGCTTCTCTCAGACAAAATGAACTTCTCTGCATCACTAAACAGCTGACAAAGCCCATCTGGCCAAACCTGTTCTGTTACCAATTCAGTGGTTTCCTGAAAGTGCACAATCGTACTCTGGGTCACGGATTTCCAAGGCTCTCTCATCAGCCTCGGGTCTGCTAATCCACGCTTTCTCCTGAAAACTCCTACTTTTCAGAGTTTGGCAAGATAAATCATGTCTCTCCCTTACTTTGAGAAGTTATAAATCTTTTGTTAACAACTTATAAATAGATCATCTTTTTCCTTTGTCCTTACAAGCCAATCTTTCTAATTTCCTAATTTCCCAGAGTCCCATTGCTTTTCTCAGAAGCTCTTTTCAGTCACGTTGAAGTATTGGAAGCAAGCTGCCAAGCAGTCACTTTTGATTCCATTCAAGGTGATACATTGGAACCTTCTTTAATTACTAATAGGGAAAGGTCAAAGGTCACCTTCCCTCAACTGCCAGGTATGTCATTTCATATTAAAGAACAAAGAAAGTATAACCAGGAATATCAAGTAATTAATTAGCCTAATTTTTAGAAGCTTTTACACCAGCTTCCAAAAATCATATTGAGATCCAACCAGATCTAACTTAGCTATTTCCATGCCACAGGACATTTGCAGCCGATGACTTACCTGCTACCCCTCAGGTCAAGTCCTCTGGCCTATCTGGTTTTCTTTTTTCAGTTCTTGCTCATGAAAGTGTAGATTCTGAATCTTTGTAGAGGCGGTAGTCTAGATTTGTTTGTTCAGTAAAATCTCATATTATCACTTCTCTGTAGTCATGGCCTGGGTAGAATTTACTGGTGAAATATCACTCTGGCACCTGTGACGGCTCATCTTCCTCAGATACAAGTATTTCTCTTGAATAAAACAAGCCCAAACAAGCATATCCTGGACCTCTACTGGCCAAAAACATGGACCATTCACCTGCTTTACTCACCAACAGGGTGCATTTTAAGATGAAATTTTTAAAACAAATCAATGAAGATTTAAGGAAAGCATTTCCAACAGATTTACCCATTCCAGGCTGCTTATAATGGTGTGTGTAACAAAGCCAGATACCAAGAGAATGTGAATTGTTCAATGTCAGTAAATTACATGAGACACTATTTGAGGCCCTTTATCTTTTATTTTTATAATTTCATGCAAAAATATCAGTTAATATGGATTTATATGATTTCTCCATAATTAATCATTAGATCACATTTATTAAAGGGCTTCTGCTAAGTGCTTTATTTGTAGTATCACTTGAGTCTTTACAATAATAATACTCTGAGATAGATACTATTGCCTTCATTTTACAGAGGAGGAAACTGAGGCTTAGCAGGATTAAATAAATTGACCAAGATCACACAGTAAAGGACAGTAGAAGGACTCAAAGCCAGACTGGACTCATGATTAACTGTGTTCTAACTAACTCTTCTGTATCTCACCTCTTTTTTATCTCAATGTCTGTTCATGTGTTTCCAGAGTCAATGGAGTTAGATTTATTAGAACCTACTGTCAAGAACCATTCTACTTAAAACTACTTCAAACTGCTCTCTCTTCCATAATATTTTCAAAATGAACTGGCAACAAGTCTGTAAATTAGCTAAGTAGCATCTTCAGGCCTGACGAGCCCGCATCTGCAGGCTTGTTGATTCATATTCATTCCAATTTTACAAGTGCTGCCTCTCCTGTGTTTTACTGATAGCTGTTTTACAAGATCTTCATTACTTCCTAATTGTTCAGGCTTCTACATTAAGTTTTGCTTGTGAAGACAGATGGTTTGCATGCTTGTAAAGTTGGAATAATAAAAGAAAATGAGAATGCTATACCATCATCCCCAGGACTGATAAATTAGTAAATTAAATGTTCCTTTTTTGGAGTGCACCTCCATTGGCCAGTTTCTTATAAAATTCTGCAGAGAAGCAGAAGCCAAGAATAAATGAAGGGAACGTTAATCCATTTCATTAACAAGGAAACATGTCCACCACACAAGTAATCTGTTACTGAACCTTGAACAGAGGTGAACACTTTTCCTTCTCTCTTAAAAACTGCTATCTCCTAAGAAAGCCTGAAGTTTACAGGCATTCTGTGCCTTCCTCACAATGTATCTCTGTTTAGAAAGTTATTTCCCAATGGCAGGGTAACAGGCAGGAAGGCCAGGGGTCTCCAAAAGGAGGAAATAGCCTGCAAGTGTCAGACATTTTTTATCTCTCTTAAGCACCAGAAGGAAAGAAACTAGTGATATTTTTTCCTTCTCTATACAAATTCAAAAGGAGGTTTCTCTTAAAATACTGTGTTGCCATAATGACACCTGGTTTCACCTGAAGTTAACTATTCTCTAACCTAGAGATAACCAATGTTCTTATGGAAATGTTTGTCTTAAGCTATGCTAATGTGCTATGCATTTACCCCAAACTCTTTCTTCAAGTTGTCCCTCCTCTTGGCTCAGAATCTACTTGACAAACCAGTATGTTATACTCAGATATTGTTCCCCTAATCTATGTAAGTGAAACTATTTGTATGGTGGTCTACCCTTCTTCAAGATTCAAGTTAATCATTTTATGGCCCAGGATAAACCATTTGGTGCCAAGATTATCCCAAAATGCATCTTATGGGTGAGGGGCCTGGTGCCATTCTGAATTTTAAGACATTCCTTTCTTTCATTAACAGACTGCTAGTGACTATATAACATCCAGCTGAAGACTAGCAGTGGGGTACTCTTTCTGCCCCCTTCTGATGCCTATGTCAGAAGCTTTCTCTATCTCCTTTATAAAACTTTATTACACAAAAGCTCTGAGCGATCTCTATCTCCTTTAATAAAACTTTATTACACAAAAGCTCTGAGCAATCAAGCCTCATCTCTGTCCCCGGATTGAATTCTTCTCCTCCGGGGGCCATGAATCCCGGCATCTTTGCATGATTCAACAACAACCTTTCACCACCTTTCCCCACAACTTCGACTCCTACCCTTAAGGTTGCTGTCGTTTAGTCTCGATGTCGTGTCTGACTCTGTTGCAATCCCAGGGACTGTAGCCCACAAGGCTCCTCTGACCATGGGATTTCCCAGGTTAAGAATACTGGAGTGGGTAGCCACTCCCTTCTCCAGGGGACCTTCCCAACCCAGGGATCAAACCCAGGTCTCCTGCATTGCAGACAGATTCTTTACCATCTGAGCCACCAGGGAAGCCCTTTCCACTAGCTGTTAGTAAATGTTGAAGGAATGAACAAATAAATGGCAAAATGTGGCATCCCAACTCATAGCATTTAACTCAGATTCACCAGACACACCTGCCAAAAAGTCAAGACAGAGACCACAATGCACATATGGCATGAGATCCCAGCCATCATTCACACAATGAGCACATCCTACAAGCAAACATAACATTAGATAGGTTACCCTGATCTTCCTACCTATCTCCATTACTTCAATTCTTACCAGCTATGATCCTAAAAGTTAAAAAGTATAATTTTATGATGGTGCCTAAATGTAAGCCAAATATCTCTTCAGACTCAAGAAAGAATTCTGAAACTCCTTTTGCCTAAAATGATACATGTTTTGATTAATATGCAATAGAGCTGTAAATTTGCTACCATACTTTTTAAATACCAAACAGCTAGTCCCTTGGACTGCAAGGAGATCAGTCCATCCTAAAGGCAATCAGTCCTGAATATTCAGTGCAAGGACTGATGCTGAAGCTGAAACTCCAATACTTTGGCCACCTGATGTGAAGAACTGACTCACTGGAAAAGACCCTGATGCTGGGAAAGATTGAAGGCAGGAGGAGAAGGGGATGACAGAGGATGAAATAGTTGAATGGCATCACCAACTCGATGGACATGAGTTTGAGTAATCTCTGGGAGTTGGTGATGGACAGGGAGGCCTGGTGTGCTGCAGTCCATGGGGTCTCAAAGAGTCGGACATGACTGAGCAACTGAACTGAACTAACTGAGGTAGTATAGCCTCAAATTCTCCCCTTTAATTGACCCTTTTTTTTTCCTGCCTGCCTCTCACTTTATACACTTTATACTCCACAGGGGAGCCACTTTCAACTAACACAATACTTCTAAACATTTGAACTGAACTTAAAATTCTCCAAGCCAGGCTTCAGCAATACGTGAACCGTGAACTTCCAGATGTTCAAGCTGGTTTTAGAAAAGGCAGAGGAACCAGAGATCAAATTGCCAACATCTGCTGGATCGTCAAAAAAGCAAGAGAGTTCCAGAAAAACATCTATTTCTGCTTTATTGGCTATGCCAAAGCCTTTGAATGTGTGGATCACAATAAACTGTGGAAAATTCTTCAAGAGATGGGAATACCAGACCACCTGACCTACCTCTTGAGAAACCTATATGCAGGTCAGGAAGCAACAGTCAGAACCAGACATGGAACAACAGACTGGTTCCAAATAGGAAAAGGAGTACATCAAGGCTGTATATTGTCACCCTGCTTATTTAACTTATATGCAGAGTACCTCATGAGAAACGCTGGGCTGGAAGAAGCACAAGCAGGAATCAAGATTGCCGGGAGAAATATCAATAACCTCAGATATGCAGATGACACTACCCTTATGGCAGAAAGTGAAGAGGAACTAAAAAGCCTCTTGATGAAAGTGAAAGTGGAGAGTGAAAAAGTTGGCTTAAAGCTCAACATTCAGAAAACGAAGATCATGGCATCTGGTCCCACCACTTCATGGGAACTAGATGGGGAAACAGTGGAAACAGTGTCAGACTTTATATTGGGGGGCTCCAAAATCACTACAGATGGTGACTGCAGCCATCTACATGAAATTAAAAGACGCTTACTCCTTGGAAGAAAAGTTATGACCAACCTAGATAGCATATTCAAAAGCAGAGACATTACTTTGCCAACAAAGGTCCATCTAGTCAAGGCTATGGTTTTTCCAGTGGTCCTGTGTGGATGTGAGAGTTGGACTGTGATGAAAGCCGAGTGCCGAAGAATTGATGCTTTTGAACTGTGGTGTTGGAGAAGACTCTTGAGAGTCCCTTGGACTGCAAGGAGATCCAACCAGTCCATTCTGAAGGAGATCAGCCCTGGGATTTCTTTGGAAGGAATGATGCTAAAGCTGAAACTCCAGTACTTTGGCCACCTCATGTGAAGAGTTGACTCATTGGAAAAGACTCTGATGCTGGGAGGGATTGTGGGCAGGAGGAAAAGGGGACGACGGAGGATGAGATGGCTGGATGGCATCACCGACTTGATGGATATGAGTTTGAGTGAACTCCGGGAGTTGGTGATGGACAGGGAGGCCTGGCATGCTGCGATTCATGGGGTCGCAAAGAGTCGGAGATGACTGAGCAACTGAACTGAACTGAACTGAAGCCATCTGCAGTCAGCACACGGTCCACACTGGTGGGAGAGCATATGTTTGGTTCTTAGTACTTAATATTATTGACACTATTCTGAGTCGTGCATATTTAGATGTAAAAAATTATAAGAAGTCACTAAATTCAGGCCAACCATCAAAATACCAAGGTCTGGCTGCAGTGACAATTACTCCAAATTTAGTGGCTTAAAATAACAGAAATTTATTTTCTCGCAGTCCTGGAGGCCAGGAGTGTGAAATCAGGCCAATTTAAGATGTTAGCAGGACTGTGCTCCTTCTAGAGTTTCTAGGGGAGAATCTATTTCTTGTCTCTTCCAGTTTGCTGTGGCTGCTGGCATTCTTTGGCTCATGACCACATCTCCCAGCCAGATCTCTCTACCTTGTTTCCATTACACCTTCTTCTCTGTGTTTCTGTAACATCCCTCTCTGCTCCCTCTTACAACCATATGTGTGATAGAATTTAGAACCCAGGATAACATTCCCACGCCAAGATTCTTAACTTAATCACATCTGTAAGAACGGTGTTTCCATATGAGGCAACATTTACAGATTCCAGGCATTACCTGGTACTTCTGGGGAGTCATTATTCAGCTTACCACATCTCTGCAAAAGTATAGATAAACTAAGACAACTTTGAATGGTTCAAGTAATGGATGCGTACTGGAATCCAATAGCAGCTGACTATAGATCAAAGTTGGTTTTCTCCTGATCTCTGATACATGTCAGGGGATTAAAAGTACTGATTTCCTTGAATATACAGATACATCTCATCCCCCCTGAGCAGCCTTGGCTCATGACCCCACTATGAGGTTACACCCAAGCTTCTGTCACACTCCCAGCCAATTTCATCAATGAATAACAGAAAATTTACTGAAAACTGAAGAGGGGAGGGGAAAGTAGAAGGAGAGTGGAAAACATAACTAGCAACACACAGCACATTTTCATTTTAAACAATTCCTCCCAAGGCAACGTTTTTCCCCTCCTGCAGTTGCCGCTATAGTCACTAAGCCTTTCACCATCCTTGTCTCCTTTATTCTTCGAAAATCTTCTTGTCACAAGCAACTCAATTCTTGCACCAAGCTTGCAAATTTCAGTCAGCAAAGCAAAATCCCTGCAGTTATCTAATCCTGCCACCCTCAAAGTAATTTGAAAAAAAGCCATCCGATCTTGAGCAAGCCCTCTGCTGTCTTAGCTCCAACTGTGTATCAGCTTGTTCACTTGACCAACACAGCTCTTCCTAAAAAGGAATCTGCTACTAAATAAAATAACAATGTTCATAATAAAATCCTGACGGTGAATGAATCATTGTTTCTACCTCTCTTCACGGTCCTGAACAACTTGTCCTCTGAAGTGAAGTGAAGTGAAGTGAAGTGAAGTGAAGTCGTTCAGTCATGTCCGACTCTTTGCAACCCCATGGACTATAGCCTACTGGGCTCCTCCGTCCATGGGATTTTCCAGGCAAGAATACTGGAGTGGGGTGCCATTGCCTTCTCCAGAGGATCTTTCTGACCCAGGGCTCGAACCAGGGTCTCCCGCAGTGTAGGCAGACGCTTTACCATCTGAGCCACAAGGGAAGCCCTGTATTGTCCTCTGAAGAAGCTGGAAAAAACAAATCCCCCACTTCATCAAAAGACTCCATATAAATTATAGAATTTCACAAAGATGAATTCTTATTTCTGTCCTTCTCAAAAACTAACTTGATTGCTTTTATGTTATCATGGTTCCTAGTAAACATTTCTGGAGCAAACACATTATTTTCTATTTAGGCTTTACAAGAGTTAAGAAAAAGTTTTTAAATGTTTAAAACATTTTTTTCTGGGCTTTTCCTTTCACAAGCTAGTAGGTTTCCAAGAGATTTTAAAAATTCTCCAAATATGCCTGGCAGCATTGTGGAAATAACAGAATTTTGGATATATTTTCTGGATCATGTTCTGTATCTAGTTATCTAGTTTATAAGTATCTGGAAAGATTAATTTTTTTCAATCAATAGTTTAGTAGTTAGACATCCATAATGAAAAGGCTTTGCCCTTCTCAGCTGTACATGAATCATTTCCTCCAGCTCTCTGACACATACAGACTTTTTACAAGGATTAAATTAAATTAGCTGAAATCCCAATCTGTCTTCTAGGCACCATGAATGAGTGACATCATCCTTGCCACCAAGAAGCATGCAGGATAGGAGAGGACAGTAACTCAGCGGTTTGCCCAGCAATCAGAAAGGCATAAGCACATTAAGTCATTGGTAACAAATGACAACACAGGGAAGCTGTTTTTCATCACCTGTTTTAGGGCCAAAATTGCTTTTCACACTAGAGATTAGAAGACTCTCAAGATCAGATGAGAAGGCGATGGCACCCCACTCCAGTACTCTTGCCTTGAAAATCCCATGGACGGAGGAGCCTGGTGGGCTGCAGTCCATGGGGTTGCTAAGAGTCGGACACAACTGAGTGACTTCACTTTTATTTTTCACTTTCACGCATTGAAGAAGGAAATGGCAACCCACTCCAGTGTTCTTGCCTGGAGAATCCCAGGGACAGGGGAGCCCGGTGGGCTGCCATCTATGGGGTCGCATAGAGTCAAACACGACTGAAGCGACTTAGCAGCAGCAGCAAGATCAGGTAGTTTGAGAATGAAGCCTAGCATTTGGGGGCCCAATTTGCATAAACATCTCTCAGAAATAGCAACAAGAGATAAAAGTGAGTCAACATTGATTTTAAAACCCATATGATAGATTAAAAATAGTCCATTGTCCTCAAAGAAATAGACGAGAAAGAGAAGGAGCCAGAAGTAGAGAAAGAAAAGAGGAAAAGGAAGAAGAGTAGGTATGAAAGGATCACAACTCTCAAAATGAAATAGTAGTGACAAAAGGTGTGTGTACACAGCACACTTACAGGTCCAAAATCTGCACTCAGAACAACTAGGTTCAGCTGGAATTCTTCACTGGAGTCTGCACAGGAGCATCAGAGGAGCAAGAGCCACCTCCCCGGGAAGGAAAGGCACTGTGCCAGGCTGGAGGCGGCTGGAGATGAGAAGGAAGTGGAACCAACACTCCCCTCGGGCCTCACCCAGCAGAAGACAAACAGGGTCTGCATTATCTGAACTATACTAATTCCTCTTTGATTTGGCCTTTTGGGGAAACAATTAGGAAACTCACAACGTCTACCTCATTGGGTTATTGTGAGAAGTCAATGAAGAATTCTGGATGGGTTTACTCTTTCCTGTACACTGTGTTGGGGGTCACAAACAAAACAACCCAAGATGATAACAGAATGGCCAGCCAAATGCAGGCTACTTTAGAGAATTGCAGCAGTAGCTGAGTTTTTCTTAATTTGTATGCTCAGGGTGCTAAGAGTCTAGTTCTAACTAGGGAAACCTTTTCAAATTGTGATCTGGAATCCTGGGGCTTCTGGTCTCCACATATGGTACAAGCCTGAAGACAGAGAAAAATGAGATCAGCAACCTGGGAAAGCATGGGGTGGGAGTGGGGGGTCATAAACAGGAAGCCTTTGAAAATGTCTCATAATCTCTAAAAATAAAAACGCCTTTAGCTACTCGCTGGAGCATTCCAGAAGCTGCGCCTCTGAAGAAGAACAAGGCGCTCCTCAGAGCTGACAGTTTTCAGGAGTCAAACAGTGTGAAAATACAATTTCTATTCTTACACAGCAAACTCCAAAGCCTCATGACTGCATCCAGGAGCAGAAGAGGTGCCTGCATAGCTCTGCTATTTGCTGGCCTGCAGTGAAGGGCATTGGCGATGACAAAAGGTATTTTCCCTCCCGCAGCAGCAAGCAGCCCATCTGTTATCCTGCCCCGGCACAGTGCCGGGGAAATCCTTCACGAACTAGAAGCCTCCTGCCAGAGATCCCTGGAAACACTCCCCAGACGATTCTGCCCACGCGCAGGAGCGCACGCTTCTTCCCAGCCTGCCTTTTTGTAATTTTCCTTTTTATTGCTCCAGAGAACAGCGCCTGTGATTTAAAAGTAGCAGGAGGGTCTGCCTTCAAAGTTGTCAAGAATTTTTCTTATTATTTTAACCCTAGAATGGCAATGATTGCCTCGATTCAGAGATACATATGGCTAAGAATGGCATCTTGTGGACAAGCTCACGGGAGGGGGAAGCTCATCAAAGCTGTGTCCATGCTTAAGCAGAGACCCTCCAAAGATCACTGAGACAAGTGAACTGCATAGAAACAGCACCCCTATGGCTGCTGGCTAGACTGCTGACACAGTCACCTGTCTTGCTGAGGGCCAGGTTGCAAGGACCTAGAGCTGAAGTGACAGCCCTGGGCACCTGAGCAGGGAGGACTCCCCCCTCCCTCGGGCTCCAGAAAGAAGGAGGAGAGGGAGCCAGAGTCCTTGGAGGGGGACAAATGCAGAATTGTCTCAGGGTTGGGGCACCCAAGACACATTTGGTCATCACCTAGAGGCAGGCATATGTATCTCTAGCCTGCTTTGGAAGGCTTCTGTGCAAAACACCTATTAGCTTCCCTACTGCTTGGCTTTGGGGATACAGAAATCTCTCCACCCACCAGCAAAGCGCTGCTTTCTTTGTGCTTTGCTTCAAGAGTTAATTCAAGTTTTCTCTGACCTGATTTGTGCTTTGGGGAATACTGGAGAGCTTTCTGAAACACACACCATCAGCCTCGGGTTTGCCTCCACAGATCAGATTGTCAGTCTGTTGCAATCAGCTCTGCCTCCTCAGCCAACGCCTGTATGTGATGCTTCTCTGTAAAATTGACAGTGACCCAGCCAAGGCACCTGGCAACCTGTGGGACACCAGGCACGGGAGCCAGGAGGATGCTGGCAGGCTGTTCCTGACCTTCAGAAGTCCCTGGCTTGTGCTCTGAGTCACAGTGCTGAGCGCTGCTTTCTTCTTTACCTCACTGCCAATTGCTGTTAATGATCTGGGGAGGGAAAGCCCTAAGCGAAGTCATTTTCAACAGGGAAACAAGAATAGCGCAGTAGCACCACCATTCTCAAGCTGGCAGAACTGCAAGAGAGAAACCGAAGGAAATCCTGGATGGATAAACGACCGTCCTTTTGTTAGTGCCTAAATGAAACTTTTGCCCACATCCATCTGAAATGCAGAAAGAAAGAAGTCGTGTAACCCACTTTATAAGTATCACAAAACAAGAGGAGGAGAGTTTTTACTGATCTGTTGAAGATAATTGATTCAAGCAACAATCAGGATATTCCAGTAATAAAACTACAAGTGGATTTTTGGCCTTTTGGTTTTCAGTATTTTGATTATCTACACAGATCGGAACAGTTGTATAATGGGCAGATCTTCATTTGATTCTGTATAGACACAGCCTTCTATGCTACTGAAGGAAACTAAGAATAGAATTCCTTCTTCTACAAACTTAAAATTTCAGCTCCATCATTGCAGGTACAATATATTTTTGTATAAGTAGGCAAGTCAACCCCCACGTCCTAGTGCTCTTCGGCACAAAGCACGTTACATTTTCAAAACTGGGAGAAAGTGTTTGAGTTGAGAAGTCCAAAGAACAATGTTTTAGGGGAGGGATGGATTGAGAATTTGGGATTAGCAGAGGGAAACTATTATATATAGGATGGACAAGAACAAGGTCCTACTGTATAGCCCAGGGAACCACATTCAATATCCTACAATAAACCATAATTGAAGGGAATATGAAAAACAATGTATGTATATATGAATATATATACATATACATGGGCTTTCCCGGTGGCTCAGATGGTAAAGAATCTGTCTGCAGTGCAGGAGACTCAGGTTTGATCTTTGGGTAGGGAAGATCTCCTGGAGAAGGAAACGGCTACTCACTCCAGTATTCTTGCTTGGAGAATTCCATGGACCGAGGAGCCTGGCGGGCTACAGTCCACGGGGTCACGAAGAGTCAAACACAACTGACCAAATAACACTTCACTTCATATACATATACATACATATGTATACACACGTACATATATAAAATTGAACCACTTTGCTGTGTACCAGAAACTAAACTAAACTAGTCATCATTGATGACCAACTTCCCAGGAAATGAAAACAACAAAAAGCAAGTGCTACATGGGGGAGAAATAGCCCTTCTGAGACGTGTGATGAGTAGGAGGCCAGACTGTATTATTATTATTATTAATTCATTCCTTAGCCCTGCAGGGGGGGGCCTGCAATTACTGAACAAGTGAAGTAAAACAGTACAATGGAAGACTTGGGTATGTGTCATTCCTCATTCCTTCACCCCAACTATCATGGCTTTTTAAGAAATATACAGACAGTCTTCTGCAAGACGATGACTGGAAAATGGGGCTACTTTATTAACATTTCCAAGTAATTTATCTTCAGATTTATTTATAATGTTATTGTTCTATCCAACTTGTTTTAGTTCAAAGGACATAGAAAAGGGACCATACACAGATCTTCCCCCATTTATTGAGCTTTCTCGCTGACATTTTGCTAGGTACTTTATATATTTTGTCTCATTTTTATACATCTACCAGTTCTATGAGTTGGGCATTATTTAAAAAAAAAAAAAATAAGGAAGAAGTATGGGGCTTCCCTAGTGGTTCAGATGGTAAAGAATCTGCCCACAATATGGGAGACTCAGGTTCGATCCCTGGGTTGGGAAGATCCCCTGAAGAAGGAAATGGCTACTCACTCCAGTAATTTTGCCTAGAATTCCATGGACAGAGTAGCCTGGCAGATCCATGTGGTCACAAAGAGTCAGGCACAACTGAGCTACTAACACACTTTTTCTCATCACGTTCACTAACTTCAGACTAGACAACAGTCAGTTCAGTTGCTGACTTGTGTCCAACTCTCTGTGACCCCAGGGACTGCAGCACACCAGGCTTCCCTGACCATCACCAACCCCCGGAGTTTACTCAAACTCATGTCCATAGATCCGGTGACGCCACCCAACTATCTCATCCTCTGTCGTGCCCTTCTACTCCTGTCTTCAATCTTTCTCAGCATCAGGGTCTTTTCCAATGAGTCAGTTCTTCACATCAGGTGGCCAAAGTATTGGAGTTTCAGCTTCAGTATCAGTCCTTCCAATGAATATTCAGGACTGATCTCCTTCAGAATGGACTGGTTGGATCTCCTTGCAGTTCAAGGGACTCTCAAGAGTCTTCTCCAACACCACAGTTCAAAAGCATTAATTCTTTGGTGCTCAGCCTTCTTTATGGTCCAACTCTTATATCTATATGTGACTTCTGGGAAAACCATAGCTTTGACTAGATGGACGTTTGTTGGCAAACTAATATCTCTGCTTTTTAATATGCTGTCTAGGTTGGTCACAGCTTTTCTTCCAAGGAGCAACTGTCTTAACTTCATGGCTGCAGTCACCATCTGCACCAAGAAAATAAAGTCTGTCACTGTTTCCATTGTTTTCCCATCTATTTGCCATGAAGTGATGGGACCAGATGCCATGATCTTCATTTTCTGAATGTTGAGTTTTAAGCCAGAGTTTTCCCTCTCCTCTTTCACTTTCATCAAGAGGCTCTTTAGTTCCTCTTTGCTTTCTGCCATAAGGATGGTGTTATCTGCATATCTGAGGTTATTGATATTTCTTCCAGAAATCTTGATTCTAGCTTGTGCTTCATTCAACCCATCATTTCACATGATGTAATCTGCATATAAGTTAAATAAGCAGGGTGACAATATATAGCCTTGACATACTCCTTTCCCAATTTGGAACCAGTCTGCTGTTCCATATATAGTTCTAACTGTTACTTCTTGACCTGCATACAGATTTCTCAGGAGACAGGTATGGTGGTCTGGTATTCCCATCTCTTGAAGAATTTTCCACAGTTTGTTGTGATCCACACAGTCAAGGCTTTGGCATAGTCAATAAAGAAGAATTAGATGTTTTTCTGGAACTCTCTTGCCTTTCTATGATTCAACGGATGTTGGCAATTTGATCTCTGGTTCCTCTGCCTTTTCTAAATCCAGCTTGAACATCTGGAAGTTCATGGTTTATGTCCTGTTGAAGCTTGGCTTGGACTATACTACAAAGCTACAGTAATCTAAACAGTATAAGTTAAGCATTATTTCATCTGTTGTGCACTAAATGAAACCAAAGCACAAGCTTAGGTTAATAGATAGCAGAGAGGTCCTTAATTGTCTGACCTGTTAGGCTGAACACTCCATGAGATCAGAGACCACTTCCCCATTGTTTCCAGTTATAAACATGACCTTTAGTAAACACACACACAGCACAGTTCTTGACACACAGTAGATGTCCAGTTAATACCTGCTGAAGGACTAAACAGAAGAAAAAGGGGAAAAAAGATTATCTTGAAAGTAGATAGACTGCTGCTGCTGCTGCTGCTGAGTCGCTTCAGTTGTGTCCGACTCTGCAACCCCATAGACAGCAGTCCATCAGGCTCCCCCGTTCCTGGGATTCTCCAGGCAAGAACACTGGAGTGGATTGCCATTTCCTTCTCCAATGCAGGAAAGTGAAAAGTGAAAGTGAAGTCGCTCAGTCATGTCCGATTCTTAGTGACCCCATGGACTGCAGCCTACCGGGCTTCTCCATCCATGGGATTTTCCAGGCAAGAGTACTGGAGTGGGGTGCCATTGCCTTCTCCGGGGTAGAAAGACTAAGAAACCATAAATAAATCTTTGGTTAGCCATTCTTATTTTTTATTTTGATGATAATTTTTCAGCTCCCATACTTCTATTGGTTTTCAATATATACATAAGGAAAGCTGGAGTTATTTTTTCCCAGCCATAGTAAGACATGAATAAAAGAACCCAAAATTGGCCAAAATTCCACAACTACTAAAAAGGAAGGAGCCTCTGGACCCTGGGGATTAAGAGTTGCATGGAAATTGGGTTTTATTAGAAACAATAGACTTACAGCACCAGAATAAATCTCAGTGTTATCTAGCTCACCTCCTAGCTTCAAACACAGAAACACTTAACTCAGCCAATACAGAACCTTGAGTCTAAGGAAAAGCAACTTAATACAAGAAGGCCAGCAAAGATAAGCCTCTATTTACAATTTTGTGTCAGACAAAGTTGGAAGAGACCCTCAGGGATCAACAGCCATTCATTTACTCATCAAATATTGGGAGCTCTGAATACTTTTTCTCATGAATATAAAAGCTAAGTGCCTTTTTTAAGAGCTGAAAATTTCAGTTGTGACGTGAGAAAGGTCTATAGTAAAGAGATGCTATGTTCTTTCAATCTAAAAAGTGAGCAGCTATTTTTGTAGTATTTGAAGTATATAGTTTTGCTAAAGTTAGTTAGAATCAGTGTCTCTCATTAAAGAATCTCAGTGACTGCTCACTGTAGTTCTATACAGTGGAAATCCCATATGCTATGGAGTCTGCTCTGGGTCTGGTGAGCCTTCTCCCAAGGCTCAAGATTGAGTCTCAAGTGCCCTACAAACACTACTTCAGCTTCTAGTCAAGACCATGGTAGCCCCCAGGCAGTGCCACCTAAGTATGTGAAACCTGGGGTATTCTCAAGTCACTTCCACTGTCTCCCACAAGTCCACCAAGGAGCAGAGCTGCAGTGTTGATCTGTACCACGTATCTCTTTCTGTGCTTTTACCAACCTTTCTCCTATTAACAAAGACACAGCTATATATTCATGGGGATAGGGAGGAAACAGAGTTGGTAGACAGATGGTAGGGAGTATTCAAGTCCACCTTAGTATGAGTCTCTCCCAAGAGTAAACCTGAGTCCTTCATGCAGATGCTGTCCTGGCAGGCTGCCCTACCTGTTCCCAGGCATGCTTACAGCCAACCAGCAGTGGGTATTCTCTCATCTAAAGTTGGGGCAGTGCTCCACGTTTTCGTCAGAAGAAGTGACAGGATAAACAGAATTTCAATCCAACCTCTTCTCTAACCACAAAGAAAAATTTGTTACCCAAGTTTTAGAAATTTCAGTCCCATATGCCAACACAAAAATGTCAGCCTTTGTCAACTGACAGAGAAAAAAACAAAATGATTATGAGTGAAGAAAAAGGCTCAAGCAAATAATCAAGCTGGTGCAGTCAACTGAGGCTATATTTAACAGATGGACACCAGCTTCAAAAAACTCTCTTGAATATGTAATTTGTTTTAATATTGAGTGATAAATATCATAACTTATGTCTGAAAGATGCAAGTAAACATCATGTAACATTAATAGAATAAAAAAATACCATTGATAGAAAGAAAGAACATATTCTTTGTTCAATGTGCCATACATAGAGAATAGTGAATACTACATGATATCAAGAATAAGAACATATTTGAGAGTCTCTGTTAAATTGTAAATTCCATTCAAACAAAACATATTATTATGCAAATGTAAAAGCTATGGTATAATACTTTGAAAATTAATGACTTCTTTCTATATTCAGATTTAATAAAGTAAAAAGGAAGTACCTAAAGAATGTGGCTGCTCAGGAATAAATGTAAGTGCTCCAGTGTCATTTTTAATTATCTCTGCCTAATCATTCCTTCTTTTAGCACTTAGATTTACTTTTCATAAAGCTTAACCCTAGCACATCTTCACAGAGTATTATTTCCGTTTCTTCCTATTCCCTTTTCCCTTCTCCTCCTTCTTCCTCTTTCTCCTTCTCTCTTCCTCCTTCTTCTCCTTTGTCTTCATCTTCTTTTAATTTACCTTGTTCCTTCCATATATTATTTAAAGGGAATAAAAAGATGAAACAAACTATAATCCCACAAAAGCCTGCCAAAGTTAGTTTTGCTACTCATTCTTACTGCTTTTAAAATTTCTTTTTTCTTTTCTGCCAGTTTTCTTTCTTTCTTTCCTTTTAATGTTACTTTGACTCCTCAAAAACAACAAGTCTTTAAACCCCAGTCAGCTGAGGCTCTGAGAATACTTTCAGAGTTCTCTGAAGTTAGATCCAGTTCACTCTGGGACACTGGATTTTCTGCCAGTCACTAATCTTAATAATCATTATTGCTGCCAAAAATATAGGCCTCTTTTGATATAAATCATGGTAAAGAGCAGGAGCTGAATAGTTTTTAAAGTAATTGGTTTTCCAATTAAAACCACAGTGTCCTATGCTAAAAAGTCACAATGTTGAAAATCACTCTGTCAAAATAGACCTGGGCTCTAGGAAAAAAAACGTATTTTTAGCTGTGACAAATGTTAATTGAAATCAGCATTGGAAATACCGGTGAATCATCGGACTGGGTGTTTGGAAGCTACCCCATTATAATGGGTATATAAACTGAGCAGCCTTCTTCAATAACACACCAATTTATGAAATTTTAATAGAAACAGAACACTGAAAGAAAGCTTAGTGATTTAATAGTTAAGCCCTGACTTTATTTTACATTTTTATTTATCCAAAATAAGATCTACTTTTACTCCATTTAATTTTAAATGGATAATGAATTCATATGAGTTTACCGTATGAAAAAAATCTGGAAAGAGTCTTGCCTCCCTTTCATCATCTCTCCAGTTTCCTTACACACTATGCCTGCCCCATTAAGTAATGACTTTTTATTCTATCAAACACTGGTTCCCCTAAATTCACCAACACAAGCTATTGATAAGACAAAGCTGAGTATACTCTTTACTGCAGTAAAAGAGGATACTACATTGCAAAAGTTTGTAGTATTAGGTCAAAATTTAATGAAAATTGGAAACTTAGTTTAAGGCTTGTCTTTTAACACAATGACTTGATTGGAATTGCCTAAGAATCTCCACACAGAGAAAAGGGAACCCTCTTACACTGTTGGTGGGAATGCAAACTAGTACAGCCACTATGGAGAACAGTGTGGAGATTCCTTAAAAAACTGGAAATAGAACTGCCTTATGATCCAGCAATCCCACTGCTGGGCATACACACTGAGGAAACCAGAATTGAAAGAGACACGTGTACCCCAATGTTCATCGCAGCACTGTTTATAATAGCCAGGACATGGAAGCAACCTAGATGTCCATCAGCAGATGAATGGATAAGAAAGCTGTGGTACATATACACAATGGAGTATTATTCAGCCATTAAAAAGAATACATTTGAATCAGTTCTAATGAGGTGGATGAAACTGGAGCCTATTATACAGAGTGAAGTAAGCCAGAAGGAAAAACATCAATACAGTATACTAACGCATATATATGGAATTTAGAAAGATGGTAACTATAACCCGGTGTACGAGACAGCAAAAGAGACACTGATGTATAGAACAGTCTTATGGACTCTGTGGGAGAGGGAGAGGGTGGGAAGATTTGGGAGAATGACATTGAAACATGTAAAATATCATGTAAGAAATGAGTTGCCAGTCCAGGTTTGATGCACGATACTGGATGCTTGGGGCTAGTGCACTGGGACGACCCAGAGGGATGGTATGGGGAGGGAGGAGGGAGGAGGGTTCAGGATGGGGAACACATGTATACCTGTGGTGGATTCATTTTGATATTTGGCAAAACTAATACAATTATGTAAAGTTTAAAAATAAAATTAAATATATTAAAAAAAAAAAAAAGAATCTCCACACAACAGTCCAGGATTAATGAAATCATCATGAGGATTTTAAGAACTAATAATTCAAAGAATCTTAAGGCACAAATGGTTGATGTTTTCCAGTGAAGAGTAGGCAAGTCTTTGGGCAAGTTCCTGTAATGAACAACCAAGACATCTGCTTGAGCATAACTGTCCCAGAGGAGGAAGGAAATGCTATTGGAAACAGTGGAAAAGCAAAGGCATATTAGTGTAGATATAAAATGTGGTTCCCACCTCAGGGTCCAGGCTGAGTATGGGAAAAGATGGGCTTGGTTTTCAATTAGTTTCTTGTGTCTCCTTCCAAAGTTTCTGCATGCAAATAAGCTTAAGAATTAGTATGCATTCTTGTTCATCTCCTCTTCTTTTAAACAAAATTGCACATTAGACACATTCTTCTGAATCTTGCTTTTTTGATTTAATATATACTGGACAACTTTCCATATCAATAATGGAGTACAGCTGTGCAACATACAGAGGTACCAACATTATCTGACCAATCCCCTACCGGGTTGCTGCCAAACTTACAATAATACAACAACGCAGCAATGGATGTCTTTGGTGAATCTCTCATTCACAATCTGAAGGATTAAACTGTGGAAATGGGATTGATCTAAATGTATCTAAATGTGTAATTTCTGACAAATATTTTCAGTTGACTTCCCTAGGGCTTATACCAATTCACCTCCCTACCAGCTCCCATTTCATACACTCAGACTGCAGCCCAGAAAGATCAAATCACCTGCTTAGTTCACCCAATCTGTTAATGAACGTGAGGCTCTAACACCCAAATCTCATAAATCCCACTCCAAGGTTCCTATTTTCCTGAATTTTTCAGAATATGAGGTTGGCCAGTGCTGATCTCCAAGAATACAACTGGGTGATCTCCGAAATCTCTTGATTAATGTCCAATTTGGGAAGCCCAAGGGCATTCCCTAATCTGCACCTCCTAACCCAGTTGAAATAACAAAGTGGATCCCACCGGAAGGAAAAGAGGGAAAAAAATGCTTAGTGGAAGATAAGGAAAAAAATCCATGAAGGGGCAATAACATAAGAGTCACCTTGTGCTATGAGACAGATTGGCTGTATTAGTGTGTGTCTTTAAAAATAGCAACCTCATTAACAAATGCAGTAGTAATTTGCATTTTCAGACTTTAAGAACCTACTTGGTTTAATACAGTCTCCATCTCCTGCCATCCAGGTTAGTTTGGCATCATCCTTTAGCTCACAAAAATTAAAGCCACTACATTAATTTTGGAAGTTGTAAAACCCCATATGCACAGATCATTAACAGGCTTATTTGTTTGCTTGATCTGCCTCTGTCTGGCCTCCCAAACCTTGGCTGTTTTAGATCAGTTCATCAAGAATCAACTCCCTTGATAATAATTTGGCTAAAGGACCCAAAAGGCCATAAAACACCCGGTCTCCTGCCATATCCAAACATCTTTGATTATCTGATTCTGCTAAGTCCAAAGTTAAAGGTACAAAGCATGCATTTCTCCTGGATCCAAAAGAACTAGAAATAAATACTGAGTGTTTTACATAGAGGAGGCATTTAGAAAATGTTAGCTGGTAATAAGGTCTGTCCTTAAAACAATTTAAAAAGACCATACACCTCACTATTAGCAATGAACATTTGTTTAAAAAATGGGGCATCTCCAGCTGGGGCAACCACCTGTACTAGAATTACAGGGAGGAGGGAAAAGGAAGGCAAGAGGATTGTCTGGTGACTGATTCGCCAGACTCCAAAGGTCCCAGTTGGAGTGGAGGCCCCAAATGCATTTGAGCGTCCCCAGTAAGCCCTCTGTTTGTTGTTATTGCTGCTGTTTGGGCTGCACTGTGCAGTATGTGAGATCTCAGCTCCCCAGGGATCGACCCCATGGCCCCTGCAGTGGAAGTGTGGAGTCGTAACCACTAGACCACAGCAAAGTCTCCAATGAGCCCTTTGAACCCTGAGTAGGACTGACATGCAGGGAGACACAGAAGATGAAGAGGTGTTCCATGACTGAAGTGGGGAAGGCATCTCATGGCAGAGGCAGGCACAGAGGCCTGCCTATCTATAGATCAAATACTCAAAAAGAGAGATTGTCTTGTGCTAACAACACAACGAGCAGCAACCTAAAGGACCTCATTTATTGCAAATGAAACACAAACACCTACACAACTAACAAAATGCTTTTTAATCCAATACATAGTAATTAGAGAAAAATCAGGAGGCAAAACGTCTTCTCTTTTCCTTACCCACTAAGCCAGACATAGTGCCAAGTTCTAATTTGAGGGTTATGACTTCAATGAGGATTCTGTAGCTAAATTATATTGCTCCAGGTTTTAGACCTCCAAAACATCTGGCCTAATAGTATACGTGTTCTAGTCTGGATAATTAATTCAACTAGCTGTGATTCTTCACTTTGGTGAACAGAAGACGAAGGGAAATGCAGAATTTAACACATATACAAAAGTTGTTAATTTCTTAAAGTTTCATCCAACCAAAGATAAAACAAATAAGTTGCCTGCACTCTTCGTACATGAATATAAAGATGTGACTTTGAAGTTGTGAGACTTTTTTATATGTGGTGTGTGAAACTTTTCCTATTACTTTATGGTCACATAAACTTCCACACCTTTCATACAAATAGCTTGATGATCACCTTGTAGGGTTTTGTTCCTTTAAATATCTAATTAATATGGGCAGTTCCTCATCATACAAACATTGGTTTTTTTTTTGGTATGTAGATGACATGGTCTTAGTCTCTTCCTTAACTTCAGCCATTCCACTGCAGCAAAAAGCAGATTTCAGGAAAATTTGATTCAATTTATGTTAAATAAATTAATGGAAATAAAAGCTATGTATATATTTACATATATGTATGTAAACAGAAGAGAACTGTCTGGAAACTTGACAGTATTTCCCTCTGTTAAAAGAAATGAGATAATTGGAAGGGAGAGATATTTTTCATTTCAAATATTTAATGAAGTGATAATGTATTTATATATTACTTATAAGAAATGATCTAAAATAAAACTTACTGATTAAATTTAAATTATAAAATAAAATTTCAGTCTACACCGCAAAATTTAGATGCTTAATTGTACTCCCCTAAGAATATAACCTCTCAGAAAAACTTTTTTTTGGATGTAGAGATATAATTGGTATCAAATGGAATAATCTAAGAAAAGAGTTTTTGTTTTTTTTTTTTAAATAAATGCTTAGAAAAGTTCAGTGGCTATAGACACTGGCTCCTTTCGTCACCTGTATTCTGCTGCCATGAAAGAGGAATATGATCCATCCTAAGTGCTTTTTACTCAACCCCTCCTTCTGCATAGTAGAGATTCTGTACAATCAGTTCCAGTCAAGTTTGTTCCTGTGTCCTTTTGGATTCTTTCAAAGAATGTTCTTTTTTCAAAGCCAGTATCTTGTGCTATTAACCTTTGAGCATCCCTTTGCTAGAGCTGCACATCAGACTGAACTCTGATCACTCTCCCCTCAACCTATCAGTCCTCTCTTATTGCTTTGCTTGGTTCTTTGCCAAGCTTTCTGAGCAGCCAGCCTACACCAGGAGGTCTAAATAAACTGTTCTAAGAGAACAAGCCTTTAAAAGCATTTCCCTGTGTTTGATCAGGAAACCCACTTATTCCTCTCCTCTGAGGACAAATTAAATTTAAAAAGTCCTGTAGGCCATCATCTAATTCTATTCATCTAGGATTCATTGAGTCTTGAGATGTGTAAGACATTCAAATAGATACTGTAACATCTACAATAATATAATGTTTCTGTCCTCAAGAAGTTTACAATCTACCAAAACTAAATCATCATCCTTTAATTTCACAGCTTACCTGGTATTTTATAATATTATTGTATGTACTTTTAGAATCTTTGCAGAATTTTTTTTTTCCTTTTCTATTGCAGTAAAACAAATATAGCATAAAATTTACCATTTTAATTATTTTTAAGTGTACAATTCAGTGGCATTAAGCACAGTCACAGAATTGTGCAACCATCACCACTATCCATTTCCAGAACTTTTTCATCATTCCAAATAGAAAATTCTGTACCCATTAAATGATGAATTCCCAACCCCCACCCCCAGCATCTGCTTTCTGTCTCTATGAATTTGTCTATCTTAGGTATCTAAGAGCAATCATATGGTACTTGTCCCTTGTGTCTGTCTTCTTTCATTTAGCATATCATTTTCAAGGTTTACCTATGTTACAGCATATATTGTCATTCCATTCCTTCTTAAAGCCAAGTAATATTCCTTCATATGCATTATTTATTTATTTTTTTCATCTGTTGATGGACATGAGTCATTGTAACTTTTGACTTTTTTTTTTCTTATTAAGGGAATCTTTTTTATATTTCTACAATCTCTATATTTGGTTTAGTTTGAGAAACCCAGATCAGTCTTTTTCAAGTGTCCTCAGCCTCTTTGATATGGATACAATGCTCTATACAATGAAAAGCAAGTCACAGAGAAGTAAAATCGTGTGTAGAGTGGGCCTCAGCTTTACCAAGGCACAGCTTCTTCTGCTGGTATGCACACTTCCATCTGCTACATGCATGCACACTACACACACATACCCTGTGTTGATGTCTGGTGAAAGGCGTGTTAGGTTCTATTTTATATTTAAAGAAGGAACATATTTTTCATTGGATCTTATAACAAAATTTGCCAAGGAGTACGAAGAAGATGGTATGCTCCCTATTTCTCTTCAGATCTTCTAGGTTTGACCCCCCTACTGGAAGACTAAGGATTATAATATAGAATATTCTTTAGAGATTTTTTGGTGACATTTTCAAGATAAGCAGAGTTGCATCAAGGCTTAAGTGACCATATGCCTCAGAGCTTCTGAAACAAATCCAGCATTAAGGATTTCAGAGACCAAAGACCATTAGCAAGCACAGACAGAACTGTCTTCCTGATGGGCAGTCACAGGGGTGGCCTTCTTCCTTCTGCTAGCAGCTCTGAGGAATAGACAGGGCTAGAACAAGAGCAGGAAAAGAACCCAGATGTGACACGGTGCTCACAGGTGACAAACTGCTGTGGGGATACACATGAGGCATCTTCTGGGGAAATATTGGTAAATACTTTTAGGAGAAATGAGATTCTGCTAATGTGTGGCGGGAGTATTATCTGATGCTACAATGTCTTTGGAATATATGTTGTTGTTGTTTAGTTGCTAAGTCAAGTCCAACTCTTTTGCAACTCCATGGACTGTATCCTACCAGGCTCCTCTGTCCACAGGATTTCCCAGGCATGAATACTGGAGTGGGTCGGCATTTCCTTCTCCAGGGGACCTTCCCAACCCGGGGATCAAACCCTCATCTTCCGCATTGTCAGGCGGGTTTTTTATTACTGAGCCACCAGGGAAGCCCTTGGTATATACAGGCCTGCTTCCAGGCCTATTGTAAGCCTGATTCTAGCTTTTGAACCATCAAATTCTAAGTCTACATGAACCTGAGTATATGTTATAGACACCTCCTAAGAAACTCTTTGGCATTGCCTTTCTTTGGGATTGGAATGAAAACTGACCTTTTCCAGTCCTGTGGCCACTGCTGAGTTTTCCAAATTTGCTGGCATATTGAGTGCAGCACTTTCACAGAATCATCTTTCAGGATTTGAAATAGCTCAACTGGAATTCCATCACCTCCACTAGCTTTGTTCGTAGTGATGCTTTCTAAGGCCCACTTGACTTCACATTCCAGGATGTCTGGCTCTAGGTCAGTGATCACACCATTGTGATTATCTGGGTCATAAAGATCTTTTTTGTACAGTTCTTCTGTGTATTCTTGCCACCTCTTCTTAATATCTTCTGCTTCTGTTAGGTCCATACCATTTCTGTCCTTTATCGAGCCCATTTTGCATGAAATGTTCCCTTGGTATCTCTAATTTTCTTGAAGAGATCTCTAGTCTTTCCCATTCTGTTGTTTTCCTCTATTTCTTTGCATTGATTGCTGAGGAAGGCTTTCTTATCTCTTCTTGCTATTCTTTGGAACTCTGCATTCAGATGCTTATATCCTTCCTTTTTTCTGCTTTTTGCTTCTCTTCTTTCACAGCTATTTGCAAGGCCTCCCCAGACAGCCATTTTGCTTTTCTGCATTTCTTTTCCATAGGGATGGTCTTGATCCCTGTCTCCTGTACAATGTCACAAACCTCAGTCCATAGTTCATCAGGCACTCTATCTATCAGATCTAGGCCCTTAAATCTACTTCTCACTTCCACTGTATAATCATAAGGGATTTGATTTAGGTCATACCTGAATGGTCTAGTGGATTTCCCTACTTTTTTCAATTTAAGTCTGAATTTGGCAATAAGGAGTTCATGATCTGAGCCACAGTCAGCTCCCGGTCTTGTTTTTGCTGACTATATAGAGCTTTTCCATCTTTGGCTGCAAAGAATATAATCAATCTGATTTCGGTGTTGACCATTTGGTGATGTCCATGTGTAGAGTCTTATCTTGTGTTGTTGGAAGAGGGTGCTTGCTATAACCAGTGTGTTCTCTTGGCAGATAGTGATTGCAGCCATGAAATTAAAAGACGCTTACTCCTTGCAAAGAAAGTTATGGCCAACCTAGATAGCATATTGAAAACCAGAGACATTACTTTTCCAACAAAGGTCCATCTAGTCAAGGCTATGGTTTTTCCAGTAGTCATGTATGGATGTGAGAGTTGGACTACAAAGAAAGCTGAGCTCTGAAGAATTGATGCTTTTGAACTGTGGTGTTGGAGAAGACTCTTGAGAGTCCCTTGGACTGCAAGGAGATCCAACCAATCTAAAGGAGATCAGCCCTGGGATTTCTTTGGAAGGAATTATGCTAAAGCTGAAACTCCAGTACTTTGGCCACCTCATGCGAAGAGTTGACTCATTGGAAAAGACTCTGATGCTGGGAGGGATTGGGGGCAAGAGGAGAAGGGGACAGCAGAGGATGAGATGACTGGATGTCATCACTGACTCGATCGATGTGAGTTTGAGTGAACTCCAGGAGTTGGTGATGGGCAGGGAGGCCTGGTGTGCTGTGATTTGTGGGGTCACAAAGAATCAGACATGACTGAGTGACTGAACTAAACTGAATTGAACTGAAGAAACTCTGGGTTTCCACTGCCAACAATAGAGAGATTATTATTTTTCAGAGTTCTATACTAAATCTGCTCTAAGTGACAATATTAACCAGCTGTTGATACTATTTGCCACACGAGAAATGGTGCACACGCTGAAAATGTTATCAGTGTCAATATAAATTTTAGAGTAAAATGAATAATGACAAAAGACAGTAATTTGGGGCTCTTCAAAGACATGACCTTAAGGAAACAGTCAATCTGTTTCAGCAAGAGACATACAATACATGTCAAATATAAAGTGAGGTATATTCTCAAACTATTCCTTATTAAAATGGGGGTGACTGTATAGCCAAGTCTAGACAATGACTTATATGATAGTGAAACTCTCTATTGTTTTATTTTACTCATTTAGAGAAGACATATAATTAGCCAGGGAGGGCAAGGCCATGCTGTGATGATAAATTAGCTCCGAAGTCCATGTGACTTGACACAACTCGCTTATTTCTCTCACACGACCTGTCCCTCACAGGTTCACAGACCTCAGCTCCATGTGGTCACCCAGGAATCCAGGATGCTTGCATCTCCACTGTATTGTAATCGCGCCATGTGGAATATGTCTCGTCAACAATAGACAGTACTACAAACTCGTGCACAGATTGTTCCCTACCTTAGGTAGGAAGAGACCCAAATGCTACCCCATATTGCATTGGCCAAACTCTCCACTTAAATTCACCTACTTGCAAGGGGGCTGGGAAGTATAAGAAAGGAATGCAATATTTGGTGAGCTTTATAGTCTCTGCTCCATTAACTTGACATAACCTATGTCAGTCTTTGTTTGGAAAGTGAAATAGTGGTCAGCTGACAGCCTGTGTTTTAAAAGGGAAAATAATAAATTTAACACAAGTTCAAATTTAAAAAATTTTTGTAAACAAACTTTTAAAGATAATTTGAAAGCAACCCAATGATTAGTTACATTGTACTGATCTCATCTACACACTGAAAATAAATTTTAAAAATATTTTTTACTGTTACACAAGAGAGTACTTATGACTCGAGATAGTGTCCACTGACAGCATCATACATGGATTCATAGAGATATCTTCACTAAGGCAGAAGTGAAACTTTAAACACCATGAGCCCAAAGGCAGCACAGTCAGGCAGTGTGCAGGAGCGTGCAGCAGTCACCTCTCCATGAGCACACCCCTCCTCCACCTCCTCCACACCACAGCTTGGCACCAGGTCTGGGGCAGCCAGGTCCTGGGATAAGAGAGCGTCTGTGGAGGCCATCCATGCTCATGGGGCTTTGTGCAAAAAGGAGCATTCACAGCAATGGTGTTTTCCAAAGAAACCTCCATACCACCACTACCTCCTCTACTTTCTCGATTCTTGAAGTGGGTCAGGGACTCCAGAGCCACAGAGTCACTTCAAGACATTTCCTCTGAAAGTCTGCTCGAGGGTGATGTGGTAGCACAGTCTGGAATTTCATGTTTACCCTATCTCAGGGTTCAGTGGGATCATCCTTTTTGATGCAGTTACATAAAAGACTGGGCAAGGCCAGCTGGGTCTCCAGTCAGAGGGCCAGGGCTTGGTCCCCTGAGAGTCAGGGGTCCTATACAAAGGATGCTGAAGCAGAATGAGCCAAAGATACAAAAGGGCCTTGTGTTGAAAGGGCCCAAGTCAAAAAGTCAGAAAATTAAGACAGCATATAGTGAGCAAGGCACAAGGCAGGAGTGGCATGATGAAATGGGAAACAGAATCAGGATTCAGAATCTGGACCAACGTTGGGACAGGAGCAACTTAGGGATCAATGAGATTTGGAACAATTTCAGTGAGGCATTCCAGTACCTAAGTGAGATGGAAAACCTATGCCAGAGACCTTGCACTTTTTTTCTCTATTTAATTTCCTAAAGCAAGTTAGCTCTCTGCTTAAGGTACACTCAACCAAATTCTCTAGAAATTGCAAGAAGCCCCCAGAGATTTCCATAAGCTAAACAACAGAGAGAGTCCCAGCACTGCCTCCTCCCCCTCATACGAGAGCAGCAATCCCAACCCCAGGAGCTGCCAGCTTTATAAAGTCTTGTGACAGCCAACCTCCTTGGAAAGAATGTTTCCATCCTCACAACCCGTTCTTTCCCACTGATACTCCAACACTGGCCATTCCTGCTCTTGAGCACATACCAAAAGGCAGCACTTGAACCGTCAGTCTCACCAGCAACCAGAACCAGCGACAGCCCAGTTCAGCATGTTTTAGTAGCAAACTCTTAATACTGCTGAGAAAATGGAAACCATCTGCTGTTCTCACACCCAGCCAGAAACTGCCACTCTACATGTCCAAATGGTCTGACTGAACTTCTGGACCACCAGACACGAGCTCCCTAACAGAATGAAGTCAGACAAGATGTCTTTTTGGTATCAAGGGCCACTGTGATTTTCCTGCTTTGTGTGCAAGTTGGATGACTTGCAACAGACTTTGCAAACAAGTCCACAGCTCATAGCTAATGATACAGCCTTAGCATTCATTTTTATCCTATAGAACATGGCCTCACCTTCTTCATCTCCTGATTTCTTCTTCATCTACCTATCTGTGTATCATCTACCTATCTGCCTAACTACCTATCAATTTATCCATCCGTCCATCCATTCGCCCATCTCCCCATGCACGTATCTACATATCTCCTATCTATCTATATTCCTGTTTATACAACTTCCTTTCTGTATTGGTTTCCTAGGGATGCTGTAACACATACCACGGACTAAGTGGCTTAGAATAAACACATTTTTTCACAGTCCTAGAGGCTAGATGTATGAAATCAAGGTTTCAGCAGGGCTATAGCCCACTGAGGGCTATGAAAGAGAATCTGACCTGCCTCTCTCCTAGCTTCTGGCTGGCTGACAATCACTGACATCTTTACCTATGGACACAGCACTTTGATCTCTTATTTCACCTACACATGACATTCTCCCTGTATGTGTCTGTCTCTGTGTCTAAATTTTTCCTTTTCATAAGGACATTGGTTTAGGGTCCAGTCTAATGACTTTGTCTTAACCTGATCATCTGTAAAGTCCCTATTTCCAAATAAGGTCACATTCACAAGCACTGGGGATTAAGACTTTAACATTTTTGGGGAGACACTCTGTCCAATGCAAGGTTCTCCAACTTTTCTCATCAAGCCCCATGTTAGCAGGTTAAAGAGAAACCACAGCCCCTTGGCTTCATTTATTCCCATATATAAGTGGCAAATGAAGCCAGTAATAAGAGTGAATATAGAGTTTAGGAAAATTACACACAAATTTACATTAGCAATAGGACTGTGGGTGATTTGTATCTGAATTATATTCATATTTAAATACCTAGTTTTTAGAAAATTATTGCATCAACACAAACAAGGTTAACCAATAAATCCACATAAAATTTTAACAGATGTACAAAGATAAGCTAAACATGATTTATAATTAAAAAACTAGAGTAAGAGAGATACAAAGCAGTGGGCCACTCAAGACCACACTGGTGACTGATAGCCGCCTTGATAAGACAGTCCTTCCTGAAAACATTTAAAAATCCAAATGTTTGCATTTGCACTCTGCAACAGGACCTTTGCAACTGTGCTAAACCTTATGGGACCCAAGTTTCTTAAAGAATATTGGAAAATCATGCTGAGTCAACTGTAGAAATGCCAGAGTTTTTGCAGACATCCAGGTGACCATCCATACCGGAGTCATATAAATAACACCCTCTGGAAATATACATGGACCACAACTATGATGTCATATAAACTAGCCCTGAGAAACACGCCAGTTTAAATTATACAAACACAATATTTTCATTCTAATGCCAAAGAAAGGCAATGCCAAAGAATGTTCAAACTACCACAAAATTGCACTCATTTCACATGCTAGCAAAGTAATGTTCAAAATTCTCCAAGCCAGGCTTTAACAGTACATGAACCAAGAACTTTTGAATGTTTAAGCTGGATTTAGAAAAGGCAGAGGAACCAGAGATCAAATTGCCAACATCCGTTGGATCATAGAAAAGCAAGAGAATTCCAGAAATACATCATTTCTGCTTCATTGACTACACTAAAGGTTTTGACTGTGTGGGTCACAACAAACTGTGGAAAATTCTTCAAGAGGTGGGAATACTGGACCACCTTACTGCCTGCTGAGAAACCTGTATGCAGGTCAAGAAGCAACAGTTAGAACTGGACATGGAAGGACAGACTGGTTCAAAATTGGGAAAGGAATACATCAAGGCTTTATATTGTCACTCTGCTTATTTAATTTATATGCAGAGTACATCATGCAAAATGCCAGGCTGGATGAAGCACAAGCTGGAATCAAGATTGGCAGGAGAAATACCAATAATCTCAGATATGCAGATGACACCATCATTATGGCAGAAAGTGAAGAAGAACTAAAGAGCCTTCTGATGAAAATGAGAGAGGAGAGTGAAAAAGCTGGCTTAAAGCTCAGTATTCAGAAAACGAAGATCATGGCATCCAGTCCCATCACTTCATGGCAAATAGATGGGGAAACAATGGAAAGAGTGAGAGACTTTATTTCTGGGGGCTCCAAAATCACTGCAGATGGTGACTGAAGCCATGAAATTAAAAGATGCTTGCTCCTTGGAAGAAAATCTGTGACCAACCTAGACAGCATATTAAAAGGCAGAGACATTACTTTGTCAACAAAATTCCATATAATCAAAGCTATGGTTTTCCCAGAAGTCACATATAGATATAAGAGTTGGACCATAAAGAAGGCCGAGCACCAAAGAATTGATGCTTTTGAACTGTGGTGTTGGAGAAGACTCTTGAAAGTCCCTTGAACTGCAAGGAGATCAAACAAGTCAATCCTAAAGTAAATCAATCCTGAATATTCATTGGAAGACTGATATTGAAGCTGAAGCTCCAATACTTTGGCCACCTGATGCAAAGAGATGGCTCTTTAGAAAAGACCCTGATGCTAGGAAAGACAGAAGGCTGGAGAAGAAGGGGACGACAGAACACAAGATGGTTGGATGGCATTACCTACTCAATGGACATGAGTTTGAGCAAGCTCTGGGAGATAGTGAAGAACAGGGAAGCCTGGCATGCTGTAGTCCATGGGGTTAGAAAGAGCTGGACACTACTGAGTATCTGAATAACAACAACAAATCAATAATGATTCTCAGTTTCTAGTAACTAGCTCCTAATTGCTTTTAAAAATGATGGTTTATGTAATTAATATAATTTACCTAGAAGAAATAAAATACTTGTTTACATTAGTTCACAAGCACTGTATTGTGAACCCCTGACTGAGCTCTACTAATAGTCCATGAGATCAAACCCTGCTCTTTACAAAGAATGGCCACCACTTTCAATCACGTGACTACTACAAGATAAGCTATTTCATACAATATAACACATATCATAACTCCTGGCCATCTCTGATAGGTCCAAGTCTGTGTATCGAAACCAAGTTGAACCAATGAGTCATTTTTCAGAAGACAAACAAGAAGTAAAATAGAAGAAAATATAAAAATTACAACATTTGTTGCATGTTTACTCTATTTCAATGGCTATTCTAAGAATTGTCTATATAATAACTCATTTAATCCCATTCTGTAGGAGCTGTTAATACTCCCATTTTACATATAAGAGTACTAAGAGTCACAGAGGTTAAGTTACTTGCCCAAACTTAAACAGCTAGTAAATGGCAAAGTCATAACTCAAACCAGATGGTTTAATAAGCCATTCCTTTGTCCAGCCTGGTATACTACTTCTTTGATCTTGAGAGAGACAGAAGAGGAGAGAGTTCTTCGATGGCTGATGTGCTGCATGTAACAAGGAACATAAGAGAGAGAGAAAACATAATAATGCAGGAAACAGACAAAGTAGATCACATTTAAGTTCCTGTTTCTAGTCATTCTGCAGACAAAAAAAAAAGTTTCTGTTTTAGGATCCCAAGAAATTCTCTAGTGTTTGTATGATATAACTTGCAGGCAAACAAGTCTGACTAACAAAACAATTAGAATTTTTTTTCTCTATCTTCTAGTCCTTTGCCTCTTTGGAAAAGAGATAAAATTTTCATGGGTTTCTGTTTACAAAAACATATGATTTAGGATACTTCTACTGAGATGGTGTCCATGTAGCAGAAACAATGGCATCAGCTGAGAGCCTGTGAGAAATGCAAAATCTCAGGCCCTCTCCCAGATCTACTGAAATAGAGCTGGCATTTTAATATGCTTGCCAGGTGATATATATGAATATTAAATTTAAGAAACCCTGATCTGAATAACCTTAAAAGCCCTTCCATCCAAAGCATCCAGAGTAGCATGGTAACAACATTCCATTTACACACATGACCGAGGACCTAAAGTAAAAGAAAAGCTCCAAAATGAAGAGGAAAACTAAAAAACTGAAATTCAGTAGATGCTGAAATGGTAAATGGAGCTAAAGCTTTGTTGATATCAGGAAATAGAGAATGAGGGGTGGTTCTAGAAGGATTAGCATATTAAGAGCCATACAGTGATGAACTTTAGCTTGGGAAAGTCAGGGTGCTGAAACAGACTCCACACAAAGAGGGTATCCTCAAAGGGATCCACTTTTGAGAAAGACTGGATCAGGAAGAGAACATTTTAACCATCTAAAGGACAAACCTATTTGTTGAAGTTTAGAACTTTAGGGAATGGATACATAATGCATAGGTAGAGAGGCAGATTCAAAATCTGAAGAGGAAGACAGATGTGAAGAAAGGACTAAGGATGAAACCAATATAAATAGAGATGCAAACCAGGAAAGTGAGCTTCAGGAGAGCAGAAGAGATAATGAGAAGGTCCAGCATGTATCTTTAAAGAGGGTGGCAGGAGGGAAAGGAGGAAACAGGAAAGAGGCAATATTGAAAAAGATAATAGCTGTGACTTTTTTCACAGGTGATTAAAGAATCCTTAGTTACAGGAACCCTAATGAGTCTCAAGTAGAATTAATACAGCTAAATCTATATACATCAGCCCTCAGCCTGAAACCACAAGAAAACAACAACAAAAAGTGAAAAGGCTAGAGTAAAATGATCAATTATTTATCAAGGGACACTAATTATTAGACTGACAACAGACTTCCCAATAATAACAACAGAAGAAAACAATTCAACATCTTCCAAGTACTCAGGAAAATGAGCCATCATTCCAAAATTTTAAATGCAGCCAAACCATAATTTCAAAAGAGTGAAATTCACTTTCAGGGCTTCCCAGGAGGCGCTGATGGTAAAAACCCCACCTGCCAATGCAGGCAGACATGAGAGATGGGGGTTCGAGCCCTGGGATCATCCCCTGGCATCATCCTCTGGGTTGTGAAGATCCCCTGGAGGAGGGCATGGCAACCCACTCCAGTATTCTTGCCTGGAGATCTATCCCTTAATCCTGTAACCTAAAAGTTTAAAAAGTGTCTATGATTCTCTCCATCCGTGAACAGTATCAGCACTGATTAGAAGGCAACAAGATACCAGAAAATGCCTTCTGATGACAAAATGATGACTCCTACACTGAGCAGTGTCTCTGGTGGAAATCACCCCTTTGTGGAGCTTTGTGGAAGATGAACAGGATCTTAGGTGCTGAGTCAGGAAATTTGCATCCAAGTTCTAGCCCTACTGAAAAGTGGCCATGGGATTTTGGACAATTTACTCTGGTTTCTTGTGTATAAAAAGAAGCAAGTGAGCTCTTTACCTTTACAACTCCAGTTTCTATTTCTCTGTATTTCTCCCTGCACCTTCCTGATTGATGTGAATTGGCATCTACCCAAGGACCACACACGATTATTTCACAAAATGTAATCAAGATTGTTGTTGTTCAGTTGCTCAGTAATGTCCAATTCTTTGCAAACCCATGGACTACAGTATGCCAGGCCTCCCTGTCCATCAGCTCCCTGAGTTTGTGCAAACTCATTCTCATTTAGTTGGCGATGTCATCCAACCATCAAGATGGGTTTCACACTTTCACTGCAAAAATATCAAACTGAAAATCTCAGGCCAACAAATACAGAGTGGCAGACTGCTTCTGCTGCTAAGTCACTTCGGTCATGTCCAGATCTGTGCGACCCCATAGATGGCAGCCCACCAGGCTCCTCTGTATCTGGGATTCTCCAGGCAAGAATACTGGAGTGGGTTGCCATTTCCTTCTTCAATGCATGCATGCATGCTAAGTCGCTTCAGTCGTGTCTGACTCTGTGCAACTCCATGGACAGCAGCCCAGCAGGCCCTTCTGTCCACAGGATTCTCTATGCAAGAATACTAGAGTAGTTTGCCATTTCCTTCACCAACAGAGTGGCAGACTAGAAACTCTTTATATCAACTTCTGCCCTGGAGTTGGCAACCCACTCCAGTATTCTGGCCTGGAGAATTCCACGGACAGAGGAGCCTAGCAGTACAGTCCATGGGGTAACAGAGAGTCGGACATGACTAAACATCTTTTACTTCACTTAACTTCATATCAACTTCTCAAAAGAAAAACTCCTAAAATTTCAAATTTCAAGCCAATTCTACCCTTATCTTGCACCCCATGCCTACACCAAAAAGTCATAACTCTTCTGAGTTTTGCCACATTTAGCTGATGAGACTCACCAAGACTCCTCTGAATTTCCATCCTCCTGGCACCACCCCAGACTTGTTCTTCCTTCTAAACACATCAGCACTTTCTTTGTGATTTAAGTTACCATGCTCCTACTTCCAACAGAGAAAGAAAAAAGATGATTTATCATTTTGCCTTTAATGGGTACAAGAAATATTGAATTCTTCTGGCCCAAAAGTACATTTCCCACAGGGGATCATCTTAAATCTTAATTACAAGTTTATGTATTATTCAGGCAATGCTAGAAACTTAGCTTTGGGTTAGCACTACACCATTAGTCTTCATTCGCTCCTTCTTGGATTTTCCCCTCATTTCCAAATGATGGTCATTCCGGTCTTCTTGCTTCTTTAATTACACTTCAGTTACAGTCACCTTTTCCCCAGAGCGCCTGACTTTCTCTGGCAGAATGCCCATGACTTCCTCAACAAAAGGGCTTGACTCTCCACTGGGCTACTTGCTGACAAGCGTTAGGTATACATACAAACAGGCTATTTATTGCAACAGAAGTGATCTCTCATAGGGAAGGGTCAATGACTTAATACAAAGAGAGTTCTCTTCCCACAGTGTACATTTGAGTACATACACATGCACACACTCACACATTCTATACACACACTCAAAGATTTTTAAAAAGGCAGACAACTCTTCACCAGTTGCCAGATATGGCATTTATTGGCTTTATTAAAAGCCTAAGATTTGCATCAATAGCTAATACTTGTCAAGAGCTTTCTGCGCAAGGTTATCTCACGACACACCTGAGCCCTTTAGCACTGCTCTCTGTATCGCTTCACGGCTTTCCCTTTACGTCTCCAGGGTGCTCTCTGCACTTGATTCTCCATGTGCTGTGAAGCCTTTGTAAGTGAGCCTTTTACATCCTTCTATACAGGGTGTGATGAACAAACTCCCCATCCCCTTGGTCTCTCTCAGAAAGTGTCCAAAAATCAAAGAATTCAATTTGAAAATGATGCCACTCCTAGCAGGATACAAAAAGGTCAACCTAAGAGCTGTTACGATTTCTGTTTTGTTGTGTGATGCTAGGCTTTCCTTAGGACAGAAAAGAGCCAAATACTCCAAAGCACGATCACGGAAATCTACCACTCCAAATACGCAAAGCCAGGAATGTGCTAACAAAAGAAATATTTTTTCCCTTTTTAGAGTCTTTCTTTTTTTGATGTATGATTTTCATACTGCTAAGTGTACATTATTAACTCAGCAGCTAAGTAAATTTTTATTTACTTTTTACCTGTGTATGCATCACCCAGATCAAGATATAGGCATTTATGTCACTCCAGAAAATTCCCTTCACCTCTTCCCAGTGCAATACTCACCTCAAAGACACCCTCTACACTGACTTGAATCATCATCGATTATTTTTATCTGCCTTTAACTTCACATATATGGAATCACACAGGGTGTACACAGTCTGGCCTGGTTTCGCTTGTCTGAAAGAATGCTTTTGAGATTGAGCCATGTTTCTGTGTTTATGCACCCCTTCTTTCCACGGCTGCATAGCAGTAGTCCACTCCAATAATACATTATACTACAGCTTGCTCCTACATTCTCCTACCATTTGACATTTGTACTCTTTCCAGTTTGGGGCTAACTAAGAATCCCATGGACAGAGGAGCCTGGTGGGCTGCAGTCCATGGGGTCGCAAAGAGTGGGACAGAACTGAGCAACTTCACTTTCACTTTTGACTTTCATGCATTGGAGAAGGAAATGGCAACCCACTCCAGTGTTCTTGCCTGGAGAATCCCAGGGACGGGGGAGCCTGGTGGGCTGCCATCTATGGGGTCACACAGAGTTGGACACGACTGAAGTGACTTAGCAGCAGCAGCAGCAAAGCCTCAAAAAGCATTTTATATGCCTTTTGGTAAATACAGATGCTCATTTTTCTTGGAAATATACGTGGAAATAGAATTGCTGCGTCACAAGATCAGAGTATGTTTGGCTTTAACAGATGCCAACTAAGTTTTCCAAAGTAACTGAACCAGTTTATACTCCCCTCAGCAACTCCAGCTGCTCTGTTACCCCCTAATGTTTTCAGTATTTTAATTACAGACATTCTATGGTTTTGTTCTATTCTCTCATTGTGGCATTCACTTGAGTTATATGCTTTACCTGTATTGATTTACTGATGCTCAATATCTATACATGCTGGATATGAGTCCTTTGTCAGGTGTGTGTGTGTGTGTGTGTGTGTGTGTGTGTGTGTGTATTGGAGAAGGAAATAGCAATCCACTCCAGTACTCTTGCCTGGAAAATCCCATGGACAAAGGAGCCTGGTAGGCTACAGTCCATGGGGTCACCAAGAGTTGAACACTACTGAGTGACTTCATATATATATATATTTATACACACACACACACACACACACACACACACACACACACAATGAATGTCTTTATTCAATGTGAGGTTTGCCCAGTTTCTTAATGATATCTTCTGATGAACAGAAGTTCTTACTTTTAATGAAGTTTAATATATCTTCTTTTCTCTTCTTTTATACCTTAATGTGTTTTGGGAGTCTTATTGAAGTAATCTTGCCTAATCCATGGTAATTTTCCTTTGTTACATTCTAAAGGCTTTCTTGTTTTACCAGTCACATTCAGATCTATGGCCCACTTGAATTAATTTTTATGGTGAGGTTAATTCAAGATTCATTTTTCCCCAAATAGATACTACTTTCTCCAGCACCATTTATTGAAAAGTAATCATTTGTCCACTGAAGGCAAGGTACTTTTATCAAATCATGTTACCATGTATGTACCACCCTTCCATTTCAGGCCTCTATCTTCTCCACTGCTCTATTTGTCAACCATCCTTGCACCAAAATGTGATTTCCACAAGCCAAGACTAGCTTGTGCGTCTCTGATGAACGCAAGGTACCTCACATCATGATAAACCCTCACTGACTCACTGTTGTTCCACCTCCAAACCCTCCCTTCTCTGCCCAGTTATGTGATGCTGGGACTGGGACTCCATAGACAGCTCTCCTATCCCAGCAGCTTCCTGTTAGTTTCTGCCAATAGAGGTCACTACAGGGAGACTGTGAGCTGGAGGAAGAACAAAGAACTTTCTTCTTCATACCTGCCATCTACATTCCCATCAGCATTGCCCAGCCATGGTTCCTATTAGCAGCAGCAGCGGTTAACTGCTGGTTCAAGTTTCACCTTTATCTCCTCACTCCCAGAGCTGGCTTCAGTGCAATCCCTCAGAGATGCCAGCACCAGGCAGAAGCTGCCATCTGTAGGCCTGGGTGTCAGCTCTGGGGACCCCAACATCAACCTTCAGAGTCCCATTAACCTCACACTCTTCTACTTCCTCTGCTTTAGGATAACAGTCGCTTCATGAAGTTCCTATCTCTGCATTACCTCATTCATCCCATATAAGAAAGCCTTCTAAAGTGAACAATGCAAAGAACAGAGGAAAACAATAGAATGGGAAAGTCTAGAGATCTCTTCAAGAAAATTAGAGATACCAAGGGAAGATTTCATGCAAAAATGGACACAATAAAGGACAGAAAGGTGTGGACCTAACAGAGGAAGAAGATATTAAGAAGAGGTGGCAATAATACACATAAGAACTGTACAAAAAAAAGGTCTTAATGACCTGTATAATCACGACAGTGTGATTACTCACCTAGAGCCAGACATCCTGGAGTGTGAAGTCAAGTGGGCCCTAGGAAGCATGACCACCAACAAAGCTAGTGGAGGTGATGGAATTCCAGCTGAGCTATTTAACATTCTAATAGTTGATGATGTGAAACTGCTACACCAATATGTCAGCAAATTTGGGAAATTCAGCAGTAGCCACAAGACTGGAAAAGGTCAGTTTTCATTCCAATCCCAAAAAAGGGAAATGCCAAAGAATGTTCCAACATTCACATCCACAATTGTGCTCATTTCTCATGCTAGCAAGGTAATGCTCAAAATCCCCCAAGCTAGACTACAACCATGTGTGAACCAAGAACTTCCAGATGAACAGGCTGGATTTAGAAAAGGCACAGGAACCAGAGGTCAAATTGCCAACATTAATGGATCATAGAAAAATCAAGGGAATTCCAGAAAAATACCTACTTCTGCTTCATTGACTATGCTTAGCCTTTGTCTGTGTAGATCACAAAAAACTGAGGAAAATTCTTAAAGAGATTAGAATACCCAACCACCCTCCCTATCTCCTGAGAAACTTGTATGTAAATCAAGAAGTTACAGTTAGAAACAGACATAGAACAATGAACTGGTTCAAAATTGGGAAAGGAGTACATCAAGGCTGTATATTGTCACCCTGCTTATTGAACTTACAAATCATGCAATATGGCAAGCTGGATGAAGCACAAGCTGGAATCAAGATTGCCAGGAGAAATATCAATAATCTCAGATATGCAGATGACACCACTCTAAAGGAAGAAAGCAAAGAATTAAAGAGCCTCTTGATGAAGGTGAAAGAGAGTGAAAAAGCTGACTTAAAACTCAACATTCAATAAATGAATATCATGGCATCCAGTCCCATCTCTTCATGAAAAATAGATGGGAAAAAAATGGAAAGAGTGACAGACTTTATTTTCTTGGGCTCAGAAATCACTGTGGACATTGACTGAAGCCATGAAATTAAAAGAAAAGCTTGGAAGAAAAGCTATGACAAACCTAGACAACATATTAAAAAGCAAAGACATCTCTTTGGTGACAAAGGTCCATCTAGTCAAAGCTGTGGTTTTTCCTGTAGTCATGTGTGGATGTGAGAATTGGATCATAAAAAAGGCTGAGTGCTGAAGAATTGATGCTTTCAAGCTGTGGTGCTAAAGAAGACTCTTGAGAATCCCATGAACAGCAAGGAGATCAAACCAGTCAATTCTAAAGAAATCAACCCTAAATATTTATTGGAAGGACTAATGCTGAAGCTCTAATACTTTGGCCACCTGATCTGAAGAGCCACTCACTAGAAAAGACCCTGATGCTGGGAAAGATTGAGGGCAGGAGAAAAGGGTTGTGACAGAGAATGAGATGGTTGGATGGCATCATCAACTCAATCAACATGAGTTTGAACAACTCCAAGAGATAGTGAAAGACAGGGAAGCCTAGCATGCTTCAGCCCATGGGGTCGCAAAGAGTCATATACAACTGAGCAACTGAAAAACAACAACAACATCCCATATCACCCTTCAATTCTCCAATACCAGTTCCCGGTACTTTTTGATTCTGTTAAAATGTATGATGTCATGCCATTTGCCTAACTGGACTTGGACTAACACACTCATTAACAAAGAGAATAAAGTAGAACTGAGTAGAATGAGAGAACATACTCTTCCTCCTGGAACTAGAGCCCCTGGTCACAAGCCCCAGAGATGAACACCTATGCTTACGCTGTGCACTTTCAGTTCAGTCACTCAGTCGTGCCCAACTCTTCACGACCCCATGAATGGCAGCACGCCAGGCCTCCTTGTCCATCACCAGCCCCTGGAGTTTACTCAAACTCATGTCCATCGAGTCAGTGATGCCATCCAGCCATCTCATCCTCTGTCGTCCCCGTCTTCTCCTGCCTCCAATCCCTCCCAGCATCAGAGTCTTTTCCAATGAGTCAACTCTTCGCATGAGGTGGCCAAAGTATTAGAGTTTCAGCTTTAACATCAATCCTTCCAATGAATACCCAGGACTGATCTCCTTCAAAATGGACTGATTGGATCTCCTTGCAGTCCAAGGGACTCTCAAGAGTCTTCTCCAACACCACAGCTCAAAAGGATCAATTCTTCGGTGCTCAGCTTTCTTCACAGTCCAACTCTTACATCCATACTTGACCACTGGAAAAACTATAGCCTTGACTAGATGGACCTTTGTTGGCAAAGTAATGTCTCTGCTTTTGAATATGATATCTAGGTTGGTCATAACTTTCCTTCCAAGGAGTAAGCGTCTTTTAATTTCATGGCTGCAGTCACCATCTGCAGTGATTTTGGAGCCCAAAAAAATAGTCAGCCACTGTTTTCACTGTTTCCCCATCTATTTCCCATGAAGTGATGGGACCAGGTGCCATGATCTTCGTTTTCTGAATGTTGAGCTTTAAGCCAACTTTTTCACTCTCCACTTTCACTTTCATCAAGAGGCTTTTGAGTTCCTCTTCACTTTCTGCCATAAGGGTTGTGTCATCTGCATATCTGAGGTTATTGAGATTTCTCCTGGCAATCTTGATTCCAGCTTGTGCTTCTTCCAGCCCAGCATTTCTCATGATGTACTCTACATATAAGTTAAATAAGCAGGGTGACAATCTACAACCTTGACGTACTCCTTTTCCTATTTGGAACCAGTCTGTTGTTCCATGTCCAGTTCTGACTGCTGCTTCCTGACCTGCATACAGGTTTCTCAAGAGGCAGGTCAGGTGGTCTGGTATTCCCATCTTTTGAAGAATTTTCCACAATTTATTGTGATCCACACAGTCAAAGGCTTTGGCATAGTCAATAAAGCAGAAATAGATGTTTTTCCACCACTCCTTGGACATGGGGTTGCTCCTCTCGGCCGCAGCCCCTGACCTCGGGCATGGGGTAGCTCCTCTCAGCCGGGAAAGATCAAAGCATAAAGGCTTCCTTGGAAAAGCTTAGTATTTCCTCAGGGATGTTAAAGTTGTTTAACTGAGAAACCTGTGTATTACAGCAGAGGGTCACATACAAAAGAAGTGAGGTCAGTGGTAGTAAAAATATACAAGCAACACTGAGCATATGAAAGCCAAAAGTCTAAAAATATGTTCCCTTTTATAAAAAAGGAAACATTTGGGGATTTCTCTGGTGGCTTGTGGTTAATAATTCATCTGCAAAATGGAGGGGACATGGGTTAGATCCCTGATCTGGAAAGATTCCACATGCCGCAGAGCAACAATGACAATGTGCCCAACTACTGAAGCCCACACACCCTGAAGTTCACGCTGTGCAACAAGAGAAGCCACTGTACTGAGTAGCTTATGCACCACAACGAGCGTGTAGCCCCACTCACCATAGCTAGAGAAGGCCCGTGTGCAGCGAAGACACGGCACAGGCTAAAAGTAAGCACATAACATTTTCCAAAAAGAAACATTTATCCAGCTAATACATCAACTGTAGACTCTCCTACCATGCAATACCCTTTTGAGTATGTCTTTGAGTATGTCGAACCCTTCAGTAAAATACTTTATATATACACAGTTTGGTCTGGCAGAAATTAATGCAATGGTGGGACTGAAGGAGAGACGGGTTTGCTCTGCCCTATTTTTCCTCTTCTGGAAAACGTTATGAGTGACCATTTAATAAATTATCCTCTTGAATCCTTTTGAGAAAACCTAGAAGACTGAATAATTGAAACAACAAATGATTTTTAAGTGACTATGATGGAAAAGAGAAATGAAACAATGATATTAGAAAGTATTACTGTGATATTTTCAAATTACCTAGCAATCAATTACCTACATGTTTAGGATTTTATTGATTTTGGAAAATAGTCAAGATTTTGCATGAGTTGCTGCTTAGAAAAATTGCTGTGGTAGCTACTACATATATTCTTTTCAATAAATGTCTGCTGTGTACCCAGAATGCAGAATATGAAAAGAGTTCAAAATAATAAGAGAATAAAAGATATAAAATATAGGTATGCATTTATATGTGTGTGTGTGTGTGTGTATGTGTATTTTTTTCCCCCAGACAGGGGCAACATAATAGATGAGGCACGAGCAGTGTCAGAAGAAACTGCTTTGGAGAAGAAGACAGTCTGGAGTCTATAGATCAAGATGACTAAATTAACAGAAAGCAACTCCAAAACTACAAAAGAATGAACTAATAAAGTCATTAGAAATAAAAATAACATCCGGAAATGTGCCTAGTTACTTACATAATCTACTCAAATCACTTTCCTGTTAGGAAATGTAGCTTATTAGAAAACATATTTTTTTAATTCCAAATTTCTGATTTGAATACTCCCTCCCCAACTATACATACACACAAAATTTCCATTTAAAAAGCAGTAAATCCATACTAATAAAGATAAAACATAATAATTATGAAAGTAAGAATTGCTTTTATCAGAAATATGGATGGCTTTCTGAAAGATAAAAAGCACAACAGATTATAGTTACAGATAAACCAGAGCAGAGAAAACCAAAATGCAAAGTAAGCACAGGGCAAGCCTTCAGCAGAAGTAGAGGTTATTCCTTCCAGGAAAGCTCTAGGCTCAGAATTGGCAGGAACAGAAGCCAGATGGGCAGTGAAGCACCATTAAAGGTAATTAAGTACAGACTGCCTTTGACAGCTGGATCCCGCAGTCCATTCTCTGCCCAGTGGATACAGAAGCGGCCTACAGCACCTGCCCTAGGCCAGAATGCTGAGCACTGTTGATACTGCCCAAGTCTAAACAAAGGGAAGGGGCACCTGGCTAGTCTACTTCTAGTTAGAGCCTAAGCCAGCTGCCCCAGGAGTGAAACACACCCAACTGTACAGGACCTGTACAGGGGACCTTCTGCACACACTAGAGGGATGCTCACCTAGAAGCAGCACTTAACCAACTACAAGGGTACCTAGTGTGCATGCTCGAGCAAAGGGTCAGCATTTGAGGTGAGCATACAAATATCAGCTGCCTATTATAATCATCACAAAAATAAATGTAAAACGGAAAATAACCAGTCATTTAGAGAAAGTAACCTGAGAGAGATACCAACTAAACAAAACTACTGAAGAAAAATTCTACTAAAGGTTTTTTTAAAGAGCTCAACAAATGGGGAGATAAACCATGATAATGGAAGGGCAGGGGATATTGCAACCTTTCAATTCTCCCCCAAACAATATATATAATCCAAATAAAATTCCAGCAAGATTTTTCATGGAATATAAAAAATTGATCACAAAATTCTTAGAAGAATAAATATGCAAAAATATTCTTACCTAACAATTTAGGGGAAAAAAAACAAAAGACCAATTTTCTACCAAATTCCAAATTTTACTCTAAAGATTCAGGAATTAAAACAGTATGGTATTTGAAATACACAAATAAGTGGAAGATAATAAATAACCTCAGATATGCAGATGACACCACCCTTATGGCAGAAAGTGAAGCGGAACTAAAGAGCCTCTTGATGAAACTGAAAGAGGAGAGTGAAAAAGTTGGCTTAAAGCTCAACATTCAGAAAACTAAGATCATGGCATCTGGTCCCACCACTTATGGGGAAACAGTGGAAACAGTGAGAGATTTTATTTTTCTGGGCTCCAAAATCACTACAGATGGTGACTGCAGCCATGAAATTATAAGACACTTACTCCTTGGAAGGAAAGTTATGACCAACCTAGATAGCATATTCAAAAGCAGAGACATTACTTTGCCAACAAAGGTTCGTCTAGTCAAGGCTATGGTTTTTCCTGTGGTCATGTATGGATGTGAGAGTTGGACTGTGAAGAAGGCTGAGCGCCGAAGAATTGATGCTTTTGAACTGTGGTGTTGGAGAAGACTCTTGAGAGTCCCTTGGACTGCAAGGAGATCCAGCCAGTCCATTCTGAAGGAGATCAGCCCTGGGATTTCTTTGAAGGAATGATGCTAAAGCTGAAACTCCAGTACTTGGCCACCTCATGTGAAGGGTTGACTCATTGGAAAAGATTCTGATGCTGGGAGGGATTGGGGGCAGGAGGAGAAGGGGATGACAGAGGATGAGATGGCTGGATGGCATCACTGACTCGATGGACGTGGGTCTCAGTGAACTCCGGGAGTTGGTGATGGACAGGGAGGCCTGGCGTGCTGCGATTCATGGGGTCGCAAAGAGTTGGACACAACTGAGTGACTGATCTGATCTGATCTGAAAGGTAATATTTTAAATAGAAAGAAAAGGACAAACTAGTAAATAAATACTATGGAAAAAATGGAGTAACCACTTGTGGAAAAAAATAAGTTTATTTTATATAACAGTTTGTAGCACAAATTCCAGAGGGATCAAAAATTTAAATATAAGTAATAGGAAAATAAATGTGTTAGAAGAAAAAGAGTAAATATTTTAATCATCTTAGGATGTAGATAGTCTTTCCTAGCATGGCAGGGAAGTAATTAAAGACTGACATCAATTTGACTACATAAAAAGCAAAATTATTTATGCAAAAATAAATTTGATAAGAATAAAAGACAATGAACTGAAGGAAAATTCAACAAATGAGCATATTAACACTTGTATAAAGTAAAATAAATGGATTAAGAATCTAGTATAAAAAGGGGCAAAAAACACAACAGATACATTACAGGAAATGATGCAGAAGTTTGATAAATGTACATTAAGCAAAGAAATGCAAATTAAAGCAGTAAAATTAATTTAAATTGGAAAGATTAATGATTTATTTCACAGAGAATATAAGGGAAAAAATAATGTAATACTTGGTTGATAACAATGTTGTCAGAGTTATTGGAATAACCTCTTTGGGTGGTATTTGGCAATATTAAGGTGAAAATTGTGTGCAAAATTCCAGTTCTAGGATTTATCCCATAAAAATACTTAGAAAATAGTGAAAGAATATTGACATATTTGTAATAGTAGAAAACTGAAAAGAAATTAAGCTTCATCAGTAGGTATTAACTAATCACAGAATCGTTCTGACTCTTGCAACTCCATGGACTTCAGCACGCCAGGTTCCCTGTCCTTCTCCATCTCCCAGAGCTTTCTCAAACTCATGTTCATTGAACCAGTGGGCTACAGACATCTAGTAGGTAGAAGATAGAGATACAAATAAACATCCTATAATCACCAAATAGCCTCCTGCATCAAAGAATTATCAAGCCCCAAATGTTCAAGTTTAAGAAATCATGCTCTACATGGACTATCAAAGAAAGATTCCCTTGATATAGTAAGAGAGGGAAGGGAAGCCAAGTTGCACAATGGTATGATATATATTGTAGTACAAAAATTTTTACAAATTTTGATCAATCAGAGGTGATAATAATTTATTGAGTATTAAATTTAAAGAAAGTCTCATATAATATTTAACTCAACTGGCAAAAGCAATATATTCAAATTCTAAGTCAGGCTTATCATTTTTACTCTAAAAATTCCCTCTTCTCTGTCTCTGGCCAAATACAGAATAAAAATTTGAAATTTTTCATTGAACAGAACAATTTTCTAGAAAAACAGAAATTGCCAAAATTGTTTCAAGAACATGTATCAGTAATAATGTTATTGTTGTTCATTCGCTAAGTTGTGTCTGATTCATTGTAACCCCATGGACTGCAGCATGCCAGGCTCTTCTGTCCTTCACTATCTCCCAGAGTTTGCTCAAATAAATGTCCACTGAGTCGGTGACAGTATCTAACCATCTCATCCTCTGTTTTCCCCTTCTCCTTTCACCTTCAATCTTTCCCATCACTGGGGGCTTTTCCAATGAGTTGGCTATTGACTTCAGGTGGCCAAAGTATGGGGGCTTCAGCATCAGTCCTTCCAATGAATATTCAGGGTTGATTTCCTTTAGGATTGACTGGTTTGATTTCCTTGCTGTTCAAGGGAAGCGCAAGAATCTTCTCCAGCACCACAACTGGAAAGCATCCATTCTTCGGCACTCAACCTTCTTTATGGTCCAACTCTTACATCTGTACATGACTACTGGAAAAACTGTATGTTTGACTAGATAGACCTTTGTCAGCAAAACGATGTCTCTGCTTTTTAATACATTGTCCAGGTCTGTCTTAGCTTTTCTTCCAAGGAGCAAGCATCCTTTAATTTCAAGTCTGCAGTCACCACCCTCAGTGATTTTGGAGCTCAAGAAAAGAAAATCTGTTACTGCTTCCACTGTTTCCCCTTCTATTTGCCATGAGGTGATGTGACCAGATGCCATGATCTTAGTTTTTTACACACTGAATTTCAAGCCACTTTTTTACTCCCCTCTTTCTCCCTCAAGAGGCTCTTTAGTTCCTCTTTGCTTTTTGCCATCAGAGTGGTATCATCTTCACATCTGAAGTTGTTGATACTTTCCCGGACAATCTTGATTCTTGCATGTGCTTCATTGATCCCAGCAGTTTGTATGATGTACTCTGCATGTTAAGTTAAATAAACAGGATGACAATATACAGCCTTGACGTACTTCTTTCCCAATTTTGAACCAGTCAGTTGTTCCATGCCTGGTTTTAACTGTTGCTTCTTGACCTGAATACAGGTTTCTCAGGAGACAGGTAAGGTGGTCTAGTACTCCCATCTCTTTAAGAATTTTTTTGTTTTGCAATGAATTTTATTTTTTTTAACTTTTATTTTATTTTTAAACTTTACAATATTGTATTGATTTTGCCAAATATCGAAATGAATCCACCACAGGTATACATGTGTTCCCCATCCTGAACCCTCCTCCCTCCTCCCTCCCCATACCATCCCTCTGGGTTGTCCCAGTGCACCAGCCCCACACATCCAGTATCATGCATCAAACCTGGACTGGCGACTCATTCCATATATGATATTATATGTATTTCAATGCCATTCTCCCAAATCATCCCACCCTCTCCCTCTCCCACAGAGTCCAAAAGACTGTTCTATATATCACTCTCTCTTTTGCTGTCTCGTATACAGGGTTATTGTTACCATCTTTCTAAATTCCATATATATGCATTAGTATACTGTATTGGTATTTTTCTTTCTGGCTTACTTCACTCTGTATAATAGGCTCCAGTTTCATCCACCTCATTAGAACTGATTCAAATGTATTCTTTTTAATGGCTGAGTAATACTCCATTGTGTATATGTACCACAGCTTTCTTGTCCATTCATCTGCTGATGGACATCTAGGTTGCTTCCATGTCCTGGCTATTATAAACAGTGCTGCGATGAACATTGGGGTACACATGTCTCTTTGAATTCTGGCTTCCTCAGTGTGTATGCCCAGCAGTGGGATTGCTGGATCATAAGGCAGTTCTATTTCCAGTTTTTTAAGGAATCTCCACACTGTTCTCCATAGTGGCTGTACTAGTTTGCATTCCCACCAACAGTGTAAGAGGGTTCCCTTTTCTCCACACCCTCTAAGAATTTTTTTACAGTTTGTTGTGATCCATGCAGTCAAAGGCTTTAACGTAATCAATGAAGCAGAAGTAGAATTCCCTTGCTTTCTCCACAATTCAACAAATGCTGGAAATTTGATCTCTTGTTCCTCTGACTCTTCAAAATCCACCTTGTACTGAAAAGTTTTCAGTTCACATATTGCTGAAGCCTAACTTGATCGATTGTGAGCATAACCTTGCTAGCATATGAAATGAGTGCAATTATGCAGTAATGTGAACATTCTCTGGCATTGCCTTTATTTGGGACTGGAATGAAAACTGACCTTTTCTAGTCCTGTGGCCACTGTTCCATTTTCCAAATTTGCTAGCATATTGAGTGCAGCACTTTAACAGTCTCATCTTTTAGGGTGTTAAATAGCTCAGCTAAAATTCCATCACTCCTCCCGCCCACTAACTTTGTTCATAGTTATACTTCCTAAGGCCCACTTGACTTTACACTCCAGGGTGTCTGGCTCTAGGTGAGTGACTATACCACCATGATTATCCAGGTTATTAAGACCTTTTTTTTTGTATATTCTTGCCACCTCTTCTTAATCTCTTCTGCTTCTGTCAGCTCCTTACTATTTCGGTCCTTTATCATGCCCATCCTTCCATGAAATATTCCCCTGATATCTCTACTTTTCTTGAAGAGTGCTCTAGTCTTTCCCATTTTATTGTTTCCCTCTATTTCTTTACATTGGTCATTTGAGAAGGCCTTCTTACCTCTCCTTGCTATTCTCTGGAACTCTGCATTCAGTTGGGAATACCTTCCCCTTTCTCCCTTGCCTTTGCCACTCTTCTTTCCTCCCCTATTCATAAAGCCTCCTCAAACAAAAACCACTTTGCTTTCTTGCAAACAAGACAAAAATATTAAAATGATGTTCTAATACTGTCTCCACAAAGAGCCACTAGACCCGGTTTTATAGGTAAGCTCTTTATTCCTTCAAAGAGCAAATAATGCTCTTGCCATATAAATTACTTCAGAACACAGGAAAGATGAAAAACTCCCCAGTGAACTATACAAAAGTAGAAAATCCCTGATGGAAAAATCTGACAAAATTGCATGAAAAAGAAAATTATATCTCTCTCCCCTATAAATATGAGTTCAATCATTTAAAATAAAGTTGGTGTTCAAGAAACATTATTTACAAAAGCCAAGACATGGAAACAAGTGTCCATCAATGGAAAGTGGATAAAGAAAATGTGGCATATATATTCAATGAAATATTATGAGGCCATGAGAAAGAAGGAAATGCTGCCATTTGCAACAACATGAATGGACCTTGAGGGAATTATGCTAAGTGAAATGAGTCAGAGAATGACAAATACCTTATTATCTCAGTTATATTGATAATATAAACAAACAAACAAAAATGCAATTCACAGAGAACAAACTGGTGCTTGTCAGAGGTGGGGTTGAAATGTGTGTGAAATGGGTGTGTACATGGCAGTCACTCAGCTGTGTCCCGCTCCTTGTGACCCCAACTACAGTCCACCAGGCTTCTCCACCCATGGGATTTTCCAGGCAAGAATACTGGACTGGGTTGCCATTTCCTTCTCCAGGGGAACTTCCTGACCCAGGAATCACCCACATTGCAGGCAGACTCTTAACTGTCTGAGCCACCGGGGAAGCCATGGTGAGAAATTGGTGAAGAAGTCAAAAGTTACAACTTCTAGTTATAAAATAAATAAGTCATGAGAATGTGATGTACAGCATTATGACTATAGTTAATAATGTACAGTACATTTTAAAGTCTAGTAAAGAGTAGTAGACTACTCTACTAGAAGAGGAGATCTTAAAGGTTCTAATCATAAGAGAAAAATTTGTAACTGTGTGGTGATAGAAGCTAACTAAACTGACAGTGGTCATCATTTTGCAAACCATTATGTTGTACATCTGAAATGAATATAATGTTATATGTCAATTATATCTCAATAAAAATAAAATACAGTTCCATACTTACAGTTCAATAATTCACAAAATTCATCAAGTTGAAATAAAAATATATCAAGCCAAATCTAGGACAATGTTTTTTAAAAACTAGTCAAATCAATGTATTGCAGAAATGTTAGAGTGTTTCAGTTCAGTTCAGTTCCATCGCTCAGTCATGTCTGACTCTTTGCAACCCCATGGACTGCTTTCTTTATAGTCCAACTCTCACATCCATACATGACTACTAGAAAAACCCTACCTTTGATTAGACAGACCTTTGTTGGCAAAGTAATGTCTCTGCTTTTTAATATGCTGTCTAGGTTAGTCACAGCTTTTCTTCCAAAGAGCAAGCATCTTTTAATTGCATGGCTGCAGTGATTGTGGAGCCCAAAAAACTAAAGTCTCTCACTGTTTCCATTGTTTTCCCATCTACTTGCCATGAAGAGATAGGACTGGAAGCCATGATCTTTGTTTTCTGAATATTGAGTTTTAAGCCAACTTTTTCACTTTCCTCTTTCACTTTCATAAAGAGGCTCTTTAGTTCTTCTTTGCTTTCTGCCATAAGGGTGGTGTCATCTGCATATCTGAGGTTACTGATATTTCTCCCGGCAATCTTGACTCCAGCTTGTGCTTCATCCAGCCCAGCATTTCTCATGATGTACTCTGCATATAAGTTAAATAAGCAGGGTGACAATACACAGCCTTGACATACTCCTTTCCTGATTTGGAACCAGTCTGTTGTTTAATATGAGATATATTTTGGTATCTTTTTAATTAAGTTATAATTAACATACACTATTATATTAGTTTCAGATGTATAACAGTGATTCAATAATTATACATTATAAAATAAGAATAAGGATAAATGATCACCATAAAAGACTACCATAAGACCAGTTAATCACTCATCACTATGCAAAGCTGTGATAGTGTTATTAGCTATATTCTCTGTGTGGAAATTGTACATTACTCATGTATATTTGCATTGATACACACCTTTTAATTACTTCTAATATGAGATGCATTCATGTAAGTTATTACATACTGGAACTTGAAATAAAGCTTTAAATCTTTTGAAACAAGTAAATATATTTAATAAAACAGCATTCACTGATGGTATTAAAAATATGTACATTAAAAACTGTTAGTAAACTGGACCCCAAAGGCTATTTCAAGCACTTAGCAGAGTGCCTACAATATAAGCATCCAATAAGTTATAATATGATTGCATAAACAATGATTCTGTCATTTGATACAGAATATTTACCTTAAAGCAAGAGCAATTGTTTCTTCACTTTATGGTGAAAACTAAGAGGCATTTCCCAATCAGGGATTAGAGGAAAATGCTTACTCTGCTGTTATTTACCTCTGAAATAAGTTAAAAAATGAAAGATATAAATGATAATTTTAAAAAGAGAAGATAATATTATTGACAAATGATCTGATTGTCTCCCTGGAGATTCCTTATCCTCTCCTCATCTCTTCCATCTTCCTCTGCTCAATGCCTCCCCCTTCTTCCCCAAACCCACACGCATAAATAAATCAGCACAGGATAGAAGGGAAACCATTCTTGGCCGTCAATGTTTAAAGACCATTTAATAATGTACTCACTTGCAGTCTTACATCCTGGGCTTACCAGTCATGTTCCCCAAACTGCCACGGTCCTTCTGGAACAGAAGCATGCCTTCCCATCTCAGTCCTGTTGTTCTTTTTTTAAGTACTGAGCAAGTCTTTTGGCAGTGCCAAAGAATGCTCAAACTACCGCACAATTGCACTCATCTCACACGTAAGTAAAGGAATGCTCAAAATTCTCCAAGCCAGGCTTCAGCAATACGTGAACCGTGAACTTCCAGATGTTCAAGCTGGTTTTAGAAAAGGCAGAGGAACCAGAGATCAAATTGCAAACATCCTCTGGATCATGGAAAAAGCAAGAGAGTTCCAGAAAAACATCTATTTCTGCTTTATTGACTATGCCAAAGCCTTTGACTGTGTGGATCACAATAAACTGTGGAAAATTCTGAAAGAGATGGGAATACCAGACCACCTGACCTGCCTCTTGAGAAACCTGTATGCAGGTCAGGAAGCAACAGTTAGAACTGGACATGGAACAACAGACTGGTTCCAAATAGGAAAAGGAGTACGTCAGGGCTGTATATTGCCACCCTGCATCATGAGTGCATCATGAGAAACGCTGGGCTGGAAGAAGCACAAGCACAAGCTGGAATCAGGATTGCTGGGAGAAATATCAGAACTATCAGAAATATCAGTATATTTATCAAATATCAGAAATATCAGAAATATCAGAAATATCAGTAACCTCAGATATGCAGATGACACCACCCTTATGGCAGAAAGTGAAGCGGAACTAAAAAGCCTCTTGATGAAAGTGAAAGAGGAGAGTGAAAAAGTTGGCTTAAAGCTCAACATTCAGAAAACGAAGATCATGGCATCTGGTCCCATCACTTCATGGGAAATAGATGGGGAAGCAGTGGAAACAGCATCAGACTTTATTTTGGGGGGCTCCAAAATCACTGCAGATGGTGACTGCAGCCATGAAATTAAAAGACACTTACTCCTTGGAAGAAAAGTTATGACCAACCTAGATAGCATATTCAAAAGCAGAGACATTACTTTGCCAACAAAGGTTCATCTAGTCAAGGCTATGGTTTTTCCTGTGGTCATGTATGGATGTGAGAGTTGGACTGTGAAGAAGGCTGAGTGCTGAAGAATTGATGCTTTTGAACTGTGGTGTTGGAGAAGACTCTTGAGAGTCCCTTGGACTGCAAGGAGATCCAGCCAGTCCATTCTGAAGGAGATCAGCCCTGGGATTTCTTTGGAAGGAATGATGCTAAAGCTGAAACTCCAGTACTTTGGCCACCTCATGCGAAGAGTTGACTCATTGGAAAAGACTCTGATGCTGGGAGGGATTGGGGGCAGGAGGAGAAGGGGACGACAGAGGATGAGATGGCTGGATGGCATCACTGACTTGATGGACGTGAGTCTGAGCGAACTCCGGGAGTTGGTGATGGACAGGGAGGCCTGGCATGCTACGATTCATGGGGTCGCAAAGAGTCGGACATGACTGAGTGACTGAACTGAACTGAACTGAACTGAACTGAACAAGTCTGACACTGGAATTACTTCTGTTCCTTTAGTGACTTGAAAAATCACAGCCTACAACCTGCTAGGAAGAGATGAGGGTCTTTCTTTTGAACTGAAAACTAATCTAAAAATGAAAGTGCTTTCTTTGTCACTATAAGAGAATAATCTATAATTCCAAATATTTTGATTTTATATACCACAAATCCTACCAAAGGACAAACCCTTTAATAAATCCATTGTGTATGAACTTTTGTACCATTTTGTTCATCACTGATTCCTTGTTATCAATGAGTTCAATTTCCATTGGAAAATGCTAACAATTTTCTTTAAAAGTTTGAGAATTGATACTTTAAGAAATTCATATCTTTTATGTCTCATAGTAGTCAAGAATAAAATCAGAAAAATGATAGCAGTGGAAGTGAACCAATAATAATTTTTAAAGTAGATTCTATTGAAATACTGAAAAGGGTTAGGGATAAGGTTTCCAGTCTGTCATAATACAAGTGGTTTAAGAATCTACTAATCTATCATTTAAAATATTTTAATGTATTTTCTTATTAGATTGAGTTCCCAACCATTTTATTAGTTTTCCAAATATTTTATGTTCACTATACAAAAAAGCAAAAATATTTGGTAGCTTAATAACCATTTTAAAGCTTCAGTTTATCTTAAATGTAGTTTTCTTTTGAAAAATAATAAACCTAATCCATGGCATCAGAAATTCAATTAGACTATTTCACAGGCAATGGTTTCTTATTTAGTGGTGCAATCATCCATAAAATGGAATTCTTTCCGAGTTTACTGAGCCATTTTTAATTGTTTTTCCTTAAAATCAGACTGAAGGCTGCTACAAGAAGGAACGATATGTATCTCCTAGGGCATGTTTAAGTGCTTTTGACCAATATATAACACTTTCAGCTAAAGGAGTCTTTGTGGGTTTCCATTCGATTAAGATCTGAATTTACAGTCCTAAATGTTCTGAGTTAAACATGTATATACACACCCATGGCTCCCCAGGTGGTGCTAGTGGTAAAGAACCTGTCTGTCAATGCAGGAAACATACGAGACACGGGTTCAACCCCTGGGTCGAGAAGATTGGAGGAGGAAATGACTACCCACTCCAGTATTCTTGACTGGAGAATTCGAGGGAGAGAGGAGCCTGGTGGGCTATAGTCCATAGGGTTGCACAGAGTTGGACACAACTGAGGCAGCTTAGTGCGCGCGCACACACACACACACACACACACAATTCAGTTCAGTTGCTCAGTAGTGTCTGAATCTTTGTGACCGCATGGACTGCAACATGCCAGGCTTTCTTGGCATCGCCAACTCCCAGAGTTTACTCAAACTCATGTCCATTGAGTCAGTTTTGCCATCCAACCATCTCATCCTCTGTCGTCCCCTTCTCCTCCTGCCTTCAATCTTTCCCAGCAGCAGGGTCTTTTCAAATGAGTCACTGCTTCGCATCAGATGGCCAAAGTATTGGAGTTTCAGCTTCAGCATCAGTTCTTCCAATAAATATTCAGGACTAATTTCCTTTAGGATTGACTGGTTTTTTATATCCTTGCAGTCCAAGGGTCTCTCAAGAGTCTTCTCCAACACCACAGTTCAAAAGCATCAATTCTTTGGCACTCAGCTTTCATTATAGTCCAACTCTCACATCCATACATGACTACTGGAAAAACCATCTAGCCTTGACTAGATGGATCTTTGTTGGCAAAGTAATGTCTCAGCCTTTTAATAAGCTGTCTATGTTTGTCATAGCTTTTCTTACAGGGAGCAATCGCCTTTTAATTTCATGGCTGCAGTCATCATCTGAAGTGATCTGGGACCCCAAGAAAATAAAGTCTTTCACTTTTTCCACTCTTTACCAATCTATTATCCATGCAGTGATGAGACTGGATGCAATGATTTCAATTTTTTGAATGTTGAGTTTTAAGCCAACTTTTTCACTCTCCTCTTTCACTTTCATCAAGAGGCTCTTTAGTTCTTCTTCACTCTCTGCCATAAGGTTGCTGTCATCTGCATATCTGAGGTTATTGATATTTCTCCCAGAAATCTTGATTCCAGCTTGTGCTTCATCCAGCCCAGCATTTTGCATGATGTACTCTGCATATAAGTTAAATAAGCAGGGTGACAATATACAGCCTTGACGTACTTCTTTCCCAATTTGGAACCAGTCCGTTGTTCCATGTTCAGTTCTAACTATTGCTTCTTGACCTGCCTCCAGGTTTCTTAGGAGGTAGGTAAGGTGGTCTAGTATTCCCATCTCTTGAAGAATTTTCCACAGTTGGTTGTGATCAACACAGTCAAAGCCTTTAGTGTAGTCAGTGAAGCAGAAATGATGTATTTCTGGAATTCTTTTGCTCTCTCTATGATCCAACGTATGCTGGCATTTGATCTCTGGTTCCTCTACCTTTTCTAAATCCAGCTTGAACATCTGGAAGTTCTCAACTCATGTACGGTTGAAGCCTAGCTTGGAGAATTTTAAGCATTACTTTGCAAGCATGTGAGATGAGTGCAATTGTGCAGTAGTTTGAATATTCTTTGGCATTGCCTTTCTTTAGGATTGGAATGAAAACTGACATTTTCCAGTCCTGGGACCACTGCTGAGTTTTCCAAAAGGCCTGGCATATTGAGTGCAACACTTTCACAGCATCATCTTTTAGGATTTGAAATAGCTCAAATGGAATTCCATCACCTCCACTAGCTTTGTTCATAGTGATGCTTCCTAAGGCCCACTTGACTTCACATTCCAGGATGTCTGGCTCTAGGTGAATGAGTACACCATCGTGGTTATCTGGGTCATAAAGATCTTGTCTGTATAGTTCCTCTGTATATTCTTGCCAACTCTTCTTAATATCTTCTGCTTCTGTTAGGTCAATACCATTTCTGTCCTTTATTGAGCCCATCTTTGCATGAAATATTCCCTTGGTATCTCTAATTTTCTTTAGAGATCTCCAATCTTTCCAATTCTATTTTTTTCCCTTATTTCTTTGCATTAATCACTCAGGAAGGCTTTCTTATGTCTCCTTGCTGTTCTTTGGAACTCTGCATTCAGATAGGTATATCTTTCCTTTTCTCCTTTGCCTTTAGCTTCTATTCTTTGCTCAGCTATTTGTAAGTCCTCCTCAGACAATCCTTTTGCCTTTTTGCATTTATTTTTCTTGGGGATGGTCTTGATCACTGCCTCCTGCACAATGTCATGAACCTCCACCCATAGTTCATCAGGCACTCTATCAGATCTAATGCCTTGAATCTATTTGTCACTTCCACTTATAAGAGGCTTGATTTAGGTGACACCTGAATGGTCTAGTGGTTTTTCCTACTTTCTTCGATTTAAGTCTGAATTTGGCAATAAGGAGTTCATGATGTGAGCCACAGTCAGCTCCCGGACTTGTTTTTGCTGACTATATAGAGCTTCTCCATCTTTGGCTGCAAAGAATATAATTAATCTGATCTCAGTATTGACTATCTGGAGATGTCCATGTGTAGAGTTTTCTCTTGTGTTGTTGCTGGAAAAAGGTGTTTGCTATGATCAGTGCATTCACTGGCAAAACTCTGGTAGCCTTTGCCCTACTTCATTTGTACTCCAAGTTCAAATTTGCCTATTACTCCAGGTATCTCTTAATTTCCTACTTTTGCATTCCAGTCCCTTACAATGAAAAGGACACCTTTTTTGGGTGTTAGTTCTAGAATGTCTTATAGGTCTTCATAGAACCATTCGACTTCAGCTTCTTCAGCATTAGTGGTTGGGGCATAGACTTGGATTACTGTGATATTGAATGGCTTGCCCTAGAAACAAACAGAGATCATTCTGTCGTTTTTGAGATTGCATGCAAGTACTCATTTTGGACTCTTTCATTGACTATGAGGGTTACTCCATTTCTTCTCTGGGATTCTTGCCCACAGTAGTAGATGCAATGGCCATCTGAATTAAATTCACCCATTCTGGTCCATTTTAGTTCACTGCTTCCTAAAATGTTGATATTCACAAACAGGAGATATTGCCATCTCCTGTTTGACTTTGATTCATGGACCTAACATTCCAGGTTCCTATGCAATATTGTTCTTTACAGAATCAGACTTTACTTCTACCACCAATCACATCCACAACCGAGTGTTGTTTTTGCTTTGGCTCAGCCTCTTCATTCTTTCTGGAGCTATTTCTCTACTCTTCTCCAGTAACAAATTGGGTACCTACTGACTTGGGGAGTTCATCTTTCAGTGTATGTGTGTATATATATATACACACACATACACATGTATATATAAAAACGTGAGTATTCTGGTAGATATTCTGATATTACAGTGACAAAAGTACTTCACTTCCTTATAAGCAATTCCTTTTAGAAACCTAAAAATGTCCCCTACTTGTAATGATTATATACACCATGATGTCTCAATACAATTAGTTGAATTTAGCCACTAAGAATGATAACAACAACCGTATACCACTACCAAGTGGGATTCATCCCACCTTCACAAGCGTAGTTTGACATGTGAAAGTCAATGTGATGCACATCAACAAAAGACAAAACCACATGATCATCTCTATAGATGCAGAAAAAGCATTTGACAAAATTAAACATTCATTTACAATAAAAACTCTTAAACCAACGTGGGTATAAATGGAATATATCTCAACATAACAAAAGCTACTTATGGCAAACCCACAGCCAATATAATACTCAACAGTGAAAAGCTGACAGCCTTCCTGCTAAAATCTCAAACAAGACAAGGATACCCTCTTTCACCACTTCTATTCAACACATTATTGACAGTCCTAGCCACAGCAATCAGATGAGAAAAATATACGAAAGGGATACCAACTGGAACGGAAGAGGGAAAACTGTCAGTATGTGCCAATGGCATGATGCTCCATATAGAAAACCCTAACGGCTCCCTGCCCGCTCATGCCTGTGGACAAGCTTGGTCTGGCCCTACCTGTGCTCCACTTGACAACCCAAGAATATTCAAGGGAAGAGCATAGCCAGAAACTATGTCACTTAAAACTCAAGACCATGAAAACTCCTTCTCCCACCTTCTGTCAATTTCCCTTTTGAGAGCTTCACCATCAGATCACCAAACAACTTTACCCTGTGTCCATCCTTAACCTCTAACAAAGAGAGTAATCCCCCCACTCCCCTACATTTCACTTTCCATGGTTTCAGTCCCCCATGGCCAACTATGATCTGAAATATTAATGGAAAATTCCAGAAATAAATGATTGGTGCATTTTAAACTGCATGCCATTCTCAGCAGCATGATGAAAACTCCACTCTCCTCCTCTATCCCACCTCAGAAGTGAGTCATCCCTTATCCACTGTATCCACACTATGTATGCTATGCTATGCTAAGTAACTTCAGTTGTGTCCGACTCTGTGTGACCCCATAGACAGCAGCCCACCAGGCTTCCCCGTCCCTGGGATTCTCCAGGCAAGAACACTGGAGTGGGTTGCCATTTCCTTCTCCAATGCATGAAAGTGAAAAGTGAAAGTGAAGTTGCTCAGTCATGTCCAACTCTTCACGACCCCATGGACTGCAGCCTACCAGGCTCCTCCATCCATGGGATTTTCCAGGCAAGAGTACTGGAGTGGGGTGCCATTGCCTTCTCCTCTATGTATGCTACCTGCCCATTAATACAAATGAAAACAGTATACCTAGGCTTTAGTACTATCCACAATTTCAGGCATCCATTGTGGGGCTTGAATTGTATCCCCCACAGATAATGGGGGGCCACTATAGGCTATACTCTTTAGTTCATCCTCTAAGCCAGAAAGACCAAATCCAGGCACTGCCTGATTTTGTAAATAAAGAGTTATTGGAACAGAGTCACACAAAATTTGTTTGTGTGTTTTCTGTTTGGGCTGTTTTCATGCTGCAATGTCAGAGAAAAATGGCTGTGACAGAAATATGTTTAAGGTTCAAAAAGCCTAAATACTTGCTATCTGACCCTGTAAAGAAAAACTTGGCTGACACCTGTTACTGAAATGCAAGTCCATGTGCCCAACACACAGTGAGACCAAACAATTCCAAAACTTAGAAGTTTGGAACAGAGACAGTCTTACTGAGGGCCATGCAAGGAGATGGGTGGTTCATCTCTTAAAAATCCCAAACTTCCCAAAAGTTTTCAGCAAAGCCCTTTTCTAGGAAAGGTGAGGGAGGGTCGTGGTTAGTTGTTGCAAATGTTTTGGTGTCAGATCCTTTGTTCTAGAGATCCTGTCATGGTCAGGTAACACTATTCCTATAAATCTCTAACACACTGACATGATTCTCTGTTCTGACAAGAAAGGATGAGGTCCCGAGGAATGAGTTTCCCCTCCAAGGTCCCGGTCTTGGCTAAGAGGAGGCAGCTCTCAGCTGGCAGCTCCCCCAGGGCCAGTCCCCAGACCCTGCCACCAACTGTCATCGCTGCAGGAGCCAGGCACCCAGGGCCCAACTGGCCCTCAGGCTCCTGAGACTGCCTCTGTGGACCAGGTTCGCAGGCTGTGTCCCATGCAGAGGACCCTGCCATTAAGTCGCAGAGACAGGGATGGCGCGGGGCTTGGGGGGGAGGCTCACTGCTTCCTCAGCACCTGAGCCCAGCCACTGGGTAGCCTTGGCAAACGCTCTGGAGCCCTGCAGGACATAGGACACTGCCCCCAGCCTGCCTCCTGCTCCCAGCTCACCTGCTAGCCCAAGGTGAGCTGGGAGGCCCCGGGGAGATAGGGTCTGCCTCTTACCTTACTCTCTGCCAGCCACTGGGCGGCCTTGGGTAATGCTCTGGAGCCCTGCAGGACACAGTCCCCAGCCTGCCCCCTGCCCCCAGCTCACCTGCTGGTCCAGGGCAGGGTAAGCTTAGGGCCCCCGGGGGAAACAGGGTCTGCCTCTTACCTTACTCTCTGCCTGATGATGACCAAAGGCTACTCTCTGACCTGTTGGCTAAAAATGCCCCCACTGATGGTTGCCACTTGACAGCTGGTCACTTGGGGGCAGGGCCCACTGAGGCATCAACCAGTGGCTGAGCAGGACAAACAAGGGTTCCTAGTAACTCTTAACATACTGGGGGCAGGGGTTTTGTAAGGGTACACAGTACTGCTGTGTGCTAAGGGCTGTGGTCAGGGGCATTTTATTACATTCAGATTACTTCAAAGCCCATCTTGAAGGTCATGGTCTTGTACGTTCTTCAATATACCACCCTCAGATGGGCTGAATTAATGGCTTTGTCACTAATATGTCCACAGCCCTTTATGCATCTTCTATAAAATCAATGAATACTTTATATGATAGCTGTTGACAACAGGCCTGTCTCCTTCTGACGGAAGCACTTATTGAAGTGGTGGCCCCAGGTGGGATCCAAGGCATAAAGGGCCTTCCCCTCCTTGGCTCCAGCCTGCATGCTCCGTTGATACAGACACCAGCTGAAGAGTCTTACTCAGCCATTGGTCAGGCACCCTAGGGGGCCCCTCCTCCCCACCAAGTAAGCAATGGTCAACCAGCAACCAGTTGACAGCCCTGCTCTGCCACTGATCGATGCCACTGGAAGCTCCTCCCCACTCTCTATCATATATAAAAGGACCCTGAATCTTGACTGAGAGGAGACGGTTCTTAGAGATGCTAGTCTGCCATCTCCTCAGTTTCCTGGCTTTTCGATTAAAGTCATCATTTTTTGCTCCAATAACTAATCTCCCAATTTACTGGCCTGTCGTGCAGTGAGCAGAATGAGCTTGGGCTTGATAACATTATCTTAAGGTATAGGATCATATCATCCCTAAATGCCCAAGACCTGCCTAGTATAGCATCTAACCTACAATCATGAATCATAGTTTGTGACTTATTTTGTATTACTGAACAACTGTGTCCAAGGCACTGTAATGAACATTTATAGTCATTCTTTTCCATAACCTTCACAATAATCCTTGTAAGAAGACTGAGGCCCTGAGAGGAGAAGTAAATACTCAAGGTGACACAGTTCATAAGAGGTAGACAAACAGTGTAACTCTGATTTCTATGACTCCAGTGCCTGGGTGTCTGACCTCTAGTCTAGAAAATTAATGTTCATTGAAGAATCCTTGCATCCCTGGGATAAAGCCCACTTGGTCATGGTGTATGATCTTTTTAATGTGTTGTTGGATTCTGAATGCTAGAATTTTGTTACGGATTTTTGCATCTATGTTCATCAGTGATATTGGCCTGTAGTTTTCTTTTTTTGTGGCATCTTTGTCAGGTTTTGGTATTAGGGTGATGGTGGTCTCATAGAATGAGTTTGGAAGTTTACCTTCCTCTGCAATTTTCTGGAAGAGTTTAAGTAGGACAGATGTTAGCTCTCCTCTAAATTTTTGGTAGAATTCAGCTGTGAAGCCGTCTGGACCTGGGCTTTTGTTTGCTGGAAGATTTCTGATTACAGTTTCAATTTCCATCAATGTAATACACCACATTTACATATTGAAAAATAAAAGCCATATGATTATCTCAATAGATGCAGAGAAAGCCTTTGACAAAATTCAACATCCATTTATGAAAAAACTCTCCAGAAAGCAGGAATAGAAGGAAGATACCTCAACATAATAAAAGCTATATATGACAAACCCAGAGCAAACATTATGCTCAATGGTGAAAAATTGAAAACATTTCCCCTAAAGTCAGGAACAAGACAAGAGTGCCCACTTTCACCACTACTATTCAACATAGTTTTGGAAGTTTTGGCCACAGCAATCAGAGCAGAAAAAGAAATAAAAGGAATCCAAATTGGAAAAGAAGAAGTAAAACTCTCACTGTTTGCAGATGACATGATCCTCTACATAGAAAACCTTAGAGATTCCACCAGAAAATTACTAGAGCTAATCAATGAATATAGTAAAGTTGAAGGATATAAAATCAACACACAGAAATCCCTTGCATTCATATACATTAATAAGGAGAAAATAGAAAGAGAAATTAAGGAAACAATTCCATTCACCATTGCAACGAAAAGAATAAAATACTTAGAATATATCTACCTAAAGAAACTAAAGACCTATATATAGAAAACTATAAAACACTGGTGAAGGAAATCAAAGAGGACACTAACAGATGGAGAAATATACCATGTTCATGGATCAGAAGAATCAACATAGTGAAAATGAGTATACTACCCAAAGCAATCTATACATTCAATGCAATCCCTATCAAGCTACCAATGGTATTTGTCACAGAGCTAGAACAAATAATTTCACAATTTGTATGGAAATACAAAAAACCTCGAATAGCCAAAGCAATCTTGAGAAAGAAGAATGGAACTGGAGGAATCAACGTGCCTGACTTCAGGCTCTACTACAAAGCCAGTCATCAAGACAGTATGGTACTGGCACAAAGACAGAAATATAGATCAATGGGACAAAATACAAACCCCAGAGATAAGTCCACGCACCTATGGACACCTTATCTTTGACAAGTTCAGTTCAGTCTCTCAGTTGTGTCTGACTCTTTCCGACCCCATATATCTCAGCACGCCAGGCCTCACTATCCATCACAAACTCCCAGAGTTCACTCAGACTCAAGTTCATCGAGTCAGTGAGGCCATAGAGCCATCTCATCCTCTGTTGTCCTCTTCTCCTCCTGCCCCCAACCCTTCCCACCATCCGAGTCTTTTCCAATGAGTCAACTCTCTGCATGAGGTGGCCAAAGTACTGGAGTTTCAGCTTCAGCATCATTCCTTCCAAAGAAATCCCAGGGCTGATCTCCTTCAGAATGGACTGGTTGGATCTCCTTGCAGTCCAAGGGACTCTCAAGAGTCTTCTCCAACACCACAGTTCAAAAGGATCAGTTCTTCTGCACTCAGTCTTCTTCACAGTCCAACTCTCACATCCACACATGACCACAGGAAAAACCATAGCCTTGACTAGATGGACCTTTGTTGGCAAAGTAATATCTCTGCTGTTGAATATGCTATTCAGGTTGGTCATAACTTTTCTTCCAAGGAGTAAGCGTCTTTTAATTTCATGGCTGCAATCACCATCTGCAGTGATTTCGGAGCCCAAAAAAATAAAGTCTGACACTGTTTCCACTGTTTCCCCATCTATTTTCCTTGAAGTGATGGGACCGGATGCCATGATCTTCGTTTTCTGAATGTTGAGCTTTAAGCCAACTTTGTCACTCTCCTCTTTCACTTTCATCAAGAGGCTTTTGAGTTCCGCTTCACTTTCTGCCATAAGGGTGGTGTCATCTGCATATCTGAGGTTATTGATATTTCTCCTGGCAATCTTGATTCCAGCTTGTGTTTCTTCCAGCCCAGCGTTTCTCATGATTTACTCTGCATATAAGTTAAATAAGCAGGGTGACAATATACAGCCCTGACGTACTCCTTTTCCTATTTGGAACCAGTCTGTTGTTCCATGTCCAGTTCTAACTGTTGCTTCCTGACCTGCATACAGGTTTCTCAAGAGGCAGGTCTGGTGGTCTGGTATTCCCATCTCTTTCAGAATTTTCCACAGTTTATTGTGATTCACACAGTCAAAGGCTTTGGCATAGTCAATAAAGCAGAAATAGATGTTTTTCTGGAACTCTCTTGCTTTTTCCATGATCCAGCAGATGTTGGCAATTTGATCTCTGGTTCCTCTGCCTTTTCTAAAACCAGCTTGAACATCTGGAAGTTCACAGTTCATGTACTGCTAAAGCCTGGCTTGGAGAATTTTGAGCATTACTTTACTAGCCTGTGAGATGAGTGCAATTGTGCAGTAGTTCGAGCATTCTTTGGCATTGCCTTTCTTTGGGACTGGAATGAAAACTGACCTTTCCAGTCCTGTGGCCACTGCTGAGTTTTCCAAATTTGCTGGCATATTGAGTGCAGCACTTTCACAGCATCATCTTTTATGGTTTGAAATAGCTCAACTGTAATTCGATTACCTCCACTAGCTTTGTTAATAGTGATACTTCCTAAAGCCCACTTGACTTCACATTCCAGGATGTCTGGCTCTAGGTGAGTGATCACACCATCATGATTATCTGGGTCGTGAAGATTTATTTTTGTATAGTTCTTCTGTGTATTCTTTCCACCTCTTCTTAATATCTTCTGCTTCTGTTAGGTCCATACCATTTCTGTCCTTTATTGAGCCCATCTCTGCATGAAATGTTCCCTTGGTATCTCTAATTTTCTTGAAGAGATCTCTAGTCTTTCCTGTTCTATTGTTTTCCTCTATTTCTTTGCATTGATCACTGAGGAAGGCTTTCTTATCTCTCCTTGCTATTCTTTGGAACTCCAAGGCATTCAAATGGGTATATCTTTCCTTTTCTCATTTGCTTTTCGCTTCTCTTCTATTCACAGCTATTTGTAAGTCCTCCTCAGACAACCATTTTGCTTTTTTGCATTTCTTTTTCTTGGGGATGGTCTTGATCCCTGTCTCATGTACAATGTCATGAACCTCTGTCCATAGTTCATTAGGCACTCTGTCTATCAGATCTAGGCCCTTAAATCTATTTCTCACTTCTACTGTATAATCATAAGGGATTGGATTTAGGTCATACCTGAATGGTCTAGTGGTTTTCCCTACTTTCTTCGATTTAAGTCTAAATCTGGCAATAAGGAGTTCATGATCTGAGCCACAGTTAGCTCCCAGTCTTGTTTTTGCTGACTGTGTAGAGCTTCTCCATCTTTGGCTGCAAAGAATATAATCAATCTGATTTCACTGTTGACCATCCGGTGATGTCATGTGTAGAGTCTTCTTTTGTGTTGCTGGAAGAGGGTGTTTGCTATGACCAGAGCATTCTCTTGGCAAAACTCTATTAGCCTTTGTCCTGCTTCATTCTGTTTTCCAAGGCCAAATTTGCCTGTTACTCCAGGTATTTCTTGACTTCCTACTTTTGCATTCCAGTCCCCTATAATGAAAAGGACATCTTTCTTGGGTGTTAGTTCTAAAAGGTCTTGTAAGTCTTCATAGAACCATTCAACTTCAGCTTCTTCAGTGTTACTGGTTGGGACATAGACTTGGATTACCATGGTATTAAGTGGTTTGCCTTGGAAATGAACAGAGATCATTCTGTCATTTTTGAGATTGCATCCAAGTACTGCATTTTAGACTCTTTTGTTGACTATCATGGCTACTCCATTTCTTCTAAGGGATTCCTGCCCACAGTAGTAGATATAATGGTCATCTGAGTTAAATTCACCCATTCCAGTCCATCTTAGTTTGCTGATTTGTAGAATGTCAACTTTCACTCTTGCCATCTCCTCTTTGACCACTTCCAATTTGCCTTGGTTCATTGACCTAACGTTCCAGGTTCCTATGCAATGTTGCTCTTTACAGCATCGGACATTGCGTCTATCACCACCCACATGCACAACTGGCTATTGTTTTTGCTTTGGCTCCCTCCCCTTCATTCTTTCTGGAGTTATTTCTCCACTGATCTCCAGCAGCATATTGGGCACCTACCGACCTGGGGAGTTCATCTTTCAGCGCCCTATCTTTTTGCCATCTAAAGGGTCTAGATGAAGTGAATTTACTTATTAGTGTGTAGACTTCTATTCAGTAGAACAGACAACCCCCAAAGATTTATGGCCTGTTATAGTGGGATGGCCAAAAAGTTCATTGGGTTTTTACCAGTGGATGTTATAAAAAACCCAAACAAACTTTGTGGCCAAAGCAATACATTAAATAGTTTTATAACTAATTCAGCTACCTTAGGATAATATTTCTTTATAAAGTTACCTATAAATGTCCTGGATTCTTAAATGTTCTTTCAACTAGTGCATGCTTAGTCATTAAGTCATGTCTGACTCTTTGCAACCCTATGGACTGTAGCCCACCAGGCTCCTCTACCCATGGGATTTTCCCAGAAAGAATACTGGTATATATCAATTTACATTCCCACCAATACAGCCACTATGGAGAACAGTATGGAGATTCCTTTAAAAAGTAGAAATAAAACTACCACATGACCCAACAATCCCACTACTGAACATATACCCTGAGAAAACCATAATTCAAAAATACACATGTACCCCAATGTTCATTGTAGCACTATTTACAATGGCTGGGACATGGAAGCAACCTAGCAATCGAAAGATGAATGGATTAAAAAGTGTGGTACATATATACAATAGAATATTACTCAGCCATAAAAAAGGAACAAATTTGAGTCAGTTCTAATGAGGTGGATGAACCTAGAGCCTATTATACAAAGTGAACTCAGAAAGAGAAAAACAAACATCGTGTATTAATGCATATATATGGACTCTAGAAAGATAGTACTGAACATCCTCTTCGTACGGCACCAGTGGAGATGCAAACATAGAGAATAGACTTGTGCACACAGTGGGGGAAGGAGAGGATGGACAACTTGAGACAACCAGCAGGGATTTGCTGTATGACACAGGGCGCTCAAACTTGATGCTCTGTGACAACCCAGAGGGGTGCAGTGGGGTGGGAGATGGGAGGAAGATTCAGGACGGAGGGACATGTGTACACCTATGGCTGATTCATGCTGATGTACATCAGAAACCAACACAGTATTATAAAGCCATTATTCTCCAACTAAAAATAAATTAACTAAATTCAAAAGAATACTGGAGTGGGTTGCCATTTCCTCTTTTAGATGATCTTTCCAACCTAGAGATTGAACCTACATCTCTTGCATCTCCTGAACTGGCAAGTGGGTTCTTCACCACTAGCACCACCTGGGAAGTCTCCTTTCAACTGGTATGAACATCTAACTGATTCCTTCACTAATAATTAAATAAAGTGAATGATATATATTCATTTGATTTTTACCTGGAAATCATCATTGTACCTCTTTGAAAATCATACTTTACAAATATATGAAAGATTTCACATTCATATGAAGAGGTTCAACTGATAAAACACTGAGGAAACCAGAAGGGAAAAAGACACATGTACCCCAATTTTCATCGCAGCACTGTTTATAACAGCCAGGACATGGAAGCAACCTAGATGTCCATCAGCAGATGAATGGATAAGAAAGCTATGGTACATATACACAATGGAGTATTACTCAGCCATTAAAAAGAATACATTTGAATCAGTTCTAATGAGGTGGATGAAACTGGAGCCTATTATACAGAGTGAAGTAAGCCAGAAAGAAAAACACCAATACAATACACTAACGCATATATATGGAATTTAGAAAGATGGTAACAATAACCCTGTGTATGAGACAGCAAAAGAGACACTGATGTATAGAACAGTCTTATGGACTCTGTGGGAGAGGGAGAGGGTGGGAAGATTTGGGAGAATGGCATTGAAACATGTATAATATCATGTATGAAACGAGTTGCCAGTCCAGGTTCGATGCACGATATGGGATGCTTGGGGCTGGTGCACTGGGACGACCCAGAGGGATGGTATGGGGAGGGAGGAGGGAGGAGGGTTCAGGATGGGGAACACATGTATACCTGTGGCGGAGTCATTTGGATATTTGGCAAAACTAAATCAATTTGTAAAGTTTAAAAATAAAATAAAATTAAAACAAACAAACAAAAAAAAAAAAACACAAAGAACTCAAGGTCATCTATTATTTAGACTTTTCTGGTGGAAAAAATAGTGTCTTTTTTTTTTTAATCTCCTAAACTGAAGAATGCTTAACTGTCCTCTAGATATCATTTTAAAAGGTACAGTTATCATTTATCTAAGATAATTCAGCACCAGTAAATTACACTGGATGCATTCTGTCTGATGAAAATTACACGTGGACTCGATAAAGCTAAATAAAAACAAGATTTCACAGTTGTTCATATCACATTCTGCTGTATTACAGGTAAATTCAAAGGTTGTATTTTCTCACTTTATTTATAACAGGAAGTACTTTCAACTAAATTTAATAACTTTTGTCTTTGATAAAACAGTGTTACTTCCAGCAATAATGCCAGAGCCTAAACATATAGCTGCAACACCAAAGGTCAGGTCCTTCAGAGAACACTTCCTCAGGATGGCTTCACAAGTTGTCCTCTCTCACTATATAAGATCACTCAGTAGTGCCAGTTGGCCAACTTCTGTATGGAGGCTGAGATTCTCGTTGGGGCCAACTGGCAAGATGGCAAGTAACCAAGGCCTGCTGCAACAAGGGCAAGTTGTTCCTGGTCACTCAAGATGCCAATAATATCACATCACTTTATTGTAAATGTGCAGATACAACTCAATTGTGTCTGCTTCGGCTCCACCCTACCATGAAAGACAATGAAGAAAGACAATGATCTACATGAAGACAAATATACCAGTAAATTTTCAGGCCTCTCTCCATGAAGTTTGTACCTTTCAATATCTCAGGGTTTATGGGATGCTGGGTCACAATGAAGGGTCAATTCCTCAGTCTGTGTGGTCACCAGTGATCTGCTGCTGGCCCAAGCCAGGATGTACTTCCATTTGAGGACGTGAAGTCCAGTGTGACCTTGGGGACCTCTGCCTCCACGCTTGGTGACCTCACTCTGCAGCTATGACCCCTCCCACTGTGGTGGCACTGAGTCCTCAGAGATTCCCACCTGTCTCCTTCCCTACTTGGGGGAATCCTCACAAGTCTCTTGGATGGATGCTTCTGCCTTCAACCCTTGATGTGCCAGGTCTTCAAAGCCCTCTCTATCCCATCAATCCATGCTAGTCTTCTAAATGGGCAAAAACTTCTCAAAAACAAATCCACACTTAGCCCACATTACTGATGTGCCTCAGGGTGAGAGCATTCTACTTTCACCCTGGAACACACAGATGGTGAACTACAGGATGTGGGCTATTGAGGGGATGGGTGGGATAGATACGGGAGCTTACGGAACAAGGAAAGACTGGCCTAGCATTGGATGGGGCAGGAGGTGGGAAGTGACGTATGACAAAAAAGCTGGGAAATCTCTCATTGCTTTACACTGTAAACGTACACTCAGGAAAATAAGTTTTTCTCAAAGCTTTCAAATCCAGAATCCTTTAGCTATGTTTCTAAGCAAGTTACTTGACCTCAATCTCTTCATCCGAAAATGGGGTTAACAACAGTATTTATCTTATATGATTGGGTAAGAATTATATAGTAATCATTCAATAAATCTTGGATATTACTGACATCTAAGATTATGATTAATATTTTCTGCCATAGTAAACTCTCACTAAATTACCACCTTACATTGAGTATACCACTGTATTCCATTAGGATGGAATTATATGTATCACTGAAGCTGAGACACCTTGAGATAATGTCTCTAATCTCTGGAAAGAACAACTAAATCTCAATATATATATATAATGGATTTATGTCTAAGAATGAATGTTTTCTCAAAGCCTCATTTAGAAAAGTGTCTAGAGCTAGGGATTCATTTCCTCAGCAATGTGAGGGGCACACGGATCTGAAAGTCCTCTATGCTGTTCTTCCCTCTGAATGCAAAACCCATTATGTGTCTAAGTGAAAGCTTATTGCCTGCTAGGAAATTCTGTACCTAACGTTGGTTTGCACAGTGCACCCATGGGAATTCCCTACTGGGGGCCATAGTAATTTGAGTGTTCAAATGGATTACCTACAATGTCATGATATTAGATTACAAACAACATATGTTTGAAACACTTGGCTGAAAAGTACATGAAAGAAAATCTAATATGGCAAGAAAACAGGAAGCAAGGGAATAAGTAATAAGAAAGGCTAGAGGTTTGGAATGGGGCCAGGTATGCAGGACCTGCAGATCATAATAAGGACTTTGGACATTATCCTAAGGAAGTGGAATATGATCCTGTTTTCATTTTAAACAGATTACTCCAGCCACAGCAAAAACAATGGATTTTAGTGTGGCAAAACCAGACATAAGGATATTCAACAGAAAACTACTGCAGAAGAACAGGTGACAAATGATGCTGACTTAGATTAGAATGGTGACAGTGAGAAAGGAAAGAAATGGATGGATTCCAAAGATCTTTAGGAGGTGCTAATAATGATAGGTTGAGGAGGTCAAGAAAGAGGGTGAAGCAAGCCAACTTCCAGGTCTCTGGCATGAATGGCTGAGTTGGAGGTGCCAGTCATTCACCATTAAAGAGAGCACTGGAGGAGAACCAGTCTTGAGCTGATGAGCTCATTTGGAGGAATAATCCATTTGAACTGATGATGCCTGAATATTAAATTTGATACATCTAAGTAGAAATCTCACAGAGAAGGCAATGGAACCCCACTTCAGTACTCTTGCTTGGAAAATCCCATGGACGGAGGAGCCTGGAAGGCTGCAGTCCATGGGGTCGCTGAAGGTCGGACACAACTGAGAGACTTCACTTTCACTTTTCACTTTCATGCATTGGAGAAGGAAATGACAACCCACTCCAGTGTTCTTGCCTGGAGAATCCCAAGGACGGGGGAGCCTGGTGGGCTGCCGCCTATGGGGTCTCATAGAGTCGGACACGACTGAAGCGACTTAGCAGCAGCAGCAGCAAGTAGAAATCTCAAGCAGGCAAACCAATACTCAGAAGAAAGCCTGGTCAAACATTTTGGAAGTTTTTGATATAAAAATAACAGCTGAAGCCATGGAAACAGGTGACATCGCCTGGGAAGAGAAGACACAGTGAGAAAAAAGGAAGTAAATAAGCTGGAAGGAAGAGAGGAAAAGGATAAAGTGAAGAAGATGGTGAAAGAGAAGAAAGGCAGGAGTTCTCACCATGTCAGCCTGTGCTCCAGAGACACAAACGGATGGTTCTCCATGTCTACAGGGACGTAATGGTGGGGGTCTAGGCCAGGGAGGGGCGGGGAGAAGAGGGTGCCACGGGAAGCAGGCAGGGGCATGTGTCAGAGCAGGACATGCTCCCTCACGCCTACTCCACCCTGCCCAGGCCTCTCAGCTAGCTGGGCTGTCAGAGGGCATCAGGCCAGCTGCCTTTCTCTGCATGTGGCTGCATGCAGCCTACGTCTGTCTGGCTGACCCACGTTCCTCTGGGCCAGGGGGACCAATACGGGAAAAGAAAAAAGAAGGGGAAGGCCGACAGTATCCAGAAGGGAAGGTGGTGAAGTTTGTAACTCTTTCCCAGACCTTCTCACTAACCACTTATCAGAACACCACTTATCAGACTATTAGAATCCACATTTAGTAAGATCCCTGGGTGACTGGTATTACACTACAGTTTTAGACTTACTGACTATAGTAAGGGTCAGTAAAATTTATAAAAAATGAGAACAAACATTTTAAGATTTGTGGGCCACCTGATCTCTGAGAAGACCACCCAAATTCTTTGCTATCACACAGCAAAGCAGACCAAGATGACCTGTAACAAATGAGGTGGCTATGTTCCAATAAAAGCTTATTCATGACACTGAAATTTGAATTTTATATAATTTTTACATGTCACTCACACATACACAAAAGAAGAGTCCTATTCTAGGAGGACTCTAGAAAATTTGTAGGTAAGAGAATTAGATGATTTCATAAAACCTGGAGAATAAAAGAGACATACAATTTTAAAAATAAGCTCCTTTGTGAAGATTCTGTTTATTCTATATCTAAATAAAACCTCAATGTTCAACTTTACATAGCCATCACCTAGGTAGAGTCTTAGGTAGATGTAATTTGGCCTCATGCATAAAAACTGAAGAGCGAGAGCTTCTGTGAGTATTTTGAATGAAAATTTGCTATTTGCAGAAAAGAAAAACTGCCTTACTGTGCAATGGTCCCTCAGATATCCACAGGTTCTTGTTAGCAATTAAACCAAGCATTTACTTCTTAGGATTAATTTGTGAGTTTTTTGCTTGTTGGTTTACCATTCTTCCTGTAGACGTCTAAAGCTTCACGAATGGGTAGGAGGTTCATGTGAAATGCCTGCTTTATCTGTCAAGCAGGCTGTACTCCCAGATGAAATGCAGATTTTTAAAGTTAATCTATTCTTTACCAACAAAAGTCCATCTAGTCAAAGCTATGGTTTTTCCAGTAGTCATGTATGGATGTGAGAGGTGGACTATAAGGAAAGCTGAGCACCGAAGAATTGATGCTTTTGAATTGTGGTGTTGGACAAGACTCTTGAGAGTCCCTTGGACTACAAGGAGATCCAACCAGTCCATCCTAAAGCAGATCAGTCCTGGGTGTTCATTGGAAGGACTGATGATGAAGCTGAAACTCCAATACTTTGGCCACCTGATACCAAGAACTAACTCATTGGAAAAGACCCTGACTGAAGGGAAAGATTGAAGGTGGGAGGAGAAGGGGACAACAGAGGATGAGATGGTTGGATGGTATCACCGACTCGATGAACATGAGTTTGAGTAAACTCCAGGAGTTGGTGATAGACAGGGAGGCCTGGCGTGCTGCAGTCCATATGGTCTCAAAGAGTCGGACACAACTGAGTGACTGGACTGAACTGAACTGACTGATTCTTTACTAAGAAAAATAAAATCACCAGAATTTCCCTCTCACCAAATTGAGTGAGATATTTTTCTCAATATTTGAACTGCTCTGCCTCAAAACAGTTTCCTATTTTTTCCCATTCTTCTTAAGTCATTAGTGTTCTTGGCATCTCACAGTCTATCATCCCACTCAATGCACTCCTCTTGGATTTCTTTTCATCATATCTTGCCAAAAGAATTGAAAAGTGGGAAACTAAAACTTTTCATTTTAAAAGTTATTTGATATTAAGACCAAATAAAATTTCATCTACTGGCCAAAGTCTCTTCCAAATGCTGTTTCATCCACTCTTTTCCAAATGTTTATGGTGCGTAGGTCTAAGTCATACAGAAAGTTCTAACACTTTAAAACGTATATTCTATATAATATAAGACTGCAAAATGTAAGCAACTTATTAAGAATCTAAAATTACTCTAAGCAAGAGCCAGTCAAAAGTTGCAACCACATCCCACATTTTTTCATAACTTCCTTTTTAAAAGCAATTAACTATTTAGTATTGAAACATTAAAATTTTAAACTTGAGAATATGAACCTTAGAATCTTTAGTTCTTTACTCAACTCTTAAGATGACATGAAGTATCTTGATGGCTTCAGTTTCTTTAAGGGTACATGGAATCCTAATGATACCTTCTCCCAAAAATTACAAGGAGTTGCTACCTTTTGTGGAACCGGAGAGCCAAAAAGAGAGTCAGAAATGGTAAAGACTAATTAAAGAGGAATCCTGTGTCTCTTCCCTTTAGACCTACAAGGCAACAACAAAAATGTGACTCCCACCCACCTTGGAAGCAAGGAAAAGTGGAATAACATAAAATCATGAAATGCCTTAAGCTCATGGAGAGCCAAGGCAGCAAGGCAGAGAGGCGAACTAATTTTCATAAGATAGATTCCTCTCATGAGAGGTCAAACACACGAACTGCTTCACCTGTGGCAAAGTACAGCATGACAAGGTGATCATCTTAAAAGAGGATAATCAGGAAACAGTTAAATTTAAGGAATTGTTCATTCCTTAAAGCGTGGGCTAGAGTGACGCTGAGGCCTCTTGCTGTTCCCAACACAAGGAAGCCCATTCTCTCACAGGTCTTCCTACCCCATCCCACCCCCATCCCCGGTGCTGCACACAAAGCCCCATGCATTTTCCCTTCCGGAAGACCTTCTGAAAGTGAGAGCCAAGAGGTGAAGGTCCCTGGGGTTGGGGCAGGAAGTGCTCCCGCCTCAGAGCCCAGGCAGAGTCATTGCCTCTGGGATGGAGGAGAAGCCGTCACTTGTCTTTACCCCAGGCAAAGAGAGACTTTGAGGGCAGAATCAGGGAACGGCCCCTCAACGTCACCACCAAGGCTAGCACCAGGCAACACAAGGACCACTAATCCACCGCTAGGGCTGGGACGCGGAGGTCCGGGGCAACCACCTGCGTGCTCTCGAGTCAAGGGCCACTGTCCAGGGAGGAATAAAGCTACGGCCGCTGCCACTGCGAAGCGGGCAGGAAATCCCCCAGGGCCGGGCTTCTGTGCTGGCACAAAGCAGAGGTTCAGAGGTCAGCTACCACTCGGGCGGACTAGGGAGCTACTCCGGCCCTCAACATTCCACAGATTCTAGGCAGAGCTTCAGGAGCCATATGGCAGACAAGACTAATGAAAAGTCCCCATCCCTGAGACCCCTGTCCCAGGATCTGGTTAAATGAAGCAGAACCAAGAGAAGTGGGCACAGCCCATCCTCGCTTTTAGCCTCCCACCAAATAACCAAAAATGGCAGTACACAGTGTGGAGACGGTAAGAGCATAGAAACAGACCCTTCTGAGACAGCCCTTCATAAGGGTGAATGAGGAACACTAGGAAACCCCGCCAGCAGCCTAGAGTTCATATTCAGTAGTAGGCAGCGGCAGTTCACCCACCACTGGACAGATCTGAAAACTGATACATTAATGGTAAATACATCAACACGACCTGAAATTAGCTTAGGTAAAAGCTAGACTGGCGAGATCCCCTCCTGTGAATCACTAAGAAAAAGAGGTGCCCATTTCCAGGTGGAAACCCTACTCAGCACAGGCTCTACTACTCTTTTATACAAAATGTCCAGTACTCAGCCAAAATGATGACACACACACACACAAGAATGCATATCCTGCTGCTGTTGATGTGTTCTACGTATGTCAGATAAGCCGAGCTGCTTCACAGTGATTTTCTTCTATAATCTTACTGATTCTCAGTCTAGAAGTTCCATTAAATACTTCCAGAGAACTATTAAAACCTCCAACTACAATTGCTGAATTGTCAATATCTTCCAGTTCTGTCCCTTGCTTCATGTATTTTGAGACTGTTCCTATAACAATTGTTGTTATAAATTGTTCCTGTAACAATTTATAAATGTTATATATCCCTGATATATTGACTCTTTATTATTACAAAATGACTTCCCTGGTGGTTCAGACAGTAAGGAGTCTACCTGCAATGCGGAAAACCTGGGTTCAATCCCTGGGTTGGAAAGATTCCCCTGGAGAAGGAAATGGCAACCCACTCCACTATTATTATTAAAAATAATCCTCATTGACTCTAATAACACTCTTTGCTATAAAGTCTATTTTGCCTGAAATTAATACAGCCATTCCAGGTCTCTTATAGTTACTGTTTACAAAGTAAATCTTTTCCATCTCTTTTCTTTCAGCCAATTTTGTGTCTTTAAACACAGTGTATCTCTTATAGATAGCGCACAGTAGGATATTGCCTTTTTATGCAGTCTGACCATCTCTACTTTCTAATGTAATTATCGATGTAGTTCAACTTAGTCTGCTATTTGTTTTCTATGTTTAATGTCCTACTTATTCTGTTCCTTTTTAATGCCTTACTTTGTGTTAAATATGCTTTTTCTAATATACCATTTTAATTCTTCTATTGGTTTTAAGCTTTTTTCTTAAAGTACTTGTTCATTTAAGAATCATTATTCATCATTAACTAATCATAACCTAGTTCAAGTTAATATTGACTTAATTTTGATAAAATATAGCAAATTTGATACAATATAGTTCCATTTCTTCCTCCATATTTTATGCTATTATCATCATATAAGTTAAATCTATTTATGTTATAAATCTAACAGTCTTACATTTATTGCTTTAAAGAAATTTGGAAAACTCAGCAGTGGCCACAGGACTGGAAAAGGTCAGTTTTCATTCCAATCCCAAAGAAAGGCAATGCCAAAGAATGCTCAAACTACCACACAATTACACCCATCTCACATGCTAGTAAAGTAATGCTCAAATTCTCCAAGCCAGGCTTCAGCAATACAAGAACCATGGACTTCCAGATGTTCAAGCTGGTTTTAGAAAAGCAGAGGAAGCGGAGATCAAATTGCCAACATCTGCTGGATCATCGGAAAAGCAAGAGAGTTCCAGAAAAACATCTATTTCTGCTTTATTGACTATGCCAAAGCCTTTGACTGTGTGGATCACAATAAACTGTGGAAAATTCTGAAAGAGATGGGAATACCAGACCACCAGACCTGCCTCTTGAGAAACCTGTATGCAGGTCAGGAAGCAACAGTTAGAACTGGACATGGAACAACAGACTGGTTCCAAATAGGAAAAGAAGTACGTCAAGGCTGTATATTGTCACCCTGTTTATTTAACTTCTATGCAGAGTACATCATGAGAAATGCTGGGCTGGAAGAAGCACAAGCTGGAATCAAGAATTCTGGGAGAAATATCAATAACCTCAGATATGCAGATGATACCACCCTTATGGCAGAAAGTGAAGAGGAACTCAAAAGCCTCTTGATGAAAGTGAAAGTGGAGAGTGACAAAGTTGGCTTAAAGCTTAACATTCAGAAAACAAAGATCATGGCATCTGGTCCAATCACTTCATGGAAAATAGATGGGGAAACAATGGAAACAGTGTCAGACTTTATTTTTTGGATTCCAAAATCATTGCAGATGGTGACTGCAGCCATGAAATTAAAAGATGCTTACTCCTTGGAAGGAAAGTTATGACCAACCTGGATAGCATATTCAACAGCAGAGACATTACTTTTCCAACAAAGGTCCATCTAGTCAAGGCTATGGTTTTTCCAGTGGTCATGTATGAATGTGAGAGTTGGACTGTGAAGAAGGCTGAGCACTGAAGAATTGATGCTTTTGAACTGTGGTGCTGGAAAAGACTCTTGAGAGTCCGTTGGACTGCAAGGAGATCCAACCAGTCCATTCTAAAGGAGATCAGTCCTGGGTGTTCTTTGGAAGGAATGATACTGAAGCTGAAACTCCAGTACTTTGGCCACCTTATGCAAAGAGTTGACTCATTGGAAAAGACTCTGATGCTGGGAGGGATTGGGGGCAGGAGGAGAAGGGGACAGCAGAGGATGAGATGGCTGGATGGCATCACTGACTCGATGGATCTGAGTCTCAGTGAACTCTGGGAGCTGGTGATGGACAGGGAGGCCTGGCATGCTGACATTCATGGGGTCGCAAAGAGTCGGACCCAACTGAGTGACTGAACTGAACTGAACTGATACTTTTACATAAATTAGAAGACAAGAAGTATATATACACAGTCTTTTATACTGACTCACATCTTAATCATTTCTTATGTTCCTCATTCCTTCTGTGGATCTGAATTACTATCATTTCCTCTCCTTCTGAAAAACTTCACTCTCGGTTTCTGTTAATCTGGGAATGCCTTATTTCACTGTCATTTTCTGAAGAATAGTTTTGTTGGATATAGGATTATTGAATGAAACTTCTTCATTTCTGCATTTTAAAGTGTCATTCCGCTGCCCTCTGGACTCCATCGTATTCTGAGAAATCACGCACTATTTTCATTGTTGTTTCTCTGTAAACGTGAGTCACTCTTCTTGTGGCTGCTTTCAAACTTGCTTTGTGTCTTCGTGTTTCAATAGTTACATTGTGACATTACTAGGTGTAGTTTTCTTTGTATTTATCCTTGTTTAAGTTTATTGACCTTCTTCAATATGTAGAATACAGGTTTTCAATAAATTTGACAGGTTTCAAATGACTACTTCTTCATATATTTTTTTCCCTTTCTCCTTCCTTTCCCTCTGATTCTCATTACAGAAATGTTGGGACACTTGACATTGTCCTACGAGTTCCTGAGGTTCTGTTCATCCTCATGTTTTCTAGTTTTTGAACTGGATAATTTCCTTCCTCAGGATTATTCACTTTCCTGCTCTGGAGCCCATTTACTGAGTTTCTCACTTTGTTATCTTACTTTTTACTGTTAGACTGCCTGTTCAATGTTTTAATAGTTTATATTTCTCTACTAAGATTTAGCATTTGCTATCAGTGGCAGTTTTTTAACAAGATTTTGTTTTTTAACGTATTTACAGTAGCCGTTTTGAGACCTTTGGGCCCAAGGAGAATCAGTTTCTATTGACTGCTTTTTGCCCTGAATATTGATCACACTTTCCTGTTTCCTTGTATCTCTCACAATTTTTGGCTGAAAACTGGACATTTTAGAGAATACATTATAACAACATTGCTTCATTCTTCTGAGAATTTTTTATCTTTCCTTCCTAATTTGCACAGACTTAAACTATAAAGTCTGTCTCCTGTGCTATGTGCTATCACTGATGTCTCTGGACAGATATTTTTGTTTTAATTTTTATCTTTTACTCTGACTTCTTAGTGATTTCCCCTGTATTTATATAGCTTACTGGGTCAGTCAATGTTTTGAGTGGAGGTTAGACTCAAACATCTTAAGCCCATACAGTTTCCACCCTCTGCTGACTGATGTATGCAGCCTGGGAATATATTCAAATTTCCAGTGAGTCAGCTCTTCTTTGAGATTCATTTGCCCCTCAGCTCTCTCAAGTCTCTTCCATGCATCTGTGTGGTTTTCCATTAAGCCAGGAATGTTTGAAGAGCTGATCTCATTTCCAGGATCTCTCCATTAAGTTTCTGGCTGGTCTAACACTCACCCCAATAAAAATTGCAACCTCAGGTCAATAAAGTAGATGATTTTTCTTGTTCCCAATCAAGTTCTTCACTTTTAGCTGACAAAGCCACAGGTTTTAATTCCTGCCTCCCACCCTAAATCAAATCTACTCACTCTGGCAGCAAAACAACCAGTTTTCCCCTCCAGCCCCACATTGTTGCTGCTTCAGGTGTTGGTGTGAGGGGTGGGGTTGGAGAGAGATGGAAAGCTGTGTGATTTAGCAAAAATAATAATAATAATATAGGCTGCTCAGTTAAATTTGAAATTCAAATAAATAATGAGTAATTTTTTAATATAAGTATGCTCCATGCAATATTTTAGACATACTTACTAATATAATTATTTATTGTTTATCTGAAATTCAAATTTCTGGGCATAATGTATTTTATCTAGGGTTACAGAAGGAACCTCACACAAGAAGGCCATTTATGCCTGCTGTCCTTATGTTAAATTTTCTCATTTTCAAAGATTAAACTCATGTCAATTTGTTGTCTGTCTTTGGTCAATTTCTAATGCCCTTAAACGCATATCTGGGCAAATTTTTCCAGTTCTGTATTTATTTTTGCAGAGAGGAATCACCATGATCTTCTTCCTGCCATAACTGGGAGCTGATCTCACTTGATTCCTTAGTATTCATACTGTTAGAAAATTTTTAGTTTTCTAACTAAAATTTTAGTTAGAAATTAAATAAGCTATGCTACAAAGCAAGAAAAATGTTAGTTCTCCTGATAGTTGTACCCTGTCTCATGGGTAGCATTTTCCAATCATTAAAATGGATCCACAGAGAAAGTTTCAAAGAGAAAGTTAACTGTGGAGAGCGTTGGGTTTCTTGCTCAGCTGATTCCACTTTCCCACAGTGAGGTGGTCCTTCTGGACTCTTTGCCAGTGGTGAAAGTCATGATTTCGCTGCTGTGAATTCTGCCCCCACCCCCATGATGAAGAGTCCCGGGAAGATCTAAGTTCAGTAACAGTGCAGTATGAGGCCCTAAGGTAGGAAACAGGCCAGCCCAAAGATGACTCAGGGTCCAAGGACTGGTGGGAACAATGACTGGATCTGAACTTCCTTCCTTTCACTTTGTTTTATCACTGAACAAGTAAACAGTGATGCAACAGCACATGCAACATCAAGAAGTTACGGATAACTGTGTATCCGGATGCAATTCTCCTGCAGCTCTCTTGTTCCCCAGGAAGGAGCATCTGAGGTTTAGTGTTTTCAGCAGCCTGCTTCTCAGGTGGGGCCTTCCAATGCAGAGGACACAAAAGAGGTAGGCTCAATACCTGAGTTGGGAAGATCCCCTGGAGGAGGAAGTGGCAACCCACTCCAGCATGCTTGCCTGGAGAATCTGGCAGATAGAGAAGCCTGGCGGAGTACAGTCTACGGGGTCTTACAGCAGCCTGAATGGTTGCTCTCCGGGGCTTCAGAAAAGCCAACAACCACAGATTCACCATCTTTGTCTTATTTTAGACCAGGGAGCTTGCACTGGAGGTAGACAGGACACATTGGCACCAGCACTCAAGGGTATATACCTTATTACCATGCATCAAGTGAGCTAATATCCAGATTCAGGTTCAATATGTATCTCTGCATGGCGTAACATAACACAGCTATTAGCACTGACAAAGCACTTTATACACCATAGCTACTGCTGTGTTTTATTCCCTGCTTTACCATTGGGCTGTCAGATATTTCCATAGAGCAGGCCTGGCAATGGCCTTCCACAGTGGAAGACAGATTTCTGAGGTCAAAACCAGGCTTTACCAGGCACCATTTGTGGAGCTCTAGTCTCCTCAAATGCAAAAAGAAATGCAAAGTCTGACACATGCCTTGAAGGCTTGTTGAGAAGGTTTTCTGAAAAGTAAGCAACAGATTTATTTCTTAAACATTTCTCCATTTTGCCTCTATGCTCCTCGAACTCTCCCCACCCCCCTTAACCCCCGCCCACATCACTCAGAGTAGACTATTCCTTCAATATCCCAGATCTGCTCATTTTTCTCTTTTAACACATGGATCAGCTCTCTTAGATCCTTAGCACCATGCTTAGCACAGTGTTGGCAAAAAGTAATAATATCTAATATTCCGTGAGCCCTTACTATCTGCCAAGCACTGCTCTAAATGCTTTACATACACTGATGCATTCAATTCTTAAAACAAGTTATAAAAAAAGTAGTATGCACTATAATTACCTCAATTTTATGGATGAAGTAGGTGAGAAGCAGAGACAGTGAGAAACCTGTCCAACGTGACAAAGCTGGTAAATGTCAAATATGAAATTCAAACCAAGAAATCTAAACTCTGCACTCTGACAATGATGTCAGAGTGAAGAATGACTTTTTAAAACAAACAGGTGAAACTCATTTCACTGTCACATTCCTCAGATCAAAGCAGTACTATATTTTGTACCAGTACACTTTTAAAAGGAACACTTCATTGAAACACCCCCAATGAAAGGCAGGTTTAATTTATTCTCCTAGATAATTGTACGAAGATTAAAAGTAGAGGCACTAACTTGAAATAAAGCTCCCAGGAATAATAAAATTAAACAAATAAAATAACATTTAGTTTCCTATTAAATGTTATATGGGTTTGCTAGCTAACATATTGAGTGTTTCAGTTATATTCCCCCATTTCCTGCATTTCAAATAATAAATCACAGCAACTGGCACTAATTTGTTATCTGCATCAAGGCTTCTATTCTCCAACCTTAGTATCTCCAAGATACTAATAGCTTTAGCTTTCACAATGCTTTTCAACATATAAATTACCTTTTTATACACTATTTCACTTCATCTTCACAACAACCCCTATGAGATGGGCACTATAATTCTCATTTCAGGATGAATCAAATGACAAACAGAGAATTCAAGCAATGCTTTCCAACTTACCCAGTTTGTAAGTGCCAGAATACACATTCAACCCTCAATCCAGACTCCAAGCACAATCCCTTTCTGTTGCACCCAGGCTACATAAAAGGAGAAACAGCTTTCATCCTATCAAATTCTCCCCATGAGGGACCCGCTGACTAAAACTGAGGGATAATATTCACGGTTAAGTGAGAATGTATTTGTTGCAGGGCCCAGTAGTAAAACTAGATAAGAATCATGGGACTGGAGATATATGACACAGAGCTCATATTCAATCCACAAATCACTTGGTTTACTGCATAAAATAGTTTAATCACACTAATCAGACAACATAGTGTAATCAAAGTAGGGAAAATAGAACACGGGTAATGACCTACTCCAAAGAAAAGTGTGGGAAGAAGGCATCTTGAGATGAGTAGGGGTCGCTGGTGCAGCTCTGGGTCTCCCCGCAAGCAAGAGCAGGAAGTGGCCCTCAGTTCTGACAAGGCTTCCAGCAAAATCCACCAGGAACAGCTCCAGCAGCCTGAAGTCAGTTCTACAGCCAAGAGCCTTCAAGTCACAGGGCTCAGTGGTCTCATTTTATGGGGTCTGCCAATAGGGTGTAAACGCTACACAACGGGAGGTCTGGTTTCTGTCAGTTGCCCCCTTCCTTCTTCCATCTTCTGGAGGATGTTGCCAAGCAAGTTCCTTATCTAAAGCAATACTCTTAATTTATCACTCACAGACTATAGAGAGACTTTATTTTGGGGGGTCTCCAAAATCACTACAGATGGTGGCTGCAGCCACAAAATTAAAAGACACTTGCTCCTTGGAAGAAAAACTATCACCAACCTAGACAGTATATTAAAAAGCAGAGACATCACTTTGCCAACAAAGGTCCATCTAGTCAAGGCTATGGTTTTTCCAGTGGTCATGTATGGATGTGAGAGTTGGAATATAAAGAAAGCTGAGCACCTAAGAATCGATGCTTTTGAACTGTGGTGTTGGAGAAGACTCTTGAGAGTCCCTTGGATTCCAAGGAGATCAAACCAGTCAATCCTAAAGGAAATCAGTCCTGAATATTCATTGGAAGGACTGATGCTGAAGCTGAAACTCCAATACTTTGGCCACCTGATGTGAACTAACTCATTGGAAAAGACCCTGATGCTTGGCAAGATTGAAGGTGGGAGAAGGGGATGATAGAGGATGAGATGGTTGAATGGCATCATCAACTTGACGGACATAACTTTGAGTAAGCTCCAGGAGCTGGTGAAGGACAGGGAGGCCTGGCATGCTACAGTCCATGGGATCACAAAGAGTCAGAGGAAACTGAGTGATTGAACTGAACTGACTATAGCAAATGTTTCAAAACTAGTATGGGATTTCACACTGGCCTCTGCAACTCCATCTTTAATTATTTAACACACTTAAATCTTGAGTTTCATTCAAGATGAACAGGAATCACAAAACAAAAGGAATCACATTGTAACAAAGAACCTTGTCTCAGCAGAGCTCAAATGCTTTATGCTCCATTAATCTTGTCAAATATTTCTATAGCTGACAAAAAGAAAGACTGAAATATGGAAGGTAATCCTGCGCACAGTCCTAATGCCACCAACCCAACCAGCCCTCAGCTCTCAGATCCCCTAGTAGTTCCAAGTTGGGCAACTTGGCCTGGGCTTTATTTCCCTCAAGTCACACAACAAAAAGTAAAAAGCTGAAAGTAACTTTCTTGTTTCCAAGGCTCTTGGGGAGCTTAGCTATGTTTAGGAAATTCTTTAACACTGCAAAAAGAGCAAAGTGGAGGAAAGATCACAGATGAGTAAGCAGATGAGGAGATCAATTGAGTTCTTCTACTCCCTAGTGGATAGCTTTGGACAAATTTCTTGACCTCATCTATGGCTCAGTCTTCACCTATCACAAAAGGGAGAAAGTCAGGCAGTCACAAACCAGTGCCTGAGAGTCACATCCTGTCTAACACTTGTTTGTGAATCATACTGGTTGGAACATGGCCAAATCCATCCATCACTTATCATCTATAGCTACTTCTGCATGACAAAAGCAGAAAAGAGTGCTTATAAGAGATACCATTTGGTCTGCAAAGCCTCAAACACTACGTGGCCTTTCACAGCAAAAGCCCGGCAATACCTAAGATAGTTCATGTGCTAGTCTTCTCCCTCCAATCACAAATATAATATGAAAAATATATTTGAATCCTGTAATGGGCTTCCCTGGTGGCTCAGATGGTAAAGAATTTCCCTGCAATGCAGGAGATCTGGGTTCAGTCCCTGGGTCGGGAAGATCTCCTGGAAAAGGGAATGGAATAGTCCTGAAAAACAAGAAGGGGTACTCTTGGGCACATAAATTTCCAAGGACCCCCTGAAGGACAGAGGGCAAACGGGAGTAGAAGGAAATGGAACATACAAGAAAGGGACAGCTGCAGAATGGACAACACCAAAAAGTCTACAAATAATAAATGTGGAGAAAAGAGAACCCTCCTACACTGTTGGCAGGAAAGTAAATTGGTGTAGCCACTGTGGAGAAAAGTACAGAGATTCCCCAAAAACTATAAATAGAATTACCATATGATCCAGCAATATCACTCCTGGACATATACTCAGATGAAATTATAATTCAATAAAATATATGCATCATTATGTTCACAGCAGCACCATTCACAACAGCCAAGAAATGGGAACAATCTAAATGTTCATTGACAGATAAATAAAGGAGATGTAGATATATATAATGGAATACTGCTGCTAAGTCACGTCAGTCGTGTCCGACTCTGTGCAACCTCATAGACAGCAGCCCACCAGGCTCCTCCGTCCCTGGGATTCTCCAGGCAAGAACACTGGAGGGGGTTGCCATTTCTTTCTCCAATGCATGCAAGTGAAAAGTGAAAGTTAAGTCGCTCAGTCGTGTCCAACTCAGTGATCCCATGGACTGCAGCCTACCAGGCTCCTCCGCCCATGGGATTTTCCAAGCAAGAGCACTGGAGTGGGGTGCCATTGCCTTCTCCATTATAGTGGAATACTACTTAGCCACAAAAAGAACAAAATAATGCCATTTGCAGAAACATGGATGGACCTAAAGATTGTAATACTGAGTGAAGTCAGATACAGAAAGACAACTATCATATGCTATCACTTCTATGTGGAATCCAAAAAAAAAGTACAAAAGAATTTATTTACAAAACGTAAGTAGAGTCATGGATGTAGAAAAAATCATGGTCAGCAGAAGTGTTAAATTGGGAGACTGGGATTGATACATACACACCACCCTATATAAGATAAATAACTAATAAGAATGTCCTATATAGCACAGGGAACTCTGTTCAATACTATGTAATGGCCTATATGGGAAAAGAACCTAAAAGAGAGTGGACAAACATGTATGTATAACTAATGCACTTGTGATACACCTGAAACCTACACAGCACTATAAATCAACCATGGTGTTGGTTTAGCTGCTGAGTCATGTCTGACTCTTTGAGACCCGATAGACTGTAGCCCACCAGGCTCTTCTTGTCCACAGAATTTTCCAGGCAAGAATACTAGAGCAGGTTGTCCTTTTCTACTCATATAAATATATAAGTAACAAGTACCTACTGTATATCATAGGTAACTACACCCAATATCTTGTAACAATCTACAATGGGAGATAATGTTTTATAAAATAATATACTTATATATGTATAACTGAATCACTTTGCTGTATACCTGAAACCAATACAATCCTGTAAATCAACTATATTTCCATAAAAATTTTTTTAAAAGGTAGAGAGACAGTAAAAATATCAATGATCACCACAACTTAGGGGAGGCAGAATAAACAGAGGACTATAGGGGGTTTTTAGCAGAATGAAACTATTCTGTATGAATAGTTTTTTGCATTTGGCAAAACCAACAGAACATGTACAATGTCAAGAATGAACCCTAACGTAAACTAAGAATTCTAGTTAATAACAATAATATATCAATATTGGTTCATCATTCTGTAGCCAATGTACTAGACTAATGCAAGACCTTAATACAGAGGAAAACGTGTGGAGAGAGGAAGGATGAGGGAGATGTATATGTAAATTTTATAACTTCTAGTCCGTTTTTCTATAAGCTTACGACTATTCTAAAAATAAAGTCCATTACTTTAAAAAATAAATACAAATTAAAAAAGGAAAGAGCATGGGAAATTGGAGTCACTTCAAGGAAAGCCCAGCTCACAGAAGGGCAGAGAGGACAGGGAGCAGCTGGCAGGTGGCTGGTTAAGGAGCCTGAGGCTGGAACAAACAGGTGCCGCTCCCCACTGACCTCTCCGGGCCCCACTGACCTCTCCGGGCACGGCTACAGCAACAAAGACATCCACGCCGGGAGCAGGGAGCCGGGTACAGAGTCAGGCAGTAGCACAAGCCCCAGGGAAAACAATGGGATTGTGTTCCCAGGAGAGCAGCTGCCGGTGCAGTCCACCCACCAGTACAGACTTCCAGTTGTTGGGGATAAGGTGTCATAAAGAGACAAGCATTCAAGGGAGAACCAAGAGGGACTCTTAATTACAAGATGAACTCAATCAAACACTGCCTTATATTTGAGGAAAATCAGCACAATGACGGAGGGACCACCACATATAAACAGCGCCTAAGGCTTGACTAAACAGTGTTACTAAAGCAAACAGAACAAGACTTTGAGAACAACTTAAAATGTACCAAAAACTCTTTGAAATAATTAAGACAATGAATCTAAAAAATTAGCCAAAGGGTACGAATAAGAGAATTCACAAAATAGGAAACACAAACAGCCATAAACGTGTTAAAAGCTCCTAATTCTTACTGCTGCTGCTGCTGCTGCTGCTAAGTCCTTCAGTCGTGTCCAACTCTGTGCGACCCCATAGACGGCAGCCCACCAGGCTTCCCCATCCCTGGGATTCTCCAGGCAAGAACACTGGAGTGGGTTGCCATTTCCTTCCCCAATGTATGAAAGTGAAAGTGAAGTCGCTCATTTGTATCCGACTGTGACCCCATGGACTGTGGCCTACCAGGTTCCTCCACCCATGGGATTTTCCAGGCAAGAGTACTGGAGTGGGTTGCCATTGTCTTCTCCTTACTAGTGGTCAGCAAAACTGAAACACAATCACTATGTCTGTTCCCAGTCTGCCCTGCATCAGATTAGTAAAATTTGAGAGAATAATAACTACCATTGTGGGAGGAGAAATAAATACTCATAACCTATGTGTTTATTTAACTTATATTTATTTAACTTATATGTTAAGCTTATTTAACTTATATGCAGAGTACATCATGAGAAATGCTGGGCTGTATGAAGCACAAGCTGGAATCAAGATTGCCGGGAGAAATATCAATAACCTCAGATATGCAGATGACACCACCCTTATGGCAGAAAGTGAAGAGGAACTAAAAAGCCTCTTGATGAAAGTGAAAGAGGAGAGTGAAAAAGTTGGCTTAAAGCTCAACATTCAGAAAACGAAGATCATGGCATCTTGTCCCATCACTTCATGGGAAATAGATGGGGAAACAGTGGAAACAGTGTCAGACTTTATTTTGGGGGGCTCCAAAATCACTGCTGATGGTGACTGCAGCAGTGAAATTAAAAGACGTTTACTCCTTGGAAGGAAAGTTATGACCAACCTAGATAGCATATTGAAAAGCAGAGACATTACTTTTCCAACAAAGGTTCGTCTAGTCAAGGCTATGGTTTTTCCTGTGGTCATGTATGGATGTGAGAGTTGGACTGTGAAGAAGGCTGAGCGCTGAAGAATTGATGCTTTTGAACTGTGGTGCTGGAGAAGACTCTTGAGAGTCCCTGGGACTGCAAGGAGAGCCAACCAGTCCATTCTGAAGGAGATCAGCCCTGGGATTTTTTTGGGAGGAATGATGCTAAAGCTGAAACTCCAGTACTCTGGCCACCTCATGCAAAGAGTTGACTCATTGGAAAAGACTCTGATGCTGGGAGGGATTGGGGGCAGGAGGAGAAGGGGACGACCGAGGATGAGATGGCTGGATGGCATCACTGACTCAATGGACGTGAGTCTCAGTGAACTCCGGGAGATGGTGATGGACAGGGAGGCCTGGCATGCTGCTATTCATGGGGTCGAGAAGAGTTGGACACGACTGAGCGACTGAACTGAAATGAACTGAACCTATTTATACAACTATAATTTAGATCAGCTTATTTAATATTAAATCCTGGTGGCTCAGACAGTAAAGAGTCTGCCTGCAATGTGGGAGACCCAGGTTCGATCCCTGGGTTGGGAAGATCCCATGGAGAAGGGAATGGCTTACCCATTCCAGTATTCTTGCCTGGAAAATTCCATAGGGAGAGGCTACAGTCCATGGGCTTGCACAGAGTCAGACTCGACTGAGTGACTAACACTTTCAGACATATATTCTTTAATCCAGCAATTCTACTTCTTAGACTCCACCAGCGAGAAATATTATTATATGCACAGAAAGATGCATAAATATAAATATTCATGAAGCACTGTTTAAATAAGGAAAAGTTAAAGTGACATAAATTCCTATCAGTAACAAATCCTTAACAAAGTCACACAAGGAAGTTAAGAAACACTGCAGTCTATGGAACACCAGGTCCAATACAATGGTGTGAGCTGCTGAATGACAATAGCTTTTTTTACCTTATTGCCTTACCTCCAGAACAAAGCCTGTCATCTAGAAGGACTGGAAATTTATGAACAAATTAAATCTGCATGCACATGCCTGCTGAGCCTAGGGAGGCTGACATGGGCTGCATCAACAACTCTCTAGCTCTCCAGGTTCCCACTGGATTCAGCCAACAAGGACCCCCCTCCAAGATCAGAGGGGCTACATAACAAAAAGCCATAGACTGAGTGACTTAAACAACAGAATTTTCTCTCTGCACAGTTCTGGAAGCTGTCAAGTCCATGATCAAGGTCCAGCAGGGTTTGGTTTTGGTGAGTGCTGCTCCTGGCTTGCAGATGGCCACCTTCTCACTACGTGCCAGCAGGGCCTTTTCTCAGTGCCTGGGTGTGGAGCGAGAAGGAGCACGCTCTTTCATCTTCTATTACGAGGGCACTAATCCCACCATGAGGACCCCACCCTATGACTTCATCTAACCCTAATTACCTCCCAAAGGCACCATGTCCAAATACGCTATGGTTGGGGGCAGGGCTTCAACATTTGGTTCCCCCTGCTGAATCTTGGCATTGGAGGAGGAAATGGCAACCCATTCCAGTGTTCTTGCCTGGAGAATCCCAGGGATGGGGGAGCTTGGTGGGCTGCCATCTATGGGGTTGCACAGAGTCAGACACGACTGAAGCGACTTAGCAGCAGCAGCTGAATCTTGATCCTGCCAAGCAGCTCATTCCACACGTCTCTCTCTTCCCACCCCACCCCCGTTTTTTCCTTCCCTCCATCCCCATACCCCATCTCACTCACCCCCTATATCTCCTCTACCCCAGTCTAGAGGTGAAAACAATGCCCTCATTATTACTAACCTCAGAGTACGGCACTGCCTCCTATGATCTCCCTACACCCTGGCCATGAAGTTCAGGTTATCACCAAACTGTCTTGAAATTACTTAACTTTATTTGAGCTATTTATTTTCTGTCAGGATCCAGAATGAAATGATAGACTGACATAGATAAGTAGGAAGTAAGTTTCAGACCAATGCAGATAATGACACAATTAATATAAATATATATGCAAGAAAAACTATATATTTCTGTATGTATATATGTGTATGAAAAAGATTTTAAAAGACATACACTGAATTTATTAATAGCAATTAAGTCTGAGGAGAAAACAGACTGGGAAGGTGAACAGGGAAGAGGGAACAAGGGGAAATTTCAATTTAGCTATATTGTTAGAATTTTTAACAGTGAGTATGCACTCATTACATGCTTAATTAAAATATCTTAAAAACATATATGAAGAACATAAAATATTCATGCTTAAATTTTTATTAGACAAGCATAAAAGATATTTCTTTCAAATATATACATCAAAATATCAGTAACAGTTATCATTGGACACTAATACTACATGTGATCCTTGTTTTTTGTTTTCTTCTGGCTTCAAAGTTTCCTGAACTGAAAATTATATGACTTCTGAAATTATGAAATGTTTTAGGTCATAAATTGTACAAATTAAATTGAGACGGCTGGATTAGAGGGCCTCAAAAGTTGCTCTTAGTTCTAAACTCTAAACTCTGCTATCTCACAAATAAACACAAAGTTATCAAAATAGCACAAAGTTTACCAGGAAATCAGAGGTTTCACCAAGTGATGGAAAGTTTGAGGAGAATGAATAACAATGCATGAATATTCACAACAGGAAAACAAAGAGCAGGGCCATTGAAGAATATGGAAGACCCTCAGACTAGTGTCTGAGTGGGGCTGGGAGGAGTGTGCATAGTCAGGTGAGGACCTGATGGATAAAGACCGAGGCCTCCTCTCTGCTGGTAGGGATTCCAGTACCAGGGCCTGGTGGACGTCACATGGAAAAGGCACACGTGTGAGCAATCAGGAGAGAAAGAATTTAGATGTCCTAGGCCCATGTCTGGCTTGTGCATTGCTTAGAAGCAAGTTGGTTTATCTTGCTAAGACGTGTCACAGCCAATGGACAATAGCAGCAACAGGCAAAAGGAGAACATTCCTCCAACTAATGGAAAGTCTCTAAGACCATAATAAAAAATGTTTTTAATTTTATGGAAAGAGGGGTTGGGGAATGACAGCTGTGTTCTGGAGATGCCATGGCACTCTAAAAGGTGATGCTGGCCTTCCTATGCAAAAGGGAGTATGCAGAGCAGGTGGCAGCAGTCCACTGAAGCCTGACATAGATCCTTGGCTGTAAGAATGGGGAAAATGGGCCAGTGGTAAATTTAACCAAGAAGACTGACAAGCTTGCGTGAAGATAGCAGAAGCAGAATCATCATAATGTATAAGGGTACAGGTTTCCCTCAAATGACACAGAAGCTTATGTTCCCTCACTTCTGTTCGGGTTTAAATTCCTGCCTGACTGTTATTAATTGTGTGATCTTGGGGCAAGTCCCTTAACCTGCCATTCTTCAGGTCACATACAGTGTCTGGTATATAGTAGATTCCCAATAAATATTAGCAACCTTCCCCCACTTCTCATTTTTCTTTTTGCCTCTTCTATTTACAGATTTATGCAGATACCAGATAAATTTTTAGTGCTGCTTCCAATGCACTGAAATAAACTGGTATAGGAAGTAATCTGTTTACAAAGCAGATTCATGGATCTGAATGCTAAAGAGGAATTCCCTTCCCAAGTATAAAAATAACTGAAGTCTCTCATTTATTTAACTAAAGTCTCAGGTAACCTACTAATAGGCATATATGGAGGCTTACTTAAATACAATATGAATCTAACAATGCACACCTATCCTAAAAACATACAGAAGACCAGTGGGTGATTTCTTTAGGAAAAGGAAGAGGAAAGTCAGTAAGAGGAAAGTCAGTAATGGAATGAATGGAAATAGAATGGAAACATTAGGAATTATAACACAACAGTCTGCCACTCCATGGCATTCCAATTCTAACTGCATAGGGCAAGTGCTCAGGTTGGCTTCCCCATGAGGGGACCCCAAGATGCAGAGTCATGTAAAACTGATTGATAGGAAGTATTCTGAAATAAACAATCTGGACATGGGGAAAGGAGACAGGACAGGGAAGGGAGCCGTGCAAGGCTGAGATTTCATGCCAAGTCCCAGAGAATGTAGCTTCAGCTCAATCCCACTGGGACTTGAGGGCAAGCCACTGTCCCCTCAAGGGCAAGGGAGATTGAGATGTATTACCTCATCACATCCATCACTGGTTATGGGTTGGATCTGGGGACTAAATGCCCAGACACTCCCTGCTCTCCTTGCACAGAAGCGAAGCTAGCTCCAGCATCCTGGAGGGTATTCCTTCCAAAAAGGAAGCATAAAGGAAACAGAACAGAGGGAAATGGAGCTACTCTGAGGAGACCCAGGCAGAGCACTGACTGGATCCGCAGGTGTCTGTACGTTTATTGATCTCCACCCTTACACTCATCCTGGGGTTCATCCCCCGGGACCTTTCCAGCTAATTCATTTTAAGAGATATAGAATATATACCCTGGCATTTCTCAACAGCATAGACTTTGTTTCCATACATAGACAAAAATTAATTAATATACTGATATAATTATATGCAGCTGTAAAATGGAAGCTAATCTTCACTCTGGGTGTTAAAAGAAATTCTACATTATTCTCTGTTACTTCCAGATTTGCAAATCTTCACAAAGGAACCGATTCAGGTGTTGTTTTGCAATGGTTCTTACTGTATTCAGTAACATGACCCCTTGAGAAGTAGATTTATTAGACTGGTAGGATGTTAGACCTCTTTTTAAAGTACGTATTGAACAGCATAATACTCAAACAGAAAGATCTCCACCAAACGGTGGTCTCTGTGGCTGCCCAATTATACATCTGCATCTTACCCTCTATCTTGACTCCTGTCTGCACTAGCACACTTGGAAATTGTTACATGCACTAGCAAAGAAACAATAATCAAATTGGCTCTACTCAAAATCTTCTGCTGCTAATTATAGCACAGAATTAATAGCTGCTTGAAACAACATATAACTCACGAAGTTCAGGTTACTTCCCTGCATGATTCATCTTTAATTATCCAAGAAATCTGCCACTTTGGTGTCTTTCATCTACTATAGTACAGAAGGTCCCCACAAGGGTGCTTCCCTATAGCCCACAGCATTATCTGCCTCCACATTTACCTATGTTCTCCTCCAGTAAAACAAAGAGAATTAGCTATTTAAATGAAACAATCTGCTTTGTTGCAACTTGGGAAATTCTCAGCTATAAACTGTGACTGGGCAGATCTGTCATCCCTTGTTGATTTACCCTTTGTTGCAAGGCAAGAGCTGTTTCTCTCTGCCCTTTGAATCCAGAGGAAGCTGAGACTTTTTCATACGGGTTTCCTGCTAGGTTGCAGATGTATATTGCTCTGAAAGTCCCTAGCTTTATCATTCCCTTTCTATCCCCAGAGTGTCCTAAATGCCACATTTTTTTTCACAACTCAGTACCCCCATTTGTCTTCTGGAGTCATCGACCCAACCCCTGTCCTGTATCCTTTCTCAGAATAACAACATTAGAGCACTATAGATGTTGACAATTTAATTACAATTTCATGACTCTGGACCTAATCCAACTGGGAATTCTTAGCTGATCTAAAATCGGAATAAAAGACATCCTTTAGACCAAAGAAAGAAAAGAAAGTGGAAAAAAAACAGGCTAAAAAAATGCAAAGAGATAAATATTAGAGAGAATATATAACAAGTGGGCCACTGAAAACCAGGAGAAAATTCTGGAAACTAGTAATATTAAAGATTACTTGCTCAGCTTGGGGCTCTTTAATGACCTACAGAAGGGTGGGAGTTTGGGAGGAAGGTTGAAGATGGAAGAGATATATGTATACAGAGAGCTGATTCACCTTGTTGTACAGCAGAAACTAATACAACAATGTAAACCAATTATACTCAAATAAAATAAATAAATATCAATACAATAAAAAAAAAAAAAGTCACTTGCTTGAAGCTATGGGTAGAGGCCTGGCAAAGTTCTCCAGCAAGCAGAGCAATGACATGGATCATAGAAGCCAACCGTGGCCCTAAACTCCACCAGCATCTTCCCACAGTTCTCCTTACCTAGATGGCTACCTGGCTCTGCCTTTATCTTTTCCATCTAAAAATATGCATAAGGATTTCTGGGACATAATGCCTTTGTCACTCTGTTGTGAGAACTTTAAGCATGGAAAATGCTTTGAACTTGTTGTAGAAAATGTATGGACATAACACCGCAGATGTATGTGGAGTTCCAGATCAATGTAGTAAAGTGAGTATGGCAATACAGTCATACAAATTTTCTGGTTTCCCCGTGCATACAGAAGTTATCTTGGTTTGTGTGTGCAGGTTCAGTTGCTAAGTCGTGTCCTACTCTTTGCAACCCTATGGACTGTATCCTGCCAGGTTCCTCTGTCCATGGGATTTTCCAGGCAAGAATACTGGAGCTACACTCAGTTCAGTTCAGTTGCTCAGTCATGTCCGACTCTTTGCAACCCTGTGGACTGCAGCACACCAGGCTTCCCTGTCCTTCACCAACTCCCAGAGTTGCTCAAATTCATGCCCATTGAGTTGGTGATGCCATCAAATCATCCCATCCTCTGTTGGCCCCTTCTCCTCCTGTCTTCAATATTTCCCAACATCAGGGTCTTTTCCATTAAGTCAGTTCTTCACATCAGCTGGCCAAGGTATTGGAGCTTCAGCTTCAGCAATGAATATTCAGGACTGATCTCCTTTAGGATGGACTGGTTGGATCTCCTTGCAGTCCAAGGCACTCTCAAGAGTCTTCTCCAACACCACAATTCAAAAGCATCAATTCTTGGTGGTCGGTCTTCTTCATGGTCCAACTATCACATCCATACATGACTATGGAGAAACATAGTTTTGACTGTAAGGACCTTTTTCAGCAAAGTAACGTTCCTGCTTTTTAATATGCTATCTAGGTTTGTCAAAACTTTCCTTCCAAGGAGTAAGAGTCTTTTAATTCCATGGCTGCAGTCACCATCGCACTGATTTTGGAGCCCAAGAAAATAAAGTCTGTCACTGTTTCATTGTTTCCCCATCTATTTGCCATGAACTGATGGGACCAGATGCCATGATCTTAGTTTCTGAACATTGAGTTTTAAGCCAGCTTTTTCACTCTCCTCTTTCACTTTCATCAAGAGGCTCTTTAGTTCCTCTTTGCTTTCTACTTCTAGTACAGCCTCTACTTCTAGTTCTCTTGCTATTTCCATCAGATCTGCAGTTACTTCATCCACTGAAGTCTTGAACCCCTCAAAGTTATCCATGAGGGTTAGAATCAACTTATTTCAAAAAGTCGTAAGGGTGGTGTCATCTGCATATGTGAGGTTATTCATATTTCTCCTGAAATCTTGATTCCAGCTTGTACTTCATCCAGTCTGGCATTTCTCATGGTATACTCTACATATAAGTTGAATAAGCAGGGTGACAATATACAGCCTTGACGTACTCCTTTCCCAGTTTGGAACCAGTCTGTTGTTTTATGTCTGGTTCTAACTGTTGCTTTTTGACCTGCATACAGGTTTCCCAGGAGGCAGGTAAAGTGGTCTGGTATTCTCATCTCTTTAAAAATTTTCCACAGTTTGCTATGATCCACACAGTCAGAGGCTTTAATGTAGTCAATGAAGCAGAAGTAGATGTTTTTCTGGAATTGTCTTGCTTTTTTGATGATCCAACAGATGTTGGCAATTTGCTCTCTGGTTCCTCTGCCTTTTCTAAATCCAGCTTGAAATACGGAAGTTCTTGGTTAACGTACTATTGAAGTCTAGCTTGTAGAATTTTCAGCATTACTTTGCTAACGTGTGAAATGAGTGCAGTTGTACCGTAGTTTGAACATTCTTTGGCATTGCCTTTCTTTGGGATTGGAATGAAAACTGATCTTTTCCAGTCCTTGGCCACTGCTGAGTTTTCCAAATTTGTTGGCGTACTGAGTTACGCTATAGTTCATTAAATGTGCAATAGATTTATGTCTAAAAACAATGTACACAGCTTAATTTTGAAAATATTTTATTGCTAAAAAATGCTAACCACAGTTCAAGCCTTCAGTGAGTTGAAATCTTTATGCTGACGGAGGTTCTTGCCTTGAAGCTGATGATTGGTGACTGATCAGGGTGGTGGTTGCTGAAGGCTGAGGTGGCTGTGGCAATTTCTTAGAATAAAACAACAATGAGGTCTGCTGCATCAATTGGCTCTTCCTTTCACAAATGATTTCTCTACAGAAGGCAATGCTGTTTGATAGCACTTTACCCAAGTAAAACTTCTTCCAAAATGGGCATCAATCTTCTCAAACCCTGCTGCTGCTTTACTCACTAAGTTTATGTCATATTCTAAATCCTCTGTTGTCACTCAACAACCTTCCTGGCATCTTCACCAGGAGTAGATTCCATCTCAAGGAACCAATTATTTGCTTACCTGTAAGAAGGAACTCCTCATCCATGAAAGATCTATCATGTGATTGCAGCAACTTAGTCATTTTCAGCCTCTACTTCTAGTTCTCTTGCTAGTTCCATCCCATCTGCCATTATTTTATCCCCTGAAGTTGAACCCCTCAAAATTATCCATGAGGGTTAGATAAACCTGTTTCAAAAAAGTCTATTAATGTTGATATTTGGCCTCTTCTCATGAATTAAAAATGACCCTAATGGAATCTAGAATGGTGAATCCTTTCCAGAAGGTTTTCAATTTACTGTGCCCATATCCACTAGAGGAATCACTATCTATGACAGCTATAGCTTTACAAAATGTACTTCTTAAAGAATAAGACTTGAAAGTCCAAATGACTCCTTGCTCTGCGGGCTGGAGAATGAATGAAAGCTGTGTCACCAGGCACGGACACCACATTAACCTCACTGTATATATCCATTACAGTTCTTGGGTGACGAAGCGCATCATCAATGAGCAGTAATATCTCTGGAATCTTTTTTCTGAGCAGTAGATCTCAAGAGTGGGTTTAAAATGGTCCATAAACCAAGTTGTCACAGATGTACTGCTATTCTGGCTTTGTTGTTCCATTTCTATGGTACAACTAGAAAAGATTTAGTGTAATTCTTAAGGGCCCTAAGACTTCCAAAGTGGTCAGTGAGTACAGGCACTGGCTTCAACCTCAAGTCACCAGCTGCAAAGGAGTCAGACTGTCCTTTGAAGCACTGAAGTCAGGCATTGGTTTCTTCTTGCTAGCTATGAAAGTCTTATGGCATTCTTCTTCTAAGAGAAGGCTGTTTCTTCTACAGTGAAAATCTCTTATTTGGTGAAGCCATTCTAACTATCTCAGGTAGATCTTCTGAAACTGGAGCTTCTTCATCAGCACTTCTGCTTCACCCTGAACTTTTATGTTATGGAGGTGGCTTTTCCTTAAACCTCATGAACCAACCTCTGCTAGCTTCACACTTATCTTCTGCAGCTTCCTCATTTCTTTCAGCCTTCACTGAACTGAAGAGAGGCGGGGGCCTTGCTCTGGATTAGGCTTTGGCTTGAGGGGATGTTGTGGTTCACTGGATCTTCTATCCAGGCCACTAAAACTTTCATCATAAAGGCAACAAAGCTGTTTTGCTTTCTTATCATTCATGTGTTCACTGGAATAGCATTTCCATTCCCTTCAAGAGTCCTGCCTTTGCATTCACAGCCTTGCTAACTGTTTGGTGCAAGAGGCCTAGCTCCCTAACTGGCTTTCAACATGCTGTGATCCCTAAGCTTAATCATTTTTAGTTCTTGATTTAAAATGGAGAGACGTGCAACTCTTTCACTTAGAGGCCACTGTAGGGTCGCTAACTGGTCAAACTCCAGCAGTGCTGTGACCTGGGGAACAGGGAGGCCCAAGGAGAGAGGTAGGAAATGGCTGGTTGGTGAAATAGTCAGAACACACACAATGTTTATTAAGTTTACCATCTTATATGGACATGGTTTCTGGTGCCCCATAACAATTACAATAATAACATCAAAGATCACTGATCATGCTGCTGCTACTACTAAGTCACTTCAGTCGTGTCCAACTCTGTGCGACCCCATAGAGGGCAACCCACCAGGCTCCCCCGTCCCTGGGATTCTCCAGGCAAGAACACTGGAGTGGGTTGCCATTTCCTTCTCCAATGCATGAAAGTGAAAAAACGAAAGTGAAGTCACTCAGTCGTGTCCGACTCTTAGCGACCCCATGGACTGCAGCCCACCAGACTCCTCCATCCATGGGATTTTCCAGGCAAGAGTACTTGAGTGGGGTGCCGTTGCCTTCTCCATCACTGATCATAGATCACCCTAAAAATATAACAATAATGAGAAAGCTTGAAATACTTCAGGATGCGGAACACATGTATACCTGTGGCGGATTCATTTCGATATTTGGCAAAACTAACGCAATATTGTAAAGTTTAAAAATAAAATAAAATTTAAAAAAAGAAATACTTCAAGAATTAACAAAATGTGACAGAGACATGAAGTGAGCAAATGTTGTTAGAAAAAAAAAAAAAAAAAACAATAAATTTGTTCAATGTAGGGTTGCCACAAAATTTCAATTTGTAAAACACACAGTACATGTGAAGTACAATAAAAAAAATAAGGTGCAATAAAACAAGGTATGTCTATAATTTCAAAGCTGTATCACTGCATTGACTGCAAGCAAGCAACTCATACAACATATGCTTTTAAAAATAAGTGTTTATATTGAACCATGTATCTACTGTACCCTTTGTTGAAAAGATCTCCTTTTCCATTGCTGTCATATAATTGTATTTTATTATAGTTCCTCTGTCCAAGGAACTCTCCTGGATTTGATCCCTGGGCTGGGAAGATCCCCTGGGGGAGGAAATGGCAACCTACTCCAGTATTCTTGCCTGAAGAATCCTTTGGCAGACCACAGTCCATAGGCCACAAAGAGTCGGACATGACTGAAGTGACTTACACACACTCATTATAATATATATGATGGTAACTAAATTAATTTTTAAAGGGTCAAATTGATACTGAAAGAACAAATAAAAGCTCAAGGTTTAGTTTACTCATGTGTGTGTGCGCGTGTGTGTGTTCACACTCAGGCATCCCTGACCCTTTGTGACCCCATGGACCCCAGCTCAACAATCTACATAGACTCCTCTGTCCACGGGATTTTCCAGGCAAGAATACTGGAGCAGGCTACCATTTCCTCCTATAGGGGATCTTCCCAACCAAGGAATCAAACTCACACTGGCAGCAGATTCTTTACCACGGTGCCACCTGGCAGCATTTATTAACTCATTCAAGCCCATTCAACAAATATCTACTGATGCTTAACCGTATTCCAAGGCACCAGCGGGGCTATCTTCAAGTGCTGTTTCTTCAGCTCTCCTAAGTGGCAGGCTCCATTCTAAGCATTTGGAATATCTGTGAACAGAGTTCCCAGGCACCTTGGCTCTGATATCCAGTAGGAGACAATAAATATGACAAATCAATAAATTGAGAAGTTAGTACATGGTTTTTTCATTAAAATCTACTTTCTTAGTTTTCTATGTACTATGCTTAACTTTTCTCCCTGTGGCCATCATATCTGCCAAGTGCCTACAATTACTATTTTTCAGATGTTCAAACAGTTCAGATAATTTGATTTTAAAAGTGATTGCTCCATCAGCAGAGAACTGGACATTCACTGATGCGTTATCAAATGCATTTGATATGGGCATTTATTATCCAAACACAAAACTTCTGATCTCCTCTCTGGCTACATGTGTCCTGAGAATCAGTCCACCCTGAGAGGAGAAACTGCGTACCCCATTCTCAGTATACAGTCATTTCTTTAATCCTATTGAATTCAGTAATGAGCTTCACCCCGGCCCTTCACTGTGTATCACTTGGGCTAGAAAGCCAGCTCTGAGGCAATACTCTGTGATGATGGGTGTGTCATCCTTTAGGATGCAGACACACTGAATCAGAGACTTCTGTTCATCACTAAAAAGTCCACATGGACCCAGGACTGAAGCACAGAAGCAGAAATAGCCCCCGTTGATCATCATTCCCAGTGTCTCACAGGGGCATTTTGTGCTTCCTGTTCCCACAGCTCTGGGCCCTGCAGGGTTCAAGTCTTGGTCCAAAGATGGGGGGACTCTCTTGTCAGGGGACACAACAAAGAGCTCACTGAATTACAGGCTAAGACTGTAACTTGGGTACTTTGAACTCCCGTGTCCAGGGGCCACAGACAAAAAGAATGGTCATCATAATGGCAGGGTAATTGACCCTAATTAGCAGGTGGAGGTGTAGACAAGGAGGAATATATTTGGCATTCAAGTGATCCACTCAAACAACTGCAGTACTCCTTTCTCCAGTTTCTACTGTAAAGGGACATGTGTAACAACCATAACTGGAGAAGGGTAGAATTATCAGGGGCTCAAACCCCCCAGGAATGAGAGCTTGGGTCACACCACCAGGTAAGGCACCAAAACCAGCAGAAATGCTAACTGAAAGCAAGGAAATTAAGAACGGATCATATAGGAGAAAAGCCATGAGCACGAGATGCCAACCCAGGCTCTAGATCATCCCTAACTTCCCTCTTCTAAGTTCTGCTCACGAACACAGAGAGGCCACTGGAACCCTGAGTGGGAAGCTTTGCTCTTAAGAAACCAAAAACTTATGGCCAACCATAAAAGGAAATATATCATTTTCACTTCACAGACTTAGAATGAGAAGCCCAGATGGTGCTACAAACTCAAAAAAGTTTAGCTCTCATGGATCATCAACACAGAATCAATCTAAAAACATAAGAATTGATAATCAAGGAGAAAGCGTGGGGATTCAGGTTCATGAGATCCCATTCCAATCCGCCTATCAGTTTTGTAGCAGAATGCAAATGATTAAAATAAATACATTTAAAAATTAGAAAATCAAAATAAGGCATGTCTTCTGTTAGCTTTACATAAGGTTAAGCCTAAAACATCTCATAATTGCTTATATCAGAAAATTAATGTACTCTGTAAATTCTAAGGAGAAAATGTGCAAAGCAGTACTTTACAGACATTTTTAGCTCAAATTTCTCTGTTTGAATTCATAAAGCTCCCTTCTGGTTTCCAATCTGTCACAAGAAAAAGTACCTAATTGACTGCAATTTCAGAATTGGTGGAAAACAGAAACAATCTGAAGGCCAATAATAGAGTTGAAATGCCTTTCTTCTTTACCCAAACCTAGGTTTTTATCCAAAGATACAGGCTTTGAGAAATGCATTATTTATTTAGCCCTGAGAAGAACGAAGCCAGGCTCTGTTCAGGAGTTTTCCTGCTTTCTGTTATCAAAATGACATTCTTCCCTATGACCACACTTCCCACATAATAGCTTTGCTATTTCTATTCTAAATGTTTAGACCTTTTTCTTAGAGGGCAAAAGAGGAGTCTGTAGAGCATTCTGAGCCTTTCAATATGGAAACTGTCCAAATAAGGTGTAAATTCAGCACAGCTATTTGGGCAAAAGAGATCTTGAACAAACATTGATATTTCTGCAGTTCAGTCTCCTTTGGAAGACCAGAAAGTTCCTGCATTAACAGGAGTGAAAGAGTAAAGGCTGCACAACTCCAGCATACTCCAGGGGCCCCACGATTATCTACATTTTGTCTGGTCATAAAAACGAAACAGCAGCTGAGCTAAAAAGAGAACAAAGATGGATGTGAGGCAAAGTTTAGAATCTCAAAATGCTAACAAGCCAGTCTTTGATGTTGACAAATATTTTTCCAGAAAAAGAAATACCTAAAAACAGCTGAATTTCTATACTCTAATCTCTAAAGCAAAAAAAAAAAAAAAAAAAAGGAGTATGGAAACACAGAATATCTTAAATATCAGTATATATGGGTAGAGTTCATTGAAAAATATATGAGAAAAGTTTTTTAATAGCCCAAACCTAGAATCATAAGATTCACAGCTAAAGGGGCTAGAAAAATATTTTACAGATAGGAGTGAAGTTGCTCACTCATGTCCAACTCTTTGTGACACCATCGTGGACTGTAGCCTGCCAGGCTCCTCTGTCCACAGAATTTTCCAAGCAAGGATACTGGAGTGGGTTGCCATTACCTTCTCCAGGGGATCTTCCTGACCCAGGGATTGAACCCAGGTCTCCTGCACTGCAGGCAGACTCTTTACCATATGGGCCAGATATTTTACAAATAAGGAGGTAGTTAATAGGTATTTAACTTAGACATTTCTTATGATGCTCACAAGAGTGTTGTTCACAAATAAATTTCTTTCAATAGTAGGTGCTAGCTTAAAATTCCCTGGAGACCAAAGGATTTTCAACCAAATATAAACCTTGGCCACCATCCACAAGACTTGCTGGCCATCCTGTGAAATCCAAATCTGGGTTAAATGCACTCACCAATTCCTTCACAAGAAATGCCAGTACAAGCAGTTGAGGTGTCTGCTATTGGCATTTCAAATTAGTGGAGAAAATAGCTGCCTATTAAATAAATGGTACTAGAACAATTGGCTAAATTTTGGGAGAAAAGTTAAACCTCTTCTTCATAACAGTTATAAAAAACAAAATACAGATCAATAAAAGAGCCATCTTAAATTAAGAATTCTAAACAAATATAGACCATTCTGTTGATACTTAGTACTATATTTTAGTTGATATTTGCATGATGAGAAGGCAACATCCATGAAAATATCTGAGGAAAGGATATCACTACAGAAGGAACCACTAGTGCAAAGGCACTGATAAGGGCTTAGGATGCTCAATGTCAAGGAAATCCAATGTGTTAATAGTGAAGGGATCGAGGAAGAAACTAGAAGATGAGATCCCAGAGACAGAAAAGAACAAGTTCGTGAGAGGCCTTCTAGGCCATGTCAAGGAAACTGACTTTCCTTCTAAGCATAATGCAAGCTTTAGAGTGCTCCTGGGAAGGGTGACCTAATCGGACTTATACTTTGGAAAGTCAAGAAGACTAAAGGAGGGATGAAAAGTAGAGTCAGGGACTGTAGAAGTATTACAAAGAGAGACTGTGGGGACTTTCACTAATAGAGAACAAAATTAAGGAAGCAATCCAGGATGAATCCTAGGCTGCAGCCTAGTATAGATGGTGTCCCACTTACTCGTGGTAGGGTTGGCAGGAAGGAAACTTTGGAGAAGAAGAGTTAGCAGTTCTACTCTGGGCATGTTGCATCCCAGTTGCATATTAGACATCCCTGTAATAGTGCCCAGTAACCAGTTCAGTATCGGAGTGAGGATCCCAGGGAAGCGATTAGGGCTAGAAACAAAGTAGAGGATTCATCAACATATGGATATTATCTGAAATACGGATCACAGAAAACTAAGATCATGGCATCTGGTCCCATCACTTCATGGCAAATAGATGGGGAAACAGTGGAAACAGTGACATACTTTATTTGGGGGGAGGGGCTCCAAAATAACTGCAGATGGTGCCTGCACCCATGAAATTAAAAGATATTTACTCCTTGGAAGACAAGTTATTACCACCTCAATTCAGTTCAGTTGCTCAATCATGTCAAGCTGTTTGCAACCCCATGAATCACAGCATGCCAGGTCTCCCTGTCCATCACCAACTACTGGAGTTTACTCAAACTCATGTCCATCAAGTTGGTGATGTCATCCAGCCATCTCATCCTCTATCATCCCCTTCTCCTCCTGCCCCCAATCCCTCCCAGCATCAGAGTCTTTTCCACTGAGTCAACTCTTTACATGGGGTGGCCAAAGTATTGGAGTTTCAGCTTCAGCATCAATCTTTCCAATGAACACCCAAGACTGATCTCCTTTAAAATGGACTGGTTGGATCTCCTTGCAGTCCAAGAGACTCTCAAGAGTCTTCTCCAACACCACTGTTCAAAAGCATCAATTCTTCGGTGCTCAGCTTTCTTCACAGTCTAACTCTCACATCCATACATGACCACTGGAAACACCATAGCCTTGACTAGACGGACCTTTGTTGGCAAAGTAATGTCTCTGCTTTTCAATATGCTGTCTAGATTGGTCATAACCTTCCTTACCAGGATTGTAAGTGTCTTTTAATTTCATGGCTGCAGTCACCATCTGCAGTGCCCAAAAAAATAAAGTCAGACACTGTTTCCACTGTTTCCCCATCTAGTTCCCATGAAGTGATGGGACAAGATGCCATGATATTAGTTTTCTGAATGTTGAGCTTTAAGCCAACTTTTTCACTCTCCTCTTTCACTTTCATCAAGAGGCTTTTTAGCTCCTCTTCACTTTCTGCCATAAGGGTGGTGTCATCTGCATATCTGAGGTTAATGATATTTCTCCTGGCAATCTTGATTCCAGCTTGTGTTTCTTCCAGCCCAGCGTTTCTCATGATGTACTCTGCATATAAGTTAAATAAGCAGGGTGACAACATACAGCCTTGACATACTCCTTTTCCTATTTGGAACCAGTCTGTTGTTCCATGTCCAGTTCTAACTGTTGCTTCCTGACCTGCATACAGGTTTCTCAAGAGGCAGGTCAGGTGGTCCGGTATTCCCATCTCTTTCAGAATTTTCCACAGTTTATTGTGATCCACACAGTCCAGGATTTGGCATAGTCAATTAAGCAGAAATAGATGTTTTTTTGGAACTCTTGCTTTTTCAATGATCCAGTGGATGTTGGCAATTTGATCTCTGGTTCCTCTGCCTTTTCTAAAACCAGCTTCAACATCTGGAAGTTCACAGTTCACATATTGCTGAAGCCTGGCTTGGAGAATTTTGAGCATTACTTTACTAGCATGTGAGATGAGTGCAATTGTGTGGTCAGTTCAGTTCAGTTCAGTTCAGTAGCTCAGTCATTTCCAACTCTTTGCGACCCCATGAATTGCAGCACGTCAGGCCTCCCTGTCCATCACCAACTCTCGGAGTTCACCCAAACTCATGTCCATTGAGTCGGTGATGCCATCCAGCCATCTCATCTTCTGTTGTTCCCTTTTCCTCCTGCCCCCAATCCCTCCCAACATCAGAGTCTTTTCCAATAAGTCAACTCTTTGCATGAGTTGGCCAAAGTATTGAAGTTTCAGCTTTAGCATCAGTCCTTCCAAAGAACACCCAGGACTGATCTCCTTTAGAATGGACTGGTTGGATCTCCTTGTGGTAGTTTGAGGATTCTTTGGGATTGCCTTTCTTTGGGATTGGAATGAAAACGGACCTTTTCCAGTCCTGTGGCCACTGCTGAGTTTTCCAAATTGGCTGACATATTCAGTACAGCACTTTCACAGCATCATCTTTCAGGATTTGAAATAGCTCAACTGGAATTCCATCACCTCCACTAGCTTTGTTCATAGTGATACTTCCTAAGGCCCACTTGACTTCACATTCCAGGATGTCTGGCTCTAGGTGAGTGAGCACACCTTCGTGATTATCTGGGTCATAAAGATCTTTTTTCATACAATTCTTCTGTGTATTCTTGACACCTCTTTTTAATATCTTCTGCTTCACTTAGGTCCATATCATTTCTGTCATTTATTGAGCCCATCTTTGCATGAAATGTTCCCTTGGTATCTCTAATTTTCTTGAAGAGATCTCTAGTCTTTCCCATTCTGTTGTTTCCCTCTATTTCTTTGCATTGATCCCTAAGGAAGTGCCGGGGTCCAGCCCCGGCTGATCCAGGGTATTCGAAGCGGGGACGGCGTTGGCGACCTATTTATTTAAATATTTTATCAAAGATATAAAGAGTAATAGGATGAGGATAGCTCAGTAGGAAAATTCAGTGGAGAAAAGAGGCTGAGTAGCTTGGTTTACGCGGGAGACCAATAAAACTTCAAGACAAGAAGCTTGCACCACTTACATAGGCCGCAGGCGTCCTTCCATTCTCCTGAAGGAGAGGAGACACTGAGGCCTCCCCTGTCGGATCTTAGAAGCCCAGGCATAATTAGTAAGCATGGTGGGTTCCGCGCTCCAGATGGAGACTCAGCCAGAGTGGGAGAGAGAGCAACATGGGGAGACCAGTATTTCGAGAAACTGGTCCCAATTCTTTATTTTCCATGGTCTACTTTTATACACTGAGATGTTATGCAAAAGTCACACGGGGTCAGCAGTCCTGACTTTTATCAAAGTCAGGTGCTTCATACAAATGTATACAGAGGTCTTAGGGGTGTTACATCATCTTCTGGCCAGGGGGGCCTGCTGACAATTTATGACCCTCTCCTTGTGACAGCGGTCAGTCAACCAGGACACTTATTTCTCCAGGGGTGATTATTCTTAAAACAGACACCACCCAAATAAAGTTACATTCCTACAGGGTGAGTGTATAGTGGGTTTTAGTTAAGGAAAGAATTTACTTAGCCTAAGGTCTAACGTGATTAATATCAAAGGTTAATACTTATTTCTTCTATATATTCATTAATGTGTGTAAGGGCAGGGGATATGGAGACTTAGCAACAAACATTGGCTCAACAAATGAAAAACCCTTCACCAATACAATTTCTAATCAGCCACTATACTTATAGTTTTCTAACTTTTCTAAGGAACCTGTTTTTAGAAGGTTTAAAACATCTCGTGCCTCTCACGGTTGGGAGGCTGTGAGTAATCACATGTGGCTGGACGAGCCTGTCAGGCAGGCCAGAGAACCTTCAGAGGAGTTTGTAAGTTAAAACACTCTTGTCACGCCCAGGAGTTTTTATTAACTGGAGCTCTACGTTAACTCCTTCTCTGAAAGAGGTGGTGGGGGACAGCCCCCCGTAAAGTCAGAGGTGTAGGTGAGAGCACAAAGTAGTAAAGTAGGCAAGCTCTGGTTATGGGGGTAGATGCTTGAGGATTTCCAGGGGGACTCCTGAGGCTCGATCCTGCCTTTGCGTATGTCGAGCCTCCTTCCTCATGACCTTTGCCACGGACGGAGTACCTCACTCTGGCCCCCAAAAAGGAAGGCTATCTTATCTCTCCTTGCTATTCTTTGGAACTCTGCATTCAGATGCTTATATCTTTCCTTTCTCCTTTGCTTTTCACTTCTCTTCTTTTCATAGCTATTTGTAAGGCCTCCTCAGACAACCATTTTGCTTTTTTGCATTTCTTTTCCATAAGGATGGTCTTGATCCCTGTCTCCTGTACAATACCACGAACATCCATCCATAGTTCATCAGGCACTCTATCAGATCTAGTCCCTTAAATCTATTTCTCACTTCCACTGTATAATCATAAAGGATTTGATTTAGGTCATACCTGAATAGTCTAGTGGTTTTCCCCACTTCCTTCAAGTCTGAATTTGGCAATAAGGAATTCATGATCTGAGCCACAGTCAGCTCCTGGTCTTGTTTTTGCTGACTGTATAGAACTTCTCCATCTTTGGCTGCAACGAATATAATCAATCTGATTTCAGTGTTGACCATCTGATGATGTCCATGTGTAGAGCCTTCTCTTGTGTTGTTGAAAGAGGGTGTTTGCTATGACCAGTGTGTTCTCTTGGCAAAACTCTATTAGCCTTTTCCCTGCTTCATTCTATTTACCAAGGCCAAATTTGCCTGTTACTCCAGATGTTTTTTGACTTTCTACTTTTGCATTCCAGTCCCCTATAGTGAAAAGGACATCTTTTGGGGGGTGTTAGTTCTAAAAGGTCTTGTAGGTCTTCATAGAACCATTCAACTTCAGCTTCTTCAGTGTTACTGGTTGGGGCATAGGCTTGGATTACTGTGATATTGAATGGTTTGCCTTGGAAATGAACAGAGATCATTCTGTTGTTTTTGAGATTGCATCCAAGTACTGCATTTCAGACTCTTTTGTTGACCATGATGGCTACTCCATTTCTTACAGCATATAAAAAAGGAGAGATGTTATTTTGCCAACAAAGGTCTGTCTAGTCAGAGCTATGGTTTTTCCCATAGTCATGCATGGATGTGAGAACTGGTCTCTAAAGAAAGCTGAGCATTGAAGAATTGACGCTTTTGAACTGTGGTGTTGGAGAAGACACTTGCAAGGAGCTCCAATCAGTCCATCCTAAAGGAAATCAGTCCTGACTATTCATTGGAAGGACTAATGCTGAAGCTAAAACTCCAATACTTTGGCCACCTACTGGGAAGAACTGACTCATTTGAAAGATCCTGATATTGGGAAAGATTGAAGGTGATGGAGAAGGGGCCAACAGAGGATGAGATGTTTGAATAGCATCAACATCTCAATGGATGAGTTTGAGTAAACTCCACGAGTTGGTGATCGACAGGGAGGCCGGGTGTCCTGTAGTCCATGGGGTTGCAAAGAGTCAGACATGACTGAGTGACTGAACTGAACTGAAGTTATGGAACCAGGTCAGATCAGGTTAAAAGAAAATACAGATAAAAGAACAGGACCAAAGACTGAGCCCTGGAGGATGCTTACTTTCAGGGATCTTGTAGAGGAGAGAAGAGGAGAGGGGCCAGCAACAGAGATAGGGGCCCCCAAAGTGCTGGGAATCAGGCTTACCATGTGCCTGAAGTTTAAAGAAGAAACTTTTTCAAGGAGGGAATCATCAACCATGTCAACTGCTCTTAAGAAGTCAATTGGGACAAAGAGAGAGAACTGACAATTGACTGACATGGTGTCAATCCCTGGAGACTTCGATTCATGTTATAAGGTCTGCTTCACGAGTGGTTTGGATAAATGCCCCATTTCAATGAGTTAAGAAGGAGAATGAGACCAAGACAGCAAATATAGGAAACTCTTTATAATAATTTGTTAGGAAGCACAGATGTAAATGGGCCAGTAGCTGGATGGGGACAACAGCCCACAGTATATTTGGTAATACATGATGATAAGGCATTTCATATGCTGCTGCAACTAAGTTTTAATAATCTGATAATTAACATTTGTTCAGCATTTATATTATATCAGGGACTGTTTCACATACTTTCTTGTGTTGCACTTTTTGGTTGTTAACTTTTTACTGTAAGATAATTGTTTTACAATCTTGTGCTGGTCTCTGCCATAGCCATATATCAACATGAATCAGCCACAGGTATACATATGCCCCTTCCCCCTTGAGCCTCCCTCCCATCTTCCACTGCATCCTCTCTAGGCTATCACGGAGCCCTGGGTTGAGCTCCCTGTGTCACACAGCAAATTTCCACTGGCTATCTATTTCACATATGGTAACATACATGTTTTCATGCTACTCTCTCAATTTGTTTCACCCTCTCCCTCCCTCAAAGGAAATGGCAACCCACTCCAGTGTTCTTGCCTGGAGAATCCCAGGGACAGGGGAGCCTGGTGGACTGCCATCTGTATGTCACACAGAGTCGGACACGACTGCAGTGACTGAGCAGCAGCAGCAGCAGACCCACCCACTTTGGGTCCACAGGTCTGCTCTCTACATCTACATCTCCACACTCTGAGAAAACCATAACTGAAAGGGAAGCAACGTACCCCAGTGTTCACTGCAGCACTTGCTAAAATAGCTAGGACATGGAAGCAGCCTAGATGTCTGTCAGCAGATGAATGGATACAGAAGTTGTGGTACATATATACAATGGAATGTTCAGTTCAATTCAGTCGCTCAGTCATGTCCGACTCTTTGCGACCCCATGAATCTCAGCATGCCAGGCCTCCTTGCCCATCACCAACTTCCGGAGTTCACCCAGACTCACGTCCATCGAGTCAGTGATGCCATCCAGCCATCTCATCCTCTGCCATCCCCTTCTCCTCCTGCCCCCAATCCCTCCCAGCATCAGAGTCTTTTCCAATGAGTCAACTCTTCACATGAGGTGGCCAAAGTACTGGAGTTTCAGCTTTAGCATCATTCCTTCCAAAGAAATCCCAGGGCTGATCCCCTTCAGAATGGACTGGTTGGATCTCCTTGCAGTCCAAGGGACTCTCAAGAGTCTTCTCCAACACCACAATTCAAAAGCATCAATTCTTCGGTGCTCAGCTTTCTTCACAGTCCAACTCTCACATCCGTACATGACCACTGGAAAAACCATAGCCTTGACTAGATGAACCTTTGTTGGCAAAGTAATGTCTCTGCTTTTCAACATGCTATCTAGGTTGGTCATAACTTTCCTTGCAAGGAGTAAGTGTCTTTTAATTTCATGGCTGCAGTCACCATCTGCAATGGAATGTTGCTCAGTGTTAAAAAAGAATGCATTTAAGTCAGTCCTAAGGAGGTGGATGAACTGAGAGTCTATTGTAGAGAATGAAGTAAGTCAGAAAGAGAAAGGCAAATACTGAACACACATGCACGAAATCTAGCAAGATGGTACTGGTGAACCTATTTGCAGGGAGGCAATGGAGAGGAACTGCTCTTTTAATTATCAAAATATCAAAGTTTTAGAAATAAAGTTACTAAAGCACAAAGACACAGTTAGTCACTTGCAAAGCTATGATTTGAAAATTGGCAATACTGCTACTGAAGTAGATGCACAAAAGAAAGCAAATAATTATTAAAAAAAAAAAAAAACGTAGTCCCTGAGAAGGTGAGAGAGAGCTCCAGAGGGATGGGTCTCTGAAACAAAAGCAGATGGTATGCAGAGTATACAAGTAGTTAAAATTTGTGGTAAGAACTGACATTTCTCCTCTGATTGCATCTTTTATTCATATTATTGAAAGCTAATAACTTTAAAATATTATTAAGATATTCCCTGTCCATATACAGAGACAGATAAGTTACCAGGTAAGTGGTTTGTGGAAACTGCTCAGAACAGAGCCTGGGACATAGTAGGGGTCATGAAGAGATTCTATTAAGATTTCATTAAGCTCAACGTTGCTCCTGAACACTCTTGAGAAGGTAGAGTGGGGACTTACAAGGGAAAGTGGTCAATTCTACTGTGGGAGAAGCAAAAGCAGAAAAGTCTTTAAGACAAAGATGCTTGAGCTCATACTTGAGATAACTTATGAAAACTAAGTAGGTGTATTTAAGGCAAATGGATGGAGTGGAGAACAGCCAAGAGCTTTGCAGAGACAGGGAAAGCCTGTGCACCAGGGGCTCCAGAAAGAGCACACCAGCTGTTAAACCACATGAGCCACAGATAACTCTTCATGGCTGAAACATAGGTTTCAAAGAAAGTCAATGCAAGAAAGAATGTTGGCGAGTCAGGAGGGCCCAGGGACAAAGGCGCTTGTATACCACACAAAGAGCCTCCGAAGCAGGTCTGCAATTCAGAAAGATGACTTTTGCTATAAAATGGGGGAGGATGCAAAATTCAAGCCAGGAAGACAAATTATTAACAGCACAGGAAGAAGAGGATCTGAAGTGATGAAGTAATCGTAATAGAAGATAAAAGTGGAGGCCAATTAAACAGAAAATTACAGAGTACACAGTATTTAACAGAAGAGAATGATGGACACTAAAGTAAAGCACAAAAAAAGGAAAAACTAAAAGCATCTCAGAAATGAGTAAAACACAAACTCCCTCAAAAAGGGCCTCTGCCAAAAACATAAAACAAAAGTATATGGAGTATAAGTGAGGAGGAGAGGGCAGGCAGAGAGGAGGAGGGGAAGGTGAAGAGGCAACAGTATCAACAGGAGGAGGAAGAAGGAGGAGGAGGAAGGGAGAGGAAGCAGGTGGAGGAAAGGAAGGAGGAGGAAGGGAGGTGGGAAGAGGAAGAGAAGAGGATGAAAGAGAAGACAAGAAGAAAAGAGGCTGGTCAACTGCAACCAACATTAGAGAAATGTAGTAAGGAGGGAGCACCTACTTCTTACCCTTCGGTCACAGAAGCAAACCACTTGGAAGGACCTTAGCTGGCCCTGTGGATTATCTAAAGTTACTCCAAGGAACAGTTGTATAGGTGCTAAAGAAGGAAAAAGCCACAGCCTTTATGAAATACGAAACGCAACTGTTGCAGATAGAACTCATAGGCAAGCAGGGAACTCTGTTGAACCGCCCAGAGGAAAGCCCAGATGGTAACTGCCAACGGGTGAGACAAGTCCCAGGGCTCTGGAGCTCCGTCGCCTCTCCAGAGGACTCCAAGCCAGTTCACAGACAATGAACCACATCCGCAAGGCCAGGCTGTGTGTACTAGTTACTTTCACTGTATGGAGGAAAGCAAAGAAAGGAGCCAGAGGAACAGTCATGCTCCGGGGACCTTACTGGTTGGCCAGGGGTCGCAGCCTTCCAAGCAACTTGGATCAGAAGGACAAGGGATGGACAGTGGCATTGGTAGAACTGAAGAGGGAGAACGTGTCTGAAAGAGATGTGGATTCAAACTCTACAGGAGGTGACGACTGCATGGGTCTGTTGGATGTGGAAGGGAGAGAAACCAAAGTTGATACACTTATTTCTACTAAAATGAGAGCAGATATGAAGGTGGGGGACTATGAAGTTAAGCTGGGAACACTGAGTCTGAGAGGTGGATGAGGGATCACTCATATTCATGGATCAGCAGGTCAGGAGGAAGATCTGGGCTGGGAAAGTGGTTTCAAGCCATCAGGATGTAAGTGGTGTTAAACCATGTAGAGGGCATGCAGACCTAGCCACAGAGCCCAGCAAAGGGCACCAGGAGACATTGGTCCAAGAAGCAGAATGAGCACTGGCCAGGGCTGAACACCAAGGGAACTAAGTCACCAGTAATGTCAGGGTCAAAGCTGGTTTAGTATTCTAGCTTTAATTTAGTCAATGAGCGAAAATTATTCTAAGACACTGCTGTTCACGTAACACAGCTGTTACAAAGCAGGCATAATGAGCATGCCTAACAAGAACACAGACACATCTTGCTGCAACAATGGCATGACCTTCATGGGAGAGCAGCTTTTAGAGACAAATCCTCTCCCTGAACTCTCCCTTCTCTAGCAATTTTCTCTCCTGAACAATTTTGAATCTTTAAGAGGAGCAGCTTCTAATTAACCTAGTAATACGTCCTAATCACTGTGTGTACTCTAGTCAAGACTTTGAAAAATCTCTAGATAGCACAGTCATGAGACTGCAAAATTTGGGGGTTAAATACATGATTTTTATTAAAAAATTGACACCTTCCTTCTCGAAACTTAAAGTATAAAAATAAAAAAGATCCTTCTCATATGTTCTCCTCCAACACCCAGTGTCATTGCTTCTGAAGGAAGTAGCAGAAGAAAGATTAAGGATCCATGGGAAAAGCTAATTAAAGAGGTAACCACTGACCCACTGCTCTTGCAAAATCAACCCTGTACCTTTAACTACAAAGAGATGCACCATATTTCTTCCTACTTTTAATAACCTGAAAAGCCTCATTCAGCTGCTGAAGACCCTAACGCATGTGCTCTCATCCTAAACTTAAGGTAAATTTATAAGAAAATGGACTTTTTTTACTCCAGTTGACACGATAGTCAGACCGTTTATATTTGTTTCCACAGTTTCAAATGAAGCTCAAAATACTCTTCTCTACCTTATAAACAGTTTTCAAGATGATAATTTCTGACACAGATTTTGTGACTTCTGAGAAATACTGTGCTCCCTAGAACATAGTGCTCCAGCTCTTCCCCAGACCCCCTTCCCGATCATCCCTGAGGGATCTGACCCACTGCGCCTGTGAGGCAGCACAAGCGAGTCCACCCCCAGGGCTCCTTGTGTGCACACGGTGAGAAGGGCCCCGGGCTTCATTTGCCTCGCTGTTCCTTCCCTTCTTTCACGCACACGTGGGGCACAGCGCAGAGATCAAAGGGCTTCTGAAAGCCTTCGGGTTGAGGAATCTCTTTTTCTATGAGGAAAGAGCTCTCTGACATCATCCAAGTCACTGGGCCTTCAATTACTACTTTTCTTCAGCATCCATCTCCACCCCAGGCACACACGCTGAGCCAAGAGCTTGCCGAGGAAACCAGACATGAAGGCAAGCCAAACAAAAATACTGCAAATATCTTTGGTTCCTCTTGGTGATTTTATTCTTAAATAATAAGTCTCACGTTAAATCAAAACCAGAGACTGCTTTTAAAAGGCAGCAAGAAATTATAGTCGGATACAACTGAGCAACTTCACTTTCCCTTTTCACTTTCATGCATTGGAGAAGGAAATGGCAACCCACTCCAGTGTTCTTGCCTGGAGAATCCCAGGGATGCGGAAGCCTGGTGGGCTGCCGTCTATGGGGTCGCACAGAGTCGGACACGACTGAAGCAACGCAGCAGCAGCAGCACAGAGTAAATACCATTTTGCAACTTAGCAGCATAAACAATATAATACATACAAATAAGTCAAAAAAATTCTGCGATATAAATCCTATTACTGGCAGAAGAGACAGGTACAACCTTAAAAGCATCCTTGAGAACACAGCATAGCCGGATCTGACAGCCTGCATACAACATCTACATGCTGTGAAACTGTACATTCAGCTTCTCAGGAATTATGGATAAACTCTAAATTTAAAGACCATTTCTCTGCTGATTTGAGCCCCAAAGGGGGAGGGGACACTTTGAATTGAACGGACAAGGTACCCACCCTTGAATGAACGTTATTCACCCTTTCTTTTTCTCTTAGGAAGAAGAGTGTCAGGCAGTACAGCAAGTGTAGTGTGGCCATCAAGATGACTGTGAGATGCTGGAGGAATAGAAGAGGAAAATCTCTTCATTTTTCTAAACAGCCTTTCCTGTGTGTCTAGCGGGGGAGTTCTGAAAACCAGAGTGGGCCAGTGGAGTCAGTCTGCATAGAAGCCAGTTTCTAGCCTCTAGATCTGCACACTCTGATTCTGGCATTTCAACTCCCTCTAAGGCAGCATGTCCACCTCCAGTCAGAAGCCGTCCTTTAACTCCCATGAGTCTCTTCTCCCTACCCCCACCTTGCCTCTCACATCCCAATAAAACACACAGAGGACACACTAGATGCTTAGAAGTACATACGCCAGCTGACCCGGCCACTCCACAAGACAGACATGACTACAGTGGGACCAACTTGGGGGACTCCAGTTCCCTGGTTTTAATGGAATCCAAGCCTTGAAAAGACCCTGATGTTGGGAAAGATTGAGGGCATGAGAAGAAGGGGACGACAGAGGATGAGATGGTTGGATGGCATCACTGACTCCATGGACAAGAGTTTAGGTAAACGCCGGGGGGTGGTGATGGACAGGGAGGCCTGGTATGCTGCAATTCATGGGGTCGCAAAGAGTCGGACACAACTGAGTGACTGAACTGAACTGGACTAAAGCCTTGAAAAAGAGTAGAGGAGAATGTGGTGGGATCCACTCACACTAAAAATGAGATTTGTACCTGTGATTACACATTCATATTTGTGCCCACAAGTATAAAGACATACAGATATATATAAACAAATAGAAGTAAGCACAATTATCACTCATCACTCCCTTTACCTAGAGGACTAGGTGATGTAGCCAGCCTGGAGTACCATTCAGGACGTGTTTTACTTTTTGGTGATGTCTTTTTCCCATCTACATGACTCTTGATGCTCATCTTAGTCAGACTTCATCTCTATAGAAACGCTGAGGGAGAAATAACATTTTATAATATACTGTTATTTGCACATTATTAAAATCATGAAATTGCAGCCCCCCCCCCATTTGTAATTTATAACTAACCCAAGAAGCATCCCAAACATTAAAGGACCAAGGGCTAAAAGCATTTCAAAATGCCCAGCCACTGGTGTCACTTATTATCTGTTAGCAGGCTTTGCTAATTCAACCAAGATGAATTTTACAGATGGTTATTAGCGACTTGAAGAATTCCACTAAACAGTAAGCTATTGTGCTCTGCTTATTTAAGTCGAATCTTCTAAATGTTAGGTTTTTTACTAACAGAAAATGATCTCACTGATCCCTCAACAGTTGATTATCCAAAGTGCTAAAGGCAGCTAGTCAGAACAAGGCTCATTTTACTTTGGCCTTCATCCCATCAGAGCTTGGAAAAATGACTGAGATTTTAAAGCACAAACTTCCCAGGCAGGAAGCATTAAAAGAGAGTAGACTGAAGATCTGTCTTCCCAGTTCTACTTATTCTCAATAAGTAGAGCTGGAGAAACTTCTCTCTGGAATGTTTCCTAGAGCAGCCTCTAGGATCTAAATAAAGCCTGATGATCTGCGGTGGGGCTGATATAATAATAAAGTACACAATGAATGCAACGAACTTAGAATCATCTCAAAGCCAAGCCCTCACCCCAAGTCTTAAATCATCCCAAAGCCAGGCCCCTAGCCCCAGTCGGTGAAAAAATTGTCTTCCATGAAACCAGTCCCCGGTGCCAAAAAGTTTGGGGACCGCTGTCCTAGAGCACTGTCTAATTACAGGGAAACACTAGAGTCACTTCCACTGCTGGCCTAGAGCACTGTCTGCTTACGGGGAAACACTAGAGTCGTCTTCTACTGCTGGCCTAGAGCACTGTCTGCTTACGGGGAAACACTAGAGTCGTCTTCTACTGCTGGCCTAGAGCACTGTCTGCTTATAGGAATATACCAGTGTCTCCTTCCACCGCTTCTAGAGCACTGTCCATTTACAGGGAAATACTAGTGTCTCCTTCCACAGCTGGGCCTTATGCTGAGTGCCATGCTCAATGCAGGGTGTTAGTGTAAGCCTCCTGCCAGGTATTCTCAGAGAGGGATTATACCACTTAACACACACCAGAGCCTCAACTGTACATACCACCCTCACACACACCCCCACACACACCCAGCCACAGACAACCTAAAGGCATAGAAACTATCCAAAAAGCTCGCTTTTCATCACACTTTGGGCTGCCAGTTTATTTAGCTTTTGCTCCATAAAATTTCAAAAACCATTCAGTTTGGCTACCTCTCCACAAAATGGGAAGAAAACTGCTTAACCTCAGACTTTTAATCCCCATATCCCTTCTCTATAAAAGAGTGAGAACTCAGTCCTTCTTGGTTTTACCATATTGCTAAATTACCCATTATAAAAGCTGGTTCTTCTTTTAGAAAAGGATGGCTAAAGAATCGATTTTTAAAGGAAATAAAATCAAGCAATTGGGGAGAATTTCCCTAGTAAGTTTTGGGTGTTTTCGAGGAAAAATCACAGCAAGCGGGCAGAAGAGCTTGAATTGCTGAAAATGCAGGATTAATCCCTGTCCCTCCACTCCCCTACTCCTCCTTTCCCCCTCCAGAAAGCATGGGGTTTCCCTCTGGCTGCCAAGCAGGAACTCTGTTACCTCTGACATTATCAAACTCTGATTTTCATACAGCTTAGATTTTAAGAACAACTGTGTCCCTTGAAACATATTAGCCACCAAGAGGTGAATGTGATTGGTTCAACCTTAATGAGGAGGAGGGTGTCTGTGTTTGGAGGGTGGGGGCGGTTCTTTAACCTCCTGCATAAAGAACCACAGCTTTCCTGAATCAGAAATAAAGTAAAAAAGGAAATCTGTGGATACTCTGGTTACCTGGCAACCCAAACCCATGGGCGGCCTGGCCTGCATGCTAAAGCCCTGCAGCATGAAAGATGCAGTCAGAAGGGATTCCCTTTATGTGCAGCTTCTGGTCCATTCATTCAGCCTCAATTATTTGGTTTCCAAGTCAGTAACCCAGATTTCTTCAGGCTATAATACCTGTCTCTGCCAGAAAGGAAGCTTCCACTAGGGAATTTACCATAACACCTTTTAAAATGAATAAATGTTTTGCAAACCCCTCTGGGAAAATGGTATCGAAAGGGAAAATCAGGAGTGGATGGGGGTAATACCGCATGGCTGCCCCGCAGTTCCTTCCCATGGCTCGAGGAAACCTGCAGTGTCTTGCCTATTTCATCCCAACCTCACTGCCTGAGGCTCCACTCGGGAAACTGGTTATCACACTGCGATGTATCTATAAATAATCAGCCCGAACAGCCACCTGCCTAGAATAACAGTAAAACAGAAAGAGCTGCAGCCTTCCACACCTTTGCTTCAGCTTCAGAGGTTCCAGTTCCACCCCTACACCAGGCTAAGCCTCTGTTCATCATTTTTTGTTTCATCTATTACCTAAACTAGAAATAATATTCTAGTGTTGTTTCTGTTGCTGCTGCTTTGAGTTTGTGAGTTAAATAAACGATCTGGAGACTACTTGAGAACCACGTGCTGAATTCGAAACTAGAAAACAATATTAATAAACATTTCACTCTTGACAGAAGAAAAAGGCTGTGTTATCTCCCTAGGTTTTTAGACTAAATATCAATGGTTCTTACAGTGATTTTGTTCATCCCCACCCAACCAATCAAAACAAATTTATCCACTCAATGTCTTTTAAAAATCTAGTTTTCCCAGAGCCTGGTCCATTGTTCTTCATTTACATGTCTCCGTTCAGTTCAGTTCAGTCGCTCAAGTCGTGTCCGACTCTTTGCGACCCCATGAATCGCAGCACGCCAGGCCTCCCTGTCCATCACCAACTCCCGGAGTTCACTCAGACTCACGTCCATCGAGTCAGTGATGCCATCCAGCCATCTCATCCTCTGTTGTCCCCTTCTCCTCCTGCCCACAATCCATGTCTACCAGTGACTTAAAAATTTCAGTGAAAATCAAGTCTTAATGTTTTTTCAATTTATCAGCATTTTTGTCAAAAATTTCTATGAAGGATGGGGAATTTATATGTCTTACAATATAGAGAGAAAAGTTAATCCCCTGTAAATTTTATTCATTTAACAAAAGAAGATTGAGGAGCTAACATATATGACACTCTGCTGAAGTGTGTGTGTGTGTGTCTGAGGCAGGAAGACAAACAGAACACAGTCTATTCTTAGAGGACTTAAGTTCTAAAAGGAAAGACATTATATGTGTGTATACATTTTACTGTTACACAAGAAAAGTGCTGAAGACAAAAGAAACAAGCAAATGTACTCTGACAACCATGTGAGATAGTTACTAGTATTTTCCTCTGGGGTGATAGAAAAAGCCAAGAAGGCTTTAGGGAAACAGCAGCTTTGGATGACGCGGACGGATGGGTAGAATTTCAGTAGGGATGGAAAGGGCAATCAAGCTGGAGTAAATGGAGTGACCATAGGCACAGCAGACAAGAAAGTTCAGGCAACGCCCAGAAACTGGTCAAGGGTCCAGTACAGACAATGCACAGGATACAGAGCTGTCCATTTCAAATAGGGAATATCAATTAACATACAATGATGCCTTCCACAACTCATTCCCTCATTAATTCAGCAAACCCACTCGACTCGGCAGGGGCTTAAAAATATTTTTTAAAAACCTTAAACCTAAAATTCTGCTATAAATTTTGATAAGGCCCTTCCCCAGAGTTGTTGATCAGAAATCATGTCTGCCTTGAGACAGTTGATGTTGCTCAAACATTCTGTGTTTAATATACCATTTATGAAGAAGTTTCATCATTCCAACGGGGCAACAGAACAGTTTGTTGTTGAAGGAAACTGGTTCAAAGCAAAAAACTTTCACACCATTACAACCATCCTGACTACATGCAGTCACGCAAAAGTTATTTCTTGGGTTTCAGAAGAATGTCTTCAGTAAGTCCAGGTGGGAGAAGGCGAGGGTGGGATGATTTGATTTGAGATGATTTGAGAGAATAGCAATGAAACATGTATATTACCATATGTGAAATAGATGGCCAGTCCAGGTTCGAGGCATGAAACAGCCGGTGCACTGGGACAAACCTGAGGGATGGGATGGGGAGGGAGGTGGGAGGGGGCTTCAGGATGGGGGACACATGTACACCCATGGCTGATTCACGTCAATGTACGGCAAAAACCATTACATTGTAAAGTAATTAGCCTCCAATTAAAATAAATTAATTAGAAAAAAAAAAGTCCAGGTAAACAGTAGCAACTGCAGCAGCAGTGAAACTGAGAAAATAGCTTTGAGAAGTGGCAAACATTTGAAAATTGGTAGGAAGCTTCATCACGATGCATCCTTACCTCTAATATTGAGATCATGTGATGTGGCCTGTATTACGAAAGTTAATCCAAGCTAAGGTACAGCCATAAAAGTCACTTCCATCCAAGCACCTTGACAGCAGTCTTGTCATTGAAGGTATTAGCCTTGATTTAGAGAGTTCTCACATTTATATTTTGGCTATACTATCTGAGCCACCAAATAAAACAAGGACATTAGGTCAGCACAAGTCATTACAACATTATAATGGCTAAAACTGAGTTACCTAATATTTTTCTAAACCATCTTTGCAGGTCAAAGGTTATTAGTTAAAGACAGACAGATAAAAACCAACAGTTATTAACTGCTTGTTCTGTGCCACATTAATTATCACATCCAAGAGACAGAGGAATGCCAAAGGGAATATAATTAAATGTAATGCTTTCATTTAAGCTGTGATAAACATAAGTCTCTGGCTGAGACTAGCCCAACATCTCTTGACCTCTTTCCCCCAGCATTTTCCAGGACATTTAGGGGTTATCTAAATAACCCCTAAACATCTAGGATTGAGATACTAGGGCAGACTGAGGCTGAGGCAGAGTTGCAGAGATCCGAAACTGCTCCTCAAGAAGGAGGCTCAGGAAGGAGGGTCAGCAAAAATGATTACCACAATTAAACAGACGGGATTCAAAGCAAACCGATCCATGTGACATCGTGGATTCTTCCAGGGTGAGGAGAATAAAGGACACAGCACCAGGATTCTCATGACTTCCTCTCTGCAAGAAGAAAGAGAGAGCTGAACCATGTACATATTACACAGCATTCAGCTTCAAAGGGCTCTACTCACTAGGGCACATTCTTCACATTCACATACATGGACACAAAGTTTTCATTCACATTATGAATGAGCTTGATTTTCCTTGAAAAATCCATGTCAATGGAATTCCATGGGTTAGCACTACAAGAATAATGAGGGAGATCTCCTTATTTGTAGACACTGAAAAATAAGTCTGAGGATTTTTAATTATTATTAACTAATTTCTCTCTTTTATTGTTACCCACAAAAGATTTTTTTTGTCTTCAAATCAACACCAATATTTCAACTCCATTTTGATGACCTACATCAAAAGTCATAAAAACTATGTATAATAATATCCCTGAAACCAAAGTATGTAATGCTACGATCATAACAAGGTATTTCCTGATTATTTGAACATTGTAGGTATTTAGCCTAATTAGAGAATCAGTTCAGTTGCTCAGTCATATCCGACTCTGCAACCCCATGGACTGCAGCACGCCAGGCTTCCTGCTCCATCACCAACTCCCAGACCTTGCTCAAACTCACATCCATCAAGTCAGCAATGCCATTAGAGAACAGGCTTGAGCAAATGAGATCATACACGTGAAGACACTCTGTACCCGCAGAACACAACATGAACCTAAGGGGCTTGCTCCCTTCCTATTCCCTGTGCTCTTCAGATACTACTGACTCACAGTAAACAGGGATAAAATCTGAGGCCGTGTCTCCTGTAAGTAATGTAATGTCTCAGTTACTGTCACAGTCACTACTGCTTTATGATAAGCCTTACAGTTGCATTCAAACTGGGTATGAAGTTTACTACCATAATTAGACTGAATTATACAAAATGCTCATATTCAATCATTTTTAACCTACAAGAATGGCCATTCCATGTTTCAACCAAATATAAACCATTAGCTTTTACTTTTTACATCCCTAATTACACATATCACAAATAATTTGCTAGGATTCTGATAAGATTTACATTTAAAGAAGATGAGTAGGAACTATACTGTGCCAAAGAATGAGAGTACTCCAGAAGAATTCAGAAGAAGGAGATAGGAAAGGGGCAGCTTTTCTGACTGAGATTGACGGGAACGTACATACCAGGAGGGGACCAGTGAAATAAAAGAAATACCAGATAAAACACGTCTTACACTGTGATCTGGAGACGTGCTGCTAGCTGCCTGTAAAATGATATTAAAAGCCTCTCTCTTCTCTCAGAATATCACCTAATGCCCACAGCTGAGGATAATAGGTACTAAGAGCCCCCACATTCTAAAGCGAACTGCCGGCATGCTTCTACAGAACTAACAGCCATGCAGCCATCACCCACTACTCCCACCAGCCTGTATAAGTAACAGATTGGAAATTCTAGAATCCCTACAGGTTACTGAGCTGTTGGTCTAGCAGTGGTTCTCCAACCAAGTAGAGGCTGAAAATGTGAGGAGGCATTTTGGGGAATGTTACTGGCATTTAATGGACAGGATCCAAGAATGTTAAAGATCAATGCAATATAAGGAGAGCCCTGCACAGCAAAGAATTTTCCTGTCCAAATTTGCAACAGTGCTCATATTAAGCAATACTAGCATCAGGAATTCCTTGGCAGGCCAGTGGTTAGGACTCCACATTTCCACTAAGAGGGGTCCAGCTTCAATCAGAGAACCAAGATCCTGCAAGATGAATAGCGAGGCCTAAAAAAAAAAAAAAAAATAGGCATAAGTATAAAAAGATGAAAGCTTCCCATTTGTTATGGATGGACCTTGGGGGTATTATGCTAAGTGAAATAAGCCAGATGGAAAAGACAAATACTGTATGATTTCACTCATTTGTGGAATATAAAAAATAATTAACAAAATAAACACACAGATACAGAAAACAGAGTAGTGGTTACCTGATAAGAATGTGGGTAGATGGAGGAAGACAGAGTAAAGGGGGTCAGCTCGATGGAACTGGATGAAAACTAAACTTTTGGTCATGAGCACACTGTGGTATATAAGAGTCCAAAATACAATGTTGTTTAACTGAAATTTGTATAATAATATAAACCAATGTCACCCCAATAAAAATCCACACACACACAAATACATAGCCAAACAAAGGGCTTTAAAACATGAAAAAAGAAATCCTGGCATAAGGTGAAAGTCCCATGGCTGTTCCACTCTGCTCTGAGGACAAGGCTATTCTCTTGCCCCAGAGCTGAGTGGTATGGGATTTGAGAAATTAGCAGTGGCTGCAAAGAACACCGGACATCCGTTCCCCAGCCAGACACCACGTATTTGTGGACTTCTTGATCTGCCTCTGCGACCTTTTCAGCAAAGAATACAAGGAATTAGCTGTGGGAAGATGATGGCCGAAGAAAGGGGTGGCGATGTAGTGGTCTGCCCCCCACCTTAAGTGTACCTCCTCTGAGTCAAACGGACACCGTGGGAGCCAGGCAGACTTGAGCTGTGTGGCCAAAGGGCAGCCTACTGCACAATAAAAGCATTGTCATTTGATAACAGCCATACAGAGGACATGGCCAGCCAAGGATGATACAGCATTCTCAAACAGGAAACACGTGCCCCTTCCTCCATTCTTCCTCCCAAACCTACAAGAAAGAGGAGCCCCAGGAAAGGGAAGGAAAGGGAGCTCAGAACGAAACAAGGAGCAAGCCAGGCTCCCACCAGTGCAGTCCCCTCACCAACACAGGTCTTGGGGGACTCAAGCCAAACCTGGCAGAGGAGAGTTCTCTACTGGGGATGAGGCTGAGGTTTTAGTCTGATTAAATTAAGCTGGCCTGGAATTTTATGCCCAAAAGTGTCCAGGAAGCAGTGAAATCTGCCCAAGACACTGTTGAGATGGAAAAGACTTGGCAGCACATGTTTGATGGTAAAAAGGAAAAAAGGAGATAAGAAACCAAGCTATTTCACATTTGCATCTCACCAAATCCTGGTTAATAACAAACGTTCTTGGCTGACACTTTTTCTACATGAAAGTAGAATGGAAAGATTTCTAAAGTAACTAAAAACTACCAAAAATTTCATAATAACAGCTGTCTGTATTGGTCAGAGTCAAAAGCTACAAGCAACAAATGAATTTTAGCTCTCTTAGGCAAAGAGTGAATTTGCTGGAGAATATCACAGGCTTACAGTGTTCATTCATTCAATAAATACTTATCAAGTACTACTATGTGTTAGATATTATTCTGGGCACTGGGATACAACAGTGAACAAGAGCCAAATTTTCTTCCTTCATGAAACTCAACTTCTAACAGGAGAGGCAGACAAAAAAAAGATGGTAGATGATGCTAAAATAAAAACTAAAGCTAGGATGGGGAGAGGGAGTTCTGGGATAGGCGGGCTGCTCCTTTAAATAAGAACAGTTTCAGGAAGATGTCACCTGTTTAAGTTAACATGTGAGCAAAGTCCTGGCAGAGGTGAAGACATGGAACAATCCTGGCAGTAGATATGGGCCTTCACCCCCGGACGCTCCAACCACTGCAGATGGCACTGATGGGGCTGTGACCACCAACAAATTCTAACCATCCCTTCATTGGTCTCCCCCACTGGTTCTCACCCCTCACTCTTAGCAGAACATCTATATGGCTGAAGGAAACCAGGATATGTCACCCCAAAATGTACCTCTTTGATATAAAAAATAATTTCAAGCTGAAGGCAATTGGGCAACAGCAAATGCAGGAAACACTCCCCATATCCTCCCCCGTTTTCTGCCGAAAAGCAGGATATAAATTCTGCTTTAACTTACCAGCCCAGAGACCCCACCAGAGGAACCTGTGTGCAAACCTTGCTCATTAGTTCCCTCCCAGATATTTGCCTTCCCAGTCTGCAGTCCTTGGAAGCCTAAAATCACTTTCCTCTGTCTTGTCACTTCTCCACAAATGTACTGTTCTTCGCTGAAGACTCTATGTAAGCCAGACTTCTAAGCCATCATCTGAGTTACTCTTTATAATGGACACGCACTGCACGTTAGTCAATTGTCTCTTGTTAATGTGTTTGTTTTTAAAGAGCCCCAGCTGAAAAGCTTTCTGCATGTGAGCATGCATTTCAGTAGCGTCTGACTCTTTGCGACCCCCTAGACTGTAGCCCTGGAGAAGGCAATGGCACCCCACTCTGGTACTCTTGCCTGGAGAATCCCAGGGACAGTGGAGCCTGGTGGGCTGCCGTCAATGGGGTCGCACAGAGTCGGACACGACTGAGTGACTTCACTTTCACTTTTCACTTTCATGCATTGGAGAAGGAAATGGCACCCCACTCCAGTGTTCTTGCCTGGAGAATCCCAGGGACAGTGGAGCCTGGTGGGCTGCCGTCAATGGGGTTGCACAGAGTTGGACATGACTGAGGCGACTTAGCAGCAGCAGCAGCAGCAGCAGACTGTAGCCCACCAGGCTCCTCTGTCCATGGAATTTTCCAGGCAAGAATACTGGAGTGGGTTGCCATTCTCTGTTCCAGGGGATCTTTCCCTCCCAGGGATCGAACCTTAGGCTCCTGAGTCACCTGCACTAGCAGGCAAATTCTTTACCAGGGTGGCTTCCCAAGTGGTAAAGAATCTACCCGCCAATGCAGGAAATACGGGTTTGATCCTTAATCCAGGAAGATCCCCTGGAGAAGGAAATGGCAACCCACTCCAGTATGCTTGCCTGGGAAATCCCACGGACATAGAAGCCTGGCAGGCCACAGTCGGTGGTATCACAAAAGAGTTGGGCAGCACTGAACGACTACACAACAGGAATGAAGCTGAAAATGTAAGGTGGTTGGAGGTAGAGTCCTGCCCTGCCCTGGGGCCAAGCCAGGTTATGTGAACCCTGCCCTGGTTCCAGGGCTGGGCAGAGGGAGGACAAGCAGAAGCTACATTCAGTGGGGTTCCTTCTGCTTTGGAAGGATGGATGACTACCACACTGTTGCTCTTGAGAACCTACTCTGTCTTTAAAGAGGTTAAATGGCTTACTCTGGCGCTATGAGGTGGAGCAGGAATTCAGACTCGGTTCTCAGCTAACCCCAAATCCCATGGCCCTAATCACAATGAGAACTGCCTCCCCACGTGAGCAATTCCTTGTTTCTTGCCAGCAGGTAAGCGGAGGGAATGACTGCTCCCAAGATCACTGTCAGCCATGGACTCCCTAAGAAAGTATTTTGTATCAAGTCTCAGGGTCCTCACTCTCATTTCAGGTCTTCCTTACAGCTTGCCTCTCCTCATGTTCTCCCTGCAAGCAGCCAGCTCCTAATCAAACTAGCTAATGGTCTGACCCTCCAGGTCAGGCAGTCAGTAAGTTCAGTCGCTCAGTCAAGTCCGACTCTTCACCACCCCATGAATCTCAGCACACCAGGCCTCCCTGTCCATCACCATCTCCCAGAGTTTGCTCAAACTCACATCCGTCAAGTTGGTGATGCCATCCAACCATCTCATCCTCTGTCATCCCCTTCTCCTCCCACCTTCAATCTTTCCCAGCATCAGGGTCTTTTCCAAGGAGTCAGTTCTTCGCATCAGGTGGCCAAAGTGTTGGACTTTCAGCTTCAGCATCAGTCCTTCCAATGAATATTCAGGACTGATTTCCTTAGGGTGGACTGGTTCCTTTAGGGTGACCCTCCAGGTCACTGCTTCTCAAAATGTGGTTCTCAGAACAGCTGCACATCATCTAAGACGTCATTAGAAATGCCGAATCTCATACCCCACAGCCAGATCTACTTAATCAGAAACTGGGGGTGGGGAAGCAATCCGTTTTAACAAGGCCTCCCCTCCAAGTGATTCTGATAGAAGCTTCAGTTGGAGAACCACTGCTATAGGTCCGCTGTTGCAGACAGGGTACCTTCTCAATGTGGGTCCCCATTTGGAGCAGCTGTTGACCTATTTGTCAATAAACTCCTCTCTCACAGACACTGACTGGCTTCACAAAGCACCCCCAGCATGTGCACAGGAAATCTCGACCTTAAAAAGGCTGTAAGAATTTGTTCTTACCTATAAAGTCTACATCAAGCCTACAAAACCTTCAGAAATTAAAGTCAACATTCTTCTAAAGAGAATGTGCAGATACGTACAGTCCTGCATTCTGACGATCATTGGTGGGATAGATGCCATGATACCTTGAATTATGAGGCCACTGGGAAAAACTATGTGTTTATATATGGCATCCATGATATTAAGAGTGCTTGATAAATATTTTAAAAATACTTTTTGATTTATTAGAATAGTTGAATCCTGACTATCTTGTTGGGTAACTATGTATCGTAGGCTTTCCATGGGTACAGAGTTCACTCACAGTGAAATCCACAGAAAGGCAAGATGATTAAAAACAGTGAAATTATTATGGCTTTTATAAACGCAGGTTCATACCCCTGGGCAAAGCTTCCTACAGCTCTTTTTCACCAAAGCAAAATGAGACTCCTCTGTTTCCATGGATTTATGATTCTCATGAGCTTTGGGAAAAACATTCCAGTATTCATCCCCAGTGAAATTTTACTTCATAATACCTCACAAAATGACTTTTTTCTGACTTCTAAGTAACTTGCACATGTCTTTTGATAGCTTAATTTATTTATTAATAACATTTAATTGTTCTTATTACTGAAACTATATATATTCATTGTAAAAATGACAGATTAATTTTGTTAAATCACTACTTTGTGTTTTTCTTTTCTTTCTAAAATTCAGTTTTATAATTAGTAGAACTTATCAGGTGATGAACCCATTTTTTTAGAGCTTAATGCAAGAAAGCAGTGTTGGTTTCTCTTTCTCTGATGCCAAATAGCAGCCCTATCCTTATGTTTTTCTGAAGATGCTGGTTAACAATATTGAATAAAATGCACACTGTATTTCAGTGAAAGTATAAGGTCAAGTTAAGTAAAATATAGTTATTTAAAATGCATTTAATATCTTCCTGCAGTCCTGAGTCACGTTTTTGCCCAAACTTTTCTTAAGCCAGTGAGAACAAAACAATCTGCCCCTCCTGTACTCTTCCAAGGACTGAAGGCTGTTTTATAGATGAGACTATTGAGAAACTCTAAGAGTGAGGAAAGACAGGGTACAGAAGATACAGTGTCTATCCATGGTGATCCAGTGAAGCTACAAGGCAGCTCTACCATGCTGCTCGCCACTATTACTGCAGTCTGTCTTGATAGAAAGACAGCATCATTTGTTAGCAATAAAATAGATGAGCAGTTCAAATTAGATAAGAATAGGGGTACGCTTGGAGAAGGCAATGGTACCCCACTCCAGTATTCTTGCCTGGAAAATCCCATGGCCAGAGGAGCCTGGTAGGCTGCAGTCCATGGGGTCCCTAAGAGTCGGACACGACTGAGCGACTTCACTTTCACTTTTCACTTTCATGCCTTGGAGAAGGAAATGGCAACCCACTCCAGTGTTCTTGCCTGGAGAATCCCAGGGACGGGGGAGCCTGGTGGGCTGCCGTCTATGGGGTCACACAGAGTCGGACACGACTGAAGTGACTTAGCAGCAGCAGCAGCAGGGGTAAGCTATAGAGTTTTTCGGTAATTTTTTTATATTTGTGATAAGAAAACGTATGTGATGTGTTAGGTCCCATCATCTAAATATATCTAAACACGCTTTGCCAGACACAACATGTTATCATTGATTCCAAGGTAGTACTTCATTAGATCACAAATGTAACAAAGAACCTTCAGAAAAATAAACATAATGAAGCCTAAAACTCAAGGAGGAGAATGTATTTTCAAATCTTTATTTTTTTAGCCAACACGGAGTTTCTGCAGCAAAGAGCCTAAAGCTGAACCACCTCTGTCAGATAAGGGGGCTAGCAACTCTCAGCAGAGGCGGTCAAGGGGCCTCAGAGTGCACAGAGAGCAGCCTGGGCTCGAGGGCTTCATCACTATGAACCCACACCAGGAGCACAGTTAGTGGCCATTCCACAGCTCTTGCTGGAGAATACAGGCAAGGAAAAGGGCATTAGTCTACTATAGAGCTGACATGGTAAACAGGAGTCAGAATTCTTGCAGAAAATAAAGAAGTGCTCCATTTCTGCCACCTGATGTAGCAGGCAGACCTTAATAATCCCCACTTCTTGATGCTAATGCCTTTGTAAAATCCCTTCCTTTTGAGTGTAAGATGCATGACTTGTTCTAACCAATAAAATACAGCAAACGTGATGGGCTGTCACTCCCACAATCATGTTACATGACTCTGTCTTAGCGAGAGTCCTGGGCTGGCCTTAAAGAAGCAACCAGCCATGTTAGAAACCAGCTATGGAGGGGACTTCCCTGGCAGTCCAGGGGTTAAGACTCTGCTCGAGGGGCACAGGCTGCATCCCTAGTCAAGGAATTACGATCCTGCCTGCCATGCAGCCTGGCCCAAGAGGGGAGAAAGTGCCGATCAGAAGCCAGACGTGGAGAAAGTCGCATGGCCAGGAACTGCACAGCCTCTGGGATCCAAGAGGGCTTCCAGCCAAGAGCCAGAGAAGCAGGGGTCCCCAGCCACTCAGTCACAGGAGTGAGTTCAGGTCTGGAGCCAGTCTTTCCAGTCAGGCCTTCACCTGAGAGTGTGAGCCAGCTGGCATTCTGACTGCAGCCTTGTGAGTGCCTGGGCAGGGGGCCCAGCCAGCCGTACACAGCCTCTTCACCCCACAGCAACTGTGAGGTCATACATGTGTGTTATTTTAAGCCGCTGAGTTTGTGGTAAGGTGTCATGCAGTGTAGAAAACGGATACACTGAGTCAACATGGAATCTTTCCACCTTGAATCAACCGAGTTTAGCTGACCTTCTTCCCTCATTTCTTTGTAATGATCCCAACCCTCACTACAGCGGGCCTGACACCTCTGTGAGGTTTTCTTAACTTCAGAGAGGTCTCAGGTTTTAAGTGAACCATCACACATACTTAATTCTTTCACAGAACTAAAGATCACATCTATTGGAGATAATGAAAGGAATTGTCTAAGTATAGCTTTGGTATATATTAAGCTAATCTTAAAGAATGGAGAACTATGGAAAGCAAAAATAGAACTTCTGGATTCATTTACTTTATCATTCTATAAAGTAAAAAAACAAGAATTCATTTAAGTAGCAACAAAAATGTGACTCAGTTAACTTTTCTTCCAGTACATGAACCACAAAATATCTCTGAGCAAGGAAGAGTTCATTCTTAAGGGATTTTTATCTGGATAATTTTTTAAACTTTTTGTATAAAAACATATATGGGAAACATGGCTTTACCAGGCTTGAGATACCACCAACAATTTTTCACTAGTTCAATAAATATTTACAAAGAACTCTGTGTCCAGTCATTCTTCCAAACATTGTTTTTTTTAATTTACAAGTCAGTAAATAAAGAACTTTTCCCATATGACACAGCTCAGTGAGAGAGTAGACAATAATAAAAATAACAAACAACTAAATAATTTAGTGCCTTAAAAAGCAAAATGCATGGTGGAAAAATAGAATAAGAAGGGGTAGGTGAGAGCTGGAGAGGTGAGCATGATGCGTGGAGGCCTCGGTGAATACATGAGATCCGAGCAGACTTCCTGCAAGTGATGGATTCAATCAATCAGGTATCTGAGGGAAGCATATGCCACATGGAGATACAGTAAATGCAAAGGCTTGGAGATGGAGCATGTCAGCCTTTCCTTAAGGAAGATAGAGCAGCCACTTAAAAGTTAGCCCAGAAGTGCTCAAACTTTCTCAAAGGTCATGGTACCCCAAGGTTGTCAGTAATTTTTTTCATGGAACCCCATGCCAAAATAAATACCTAATAGTTCCTTTCATTGAGTAGTTAGATCCAAAACACCAAGTAAGTATTCACATCCTAACAATTTTAGTAGCCATTTGAAAAAATAACACACATAAACTGAAGGGGAAAAAAATAGTTTCACGTACTTGTAAACTACAGTCACTTACAAACGAGGCGTCTATGAGCCTTTTGGACACTGCACGACTCCCCAGTTGTCAGAATCAGATCAGACACTGCCACCCTCACTATTACACGTTGATTTTTACATTTTTGTTCTTCAGTCGCCCAGTCATGTCCGACTCTTTGCAACTCCATGGACTGCAGCACGCCAGGCACTCCTGTCCCTCACCATCTCCCGAAGTTTGTCCGAGTTCATGTCCATTGCTTCGGTGGTGTTAAAATAGTGCTTGCTTTTTATCCCCTTAACCTCAATAAAGCCAGCTTTGCAGAAACACGTCATTTAAAGGAATATGAGCGCAATCCAATACCGTAACTCTGAAGTAGTTTGCTTGGTTTCTGACAGGTGATGCTGTTTCTCTCAAAAATCACAGAGTCACAGGGCATCTCTGTGAGTTTGCTGCAGTTCCCTGGGGTGTCCCAGCACACAGGTTAAGATCTGTGGTGTTAACATACACCTGAACTTCTTCCCTTCTCTTAGATCAAGCTACTTCTAGCCTCTTCAGTAGCTTCTCTGGCTTTTCTTTAAAGAATTCCTCCTCCCTCATTTCCATTCTGAGTATCTGCTATAAGGAATCTTTTTGCCGGTTCTTTACCACTAGAGCCACCTGGAATGCCCTATTGCCTCTGTGCTTGGTCGCTCAGTCATGTCTGACTCTTTGCAACCCCGTGGACTGTAGCCCACCAGTCCCTGGGGATTCTCCAGGCAAGAATACTGGAGCAGGTTGCCATGCCCTTATCAGGGGATCTCCCCAACCCAGAGATTGAACCCAGGACTCCCACATTACAGATGGATCCTTTACCGTCTGAGCCACCAGGGAAGCCCCGTGATTGCCTCAATAAGGGATAAATGTATAAATAACGAGGCAATCATTCCGAGGCCTTTATTCTGGTGAAGAACTCATTTCCTTTGTCCTCTTAAGTTCTTTAAAGGATTTATCTCCTTCTGAATGTTTTTAACACCAAACTGATCATAACACAATGAACGAATCAAAACACATCTCCTCACAGCACCTGTAGACAATGGGAAGCTGCGGGGAATAGTCCCTCTGCCCAAAAAAATAATTCTGCTTATTATGAAAGCCAGTAATCTCTTCTGCTAAGCATTTGCTGTTAGACATTACCTTAAGGCTTAACTGTTCAGTTATCTTAAAAATCATACTAATAGTCTGAATCATTGTAAACTGTTTTTTAAAGGGCAAAGGAACATTTCGGTCCGTTATGGGAATTTCCAAGAACTATAAGAAAACCAATACTTTCATTCTGATGAAAATTAAAGTCAGTAGCTTTCAGAGAAGGAAAGACTAGTAAACATATTCTCATCGTGAGAATCAATCACACACCTCTGTCTCTCCAGACCTCCAGTCATCTTCCGACTGCTCACGTGAGACAGAGTCAGTGGTAGGAGGGCCATTATAGCCCATTACCAATACCACACACCGTGAGACAGAGCTGCCAGCAGCCTGGCACTCTGTCCCTCAAAGTGAGAATTAAATCAAATTGCATTTGCTTTATGCAGAGGTAAAATCAGACAGTAGGTCCCTGGTCACCCCTTCTCCTCCAAAATAAAAAGGTCAGGATTTCTTATCAAGGAAAACGGGAAGAAAGTGGCTTAAAATAGACCTCTGCGTATCTGCATCCTTGGCTAATTACAAAATGAGAGATTCCCATCGCTGCCAGCACTGCCGGTGGGCCAGTCTTCTGCAGTGACGGAGCGCCATCTAGTGCTGACATCCGCCATCTAGTGCTGACATCCTTGAGACACTGAAAAGCACCGAATAAAGGGCTCCCACAGGGAGAAGGCAATGGCTCCCCACTCCAGTACTCTTGCCTGGAAAATCCCATGGACGGAGGAGCCTGGTAGGCTCCAGTCCATGGGGTCGCTAAAAGTCGGGCACGACTGAGCGACTTCACTTTCACGTTTCACTTTCATGCATTGGAGAAGGAAATGGCAACCCACTCCAGTATTCTTGCCTGGAGAATCCCAGGGACAGAGGAGCCTAGTGGGCTGCCGTCTATGGGGTCGCACAGAATCGGACACGACTGAAGCGACTTAGCAGCAGCAGCAAGCAATACTAAAACAAAACAAAATCAACAGAGTGCCTACTATGTATCTTGTGCTGGCTTTTTCTTCACAATCATGCAAAAGCTTCCAGAGACTTAAACTGCCCTAAGTTGTATGGAAAAGGCTTAAATTGTGGTAGCAGGGGAAAAGATGCTCTGTTGGAAGTTTTGCGGGTAATTCTCTCAACATGAACTGTGAGTGTGGAGGTGGCCATCAGGCAGCTCAGCTTGAGCAGAACCCTGATTACATTTGCTGCACCTCTTCCCAGAAAAAAACATGTGGCTACTTAGCATTTATATTGCACTTTTCATCTCTAAACCACTTTACAGAACCTCTCTGGTGAATTCCCCCAATGCCCTGGCAAAACAGTTAATACTCTATACTATTAGCTTCTTTATGAAAGCTTCTGATGGCCTTTTCCACTGCATGGCAGTGAACTGCGTTTACCAAAGGGAATTTCTCCAAAGACTCATGTCCAGAATCAAAGAGCAATTATCATCTGAAACCTTAATGTTCCTCCTTTTCTTTTCTAGGGGAAAAAAGGCTCATCATTAATTTCCATAGTGAACATACTGACCCTTTCCCATTCAAAGACAAGACTGTCAGAATAAAGGAAAGACTGCATCGTCAATGTGAGACTTCTCCCTAATCTTCCATTACTGCTATCACAGCGGAGGACCCTGCCCTAAACCAACAGCATCGTCATGTCCTTAAAATAAAGAAAATCCAGGAGACAAATGAGATGGGCAGGCTGATAAAACAGGACCTTATAAACTAGGATTCTGTGATACATTAAGGACCTGACCTTTTTTATTTAAAATCTAAGCATATGTCATTCTTAATCATATTTCGTGGAGCAGCTATTCCTTATTACATTTCAATCAGTGGTGTAATTTAAGAGAGAATAGGTTAAGAAGCTGTAGTCACATTTTCTGTATATAACTGAAAGCTGAGCATCTTAACTGGACTTTTCACTTTTTAAAAAGAAAAAAAATTTTAGCAATCACATTTTCTAGATCACATAGATATATAGTACCGGACTCCCATACAGTATGTGATAAAATATGAGTGTTCCAAGAGAAAGAGCACGCGGTGAGACGCATCTCAAGGAGGACAGCAGAGCAAGCAGGAGAGTTAAGAGGTAGAATCCTCAGCAAAAATCTCACATCACTGGCGGGAGAGGCCTAGACACACCAGAAACCTCAGGGAGAGGCCTGGCTCCCTCACAACTTTCATGTTTCTGCTTTCATATTTATTTGCCTTTATCCTAGAGATTACCAACCCAACAGATATATATATATGACAGGCATTTCACAATGCATATTTTATGATGTTAAAAGTTTCACATTAGAAATAATCATCCAATATTTTCAGCATTTTAAAAAGTGATTATTCCATTCCATGGTACGTGGGAAGCAGTAAGTTAGAATTAATGTATCACATGTCATTTCCAAAATCCTTTCTGCAGACCTGAGAGGATGCTTTTGGTGATGTCTCAATGCCAACTTTTTACAAACAATCTCTACTTATAGCCACTTTACATAAGGGGATTGATTCATCACTCTCCTGCCACCTAATGCATTTTAGTATATTTTAGAATTTAGGAAGAAAAGATAGTGTGAACTGAAATAAAAGCTCTAATGAGCATATTTATTAGGCCAGACTTTTCCTAACAGGAAAACGCATCATTTGAAGTAAAAAGAGGTTTTCCTTTGGTTTGCTGGGAGGAGTGAGGACGATCTTGTTCCAGCAGCGTGTGTCCATCTCTGAAGAGACTGGAGGTTCAGGAGAATGGAAGGGAAAGAAGGTGAAGCTATAGCTTCAGTCTATAGCTCAGAGAGAGACATTAGGGCCAACAAAAGCTTAAAGTCACCTCTCCCTCGCAAATGAGGTGAAAGTCCTCAGCTGGGGAGAGTGGATACTCACTTATTCACACTGCAACCCGATGTGACCTAAGAGCTTAGTGTTTTCTTTCTGTTAAGACTGACCTGATCTTCTTCATCAAACTCCCACCAAGCTCAGGAGCATAGATAGTTTAGATGTGCCATTAGTAATATTTCACTGTCTTTGATCTTAAACAGTCAGTTTAAATGATTTCATTTAAATAGTCTATGCAAAGCTAGCCTCATAGCAACAGCTAGTTCTCCTGATTTCTTTTGGATGGCATAGACCTTATAATCAAAATTTCAGTCTTTTAGCCTTTGCTCCCTTACTTCCGACTTCCCTGAGATGGCCACTGTATAGATAAAAGACACTTACCCGCCCTCCTGGTAGTGGCAAAGAGGGACTGTCAGACCACAACAGCATCCTCTGAGTCCAGTGGCCCTTGCTGCTGAGTGGCTGGATTGCCTGACCCCACGGGTGCAGCTGTACCCATCACAGACCAGTTCACACTGGTCTGGTCTGGTCTGGACCTATCATATCAATAACAGGATGTCAAAGCCATCTTACAGGGGCACTGAGTCTAAACTGAGTCATGTCACTGGAGCACATGCAGAAGGGGATATTTTGACCTGAGATACATCCAGGCACCCAAGTTTCTCCCCACCAGGGAATCAAAGGCCTGGGACACAAGCAGACCTTGAAAGCCAGATCTTTCTTCAGGAGGAGGAAGGGGTCCGTTTTCAGGAAGATCCACAGGTAGAGCCCTTTTTCAGACTTTATCATAAATTGTCTTGCTTAAAATCCTCCCAATCAAAATCTGACCTGCCAGTGCTTCCTCATACCAACCCATCCTTCCCTAATTCATAAAGTTTGACCAAACACATAATTAGGGAGATGGATTTGCCCCTCCCTCCTGTCTCCTTGTTGGTGGACCTTGTGATAAAACTTTCTCTTCTCAGAAGCCAGGGCCACGGTATCGGCTTCTACATGTATCAGGCAGCAAGCCCTTGCTCCATGATACAGTTGGTCAAGTCTGGCTGCTTGGAGGTGATGTGAGAGCATCCATCTCTACATCTACTGTCCCAGCTGCTTGTCCCCAGTCTAGATGGCCCCACAGATGGTAACCTCAATGTTCTTACTCCAGGCCTCCATCAGGTCTTATCACAGAGGGCACCTCCACATCCCCTCCCTGGGGCAGAAAGGGATTCCTGTATCCTTTGCTCATGACTCCAAGTCCATGAAACCAGAAGGGCTACCACAGGCCTGTTCATTTCCACCATTGCTGCTGGCTACCATCTGCACTTTCCATGTTTGTAGTGGCCAGCTGCAAGGCTGCTTTTAAATCCTGCAGCATCTCATAGCATAAACTGAGACCGTTTACTACTAGAACTAGTATCTTGGGCTCCCTCATACCTATCTGGCTAATTCTGTAATCCTTGATGCCTGACCTCATTGGCTTCCCTTCTTTCTAAGCCTTAGAGAAGGGGCAGAGGGACCACAGACTTTTCTTTTTCTCTGCCAATGTTTCTAGTCCTTTTTCATAACAATCATAAAAGTTCACCATCTTTGTTCTGCACACTGGAGGAGACTTGGGGACATCTATATGTGGCCTGCTTAAAAAATTATATTACATTGTAATTATAATTTTGATAAATAGACAGGAAACAAGAAAGTTGTTAAATTTGAATTTGTATAAAACACATAAATATTTTTCAATCTTTTAAAAGAAACTTAGGTGTGACTCTTTATGCATAAATTCTGTATCAGTTTTTATCCCTCAAATAAGTATACAAGTAATTTCTGACCTAGTTTTTAATGATGAGCTCTTCAAATTCAGAAAGTTGACCCTGATAAGAAGGTTTTTTCCCCACAAAGATGTGATACATTTAGAACCATTTTTTTTGTACATCAAATATTTTGCAACTATTCAAAATCTGGGGATTGAATAAAACTTCAAAAATTTATAATAGTTGAAATAGTGACATTTAAAGAATCTATGAGCTCTTTCTTTTCTTTCATAGACAAATGAGTTATTGAAATCGTAAGTGATTATGTAAAAGCACCTCAAATGCAAGTATACACACTCATTAACGGTAAAGTTAATTTGAACAGGACACACGCGCTGTTAAAGCAGCCTCTCCACCCACAGCTTGGGCCCCATGAAAGAGTGCATCTGCTGCAGCTGAGCAAAAATATATCATCTGTGGGAAAACAGCCATAATGGGTCTAGTGGGAGTCTGTGCCAGGCCTCTCTGCCTCTGAACTTTGACCACAGGCCCTCAGGTCACACCCCACACTCCAAGCACCTGGAAGATGAGCTTCCCCACAGCCCTATGCAATCCCCTGCGTTCTTGCCTGGAGAATCCCAGGGACAGGGGAGCCTGGTGGGCTGCCGTCTTTGGGGTCGCACAGAATGGGACACGACTGAAGTGACTTAGCAGCAGCAGCAGCAGCATCGGAAGCCACATGGCCACAATGGGTAGCAACATACCTGCCCAGCAGCTGGCTGGTGGAGTCCAAACTGCAGAGCATCTCCTAAGCCAAGCATAGGCAGAGTGCCTGATTCCATTGCTCAAGCCACATACAAAACTGTACATGTGAGAAACTGCCAGCCGGGTGCCACAGCCACTAGCCAAGGGGCATGGCTACCTCAGGTCATGCCAAGCTTTCCTGAAAACTAAGAGACAGGAGATAAGCTCTCACCCACTGGACTGGGAAGCCCTGCTCTGCCTTATTCCTGATTCAAGCCTCCAGGCATAGACAACAAAAGACACAGGGGAATCTTTAAACACTGTAGCAGAAGTCCGTCCTCCGAAGCCCTGGGCTCTGTTCTCAGCCTGATAAAGGAATTCAGAAAGCAATCCTTCTTTTAAGAAAAAACTTGGTTCCCAAGCTTATTGTCTTGCAGCTAAACCCTATTTTGAATATCATAAGCTAAATAACAATACTTGGTTTTCATTTGCATTTCAACTTAAAGAATTCTAATGTCTGTGCTCTAAAGGAAGTTGTATGCTTTGGCTGATGATGGAGAAACTCAAGTACATAGAATTTAAAAAGAGATAACGTGTTACCATTTTTCAATACATTGATCCTAACACATGGACATTCCACGCCCCTTAGAAGTAGCCTCAACCTAACTCTCCAAATTCACCTCTCCCTACTCCTCTCCAGGCAGAAACATCACCAATCCAGACAACACAGCATTCCTTCAACAGATACCATGTAGTCCCCTTTGCTCATGCTATTCACTCTACTTCGAAAGCCTTCCCTCCCTGCCTCCAGCATTTTTACAAAATCTATTCTTTTCCTTCAAGATCCATCTTTTGCTGAGTCTCTCACCACGTGTGCCCCATGATAAACTTGATGCCTCTTTCTCCTCTGAAGCCCTACAGCGTTCTGCAATCTCATCTGCACCTCTGCTACTTTACCTCGTGCCAGAGTGAGTTGCACAGGTTTCTGCCCTTCATGCCAGCTTATGAGCTCCTTGAGAACAGTGATGATCCCCTGCCACCTCTGTGTGTGCTCAACACTCAAAGACTCAAGTTTGAAATGCCTAGGGTAGCAGTGCTGATTAGAAGTGGGTTTAGCTACAAATCGGAAAGAAAAATATTACAGTAGCTCAAACACAACGGGTGTATTCTCTCACATAAGAGCATTCAGGTATAGGGCTGTTGGTCTGCGGTCAGGTAGTCCAGGGCTGGGGGCTTTGCACCCTGAAGTTGTCTGGGATCCAGCTCCTCTTAGTTTCCTGCTCTTCCACCCTCAGAATCTGACTCACCTACTCAAGGACACCTTGCGGCTGTTCCTGGTGCCATGCATGAGTTACAGGCAGCCAGAGGAGAAAACGCAAGAAAAAGCTCAAAGGGTACTCTGGTATCTCCAAAAGATAAAATTTCTGTAAAAATAAGGACAGCAGGCCTCCCCCAACCCAACACAGGAAATACCTGACAAAAAGCCAAGTCACAATTTGTGCCCAGTTTTTCAGGGGGTGAAGGGACACAAGGGGGACTGTCAGAGGCAACTCAGGGGCACAAAGGATTCAAATAATTCTTTGATCCTTCTAAGTCAGGATAGGAAACACAGAGAAGATGATTTACAGCAGAATTTTCCACACACAAAGGAGGCTCCATCGGGCGTCTGAACAGTCAGAAAGGAGGCAGGAGAGTCAGAGACCAGTGAGTGTCCCTGATACTACCTCTACCCTCTCTGAGCTGAAAGAAACCACCATAATTTGAGGGGTGTGAGAGCAGATAAAATCTGAACCTTGCTTCCTAAACTAAGTCCTAGAAATTACCTACGGCTGCAGGGGTGGAGCAGAAATAATGACCAGACAGAGGGAACTTCAGACAGCCCCACTGAGCTCTCACAGCCCAGTGTGGTGTGGGAGACCATCAGAGATTCTCCTTTTACTGGACTCTAGGTGGCTCAGTGTTGCAGAGAAAGCTCAAGGACCTGAAGAAGCTTGGAGGTCAGTCAGATTGAGGGAACAGAGAACAGAATGAAAAGAAATGAGAACAGTTTAAGGGACCTCTGGAACAACAGTAAGCACACCAACGTTCACAGTATAGGGGTCCCAGAAGAGAAGACACAGGAAAAGGGTTGAAAATGTATTTGATAAATTATGCCTAAAAACCTGAAGAAGGAAACAGATATCTAGGTACAAGAAGCACAGGGGGTCTCAAACAAGATGAACTCAAAAAGACCCACATCAAGATATATTATAATTAAAATGGCAAACTTAAAGATAAAAAGATTTCTAAAAGGAGCAAGATTTTACAGTAAGAGTCATATACAAGGGAACCTCCATAAAGCTATCGATTGATTTTTCTAGAAAAATTTTGCAAGCCAGAAGGGAGTGGCATGAAATATTTACAGTGGCTGAAAGGGAAAAGCCTGAAACCTAAGACACTCTACCCAGCAAGATTATCATTTAGAATTAAAGGAGAGATAAAGAATTGACAGAGGATGAGATGGTTGGATGGCATCACTGACTCAATGGACATGGGTTTGGGTGGACTCCGGGAGTTGGTGATAGACACAGAGGCCTTGGCGTGCTGCGGTTCACGGGGTGGACACGACTGAGCGACTAAACTGAACTGAAAGAATTGCTCAGGTGAGCAAAATCTAAAAGAGTTCCTCAAAACTAAACTAACCCTAAAAGAAATGTGAAAACGTCTTCTCTAAGTGGAAAAGAAAAGGCTGTAACAAGAAGTAAAAACTTATCAGTTCAGTTCAGTCGCTCAGTCATGTCCAACTCTTTGCAACCCCATAAATTGCAGCATGCCAGGCCTCCCTGTCCATCACCAGAAAACTAAGATCATGGCATCTGGTCCCATCACTTCATGTGAAATAAATGGGGAAACAGTGGAAACAGTGTCAGACTTTATTTTGGGGGGCTCCAAAAAATCACTGAAGATGGTGATTGCACCCATGAAATTAAAAGACGCTTACTCCTTGGAAGGAAAATTATGATCAACCCAGATAGCATATTGAAAAGCAGAGACATTACTTTGCCAACAAAGGTCCTTCTAGTTAAGGCTATGGTTTTTCCAGTGGTCATGTATGGATATGAGAGTTGGACTGTGAAGAAAGCTGAGCACCAAAGAATTGATGCTTTTCAACTGTGGTGTTGGAGAAGACTCTTGAGAGTCTCTTGGGCTGCAAGGATGTCCAACCAGTCCATTCTAAAGGAGATCAGTCCTGGGTGTTCATTGGAAGGAATGATGCTAAAGCTGAAACTCCAGTACTTTGGCCACCTCATGCAAAGAGTTGACTCATTGGAAAAGACTCTGATGCTGGGAGGAATTGGGGACAGGAGGAGAAGGGGACAACAGAGGATGAGGTGGCTGGATGGCATCACTGACTCAATGGACGTGAGTTTGAGTGAACTCTGGGAACTTATAGGAAAGGAAAAATCCCACTAGTAAAGGCAAATATATAGTAAAGACTGTGGATCAACCACTTAAATCAGCAAGTATGAAAATTAAAAGACAAAAAATTATAAAATTAACTGTAATGACAATAACAGTACAAGGATAAACATTTGCAAACATGGATAGACCAAGAGGATATTATACTTGGCAAAATATTAACAAATCAAAGACAAATATTCCGTGTTTCTCTTATACAAGCAATCTAAAAAATAAAGCAAATAGGATGAAATAAAAAAATGAAAATAATAAAACAGGAATAGACTCACAGACATAGAGAACAAATTGCTGCTGCTGCTGCTAAGTCGCTTCAGTCATGTCCAACTCTGTGCGACCTCGTAGACGGCAGCCCACCAGGCTTCCCCGTCCCTGGGATTCTCCAGGCAAGAACACTGGAGTGGGTTGCCATTTCTTTCTCCAATGCATGAAAGTGAAAAGTGAAAGTGAAGTCACTCAGTCGTGTCCGACTCTAGCGACCCTATGGACTGCAGCCTACCAGGCTCCTCCGTCCATGGGATTTTCTAGGCAAAAGTACTGGAGTGGGGTGTCATTGCCTTCTCCGAGAGAACAAACTAGTGGTTACCAATGGGGATAGGGTAGAAGGAAGGGACAACATAAGGACAGGAAATTAAGAGACACAAACAACACAAACAACCATGTTTATATGAAATAAACAAGCAACAAGGATATAGTGTTCGGTACAGGAAAACGTAGTCATTATTCTGTAATAATTTTAAATGGAACATAGTCTATTAAAGTATTAAATCACTATATTGTACATCAAAAACATACATTATTAAAAGTCAACTGCACTTCAATCAATCAATAAAAATGATTTGCAAAAATATTTTAAAATGCTATTCTCACTATTGCTTGCTTTGGAAATTTTAGATATTTCTCATAAATGTGTGTTGTTTATATTTACACACAATAGGTTTTTATTGTTGTTTCAAAAAATTGCAACATGGTAAATATCAATTGATATAACCAACATAAAACAGAATCTCTTTGGAAATTTCAGTAACATTTAAAGTCATGTAGAGAGTATCTGAGACCACAGAGCTTGAGAATCAGTGCTCTGAAAAGCTGAACCTGAAAGACTCCAGATCTGGGGACATCTTGAATAACAGAAGGCAAAGATAAGGCATGAAACAAGGAAAGAATTTAGAGTCTACATCAGTTCAGTTCAGTCGCTCAGTCGTGTTCGACTCTTTGCAACCCCATGAATCACATCATACCAGGCCTCCCTGTCCATCACCATCTCCTGGAGTTCACTCAAACTCACATCCATCGAGTCGGTGATGCTACATACTGATCTATAAAATCTTTCTTTCCTTTACTCCCATTGAGCATGTAAGAATCTAGGAGCAAGGATTATACCACCTCACCCCCAACAAGAGATGGGAGAATTTTATTCTGGAGAAACTAATCAACTGAGGGAAAAGTCTAATAAGTGACTGCATACTCCCAGGATCATACTACAGTGAAGACGTCAAAGACAGGCTCTGGCCATGGGCGCCATCAAACCAGCTTGTTACTGCTTCATTTAAAGATGAATGGACAGCCCAGGGTCACCAACCATTTGCAGAACGCTCCTAATGTGAAAGATAAGACCAAAACAAACAAGCAAGAAGAGAGGAAGGCCATGAAGCAAAAGAAAGTAACAGAAGAAAATTATCATTGCCATGCTAAGTAACTGATATTACCTCAAGAAACAAGGGAGGGATACTTGAAGGAACAGAGGATTGGAAATTAAAAACAAGATAGTCAAAATTTAAAAGGTCAGTGGAGGTTTGGAAAATATAGTTGAGGAAATGTCCTAGAAAACAGAGCAAAAACATAAAAAAAAAAAAAGGACATATGTTATCCTATGGTTGATTCACAGAAACCAACACAATATTGTAAAGCAATTATCCTTCAATTAAAAAAATGTTTTTTAATGGGAACTAGGAAAGAAAGGTAATTAAAGTACTGGTAAAATCAAGTCCAGTTCATTAAATAGCATCAACTTTTTATTTTAAAGTTTTTTTTCTTTCTTCTTTTCATCTTACCCCTCTAACTTCAATATCATGCTTGTTCAGTAATAATTAACTAGTACCAGATGCCTTAAGAATGTAGCCTGTGGAGAACAAGATACCGGAGGAGTAGGTGGACATGGAGTCCATCTCTCTCCATGGAAACATCAGGAATACACCTTCAGACACAGAAGTGCATGCAGCACACCAGCTGAGAGCAGATAGGAGGACCTGACCACAGGAAAAGAACACACAGAACCACGCAAAACTCAGTAGGACGAAGGAACTAGGGGGAAAAACAGAAGTGTTAGTAGGACTGGACCTGCCCTGGGCAGGTGGGGGAACTGAAGCAGGGGTCCAATCCCCATAGCGGGGCAACTGTCTGAGTCAGAGGAGAAGGCTGAGAGTGAAACAGCTGATCTGTGGCAGCCTAAATGGAATGAGAATCAGACAGTCTTTGTGGCAACTGTCAAGCGAGTGTATACTCCTTGGTTCTTTGTCTTGTCACAACAATGATTTGGAGCGACAGACATTAAAGCCCTCTGCGTGTCACAGCTCTCGGGTCTTGAACAAACCGTGTCATAGCTCTTAGACAAATCAGTGTTACAGCTCTATTTTATTTAGAAAGCAGCAGGAGAATCCATCCTAAGAAGAAGAGAAGAGAGTGGAGGAGCACGCCAGTGCCCGCGCGAGGTGGGGGTGGGGGTGGGGGGAGGGGGGAGAGAGAGAGAGAGAGAGAAAACCTACGTATGTAGGAGAGAGAGAAAGAACGAACGCAGGAGAGAGAGAGCGCGCGCTTGGCTCCTCCTCCTGCTGGGCCTGCCCTATGCAAATTGGGCTCAGCCAGGAATGCTGTTCTACCTGAAGTCCTCACTCCAGTCCTCGGACCTTCCTTTGACCTTCCTCTGTTCTATTTTCATGGGCTTTTCTCTTCCTTGTCTTTTAGCCACTGCCATTTTGGACTCCTTTTCCCTATTCTATCTACATAACATTCCCCCCTCAAGAGATGGGAGGCCAATTCTTGGGAATAGGGGCATCAAGGTCTTTCTGGCTACTTCCTGCTGAACTGGGACAGCAAGAGGTATTGTGCCTCCCCCTCTTGCTAGTCTCAGGCCTTAGAGTCCTCATAGCGGTGTCCATCTAAGGGTGAGTTGTATTTTCCATGGTCGGCTGTAGTTTTGTATCTTTGTTGAACTGGGACCACATGTTGTAGCTTGTTGACCTGAACAGAGACAAACAGGTTAGACAATTAATAATGCATGGAACAATCATAAGCAGCATAAATATGGCGTGACAAGGACTAGTAGGAGCATTAGCCAATTCCAAATTCACATCGCCAGGATGGCTCAAGTCCCTCCTTGTTCAAGGATCAGAAGATTTATCTCCTGCCTGTTTTTGGAGTATAATCCCTGCCAAGCTATGCTGGCTCTTTAGAGCTATCCTGAGAAATCTTAACCCCAGAAACCAGATTTTGGGGGTGTTCATTAGAATGGCACTCATTGGTAGTCCTGAATAGGTATCTGAGATCTCCTAGGGGCTCACAGGTGTATTGAGTGATCTCTTCTGTTTTCTTCCATGGCTTGACTCATGAGTAGTGAATCCAGGAGTCATGTCCTGGTACCTTGACTGCTGTGGGGATAGAAAGTATTATAGGATAGGGGCCCTTCCATGTGGGCTGGAGTTGAGCCTTTGGGGACCCATCTTTCCAGACTTTAATTAGGACTTGAGCCCCTGGATGGTGATTCCTTAGAATCTTTTGGGTCCTGGTTCATACCCTACAAGTATATATCCTGTTGGAATTGTCCAATGGCCATGGCATAATACTGGAGGGTCTGAACCTCTGTATCTAGGAAGAGGTCATTGACATAAACAAAAGGTCTCCCATATAGTATCTCATAAGGACTAAGACCAACCTGTTCTTTAGGACCAATAGGGGTGCAGAGGAGAGCTATTGGTAAAGCCTCCTTCCATCCCAGGGAGGTCTCCTGGGTTATCTTTTTTACCACTGATTTTAAGAATTGGTTGGCCCTTGCTACTTTTCCTGAAGACTGAGGCCTCCACGCACAACGGAGGTAATAAGTAATGCCCAATGCTTTCGAGACTCCTTGGGTGACCTTAGAACTAAATGATGTCCCATTGTCACTTTGTAATGACCTGGGCAGACCAAATCTTGGAATGATTTCATGGAGCAGTTTTTTTTACCACCTCCTCAGCCTTCTCAGTCCAGGTGGGAAAGCCTTCAATCCATCCTGTGAATGTATTTATCATGACTAATAGGTATTTATACCCTTGAGAAAATGGCATCTGGTGAAGTCCATCTGCCAGTCCTCTCCTGGATAGGTCCCATGTCATTGGATGGGCTGGGCCACCTGGGGTCTTTGAGCTCCTTGGAGGTTGTTTAATTGGCAAGTGGGACAAGAGGAGACCACCTGTCTTATAGATGTTTGGAAACCTGTTCCTCTGAAGGAACTTTCTAGTAATTTTTGGAGGGCCTTTTCCCCTAAATGAGTGGTGGCATGTAAGGAGTTAACCAACTTCCATTGGAGGTTCCCAGGCAGAGAAAAGAGTCCCTCCTTTTGGAACCACTGCATATGATCTTCTTGAAAGCCCTCACTCTTAGCTTTAAGAGTCTCACTTTCAGTATATGAAGGAATTTCTGGCAAATTAGTCTGTGGAACTAAGGTGGCAACCCCTGTTAGGTCATGGTTCCATAATGCTGCTCTCTTAGCTGCCAGATCAGCTGCTTGCTCCCTTCATGCCACTTCCGTGCTCCCTTTTTGGTGTCCTTTACAGTGGGAGACTGAAACTTCAGTGGGCAGATGGACTGCCTCCAAGAGTCTAAGAATTTGATCACCATATTTGATTGGGGACCCTCGGGTGACCAAGTGGCCCCTTTCTTTCCAAATAGCTGCATGTGCATGTAGCACCAGAAAGGCAGACTTGGAGTCAGTATAAATGGCTATTCTTTTTCCTTTTCCCAGCTCTAAAGCTCGAGTCATGAACCTCATTCCATAGTTCATCAGGCACTCTATCTATCAGATCTAGGCCCTTAAATCTATTTCTCACTTCCACTATATAATCATAAGGGATTGGATTTAGGTCATACCTGAATGGTCTAGTGATTTCCCCTACTTTCTTCTATTTCAGTCTGAATTTGGCAATAAGGAGTTCATGATCTGAGCCACAGTCAGCTCCTGGTCTTGTTTTTGCTGACTGTATAGAGCTTCTCCATCTTTGGCTGCAAAGAATATAATCAATCTGATTTCGGTGTTGACCATCTGGTGATGTCCATGTGTAGAGTCTTCTCTTGTGTTGTTGGAAGAGAGTGTTTGTTATTACAAGTGTATTTTCTTGGCAAAACTCTATTAGTCTTTGCCCTGCTTCATTCCATATTCCAAGGCCAAATTTGCCTGTTACTCCAGGTGTTTCTTGACTTCCTACTTTTGCATTCCAGTCCCCTATAATGAGAAGGATATCTTTTTTGGGTGTTAGTTCTAAAAGGTCTTGTAGGTCTTCATAGAACTGTTCAACTTCAGCTTCTTCAGCGTTACTGGTTGGGGCATAGGCTTGGATTACTGTGATATTGAATAGTTTGCCTTGGAAATGAACAGAGATCATTCTGTCGTTTTTGAGATTGCATCCAAGTACTGCATTTCAGACTCTTTTGTTGACCATGATGGCTACTCCATTCCTTCTGAGGGATTCCTGCCCGCAGTAGTAGATATAATGGTCATCTGAGTTAAATTCACCCATTCCAGTCCATTTGAGTTTGCTGATTCCTAGAATGTCGACATTCACTCTTGCCATCTCTTGTTTGACCACTTCCAATTTGCCTTGATTCATGGACCTGACATTCCAGGTTCCTATGCAATACTGCTCTTTACAGCATCGGACCTTGCTTCTATCACCAGTCACATCCACAGCTGGGTATTGTTTTTGCTTTGGCTCCATCCCTTCATTCTTTCTGGAGTTATTTCTCCACTGATCTCCAGTAGCACATTGGGCATCTACTGACCTGGGGAGTTCCTCTTTCAGTATCCTATCATTTTGCCTTTTCATACTGTTCATGGGGTTCTCAAGGCAAGAATACTGAAGCAGTTTGCCATTCCCTTCTCCAGTGGACCACATTCTGTCAGATCTCTCCACCATGACCCGCCCATCTTGGGTTGCCCCACAGGCATGGCTTAGTTTCACTGAGTTAGACAAGGCTGTGCTCCTGGTGTGATTAGATTGACTAGTTTTCTGTGAGTATGGTTTCAGTGTGTCTGCCTTCTGATGCCCTCTTGCAACACCTTCCGTCTTACTTGGGTTTGTCTTACCTTGGGCGTGGGGTATCTCTTCATGGCTGCTCCAGCAAAGTGCAGCCGCTGCTCCTTACCTTGGACGAGGGGTATCTCCTCACTGCTGCCCTTCCTGACCTTCAATGTGGGATAGCTCCTCTAGGCCCTCCTGCGCCCGCGCAGCCACCGCTCCTTGGACATGGGGTTGGTCCTCCCAGCCACCGCCCCTGGCCTCGGGTGTGGGGTAGCTCCTCCTGGCCACCACCCCTGACCTCGGACTCAGGGTAACTCCTCTCGTCACTGCCCCTGACCTCAGGTGCAGGGTAGCTCCTCTTGGCCGTTTCTGTGCCGTCGCAGCCTGGCATTCTCGGCCGCTGCCCCTCACCTCAGACGTGGGGTAACTCCTCTTGGCTGCCGCCCTTCGGGCATGGGGTCCTCCCGGCTTCTGCCCCTGACCTCGGACATGGGATAGCTCCTCTCGGCCGCGCTTAGTGTGCCGGTCGCAGCCGCCTGCGCTTAGTGCGCCAGTCACAGCCACAGGAGACAGGGATCAAGACCATCCCCATGGAAAAGAAATGCAAAAAAGCAAATGGCTGTCTGGGGAAGCCTTACAAATAGCTGTGAAAAGAAGAGAAGTGAAAAGCAAAGGAGAAAAGGAAAGATATAAGCATCTGAATGCAGAGTTCCAAAGAATAGCAAGAAGAGATAAGAAAGCTTTCCTCAGTGATCAAGGCAAAGAAATAGAGGAAAACAACAGAATGGGAAAGACTAGAGATCCCCTTCATAGCCTGCCAGAAAATTTGCTAAATATCTGACCAATGCTCACAGTTTTCATTGGCCTGATTCTTGGCACAGAGAAGAGTAGGACAGAAGAACCCCCGCCAGCTTGGGTAACAGCTACTGGGGGCCCAGCAGATAGTGCCTTGGGACATACCAAAGAGTAGCCTCTCCAGAGTCCCTCAATTGCGCCACTGCCACCCGTCTGTTCACAGGGGGTTCAAGGAAACAAGAAACGAAAGACTGTAAAGGAATTAAGATTTTGTTAGGCATGTCTCTCCAGCCATAGGAGCAAAGATCCCCTACCTTAACCGGAGGTCTTCTGGAATCTGAGGCTGAGCCACGTGAGCTTTCTGCTGAGTTTGTTTTTCACTATCCCGGTTCCCAGCACGATGGGCCTTCCCCAGAGCTGGGTTTTCTTCGCGTTCCGCTTCTACCGCAGGAGCTTCACTGAGTTGGGCTCCTGCTGTGCTTGGCCTCTTCCGCGCAGAGGTTGTTTCAGCCAGGTTAAATCCGAGTCACAGCACCATAGATGTCCGGCGAGTGTATGCTTCTCAGTTCTTGTATCGTCACAACAATGATTTGGAGCAACAGACAGCTCTCGGGTCTTGAACAAACCGTGTCATAGCTCTTAGACAAATCAGTGTTACAGCTCTATTTTATTTAGAAGACAGCAGGAGAATCCAACCTCGAAGAAGAGAAGAGAATGGAGGAGTGTACCAGCACGCTCACAGGAAGGGGGGTAGAGAGAGAGAGAGAGTGTACACACACAGGAGAGAGAGAGAAAGAGCATACACACGTGGGAGAGAGAGAGCGAGAGAGCACTGGACTCCTCCTTTTTTATGTTTTCTTCCTGCTGGGCCTGCCCTATGCAAATTGGGCTTAGCCAGGAGTGCTGTTCTACCTGAAGTCCTCACTCCAGTCCTTGCAAGTTCCTCTGACCTTCCTCTGTTCTATTTTCATGGGCTTTTCCCTTCCTTGTCTTTTAGTCACCGCCATTTTGGACTCCTTTTCCCTATTCTAATGCTCAAAATTCTCCAAGCCAGGCTTCAGCAATACGTGAACCATGAACTCCCAGATGTTCAAGCTGGTTTTAGAAAAGGCAGAGGAACCAGAGATCAAATTGCCAACATCCACTGGATGATGGAAAAAGCAAGAGAATTCCAGAAAAACATCTATTTCTGCTCTATTGACTATGCCAAAGCCTTTGTGCAGATCACAATAAACTGTGGAAAATTCTGAAAGAGATAGGAATACCAGACCACCTGACCTGCCTCTTGAGAAACCTACGTGAAGGTCAGGAAGCAACAGTTAGAACTGGACATGGAACAACAGACTGGTTCCAAATAGGAAAAGGAGTATGTCAAGGCTGTATATTGTCACCCTGGTTATTTAACTTATATGCAGAGTACATCATGAGAAACGCTGGGTTAGAAGAAGCACAAGCTGGAATCAAGATTGCCAGGAGAAATATCAATAACCTCAGATATGCAGATGACACCACCCTTATTGCAGAAAGTGAAGAGGAACTAAAAAGCCTCTTGATGAAGGTGAAAGAGGAGAGTGAAAAAATTGGCTTAAAGCTCAACATTCAAAAAAACAAAAAAAAGCTCAACATTCAGAAAACGAAGATCATGGCATCCGGTCCCATCACTTCATGGGAAATACATGGGGAAACAGTGGAAACAGTGTCAGACTTTATTTGGGGGGGGGGGGGGGGGGGGCTCCAAAATCACTGCAGATGGTGATTGTACCCATGAAATTAAAAGACGCTTACTCCTTGGAAGGAAACTTATGACCAACCTCGATAGCATATTCAAAAGCAGAGACATTGCTTTGCTAACAAAGGTCTGTCTAGTCAAGGCTATGGTTTTTCCAGTAGTCATGTATGGATGTGAGAGTTGGAGTGTGAAGAAAGCTGAGCACCAAAGAGTTGATGCTTTTGAACTTGATGTTGGAGAAGACTCTTGAGAGTCCCATGGACTGCAAGAAGATCCAACCAGTCCATTCTAAAGGAGATCAGTCCTGGGATTTCTTTGGAAGGAATGATGCTAAAGCTGAAACTCCAGTACTTTGGCCACCTCACGCGAAGAGTTGACTCATTGGAAAAGACTCTGATGCTGGGAGGGATTGGGGGCAGGAGGAGAAGGGGACGGCAGAGGATGAGATGGCTGGATGGCATCACCGACTCAATGGACATGAGTTTGAGTGAACTCCGGGAGTTGGTGATGGACAGAGAGGCCTGGCGTGCTGCAATTCATGGGGTCGCAAAGAGTAGGACACCACTGAGCAACTGAACTGAACTGAACACAACCATACATATGCCAGGTAGGAATGCAGGTTTCCTGGAAAGGGCAGCGGCTGGGAGCTGGAGTTTAGGGATTGTGAAGCAATCCCAGTGCAAGGGCTGCTGTTGACTGTGAAGAGACGGACCGAGGGGATGTGAGGGAGGAGATCGTGGTGGGAAATGCCTGTGGAGGAAAGCCAGGAGGCCATGGAAGCAAGGCGATACTGCTGATACTTCTCTCTCCACATGCCAGCATCGGCAGCTGAACAACAGAGGCTGGCCCATCAAACGCCTGACTACAGAACTACAGAGCAGGACCCCACTCATTGTGCTCCTTTCAGTGACTGATGCACTGAACTACAGAGCAGGACCCCACCCAGGGTGGCCCTCTAAGTGCCTGAAGCCCGAACAACAGAGATGGACCCCAGGCAAGAGATCCCTCTAAGTGCCTGAATGAGGGGAGCTACAGAGAAAGACTGGCCAAAGAGGCCTCCTGATCACTAGCTACAAGAGGCTGGAAAAAAGCCTCTGATCGGGCCATAACTCCTGCCGTGGAGGCAGTCCGTGTCCCTGCACACTTGGTGCCGCCAGGGTCCCCCCAAGACAAGCAGCTGCACCACCTTCATGCTCAAGCCTCACTGGGGCAGAGCTGCCACAGGCAAAAAAAAAAAAAAAGTCTTGTGTTTATACGTGCAGGGTCGCTTTAGTTCTGTCCAACTCTTTGCGACCCTGTAGACTGTGGCTTGCCAGGCTCCTCTGTCAGAGAGGGGTTCTCCAGGCAGGAATACTGTAGCATATTGGCCAATACTGGTTGCCATACCCTTCTAGAGCGCTGTATTTCCTGCTGCCCTAGCTGCCAACCCCCCTGAGTACCTGGTACTGCCAGAACCCCTGCAACCCAGGCAGCTGCACCACCTCCACCCCTGGCCCTCACAGGGGAAACCCGAGTCCTCCAGGGCAGCCTCAGGACCTAAACCCCATGCAGAGGTAGAAATAACACTACAGGTGAAACCCAGGGGCAGTGTGGCTAAGGAAGAAGACCCAAAACCTTCCCACCAGCTGTACAAGCTGCAGATTACATCCACACAATCAACTAGGCAGACTCCGTGCCTATGGAATATATAAAAGGCCACTGAGAGCTCCCACAGAAGAAAACGTGCTAGCTCTGATAGCTGTGGACACTGGAGGCAAGGACACACAGGAGTAGGACCAGATGAGAATCTGAGCTGCCCCACAGCAGGTCCATGATCAGCACAGGAGGGCATCCTAGGGAGGCAAGGTGGACTGGGATTCGCAGGGCAGGAAAGGACTCACAGCAGAGACTCAAGATAAACCTTTATTATTTTCAGTTTTTGACTTGTTCTGTAGATTATTTTGGATTTTTTTTAACCTTTTTTGCCCCCTCTGTTGTAGGTGTCAATTTTATTGGCACTAAGAAATCCAATTAAGCTTTTAAGCTTTTTTTTTCCCCTCAGTCATATTTTTTATTTTTGTCATAAACCTCTGCCTCTATGTTGGGTTTTTGCAGTTCTGTGGAGTTTAACTCTTTTTTTCTCTTTTCCCTTTTTTTAATTTTTAATTTTTTTAACCTATTATACTTTTTCTACATCTATTCCTTCATCTGCTTTTCCTATTATTCCTTTCCTCTTGCAGTTAATCTTTAACATATATAAATCTTTACCTCTATTTAACTTTGCATATGTATTGTTTTCTTTCTCTCCTTTCCTCTCAACGTATTTGTTAGTTTTATTTTCATTGCTTTATTTCCCAGTTGGCACTTTGCTTTAGCTTTTCCAGTTTGTGCTTTAGTTAGTTTTGTTCTGGTAGATATAATTTTTGGTTTCCTTTTTTCGCTGGGTCAATCTGTTGTATTTAATTTTTGCTGGACTGTTTTGATTTTGCTTGTGGATATATATGTATATGTGTTTATTCAGTCACACTTTCTTTGTTATAAACCTCTGTCTCTACATTAGGCTTTTGCAGTTCTGTGGAGTTTTCCTTTTTTTCCCCTTTTTGCTTTCTTCTTCCATTTTTTTCTCTTTCCTCTCTTTCATAATTTTAATTTTTTAAACCTATTATATTTTTCTACATGTATTCCTTCATTTGCCTTTCCTACTGTTCTTTTCCCCTTGAAGTTAATCTTTAATGTATATAAATCTTCTTTATCTGCCTCTATTTAACTTTTAATATCTATTCTTTCTTTCTGTCCTTTCCTCTCAACATATTTGTTAGTTTTGTTTTCATTGCTTTATTCCCTACTTGGCACCTTGCTCTAGTTTTGTTTTCTGGTTTGTGCTTAAGTTAGTTTTGTTCTTAACTGGTAAATATAATTTTTTATTTGCTTTGTTTGCTGGATCAATCTACTGTACTTTATTTTTGATGGACTTTTTCACTTCGCTCATAGGTGTATATGTATATGTGTATATTCCATTATTTTAATTATTATCTGCCTGATTTTGTAACTGCCATTTGTATGGGATTCATCTTTGATTTCTCATTTTTGGATATTTGTTTTACTCTCCCTTAATGCCATAAAAAACCACTTCTGGAATCTTTGTTCCTGACCAGAGACAAAACCCTGAGCCTTTGGAGTGGGAGCACTGACTCCAAGACCTAGACTACCAGAGAACTCACCCTGCTGCTGCTGCTGCTGCTAAGTTGCATCAGTCATGTCCGACTCTGTGCGACCCCATAGATGGCAGCTAACCAGGTTCCCCCATCCCTGGGATTCTCCAGGCAAGAACACTGGAGTGGGTTGCCATTTCCTTCTCCAATGCATGAAAGTGAAAAGGCAATGGCACCCCACTCCAGTACACTTGCCTGGAACTCACCCTGGGGAGTATCAAATAGTGAGAACTCACACAAAGGAAATCACTTTATTACAAGACACAGCATCACCCAACCACCAGTAGCACCCTATGCAGGACGCCTCATCTAAACAACAAACAAACAAAAAAAAAAAAACAAACCCAATCATCAGCAGACAGGAGTACCACCTCACTCAGCCTTGGCCATCAGAGGAACAACCTCAGCAAATTTAAGGAAATTGAAATTGTATCAAGCATCTTCTCAGAACCACAATGCTATGAGACTAGATATCAATTACAAGAAAAAAAAGTGTAAGAAACACAAACACATGGAGATTACACAACACGTTTCTAAATAACCAACAGGTTACTGAAGAAATCAAAAGGGAAATAAAAAACTTTCTAGAAACAAATGACAACGAGAACACAACAACTCAAAATCTGCGGGATGCAGCAAAAGCAGTCCTAAGAGGGATGCTGATAGCAGTACAATCCTACCTCAAGAAACAAGAAAAACATGGAAAAGACAGCCTACCTTTACACCTAAATCAACTGGAAAAAGAAGAAAAAATAAATAAAAAAATAAAAACCCAATGTTAGTAGAAGGAAAGAAATCATAAAGACCCGAGCAGAAATAAATGAAAAATAAATGAAGGAAACAATAGTAAAGGTTAATAAAATACAAGTATTCTGCTTATAAAAATAAATCACAGTAAATAAGAACCCCTAGTCATTAAAATTTAGCCTTGAGGTGGAATCATGCACGCAGGAACATCAGGGCATGTCTAGAGACGTGTACCCTTCACACTCGCTCACCCCCATCGGGGACAGGCCTCTGACTGCTACCTGCACTGATGTACAGGGAGAGGTCTGCTGACACTTCTGGGACAGAGGCAGCTGCTGCCATGAGGACACAGGTCTGCAGTTATTCCTCTCTGCCCCCAAAGGACTGAGCTTGTCTGAGAATGCAGCCCACGTGGAGCGGACAGAGCTGCCATATGCAAAGAATTCTGTCCCGTTTCCACTATTTAATCCTCGATGTAAGCTATTGAGCATTCCACTAGGACATATCAGTCAATCATCTACATGCCAGTTTGGAGGAGGTCAGTTGAACTCTCTGTCTCAACTGTAAAATTCCTAAATGATACACGTGTAAAAGATATTTGAGGCTGAGGAGGTTTTGCTTTAGCAAACGATGGCCTGCCAAGCTGTAACTCCAGCAGAACTCCCCACAATGGGAACATGTGAACCTGATACAAAGCTGCCCTGTGGCTATAATTCATGTGTAGCAATAAGCTGTCATCCATCAACTGCATCCCTCATTTTAGCATCTACTCTCCTACTACAGCAGCACTAGGTAATGTATTGTTTTCTAGAGCTGTCATAACAAGTCACCAAAAACAATGGGAATTTACTCTCTCACAATTTTAGAAGTCCAAAATCAAGATGCTGGCAGGCCACACTCCCTCCAGAGGGTCTAGGGTCCACTCCTTGCCTCTCCCAGACTCTGGGCATTCCTGGGCTTGCGGGTATATCACTCGTACCTCTGCCTCCATGGTCACAAGGCCTTTTTCCCCTTATTTGTCTAATCTGCCCACCTCTTAAAAGGTCACTTGGCATTGGATTTAGGGCCCACCCAGGGCTTCCCTAATAGCTCAGTTGGTAAAGAATCTGTCTGCAGTACAGGAGACCTGGGTTCGATTCTTAGATCAGGACGATTCCCTGGAGAAGGAAATGGCAACCCACTCCAGCATTCTTGCCTGGAGAATCCCATGGACAGAGGAGCCTGGCAGGCTACAGTCCATGGGGTCACAAGAGTCAGACACGACTTAGTGACTAAACCACCAAACCACAGATAAGCCAAGATGATCTCCCCACTCATCATCTTTAATTTCACCTTCAAAGACTCTTTTTTGCTAAATAAAGTACCATAGGAAATGGACATATGTTTTGGGGTGCCACTACTGAGCCCACCACCGGTCACTAATGTCGTTTAAAGCCTGTCACAGATCATAAAAGATCTTCTTGAGGAAATACTCTGACATGCTGGTTCCCAAACTCTGCTTACACACTAGAGTCATGTGGAAAAGTCCTAACGCCCTGCTGGCACCCCCAGGCCAAACAAACTGCAATGTTGGAGGAGAATCAGGCATCAGCAGTTTCTAAAGATGCCCCAGGTCATTCTAATGTGCTACAAGATTTGGAAACCACTGCTTTCATAGCAGTTCTTTGTTTCATATGTTTTCACTATCTTCAAGTTCAAAACGATCCAGTTTTACTTTTTTTTCTGCATGCTTATTAAACTTTCCCTTGTGGTTATCTGTATTAAAATGAAGCCTTTTATAAAAACAAAAGAATATTTTATTGAATATATGGTTATGTTTTCCTATTGATTGTGCTCTGAGATCTTAGGACCTGATCTTACCCCAGAGATCCACAAATCTGCTGGTCTTTGCCTCAGAATACATATTTCTGCCAAAGGCAAAAACAAGCTGCTTCGGATTTAATTCCTTTGAGTAGATCATTGAACCGACTGGAAATCCATATCATTTTAAATAATTGCTCTAAAAAGAATGATTAAACATTTAGAGCTTTAAGGTCTATAAAGTATCAACCTCAGAGAATAAAGGAAGAGATGGGGTTTTAACAGAATCTAGATATGAGTATGGAAAAGAGGTACTCATGGTTTGGAGTACTTTCAAGTGAGGTCCGTGATCTTAGAGAGGATCAGAATAGTATTTGTCCTGAGACATGCTAAGTTGATCTTTACAAAGAGAAGTTCACCTTGAGCCACATATGTGGTCAAATTAGCTCTTAGATATTGAAACCAGAGACCACCTTTCCATTTGTATTCATCTTTTCATTTTTATTATTAACTTCTTATCAAACTTGCCAAAATTCCAGTGAAATATTTTAAGTAAAAATATTTCCCAGTATATATCTCTCTTCACACTAAATCTTAAAGTTCTCCACAAGGATACAGCCAAAAGTTGCATGATTCAAAAGTTCAGAACAGAGAAGAACACAGCTTGTACTTTACCAAAGGAAGCATTTACATTTTATCCATTTATATTACTGCAAGTGATTTTTTCCTGTGATATAAGTTTGAACCCCAGAATAAGGTATTTATCAACATAGTTCATTTTAATATGTATTTATAGTCTAATAAGATTCTTTTCACTTGGTATACCCACATTTGATAAAGAGTTTAATAAATCCCATATGCTATACTCTCTGTCTCCCAAGATCTTACAGCCAAAAGACATAGAAGGGCACAGATCAAAATGATTAAGCAAATACCTACTTAATGCCTACTTTATGCAATGCATTTTTCTAGGAATAAGATACCAGAGTTCTGATGCCATTCCCAGGCTGCAGAGATTTTGCTTGGCCTTCGTTGAAGACCAGGACTTGGACAAAGAGAGCTGCTAAGGAAGAAAATCAATAGGAGGAAAGGAGCACTGATACCAAAGCACCTGCCAGGGGAGCAGATATTTGTCATTGTTGGTAATTAATTGCACCCCAGCTTTCCTTTGGAGATTGACTCCTTTTTCACTCTCAGTCTGCCACAGTTTACAGATCCTGACAGAAGACACAAAACTCTTGGGTCAGAGTAAAAACACTTGGCTACTCATAGCAACAGCAGTCACCAGAGTACTTGCATTTTCTTGTGTCAGCTCCCTGGGCCCTGGTTCCTGGAAGGCAATGCAAGGACAGTCAAGGGACACCTGCATATACAGCAGGGTGAGTTGCAGGAACCTTAGCTTTTTTACAAGGACAGTAAGCTTGCCTCTCATTTGCTTCAGAGGGGGACACTGTCTCTGTCTTCCAAGGCTGTTTGCTATACAAATGTGAACAAACAACAAAGTGTGTTGTTCACCACCCTAGTTCCATTCGGGTTAAGTGGTGACCCACTGCTGACCCACAGTGCACTCTGAGAGGAAACTGAGATAACGGCATGAGGCATTCTGTGCTTTGGACAAGGAGGTCCCTTATACAGTTAGATGTGTATCTGACCCCAGGTTCTTGCATCTCCTCATACATAGAAAAGCACTAAAGTCATTCACCTGAGATATCTGTTTTTGGTGGTTAGCAATAATCTTTTGTCAAGATGTATGCTTGACTGTACATATTCCCTAGCCAAAAGTCAGGTATAAACTGGTTTCTCCCCTACCTTTTCAGAGCAGTTTCCTCAGAGCTAAGTCATTGCCTCTTGGGCTACAGTCTTCAGGAATAAAATTTAAAATAATAAAATAATTAAATTTAAAATTCACAACTCTTAAGCTGTGTATTTTCCTTTAAGTCAAGACAAAAACTGAAAGCAAAACAAAGTCACTCAGTGCTTCTGCTCAAAAGAAATACAGAAATGCATGAGACACAAGGAGAACTGTCTGCTAACATACACAGTTTTTGTTTTTCACTTCATTCTTCTCAAGAAGTATACTGAGTATCACTTCAGTCAGTTCAGTCACGTCCCACTCTTTGCGACCCCATGGACTGCAGCACGCCAGGCCTCCCTGTCCATCACCAACTCCTGTGGTTTACTCAAACTCATGTCCATTGAGTCGGTGATGCCATCCAACCATCTCATCCTCTGTTGTCCCCTTCTCCTCCTGCCCTCAGTCTTTCCCAGCATCAGGGTCTTTTCCAGTGAGTCAGTTCACATGCAACCACTCAATTCAAAACTGCTAGTCATCTGGAGCTTGTTTCCTTAATTTCCAAGCAAAAAGTAAGGACCAGAATATCTACATTATGTGTCGTATTTAGCAAGGACTCAGAAATGCACAGAAGCCTCACTGAGAAAGTTGGTCTGATACAACAGTCCCCAAATTCTAACCCCTGAGAGAGGGCTTTGGATTTCACAGTGATAGACAGTACACAGCCATTTTAAGAAATCATCTGTTTTTTACTCGTGTGTAAAGAACAATGTCTTCTGATCTTTGGTAAATAATCTAGCTCAGTTGCCAGTCTACTTTCAAACTATCTCATTTCAAAGATTAGTATGCAAAATGAAAGCAAAAACAACATTTTCCTCATTCCTTTTGTCTGAAAACAAAGTGAAACTTTTTTGTTTGAGAGAGGTGGTTTAATTACAAATAAAAGGAATTTCTACACAGTGTGGGGGAAAACTGAGGGAGCTCATCCCCTTTAAGAAATTATGTCAGTGAATTTTTTCAGATTAGAAAAACCCATGGGTAAGAAATGCAAAATAAAAAAAAAGAAAAAGAAATGCAAAATAAGTTATGCGTGCTAATTCGCTTCAGTCGTGTCTGACTCTTTATGGCCCCATGGACTGTAGCCCGTCAGACTCCTCTGCCCATGGGATTCTCCAGGCAAGAATACTGGAATGGGTTGCCATTCCCTTCTCCAGGGTATCTCCCTGACCCAGGGGTTGAACCTGGGTCTCTTATGTATCCTGCATTGGCAGATGAGTTCTTTACCACTGAGCCACCTGGGAAGCCCAAAACAAGTTATACAGAACACTTAAATATTAAGGGAAATTATACCGAACCATGAAATGAGCTCTAATGTGACATTAAATATACACATACTAAGCTAATTCATAACTGGTTTCTTAAGTCTTACGATCATATTCTGATCTCTGAAAGTGGAATTTAGTATGATGAAACACAATGGAATTCTTCTTAATGAACTACTCATATTGTAGTCTTTTTTTCTGCTCTTTTTTAACCAGGTAAAAGGATGATTCACTATCAACTAAAGAATCTGAAGATTTAGAATAAAGTTGCTACCAAATATACAAACTCAGGACACTCAAGAGGTATGCTCCCCTAGCAAGACCTCTATGATTTATTCCTAGACAGTTCTCAAGTTCGTTTTCACATAAGGCAATAGAGAGTCCCTATTTTTAAGTGAAAGTGAATATTTATGAGCACTTATTGTGCATGCAAGTATGCTCAGTCACTTCCGACTCCTTGTGACCCGATGGACTATAGCCTGCCAGCCTCTTCTATCCATGAAATTTCCCAGGTAAGAATACTGGAGTGGGCTGTCATTTCCTACTCCAGGGGATCTTCCTGACTCAAGGATCGAACTCACATCTCTTGCGTCTCCAGCGTTGGCAGGTGGATTCTTTACCACTGAGCCACTTATTAAAGTGAAGCACTTATTAAATATTACACATATTAACCCATGTGTCTGAAAGCCACCCTTTGAAGATGTTTGATCCTTCCCATGTTCAGATGGGGACACAGATGCAACCTGGCCAAGTTCCAGTGCAGGGAATGGTGTAGTCTGGAATTGAGCCCAAAGCCTGCACTCTCACCTCTACACCCACTGCCCTTAGGAACAGTAGCCCATATTCCATACCGAGTGGACAGCAGTCAGAATCAACCCTCAAGGTATTCAGCATTTTCACAATACATTTCTAGAATTTAAAAATGTCAAGGGTTTTCTCACTTCAATTTGTTGTGGCTGTCATTTGTCATACTATATAGTTAAAGAGTTTTTATTGATTTATTAAGGCTGTCAATTTCCCACCCTTGGTTGAGATAGGCAGCAAAAATGCACATTTTTAAAATCTTGCCTATAACTCTTCTAAAGTGCTGACACACCCACGAGCTAGTAGCAGAAGGAAGGCATTTACATTTCAGTCCGATCTAGTAATCTGTCTGTCTGAGATCATACTCTGAAGTATCTCTTGAAGAAACTCATTGATCCCTCCTGGGATCATACTGGAGATACAGACAAACATCTACTGGGACTCTCAGGCTCAGGCCAAGGCCAGACTTTGAGAACTCCTCCATCCACCACCCCTGTCCTCAGATGGGGCGCTGCTCATGGCAATGGACAAAAGGATCGAATAATCTGAGTGGTGTCCTCTTGCTTCTCTGACCTCTAGATCAACTGAACTACTCAGACTGGTCACTTGTCCCTCTGCCAACACTTACAACAGAAATACACACCTGGTATAGTTTGTAGCTTGGTGTCTTTGGCTTCTTGTGGGCCTAGCATTACTTGTTGGCTTACTTGGCCCCTGGAAGTGTGTGTCTCTTGTATGATCCTGGCCCACGGGTTCTGCCTTGCAGTCTTCAGCTACATGGTAACTTCCTTCCACTCTCTCCTATTCACACCTAGAACAAATGGCAAAATTTTCTGTCATTCCTAAAGAATATTGGAAGCATCTGGTTCTTGTCTAGGCCATGAACCAAAGGTGAGTGAGAAAACTAAGCTTAGCCCCTCTTTCACAACTAAAACCACTAAGTCACCAAGTTTAATTTGATGTTGTCTCTCCCACAAATTGGGGCTTCCCAGGTGGCACAGTGGTAAAGAATCCACCTGCCAGTGTAGGAGATGTGGGTTCGATCCCTGGGTCAGGAAGACCCCCTGGAGAAGGAAATGGCAACCCACTCCAGTATTCTTGCCTGGGAAATCCCATAGACAGAGGAGCCTGGCAGTCCATGGGATCAGAAAAGAGTCAGACACAACTTAGAGACTAAACAACAACAACTTTCTTAAATTAGGTTGTAACTTACAAAAATTAATCCCCTTACTCTCACACCAAAATGCCAATCAGGGACATAGGTCCCTGATCTTGTCATTTCCTTTAGATTATTTAACATATTTTAGCCCAGAGAGGAGAGACTGGGATGTCTCTCATTCTCTACCGTCAACTTAAAAAATATTCACAACATAAAAGTTGAGGGTAATCTTTCATTTGGCAGGAGTTTGGGGGGCTTCAAGCCTGGAAGGTAGCATCTCAAGTCACATTGAGAGTACTGTTCTGAGGAGTTGAAGGGGGAGCTAGGATATATATGAGTTTCACAACAAAGGTCAGGTAATCAGAACATCAACAGATGACTGTTAAAGAAAACCAGAAACTGCAAGTTAAAGAATGCAGTGCTTTTCTATGTACGGGAAGATGCAAGAGTCTGGGTTTACTGAAATCATCCCTCTGATATGCACCTCAGGTATTTGTGACCAGTATCCTATGTTTTTGTATCCTGAGGTTCCTCAGGGTTCAGCCATTGGGAGTGGTTGCAGTCTGATGCCTGCTAGATGGCAAGTGTTCCTTCTTTGCTGAGTTCTCTCAGGCTCAGTAGCTCTCCACAGGCTGTGGCTGCAGCCACTAATGACTATGATATCTTTTGTTTACTGATATGGCAGGAAATACTCCATTCCTCACTATTTACTCTATCTCTCTCCTCCATCTTTATTCCATAACCCCTCATGACAAGAGGATTTCATTTCATCCTTGAGGCTATATGCCTCATGGAATAGTCACAGACGGGCATTTATTTTTGTTTACCTTTATTGAAGAAACTCTGATACTCTAATCCAAACCCCCCTTGCTTTGCTCTTGATGTGCTAAATTTGAGAAAATTGTCTCTTCCTCAATAAAGTTTGTCCTACAAGCCTGTTGCCTTAATGCAAAATCCTGTTTCATATGGCAGAAATTGAATGTGAATTCCTTCTTTCTCTTTATATTCCTACTGTAACAATCCTATAAGTTCATCCCCACCATCAGCCATATGAATCCTTCAGGCTGTAGAAGAAAAATACATGCAAGGAGACAAAAAAGAAAAATACAACACATTTTTAAGACTATTACCCCAGTTGCACTCATGTTTAACATCAATAAGTATGTGCATATTTTCCATTATTCTTACATGCAAGTATTGCTTCTACTTTTTTAAAAACATGTTTCCACACAGCAGAAACTAATGCAACACTGTAAAGCAACTGTACTCCAATACCTATGTAAAACTGTCTGATACATAAATTAAGTTCATTAAAGCCCCTGAGGTTAAAAAAAAAAGTTTTCTTATTCAATCTTGAAGACATCCTTTTATAACATATGCCACTCATGAGCTATTAAATTGACCTTTCTCTTGATTAATAGTGGATCTGGGTCAGAAAGTTACTCTGGTGGAGGGCATGGCAACCCACTGGCAACCCAGTATTCTTGTCTGGAGAATCCCATGGACAGAGGAGCCTGGTGGAGTAGAGTCTATAGGGTCGCAAAGACTCAGACACAACTGAAGTGACTGAGCACACATTGCACATATATACGTCTTTACTACTAAGATAAAACTACAAGGGATAATTACCATAATGTCAGAAAGTGCTCTTCATTTTATTTCCATCATTTAGCAGCAGTTTGCTTAGGTATCACTTCATTTCTGAGAAACATTTACCATGGTCACTGTCATTTTACAGTATGTTTAGTTGTGTGGACATTCAGGGGTGATAAACTATCTTCCCATTTTCTCCTGGTGTCAGCGACAACAGCAAGCCAGAAGCAAATGCCTAAGATCTCAGCTCTCCTGAAGACAGAAAAGGGAATACAACACACCAAACAGAAGCAGTGTGATCCATGTAACTAACCATCCAGGAAGTGCAAATAAAAACTGCAGTGAGATCACCGCATGCTGTCAGAATGGCTAGTGGCAAAAAGACAACAAACCATAAATGTTGGCAAAAATGCGGAGAAAAAGGGAGCCCAGGTACACTGCTGATGGTCATGTAAACTGGCACAACCCTGTAGAAAAGTATGGAAATTCCTCTAAAAATTAAAAACAGAACTAGCTTATGATCTAGCAGTTTCACTTCTGAGTATTTATCCAGAGAAAAATGAAAACACCAATTCAAAAAGATACCCACCACCCCTGTATTGACTGCAGCATTATTCACAGAAACAAAAGCAGAGACCCCCAAGTGCCCATCAATAGATGAATAAAGATCACGTGCTCCTGGAGCCAGAGATAGAAAATGTATAAAAATCCTTAAATTTATGTAAGGTCTCTATCACACGTTAGCCCATTGCCCAAGGAAATAGGCTCACGCCGCGCTCCGCTAGAAGACCGCCTCTGCAAGGTCTTCCGAGCCAGCCCCCGTGATGCTCCCGCCCGGGAGGCTCACCAGCGAGATGGCCACTGTGCTCGGTCAGGTCTGCAACCAGATGCCAGACCTTTGTGCGTCGTGTCCACTGGAGCTGCGCCACCAGAAGCGACCACTACCGCTCCTGCTGCTCCCTGGTACAGAGGTGTGCTGAGTCGTGCGGGCGGATCTCTGCACCCCAAGCTGCCCAACCACGGCCAACGCCCAGGTCTAGGGTGTCCTGCATCTTTGGAAGAACACCACGCTGAAAAGAGGCTCCAAATTCGGTACTGCAGGTGGTGCCGGCTGCCCTGCGGCATCCGCCTCATCGTCCCCAGAAGCAGGCAATTTATGTTGATTAAACTACCCCCCGCCCAACAAACGTCAATAATATCGGTTAGGATTAGGAAAGTCAAACCAACCAACACGTTCAAAAGCTGATTGGCAGCATACTACTCAGAAAGATTTTGTCATCAGAGAAACCTTTGAAACTAGCATTAATTCATGAATTCTGTGCTTCAGAGTGGCAGGCCGGGCCCACTTTTTCTAGTCAAAGAGTTGAGAATATCCTCCTTTCTATCCTGCTGGGACACTCTTCAAGGATGAAAACGCTAACCCAAATAAGAATACATAATGCCCCAACCCCAAATTGTAGACGTATAGCTTTTCACGGTAACAACACTAAGCTCTCAGACGTTTGCGCTCTCGTATTCATAGCCGCAGCATTCACAATAGCCAAGAGACCAAAGCAAACCAAGCATCTATTGACAGACGCATTAACAAATTACGGTGATGCATATACATGTGTTTATATTTGTATACACACACACATACACAAACTGGAATATTATTTACCCTTAAAAACAAAGGAAATTGTGACACACGCTACAACATGGATACACCTTAAAAACATGAAACAGGCCACCCACAAAAGAACAAATATTGTATGATTCCACTTCTATGAAGTATCTGCTGCTGCTGCTGCTGCTGCTGCTGCTAAGTTGCTTCAGTCGTGTCCGACTCCGTGCGACCCCAGAGACGGCAGCCCTCCAGGCTCCCCAGTCCCTGGTATTCTCCAGGCAAGAACACTGGAGTGGGTTGCCATTTCCTTCTCCAATGCAGGAAAGTGAAAAGTGAAAGTGAAGTCGCTCAGTCCTGTCCGACTCTTAGCGACCCCATGGACCGCAGCCTACCAGGCTCCTCTGTCCATGGGATTTTCCAGACAAGAGTACTGGCATGGGGTGCCATTGCCTTCTCCAGCTGTATAGCATGCTGCTGCTACTGCTGCTAAGTCGCTTCAGTCATGTCCGACTCTTAGCGACCCCATGGACCGCAGCCCACCAGGCTCCCCGGTCCATGGGATTTTCCAGGCAAGAATACTGGAGTGGGTTGCCACTGCCTTCTCCATGAAGTATCTAGAAGAGTCAAACTCATATAGACAGAAAGGAGAATGCTGGTTTCTAGGGACTGAGGAAAGGGAAGACCAGGGAGTCCATGTTTAATGGGTTCAGAGTGTCAATCTGGGATGAGGAAAAGCTGTGGTAATGGTTGCACAGTATTGTGAATTTATCCAGTGCCACTGAACTGTACACTGAAAAACTGTTAAAATGGAAAAGTCTAAGTTATGTATTATTTTACCACAACATAAACACACATGCACATGTGCACGAGCGCACAAGCAGAGCTGTCCTTGCTCTGAATATGAAACGTTCCTTAACCATACTCCTCTACTAGATTCTGTACTACTAAAAAACTGATTTTCTTTTTAGAAAAAGTGCGGCATACCTTCACCAGCTGTGAACCCCCTTCTGTGTCCCAAGGTTGTGGTCTGTGGCCACGCACACTGGACAGCCAGACCCTCATCCTGGACTGGAGGAGGCAGAGGGGACCCCAGGACCTGAGCATGTCTGATGGAAACATCCACTGACTCGGGCGCTCTCCCTGTTTTCCACAGGGGATGACTTCCACTCTTGGTGCCAGCTGAACTCGGTGAACTCCTTGCCCCCTCGGAAAACATCCTGACAGGGAGATGGTATCATGTGGACTTGTATTAAATATTCGGAAGACGTTGAAGCTTTACACTGTGAAGCAGGGAGAGAGAAGAGCCAACATCTCCTGGCGCTCACCCCAACTCCTTACTGAGGAAGGGGAGTGAAGGGACCTGATGGTTATGTTAGAGACTCCTCTAGTTATACTTCCATCTCCTGTCCTTATACTAGATCATATGCGTGCCTTCAGGCTTGGCCTCTGAACTGTCTGGGCAGTATTACATCACCTCTGGGCTCAAATGCCTTTCCAAGTGAGTTGGAGTAAGGGTTAAAAACTGAGGTAGTAAGTGCTCTGACCTGCAGCCTTAAAAAGGTTTTTTTTTTTTTTTTTTTTTTTTTTTAAATATGGAATTGGAATATGACTAGAGATATATATTAAGGTCCAGTCATCCAGAAAGCCCCACACACCTGCTCTTCCTTCTGGCTCCTCTGTCAACATCTCATCTGAATGGAGGACAAAGAGTTAAGCTTCAGAGATGCACTTCTCCAGTGTCATAAAATATTATTGTGTGCATCCTCGTATCTGGCTATTCTTTCTTAAGGCTTTTATCAGCAGTTGGTAAATTTCAAAAGTCTTGGGATGCAAACTTCTTAGCAATGTCACAAATGGACTTTTTGACAAGTGTAGATCAGTCCTGGTGTCTTTGCAGAGTTTGTAGATTTCAAATATGTCTTCATTGTTGTAGTGCTCACAGTGACAAGTCTCAGACCTGAGACCTTTTGTGGAAGATTCAAGGAATGAGGCAAAAACAACACCAGTTGAACTGGAATGAAAAAGCATTTGAGGTAGGTGCACTTCAGTCTTGAATTAAACCTCTGAATCTCCTCTAAGCATTTGACAGCAATTTCACCCACAAACGGCTTATAGTATCATTTAATTTCCCACTGGAACTTTGGGGAAAACAATGCTACTAACAATGAAGTGAAATAATATATGCGTCAGCACCAACCTCAGTGCCTAGTGCAATTTCAGTACTTGATTGAACTTGGAAAACAGTGATAACTTCTTTTATTAGACCCGTTGTGAAGCATTGTCTATACTTTATAGCAGTGTTGAACGGGGATGATCATTTGTCTGTTGGTTGCTTCATCTGCCTGTAGGAGTGGATTAATCTCAAACAGATATGACCTCTTGGACGTGGGAGTGAGGGCAGGCATGCACAAGGCTTCTACACCCAACCAACAGAAAGTAAACTTAGATGACTCAATTCAGCTCTCTTTTCTCAATTCCAAAAATGATAATGCTTCAGAAATGGGACCTATCTAAGTTTAGACAACAGGACAAAAAAAAAAAAAAAATGAATCTACCTTTCCTCCTCTCCAGTCTGATCCATGATAGAATTAAAAATGCTAAAGAGCACACTAGTGACCCCATGGAAACACAACCAACTTTGGCATTATTTATTATCTTCAATTAAGGAGAGAACTGCAGCCTCTTTACACATCATTTGCACTCTGAGTGCCATCCCAAGTGAAAGGAAATTGATAGAGCAAAGCACCTTTATTGTTAAAGGCTTGCTTTTTCAAAGGATTGAAACTTAAATGACAGAACTAGGTTTTACGAGACCTAAATGGAAAAAAAGTTCCCAAACAGATGTTGAATTCCCCCCTAGTCACAACTTGCTCAGCAAGATGATATGCTTCTTAAATTCCCTGAACTGCCTGAAAGTTTTTAATTTAACCTTTTTGCTTTGAAAAGGGCTTCATTTACTGTGTGCCTTTGGCATTATTATCTTCAATTGTATTTTCTAAAACACTGTTGTCCTAGATTTTGCTCTACCCTGGAGTCTATTTTTAATCCTTTAAAATTGATTAAGTGGTTCATTCATTTGTTTCCTTCTATTTCCTAATTTTAGGTTCAGCACAAATAAAGAATTGTTAGGGTATGCCTGATGAGATAATGGTGTCCTCTTACTATTCACATTCTTACTTCGGAAGCCCCTAGAACTATCCTAGAAACGTGCAAGCAGAGAGGAGAGAAATTGTGCAAACACTGAAAAAAAAAAGATTATGCAAAATATATGTCTGATAAATGTCCAAGGAAAAATATCTGGTACAATAAAAGCACATAATTGGGATTTGACCAAGCCTGAACTATCTGAGGAGGCTCCAGGAGGAACTTTTGCTCTGAGATCTGAAGGTATGGACTGAAGGGAGCCCTGCTGAGGGGAGGGACACCTCTCACCTGAAGGACTTTAAGACAGCATGCAGCCAGTGTAAAGGAGATGTCAGGCAAACCTGGACAGACAAGCAGGGGCCAGATCAGATACACTTTGTGCCCACAGCAAAGATTTGAAATGGGTCAGTGATGTAATCCAACATGGTTTAAAGGATCACTTGAGTGGCAGAAAATGGATTGGAATGGAAAAGTGGAAATGGAGAGAGCAAGCAGATGGCTACTTAAGTACGGGTAAAATGTGAGGATGGTTTATCAAGTGCAGTGACAACGGAGAGAAACATTTGAAAGATATGAAGTAAACTGGTCAGTTGTGGTTGTGGAAGGTGAAGCAGAAGGATGTCTCCAGATTAAGAATCATGCCCAGATCCTGGCATATGCATCTAAATAAACTGGAGTATCATTTGCTAAGCTGGGAAATCAAAAGAGGAAGGGGGTGAGGCGTGGGGGAAGGGGGAATCCAAATGGTGACCTTGGTAGTTAGACATGGCGATTTGTTTCCTTGGAGACATCCGGTGGAAATAGTGGGTAGGAGGCAGTGTTGGCCTTAAGCCTTTTACATGGCCTCTGAGCACACTTAGACATTTATCATAGGGGAAAAAAAAAAAGAAAGAAAGACAAGGTATCAAAACAACATTCTTTTCATGTACCTCTCTCACTCCTTTCTCCATTTTTCAAAAGAAATTAATGAAGCCAGAGGTACTATTCTTACTAGGACAGACTCACTCTCAAGCCATGACTCTTTCTGAAGGGCACTACAACCTATAATCTCTGAGAAACAAAGATTCCTTGTCCCTGAATACTAAAAATAATTATTGTAATAAAATATTTAGTGCAAAACAACTTGGAGAAGACCTTTAAAAGTCACTGTATGCACTGAACTCACCATTGGGTGCATACAATTGTACTGAACATTGGATAAGTTGTTGAGAATGATTATGAAACTATATACAGAGATCTTCCTTACAAAAGGAGAGGGATTATATAGAGGAATAAGACTTTGCACAGCAACAATTTTTCAAAGAAAATGTGAACATCACTTTTCCTTAAAAGGCTGCAGATGTATTCTGTATGAATTTAATACTTAAGCACTAGTCATTAATAATTCAGGAGTTCCCATAATACCACTAGCCTAATAAACCAAGATAACATTCATAGCATCAATGATGAGTGCTTAAATGAAGGAGACTCATTTCATCATCACAAAGGAGTGGGAATAATCAATCTAACATGCTAGTATGTTAGCCAAGGTCAAATCACCCTTCAAACTTCCCTTTTGTTCTAATAGCCTTCCCTTATAGCCACATGAATTTCTGACTTGCTGCTTCTGCTTCTCCTTGCATGATACATCACATTCCCTTAGTTCCAATTATAAATTTATTAATTATCACCAAGTAAAAGTTTGTTTTAAATGCCCAGAGGATGTGTACTGTAGGTTCACAGATGTAGATCCAGCAGAGTTTATGAACTCATTGCCAGTGAATTAGGAGGCTTCCATATGCTCAGAGGCCATTAAATGAACCAAAAATAAAATTTCTAATTATTCCCATGCATAAAATGTCCAGCAGAATGCTATGCTAGCTAATTTTGAAAATGTAGAATAATGTAACAGATGTCATGAGTGGGCTAGCACCTAGGATGGACAAAGTCCTTCAATGAAGGAAGCATTCTTTGTGGCATGATCATGTTACTTATGAGTTTTCATCATTGTCTTAGCAACAACAATATATTATTAGGATACCCTCTCTGTCCCAGACTCTAAATCAGGTGTTTTCTGTGAAATATTATTTAATCCTTACAATCTTATGAGGCACACATTATCTGCATTTTCTAAGGCAAAACCTGAAAACACTGGGAAGCTTGCCCCAAGTCACACAGATAAGTAAAGGCAGAGGTTAATACCTTGTCTTTGGACAACAGACTCTCTATAGGAAATAATGATAAGACATTATATAACTTGTGTATACTGAAAATCAAGGAAGTACGAAAAGAACTCACCCAATGACAAAGATTTTCAACATGATTTTCACCTCCAGTCAACTCTTGATCATCAACTCAGTCATCTTGATACAGAAAACAGAAATTACCTAAACCAAGAAAATCATGGAATATCTCCAGATTTGCTTCACCAGTTCCTTTTCTTATTTAGTATAAAAAAGTGTTTAGGGAAAAATAATCAAACAGAATTAGAGTAAACTATGCATGTAAGTGGAAGTGAGAAATAGATTTAAGGGACTAGATCTGATAGACAGAGTGCCTGATGAACTATGGATGGAGGACAGAGGTTTGTGACATTGTACAGGAGACAGGGATCAAGATCATCCCCATGGAAAAGAAATACAAAAAAGCAAAATGGCTGTCTGAGGAGGCCTTACAAATAGCTGTGAAATGAAGGGAAGCAAAAAGCAAAGGAGAAAAGGAAAGATATAAGCACCTGAATGCAGAGTTCCAAAGAATAGCAAGGAGAGATAAGAAAGACTTCCTCAGCGATCAATGCAAAGAAATAGAGGAAAACAACAGAATGGGAAAGACTAGAGATCTCTACAAGAAAATTAGACATACCAAGGGAACATTTCATGCAAAGATGGGCTCGATAAAGGACAGAAATGGTATGAACCTAACAGAAGCAGAAAATATTAAGAAGAGGTGGCAAGAATACACAGAAGAACTGTACAAAAAAGATCTTTATGACCCAGATAATCACGATGGTGTGATCACTCACCTAGAGCCAAACATCCTGGAATGTGAAGTCAAGTGGGCCTTAGAAAGCATCACTACGAACAAAGCTAGTGGAGGTGATGGAATTCCAGTTGAGCTATTTCAAATCCTGAAAGATGCTGCTGTGAAAGTGCTGCACTCAATATGCCAGCAAATTTGGAAAACTCAGCAGTGGCCACCGGACTGGAAAAGGTCAGTTTTCATTCCAATCCCAAAGAAAGGCAATGCCAAAGAATGCTCAAACTACCACACAATTGCACTCATCTCACACACTAGTAAAGTAATGCTCAAAATTCTCCAAGCCAGGCTTCAGCAATACATGAACCATGATCTTCCAGATGTTCAAGCTGATTTTAGAAAAGGCATAGGAACCAGAGTTCAAATTGTCAACATCTGCTGGATCGTGGAAAAAGCAAGAGAGTTCCAGAAAAACATCTATTTCTGCTGTATTGACTATGCCAAAGCCTTTGACTGTGTGGATCACAATAAACTGTGGAAAATTCTTCAAGAGATGGGAATACCAGACCACCTGACCCACCTCTTGAGAAACCTATATGCAGGTCAGGAAGTGTTGGGGGCCAGCATGAGGCACTCTGCCCGTGGCAAAGGTCATAAGCTTCAAACTCAAAAATTGAAAGAAGGGGAGTTTAAGTATAGCTCTCCCCAGCAAATCTTGCAACATGCTCTTTTTGTAATAAATATTTTAAATGCCAATTCTGCCGGAACTACTGCAATGCTTCACCATTGGTGCCTGGAGCAATTGAATGCAAAGGCATTAGTCAAATGGAAGGACCTCCTCTCCGGACAATGGAAAGGTCCCGACCCATTGTTAACCAGTGGTCGAGGATATGCTTGTGTTTTTCCACAGGACGCAGATTCTCCAATTTGGGTTCCGGACAGATTGATTCGTCATGTCTCAGCCCCTTGGATACCGGACTCCACGGCTGCTACGACCCTGAAAGAGGAAAGGGCCTCCTCTGCCTCCGCTTCCCCCGCCAGCACGCGAGATGCCGCCGACATTGAGACAACTGACTTCAGAGACCTCTGAGGAGCAAGGAACGGATCTGCCCACTGAACAGATGTCTCAGCTTTACATACGGGGCACTACTCCCCCTGATTCCCTGCGCCGCAGAAACATCCCAGGCCGCCTAACTCAGGTGACCCGGAATGCCCCCATACCCACTTGGGGACAAATAAAAACACTCTGCCACCAGGCACGGGGAATGACTTCCTTGCAGGGATCTCCAGCTTCTCCTGAGAAAATGTTTATTGCCATGCTTGCTTTGCTTTCCTGCCAGGTAAGCGCCTCCCCTATTCCAGCTAAGTATTGGGCATATCTCCCAGATCCTCCAACTTTCCAGGTTGTTACCTGGAATAACGAACCTATACGGGTCAACGCAGACCAACCTCAGCTTTTGGGAGCATTCTATACTTCTTACACTAAAGATAAATATCCGGTTAATTTTAATTATACCTTCAGGGGATTAATAGACGATCTTCCTGTTTGCTTTAACTTCCCCAGTAATCCAAAGAGTTTTATTACACCCACTAAAGAAGGGTGCACTGGGGCCTCTACAAAAATAATTATAACAGATTCCTCAAAAATAGATACCCAGTCTTTACATCATCGAGTAGTTTGGGCATTAGTGGCCCACTTGCCCAGGATCCTTGACCCTTATGTGACCCTGTGTTTTACACCCCCTCCCGGTTATCCAAAGTGTTATAAGGTTGCTCCTTCAGATGAAGTGTGGAAGACCACAGATGGTCATACTGGGTATCCGACCTGGACAACTTGTACTTATAGTTCAAGGATTGATTATAGGATACCAGGCGGTGGGAATTATACTATTCAGGACTGGAGCAACCCGAATCCGTGTGAGGATCCATTGATCAAGAAAACATTTGAAGGCAGATTTGAGAATTGGAATAGGATCCCTCTTCCTTGGACTACACAAGCCACTAGATGGCATACTAACCAATTTGTTCCTCCTATGCTGTCTTATACAGCTAAAAGCAAAACCTATTGGCAACCTGAGATTTGGAGAGCCCTCTCTGCTACTGCCGTCATTTCTTTATCTCGCCCAGATAACGATTCCACTTGTTCTGTTTTAGCTTGTTTACCCTCGCCTTATGTTTTCCTTTTTACTAATGACTCCAACAAACTTAATGTACGCATGAATTATTCAGGTGGACCTAACGTGGTAACTTGTGAACAATGTATGCTTTCATCCTGTTTGACCCCTCAATATAATGTTTGCTCTTTTGTGGTGTTACAACGCCCACCCTATCTCATGATACCCGTGACCGTGACCTCCCACTGGTATGACAATAATGGTCTCGCCATGTTACAACAACTGCAAGATTTAATGAGACAATGGTGGTTTGTGGGTCTACTTATTTTGGGAATATCAGCTTTAATAGCAGCAATTACTTCTGTTACTATGGCAGCAATATCATTGACTCAACAGGTGCATACTGCCCAATATGTTGATGCCATGTCTAAAAATAATTCTTTAACTCTAGCAACACAGGAAGCTATAGACAGAAAGTTGGAGATGAGGGTAGACGCCTTGGAAGAGGCAATTATGCACATTGAGACTGAATTACAGGCTTTAAAGGTGAAGATGGCTTTGACATGCCACGCTGATTACAGGTGGATATGCGAGACATCTTGAATGGGAAAAGATTAAAAATCATATCTCAGGTGTTTGGAACAGTTCTGATATTGGCCTGGACTTAGGGAAACTTCATAATCAAATACAGACCTTGGTACACTCTCGACTAGCAGCTAATGACTTTTTTCACACCTGCTCTAACTTTATTTCTGGAAAAAATATTCCGTCTAATATCCTTAGTTATGCTGCCATTGGTGCTCTAATCCTACTTCCCATAATCATTCTTCCTTGTATTGTCAGGATTCTTCGGCAGAGCATTCAGAAGTTCACGACTGAGCTACATCTGGCTGTTTTAAGAAATAAAAAAAGGGGAGAGGTTGGGAGCCAGCGTGAGGCGCTCCGCCCATGGCAAAGGTCATGAGGAAGGAGGCTCGACATATGCAAAGGCAGGATCGAGCCTCAGGAGTCCCGCTGGAAATTCTCGAGCATCTACTCCCATAACCAGAATCTGCCTACTTTACTACTTTGTGCTCTCACCTACACCTCTGACTTTACGGGGGGCTGTCCCCCACCACCTCTTTCGGAGAAGGAGTTAACTTAGAGCTCCAGTTAATAATAATTCCTGGGCGTGACAGGAGTGCTCCAAACTTACAAACTCCTCTGAAGGTTCTCTAGCCCGCCTGACAGGCTTTTCCGGCCACATGTGATTGCTCACAGCCTCCCAACCATGAGAGGCACGAGATGCTTTAAACCTTCTAAAAACAGGTTCCTTAGAGAAGTTAGAAAACCATTAGTATAAGTATAGTGGGCTGATTAGAAATTGTATTGGTGAAGGGTTTCTCATTTGTTGAGCCAATGTTTGCTGCTAAGTCTCCACATCCCCTGCCCTTACACACATTAATGAATATATAGAAGAAATAAGTATTAACCTTTGATATAAATCACATTAGACCTTAGGCTAAGTACATTCTTTCCTTAATTAAAACCCACTACACCCTCACCCTATAGGAATGTAACTTTATTTGGGTGGTGTCTGTTTTAAGAATAATCACCCCTGGAGAAATAAGTGGTGACTGACCGCTGTCACAAGGAGAGGGTCATAAATTGTCAGCAGGCCCCCTGGCCAGAAGATGATGTAACACCCCTAAGACCTCTGTATACATCTGTATACTTTAATAAAAGTCAAGACTGCTGACCCCGCGTGACTTTTGTATAACACCTCAGTGTATAAAAACAGACTCTGGAAAATAAAGAATTGGGATCAGTTGCTTGAAATACTGGTCTCCCCATGTCTCTCTCTCTCTCAAACTCTGGCTGAGTTTCCATCTGGAGCGCGGAGCCCGCCAAGCTTACTAATTTTGCCTGGGCTTCTAAGATCTGACCAGAGAGGCCTCAGTGTCTCCTCTCCTTTGGGAGAACGGAAGGATGCCTGCGGCCTACGTAAGTGGTGCAAGCTTCTTGTCTTGAAGTTTTATTGGTCTCCCGCATAAACCAAGCTACTCAGCCTCTTTTCTCCACTGAATTTTCCTGCTGAGCTATCCTCATTCTACTACTCTTTATATCTCTAGTTAATATTTAATTAAAGCCAGTGTATTTGCTGATGCTGTCTCTCTTTCGAATTTCCCTGGATACACCAGGGCTGGACCCCGGCAAGGAAGCAACAGTTAGACCTGGACATGGAACAACAGACTGGTTCCAAATAGGAAAAGGAGTTCATCAAGGCTGTATATTGTCACTCTGCTTATTTAACTTATATGCAGAGTACATTATGAGAAACGCTGGGCTTGAAAAAACACAAGCTGGAATCAAGATTGCCGGGAGAAATATCAATAACCTCAGATATGCAGATGACACCATGCTTATGGCAGAAAGTGAAGAGGAACTAAAGAGCCTCTTGATGAAAGTGAAAGAGATGAGTGAAAAAATTGGCCTAAAGCTCAACATTCAGAAAACGAAGATCATAGCATCCAGTCCCATCACTTCATGGGAAATAGATGGGGAAATGGTGGAAACAGTGGAAACAGTGTCAGACTTTATTTTTTGGGGCACCAAAATCACTGCAGATGGTGATTGCAGCCATGGAATTAAAAGACACTTACTCCTTGGAAGGAAAGTTATGACCAACCTAGATAGCATATTGAAAAGCAGAGACATTGCTTTGCCAAGAAAGTTCTGTCTAGTCAAGGCTGTGGTTTTTCCAGTAGTCATGTATGGATGTGAGAGTTGGACTGTGAAGAAAGCTGAGTGCTGAAGAATTGATGCTTTTGAACTGTGGTGTTGGAGAGGACTCTTGAGAGTCCCTTGGACTGCAAGGAGATCCAACCAGTCCATTCTAAGGGAGATCAGTCCTGGGTGTTCATTGGAAGGACTGATGCTAAAGCTGAAATTCCAATACTTTGGCCACCTCATGCAAGGAGTTGACTCATTGGAAAAGACCCTGATGCTGGGAGGGATTGGGGGCAGGAGGAGAAGGGGACGACAGAGGATGAGATGGCTGGATGGCATCACTGACTCGATGAACATACTGCTACTGCTAAGTCACTTCAGTCGTGTCCGACTCTGTGCGACCCCATAGATGGCAGCCCACCAGGCTCCCCTGTCCCTGGGATTCTCCAGGCAAGAATACTGGAGTGGGTTGCCATTTCCTTCTCCAATGCATGAAAGTGAAAAGTGAAAGTGAAGTCGCTCAGTCGTATCTGACTCCTAGCAACCCCATGGACTTCAGCCCACCAGGCTCCTCTGTCCATGGGACTTTCCAGACAAGAGTACTGGAGTGGGGTGCCATTGAAAACTCCAGGAGTTGGTGATCAACAGGGAGGCCTGGCATGCTGAGATTCATGGGATGACAAAGAGTCGGACATGACTGAGCGACTGAACTGAACTGAACTGATGCATGTAAGAAAATGACTTCAGAAACTTTTCATTCTTCTTCTTACTCTAAGTTCAAACCAAAATCATACATTTCCTCAAGATATTATAGCACTGACTAGTACCCTATTTCACTTCTTAATCATTTTATTGTCAAAACTACCTGCTTTAGAGTATCTTTGACACAGACATCACTTTCCCTTCTAATTTTTTTTTTCTTTTGGCCTTTACATAGAAACCTAGGCTTAATATAAATTCTTTTCCTACAAAACTCATTAACTCTCCGTTATATAAACATGTTGGTATTCTCTTAGGCAGAGAAGGCAATGGCAACCCACTCCAGTACTCTTGCCTGGAAAATCCCATGGACAGAGGAGCCTGGGGGGCTGCAGTCCACGGGGTCACGAAGAGTCGGACTCAACTGAGTGATTTCACTTTCACTTTTCTCTTTCAGGCATTGGAGAAGGAAATGGCAACCCACTCCAGTGTTCTTACCTAGAGAATCCCAGGGATGGGGGAGCCCAGTGGGCTGCCGTCTATGGGGTCACACAGAGTCGGACACGACTGAAGCAACTTAGCAGCAGCAGCAGCATCCTCTTAGGATCCTGGCCATTTTGAAAATTATCCCAGCAGATCTTCAACAGTAAAGTTTGTAGGCACTTGGTACCTTTCAACATCATCTCCTTTCTTGTTTTTGGAATATGTCACTTTTGGAAATGTGGTGCAGACAACTACTTCTCCTTGATCGACTCATATGATTACTCCTTATAGCATCAAGGTAAAGTTGCTAGTGGGGTTCTCTCTAATCCACTATTGTATATTTTGAAATCTGTCCCTTTCCCAGTATCAGAGGACATAAGACTCAGCTCTGAGCATCCCTCTCTAATTTAGTTCAAATGATATTGTCTCTCAAAGATATTATTTAACCTTAAATAATGTTTAAGGTTAACGGTTAATGTTTAAGGTTAATAAATGTTTTCAAACTCAGTCTAATAAAACTTGACCATTAACATTCCAACTTGAAAATTGACACATAAATCCAACACCACAAACAGACGTTTATAAGCAATCTCATATTATAGAAATTGAATAGTTTCACTGAACAGGTCAGGGTTTTTGAGTAAAAACAGATGAAAAGATTGAAGCGATTGAATTGAAGGGTCTGTTTACAGAGGAGAAGGCAGGGTTAGAAAAAAAACAAGGGAGAATGAAGCACCTGAGGACTTGCCAGCACAGGAAGCTTCTGCCTCCCCTAGACCCAAAGGAACAAGAAGATGCTGGAAACCACAAAATCCCAGCGACAGGAGAGACTTATCTGACAGGAGCTAACCAACTGCAGGAGAGAGTTATCCGACAGAAAGTACGACTTCTAGCAAAGGATGGAAGACACAGGGAGCCTACCTGTGACCAGGCAGAGTGTGTGCATTCTTAGTTGTGTCCGACTCTCTGTGACCCCATGTACTGGGCCCGCCAGGCTTCTCTATCCATGGAATTTTCCCGGCAGGAATACTGGAATGGGTTGTCATTTCTTCCTCCAGGGGATCTTCCCGACCCAGGGATCCAGCAGAAAGGCAGATTTGTTACCACTGTGCCACCTGGAAGAAGACAGGCATAGGGAAGTAACTTCTCAGCTCTCTACCCTCTCACCTTCCTATTTCTTGCTATTGCCTCCCAGTAGCCAAACCCAGCACGAAGTCAGAGGACATAAAAGCCAGCATCCTGGGTAGAAACGAGAGTGATCAGTAGAGTCAAGAACTATCCATCATAGTGACCTTCACAGTAGCTTACTGAAATTTAAGACACAGCATTGAATTTTAGATATAGTTACATACGTTTATCAGTGCAAATGAAAAGATTGCTCTTTTAAAAGATACTTTATTGACTCAATATTATTAGCTGTAGTGGAAAGAGGTGTAAATGGTGAGCACTTTAGTTCCAGTCTTGGCTACAGTGTGGCTGAGGATATTACCAAAATTGAAAAGGATCAGATAAAAAATAAAATAAGGAAGTGGAGGGGAAAATAGCACACCTTTTGGAGACTTAGGTACTTCAAGAATTCTGGGAGGAAAGGAAAATTCCCAGGCAAATCAGTGGTTAGGACTCAGGGCTTTCATTGCCATGGGCCTGGGTTAGACCCCTGATAGGGAAATTATTAATATCCTGTAAGCCTCACAACATGGTCAGGAAAAAAAAGAATTTTGGGTGCAGAGAGGTGGGTCCTGAGTACATGCCACAGTTCCTCCTCATAATTTGTTTAGTGGTCTGTACACAAGGATTTCCAGTAGTCATGTATGGATGTGAGAGTTGGACTGTGAAGAAGGCTGAGCGCTGAAGAATTGATGCTTTTGAACTGTGGTGTTGGAGAAGACTCTTGAGAGTCCCTTGGACTGCAAGGAGATCCAACCAGTCCATCCTAAAGGAGATCAGTCCTGGGTGTTCATTCGAAGAACTGATGTTGAAGCTGAAACTCCAATTCTTTGGCCACCTGATGTGAAGAACTGACTCACTGGAAACGACCCTGATGCTGGGAAAGATTGAAGGTGGGAGGAGAAGGGGACGACAGAAGATGAGATGGCTGGACGGCATCACCGACTTGATGGACATGGTTTTGGGTGGACTCGGGGAGTTGGTGATGGACAGGGAGGCCTGGCGTGCTGCAGTCCATGGGTCTGCAGAGTCGGACACGACTGAGTGACTGAACTGAACTGAACACAAGGGATACTACAGAGAATCTATACAGCCACCTTGCCCAAGTGGTCTCCCCATTTGACTTGAGTTTCCTCTCTCTTCGTTTCTGAGAAGGAATCCAAACATCAGTATATAGTATGTTCCTTATGTGTCATCAATATTCTGTATACACACATTTATTGGGTTACCTTTGGCTGTGGAAACAACATAAAGCACATAACTGCAAGGTATGCGAAGGCAGTAAAGAAGCTTAGTCAAAGGAAGGCTCTGGGCAAGCTCCCTCTTCAACCAAAGCCTCTAGGCATTACCAAGATCCCTTCTGCCTCAGGGGAGAAAGACAGGCTTTCGTCACAAATATAACTAAAATATACAAATGTTTCAGTGCCAAAGAGTCAAAGTCTGCAACCAGTATCACTCCAGTCCCTCAGCGGCCAGATGCACATCAGTACAATGTGTTATGACAGAAGAGCCCAAGCTTCAAGTGTTCCTTCCCATCAGGGAATTCTTTAGATTTTCCCAAAGACCTGTTTTCAGTCAGACCTCTCCCTTAACCTGTGGGCAACAGGTTCTTCACCGGTGGGGGGGTGGGGGTGGGGAGGGGGGGAGGTGTGTGGGAAATCATGAACTTTGTGATTTCTTAAATTCTTTCCAACCCTAAAATCATCTTGAGAACGTGCCACTTAAGCGTGCCATTTAAATGCACTTTTTCTTTCATGTCTGTAATGCTTGCGATTGGTTTGAAAACGCCATGAAACACCGCCATCTAGTGGATACAGGAAGTAATACCAGTGACAATTAATACAAACAAAAGGAAATTTCACTAGGAGAAAGTAATCTTATAGAACGTTCCACGTGATATATATATATATTTTTAATACATTGTGGGCCCCTTCGAGATTCCTTCCCCCGCCCCAGTGAGAAAGCCACATGTACCAAAATTCTACATACAATTTCAGGGAACATAATGGCCCTCTCCAGACTTCTCCAATCATGCAAGAGCCACAGTTTAATAGGCGCCTGTACTGTTTGCATTATTTCAGCCACTGGGAAAATTTGAAACGATCCTGTAATCATCAGGAATCAGAAGATGCTATAACAGATCTATGTCTCCCTTAAAAAAATAATAATAACCGTAATTCAAACCTCCTTGTTATTGGGAGGAATACTTCATTGTATTAGGGCTGGTAGGAGGCAGGGTCCCATTTTCCATGGCAGAAGAGGCCAGAACCTCCCGCTTCCTACTCTTTGACAGGAAGGGTACCTGCTTGGCCAGGAATTTGATCCCACCAACTTTCATTCTTGAGAGGGTGTGGCAAAGATACAGGGGAGACGGGAAAAATCACTGAAGGAAGAAGTGGGATCTAGTATTGTCAGTGTCCCGTAGCAGCAAAGCCAGGAGTAAAATCCTGGACTGATCTTTCTTTGGCTGGAACTCCATCTACCCACTCCCCTGGCCATTTCCATATCTGGTTATTCAATCTCATCAGTTCTCTAAACTCTTTGTTTTGACGTGTGTGTACGAAGTTGCTTCAGTTGTGTCTGACTCTTTTCAACTCTGTGAACTGTAGCCAGTCAGGCTCCTCTGTCCATGGGATTATCCAGGTAATAATACTGGACTGGGTTGCCATGCCCTCCTCCAAGGGATCTTCCCCGCTCAGGGATCAAACCCGCATCTCTTGTCTCCTGCATTGGCAGGCATGTTCTTTACCACTAGTGCCACCTCGGAAGTCCCTTTGTTTTGACATCCTGTAAATCCTTTTACCAGAGAAGGCAATGGCACCCCACTCCAGTACTCTTGCCTGGAAAAATCCCATGGACGGAGGAGCCTGGTAGGCACGACTGAGCGACTTCACTTTCACTTGTCACTTTCATGCATTGGAGAAGGAAATGGCAACCCACTCCAGTATTCTTGCCTGGAGAATCGCAGGGACAGAGGAGCCTAGTGGGCTGCTGTCTATGGGGTCGCACAGAGTCAGACACGACTGAAGTGACTTAGCAGCAGCAGCAGCAGCAGCAAATCCTTTTACAGTATAAGCAGAAAGTTACACAGAAGCTTTTGATTGATCAGATCAGATCAGATCAGTCGCTCAGTCATGTCTGACTCTTTGCGACCCCATGAATCACAGCACGCCAGGCCTCCCTGTCTATCACCAACTCCTGGAGTTCACTCAGACTCACGTCCATAGAGTCAGCGATGCCATCCAGCCATCTCATCCTCTGTCGTCCCCTTCTCCTCCTGCCCCCAATCCCTCCCAGCATCAGAGTCTTTTCCAATGAGTCAACTCTTCGCATGAGGTGGCCAAAGTACTGGAGTTTCAGCTTTAGCATCATTCCTTCCAAAGAAATCCCAGGGCTGATCTCCTTCAGAATGGACTGGTTGGATCTCCTTGCAGGCCAAGGGACTCTCAAGAGTCTTCTCCAACACCACAGTTCAAAAGCATCAATTCTTCGGCACTCAGCCTTCTTCACAGTCCAACTCTCACATCCATACATGACCACAGGAAAAACCATAGCCTTGACTAGATGGACCTTTGTTGGCAAAGTAATGTCTCTGCTTTTGAACATGCTATCTAGGTTGGTCATAACTTTCCTTCCAAGGAGTAAGCGTCTTTTAATTTCATGGCTGCAGTCACCATCTGCAGTGATTTTGGAGCCCAGAAAAATAAAGTCTGGCACTGTTTCCACTGTTTCCCCATCCAAATTCTTAGAGGTGACCCAAAAGGTAACTTTCATTCAATGCAACATATTTTATCATTTACTTACCAGCACTTCTACTTTGTACTTTTCAGTGTGTAAGTTTTTCCACATCTCTTGCAAGTTATTCCTAGGTATTTTATATTTTTAATGTTATTGGTATGCCATTTCATTTAATTTACAATTGTTTGTTGTTAATAGCAATACATTTTTAATACTGACCTTGTACCCTGCAACCTCATTAAACTCACTAATTCTAGTAGCTTTTGGTAGTGGATAGCTAATAATTTTGCTTTCCCCAGAATCCTTACTCTAGTAATATTACTTTGATATTCCTTTAGAGAGCCATTTCTCTTCTATTCTTGGCCCATGTGTTTGGGGTGAATATTTTACACAGATTTGGCCAATTAGCATAGTAATTGGTGGAATGAGAAGCACATGACCAACTGACCCAGTGAGAATCGATCCTGGAACTTATGAGGAAGCTAGTGAGAAAACATTGTATTTTCTAGCTGGTTTAAAGTAGGATGTTACTCGTTTATAATTTAAGTCTATTGTGGTAAGAGAACATTGCATATTTGAATCATTTTTAAATTTATTGAGATTTTTAAAGATAAAACTATCTTATGATCCAGCAACCCCACTTCTGATATATTAAAAAAATTGAAATCAGGATCTCAAAGAGATATGTGCAGTCTATGAATAACTGTATCATTATTTACAATAGCAAGATACAGAAACAACCTATCCACAGATTTCTATCCACAGATAAATGGATAAATAAAATGTTGTCCATCTTAGAGTGAAGTATTATTCAGCCTTGAAAAAAAGGGGGAAACTCTGCCAAACACATCATGAATGAACCTGGAGAACATTATGCTAAATAAAATAAACTAGTAACAGGAGGATAAATACTGCATCATTCCACTTTATATCTACAGTAGACAAAATCATAGAGAATACAATGATTGCCAGGGACTAGGTGGGGAATGGGAATTGCAGATAAGTTCTACAAATATACTATACAACACCGTGCCTGTAGTTAACATGATTGTATTGTGCATTTAAGAATTTGTTGAGGGTAGACCCCAAGTGAAGTGCTCTTACCACATTTATAAAATCAATTAATAAATAAATGTATTGAGATTTGTGTCATGACCCATAAAGTGGTCTGTCATGATAAATATTCTGCGTGCACTTGAACAGTGTATATTCTGCTGCTGTTGGGTGATAAGTTCTGTAAATACTAATTAGGTCAAGTTGGTTGATATGCCTCTTTAAGTCTACAATATATTTGCCGATTTTGTCTACTGTATCAGTTACTGAGAGGTATTGAAATCTGACAATACTATGAACTTACCCTTTCAGTTTTATCACTTTTCACTTAAGTATTTTGAAACTCTTTCAATTAGGTGACTAAATATTTAGCATTATTATGCCAATTGATTCTATTATTACTGTCTTTATCCCCTGTTTATAGTCTTTGTTCAAAAAATGCCATAATGGTGGCTCAGAGGTTAAAGTGTCTGCCTCCAATGCAGGAGACTGGGTTCAATCCCTGGGTCGGAAGATCCCCTGGAGAAGGAAATGGTAACCCACTCCAGTATTCTTGCCTGGAGAATCCCATGGACAGAGGTGCCTGGTAGGCTACAGTCCATGGGGTCGCAAAGAGTCGGACACGACTGAGCGACTTCACTTTCATGACTTCACTTTCATGACTTCACTATAGTCTTTGTTCTGAATACTACTGCCCTTCTAGTTTTTTTTTTTTTTTTTAACTAATAGTAACATGGTATAACTTCTTTCATTTTTTAAAACTTTTAACCTATTTGTGTCTTCATTTTTAAAGTACAGTTCTTATAGGCATCATGTAATTGAGTCTTTTTTTAATCCAGTCTGACAAGCTTTCCCTTTTAACTGGGATTGTGAGGCAATATGATTATTGATGTTTTTAGGTCTATCATCTCATTATTTGTTTTCTGTTTATTTGGTTTCTATTTGCTATTTTTGTGTGTTCTTTCTTTTTCCCTCTTTTCTGCCTTCTTTTGTATTTTTACCAGTTTGGCTAGTGGGAAGAGATACTATTCCTGGCCAAGCACCATCTCCTTTAGTCCTTTCAGAGAACTCCTTGCATCGGGTAATCTCTGTGCATGCACTGAGGCGCGCTCTGATGGGGACTGCAGGGAGCCTACCGACAGGCTTCTGGGCCTCACCTCTATACAGTCCTACCCTCTCTATTCTGCTCTAGGAACTCTAGCTGCTCGGGTTTCCCCACTCTAACCTCCGTCTCCTCAACTCAGAAACTCTCAACTTCTGCTCCAGTTGCCCTCCCTGGGCCACAGCTTGGAAATGCTCTGAGGCAGTTAAACTCGGGCAATTGTAGGGCTCACCTTGTTTCCATGTCTCAGGGATTACTGTCCTTCACCTGATGCTCAGTGTCTTGAAAACGGCAACTTCATGTATTTTGTCTTTTTTTTTTTTTAATGTTTCAGGAAAAAAAGTAAAGGTCCATGTTACTCCCAATCTTAGAGGTGAAACTCACTATCCAATTTCTAAAAATTACCCTAAAATACCAATAATCAAGACTTCAGTATTGGTGATGGGACAGATACATAAACCAATGGGACATAATAGAGAGTTCTGAAATACAGCCAAAGAAATAGGCAAACTTATTTTTGTTAAAGGCACAAAGACAATAAAGATTAAAGTCTTTATGGTGTTGGAACCACCGGACATTCATATGCATTAAAAATGAACCTCAACCTAAATATCACAACTTGCACAAAAATTAACCCCAAATGGGTCATGAATCTAAATATAAAGCTACAGAACTTTTAGAAGGAAACAGGAGAAAATCTTCATGACTAAGGATTAGGTAAAGGAATTCTGAGAAATGACACCTAAATCATGATTCATAAAAGAAGAAAAACTGATTAATTATACTTCATCACAATTTAAAAATACAAAAAAAACAAAACCCACTACTGTTAAGAGAATTAAAAGACAAGCTACAAATAAAGGGAAAAATTAATCACATATCTGACAAAGAACTTGTATTATAAAAGCATAATGAAAGCCTCAGACTCAACAGTAAGAAAACAAACCCATTTAATTTTTAGTCAACACACTTGGACACTCACTTCACCAAACAGGACGTATGGATGATGGCTAGAGGCTGGATGTTTGTGTGCCCCCAAAATTCTTCTTTTGAAATTCTAATGTCCAATGTGATGATACTAGAAATATTCCTGGGGCCTTTGGTAGGTGGTTAGGTGATGAAGGCTGAGCCCTCATGAACAGGATCAGTGCTTTAATAAAAGAGGCCCCAGAGAGCTTGCTTATCCCCTTCTAACATGTGAGGACACAGCAAGTGGTCAGCAGCCTGCAACCAGGAAGAGGGCTTGCACACGTGGCACCTTGATCTTGGCCTTCCAGCCTCAGAACTGTGAGAAATAAATTTTGGTTGTTTACAAGCCACACAGTTTGTAATATTTTATTTTACCAACCTGAACAGACTAAGAGAGCACATGAAAAGATGGCAAACAGTAACAGTCATTAGAGAGCTACAACTTAAAACGATGATCAGATACTATTGCACATAGCATGGTAGAAATAAATGTATTAGCAACAGTAAGTGCTGTTAAGTATGCAGAGCAACCAGGAGCTCTTACAGGAATGCAAAATGGTATAGCCACACTGGAAAATGCTTTGGCAGCTTCTTATAAAATAAAACATAAACTTACCATGTGATCCAGCAATTCCAGTCCTGGGTATTTACTCAAGAAATGGAAACATATTTCACACAAAATACTGTACACAAATGTTTAGCTGTTCTACTTATAAAAATGGAAATAAAAAATGGAAAACAACCTACATACCCTTTGACAAATAAATGGTTAAAAATAAAATGCAGTACATTCTATGCAATGGAATACTATTTGCAATAAAAAGAAATAAACTTTGATATACACAACTTGGATCATTCTTAAAGGCATTGAGATGAGTGAAAAAAAAAGACTCAAAAGGTTACATGTTGTATAATTTTTTTATATATTCTCAAAAGGAAAAAACTAGAATGTTAGTGAATAGACCAATGGCTGGCAGGGGTTAAAGGTGGGAGGAGTATGTAACTACAAAAGGATAGCATGAGGGAATTCTGGAGGTGATGGACCTGTATCCTCGTTGTGGTATAGATTACATATATCTATACATGCATGAAAACTCATGAGCTATATATCTAAGAAACATTTGATTTTACTGTTTGTTAATTTTAAAAGTTAAACTGCTGTTATTCAGACACTTTGCAACCCCAAGGACTGCAGCATGCCAGGTTTCCCTGTCCTTCACTATCTCCTGGAGATTGCTCAAACTCATGTCCCTTGAGTTGGTGATGCCATCCAGTTATCTCATCCTTTGTCATCCCCTTCTCCTCCTGTCCTCAATCTTTCATCAGGATCTTTTCCAGTGAGTTGTCTCAGCATCAGGTGGCCAAAGTATTGGAGCTTCAGCTTCAGCATCAGTCCTTCCAATGAATATTCAGGGTTGATTCCCATTAGAGGGTTTGATCTCCTTGCTGTTTAAAGAGACTCTCAAGAGTCTTCTCCAACACCACAATTAAAAAGCATCAATTCTCCAGTGCTCAGCCTTCTTTATGGTCCAACTCTCACATCCATACAGGACTACTGGAAAAACTATAGCTTTGACTCTATGGACCTTTGTTAGCAAAGTGATATTTCTGCTTTTCTGATACACTGTCTGGGTTTGTCATAACTTTTTTCCTAAGGAGCAAGTGTCTTTTAATTTCATGGCTGCAGTCAATATCCACAGTGATTTTGGAGCCCAAGAAAATAAAGTCTGTCACTGTTTCCATTTTCCCCCCATCTATTTGCCATGAAGTGATGGGACTGGATGCTATGATCATAGTTTTTTGAACATTAAGTTTTAAGCCAGCTTTTTCACTCTCCTCTTTCACCTTCATCTTTATTTAGTTCCTCTTCACTTTCTGCCATAAAGGTGGTATCATCTGCATATCTGGTTATTGTTATAGTTTCTTTAAAAAAAGAACTTTACAGTAAAGCTAACACTAAATGATGACAAAACTAATTGGCCAAACAGATATTCTGAGAAAGGCATTCCAGGTAGAGTGAGGAAAGAAAACTAGTCTCTGATGCTGGAAGGTACCTGATATTGAAGGAACAGTGAAGAGGTCAATGTGGCTAAAGTGGAATGAGTAGAGGAGGAGAGCAGAGGAGAGATGATCAGAGAAGTAATAGGGGACCAGATCATAAAAGGGGACCAGATCATTATGCCATTATAAGGACTTTGGCTTTGAGTGAATCAGGGAGCCAATGCAGGGTTTTGAGCAAACAGAATAACACAAATTGATTCAATGCTTTTAAAGACTGATTCTGTGTTGAAAATAGACTGGTAGCATGAGGAAGGGGTAGAAAAGAGAAGACGTCTTAGGAATGAAGGTGGCTCAGTCCAGAGTAGTTGTGACACACGTGGTGAGAAACAGCTGGAGTCTAGACATATTTTGAAACTGAACCCAAGAAAACTTTCCCATGGATTGGACTGAGAGAAATAAAGCAATCACATATAACTCCAAGTTTTCTGGTTTGAACAACTAAAAGAATGAAAGTGGCATTAATCAAAAACAGGACAACTTTAAGTGGAACAGATGTGGTGAAAGAATTGTGGCTAAATTTTGAATATACCGAATTTGAGATTTTATTAGACAGCCAAGTAGAAAGTTATATTTGGCTAGAAAGACCACGATGCAGCCAGTGGCCCTGGCCACCCTGCCTGCGCTGTGTGGGCCTCTGGGCAGACAGCAATCATGGAGATTTCAGCAGCACAGTGAGGATCTGAGTATGAGAAGCGCACTCAGACGAAGACGTGTGGTCACCTGTGAAGTGTGTGTCCAGTTTTTCACTCTGGTGTTGATTCAGGTGTAAAGTTCATTTGACTTATTTCTCAACATTTTCTCTGTCTCGGGATGTAAGATGTTAAATGGTGAAGAATGAGTCTCTGAGAACAAATTCTTAAATGAACACATCTTTCCTTGAAGTACTCAATTGAGATTATGCTTTCCTTACTGTTTATCTTTGCTGTAATTGGTAGAGTGAGGCTGGATACAATGGCACAGTACCTAATGCATTGTCTTGAGAACACAAGGTGGACAGCTACATAGCCTATTAATAATCAGAAGATTTTATGTTAAAACATGTCTTGGGATTTTTCTCATGCCCCTATCATAATAAGGTAATTTTTTCTAAGGAAAGGTACTGATATGAGGCCATCACCTTCTACTGCAATTTAGTATTCTTCAAAGTGTATGAAATTCATTAATATCTCAAGGGATAATTGTTGATCATTGATAATGTCAGAAATAACAAAATCTAAATGATTTAATAGAATTTCATTTAATAAGTATATTTAAAGTTCATCTCTCTCAAAAAAAACAGCATTTTAATTACATTCAAATTGTGTTCATCTTAAATATCAACAAACTCATTATTTACATACAGGGATAGATATTAGAAAACAGGTGGAAATTGAAACAAGTTCTATTTTTTAGAAGTTCTTACTTCCAGATTAGAATACTGTGAACTGCTAAATATATACCTAAATAAATGTATACATTATCAGAAAACCACAACTTGCTCTAATAGGAAAAGAACTGTAATATACATATAGTGGAACATAATTCACACAGGCTCAATTTACAGGTATGTTTCAAAGTATAAAACAAACAAAATTCCAGTAACTACAAGTACAGGCAAAAGTTACGGCCGGCATTTTAAACTAATGCCCCAACATACAATGCTTTCCCAGAGAAAGTAGAGAAGAGTGCCCAAAATTTTATGTTGATGAATGACTTTTCACTTCTTTATTTTTAAATAAAGAAGCAGAGCACTTACTCTTTTGTGTTTAAATTAGTTTCATGTTGGTTTTTGTTACATAGCAATGACCCTAATGCATCATGAGAAGTGCTATCAAACCTGTTTCACTTAAAACTCAGTAACCAAGACATTTCTTTCATTTCTCCATGAACTTCCATTTCCCTTCAGAAAGCCTCTAAGGAAATTTTATAGACAACTGTGGTAAAAGAGATCAAACCAAATAATTCTGAGATGGCAAAGAAATGCCAAGAGTTGGCACTAACATGGGTTTACAAACAGTTACTCTCCGTTTATTAAACCACAAATGCAACAACAAAAAAAAAAAGAGTGAGAGAGAAATCTTACCTGGAAACATAAGTAGGATAAAAGGTACTAGAAAACATTGTGTTTTGTTTGGGAGCTTCAGTTTGGAAAACATATAGAAACCAAGTTACCATTAACTGTTACAAGCATTTTTTTTTTTTTCCAACTTGTATAACTTGCTTAAATTTTTAACTTGTCTAAATAAAGTTTCTCTAGCCAAAACAAAGAGTTCATAATCACTGTTTTTGTATCAGAGATAAGTGAAGATTGTCATGTAGGAGAAAGGATGGTTTGGACACATCAGGTTAATAGAGGTAGCACCTCTATTAAGCACTTAATCTGATCTGATTCAAGTCAGGAAGGAATTCTGCCTTTCTTCAGTTTTTACTGTGTTTCATATAGTTGCAGAAAAAGAAGATTCTTTCTTCTTCCTTTTTTTTTTTTTTCCTTAATGTACTTCAGGTTAAAAATGGCAGAATGAATAGTCCTTAATTAGCACACACTTTTTTAAAGGGACATTTTTAGATTTTGGTCATTTGCTTTTCTTTGCTTGTTTTTAATGATAAATCTTTAGAGTTGACTCTTCTATAAGAGTGCTCAGGTGGACAGATAAAATCAGACCTTTCTTAAAAGTAAACAATTTATCTTGCATTAAAACAAATCACCAATTAGAGATCTAAGTCAGTGTTTCAAACAAATGTTTAACTTCAAAGTAAATATGTTAACTGCTGCTGTGTTAAATAAAGAAACAACTATTTCATTCAATTATAAACATATTAACAAACATATAATCATTCCCTATGATCACTATAAAAATTAAATTATCCTTTTCTCTTTTATATGAAGATGGTGGTCCTCAAGCAACACTTTCAACCAGAAAAGCTCATTCATAACACAACCCCATCTCAGTTTTTGGACGTCAGTGCATTCAGTGGTTATAAGGAGGCATGTTGTTCTTCTGAAGCTAAGAGTTCTGGAAGGGTTAAAAACAAAAAAAGAAGAAAAAAAAAAGAAAATATAAATAATCTGAAAATTTCCTTAATGATAACAAATAATACCTGTACTCAAAGTTAAGTATGGTATAACCTGAATATTAATCAGTTGTGGTTTTTTCTCCCAATGGAAGGCGTTCCCATAACTGGAGCAACTGTTCACCAACTTGAGGTTCTAGTTCCTAGATAAACCAAAAGTCACAATAAACATAAAAACAACTAGATTGAAACCTATACTGATAAAAATGTAAGAAAATCAAATTTCATATTTCTACTAAAATCATGTGTTATGCCTTCACTGCTCTAATGCTTTTCATGAAGATTTAGAGTTGACTTCCTGACATCCAAGATTGCAGTTAACCTGCAAATATTACAACTACCCATGACAAAATGGTGAAAAATTTCTGGGGAGTTCTTCTGGAATTTTTTCTCCCAGGAAATAGTGAATTTTGTTTTCATGAAAATTTAGCAAAAGTACTCAGCTTTTGTACTTCCAAAGGTTTATGTTAATACTTAGCATATTAGATGTTTGCGTTTTTTCCCTCAAGAAACCATCTTAGATACTATATAATACTCTTAAGGAATGAAATTTATTTCAAAATTATTATCAAATAAAAATTAAAATATTCTTACATATTGAAAAGAATGTCATTTATTGTCCTCTTGTGACATCATATGCACTTAAAAAGAACCTTAACAGTTTTCAAGTGGTTATTTGAACAGTCACACTTGTTCAGATGAAGTATTAGATGTAGCCTTAGCAAGACTAGATAACTCTCTAAATAGATTCTCTGAATCTATTTTCTCCTACAAAAAACTTGGTCAATAACTTATTTTAGGCTTAAGAATTGAACTACCTCATATAAAGAAGCTAGCACAGTCATCAATATATATGTTAATTCCCATCACCTTAACTAGTTTAAAATGCCTATCAGCAGTATCATGAAGGCAAAGCATAACAGAAATAAAAAAAGCCACAAAAATATAAAATTGCTATTTATACCATTAGTTAAATCCATAAAGAACTTAGATACTGTTCTTATCCTTAGACTTTAGTGAAATTACTTCAGAATTACACTAGGTTTTGATCATATTAAGTTAGTTAGACAATAGGAACCTCCAAGAACTGACGTGAAAGATTATATATACAATGACAGAGCAAAGTCAGGTTTACAAAATGATAAAAAAAAAAAAAAAAAGAGCTCTGTTAGGCACTTTGCAAGTAGGTTTTTAATTAACTCTTCTACAAATTTGAACCATTATCTTCCCATGTGCACATGGAATATACAATTTGTATTCTTGCATTTGTTCCTCAAACAAATCACTGAATAACAGCCAAACAAAACAGTGGAAGAAAAATATTAAATGCCATCATATACCTGCCCATCTCTGCTTATCTGGACTTTCTTGTTGTCATTCCAAGGATTGAGTAAATGGTGTGCAAACTGAAAGGGAAGACTTTCTTTCCGTATCCACTCCACCTTAAACACTCCTCCTAGTCCAGCTGAGCCCCAATCCTGACTCTTCTCCCTTCCTATCTCAGAAGACATTCTAGAAAATCCCTGTGAATAAAATGAGGGAAAAGGGGTGGATGATATTAAGACCTCTGAATTCAATTTATCTGAGAAAGCCCTGAAGTTTTGTACTTTTAAGGTAACAATGTAATATAAAAATAATAGATACCTAACAAAATTCCAGAAAGCTACTCATTAAGCATTTCTTATAAAAAGATGAATTAAAAAATTTTAGAGGAAAGACCGATTTCAGCTTTCTAATGTAATTTAAATACAAACACATATTTTCTAAATAATGTATCATAGTTCTAAACCCACATTTATTCCATTACCTTATGAATACAATGTAACTTCTAGGTTTTTAGTTCAAAAATGATAATTATATCAAATAATAAATCCGTTATTTTATAAATACAGATATACATTAAGTCAAGCTGAGTTAAGAAACACACTTAGTTTCTGATGGTCAGACTAATCTCTTTGGCACTATTTAAATAAACATTTTATCCAAAAGTCACACTTCTCATTACTTTTAATCTACCGTCTTAAGTTGTCCTCAGAAGGAAAAGTTGTTTATCTGGAGAGACTCTAGGAAAACAAGGCAAAAATAAGGATCCCTATATATCATTCCTTTGAAAAGGTGCAATTTATTCCTCATCCTCAGTCAAGCACAGTGCATGCTTACGTTCCAATGCAATAAAAACCCAGCTTGTTTTTAACCTCTATGATTTAACTGATCTAATCTATAGCCAGAATAATGCCCTTTTACTGTTTCAGGATGGCTCACCTGGAAATGTCCAGATCCTTGAACAGAAAATACCAAGTACACCATGCTGCTTTCCCAAAAGGCTCGATTTAGCTTCCGCTCATTACTAGGAGTTGTAGACCAGATACCCTTCTGTTGAGAAATTTCAAGGTTTCTCAGATTGCTACTCTTCATTATGAAATATCGAATAGGCATGTTTGGTTTTGGTGAAGGAGATTTTGAGCCCTAAAAAAGAATGGATAATTCTTGAAATGAAACTTGACCTTTAAAAATCAATAGGCTCGATAGGGATTGCATTGAATCTATAGATTGGTTTGGGTAGTATACTCATTTTCACTATATTGATTCTTCCAATTCATGAACATGGTATATTTCTCCATCTGTTAGTGTCCTCTTTGATTTCTTTCATCAGTGTTTTATAGCTTTCTATATATAGGTCTTTAGTTTCTTTACATAGATATATTCCTAAGTATTTTATTCTTTTCGTTGCAATGGTGAATGGAATTGTTTCCTTAATTTCTATTTTCTCATTATTAGTGTATATGAATGCAAGGGATTTCTGTGTGTTGATTTTATATCCTGCAACTTTACTATATTCATTGATTAGCTCTAGTAATGTCATCTGCAAACAGTGGGAGTTTTACTTCTTCTTTTCCAATTTGGATTCCTTTTATTTCTTTTTCTGCTCTGATTGCTGTGGCCAAAACTTCCAAAACTATGTTGAATAGTAGTGGTGAGAGTGGGCATCCTTGTCTTGTTCCTGACTTTAGGGGACGTGCTTTCAATTTTTCACCATTGAGGATAATGTGTGCTGTGGGTCTATCATATATAGCTTTTATTATGTTGAGGTATCTTCCTTCTATTCCTGCTTTCTGGAGAGTTTTTATCATAAATGGATGTTGAATTTTATCAAAGGCTTTCTCTGCATCTATTGAGATAATCATATGGCTTTTATTTTTCAATTTGTTAATGTGGTGTATTACATTGATTGATTTGCAGATATTGAAGAATCCTTGCATCCCTGGGATAAAGCCCACTTGGTCATGGTGTATGATCTTTTTAATGTGTTGTTGGATTCTGATTGCTAGAATTTTATTGAGGATTTTTGCATCTATGTTCATCAGTGATATTGGCCTGTAGTTTTCTTTTTTTGTGGCATCTTTGTCAGGTTTTGGTATTAGGGTGATGGTGGTCTCATAGAATGAGTTTGGAAGTTTACCTTCCTCTGCAATTTTCTGGAAGAGTTTGAGTAGGATAGGTGTCAGCTCTTCTCTAAATTTTTGGTAGAATTCAGCTGTGAAGCCGTCTGGACCTCGGCTTTTGTTTGCTGGAAGATTTCTGATTACAGTTTCAATTTCCATGCTTGTGATGGGTCTGTTAAGATTTTCTATTTCTTCCTGGTTCAGTTTTGGAGAGTTGTACTTTTCTAAGAATTTGTCCATTTCTTCCACGTTGTACATTTTACTGGCATGTAATTGCTGATAGTAGTCTCTTATGATCCTTTGTATTTGTGTTATCTGTTGTGATCTCTCCATTTTCATTTCTAATTTTATTGATTTGATTTTTCTCCCTTTGTTTCTTGATGAGTCTGGCTAATGGTTTGTCAATTTTATTTATCCTTTCAAAGAACCAGCTTTTGGCTTTGTTGATTTTTACTATGGTCGCCTTTGTTTTTTTTGCATGTTCATGGATTGGAAGAATCAATATAGTGAAAATGAGTATACTACCCAAAGCAATCTATAGATTCAATGCAATCCCTATCAAGCTACCAACAGTATTTTTCACAGAGCTAGAACAAATAAATTCACAATTTGTATGGAAATACAAAAAACCTCGAATAGCCAAAGCAATCTTGAGAAAGAAGAATGGAACTGGAGGAATCAACCTGCCTGACTTCAGGCTCTACTACAAAGCCACAGTCATCAAGACAATATGGTACTGGCACAAAGACAGAAACATAGATCAATGGAACAAAATAGAAAGCCCAAAGATAAACCCATGCACCTATGGACACCTTATCTTTGACAAAAGAGGCAAGAAGATACAATGGAGAAAAGACAATCTCTTTAACAAGTGGTGCTGGGAAAACTGGTCAACCACTTGTAAAAGAATGAAACTAGAACACTTTCTAACATCATACACAAAAATAAACTCAAAATGGATTAAAGATCTAAACATAAGACCAGAAACTATAAAACTCTTAAGAGAACATAGGCAAAACACTCTCCAACATACATCACAGCAGGATCCTCTATGACTCACCTCCCAGAATATTGGAAATAAAAGCAAAAATAAACAAATGGGACCTAATTAAAATTAAAAGCTTCTGCACAACAAAAGAAACTATAAGCAAGGTGAAAAGACAGCCTTCAGAATGGGAGAAAATAATAGCAAATGAAGCAACTGACAAACAACTAATCTCAAAAATATACAAGCAACTCCTGCAGCTCAATTCCAGAAAAATAAACGACCCAATCAAAAAATGGGCCAACGAACTAAATAGACATTTCTCCAGAGAAGACATACAGATGGCTAACAAACACATGAAAAGATGCTCAACATCACTCATTATCAGAGAAATGCAAATCAAGACCACTATGAGGTACCATTTCACGCCAGTCAGAATGGCTGCGATCCAAAAGTCTACAAGTAATAAATGCTGGAGAGGGTGTGGAGAAAAGGGAACCCTCTTACACTGTTGGTGGGAATGCAAACTAGTACAGCCACTATGGAGAACAGTGTGGAGATTCCTTAAAAAACTGGAAATAGAACTGCTATATGACTCAGCAATCCCACTGCTAGGCATACACACAGAGGAAACCAGAATTGAAAGAGACACGTGTACCCCAATGTTCATCACAGCACTGTTTGTAATAGCCAGGACATGGAAGCAACCTAGATGTTCATCAGCAGATGAATGGATAAGAAAGCTGTGGTACATATACAAAATGAAGTATTACTCAGCCATTAAAAAGAATACATTTGAATCAGTTCTAATGAGGTGGATGAAACTGGAGCCTATTATACAGAGTGAAGTAAGCCAGAAAAAACAACACCAATACAGTATACTAACACATACATATGGAATTTAGAAAGATGGTAACAACAACCCTGTATGCGAGACAGCAAAAGAGACACAGATGTATAGAACAGTCTTTTGGACTCTGTGGGAGAGGGAGTGGGGGATGATTTGGGAGAATGGTATTAAAACATATATAATATCATATAAGAAACGAATCGCCAGTCCAGGTTTGATGCAGGATACAGGAAGCTTGGGGCTGGTGCACTGGGATGACCCAGAGGGATGGTATGGGGAGGGAGGTGGGAGGGGGGTTCAGGATGGGGAACACGTGTACACCTGTGGCAGATTCATGTTGATGTATGGCAAAACCAATACAATATTGTGAAGTAAAAAAAATGAAATAAATAAATAAATAAAAATCAATAGGCTCAATTAAATAACATCTTATAAATATATAAACCAAAATATTTTACCAAATATTCAACAAATATAAGTAGCTCTATCATGGCTGAAAACTTACACAAGGCTCAATCAAAGTGAGGTCAAAGAACCAAAACCAAGTACCAATTTTCAGAGCATTCAGAATAGTCAACTCTGATTTATACTCCAAATGTACTTTCAGAAAATATATTAATAAACTTGCAAAGACTGAAAACAAAACAAAAACTGCTCCAGCTTACTGCCTGGATACAATTTCCAGGTGACAATACAGGAAGGGAAACACAAACGGAATCCAATGGTCTCACTGAACTTACAGTTTAGAGGCCACATTAACTAGGTTTTGCATGGCAGTGTACCAGATAGACGGAGAAGGCAATGGCAACCCACTCCAGTACTCTTGCCTGGAAAATCCCATGGATGGAGGAGCCTGGTAGGCTCCAGTCCATGGGGTCGCTAAGAGTTGGACACGACTGGGTGACTTCACTTTTACTTTTCACTTTCATACATTGGAGGAGGAAATGGCAACCCACTCCAGTGTTCTTGCCTGGAGAATCCCGGGGACGGTGGGGCCTGGTAGGCTTCCGTCTATGGAGTCGCACAGAGTCGGACACGACTGAAGTGACTTAGCAGCGGCAGCAGCAGCACCAGATAGAAGGGAGCTGCATGGGAAGAGAACAGGGGACTACAGAAGGGGTCCTCACAAGGTTCTGGCTAAGTAAAGACCTGAACATAGTAAGAAACAATGACCTGAAGCAAGGAAAAATTCAAAGTAAAATAGTTCTTAGAGCTCACACATGGTTGGGAATATTTCATCTTTTTCCCAGACAGAATGGAAAGAACGTGTAAAACCTAGCACATCAGCCCATGGAAATCATACCTTAGTACTGGAAATAAATTAGGACCAGAATAAAAACTGCCCTGTGCCCAGACCCAGCCTAACACAGCTTAAAAGTAAGTCCTGGAAGGATTACACTGATTGTAACTAATTTAACTGTGTATCAGAACAATGTCTAACACTATTTAAATGAATAAAACAAAAATCTCGCATCCAAACAAAATTTTAAGGAATGCAAACAAACAGGACTATGACCACAACCAGGGAAAAAATTAATCAACAGGAACAAATTGAGATATGACAGATGATGAAATTAGGAGACAAGAATTTAAAGAAGCTCTTCTCAATACATGGCACTATGTTTAAGAAGGTAGAAGAAACATAAATATGATGAGAGGAGAAATAGAAGGTATTTTTTTTTAGAGACTCAAAGGAAGGTCTGGAGATGAAAATAAAGTATTTGGAGGAAAAGTACACTAGAAAGAATGCATATCAGATTAGATACTACAAACAAAAAATCAATGAACTTAAAGATGCAGCAATGGAAACAATCTCAAATGAAGAGACAAAAATAACTGAAAAAAACGAAGGGAGTATCAGTGACCTGTGGAACAATATCCAATAGTATTACATTTGTATATCTAGAATTCTAGAAAAGAAGTGGGGAAGAGGTGAGATATAAAAAATACATGGTATTAAATTTCCCAAAATCAATGGCAACTATACATACACAGATTAAGGAAGAAATATAAAGAGGACCAGGCCAAGTCATATAAAAATCAAATTGCCAAAAATCAGTGATAAAAAGAAAATCTTAAAAGCAGCTAGGCAAAAAAAGACAAATGATATATGCAGAAAGAAAGATAAGAATGATAGTAGACGTCCCATCAGAAACTATATAAACTACTAATGTGAAAGTGAAAGTCACTCAGTCCTGTCCAGCTCTTTGCAACCCCATGCTGGAATGGGTAGACTTTCCCTTCTCCAGGGGATCTTCCCAATCCAGGGATTGAACCCAGGTCTCCCGCATTGCAGGTGGATTCTTTACCAGCTGAGCCACAAGGGAATCCCAAGAATACTAGAGTGGGTAGCCAATCCCTTCTCCAGTGGATCTTCCTGATCCAGAAATCAAAGCAGGGTCTCCTGCATTGCAGGCGGATTCTTTACCAACTGAGCTATCAGGGAAGCCCATATGATAGTATTATAGTAATGAAAGAAAATCATCTGTCAACCTAGAATTATATACACAGTAAAAATATCTTTCAAAAACAAAAGTGAAAAAAAATTTTTACACAAAAGCTAAAATAATTCATTTCCCGCAGATCTGTACCTAAAGAAATGTTAAAAGAAGGTTTTCAGGCAGAAGTATATGATCCAAGATAGAAATTCATGTCAACACAAAAGAATAAAAAGCACAGGAAATGTTAGACATTGAGTAAATATAAAAGACATTTTCTTGACTTTTGATAAAAAGGTAATTGACTGTGTAAAACAAAAACTAATATATTCTGACATTTGTACCATGTAGAAATAAAATGTAAGAAACCAATATCAACAAAGGACTGAAGGGTAATATAAGCATACTGTTGCAAGGTCCTCAAACTATAACTGAAAGGGCATAATACTGATTCAAGATACATTAGGTGTCAGGGAACATTTAACAGGAGGATTCCTGCATGCCGTTTTCTATTTCTCAAGGATTCTCTGTTCCTTATCAGTTCCTATTCCAAGAATGAGTAAAGCTGCACACAGTTCTCAGGACTCAGGTCATGAGATGAAACAGGCAATGACTCTTTTCAGTGTCAGAGACCTTGTATGTATTAGACTATCCATATTGTGGCTATTGATAAAATTTCATCCTGTGTAATAGCTGAGTAATCATCTTACTAAAGATATACAAGCCTGCCTTTCTGATAATAAAGCACCTTTGCTCCATCAGAGCTTGGGTCCCCGTGTCTTTCTTTCTCTCTCTCTCTCTCCCCTCGGCTAATTCTCTGGAGCGCAGAAACCTGTCTTGCTCACTCTCCTTCCCGGGCTTCTACGACTCTCTCGAGAAGGCGCCCTGTACCTTCACCTCCCCCTCAAGAGGGCACCCAGTGCCTTCATGAGAGACGCAAGTCCTGTGTCAAGGACTTTATTGGTTCTCTGCGTAAACCAGGGAGTATCAGCCTCTTTCTCTCTTTCACTTTTCTTATTGTCGCCTCTGGACCGCCAGGTCCCGGTCCATTAAAAGACCCCAACAATTAGGAAAAGGTAAAAATGACTTAAGTAGTGAATTCCATCAAGCACTTAAGGAAGAAATAATATTAAGCCTATACATCTCTTTCAAAAAATTGAAGTTAAAGGACCACTTCCCCACTAACTATAAAATAACCACACAACCCTGATACCAAAATCATACAAAGATAACTAGAGAATAACATCCCTCATAAACAAAGATCCCTCATTTAATAAAATTTTTGATGGAACAAAATCAAATCCAGCAATATTTTAAAAGGGTAATACATCATGACCAAGAGAGGTATAGCATGCAAAGAGTTCCAACTATAAAATCTCTAGAAGAAAGCACAGCAGAAAATCTCTGGAATCTTTGATTAGGCAAGGGCTTCTTAGGACACAAAATAAATGAACTGTAATAGAAAATACAGATGAAATAGAAAAAATAAATTAAATGGACTTCCATCAAAATTAAAAGCATTTTTCTTTAAAATATAACTGAATTACTTTGATGTTCACCTGAAACTAACACAATATTATAAACCAACTATACTCTAATATAAAATAAAAATTAAAAATAAATAAGTAACAAGGACACATTGTATAGAACAAGAAAATATAACCATTATTTTGTAACAATTTTAAAGGGAGTATGATCCATAAAAATACTGAATCATTATGTTGTACACCTAAAACTAATATGATATTGTAAATCAAGTATACCTCAATAAAAAAGTAAAAACTAAAAAAAGTTAAAAATACTCGTAAATAAATAAAGTGATGGTTACATGAGGACAAAAAAAGACACCATTAATAAAATGTAAATGCAAGCACAGACTATTGAAAAAAGTGTTTACAACACAGATAATTAAAACTTGTATAGAGAACTCTTACAAGTAAATAAAAAACAGACAACCAATAAACAATCTAAAAAAGTTAAACAAAAACTTGAACAGACCACCAAAGATTCAGAAATGGAAAAAAGCATGTGAAATGATGGTCAATATAATACTTAATCATTGGGAAAATGCAAGTTAAAACTACAATGGAGTATCACTATACACCTAAATAGCTAAAATTAAGAATCTAGTAATGTCAAGTACTGTTAAGAATATTGAGCAAATGGAATCCTCATAGATCATTGAAGGGGACAGAGAAAAGTGCAGCTATTTTGGAAAACAGTTGAGTAGTTTCTTGTAAAGTTACACTTACCACACAACCCAACAAACATACTCATGGGTATGTACCCAAGATCAGAAAACATATCTGTACATAAAGATTTGTACCTGAATATTATTCATAATAGTCAAAAAGTAGAAACAATCCAAAAGTCCATGAATGGTGAATAGATAAACATATTGTGATACATCTGGAATCAAGATTGCCAGGAGAAATATCAATAACCTCAGATATGTAGATGACATCACCCTTTTGGTACAAAGCGAAGAACTTAAGAGCCTCTTGATAAAAACGAAAGAGGAGAGTGAAAAGTTGGCTTAAAACTCAACATTCAGAAAACTAAGATCATGGCATCCGGTCTCATCACTTCATGGTAAATTAATGGGGAAACAATGGAAACAGTGACAGACTTTATTTTTTTGGGCTCCAAAATCACTGCAGATGGTGACTGCAGGCATGAAATTAAAAGATGTTTGTTCCTTGGAAAAAAATTTATGACCAACTTAGACAGCATATTAAAAAGCAGAAACACTGCTTTGCCAACAAAGGTCCGTCTAGTCAATACTGTGGTTTTTCCAGTCATCATGTATGGATGTGAGAGTTGGACTATGAAGGAAGCTGATTACTGAAGAATTGATGCTTTTGAACTGTGAAGTTGGAGAAGACTCTTGAGAGTCCCTTGGACTGCAAGGCGATCCAACCAGTCCATTCTAAAGGAGATATGAGTGACCTGTGGTGGTCCTGGGTGTTCATTGGAAGGACTGATGCTGAAACTGAAACTCCAATACTTTGGCCAGCTGATGTGAAGAACTGACTCATTTGAAAAGACCCTGATGTTGGGACAGATTGAGGGCAGAAGGAGAAGGGGACAACAGAGGATGAGACGGTTGGATAGCATGAACTCAGGGGACATGAGTTTGGGTAAACTCCGGGAGTTAGTGATGGACAGGGAGGCCTGGTGTCACAAAGAGTCAGACATGACTGAGTGACTGAACTGAACTGAACAGGATATACCCACACAATAGAATACTTACTATCCAGCAATAGTAATAAATATTACTATTTATTTAAATAAAGTAATAAAATAATATAATAATTATAAAATAATAATATATAACTAATATATATAATTACATTAATCTTCCACTTATATTATCTTCCACTTGCATAATTAATATATTATTATATTATATCTTATTTATATATAACATTTATATATTTATATATAGTACTTATTTATATATGATATATTTTATTTTTATATTATATATTACATATTATATACTATGTATTCCTATATATTTATATTCATATATAAAATATATAATATATTGTTCATATTATAATATATATCATATAATCAATATAATTATAATATATCATGATATATTATACATAATATTAATATAATATAAATATTAATGTTTATTATATGATAGTATAAAATATTATCAATATAATTTAATTAAATCAAATATAATTTAATTAAATTAAATATAATTTAATATATATTATATATAATATATATGGTTTTATATAATATATATAATTTATATAAAATACAATACAATATAAATTAAATATAATTTAATTTATAATATTAATATTGTAGTAATACTAATATAATACATATATAACTATAATTATAATACAGTTATTTAATTATGACATATTATGTAATAATATATATATTTTATATTAATATTATATATTTTATATCTAACTAATAATATAATAAACTCAATTATAATTCAATTTCAAAAGTCAAATAAGCCAGTCACAAAAAGTTATATACATTTCATTTACAGGAAGTTCCAAAAAAGGGCAAAACTTTAAGAACAAAGAGCAGTTTAGTCGTTACCAGAATCCAGGGGTAATGGGACTGCTCTCCATGAGACGCAGTACAGTTCATGATTGCATACACTTGTCAAAATTCACTGAATTGAACAGTTTAAATTGGTGAATTTTATCATGTAAATTATGCTGTAATAAAGGCACTTAAAAACAAAAATACTCTTAAAGCCTAAGAATATAAATCTGCAAAAACATTTCTTTTCCTCTTATTTAACAATAGTATTTTAGCAGACATTTTCACCAGAACTACATCACATAGCTAAAAAACACTAACCAAATACTTATTCAGGTATTAAATTAAAATTATTCTAAATAGTTGAAATCATTTATATCACAAACTTTTTAAAAGATACATAGTTCTCAATTCTTTATCAACATTTCCTAACCCCATCTAGTGTTGTATTTTTAATATAACCACTGAATTGAAGAAATCAAGTAAGAATGAAAAAAATAATTGTTTTCAATTTTGAAAGTATGAATCAAAATTAATTTAAGAAATTCCTCTTGTCATTTGTATTTAACAAAAGAAAGGTTCTAAAGATACAGAAAAGGAATCATGAACTGCTTAGCCACATGCCATCAGGGAATGATCTAATATGAAAACTTCCCTGGATGATACCGACCAAAAATATCTGGCAAGCAGGGGAAACTAAAAAATTTACTGTTTGCAAACTTTTATTTGTAACTAGAACAGAGGCCAGGATTAGTGATTTAAAAGCAGAATTATTTATAATTTTGTTTAAATATGTAACATCAGATGTGCTACAAATCCCTGATACTCTACCTTTGCTGAGGATGGAGGAGAAGGACTAGCACAAGGACTTGGATAATTACTGCTGTCTGTAGATTTCACAGAAGATTGATCTGACCGGTCCTCAGTGCTTCGTTTAGGATGCAAAATTCCTCTATCTTTATACTTCTGAGGTTGGTGTAGTACTGGAGCTGGAGATTTCATCAATACTCTTGAGTGAAAAGGAGGAAGCAAAGATCAGTTACACATAAGATCATAATACAAAGCAGACCCCATTTCAAACCAAAGTTCAATGATTCTGTGATTTATGGAATAGTAATTTAAAAGGCAATTTCATTCTTCTATTACATTTAGAAGAAAGGGTTGTACTATTAGGGTACACTTACAAAGATAACATTTTTTTAAAACAATACAAAAATACATTAAAAACAACCTATAAAAAATTTTAATTTAGATATCCAAGTATTATTTCCCTTACAAAACTCCTAACCTCTTTTATGACGGTCTAGAAGAAATCCTAAACAATTATAATGTCATATATTGATGCCTAATGTCTTTTAACATTTTAAAATTATTTAAATACCTCTATGCTAATGGCCTTTACTAGAAAATCACCTACTCTACCTCTCTTCCATTTGCATATATCTTAAAACCAAACAGATTTCAAAAGCATACTAAAAATTACAGCATGGCAAAATGGAAATAATACTGCAATAGAGTCAGGAGAGAGGATTTTCAGACAGAACTAAATTTACAACTAATGAGGTAGGTGATCCTGGGCAAGTCTTTTAATTTATCTGAGTTTTAATATCCTTAGCTATTAAATAAAGGGATTAAACTAGATAAATGCCAAGATTCTTCTGTTTTAAAATTCTATGAATAAATGCAGCAAAAATGGCAGTCAAGAATTTTATAATTTTTTTTAAAAGTATACATCTCAGTGGAAAACCAGACATTAAAAAACAAAGAAGACATTAAGTACTTCCTAAAGCAGTATAATATAAAGTTCATAGCATTACCTATAAAATATTCTTTCCAAAAGAAAAAAAAAATGTTCTTGCCAAAATACTGGATCTAATCAAGCCTTGAGAGCTAACCACATCCATGAAATATGCAGGATATAGCAATAAAAAGAGACATATCCAGAATGTGGTACATCTCTCTCATAATACCACTGACCTAGTTCCCTAAGAAAAGTCAACAAAGGAGCTCTAGATCACAGGAGATTCAAGAAACAAGACACCCTAATACAGTGCATGAGTGAGTCCTCCCTGAATGCTGTTTCAAATAAACATAGTTTGAGAATTGGGGAAATGATTATTTTATTAGGACTGATTATTGGATTTTGATTGTATAGGAAAAATGCCTCTATTTTTTAAGAGATTCAAATCTAAATACAGAGGAGTAAAATGACATGATGTGAGAGACTGATTTTTAAATCTGTGAACAAAAAAAAAAAAAAAGGAAGCAAGAAAAAAATAATTGGGTAGATACAGCAAACAGGTGAAAATCGTCAGAGGATAAGATGGCTGGATGGCATCACCGATGCAATGGACATGAACTTGGGCAAACTTCAGAGGAGATGGTGGGGGACAGAGAGGCATGGAATACTGCAGTCCATGGGGTCACAAAAAGTTGGACACAGCTGGGAGACTGAACAACAATCATTTACTTTGCTGTGTTTATATATAATAAATAAACAAAACATAAAAAAATAAGTCATAAACAGTTCATAAACTTCCATGAGCCTTGCAATTATAATTACTCTGCCTTCAAAATAAGTTAAAATAGCTTATCCCCACATTTTGCTTCTCTTTCAATAAATATCTTGGATTCAATATTTCTTTCACAAATAAAATAGCTAAAGCCTAAAAATGCTAACAAAAATATATAATGAATAAACGTGAATAATTATTAAGAACTTGATGAATATAATAAACCAACTTTTCAGGGCTTTTGTCTTTAAGAATTAAAATTCAATGAATTATCAAGTTATACCTCTAAAATCCCATCATTCTTACCCTGGCAGATTATTTACCTGAAAACTAGGTAATAGAACTTAATTGAGGGTAATATCTTATTAAAATAAAAATGATACTTCCAATAGAACTAAATGCCTACTTTTGCAGTTTCCAATTTGATCTTTGACTCTCTGCTCTATTCTAGCTTTTCCCTCTTCCTCCCCAAATTTTGGCTCCCCCTCAAATTTCATGCATGTAGAAACACAGCATTTGTATAAACCCTTCCACCTACATTTTCATTTAAGAGAATCAAAGAATTCTAATTCAGTTATACCTCATTTTTATTATAGAAAAGATGTTTATTCTTTGTAAGCAAATTATTATGTAAAAAACAACAACTTAAAAACACTGGTTTAATTTTAACATGGGATATGGGCATTTTCCATGTTTTAATAGTTTCTTAAACTTTTTAAAATAACTTTAATAAAATGTTTTTATTAAAAGAAATTATCTGATCTATATTTTGCCATCCTAGTGTGAAAACTCTAACTATAAATACCTTTTCTTCAAGAAGCAATTCCAGAAAGATTATAAGGAAAGATTATTCTCCATTCAAAAATACATCTTCAGAAGAGTCCTTAATCTATTCCTCACCAAGCTACATCAGTTTCAGGCCTTGTCTATTAAAACTACAAAGTCTAAAAGTATACAAAATTCTTTATCTCACTGTTCAAAAGATAAAAGAATAAAGAAAGCAAGGCTACAACCTATAAGGAAAGGAAAATGGCAGATATTGGTATCACAGGAGAAAAAATGAATTTATAAGATAATCAGTTTCTAAAGCATAACAAATATTATACTTTATTATAATTGTGATTTTCTCCTGTATTTCTAATTTTTTTAAATGAGTATACATTACTTTTATAAAGAAAATAGGAAAATTTTCCTCATAAATGTATGTGTATAGTATGTATGTATATGTATATAAACACATGTGTGTATAAATAGTCCCTCTGAATATATATATATATATATTTTTTTTTTACAGAGCAGTCTATAAATAAGTCTACCACATAATTTCTATGCAAATGTATTCACATATTCGAAATAACCCTTGTTCAAGGAAATTTTTCAAAAAAATCTTTTAAAAAAGAGGAGTATCTAAGCAGAAAATGTATTTTTTACTATTTTCTTTTTTGCTTGGCAGTATCTACATCAGAGAAAATGGTTTAGGGACACACATTATTGTAAGCAATTGGTTGAATTATTCCTAAAATGTTATATATGAAAAACTTGGAAACCATCATGTATTATTCCTTTTTACTGAAGTCTTAACTGATAACACGCCTTTATGCTTCATTCAAATAAGTAAAATCTGACCAAAAGATAGTAGGTACTAAATATTCCATCTGATCCTTGAAAAATAATAAGCATCACATATCTTTTATGCTTCCATTATTTCTATTTTCAATTTTTAACAATGAAATAATATTCTTAGCACAGAGATAATATCTACTATATTGTTCAAACTAGCATTCCAGGCAAGAATGTTGTCTCTATTATCCATTCTATCAGGGTAAAAAAAAAAAAAAATTAACTGATATAAAGAAATACAAATTGGGTTCTAACAAACATTTTTACAACCAGAAATATTTCTAAATCATGGCCAACCATTCACTATAAATACAACATTACCAAATACATTTTGGAAAAATGATTCAATATAAGAGCTCTCAATAATCATATATTAAAAAATTCACATCTAATTGCCAAATGATAGAAATGATAAAAGAATTTAGCTAAATTGTAAGAAATTTTGCCAAGACAGTAAATTTACTTTTTTAATATATGTATTCCTCTATTCAACAAAATGTAACCTTTCTGAAGAGATCTGTTTTTCATTTGTTATACATTGCTATATGCCTCACACCAAGAACACTAAGCATTTAATATGTCCCTGTATGAACAAATGAATAAAGTACTTTTCTGTACAAAAACCAGTCAGTTTTATTAATATCTAGGTAAGACTTGGAAGGAGACAGTTCTTCTAAATGGCCATAGCCAACACTTTTTGCTGTATCTAGGAAAGATATGACTTGACATATATGAATTAAAATGCATCATAAAAAATGCTGTTATCTTTTTCATAGACCCTAAATTTGTAAATTCTGAAAATTAAACATTTTGAGCTTTTCCTGACAAAAAAAAAATTCCTTTTTAAATAATTCAAGACCCCAGGAGCTTGAAATTCTTTGTATTATCTAACACTTAAAAGAATTATGTTTTAAAAGTAATAAATTCTTCCCATTTTATTGTAACCTTTTTGCATATCTCAGATTATAAGAAAGTAATTTTTAAATATTATAAAAGCATGTGATTCTATGATAAATAACTATTTCCTAGAGAAAATATCTCATTTTAATAAAATGCTATAAATTTACCTTTCTGCAGTAGTAGACTCATCAGAAAATTCAGTATCTGCTGAACTTTTTCTACTATTATTTGACCTCCAAGACGATGCCAAAGGAAGTTCTTCTGAAGACATAGGTCTTGGCCTTTGGCCAATCCCAGATGGCTGCTGTAAGCCTGCAGATTGTTCTTCAGTGCTTAAAACAGCTATAATTGCTCTTATAGTAGCTTCATCAACTTGAGACCAAGGTTTGGATGGAGCTCTCATTCGACGTAAAAATAAGCTGTGCCACTTCTGTCTAAGTTGCAGCAATAAACTGGCTGCCTGTAATAAAATAGCTTTTTTTCAGTTCAAATGAAAGTGAAAGTCGCTCAGTTGTGTCCAACTCTTTGGGACCCCACAGACTAGACAGTCCATGGAATTCTCCAGGCCAGAATACTGGAGTAGGTAGCCTTTCCCTTCTCCAGAGGATCTTCCCAACCAAGGGAATGAACCCAGATCTCCCGCATTGTGGGCAGATTCTTTACCAGCTGAGCCACAAGGGAAGCCCAAGAATACTGGAGTGGGTAGCCTATCCCTTCTCCAGTGGATCTTCCCGACACAGAATCGAACCAGGGTCTCCTGCATTGCAGGCAGGTTCTTTACCAACTGAGCTATCAGGGAAGCCCTCAGTTCAAATAGGTAACAGCAAAATACGTACCACACTTGCAAGACAATTATTTATTAGTCTGAAATTGTTTCCAAGGAACACATTTCACATTTTATATATTTTATTATCAATTTCATTCATTTTGTTGCATGAAAAAAATAAAATTTCTTTACCATTTTGAGGCACTAGAGACACAAAATCAAGTTATACAGTCCAATGAGAGAGAAAGAAAAACAATGTGTGGTAAGGTGTGATTAATACTGGAAAAGTAACAGCAGGGTAAATAAAGAAAAAATACATTTAATTTCATTCATACTTTATTTTACTGCCAAATGATGATGTCCAGAAACCAGCTGAATTCATACAGAGAAAATCCTAAGCTAGAGATACAGATAAGATGGGCCTAGAAGTTATCAATGTATAAATGATTACTAAATCTACATGCAGAGGTGAGGCCCCTAGAAACTGCAGAGACAGTGTACGGTAAAGAACATACTACTGGTGAACATCCAACATTTAAGGTACAAGCACATACAAGAGAGTACATGAAAGAACCTAAGAAGGAACAGCCTCTCTAGATAGAAGAATCAGCAAAGAGTAGTATTATAGAAACTAGTGACAAAGAAGTTGGACAGGGTTGAGGAAGGAAAATGGGGAGGGAATGGGCAATAGTGTTAACTATGAGAGAAAGGCCACATTTATCAATAACAGCAGTCTGGCTGTGACAACATGGAGGAGATAGCATCGACAATGACAAGTACAGTTTCAGTGAAGGGAAAAATTGATGGGAATGGAAATGAGACTGCAGTAGGTTGAAGTGATGAAGGAATGCATGTAAAAAAGTAAGCTCTAGCCAGTATCAACTTTTGACAGTTCGTATTGTCCCCTAAAAGGATATAAAATGATCTTTAAAAGTAAAGATAGAATTAAGGGAAGGCTTTGGCCTATTATACAGAGTGAAGTAAGCCAGAAAGAAAAACACCAATACAGTGTACTAACACATATATATGGGATTTAGAAAGATGGTAACAATAACCCTGTATACGAGACAGCAAAAGAGACACTGATGTATAGAACAGTCTTATGGACTCTGTGGGAGAGGGAGAGGGTGGGAAGATTTGGGAGAACGGCACTGAAACATGTATAATATCATGTATGAAACGAGTCGCCAATCCAGGTTCGATGCACTATACTGGATTCTTGGGGCTGGTGCACTGGGATGATCCAGAGGGATGGTATGGGGAGGGAGGAGGGAGCAGGGTTCAGGATGGGGAACACATGTATACCTGTGGCAGATTCATTTCGACATTTGGCAAAACCAATACAATATTGTAAAGTTTAAAAATAAAATAAAATTTAAAAAAAAAAAGAAAAATTTTAATCTGATAACAAACATTCATCTTTCCTACTTGAGAGATACATGTAAAGAGAAAAGAGAATGACCTCATATCTTTCCCTTTAAACAGAGTTATATAAAATAAAAGAATTTCTTGTGTCCCCAGCACTCAGTATTTTCTTATATGAACAAACATACTCAAATATCACCATGCTCAAATACTAAGTGACACCTAGGTTTTTCAAATCCTCTATAGCAGTAAACCACAACATGTCAGAGAATGTAACAGGGCCCTGTGAAAACTGAAAAACAAGGTGTATTCTATCCTCTCACACTAAGGGCTCAATTTTAAAGAGACAGTTTTCATCACACCGTGTATAGTTCATACAACTGAATGAAAAAAATCTATCACACTACTAGAAAGCAACTCACCTCTGGCTCCAGTTTGAAACTGAGCCACTCATCAAGTTTTAAAGTTGCCAGATTAGCAGTAGTCCTGTCTTCCATTTCACTATCACTACTGTCATTAGGAATACCATCCGCTGTCCAAACACGTATGGAAAGGAAAAGAAATTCACTTTTACTATCTAACATCACAGCAAAAAAAGTAAGCCAATACAGATACTCTGCATTTATACAAATCCTCCAGATATACTAACAATTTGTGTGGAGAGTTCTCTAAACACAGCAGGTCACAAATTAAAACTCAGCATCTGGCCATTCTTTATTTCTCTACTCAAATTCTAAATATCAGAATTTCTCAAATCTTTTTCTCAAATTTTTACATCCTCAATGACTAGCAAAATAACTGACATAAATAAATATTTGCTAAAACACCAAATAACAAAAAATTGAAAATAACCAAAATATCCAACTATAAAGAAATATTTTAAATGCATTCTGTCACTTTAATGTGACAGAATATTTTCCAACCATTCATATGAAATATTAAAAATGCTTTCTATATTTTATATTTTGTGAAACAAAAATAGAATATAAAATAACAGTATGGGTGAAATACCTAAAATATTTAAACACACAGAAAAAATACATAATATTAAAAAGTGTCTGCATAAAGGTAGTAGGATTATGGGTAACATTTCTTTTAAACAATTACCTTTATTTATGGTAAACTATCATTTAAATTCAAGTGGAAGAAAAAACTAAACTTCCTATCAGCAAGATTAATCAAAAATGCACAAATCAATATCAAGCTACCTTAGAAATCAATTTCAAGAATAGTGGTATATTTTAATATTTTTTAATTCTTATTACATCAAAAGGGAGCTACTACCACATAAATTTCTGCAATTTCAAATTTTGTTTGGTTTAATAAGAAAAAAAAAAAACAGTTTTCTCTCAAATAGATTTGTACTTCCATCATAATATATTTACCACGAAAAGATGAAGGTTCCTGAAGAGCATTACTTGCCAACCTAGCTGGTCCACAAAATACCAACACAGTGACAGGTGTCACTGCTGAACAGCATCTAATATTAGCTATCCTATGAGCTCTGGTCATTTCATCATAAATAAGCCAATCTGTGGGCAGTGCCTGGATTGCTGCAGTTTGACCGTTAGCTGGAGGAATCTATTAGGAAAATAAATTTTAAAACTGTTAACTGAATTTATCACTTAACTTACTGGTAATTCTTTTAAAATGTACAAAGTCCCTCAGCAAAATAGATGATGCATATATTACTACTCAAACAAGAATTAAAGCAAATCATTGCTCACGTAGTTTGTACAAAGGTCCCTTAATACTTGACACATTACTTCTTTCGAGTCTATCAAAATTTTGTTCCAATGTTGAATTGTACATTTATAACTAATTAATTTTGCAAAGCATGTTGGTATTGAGAACATTTTTCATTGACTTTCAACTATTTAAATTAGACAAGTTTTACCTCAAGACCAAAAAGCATTCAAAAAGTTTTACCTTTTTATATTGAGGCTGACTGAGAACTGAAGTGGGATGAAACCGTACTTTTTTCTCCTTTGGCCCTGCCAATACTACATTCTCTCTGTCCACATGAACTAAATGAGGATACATGCCTGCAACCAATGCAGCTTTAACAACAGCCCAATTCTCAGAATTTGTGTTAACATCTCGAATGTCACCACCACCTCTTGCTCTCACAAAACCTAGAAAGATGAAAGAAACCACACCAACATTTTCTACTTCACAAGATACACTTTTAAATCTGTGGTTTTCACAAAAAAAATAATGTATAACTGATACAAGTTTAATGATTCAAATTTCACAATAATTCATAAAATTTCTTCTGAAAAGTTTAACATATAGAAGCAATGTTCTAAGAAAGTTTAGGTTTACTTAGACTAAAGTAAGCAGTAGATACACTGGGAAGTTGTGGACAAAAAAAAAAAAAACATACTCTTACAATAAAGTTCTCCATAAACAGCTATCAGAAGCATCCTAAAATCATACCTAAAAACCTAAAATACTCCGCTGAATGGTATTAATATCATGTTGGTTGTGATAGACACTAATCCTGGAAGTGAAGTCAAATAAATATAAAGTATTCTTGCTTGAATTTCAATAGTCCTTCATATTTCCCCATATTTGAAACAACTCTAAATCCTCTGGTTCATGCCTTATATCACTTTGGCACTTGAACTATTCTAGGAATCCAGGCTCAGGTACTTTTCTTCTATTTCCTCAAGATAAAATGTCACTCAAAAAGAAATTCAAAGAAACAATTCTAAAATGATATAGCAAAACTGGCATTCTCTTAAAAAAAAAATCAAGTGCCTTCATGTGCTTACTAGTTGTTGTATGTTCCAAAAATATAAAGGACAGCATTCATATCAATCTACTTAATTTTTAGCAATTTCTCTTCCATAAAATTAATTATTTATTAATAGCAATAAAATATAACAAGTACCATACCTAAATCTATTTTCCCAAAAAATATATTATAAATTGTTTATTGCCAACATTATAAAATCATTCATCACCCACAGCTTCTATAATATCCTTTTTTTAATCAACAAACAAAAATTAATATCATGCAGAAGTCTACAAAGTTAATACAAAGAAGTTCATTAACAAAAGATATACAACATGATAATGTTATAAAGATAATGCAAGATGGCATTAGTTAACATAACAAGTACTATAAGGTATAGGCATGGTACTCCCAGTAGTTGAAATAGGTTCTTTGGAGGAAAACTTTACCTGACGCTCTAAGTTGACCAAGCAACTGAGTTCTCATGCCTATGATTATTTCCATGGTAGCTTGTGAAAGAAAATTCTTTTCACAAAAGGCTCGTTCCCACCCATCACTTCGAGCTTTCTGCCATGCCTATAAAAATAAAATTACACAAAAGACACATCACTTCTCAGTTAGGAAGCAAAGTAACTGAAAATCATTATATTAACCACTCAAAGTCAATTCTTTTTCTAATTCTGTTACAAATAAAGAAAACAAGCAAACAAAAATATACTCATAGATATAGAGAACAGATTGATGACTGCAAGAAGGGGGAGGTTAGGGGAGTGGAGGGTGGGTGAAACAAGCGAAGGGGATTAAATGGTACAGACTTAAAATTATAAAATAAATTGCCAGGAGCCATCTCCCGGCATATTGCATATTGAGTGCAGCACTTTCACAGCATCATCTTTCAGGATCTGGAATAGCTCAACTGGAATTCTATCACTGCCGGGAGCCATCGTGAGGAACTCCGCCCGTGGCAAAGGTCATGAGGAAGGAAGCTTGGCATACACAAAGGCGGGATCGAGCCTCAGGAGTCCCCCTGCAAATTCTAGAGCATCTACCCCCAAAACCAGAGTCTGCCTACTTTACTGCTTTGTGCTCTCACCTGCACCTCTGACTTTACAGGGGGCTGTCCCCCACTACCTCTCTCTGAAAAAAAGAGTTAACTTACAGCTCCAGTCAATACAGTTCCTGGGTGTGACAGTGTTTCAACCTACAAACTCCTTTGGAAGTCCTCTAGCCTGCCTGAATAGGTTTTTCCGGCCACATGTGATTGCTCAGAGCCTCCCAAATGTGAGAGGCATGAGATGTTCTAAACTGTCTAAATACAGATTCCTTTGAGCAGTTAAAAGATTGATTAGAAATTGTATTGGTGAAGGGTTTTTCACTTGTTGGGCCAATGTCTGCTGCTAAGTCTCCATATCCCTTACCTGCTGTGTCCCTGGCAGTGTATTGATTAATATAATTGGTGTAAGTAGTAGCTTTAATGTTTGTAACCTGGGACCCTTGAGTTAATTCTTTTTCTTGTTATAGCCCACCACACCTTTGCTCTGTAGGAATGCAAACTTATCTAATGCTTTTGGAGGGTGGCGCTTGACCAATCACCTTTAGAGAAAAGTAAGTTTTCTGAAGAAAGGGTCTTAAAATGTTAACAGGCCTCCAGGCCAGAAGATGATGCAAATCACCTAAACTTTTGCATATGATAAGTTTGCAGGAAGAAAGCCTGGCTCACTGCATGACTCTAGCTCTTCCCCCATTATCCTCTATGCATAACTTAAGGTATAAAAACTACTTTGGAAAATAAAGTGTGGGCCTTGTTCACCGAAACTTGGTCTCCCCATGTTGCTCTTTCTCTCACCTTCTGGCTGAATTATTCAGCCTCTTTTCTCCACTGAATTTCCTCACTGAGCTATCCTTATTTCAGCCTCTTTTCTCCACTAAATTTTCTCACTGAGCTATCCTTATTTAACCACTCTTATATATCCTTAATTAAAGTTTAATTAAGCAATTGTTTCCTGATCCTCACCGACGCCGTCCCCGCTTTGAGTTCCCTGGATCCACCGGGGCTGGACCCCGGCAATAAATAAGTCCTGGGGATGTAATGTACAGCATGGTCTATAGTTAATAACACTGTATGGTATATTGTAAAGTTTCTAAGAGAGTAATTTTTTTCATTTTTGACATGAACATTTATTTTTTAAGTAATTTTTATTGGAATATAGTTGATTTACAATTTGTGTTAGTTTCTCTGCACAGCAAAGTGAACCAGTTATGCACACAAATATCCACTCTTCTTTAGACTCTTCCCCTACAGGTCATTAGAGTACTGAGTAGAGTTCGCCGTGCTGTACAGTAAGCTCTCAATAGCTATCTATTTTATTTATAGTAGTGTACACATGTCAATCTCAATCTCTCAATTTATCCCTCCCTCCTCCTTTTCCCTTCGGTAACCACAAGCTTGTTTTCAACATCTGTGACTCTATTTCTGTTTTGTAAATAAGTTCATCTGAGAGTAATTTTTGTTTTTTGGCTGCACCACACAGCATGTAGGATCTCAGTTCCCTGATGAGGGGTCAAACTTGCACCCCCTGCGCTAGAAGCACAGAGTCTTAACCACTGGACCACCCGGAAGTCCCCAAGAGTGACTTTTTCTATTGAGACATAATTGACTTACAACATTAGCTTTAGGTGCATAATATAATGATTCAATACATGTATATATTGTGAAATGATAACAATTTTAGTTAACAGACTAGAGGGTAGATCTTAAAAGTTCTTATCACAAGAAAAAAAATTTTAGCAAGGAAAGGTAAGAAAGCCTTCTTAAGGGAACAACGCAAAGAAATAAAGGAAGGCAACAGAATGGGGAAGACTAGAAATGGAGGAGCCTGATAGGCTGTAGTCCATGGGGTCCCTAAGAGTCAGACTCGACTGAGTGACTTCCCTTTCACTTTTCACTTTCATGCATTGGAGAAGGACATGGCAACCCACTCCAGTGTTCTTGCCTGGAGAATCCCAGGGACGGGGAGCCTGGTGGGCTTCCATCTACGGGGTCACATACAGTCGGACATGACTGAAGCAACTTAGCAGCAGCAGCAGCAGAGATCTCTTTAAGAAAACTGGAGATACCAAGGGAACATTTTATGCAAAGATAGGCACAATAGAGGACAAAAACGGAAAGGACCTAACAGAAGCAGAAGAGATTAAGAAAAGGTGACAAGAATACACAGAAGAACTGTACAATAAAGCTCTTAATGACCCAATAACCACAATGGTGTGGCCACTTACCTAGAGCCAGACATCCTAGAGTGTGAAGTCAAGTGGGCCATAGGAAGCATTACTATGAACAAAGCTAGGGGAGGTGATGGAATTCCAGGTGAGCTATTTAAAATCCTCAAAGATGATGCTGTGAAAGTGCTGCACTCACTACGTCAGCAAATTTGGATAACTCAGCAGTGGCCACAGGACTGGAAAAGATCAGTTTTCATTCCAATCCCAAAGAAAGGCAATGCCAAAGAATGTTTAAATTACTGTACAACTGCACTCATTTCACATGCCAGCAAGGTAATACTCAAAATCCTTCAAGCTAGGCTTCAGCAGTATGTGAAATAAGAACTTCCAGAGGTACAAACTGGATTTAGAAAAGGCAGAGCAACCAGAGATCAAATTGCCAACATATACTGGATCATAGAAAAAGCAAGTGAATTCCCATAAAACATCTACTTCTGCTTCATTGACTATGGTAAAACCTTTGTATGGATCACAACAAACTGTGTAATATTCTTACTGAGACGGAAATACAAGACACCATTACCTGCCTCCTGAGAAACCTGTATGCAGATCAAGAAGCAACAGTTAGAACTGGACAAGGAACAACTGACTGGTTCAAGACTGGGCAGAAGATTGTATACTGTTACCCCGCTTATTTAACTTATATGCAGAGTACATCGTTTGAAATACTGGGCTGGATGAAGCACAAGCTGGAATCAAGATTGCTGGGAGAAATACCAACAACCTCAGATATGCAGATGATACTACTTTAATGGCAGAAAGTGAAGAGGAACTAAAAAGCCTCTTGATGAAGGTAAAAGGAAAAAGCTGGCTTAAAACTCAATATTCAAAAAACAAAGATAATGGCATCCAGTCCTATCACTTCATGGTGAATAGATGGGGAAAGAGTGTCAGATTTCATTTTCTTGGGCTCCAAAATCACTGTGGATGGTGACTGCAGCCACGAAATTAAAAGATGCTTGCTCCTTGGAAGAATAGCTATGACAAACCTAAACAATGTATTAAAAAGAAGAGACGTAACTTTACCAATGAAGGTCCACCTAGTCAAAGCTATGGTTTTTCCAGTAGTCATGTATGGATGTGAGATTTGGACTATAAAGAAGGCTGGGCGCTGAAGAATTGATGCTTTTGAACTGTGGTGTTGGAGAAGACTCCTGAGAGTCCCTTGGCCTGCAAGGAGATCTAACCAGTCAGTCCTAAAGGAGATCAGTCCTGGGTGTTCATTGGAAGGTCTGATGTTGAAGCTGAAGCGCCAGTACTTTGGCCACCTCATGCGAAGAGCTGACTCTAGAAAAGACCCTGATGCTGGGAAAGATTGAGGGCAAGAGGAGAAGGGGTAACAGCGGATGAGATGGTTGGATGGCATCACCCCACTCAATCGACATGAGTTTGAGCAAACTCCAGGAGACAGTGAAGGACAGAGAGGCCTGGCATGCTGCAGTCCATGGGATGACAAAGAGTCAGACACGACTTAGCAACTGAACAACAACATAGTGACGGATGTTAACTAGACTTACTGTAGTGATCATTTCACAATATATACAAATTCTGTCATTAGGCTCTACGCCTAAAACTAATATAATGTTATATCTCAACTGTATCTAATTTTTTAAGAATAAATAATTTTAAAATAGAATCTAAGACTTTATAATCAAATAGAATTATCATTAGATAATTTATACTCAAATGCTATGATGCTATGAAAGCCACTGAGTTTATAAACTCCCAAGGAGAATGAAGTATCAGGTAACCTAAATACCCAGCTATGTAAAAATATTCACCTTTTTATAGATGTGCCTGTTAATTTTCCTCCACTAAAGTATGAGAGATTTCCAACTAAGCCATCATAATACCATTATTATCTAAGAATCCTGTCACTCCAGGCCTCTAAAAATAACCTTTATATCAACTTCCTACTCTGTGTGAGCATGGAAAGTGAGATTCCTAGAAATTACCTATATGTAGTATAGTAAAGCTTCTCTTTGAAAATGAGTTCTCTTGCTTCAGAATATAACTGAAAAGCTGGGTAAAAAAACAGACTAGATAGGAATTCTACTCCAAATCTTCCTCTGATTACAATATTGTCACTTAATATTATAATATACAGTATCTAATATACCCAATTAATAACAATGCATCAACCTCTGTTCAATAATGCCCACAAAAGAGCTTACAATTATTATTTTTTAATTGCAATATCATTTCCTTTACTCAGGCTCACTATTCTTATCCTTTCTTTCCTATTTATCACTTTCCTCAATTTCTCACATTATCTTAAAATTTTTAAGTGATTTTTGGATTTTGCTTTATAAAATTAAATTCTTAATATACTTTCTTGAGTACACAAGAAAGAGATATACTCTAAAAAAATCAATAAATAGATATTAAATTCAAAATAATTTTCTTCTGAGTTTTGTTCTATACACTTTGATAACATACAGTTGTTTCTTAACTAAAATTTTACAGCATTTCTGAATAAGATATGATTAAAGATAAAGAATTTGAGCTTATTAAGAAATAAATATACATAAAAGTAAAAAAAAATATATATACACATATTTCCACAAGGAGACAGTTGAAAAAATGAAAGAAACTAGAGAAAAATATGATAATTTTAACATATTAGTAGTAGGAAAATATTCTTCTGCGCTATTAATAAAATGTGACTTTATAATGAAATAAAATTAATGGAATCATATCTATTTTTTAAAATTTGTTACCCTTACTCTAGAAATGTGTTTAGCAACATTTCAAAACTAAAATGACAACAATATTACCTGGAATGCTCTGAGAAGTGCCATGTGGTCACTGAAAGTTCCTGCGGTGAAACGTTTCCTACAAAGCATAGCTGCACGTTTCTGAGAGGCCTGAGTTGGCAGGACGAAAGGATCTCGATAAGCTAACGTGCAGGCAATTGTAAGGATGGGATCCAGACACTTCAAAACAACAGCACACAGGACCATTTTACCAAGATGTGGCTCTACTGGCAAGTCAGCCAAATGATATCCAAGTTCAGTGAGATCTTCCCATGCATCCATTGCATCTATTGTCTAAATAAAATGATATAAAATAGAACTTGACATGATCAAAACTGTTTAATCAAACCCTATACTTAAAAATCCATAAGCAAGATATAAGAACATAAATTTTCTTTTGCTATTACATCTCATAAAAAAGTTTCTGCTTCAAATATATCATGTAAAAATGAACTATACCCACTGTTTTACTATAATTACCACAAAAGAATTATTCAAAATACATGATTATTAAGATAATTTTTTAAGGTACAAAAGTAGTTAAGACATATTATCAGTTGGTTTAAATTTCAAGTAAAATAGCCAGGTAAAATAAGTCTATAAAGATACCAACCTTAAGCATTTGTACAGCATTTCTTACAATTAAAGCTGGTGGAGGTTCAGGAGCTTTCATAAGGAAATCAGCAATAGCACAATTAACTGGGGCTAACAGCTTGGTATGTAAACACAGTTCCTGTAAATAAAAAGAGCAAATAATTTTGAAATGTTGACATTTATAGCTGATTTTCATTTTTTAAAAAATCATATAAATTATAGATCCCCAACAGAGACTAGTAGAGCCCCTGATTAAAATGAACAGCAAAGGAAATAATCTCATTCCATGAAAGATCTTTCTATGAAATATGGGCTCATACTTTAGTGTGAGAATCTTAATAATCATCTTCCATCAACATCTATCAAGATTACTACTGTCCCTGCTGGCAATGTCTTCTCACATAGTCCTTATATATAACAATAATAGTCACTGTCCAAAAATCTTTTTCCCCCTTTATACTGCATTCTACAACCTTTTATCCATTCAACAAATGTTTAAGTGCTTGATAGATGCTAGGCACTACACATCAAGTTGGAGAAAAAGAAGAGCATAGGCAGACACTGCCCTCATGGATTTTCATTGTGTGTGAAAAACAGAATAATTATATAATTAACTACTTAATTACAGTTGTGATAATGAAGGATAAAAGGAACTAAAGACGTAAACATGAGGTTCAAGAAACGGCAAGAGGAGGTGGCCATGGGAAGTCAAAGACAATTCTCTAAAGAAATGACACAAATTAAGATGTAAAGATTGTGCGTGCTAAGTAGCTTCAGTCGTGCCTGACTCTGCGACCCTATGTACTCTAGCCCTCCAGGCTCCTCTGTCCAAGGGATTCTCCAGGCAAAGATACTGGAGTGGGTTTCCATGCCCTCCTCCACAGGATCTTCCTGATCTAGGGATCAAACCTGCATCTCTTAAGTAGAGATGTATTAATTCCCATGTAAAGATTAGTTAATCAGAAAAGGAATAAAGGGGTAGATTCTATGGAGAGGGGATGGCACATGTGAAGGCCCTGAGATACAAAGAAACAAAATGTGCCTGAAAAATTGAAGCTACTAGTATGAGTAGAGAGAAGAGGAAAGGTATGCATTAAAAATTAAAACCAGAGACACAAGCAGGAGAGATGATTTAGGTTCTTGTTAAGAATTCTGCATCTTATCGTAAGAAGAACAGAAAATGACACATAGGCATGGAGAAGTGGGAAGTAATCCAGGTATATGGATGCCAATAATATGATCCACTGTCTCTTTAAGATTTGGAAGCTAGCATGTAGCTTGGCACACCAAAGAATCAAATTAATGAACTTCTGATAGTTTTCCCAACAAACTACATAGTGTTTGATTGTTCCATTAAGTCAGAAAACTTAAAGGAAAATAATTAATATAGACTAGTAAATCTCAGTGAACTCAGTTCCAAAACTAACAAGGTAAGCTCAGCAACTTGAACTGAGATTTTGATATTATCGTTTGGACCTTGAATGATTTGTTTTCTACTTCTCATTAAGAATTTAAAAGGTGAAATATGGATGTGGTTGACAGAATCCTAAAATGTTACAGTAAAAAATAGTATATTTACAAACTATACCATAACTGAAATGCACTCAGGCAGCTCTTTAAAATTTTGGAGGTTTCTGAATTAAATTTTCTTATAGGAAAAAATATTAGTTTTATATAATCACCCTCCATAATATATATTTTAGAATTTTATTTTATAAATTGATTTATTTTTAAGTCCAATCTGTCTAATTTGAAATGACCCCTTTCCTCCCTCACCCACAAAAATAGCATTTTAGAACGTAGTAAATTTCCACCTGTAATGGCATTCTCAAAAGTTCTGGAGTCTGAAATTCCAACATATTCTGGAATCGAAGTCTACTGAACAGTCGGAAACAAATTCCAGGTCTGCATCGCCCTGCCCTTAAAATTAAAACACAAAATTAAGGCTCAAACAAGGAATAAAAACCATAACAGGGAAACTGTAAAAGCAATGTGATTTAGGAGACAGAACAATAAACCAGTATCAGGTCATCTCAGTTTGAATCTGTACTCTGATACTGATCCCCTAACCTTTGAAAAGATACTTCATAGGTGTGAAATTCAATTATTTCATTTACAAATGAGATTTATGAATGATATCTACCTGACAAGTAACACTTCTAGAAAATGGTAAAAAATGTAATGCATATACATACATATATATATATACACACACAAATTAAAGTAAATAAAAAATAAAATATGAATAAATATATAGCAATTTAATCAGTTTTATGAAGCTGATACCAAGCACTGTGTTTAGGTCCACTGATTAGAGTTGTGGAAGTTATGCATTTATACAACTCTAAAGGAGTGTCATTTACCCCATCATCAGAGACTTGCATAATTTTCTGGAAAGTACCAGAAATATACCTTGAAGAAAAGCAGTGACTTTTAATTTCATTTAATGTCCTTGTATCAGCTAATAGCAAGGCTAATACCAAGTGACAGAGATACAGAAATATCCCTATTCCCACAAAGTTCACAATCCACAGAGACAAACGTAACTATAACACAGTGTGATACAAGTTAGAAAATCTGACATTGTTGGACCATTCCTTCCTTCACCATTTCCCTGACTACATACACATTAGTTTTCCCACCCGATCTAGCCTCCTCTAAGAAATTCCTATCCTTCCACAGTCCTTAAATGCTGATGTTCCTCTGAGGTCAGACCTCAGATCTCTGCTCTCCTTACTCTACTCTCTCTCCCAAGTGATATTAATAATCCTCGTAACTTCAAACTTCATCCATATAGGTCTCATTATCCTAATCTGGACCTGTATTTCAGAAGTCTCTTAGCTCCCCCTGGATTTTCCACAGTCAATTCAAACTCAACACAATCAAAAATTAACTGTCCTCATATCACCAGTTTTCACATTTCACCTAACAATAGCACCACCATCCACAAAATTTTCTTAGAAACCTGTAAGACATCCTTCATTCCACTTTATTCCCTACCCCTGAACATACAATCACCAGTATTACTCTCCTGAGTACCTCTTGAATTATTTACAGGCATACCTCAGAGGTATTTCAGGTTCAGTTCCAGACTATGGCAATAAAGCACACATAATAAACATAATAACAAACAACAATAAACAATATAGCACACACAATAAAGCAAGTCACAAGAATGTTTTGGTTTCCAAGTACACAGAAGAGTTGTTTTACACTATACTCTAGTACACTAAGCATGCAATACCATTACATCTAAATCAACAATGTGTATAATCTTAATTTTAAAAATACTTTATCACTAAAAAAATGCTAGCCATCATTTGGGCCTTCAAAGTCATAATCTATTTGCTGGTGGAGGGTCATGCCTCAATGTTGATGGCTGCTGATCAGCTGAAGGCTGGAAGTTATGGCAATTTGTTAAAATAAGACAACAATGAAGTTTGCCACATTTATGGATTCTTCCTTTCATAAATGATTTCTCTGAAGCATGCCATGATATTTGATAGCATTTTACCCACAAAACTTCTTTCAAAATTGGAGTCAATTTTCTCAAACTCTGTTGCTGCTTTATCAACTAAGTTTAGATAATATAATCTTTTGTTTTGTCCTCCTTCTCAATCAACAACCGCTGTTTTTTAATGTTCTCTGCCTTGAGAATGTATGTCTAAATACATATATAAACATATACAGATACTTTTTAGCACAAGAAAATACTAGATATATGCTTTATACCTTACTTTTTCAATTAATACAAGTTTCTGAAAACTTATCCACATAAGACACATATATCTACATATTTCCTTTTAACAGTTACTAAGTAAGACATTATGTGGCAATAATATAATTTGCTTAACCACTTCACTATTTATGGACATTACAGTGTTCCCAGATTTTTCACTACTAATAATATACTACTAAAAGCATTCTTAAACATATATCTTTGCACACATGTGCAAGTATACTCGGGATAAATTATGGGAAGTGGAATCCACTGCAAAAAGGGAGATCTGGATAAACAATTTCAAATCATCCTGTGAAGAAGTCACACCAATTTACACTTCCAATAACAAACTATGAAAGCCTATGATCTATGCTTTTTCCAACTTAAAAATTTTCATTGATACCAATCTGATAAGCAAAAACTAGTACCTCATTAATTTGCCTTTCTTCACATATATGCAAGATACATGAGGCATACATGAGGTTAATGTAGTGATCTTAATTTAACTGATTTATTCCGAGTTTTTTTGTACAGTATAGAAATTAGTCTTATCTTACATTGCTTTTATTTTCATTTTTTAAATTTTTTACATGTTCTGAGTGTAGGTTATACAAGGCAAAAATTTTTACTTTTAACATAACCTAAATTTGACTTTAAAATAAGTATTAAAATTGTCTGCTTTGAAAAAATAATATAAAAATTAAGACAAACATGAAGATTTCAACATTTTATAGAAAGTAGAATATACATTAAATATGTTCCCATTTTAATGGGAATTGAATGAATGTTCATTAAATATACATTACCTGCCTTTTCGTTGTATGGCGCTAGCTTTGGAAATCCATACCATTTTTAACATTGTAACAAAATTCAGTGCATCAAAGGATTTCTGTAATATTTAAATCACCTTCATGTTAATACATAAAAGGTATTTAAGAAGAAATAGGAAACATTATGAATATATTTTAACATGCCCAGTTTAATTCAGAGTTCTTTTTGACTAATTAGCACAGAGTACTGATTTTTTTTAAAAATCCAGATTTCTGGTTATAATCATTCTAAGGGAAAAAAAGGAAAACTAAACTCTGAAGAACTGTAAAACTTCCTCATGCTGTGCCTTGCTACGCTATCTGTTTTACTCTACTCACTTGGATAATGGCAGTCAGTTCTCATAAAGCATCAAGATTGTAGAGAACTGATCTATTCTCTTAAGGTCATTTTCTATCAGATTTACATCACTGTGGGGAATAGGAGTCATCAGGGAAAGACATTTTCTGACATAATTTTCAGGAAGCTGATCGGCGAGAACAGTAATAATCACTAAAGTAATCCTATTTCCAAATGAAGAATTTTCAACCCCATCCATTTTATCTCCTGCTGAACTACTAATGTATTAGCCTATCCAGAATGTTACAAAAGAGAAAGTAAAAAAGAACCACTACTAACCCCATATTTTCACTACTAAAGTGAAAATTTACTATAGAGAAATATTTTTAAATAATACATTGTTAACTAGAATATATATACTCTAGTGACTTTATACCTTCCTTTTCATAAAATAACTACATAGATAAATATAAATGGGTTCTCCTAATAGTTTATTATGACATTTTTAGAAAAGATGCTGCTTATTTTGTTTTTAATAAAATATTACATTTGCCAATTTTGTGTATAAAATAACTTTTGACACTACCATCAGTTTTCTTAATAACACACAAAGGTAACTTGTTTTCACATTAAAAATGATAATTTATACCCACTAGAGCAGACATGATGTATTTTCCCAACATGGATAGCATTTATTTCCTTGAAAAACCAAAAATTTTCAATTCTTTCATGAAAGGACTGACCAAAATTAGGAATACTGAGAATTGGTGGGCACTGCAATACTACAAGGAAATAAACACTGACTTTTATTTATATCAGGTGTTGGCAGAAATTCTTTAGCCTTTGCAGAGGGACTCTGTTGCAACTACTCAAATCTGCCATCGCAGTGTGAAAGCAGTCAGACAATGGGTAAAAGTGGACAAGAACAAGGCATTATTCCAATAAAATTTATTTTTACAAACGCAGTTGATGGGCCCAATTCTTATGGTAGCCATCATTTGCTGAAGCCTGGTTTTATATTTGTTTTCTTGAACTAAAGAAGGCTTTTTTGAACTAAACATTTTTTGAATACCCATTAATACTACATGCAGAGCACTGGAAATGTAACAATGAACAAGAAGGACACAGTCCATGCCCATAAGTAGAAAGAAAACATACAAAGTACGTAATCAAATTTCCACATTGACAAAACTTTCAGTTACTAGCCAAATGATTCATTTTCTTCCTAATATTTAGTGTGTGTGTGTGTTAATCACTCAGTCATGTCCAACTCTTTGCAACCCCGTGGACTCCTCTGTCCATAGGATTCTCAAGGCAAGAATACAGGAGTGGGTTGTCATTTCCTTCTCCAGGGGATTTTCCCAACCCAGGGATCAAACCTGGTTCTCCTGCATTGCAGGAGGATTCTTTACCATCTGAGCCACAGGGAAGCTGCAGAAGCTAAACTGTTAGAACAACAAGACAAACCCTACAAACTGAATTAAGGTAGAATATTCACTTCAGTGAAACCAACATTTACTATGTCAAATTCATCATAGAACCAGAAGTTTCCTCATTAAGATGAATTCTGCTCATAAAAATATTTATTGTTATGGAACTTAACCTTCTTCATTTAAGCAAAAATGCAATTTTTTCATACGTACCTCTTTCACCTTACCAGAATCAATAACAAAGACAACATCATTGACTGTGATGCTGGTTTCGGCAATATTGGTAGAAAGGATCTGCAATAGAATATTATATCATAGTTAATATGAATGCAAAACCAATGACTAAAAAAATGGAAAAATGAAGATTTTATGAAGCTTACTATTTTTCGAACACCTGCAGGTGGGTTTTTTAATACCTTCTTTTGATCAGATGTTTGCATGTTTGAATGAAGCATAAAGACTTGGTATCTGTTGACAATTAAGAGAAAATATACTGTGGTACCTAACTGTTATTAAAAGTAATAAATGCAAAGTGTTAGCGTTTACCTATGTGCATTTTCAGCAAACCGCTTGTCATCAAACAGGATGCGATCCCTCAGACCAACAATTTCATCATATCCAGGTAGAAAAATCAATATTGCACCTTGAAGAAGAATGATTTTTTTAACATTTAATCTCTTTTAAAACAAGAATCAATCAAAACTAAACATAATGAACTATATATGTGTTTTCAAGTACTGATAAGCTCTAATACTTATGACATTTAAAGAGACTGTGCATTATTATCAATGGAATTATATAAAAATTTATATACACAAAATATTAATTTCTAAATCAAAGAATATATTTTTGTTCCAGTTCTTTTAGACAATACTCATTTACCAGCTTCACAACTATGGCAGATATTGTATAGAAGATGCATAATCAAATCCAAGTCTACTTTTTCATCATCAAAACTATGGTGATAAGCTTTCAGAAGCTCTCTGTCTTCTGCACTGAGATCACTTCCACTTGTTTGAACCAAAGAGCTTTCATCCAGATTTCCAAATTCCAAAGAAGCACTAGAAGAAAAAAAAAAAAAATAGATCAAGTCGAATTCCATTAAAGAGAGTAACCCTTGCCAATTATTCCCATTATGTCCACCTTCACATTTTCAATATACTCTAAAAGGTCAAGTGACAATTAATTCTCCAGCTATAATGTAATTCATATTTTGGTTTCAAGTATATTATTCAAAGTAAAACTTGGCAACAGGTGCTTTTTAAAAAGCTCAACTTGAAGACATTTCTTCAAAGCAAATATAGCAACAGCCAACTAGCACATGACATCATTAGTCATCAGAAAAATGAAATTCAAAACCACAATGAGATACCACTTCATACCCACTAGAATTACTATTATCAAACAACAAATAATAATAAGTGTGAGAGAGGATGTGAAGAAACTGGAACCGGAGTGGAAATGTAAAATGATGTAACCACTCTGGACAACAATGTGGCCGTTTCTCAAAATGTTAAACACAGTGTTACCATGTGCCCCAGCAGTTAGACTCCTAAGAATATAGATAAGAAGAAATTAAAATATCTGTCCACATAAAAATCTGTACATAAATATTTATACCAGTAATTATTCATAACATCCCAAAAGTGGAAACAACTGAACTGTTCATCATTTAATGAATGAATAAACAAACTAGTCTGCCCAGAAAATAGAATATTACTCAGTCATTAAAAGGATGTTACAACATGGATGACCTTTGAAAACATTATGCTAAGTGAAAGAAGCCAATTATAGAAGACCACAGATTATATGATTCCATTTATATGAACTGTCCAGAATATTAATCTATAGAAAATGGAAGTAGATTAGTGGTTGCCTAGGGCTGGGAAAGTTGAGGAAAATAAGAGACTTCTAATGAGCATAGGTTTCTTTTTGGGGTGATGCAAATGTTATCAAAACTGACTGTGGTAATGATTGCATAACTCTTTGAACATACTAAAAACCACTGGAATATACACTAAAGTAGGTGAATTATATGATATGTGAATTGAATATAAATAAAACTTAAAAAACACAAACTTTTGGTGATCACTTATATTTTAATAGGTTGTTTCTAACTACTCATTATTATAAACAATATTCTGAAAAATAGTTCTCATTAAAAATAAAAGAACTGTACAGGTACCAAGTTAACATGACTGTTAATTTGGTTCTCCTATACTAAAAGTAGGCTTCCCTAATAGCTCAGTTGGTAAAGAATCTGCCTGCACTGCAGGAGACCCTGGTTCAATTACTGGGTCGGGAAGATCTGCTAGATAAGGGATAGGCTACCCACATCAGTATTCTGGCCTTGAGAATTCCATGGACTGTAAAGGCCATGGGGTTGCAAAGAGTTGTACATGACTGATCGACTTTCACTTCACCTCAAACTAAAAGTAGGTTGATTGTGCTATTTCCCAGAAGCCAGCATCAGCAGAAATTACTGCAATAATCCACTTGTTTCTTCATGCTGTATGTAAAAATATAGACTATTGCCATCACTAGAAATTATCAATATGATTTCTAGAAAGTTCAGTTCAGCTCAATGCCTCTTAAAGAGTTTAGGAGAAAAATAAGACTGCATTCAGTAGGAAAAATATGAACCTTTTTCAACTTTATAACTGTAGTATTTAAAATTTTTAAGTCCAACTTACACCATTTCAAGTTTATTGTTTTACTTTTGTGTTGTTTAAAGCTATAAACTTTATCAATCCAGGAAACCTAATGAATTTAATTTAAATATTTTAAATTTATAATTGACAATATCATGATCTATGGAACAAAAAGAAAGCTGACTTAGCCGGGATAAATAAAATATTATCCAGATAACTGCTTTATGTGGTAATCTGTAGTATCCAGTAAGCTAGACCTAACACCATAAGAATGGAACTTTCAAAGTATTAGCACTAAAAGGACTGCAAGTTCTGGGTGCAATTAATGAAATGACAACAAAACCCACCACCCCAGAATTAGCATTTGGATCTGCCAAGAATTTTGAGACACTACTTTATCATTTAATGAAATTAAAATGATAAAACTAATTTCATACGTCAAATGTTTACTTCATCTAATAAATATTCAAGACTAAATCTATAGATGTTCACTTCAGTCGCTCAGTCGTGTCCAGCTTTTTGCGACCCCATGAATCACAGTACACCAGGCCTCCCTGTCCATAACCAACTCTTGGAGTTCACCCAAACCTATGTCCATTGAGTCGGTGATGCCATCCAACCATCTCATCCTCTGTCGTCGCCTTCTCCACCTGCCCTCAATTACTCCCAGCATCAGGGTCTTTTCCAATGAGTCAGCTCTTCGCATCAGGTGGCCAAAGTATTAGAGTTTCAGCTTCATCATCAGTCCTTCCAATGAACACTCAGGACTGATCTCCTTTAGGATGGACTGGTTGGGTCTCCTTGCAGTCCAAGGGGCTCTCAAGAGTCTTCTCCAACACCACACTTCAAAAGCATCAATTCTTCGGCACTCAGCTTTCTTTATAGTTCAACTTTCATATCCATACACAACTACTGGAAAAACCATAGCCTTGACTAGACGGACCTTTGTTGGAAAAGTAATGTCTCTGCTTTTTAATATGCTGTCTAGGTTGGTCATAACTTTTCTTCCAAGGACTAAACGTCTTTTAATTTCATGGCTGCAATCACCATCCGCAGTGATTTTGGTGCCCAGAAAAATAAAGTCAGCCACTGTTTCCACTGTTTCCCCATCTATTTCCCATGAAGTGATGGGATGGGATGCCATGATCTTAGTTTTCTGAATGTTGAGCTGTAAGCCAACTTTTCTTTTTCACTCTTCTCTTTCACTTTCATCAAGAAGCTCTTTAGTTCTTCTTCACTTTCTGCCATAAGCGTGGTGTCATCTGCATATCTGAGGTTATTGATATTTCTCCCGGCAATCCTGATTCCAGCTTGTGCTTCCTCCAGCCCAGCGTTTCTCATGATGTACTCTGCATATAAGTTAAATAAACAGGTTGACAATATACAGCCTTGACATACTCCTTTTCCTATTTGGAACCAGTCTGTTGTTCCATGTCCAGTTCTAACTATTGCTTCCTGACCTGCATACAGGTTTCTCAAGAGGCAGGTCAGGTTGTCTGGTATTCCTAACAAATATTCAAGACTAAATCTATAGATGTAATATAATACAAAAACCCAAGTCAAATAAATATTTTGTATTCCTGAATAATAGACATTTTAATATATTTTAACTTCATGATCTGGCATTCTCATCTCTTTAAGAATTTTCCACAGGTTGTGGTGATCCACACAGTTAAAGGCTTTGGCACAGTCAATAAAGCAGAAATAGATGTTTTTCTGGAACTCTCTTGTTTTTCTGATGATCCAACAGATGCTGGCAATTTGATCTCTGGTTCCTCTGCCTCTTCTAAAACGAGCTTGAACATTTGAAAGTTCATGGTTCACATACTGTTGAAGCCTGGCTTGGAGAATTTTGAGCATTACTTCACTAGCGTGTGAGATGAGTGCAATTGTGCGGTAGTTTGAGCATTCTTTGGCATTGCCTTTCTTTGGGATTGGAATGAAAACTGACCTTTTCCAGTCCTGTGGCCACTGCTGAGTTTTCCAAATGTGCTGGCATACTGAGTGCAGCACTTTCACAGCATCACCTTTCAGGATTTGAAATAGCTCAACTGGAATTCCATCACCTCCCCTAGCTTTGTTCATAGGGATGTTTCCTAAGGCCCACTTGACTTCACATTCCAGGATATCTGGCTCTAGGTGAGTGATCACACCATCGTGGTTATCTGGGTCATGAACATCTTTTTTGTACAGTTCTTCTGTGTATTCTTGCCACCTCTTCTTAGTATCTTCTGCTTCTGTTAGGTCCATACCATTTCTGTCTTTTTCAAGCCCATCTTTGCATGAAATGTTCTCTTGGTATCTCTATTATTTTTAAGAGATTTCTAGTCTTTCCCATTCTATTGTTTTCCTCTATTTGTTTGCATTGATCACAGAGGAAGGCTTTCTTATCTGTCCTTGCTATTCTTTGGAACTCTGCATTCAGATGCTTTTATCTTTCCCTTTCTCCTTTGCTTTAGCTTCTCTTCTTTTCTCAGCTATTTGTAAGGCCTCCTCAGACAACCATTTTGCCTTTTTGCATTTCTTTTCCTTGGGGATGGTCTTGATTACTGCCTCCTGTACAATGTCACAAATCTCTGTCTATAGTTTTTCAGGTACTCTATCATCTAATCCCCTGAATCTATTTGCCACTTCCACTGTATAATCATAAGGTATTTGATTTAGGTCATACCTGAATGGTCTAGTGGTTTTCCCTACTTTCTTCAATTTAAGTCTGAATTTGGTGCTAAGGAATTCGTGATCTGAGCCACTGAAAGCTCCCAGTCTTGTTTTTGCTGACTGTATAGAGATTCTCCATCTTTCGCTGCAAAGAATATAATCAATCTGATTTTGGTATTGACCATCTGGTGATGTCCTTGTGTAGAAGGGTCTCTTGTGTTGTTGGACAAGTGTATTTGCTATTACCAATGCATTCTCTTGGCAAAATTCTGTTAGCTCTTGCCTTGCTTCATTTTGTACTCCAAGGCCAAATATGGCTATTACTCTAGGTATCTCTTGACTTCCTACTTTTGCATTCCAGTCCCCTATAATGAAAAGGACATCTTTTTTGGGTGTTAGTTCTAGAAGGTCTTATAGGTCTTCATAGAACCATTCAACTTCAGTTTCTTCAGCATTACTGGTTGGGGCATAAACTTGGATTACACTGATATTGAATGGCTTGCCTTGGAAATCTTATTAGCAACCTATAAAGTAACTGAAAACTATTAGAAAAAGTTCTTAGAAGTACAAAAAAATATATATAGCTGGATAGGAGACTATAAATAGCTTTTATAGGTCACATTCTACGATTTATATGGCTAACCTTTTTCAAAAGGAGTTAGAATTAAAAATAGCAAAAAGTTTTACCTGTAAGATTCTAGAAGATCCACAATTTCAGTCTGGCCAAAATGTTTAGCCCAATCTAAAGCCATCCTGGCAAAATTCAAAGGTATCAAATTAAAGAAGAAATAATGTTCTCAAAATTAGGAAACTAATTACTCAAAGTTATTCATTCATTAATTAAAGTAGAGATGTATGAGCAATTTTACACAACAGCTTTCTTTTTTTTTTAAGTTTTTTTTTTTTTTTTTTTTTTTTTAGCAACTTTATTTATTTACTGGCTGTGTTGCATGGTCTGTGGGATCTTAGTTGCCAATCAGGTATTAAACCCATGTCCCCTACAGTGGAAGCTCAGAGTCTTAACCACTAGACCAGCAGGGAAGTCCCCTCACAATAGCTTTTAATATAAAGGCAAATATAAAAATTCAAAAAAGATATATGTAGCTATACGAAGGCATACAAAGAACAGATGCAATTAAAAATTACCAGCCATTTGATGCTTTACTATGAACATTGGCTCCCATACTAATTAACTGTTCTACTTGACTTGAGAAGCCTCGTCCTGCAGCAACCATCAGAGCTGTTGCACTGGTTTCACTATGTCTATAATCAACTAAAAGAAAGAAAAGATATGTAAATGTTAAATTTTCAAATTATTTAAATACATTTTAATTTCTTTGACTGTTAGGGGAATTAACCTAGGACATGGTCATTTACCTAAATACATAACAGCACTGTATAACCCTTAACTCAGATCATCTAAGATCTGATACTGATGTGTCATTAGTATAAGCAGGATAAAATGGGTACCACAAGTTGGAAGGCAGGAGAAGGAAAGATAGTGTTAATCAAAGCAGAAAGGAAAACTACTAACTTTGTTGAACTCTTAAGTAACCTTCTTAAATCTAGATTCTGCCTTAATCAAATGGCAAGATATAATTAAAAAGTTAATTGTCATCAGAATCTAGTAGTGAAAGTTAAAAGGGCAAATGAAAAATTTTAAATGATTTTTTGACATCCTTTTATTTTGCATTTATTCCTCCATCAATCCAGGGTCGTCTTATAAGATGCTTAAAGAGAGTAACACTGGCAGAAAGTTTACTTCCCATAAAACCCCTCCATGAGAAAAAAAAATAAACTTTTATTGAATTTAAATTCCATCTTAAAATATATTTCAAGCAATGCAAAGAATTATAATTACTTAGAACTGATGTTCATAAAGTACAAAATTGGTAATTTCAGAAAGAAATCACTACTGAGAAAAACCCTCTATTAGTAAAACAGGTTAACAACCCTCTAAAACATGGTATCAAATATTAATATAAACCAATGGTTCTTAAGGTAGACAGGGGGACTTATAAGACCTCAGGGGGACCTCAGGCTTTTTATCTCTGAAAGCACAGATAGCTATGCCTTACTTCTAGATTCAGATTCAGTAGTCTTGGGTGAGAAAGCACATGCATTATTAAAAAGATCTGCAAAGATTATGATTTGTGTTCACTATATGAGGATTGGCCACCTCATGCGAAGAGTTGACTCATTGGAAAAGACTCTGATGCTGGGAGGGATTGGGGGCAGGAGGAGAAGGGGACGACAGAGGATGAGATGGCTGGATGGCATCACTAACTCGATGGACATGAGTCTCAGGGAACTCTGGGAGATGGTGATGGACAGGGAGGCCTGGCGTGCTGCGATTCATGGGGTCACAAAGAGTCAGACACGACTGAGCGACTGATCTGATCTGATCTGATCTGAGAATTACTACTTCAATGGAATATTCAATTAGGGGTACAGATAAGCATGGGAGTTAGAAAATGACCAAAAATTCACTAATACTCTTTCCTTCAAGGGGTGGAGCCTAATTCCCCTCTCCTTGAGTGTGAGCTGGACTGTGACTCATTCTAGCAAATAGAATAAAGTGGAAAAAATGCTGTGCAACTTTGGAGACTAGGACATGAAAGGTACCTACAGTTTCTTGCTTGCTTTTCCTTTTTCCCTTTTGAATCACACACTCTGAGAGAAGCCAGCTGTCACATTCTGAGAAGAACAAGGCAATCCTATGGATGGTCCAGATGGCAAGGAACAGAGGCCTTCTGCCAACAGCAGAGACAAACTGAGTTCTCTGACCAACAGCCACAAGAGTGAGCCATCTTAGAAGCAGATTCTCAGTCTCAGTAAACTTTCAGATGACTGCAACCCCTGCCAACAGCTTAACTATCAGTCTACGAGTGACTAGGAGGCAGAACCACTCAGTTAAGCCACTCTCAGATTCTTGATTCTCAATAACTATGTAAAATAATAAACGTCTTAGGTTGCTAAGTTTGGGAATCATTTCTTATGCAGCAACAGATGACTAGCATCCAGCATTCCACAGAATGCCTATTGCTACTAAACCAGCTAATTAATTACTACCTGGCTACACAAGATCACACAGGAAAATTGATACAGTTAAAAAGAAATCTATGAGCAAATGAAGCAACTGACAAACAACTAATCTCAAAAATATACAAGCAACTCCTACAGCTCAACTCCAGAAAAATAAATGACCCAATCAAAAAATGGGCCAAAGAACTAAATAGACATTTCTCCAAAGAAGACATACAGATGGCTAACAAACACATGAAAAGATGCTCAACATCACTCATTATCAGAGAAATGCAAATCAAGACCACTATGAGGTACCATTTCACACCAGTCAGAATGGCTGCGATCCAAAAGTCTACAAATAATAAATGTTGGAGAGGGTGTGGAGAAAAGGGAACCCTCTTACACTGCTGGTGGGAATGCAAACTAGTACAGCCACTATGGAGAACAGTGTGGAGATTCCTTAAAAAACTGGAAATAGAACTGCCTTATGATCCAGCAATCCCACTGCTGGGCATACACACTGAGGAAACCAGAAGGGAAAGAGACACGTGTACCCCAATGTTCATCGCAGCACTGTTTATAATAGCCAGGACATGGAAGCAACCTAGATGTCCATCAGCAGATGAATGGATAAGAAAGCTGTGGTACATATACACAATGGAGTATTACGCAGCCATTAAAAAGAATTCATTTGAATCAGTTCTAATGAGGTGGATGAAACTGGAGCCTATTATACAGAGTGAAGTAAGCCAGAAAGAAAAACACCAATACAGTATACTAACGCATATATATGGAATTTAGAAAGATGATAACAATAACCCTGTGTACGAGACAGCAAAAGAGACACTGATGTATGGAACAGTCTTATGGACTCTGTGGGAGAGGGAGAGGGTGGGAAGATTTGGGAGAATGGCATTGAAACATGTAAAATATCATGTATGAAACGAGATGCCAGTCCAGGTTCAATGCACGATACTGGATGCTTGGGGCTAGTGCACTGGGACGACCCAGAGGGATGGTATGGGGAGGGAGGAGGGAGGAGGGTTCAGGATGGGGAGCACATGTATACCTGTAATGGATTCATTTTGATATTTGGCAAAACTAATACAATTATGTAAAGTTTAAAAAAAAAAAAAAAAGAAAGAAAGAAATCTATGAAGCCAAAGGTTTCCTGGATCACATGAAGCATTTTGAACTTCTGGTGCCTTAAAATTAAGCATTGAGATTTTAGAAGAGAAATAAAAATATGGAAAGTAAATTACTGTTCATAGAGATATGCTAACATTTTAGTTCACTACACGTGGCTTAAGACATTAGAATACTGGGCTCTGGAGAATGTCCAATAAAACGATAAAGGAGAGATGACCATTATCAAAGTAATAGTCTAGTAGTCACAAAAGAAATATCTAAAAAGAGGGTCAAAGACAATACAAAAATATTTTTAAATGTTTCATAAATGTTTTAAAGCAATGTGTCTCAAAATTCAAATTTCCTAACTTATGGCTAGAAACCTAAATGAAGTAGGTATTGGACCATATTAGATCATTTCAAGCATAAAAAAAAACAACAAAAGCAAAGGCCCAAAGACAGGAATGAGACAGCATATATGAAGAGCAAGAAGATAAGAGTGGCTAAATTACCGTGAACAAGGAACAAGGCAAACAGTAGAAAATGAGATTTAAAAAGAATATCAGAGACTAAATCAGGGGAAAAGACTTTGACTTTTATTCAAAGTGTAACTGAAAGCTATCGGAGAGTTGAGAGAAGAGAAGTGGCATGATCCAATTTCCTTTTCGAAAGGATCAATCCGATTGTTCTCTGGAGAACAGACTATAAGTAACATAAGAACAGAAGCTGTTAACGGGTCAGTGTAACAGCTGAAAATGTTACACTGACCAGGAAAAAATGTTGGCTTGGGCTAGGATGGCAGCAGTATAGGCAGTAAAATATGGTGAGATTCAGGATTTATTTATAAGGTAAAACTAACAAGATTTGCTAATGGATTACACGTGAGGTATGAGAGCAAAGTCAAGGATGATTTTATATTTTGTTACCTTAGCAACTAGGTGAATGGTAGTACCCTAAGGTTAGATTGTGTGTGCCTGGGATGGCCAGGCACTTGCATTTTTAATGGGGTCTAAAACTGATAATGATCACTAGAGGAACATTCACGAAATAGCAGGCTGAGAGAGAGGTTAGGAGATAGAAAATCAAGTTGTTTGGCGTAAATCTATTTTTATTCCCCTAACAGACTTCCAACTGGAGATGTCAAGTAGTGAGGTATATTGAAGTGAGCGGGGAGGTCAGGATTGGAGACGACATAAAGTTAGGAGTCATTTTAAATAAATATTTAAAGCTATGACTAGATGAGATTCAACTCAGGAGTAAGAGTAAAGAGAAGTAGTTTAAGGATTGAGGGCTGGGACATTCCATATTTGGAGGTCAAGAAAAAGAAAAAAATGCTGCCAAGGAAACCAAGACCTACCAGTCAGAGAGATGAGAAAAAGATAAATCAAGTATGGAATATCAGAAGTAAACTGAAGAACATGTTTCAAGAAGGGAGTGGTCAACTATAATAATGCTGAGAAGTTCAAGTGAGGGGATAAACTATTTGACACCTAAGTCCTGAAGGTACTGACCTTCCATTACCATCATTCTACCTTTTGCCTAAAAGCCTTTAGGGTTCTAAAACTCACCTCTGATTACTAATATCCATTATAATCAACTGATGAAATCAGAATAAATCATTAATGAAAATATGTCACATGATATAATGCAGGTACATGTGATTCAGAACTTGAGCCTAAATAACTAAAGGTATACTAAAATTTTTCACTTATTGAATGAATAATCTAGAGCAAAAGATATTAACATTTTTCCCTGTTTTGAAATCATAAATCTCTTTGAAAATCCAAGATATTTGGATTTTCAAGGAGGAAGAGGGGTGATTTGGGGGTAAGTATATTTATATCACAAATCTTATACACATTAAAAACACTTTTGCATATAATTATCATATATTCACAGACCCCATGAAACTGTTCTGGAGACATTAGGTTAAGAATCCTTGATTTAATACAATATTATTCTATTGTACAATATCTATTCTACTATGCTAATAAGAAAAATCCTCACTTGTACATTGGAAATAAGTACTCCAAAAGAACAAATTATTGATAGTGAACAAAAAGTGAATCTTGAATTTTATGAATTAAACTATATCTCTATCATAATAAATAACTGCAAGAGTAATTTAAAAAACTGAAATAATTTACACTTACCACTAACATTTTCAGTTAAAATAAGGTGAAAGACCTGAGCAAAGGCATCAACATCTTTATGCAGCCATATGTCAGAAAGACAAGCATCCATTTCCTTTATTAACCATGGTTCAAGGCAATTCACATCTTTTTCTGTCTTCAAAAAGAAGCAAAGATTATAAATTACTTAACCTTTGCTGGCAAAGAATACAAGATGGCCATAATGACAATAAGAACTATTAGTCATACAGTGTTATATCAAAGGATTTGACATAAAAGTTTGTCATTTCATCATAAACATTATCATTTCCAATATTGTATCTTGTTTTCATATTCATCTTTTATCTGAGAATAAGCTTGTGAACAAAGCAGTATGATCTAGTCACAATATTAACTGTGCTTCTGACACAATGTTGCTAAATATACCTGCAGATCAGTGGTCTTTTCTCCCAACTGTACCACAGAGGAAATGTCACCTGGAGCTTGTCAACACTGAAGCCAAGTCCCACCCCAGAGCAAGAACATCAGAATCTCTGATGGAGGCCAGATTCCACAGGACTTTAAATGTTCCTCGGGAGATGCTAATATGTAGCCAGGCTTAAGAATCACTAATATACAGGATCAAAATGCTATATTCACTGAACCAAATGGATGTTCCCAACATTAAATAACAATTTTTAAATATTCTTTAAAAGTATACATTCTTTACAAGAAGAGTTCATTTGGATGCATCAGAACTTTAAACAATGGGAGAAAACTGCCAAGCATATTTGCATTCTCATGCTCAATACAGTTTAATTCCTTTTCTAAAAAGTACACAGTCCCAGCCATTGCTCTAATCACCAATGCCTTTTTAAGAACTCTGAGTGAAAGTTGCTCAGTTGTGTCCGACTCTTGCAACCTGTGAGGCTCCTCTGTCCATGAGGATTCTCCAGGCAAGAACACTAGAGTGAGTTGTCATGCCCTTCTCCAGAGGATCTTCCCAACCCAGGGATCAAACCCAGGTCTCCCACACTGCCTGCAGATTCTTTACCATCTGAGCCACCAGGGAAGTACTTAAGAATCCTAAACCAAAATAAAAGACCAGAAGGAACCTAGGAAATTCATTAGTTTGTTTTCAAATAGACTTCATGGAACCCAAAGTAGCACACACCCCACCTAGGGAATAGAGGTGGAGAGTGAGGGGTGAGCAGGCAGGATGTCTACAAAAAAGATTTTGTAGAAAGATTTTGTGGCAAAATAAAAGGGAGAAAAGAAACTGAGGTCTATGATGGGTAACTGACTTTACAGTCACATAGCTTTCTAGTGGAAACCCTGGTCTTGATTATACTTGCCTTAATACCAACAGTATTTTCTCAGTTTTTTTTTCCTAACTTAGCTAATCTTACTTTGCTTTGATCATAGGTCCTTAAATTTTGACATGATAAAATATCAAGCAATGATAATGTATTTTCTTGATAAACTATTTTCTTGAAACAATTTACAGAAAATATTGAAATAATTTTAACTCAGAATGAAACAATAAAATATGTCACATTATTCGAAAAAAAGAATTTATAGAAAGTTATTCTGAAAAATGTGTTGTAGTCTAAGATAAAGTAAGGGAAGTATGCTTTAATAATGCAATAAAAATTATAATCTCATAAAATATTGTTTAAAGTATACAATTTTCACTCAAACTATCAGTGTAAAACCACTGAGGTCTTACCAGCTGACTGAAGACAGCGTCACCACCATCATCCAATAAATCATACTCTTCAGTCACATTTGGGATAGCTCTCTGTCTCTGAGATTCAGGCTTGAAACTATTCTCTTGAGCTGAGTACCATTCTGTAAGTGTGGTTTGTTGTTTTTCCTCTAAATTAATTACCAAAGAAAATAAGTAGATACATTCTTTGCATTATGAAATACATTTCTTTAAAAAAATTAAGTGAATTTGAAAATACCTAAAAGTTGGCCTTATTTTAAAGTTACTTTTTTAAAAAATTAATTAATTAGAAACATTCAATAAAACATGTTCAGTTCAGTTCAGTTCAATCACTCGGTCATGTCTGACTCTTTGCAACCCCATGAATCACAGCACGCCAGGCCTCCCTGTCCATCATCAACTCCCGGAGTTCACCCAAACTCATGTGCACTGAGTTGGTGATGCCATCCAGCCATCTCATTCTCTGTCATCCCCTTCTCCTTCTGCCCCCAATCCCTCCCAGCATCAGGGTCTTTTCCAATGAGTCAACTCTTCACATGAGGTGGCCAAAGTGTTGGGAGTTTCAGCCTCAGCATCAGTCCTTCCAATGAATACCCAGGACTGGTCTCCTTTAGGATGGACTAGTTGGATCTCCTTGCAGTCCAAGGGACTCTCAAGAGTCTTCTCCAATACCACAGTTAAAAAGTATCAATTCTTCAGCGCTCAGCTTTCTTCACAGTCCAACCCTCACATCCGTACATGACCACTGGAAAAACCATAGCCTTGACAAGATGGAACTTTGTTGGCAAAGTAATGTCTCTGCTTTTGAATATGCTATCTAGGTTGGTCATAACTTTCCTTCCAAGGAGTAAGCGTCTTTTAATTTCATGGCTGCAATCACTATCTGCAGTGATTTTGGAGCCCCAAAAAATAAAGTCTGACACTGTTTCCACTGTTTCCCCATCTAGTTCCCGTCTGTTGTTCCAGGTCCAGTTGTAACCATTACTTCCTGACCTGCATATAGGTTTCTCAAGAGACAGGTCGGGTGGTCTGGTATTTCCATCTCTTTCAGAATTTTCCACAGTTTATTGTGATCCACACAGTCAAAGGCTTTGGCATAGTCAATAAAGCAGAAATAGATGTTTTTTCTGGAACTCTCTTGCTTTTTTGATGATCCAGCAGATGCTGGCAATTTGATCTCTGGTTCCTCTGCCTTTTCGAAAACCAGCTTGAACATCTGGAAGTTCATGGTTCACATACTGCTGAAGCCTGGCTTGGAGAATTTTGAGCATTACTTTACTAGCATGTGAGATGAGTGCAACTGTGCAATAGTTTGAGCATTCTTTGGCCATTGCCTCCAAAGAATAAAACATATTATGTTGAACCAAAAGGAGACATGAAACTGCTTTTAAAAACTTCATCTGTTCATCTACTGGTAAGAAGTTTACTTCTATATAAGTACAAAATTTAATGAACAGTATTTTATCCATGTAACAAATATTGTTTGAACCAATGACTAATATCCATATAGCACTTTGAAGGAAATCATTTACCGAGTTTCTACCACCAAGCTAGTTGTTTGAGATACAAGTTATAATCAGAGCCAGAAATTTTATAATGTACATATTAGTGATTCAACATTGCAGTGTGAAACAGACATTGCTAATTGCTTTTTTCAAGCAAAGAATACAAAGAATTTAAGATTATTTGTCCAAACAACTAAACAAAGGAATCAAAACTTGAAGTCAAGTCTTCCATCATGAATAATGTAGTTAAAAGTAACCAGAAGGAACTTAACCTTAATTCAAAAGTGGACATATAGCATAAATCATAAGAGATGTATTAATAGGCAGGTCATGCTACATTCAAAATTCAGACGCAATTGATAACAATATCAAGATTTTAAGAACTCGACAGTTATGAGAAAGATGAGCCTTTCATCACTCACATACAACTCCCTTCTTTCCTCACCTGCCTCTCACTCCCACTCTGTAACACATGCTGGGGGACAGCCAGCACATCATCTTGTCCTTTCTTAAAACAGTGGCTGAATCTCTGGATGCAGACATTCAGCTCTGGCATTCCCTTTCAATTCTTCTCCATAGATTATAACTTTTGGACTTAAACCACAATATAAAAGATCCATTTGGGACAGTAGTCTAATATAATCTACAACCATACACAGAAAGAAATACTTTCAAGTATCCTAGTATCTGCACAGTATAAGACTGGAGTACTCTAAAAAGTCAGTATCAATAGTAATTTTCTTTTATATTTGTTTGATAAAGAGCTTACCTCGTTGTTTTTCCTTTTTGTATTTTAACATTTCTTTGTTTGTATATCCAGTAGTTCTTAAAATGTCTTCCAAAAACATTTCTTTTACTTCAAATGGTCTTCCCTGTACTAAATAATAGGAGTATTTTAATCAGTCAACTTGCATCTTAGAGGTAACTTGCATAAAAACATGAGATTTTCAAATTAATAAATCTAAATGTTAATCTAAAGGCAATTCCATAGATCAAGTAATCCTCATATTGCCCTTTAAATATAACTTTGATAGACAACTGTTTATTTGCATGTTTTTTCCAATGTTTGCTATTCACTTGTGTGTTTGGCATTATACTAGGTACTAGGAATATAAATGGCAAGTAGAAACAGAGTTCCTCCTGTTCTCCTGAAGCTTAAAGATTGCAGTCCAGCAGGAGAGTCAGACCTTAATCCAGTAATTCAGAACAACCATGTAAAAATAAAGTTGTGAAAAGTCCTACGAGAAAGAAGTACAAGATACCATGACAGTACATAATAGAACTTGAATGAGACAAGAAAAACATCTTCACTGAGAAAAATGAGAACCAAGAGAAGGAGGTAAACAAAATAATTAAGCTACACAGAGAAGAAAGAATGTAATATGAAGAAGGAAAAAAACACAAAACAGTATGCACAAAGGCCCTATGGTGTGAAAGAATATGATGTTCTCAAGGAACTAAAAAGCCAAGCTATTTGGAACATGATGTGAGGAGTGGTATGGAGAGGGGGCTATCGTTCAAGATGAGGCCAAAGAAACAGGTCTTATTAAGGGTTTAGGTCTTTATTCTGGGGTAAAGGTCTTTCAAAGTTTTAAGCTCATGAGAGTTTTTAAATCATAAAAATTTCATTTCAGAAAACAACACTCTGGCTGAAACCTGGGGAATGGATTTAAAAGAGAGCAGAGTAAATGGAACAGACCAGTAGGGGCAATAACAATTGTTCAGGCTGAAGAGAACAATAACCTGAATAAGACTGGTGACAGTAAAAACGGAAGGAGACAGACAAACTCTAGATAGACAGGAAGTAAATCCACAGAACTCAGCATTAGATTAAATATGGAGGAATGATAAGGAAGTGTCAACCACAGCTCTTAAAAGTCTAGCTTAAAAAACTGGATAGAGGAAGATGTCATTCTCTGAGGTTGACAAGGAAAGCTAAAGAAAAACAAGTTGGCTTATAGGAGATGGGGTTTGGTTTTATACATGTCAAATGTTAGTTGCCAAAATGAGCTTCCATTAGCAGATGCATAAATTTTATGTGCCTTCAGTTCAGTTGCTCAGTCGTGTGTGACTCTTGGCGATGCCATGGACTGCAGCATGCCAGACTTCCCTGTCCATCACCAACTCCCAGAGCCTGCTCAAACTCATGTCCATCGAATCAGTGATGCCATCCAACCATCTCATCCTCTGTTGTCCCCTTCTCCTCCTGCCTCTAATCTTTCTCAGCATCAGGGTCTTTTCCAAAGAGTCAGTTCTTCATATCAGGTGGCAAAAGTATTGGAGTTGCAGCTTCAGCATCAGTCCTTCCAATGAACATTCAGGACTGATTTCCTTTAGGATGGACTGGTTGGATCTCCTTGCAGTCCAAGGGACTCTCAAGAGTCTTCTCCAACTCCACAGTTCAAAAGCATCAATTCTTCAGTGCTCAGCTTTCTTTATGGTCCAACTCTCACATCCGTACATGATACTAGAAAAACCATAGCCTTGACTAGACGGACCTTTGTTGGCAAAGTAATGACTCTGCTTTTTAATATGCTGCCTAGGTTGGCCTTATGAACAAAAAGTCCTACAGGTTGTGACTTAGGTGATTTGGTCAATGGTATGATTAACTAAAACAGGCAACACAAAAGAAGCAGATTTTTTATTTATTTTTCATGTTGATGTATGGCAAAACCAATAAAATACTGTAAAGTAATTAGCCTCTAATTAAAATAAATTTAAAATAAAATATATATATTCTTCTTTTATTCTTATTTTTTAAATTTATTTATTTTAGTTGGAGGTTAATTACTTTACAATACTGTAGTGGTTTTTGCCATACATTGATATGAATCAGCCATGCATGTACATGTGTCCCCCATCCTGAAGCCCCTCCCACCTCCCTCCCCATACCATCCCTCAGGGTCATCCCAGTGCACCAGCCCTGAGCACCCTGTCTCATGCATCGAACCTGGACTGGCGATCTGTTTCATATATGATAATAGACATGTTTCAATGCTATTCTCTCAGATCATCCCACCCTTGCCTTCTCCCAGAGTCCAAAAGACTGTTCTATCCATCTGTGTCTCTTTTGCTGTCTCATTTATAGGGTTATCGTTACCATCTTTCTAAATTTCATATATATGTATTAGTATACTGTATTGGTGTTTTTCTTTCTGGCTTACTTCACTCTAAATAATAGGCTCCAGTTTCATCCACCTCATTAGAACTGATTCAAATGTATTCTTTTTAATGGCTGAGTAATATTCCATTGTGTATATGTACCACAGCTTTCTTATCCATTCATCTGCTGATGGACATCTAGGTTGCTTCCATGTCCTGGCTATTGTAAACAGTGCTGCGATGAACATTGGGCTGTATGTGTCTCTTTCAATTCTGGTTTCCTCAGTGTGTATGCCCAGCAGTGGGATTGCTGGGTCGTATGGCACTTCTATTTCCAGTTTTTTAAGGACCCTCCACACTACTCTCCATAGTGGCTGTACTAGTTTTCATTCCCACCAACAGTGTAAGAGGGTTCCCTTTTCTCCAAACCCTCTCCAGCATTTACTGTTTGTTGATTTCTGGATAGCAGCCATTCTGACCGGCGTGAGATGGTACCTCATTGTGGTTTTGATTTGCATTCTTTGCATTCCTCTGATAATGAGTGATGTTGAGCATCTTTTCATGTGTTTGTTAGCCATCTGTATGTCTTCTTTGGAGAACTGTCTGTTTTTGATTGGGTCATTTATTTTTCTGGAATTAAGCTGAAGGAGTTGCTTGTATATTTTTTAGAAAGGATTAGTATTCAGTTAGGGCATATTAGATGTGAACTGCTTATAAACTTCCTAAGTCCAAAGCTCTGGAGAAGAGGTTGAATTAGGAAATAAAGATTCAGGAGTCATCCATATAAGAAAGTAGAAGTCAAGGGCAAGAATGAGATCTTCCAGGGAAACAAACTATGCACTTCCAGTATCAAGTACAGAACAGCATAGAGCAGGAAAGAGAAAAAGCAAAGAAGTCAAAAAAAGAAGGGAAAGGAGGGGAAGGGGAGGGAAAAGAAGAGAGGAAGAGAAAAAAAGAATGGATCATGGGAATAATCCTCAAAAAAAACAATATTTAAGCACCATGCAAAAGAAGCCCACAGAGGAGACCAAGAAAGTACAGGCTATAACACAGAATGAGACTTAGGAAGCAGTGCTGGCAAACAGATGATGGGGATGTGAGCATTTCACAAAAAAAGGGGGAATGATTATGAGAAATACTACAGCAATTTTAAGTAATATTTTTATATAAAATTTGAATAACAGTCTTGGCAATTAAATCAGTTTCAAAACAACACTGTTAAGAATGTATAAATGAATAGCCCCATAAACTTCAGAAATGTGAATCATTTCAGCCTTTTGGAAAAGTAAAATGGCAAAACCATATTATTGTTAAAATTAAAAATAGACATACTTTTTTACTCAACAATTTCACTTTTAAGAATCTATTCTCAGAAATAAGAGCACCTATATATTGGAGAAGGCAATGGCACCCCACTCCAGTACTCTTGCCTGGAAAATCCCATGGAAGGAGGAGCCTGGTAGGCTGCAGTCCATGGGGTCGCTAAGAGTCGGACACGACTGAGTGACTTCACTTTCACTTTTCACTTTCATGCATTGGAGAAGGAAATGGCAACCCACTCCAGTGTTCTTGCCTGGAGAATTCCAGGGACGGCAGAGCCTGGTGGGCAGCCGTCTATGGGGTCGCACAGAGTCGGACATGACTGAAGTGACTTAGCAGCAGTAGCGGCATATATATATATATATATATATATATATACACACACACATATACACACACACATGTATATACATATATATATATAAGAATATATGTATAAGGATGCTCATAACAATGAAGTTTATAGTTGGCAAAAGGAAGGATCCAGGACCAATGTGAATGTCTAAAAATTAAGAAATGGTTAAATAAATCATGGTACATTCATATTAGGAAATATAAAAGCAGCTGTTCACTATAATAAACTACATCCTACATGTTTGAACTGAGGTAAACCATTGAGTAAACACAACTTTTTCAATTTTTGAGAAGAAAATTAAAAAATTTTTTAAAGATTGGTGAAAAAATAAGGTGTGATTAAAGGATAAGGACAAAAGTTCAGTGGCAACATATTCAGAAGTACATGGGAAATAAATATGGGAATACGACTACTCTGTGAAAGAGTCTAGCAATAAAGGTGAAGCTGTGAGACAGAATTTAAAGAGGAATACAAAATTAAAACATATCTCCTTTTAAGACTAGAAAACTGGCTCACTACACAATAACAAAGACTGAAAAAGAGAGGATGAAAATATATAGAGATGACTGATTCAGTACATCTCAGAGAAAACAGAAAAGGATGCCCTATACATCAGAATATTCCTTAATATTTCTATTTCAATAAATAAAATCAAGCCAAAAAATAATTCTTTCATAAAATCCTGAAGAAATCTGATAATTTTACTTACTATATATCACTGGACAGCTCCCAAAATATCTTATAAAAAGATTTACATCTAAGGCAGCACTAGAAAGAATTAGTTTCAAAGTTGGGTGCTTCTGCAGTAAATCTCTTAACTTTGTAAGTAAAAAATCACTAAATCGATCTCTTTCATGAACTTCATCCTGCAGTAAACAAAAACAAACCATGGAACAGTTAAAACATAAAATAAGTGAAGTCTTTAAAACTATGGAGCTGCTGAGTTTCACACTAAATCAAGTTAAATGTGGAAACAGTCAATTAGTGAAATTTGTTTTATGGACAATTTAGAAATACTCAGATATTAACAATCCTCTGTGGGTAACGTATTGCCCTTTTTCCCACAGAATGTTAAACTGCAGAAACTAAAACAAATTCTGAATTAGTACAGTCTAATTTAATATAATTTTAATAAATCTAAAATCTATTTAAATATGCTTCTGTTAGCATCAGGACCAGGTGCATATTGTGGTTTGAATGCAGAGAACTAAAAACTTTCCAAACCTGCTTATCACAAGCTTATAAATCTTAATCTAAGTTTTCTGACACAAACTGGATAAAAGCTTAGAATTCTTTAATAAGGTGCTAATTCATCTACTTATTTCATCAGCAGCTAGTTAAAATAACAGGATAACCAGGAAGTTAACTGACTTCAAGTATTCTCCTAAGATATGGAAGAGAAAATAGATGACTAAGCACAGAGAAAAAAAGAAAACTTTCACTATTCTGGAGACTCTTGAAATACATGTATCATTTTTATACATAAAAAGCACTTTTTTACAAAGCTATCTATTTTCACTCATGAAAACTGATGGCAAGAATATCTTTATTTAATACAAATATTTATTTCTAATAATTATGGAAAATAAAAAGTAACTTGATTAGAAGAGCCTGTTTTAAAAAAAAATTGGTTCTCACATATATCCTATTCTAAAATCTTAATTAGCTATTTAAATTTAAATATCTTACCACAATAACATGTGTCACAGTTGACAATGTACTATCTCCTGCCATCAGTGTACGAAGCAGTACCCCATTGGTGCAAAATGTCAGAAGTGTCTTTGGAGAAACCCTTTAAAAAAAAAATGTATAATAACAAATCTTTTATACAATTAAAACATGGCCCTATTAAAATGCAAGTAGCCTTAGTATTTTAGTAAGTATTACTAACATAACAGTGTACTGGTTCAGTTCAGTTCAGTCCAGTTCAGTTGCTCAGTCATGTCCGACTCTTCGCAACCCCATGGACCACAGCATGCCAGTCTTTCCTATCCATCACCAACTCCCAGAGTTCACTCAAACTCATCTCCACTGAGTCGGTGATGCCATCCAACTACCTAACCATTTGTTGTCCCCTTCTCCTCCTGCCCTCAATCTTTCCCAGCATCAGGGTCTTTTCAAATGACTCAGCTCTTCACATCACATGGCCAAAGTATTGGAGTTTCAGCCTCAACATCAGTCCTTTCAATGAACACTCAGGACTGATCTCCTTTAGGATGGACTGGTTGGATCTCCTTGCAGCCCAAGGGACTCTCAAGAGTTTTCTCCAACACCACGGTGTAAAAGCATCAATTCTTTGGCACTCAGCTTTCTTTATAGTCCAACTCTCACATCCATACATGACTACCAGAAACCAAAGCCTGATCAGATGGACCTTTGTTGGCAAAGTAATGTCTCTGCTTTTTAACATGTTCTCTAGGTTGGTCATAACTTTCCTTTCAAGGAGTAAGCATCTTTTAATTTCATGGCTGCAGTCACCATCTGCAGTGATTTTGGAGTCCCCAAAAATAAAGTCAGCCACTGTTTCCACTGTTTCCCCATCTATTTGCCAAGAGATGGGACAGGATGCGGTGATCTTCGTTTTCTGAATGTTGAGCTTTAAGCCAACTTTTTCACTCTCCACTTTCACTTTCATCAAGAAGCTCTTTAGTTCTTCTTCACTTTCTGCCATAACGGTGGTGTCATCTGCATATCCGAGGTTATTCATATTTCCCCTGGCCATCTTGATTCCAGCTTGTGCTTCTTCCAGCCCAGCGTTTCTCATGATGTACTCTGCATATATGTTAAATAAGCAGGGTGACAATATACAACCTTGACATACTCCTTTTCCTATTTGGAAAGGGAAGTCTGTTGTTCCATGTCCAGTTCTAACTGTTGCTTCCTGACCTATATACAGATGTCTCAAGAGGCAGGTCAGGTGGTCTGGTATTCCCATCTCTTTCAGAATTTTCCACAGATTATTGTGATCCACATAGTCAAAGGCTTTGGCATAGTCAATAAAGCAGAAATAGATGTTGTTCTTGAACTCTCTTGCTTTTTCCATGATCCAGCAGATGTTGGCAATTTGATCTCTGGTTCCTCTGCCATTTCTAAATCCAGCTTGAACATCTGGAAGTTCACAGTTCACATATTGCTAAAGCCTGGCTTGGAGAATTTTGAGCATTACTTTACTAGAGTGTGAGATGAGTGCAATTGTGCGGTAGCTTGAGCATTCTTTGGCATTGCCTTTCTTTGGGATTGGAATGGAAACTGACCTTTTCAATCCTGTGTCCACTGCTGTGTTTTCCAAATTTGCTGGCATATTGAATGCAGCACTTTCACAGCATCATCTTTTAGGACTTGAAATACCTCAACTGGAATTCCATCACCTCCACTAGCTTTGTTCAGAGGGATGTTGCTTAAAGCCCACTTGACTTCATATTCCAGGATGTCTGGCTCTAGGTGAGTGATCACACCATTGTGATTATCTGGGACATGAAGATCTTTTGTTACAGTTCTGTGTATTCTTGGCACCTCTTCTTAATATCTTCTGTTAGGTCCATAACGTTTCTGTCCTTTATTGAGCTCATTTTTGCCTGAAATGTTCCGTTGGTATCTCTAATTTTCTTGAAGAGATCTCTAGTCTTTACCATTCTATTGTTTTCCTCTATTCTTTGCACTTATCACTGAGGAAGGCTTTCTTATCTCTCCTCGCTATTCTTTGGAACTCTGCATTCAAATGGGTATATCTTTCCTTTTCTCCTTTTCCTTTCACTTCTCTTCTATTCACAGCTATTTGCAAGGCCTCCTCAGACAGCCATTTTGCTTTTTTGCATTTCTTTTTCTTGGGGATGGTCTTGATCCCTGTCTCCTGTACAATGTCACAAACCTCTGTCCATAGTTCTTCATGCACTCTATCAGATCAAGTCCCTTAAATCTATTTATCACTTCCACTGTATAATTGTAAGGGATTTGATTTAGGTCATACCTGAATGGTCTAGGGTTTTCCCTACTTTCTTCAATTTACGTCTGAATTTGGCAATAAGGAGTTCATGATCTGAGCCACAGTCAGCTCCTGGTCTTGTTTTTGCTGACTGTATAGAGCGTCTCCATCTTTGGCTGCAAAGAATATAATCAATCTGATTTCAGTGTTGGCCATCTCGTGATGCCCATGTGTAGAGTCTTCTCTTGTGTTGTTGGAAGAGGGTGTTTGCTATGACCAGTATGTTCTCTTGGCAAAACTCTATTAGTCTTTGCCCTGCTTCATTCTGTATTCCAAGGCCAAATTTGCCTGTTACTCCAGGTGTTTCTTGACTTTCTACTTTTGCATTCCAGTCCCCTATAATGAAAAGAACATCTTTTTTGGGTGTTAGTTCTAGAAGGTCTTGTAGGTCTTCATAGAACCATTCAACTTCAGTTTCTTCAGCATTACTGGTCAGGTCATAGACTTGGATTACCGGGATACTGAATGGTTTGCCTTGGAAATGAAGAGAGATTTTTTTGTCATTTTTGAGATTGCATCCATTACTGCATTTTGGACTCTTTTGTTGACTATGATGGCTACTCCATTTCTTCTAAGGGATTCTTGCCCACCGTAGTAGATATAATGGTCATCTGAGTTAAATTCACCCATTCCAGTCCATTTTAGTTTGCTGGTATACATGTAGTGTATTGGTACATATATACATTTAGTGTACTGGTATACATGCTTTGTTAACAAAGTTATATGAAATACATATTTTATGTTTGATAATATCACAAATTATTACTAACAGCCTTTTATTAATTATTTTGTTAAAGAGTCCAAAGAGATAGTTTTTAAGATCTGAAACATTTTTAACTTGAGGATAAGATTATATCATAAATGAGATCAGCTTTTTGAATCATTATACCAAAATAATTATGAGCAAAGAAACAGTACTACTTGTCAAGCAGGCACTACTAAGTACTACTATTATCAGTAACAATAATTCAGTCACTAGCACTTATTGAGTGCTTTTGTAAACTTCACATCAAACTTGTGCTCTAGATGCTTTCAATAACCACACACTACAGATGAGGAAGCTCAGGCTCAAAGAGATGGTACAACTTGCACTTTATCATTAAACTATGAAACAGGATTTCTTTTCAAACTATTTATTTATTGAAAACCTCAATAAGTTTAGACATGACCTCAATGTTCTGTTCGCACTTACCTGAAGCAAAATGACCACCTCATTTTTCAACTAACACATTCTCTGCTGGCTGCTAAGTCACGTCAGTCATGTCCGACTCTGTGTGACCCCACAGACAGCAGCCGACCAGGCTTTCCCATCCCTGGGATTCTCCAGGCAAGAACACTGGAGTGGGTTGCCATTTCCTTCTCCAATGCATGAAAGTGAAAAGTGAAAGTGAAATCGCTCAGTCGTGTTCAACTCAGCGATCCCATGGACTGCAGCCTACCAGGCTTCTCCATCCATGGAAGTTTCCAGGCAAGAGTACTGGAGTGGGTCGCCAGTGCCTTCTCCAAACATATTCTCTATGTTTAGTGAAATGCAAATATTTAGTCTTTTCTAAGAATGATAAAAGGTAACAGGTGAATTGTCTTTACCTGCTTTCTAAACGGATCTGATATCCAATTGTTTGACCAATCCTTTCTCTCCTTTCTGCAGCAACTCTTTCAGCCACAGCAATAGCTGCTAAGCGTCTTGGTTGAGTACAAAATATACGGCAGGGAATACCATTTTTAAAGCAATCATCTAAAAGGAACTGAGGAATCTGAAAGAAATTTTAAAGTACTATAAGATGACATAACTGTATATCCAGAAAATCCATGTCAACTGAAAAATCATTAGAACTAAAAAACTTATGTAACAGGTCCAAACATTAAAAAAAACACACACACACTTTTCATGTTAACTGCTAATAATCAGCTGCTGCTGCTGCTGCTACTGCTAAGCTGCTTCAGTTGTGTCTGACTCTGTGGGACCCCATAGACAGCAGCCCACCAGGCTCCACTGTCCCTGGGATTCTCCAGGCAAGAACACTGGAGTGGGTTGCCATTTCCTTCTCTAATGCATGAAAGTGAAAGTGAAGTCGCTCAGTCAGGTCCGACTCTTAGCGACCCCATGGACTGCAGCCTACCAGGCTTCTCCGTCCATGGGATTTTCCAGGCAAGAGTACTGGAGTGGGGTGCCATTGCCTTCTCCAATGTAAAAAGTGTAATTTAGAAAGATTTTGTTCACAAGAGAAACTAAAACATTTAAAAACAAAAGTATAAAGAAACAGTTAAGGTTTACATGAAAAAGATTATAAAACACTGCTGAAAAACATAAAAGATGGGAATACACTAAAAAAATATGACATATTCCTGGGCAGGAATAATCAATATTGCAAAAATATCAATTCTCTCCAAAATATCCTATAAAGTCAATGAAATAAAATTCTGTTGGAATCTTTTAAATAGTGAAAATTATAAAGAAATCAGAAATAGCCTAATACCAGGACAGCAAACACTCTTCTACAATTAAATTCAAACAGGTCAAAAAGATTTAAAAAATAAGGTAAAAGTCTTGCCAAGCCCTACCATTACCAACAGTCCTCTTCACAAAAGTAACTACGTTAAGTTTCTCATAAACTCTTTTGGGGGGAAAATATGCTTATACAACTTAAAATATTTGTGTATATAAACAGGTTTTTATTCACACAAAGTCATTATTATATTTAATGTTTGTAATCTGTTGATGTCACTTAACAACATATCAGATCTACCTAATCTATTTTAACAGCTGCACACCTAATCTATTTTAACAGCTGCACAAGCCATCTAATAATTTAACAAATATGACTACATATAAAGTAACGTCCAGCTTTTTTAGGTTTGTTATTATTGATGTTGTTGCTTGCTATAAAGAACACTGTAGTGAGCATCTATCCTCAAATACTTTTGCAAAACAAAAATATGCTGAGTCAAAGAGTATATAAATTTAATTTTCATAAAAATGATCAATCAGCCCTTCAAAACAATTTATACTTTTATCAAAAGAGCAGAAGATGCTGTTTTCTCATTACCTATGCAAATGCTGGATTTCATGAATTTTTAAATTGCAGCCAAACTAGTAGTTTAAAAACTATAATTATGTTTACTTTGTATATGTAGTATAATTTGATGCAAAACTATCACATGAAGTAAAATATTTTTTCTTCTATAAACAACAAAGTAGAAACAAACCTGTGTAGTCTTTCCAGATCCAGTTTCTCCTACAATCAAAACTACTTTATTTTCCTTAATTATTTTAACAATTTCCTCTTGTTTTTCAAACACTGGCAGAGATTGTCTGAAAGAATCAAATTCAGATTCTCCTCTTTTTACTGGAATCTGAGGTATGCCGTTGTTGAGTCGCCCACTTGTCTTGCTCATTTCCCGATTTTCTTTGAAAATGAATAAGAGAACGAAAAAAAAAATGTATATCAACAATACAGTTAAAAACATAAGTAATTAATACCTTCTAAGTGTTTCTTCTCTACTCAGTCAACATAAAATTAGCAAGCAATGCCTCAGCTGCTTTACTCCTACACAATATTCTTCGAGAACATTTTACACATTTTGATATCAATTAGAAGGCAAATTTCTCAGAAGTATTCCTAGTGTATAATGTTTTAAAATGAACAAAAATCATTAAAAATAAAATCCAATAAAATCCTAAAATGATTCTCAAACTTGTTTCTATCAATTAGAACAAAATTTTAGAGTAGGAAACAATATACATTATACTTGTAAAGTCTATTGCATGCAGTATGAAAAGACGTATGAAAAAGAAAAAACGCCTCTTGAAATCAGCATGTAAGATTATGTGATCAAACAGAATAACATGTAAATTTAAGGCCTTAATGCTTAACAAATCTCCTAATTGTGCATTTTAGCCAACATCTATATTTAAGCAGATAGGAACAAAAAAGGCATGATGTGTTTTATATTCTTCACATAACAAAATATTTCTGTGTGAATGTATTTTTATTAATAAAACTCCTTGATAGCTAGGACCATGCATTTTCTACATTCTGCAAACCTACTTTACAAATAGAAACTCTGTCATTGAAGATAATAAAAGAAATAAACTTCTCATTAGGAAAATTATTTTTCCAAACAGTAAAATTATAACTTCACTTTATAACCTAAATATATATATTTATCTACCTCTGAGCAAGTTAATATACTGAAGATTCTGTCCTATCTCTTCCCAGAAGCTGAAGCCCTAATTCAAAATTCCATTCATAGTGTATCATGGCAGCATAATACATAATAGTAAAGTCCAGATCGTGGAGTCAAACCTCAGCTCTGCAGTTTACTAGCTGATTGAGTGGCCTTGAACAAATTATTAAACTTCTCTGAGCCCAGTTTCTTCACGTGTGAAATAGGGGAAATTCTTACCTTGGAAGGGTTGCCATAAGGCTCTATAATCAAGTTTACTATGCTGTCCAGCACACAATAAGTGCTCAATAAATGGTTAGCTATTACTGTAACATGCAAAAAAAGAAACAAAAACAAAAACCCTGTCTAACTTAATGACATGCCTTAACACTGCATTTCATTACAAAATTTTTACAAATTCTAATCATTTCAAACAAACTTATTCACAATGAGAAATCTTACTTAATGTTGTTTTAAAATGTTAAAAATGTTTTAATGTTAAGTGGAAAAAGAATAGTCATTCAATAAAAGGATAAACAAGGAATCTCCCCAGAAAATACATACCAGCTTCAACAGCAAACACATTTCCTCTTTCTGTTTTAGGCAGAAGTTCAGTACGCTCTTTATTGGTGACAGGAAATCTCTGAATTAGGCTCCTAACAGCATGTTTTGTATTATGAGTCAAATTACAGGTCATCATTGCATGAGCTGTTTCTGATCCATCTTTCTTCTTCACAGTTAGGTATCTATTTGCTCCCTTTCTGAATATTAATAAAAATCATTTATTTACTATATAAGTCAATTTGTTCACATATGATGTATGGCTACTTAGAAAACATGTCTCAAGCAAAACATTGAAAAAGATAAAAATGCTTTGAGATAAAATGCTGAAAATCTCCAAAAAATCCAGTAAAGAGGAATTGAGTGCTAAAGAGGCCACAAGACCATTTTCAATTAAAATTTCAAAATGCTGCAAATCCAATTTTAATCAGCAAAAAAGGCTTACTTACCCTTAAAGTTTGTCTTAGCAGGCTTCATGGTGGATGAAACATCACCAACTAATACATGCTGGGAAATATACAGAGGGATAAAATCAATTTGAACAGCAGAATCTAAAAATGATAATGAAAATGCCACAGTGGTCCAGTTATGACAGTGATCCAGACTAATATATCCCACTGAGTGTTTTCCCAGTATGCTGGTAATGTCACACTCCCATGAAAAACCTGTTAAGAAAGCCAAGTTTAGTGGGTGAACAAAAAAAATCAGCATTATTGATAAGCATTTTCAGATGTATACTGGAAAAAAAAATAAAAAGAAATCTTTCAAAGTTTACGACTCCAGCTTTTGATTATAAGGTAATGATGATTTATAACTGTTCTCAAGTTACTAGATTCTTCAATGAGTCCTAATTATATTTTTGATGACTTCTGTAGCTTTAAGAGTACTAAGTACAATGTCACACACAAAGGAAGTCCTCAGATGTATCTTGAAGGATTTAATAATACATGTCTATAATCTTGTACAATGTAGTATTGGTAAAGAGCTCAGGCTCTGAAAGCACATGGACTTGGATTTGAATCCTACCTCTACCACTTACTAGCTGTGCGACCACAAGCAAATTATGTAATAGCTCTGAGCCTAAGATGATGATGATGATACCTGCCTCAAAGAACTATTAACATGATTAAATAAGATAATGCATAAAGGGCAGTATCTGTTACTGTGTACATACTAAATATAATAAATGAAAGCAATTATTATAGCCAGGAAAAAATATCATTTCTTATACTAAAAAGTTAACCAAAACTTTATAAGAACATTTTTACAATTTGTTAATGCCACTATCACCTTACAAAAATGAGCAACAAAGCCACAAATACAATGAAAAGGACATGTATAATTTTTCTAATTCTCATTAGATTTAAAATTTTTTCAACAATACCTTCACTATAGAATGACATGAAACTGAAGATTAACCTATACAGTTTTAGCTATCTAAGTCTTCTAAGTCTTGGTCTTCAATTTACCAAGATTTTTAATTTCTGAAAATTCCTCAATGAATTATAACCTTTCTATGCCATCATCTACTCCTGAACAAGCACTTAGTGATGCTTCAATGATGACATAAAGATGAACTTATTAAAATTTAATCTATAAATTTTAGTCAATTCCATGGTAAATCAGAATTATTGGATTCTAGAGATGTTCTCCGCAGTAGGTTCTTTTCCCATCAGTCACTCATTCCCCTTCTCTCCCATTTACTTCATAAAATTTTAACTACAGAAGGCCAGAAGTGTGCTGAAATGAGCACTAGAGCAAGAGTCACTAGAACACAAGAGGCCTGTGTTCACTTTCAAGTAACAATGTGATCAAAAATAAATTAATTTACTTCTCTGACACAGTAGAACCATTAATTTTAAAATCTCGAATATGTCTATCAGTTCCAAGATGTTTTAATTTTCTCAAAAATCGTCTCAGCAAAGTTTTCTAGATTTTACTTTTAATTCTCTTTTATTCAATCATTCATCATATACTGAATACCTACTGTATGCCAGGGACTATGCTAGAGGCCAGGATTACAAAGTTGAGGAAAATACACTTTTTCCTCTGTAAGCTCACAACTAAATTAACAGGTTAGATTGAAACTTTCCCAACACAGATTGCCTAATAATCATACAGAATTAATGTATAAGAATGAGCTTCCCTGGTGGCTCAGTGATAAAGAGGAGATGCAGGATATGCCACTCTGATCCCTGCGTCAGAAAGATCCCCTGGAGAAGAAAATGGCAACCTACTCCAGCATTCTTGCCTTGAAAATCCCATGGACAGAGGAGCCTGGTGGGCTACAGTCCATGGGGTTGCAAAAGACAACAAAACAATGTATAAAAATAACTCATATTAAGCAGTGGGAATACTTAGCCACTACCATTTAAAATTTACTAAATTTGGTTTGAACATAGATGGTGGACAGAAAGATAATACCAACTTGCTAGTTTTTGTTTTAGTAAAAAATTCTACTTGTCAATATTAGTGCTTTTCCTATACCATTCAACACCACAGTAGCACTGATATACAATTCAAAAATTAGTGAAATTTTGGCAAAATATTCACTTGTTATTGTGCAGATGAAAACATTCTATACAGCAGTTGTCTTAGGTAAATTAATACAATAAAATTTCATTCCATGATTTCATTCCAGAATAACACACTACCATGAAAATCTAGTAGTCCCTTCACAAAGCAAAATTAACTAGAAACTACCTGCAAAATGTGGAAAAGATGCTAGATAAGTGAAGTTTTAAAAGTTTTTTAAAACACAAGAAGTTTTAAAAATATAGTAACATGCAAGCCACATATGTCATATTTAAGTATAAATGGACTGAAAGTACAGGTAAGAACATTGTAACTTCTAACTTTTCAAAGGGAAAAGTAATCATACGTTATAATGAAGTTCTGATATTTCCATAGCTTCTTCCTTTTAAAGAAATGATGATATAACTAATCTAATTTGATACAATTTTAATATTAATAAATTGTGGTGACCCAAGGATGAAAGAGCAGATAAAACTAAGGAGGGCCTTGGAATGTAGGAACAGAAAAACCAGACCCTTATTGTCCTTCCCTACCACACCAATGTTGTAACTATTAACGAATTTCGGGTCCTCCTGAGCAGTATAACCTGTCTCCCCTTCTCCCTGCAAGACCCCTATTCTGTTCCTTGTGCCCTGGTTATAAAAATAGACCAAGGACCTGTTCAATGTCCATTCTCCCTTGGGCCATCCCGCTGTTCTAACAGCATCCTCCACTCTAATAAACTTTATTTCCCTCTCATTCTGTCTCATGTCTAGAAATTCTTTTCCAACACGCACATGGACCATGACATAAATGTTGCATTTACATAGAATGTTACTGAATAATTTACCTCAAATACAACCATACAGCTATTTCCCACTTTACAAACCTGAGAACAGTTTACAAATCTGCTGAAGAGCCAAAATCTGAAATCACTACTTAAAAGTTCTCAGCCACCAAGGAATTAATGTCTCTATACAAAGATTCAAAGTCTTCCCTCATAGCTCAGTTGGTAAAGAACCCACCTGCAATGCAGGAGACCTTGGTTCGATTCCCGGGTTGGGATGATCCCCTGGAGAAGGGACAGGCTACCCACTCCAGTACTCTGGCCTGGAGAATTTCATGGACTATATAGTCCATGGGGTCGCAAAGAGTCAAGCACAACTGAGCAATTTTCACTTCACTTCACAAAGATAATACACATTTGTTTAATGTCTAGCAAATACTTAATTTCATTTCCCTTTAATCTGTACTTGCACTAGGCAGATAGAGGGTCTTCCCCAATGGCTCAGCAGGTAAAGAATCCACCTGCAGTGCAGGAGACACAGGAGACGCCAGTTCAATCCCTATGTCAGGAAGATCCCCTGGAGTGGGAAATGGCAACCCACTCCAGTATTCTTGCCTGGAAAATCCCATGGAGAGAGGAGCCTGGTGGGCTACAGTCCAACGAGTGGCAGAGTCAGACACCACTGAGCGACTAAGCACAGGCAGACAGATGCAAAGACCTAACTCCAAACCATTTTATCTTCAATACTGCAATACAAATATACAAATTTATTGAAATTTATACCACACAAATCTGTACTTTTTATGATTAGCTCAGAAATAATAAACTGAGTTAATTTTGTCACTAAACACAATTATTTCCATGTCATGCTCACTATGTTTATGACAATTTTTTTTTTCTTTTTGTGACTTAATGGACTATAAACAACTTAGAAATGAGCATTATCTAATATTTCTCTCTTAACTACTCATAGTTCCTAAAACATTGCAATGAATTCACTACAAACAACAAAAATTAATTAGCTAAACACTAACTATGTTTGATTGTTGGCTCTGCCACTTGCTAGCTGTGTGAACTTGGGAAAACTAATATCTCCAAGCTTGACTTGCCTCATCTGTTATATAGGAACCAGGTATTAAAAAAGTAGAACCTACCATACAAGAATGTTGAGGATCAAATGATAATTTACTTAAAGCACCTAGCACAATGCCTGTCACACAAGAGCACTTAATAAATGTTAGCTACTGTTACTATTATTTCTGTACATCACAGGGTTTTAATGGATTTCCAAAACTTCACTAACAGGCTTCCTCACTTTTAACCCAATTTTCTTATTTTAGCTAGGGGAAGAGAGGGGGAGTGCAGCATTCAATCTTCTAGGGCAAAAGGTAAGGGAGGCAATAATTAAAATCTGAAAGGGAGGTCTTGTTGTAGGGTGAGAAAAATACTTGCATGCGTGCCTGCATGTGTGTGTGCTCAGTCGTTAAATTATGTTGGACTATTGTGACTCCATGTCCCACCAGGCTCCACTGTCTAGAGGATTTCTCAGGCAAGAATGCTGGAGTGGGTTGTCATTTCCTCCTCCAGGGGATCTTCCCATGCCAGGGATCGAAACAGCATCTCCTGTATATCCTGCATTGGCAGGCAGATTCTTTACCACTGAGCCATCTGGGAAGCCTAAGCAAAATACTTGGATACCTATTAAGCAGCACCTTCAGCAATCACAAGACTGTACTTGGAAAACCTGCTTTCTTATACTTTATATCTATTCTCTCTACAAGGTTTTAACAAATTTACTTTGTAAGTTTCATTTTATCTAACTTGGACTAAGAGGAATAGGAAACAATTTTGTTTTATTCATGAACAAATTAAAGACTCAGAAAAGTGTGCTCTTAGAACCAAAACAGTGATACCAGTTCAGGAAAAATGAAACAAATTATAAGGAGGTAAAATCCGGGGTATGGGAATATTTGACTGGAATTTCTAAGAAAGCATAAGGATATAGTAAAGAACACAAAACAAGTGCTATTCTAACAAGAGTATTTTTACCAAAAGGTGAACAGTTATTAAAAAAAAAAAAATCAATTCAAAGTAAATTCAACTCTCTAAAAGGAGATGAAAAACAAAATCCAACACACATAGCTTCATTTCAAAAGAAAGGATAGTAAAAAAAAAAAAAAAGTGATCAGAAAAACAACTGTAAATTATCACACAGTAATTCTGCAATCTGTTTTTAAAACTCAAGTAAGAAGCTCAAAATAAACTGCAGGATCACAGAATCTCAACTACCACAAAGAGATTAACTCTTTCATTGTTTTACATTAAAAAAACAAAACAAAACTGGCATTTAAAGTTAAGGGACATGATCAAACTAAAGAATGAAGCACTGAGAGACTGGGAGTAGAATCTAGGTTTCTTGCCCTTTTCTTCATACCTCTCAAATAGGTATAATGGAACCATAATACCAGGCACAAAAGAAAAAAAAAAGAGAAAGAGAGAGAAAGACTAATTTGCTAAATTAACAAAGTTAATTCTAGATTAAAAAAAAAAGATCTTTACTCAGGAGTGAACATAAGTTCCATTTTATTTAATCATTTCTAATCATCAGCTTTGTGACTTGGTATGAAAGAAAACAACAAGCATGTGTTCCAAAGCATACCATTATAGTACAGTAGCTTTGAAAGAGATAAGTTCTGTTAATAATTGTATTTATTATTTTAAGGTTATCCATTCTTCAAGGAAAAAAAAAGAGTTTTGGTTTCTATAAAAAAAGAAAATATCTTTCTGAATGCAATCAACTTCAACTTTTAAACCATTTTACTAACATCTTAAAATTTACCTTCTTCCCCCACTCTCTCCAACCAGGGAAAACAAAAAAAAGGGGATAGGAAGAAAAGCAAAGAGCTGAGTTTGGTACAAACATAAATCAGATCTTCTATATACAATATAATTAAGGATGTGAATCTAAAATGGTTTAACTATTTAGTCAAAAACCTTTCTCTTTTTCAGTAAAGTTTTTTTAATTAAGAAAAGTTATCAGCTTACCCTTTACTTTTAGAAACCAAACCAAGAGACTGACTCAATCGATGAATAAAGGCTCTTTCTGTACTGGTCAAAGAAGAAGGAAATTCCATTTCTATATGGAAAAAAAAAAACCCACAATGCATCATTTACTTGATAGGCAAATTTCTTTCAAGGTATTTCAGTACACATATATTTATAAAATTTGAAAAAATCATATAAGCATATAATCACATTTACCACATTTTATGTGAAAAGTCGATACAGGTATACCTCAGTGAGATTTTGGGTTTGGTTCCAGACTCTTGCAATAAAACAAATATAATAAAAAATAATAAAGCAAGTCATACAAATTTTTTCGGTTTCCAGGGCCTATGCTAGTTTGTTCCTGGCCCTATTTATGGTTACACTAAAAGACTCTGATGCTGGGAGGGATTGGGGGCAGGAGGAGAAGGGACGACAGAGGATGAGATGGCTGGATGGCATCACTGACTCGATGGACGTGAGTTTGAGTGAACTCCGGGAGTTGGTGATGGACAGGGAGGCCTGGCGTGATGCGATTCATGGGGTCGCAACGAGTTAGACACGACTGAGCGACTAAACTGAACTGAACTGAACACTATAGTCTATTAAATGTGCAATAGCATTATGTATTAAAAAACAATGTATACACAGTAATTTAAAAATACTTTATTGATAAAATATGCTAACCATCATTCGACAACAGAGAATTGTCACAAACCTTCAACTGTTTAAAAAAGAAAAAACTATTTAAAAAATCTGCAAAGTACAATAAAATGTAATAATCAGATATACCTGTACTAATTAACCACTTAATGTCTACCAGAATTCTGGTATCAGTAACACTTAAACCTAAATATGATAAAGGACTCTGATGTTCACCAAAGATTACTACTCTTACTTGTGCTGAAATCTTGAGCTCCTATAAAAACTGACGAAGTTTACTATCTTAACTTACTTGTTTATTAACAAAATGCTTATTTCCTTCAATGATGAGGTATGCTCAAGAATTTTGAACGCTCAGCATCAGATTCCATTGTCTTTGCCTTCAAAACTGCACAGAATTCATATTTTACTATCTCAGACTGGATATGTTGCATATTTCTGGGGCTTCATATCTGTTTTCTTCTTCTTTTTTTTTTTTTAAGACGCTTTTAATTAAGCTTCCGGAGTAAGGGGGTCTTGTATTTAGACCACCAAATCAGAATGAGCACTTAATATATGCTGTACTGATCACAGGTCGACTGCTGATTCTGCGCTGTGTGACTCAAGTCGCTTTCTAACCTTAAGAGGTGTGGAAGATGCTTTGTCTACCAGGAGTTTAACTCCTTTTTTTAAAACTATTTAATAGAGTGATGCTTCCAGGATTTAAGCAAAGGACTGCATGTTGCCACTTCATTTATCTGAACCGTTTCCTTCCGCTTCTCTACTTCCTTAACTCAAACTAAACCTGCTGCTGCTGCTGCTGCTGCTAAGTCGCTTCAGTCGTGTCCGACTCTGTGCGACCCCATAGACGGCAGCCCACCAGGGTACCCCGTCCCTGGGATTCTCCAGGCAAGAACACTGAAGTGAGTTTCCATTTCCTTCTTCAACGCATGAAAGTGAAAAGTGAAAGTGAAGTCGCGCAGTCGTGTCCGACTCTTTGCGACCCCATGGACTGCAGCCTACCGGGCTCCTCCGTCCACGGGATTTTCCAGGCAAGAGTACTGGAGTGGGGTGCTAAACCTACCTCGATTTAGAAAAAAGAAAAAAAAGCAGGGGCTAAACAACACCTAAGAGTTGTGGCAAAGCTACCGGAAGCCCTCTCCCTAGGGAAAGAAATGCCTCCTGCTACGGAGCAACCTGATTTTTTCGTTTTCGGACCCCACGAAGGGTCCCGAAACTTGGCTGACCCGCAGGACTCTGCGGCTCCTCGCAGCCCAGGAGAGGGCGACCACGCCGGCCTCTGCCCCCCGCCCGGGCCGGGCCGTCTTCCCTCCCACGCGTGAGGCAGCCCCTGCCCACCGAGGGGCCGGGCTTCCGGGAGGTGGGGCAGCCGGCGGGGTCCCTGTCAGGAACCTCACCTCTCTGGTCCCCATAGCGGAAGCGCTCCAGAGCGATATTGACTGCGATCTTCACCTCCTCGTCTATACGAATGTCCTTCAGCCCCTTGGCACGGCCGCCGCCCCCAGGGCAACAGGGCGCGGGGCCGCCTCCGCCCCCACCGGGAGCCGGGGGCCGCGGGGAGACGCTGCTCGGCCTAGACATGGCCCTGAGGAGACGTTCTCCCCGCGATAGAGCGGCCAGGCCTGCCGGCTGACAGCCAACGACCGCGAGCCTGGGCCTCTCGGGCGCTGGCTGGGGCCGGACGGCTTCACAGGCGGCCTGCACTGCGCAGGGAGCACCAGAAAGAAGCCCTCGGTCTCCACAACAGCCGGCGAAGTGCCGGCGCCAGTGAAGCTCCAGCCCGGCGAACAGCGCGGCCGTGATGACGTCACCGGAGCCGGCGCCCGTGACCTCAGCGCGCAGGCCGCCCAGGCCTGGGGGCGCTGCACCCCAGTCTCCAGCTCGACAGCTGTGTTTCTCCCCGTTGTCTCCGGTCTTCAGCTACACCCTCACCGAGGGGCCCTTATTCGATCCCTATGTGGTTAAATCCTTTGTTAACTCATCCAATAAGCATGTGTGGGCTCTTACTCTGTGTCCTAGATATACATTGGGAAACCGGAGAGAAGGAGTTCCTGCCCTCAAGGAGTTTGCGTTCTATTGGGGGTAGTGTTGCCAGATTTAGTAAACAAAAATACAAGATGCCCCGTTTATTTGAATGTCAGATAAAGAACAAAATTTTAGTATAGGGCTTTCCCATGCAATATTTGGAAGCACACAGACTGAAGAACTCCCTGGGCTTCCCTAATGGCTCAGACTATAAAGAATCTACCTGGGATGCAGGGGGTTTGATTTCTGGCTTGGGAAGATACTCTGGGGAAGGGAATGTCTACCCAGTACAGTATTCTTGCCTGTAGAATTCCGGGGACAAAGGAGCCTGGCCAGCTAGTGTTTAGTTGGACACAATTGAGAACACAAGAATACTAGGAGTAAAGAATTACTCAATATCTGAAATGCAAATTCAACTGAGCGGCCTTATTTGGCAACCCTAGACGGGAAAAACAGGCACTAACCAAAAAAATGATTAAATGGTAGTTGTAAGTGTTATGTGAGGTAATGGAATAGGAAGATGGAACCTTCAGGCTGCGAAGTCAAGGAAGATTATGAGAATGTCCGTTTACATTTATACAGTTACACTAACACAAACCTAAACCCAGCCACACTGCTTCCACTCTGGTCTTCCTATTATCCATTATCCAGAAAGCAAGTAGAATGATCTTTTTAAAAACACATTGAAAAGATCTTGGTTCTCAGTATCTTTGAGTTCCTTATCCACTGTTTCAACCAACCACTAAACCAAAAAATTTTTTTCAATTCAGAAAGTTCCAAAGAGCAAAGCTTGAATTTACTATGAATTGCAACTATGTACACAGTATTTATATCCTATTAGGTACTGTATGTGATTTAGAGATGATTCTAAGTATATAACAGGATGTGTATAGGTTATATGCAAATATTACTATTATTTTAAGGGCTTCCCTTATAGCTCAAGTTGGTAAAGAATCTGCCTGCAATGCAGGAGACCCTGGTTTGATTGCTGTGTCCGAAAGATCCCCTGGAGAAGGGATAAGCTACCCTCTCCAGTATCGTTGGACATTCTTTTTGGCTCAGCTGGTAAGAAATCAGCCTGCAATGCAAGAGACCTGGATTGAATCCCTGGATTGGGAAGATCCCCTGGAGAAGGGAAAGGCTACCCACTCCAGTATTCTGACCTGGAGAATTCCAGGACTGTATAGTCCATGGGGTCACAAAGAGCCAAACACGGCTGAACAACTTTCACTCACTGCCATTTTATATAAGGGACTTGGATTTTTGTATCCTCAAGGCCTCCTGGAACCAATGCCTACAGACAGAGAGAAAACTGTACAAGCCAAGTAGGATAACATCCCTACACAAAGCACTGTTATCAGTCCCCACTGCAACTCTAAAATACCCTCATTTCCTTACTAAGACCCTTAAAACTCTACATGATCTGGCATCTGTCTACCCCCATAAGGCTCATCTGTGACCATTCTCATCCTCACAGTGCTCAAATGCACTGATTCATTCCTGTCCCTTGAACATATCAAGCTCATTACTATCAGGGAAACTTTCCACTTGAACAGTTTCCTCCTGCACATGACAGTCTCCCTCCCAATACTTCATATGGATGCCTCTTTCTCATTATTAAAGCCATCATCATTATCCCTTATCTAGATAGGCTCTCCCACAGTAAACCATTATCATTTAATATTGTTTGAAATTACTTTATTTATATACTTATTATTTGCTCTTCCCACTACAACATAAGCCTTTTAAGAGCAGGAACCTTGTTTATCTTGTCAATATTTCATCAGCAGCAAGAACTGTATGGTCATACAATAATTATTTATTGATTTTCCATATTTATATAATAGAATCTATAATTAAGATTTTTCATCTCTATTCTTTACAAATTTTCTTCATAATTCTTGGAATCCTAATCAATTTGATTGATTAGGCAGGGGTGAGCAGTGGCCTGCTGCAGGGCTGGGGACACTGAGTATAGCAGGGCATGCATGGGACCTTTTGAAGGAGGTGCCATTATCTTTATTATCTGCACCATACTTTGGCCCCAGATAAATAACAGGGAGGGAACACAGCCCCACCCATCAACAGAAAATTGGATTAAAGATTTACTGATCCTGGCCCCAGCCATCAGAACAAGACCCAATTTTCCCCTCAGTCAGTCTCTCCCATCAGGAAGCTTCCATAAGCCTCTTATCCTTTTCCAAAAGAGGGCAGATGGACTGAAAACCACAATCCCAGGAAACTAACCAATCTGATCACAAGGACCACAGCCTTGTCTAACTCAATGAAACTGTGATCCATGCCCTGTAGGGCTATCCAAGATGGACGGGTCATGGTGGAGAGTTCTAACAAAACATGGTTCACTGGAGAAGGGAATGACAAACCACTTCAGTATGCTTGCCTTGAGAACCCCATGAACAGTATGGAAAGACAAAAAGACAGGACACTGAAAGATGAGCTCGCAGATCAGTAGGTGCCCGATATGGTACTAGAGATCAGTGGAGAAATAACTCCAGAAAGAATGAAGAGACAAAGTCAAAGCAAAATATACCACCCAGTTCTGGATGTGACTGGTGATGGAAGTAAAGTCAGATGCTGTAAAGAGGAATATTGCATAGGAACCTGGAATGTTAGGTCCATGAATCAAGGCAAATTGGAAGTGGTCAAACAGGAAATGGCAAGAGTGAATGTTGACATTCTAGGACTCAGTAAACTAAAATGGACTGAAATGGGTGAATTCAACTCAAATGACCATTATATCTACTACGGTGGGCAGGAACCCTTAGCAAAAATGAAGTAGCCATCATAGTCAACAAAAGAGTCCAAAATGCAGTACTTCGATGCAATCTCAAAAATGACAGAATGATTGCTGTTCATTTACAAGGCAAACCATTCAGTGTCACACTAATCCAAGTCTATGACCTGACCAGTAATGCTGAAGAAGCTGAAGTTGAATGGTTCTGTGAAGACCTACAAGACCTTCTAGAACTAACACCCAAAAAAGATGTCCTTTTCATTATAGGGGACAGGAATGCAAAAGTAGAAAGTCAAGAAACACCTGGAGTAACAGGCAAATTTGGCCTTGGAATACAGAATGAAGCAGGGCAAAGGCTAATAGAGTTTTGCCAAGAGAACGCACTGGTCATAGCAAAAACCCTCTTCCAACAACACAAGAGAAGACTCTACACATGGACATCACCAGATGGTCAATACTGAAATCAGATTGATTATATTCTTTGCAGCCAAAGATGGAGAAGTTCAATAGAGTCAGCAAAAACAAGACCGGGAGCGGACTGTGGCTCAGATCATGAACTCCTTATTGCCAAATTCAGACGTAAATTGAAGAAAGTAGGGAAAACCACTAGACCATTCAGTTATGGCCTAAATCAAATCCCTTACAACTGTACAGTGGAAGTGATAAATAGATTCAAGGGATTAGATCTGATAGAGTGCCTGAAGAACTATGGACAGAGGTACATGACATTGTATACTGAAGTGAAAGTCACTCAGTCGTATCCAACCCTTCGTGACCCCATGGACTACATACAGTCCATGGGATTCTCCAGGCCAGAATACTGGAGTGGGCAGCCTTTACCTTCTCCAGGGGATCTTCCCAACCCAGGAATAGAACACAGGTCTGTTGTATAGAACACAGGACATTGTATAGGAGGCAAGATCATCCCCAAGGAAAAGAAATGCTAAAGGGCAAAACGGTTGTGTGAGGAAGCCTTAGAAATAGCTGTGAATAGAAGAGAAGTGAAAGGCAAAGGAGAAAAGGAAAGATATACCCATTTGAATGCAGAGTTCCAAAGAATAGCAAGGAGAGATAAGAAAGCCTTCCTTAGCAATCAATGCAAAGAAGTAGAGGAAAACAATAGGGAAAACAAATGGGAAAAACTAGAGATCTCTTCAAGAAAATTAGGGATATCAAGGGAACATTTCATTGAAAGATGGGTGCAATAAAGGACAGAAATGGTATGGACCTAACAGAAGAAGAAGATAGTAAGAAGAGGTAGCAAGAATACAATGAAGAAATACAAAAAAGATTTTCATGACCCAGATAATCACAATGGTGTGATCACTCACCTAAAGCCAAATATCCTGGAATGCAAAGTCAAGTGAGCCTTAGGAAGCATCACTATGAACAAAGCTAGTGGAGGTGATGGAATTCCAGTTGAGCTATTTCAAATCCTAAAAGATGATGTTGTGAAAGTGCTGCACTCAAAATGCCAGCAAATTTGGAAAACTCAGCAGCGGCCACAGGACTGGAAAAGATCAGTTTTCATTCCAGTCCCTAAGAAAGGCAATGCCAAAGAATGCTCAAACTACCACACAGTTGCACTCATCTCACACGCTACCAAAGTAACTTGAGAAATCTGTATGCAGGTCAGCAAGCAACAGTTAGAACTGGACATGGAACAACAGACTGGTTCCATATATGGAAAGGAGTACATCAAGGTTGTATATTGTCACCCTGCTTATTTAACTTATATGTGGAGTACATCATGAGAAACCCTGGGCTGGATGAAACACAAGCTAGAAACGAGATTGCCGGGAGAAATATAAATAACCTCAGATATGCAGATGACACTACCCTTATGGCAGAAAGTGAAGAAGAACTAAAGAGCCTCCTGATGAAAGTGAAAGAGGAGAGTGAAAACTTTGGCTTAAAGCTCAACATTCAGAAAACAAAGATCATGGCATCCGGTCCCATCACTTCGTGGCAAATAGATGGGGAAACAGTGGAAACAGTGTCAAACTTTATTTTGGGGGGATCCAAAATCACTGCAGATGGTGACTGCAGCCATGAAATGAAAAGACACTTACTCCTTGGAAGAAAAGTTATGACCAACCTAGACAGCATGTTAAAAAGCAGAGACATTACTTTGCCAACAAAGGTCCGTCTAGTCAAGGCTATGGTTTTTCTAGTATCACGTATGGATGTGAGAGTTGGACCATAAAGAAAGCTGAGCACTGAAGAATTGATGCTTTTGAACTGTGGAGTTGGAGAAGACTCTTGAGAGTCCCTTGGACTGCAAGGAGATCCAACCAGTCCATCCTAAAGGAAATCAGTCCTGAATATTCATTGGAAGAACTGATGCTGAAGCTGAAACTCCAATACTTTGGCCATCTGATGCGAAGCAGTGACTCATTTGAAAAGACCCTGCTGCTGGGGAAGATTGAAGGCAGGAGGAGAAGGGGATCACAGAGGATGAGGTGGTTGGATGGCATCACCGACTCGATGGACATGAGTTTGAGTGAACTCCAGGAGTTGGTGATGGACAGGGAGGCCTGGCGTGCTGCAGTCCATGGGGTCACAAAGAGTCAGAAATGGCTGAGCAACTGAACTGAAATGAACTAAATCAGTTTGACTGGCCACTGGAAAGAGTTCTTGATAAGCAGAAATGGGTCCTGTACCCTGGTCCTGGCATGGTTACCAGTGAACTGTGTGGACATTTTCTATTAATACTATGTTGATTTCTGTGTAACCTAAATTCCTCAGCTGTGCAATAATAATGCCACAATTTATTAAGTGCCCAGGGGCACACTCTTTATTTTTCCAATCCTCATGAAACCATATGAAGTAGTTATATTGCCTCAGATACAAATGAGGAAACTGGCTGGATAAGGTTAAAACTGGTCCAATGTCATGCTAGCAATAATCAATGAGGTAATGGAAACCAGGCCCAGCTGCTTCTGAGGCCTAGCTTCATTCCAGGACAAATCATAAGTAGAAGATTATATTTGAATTCACCAAATATATTGTGATGAAACGAAACATTTTATGTGGGGTCAGACACATATCTAATCTCCCTCCACAACTTCTTTATTCCACTGTTTATTGGCTCCATCATTTATAAGCTTTGTGAATTGACTATTTACTTTGCCTTCCCAGCTTCATGTTCCCATCCATAAAATGGGTATGTTTAATATTCATTTTATAGGATTTTTTAAAATCCTAAAAAATCCTATTTTTTTATAGGATTGCTATGAGTTTGACATAAGATGTAAATATCAAGCATTGATCTGATGTGTGCTGCTTTTTTCTTTCTTCTTTTCTTTTGGAATAAATGCCGAAATATTCATAGTCCTACTTGGAGAAGGAAAGGGCAACCCACCCCAGTATTATTGTCTGGAGAATCCCATGGACAGAGAAGACTGGTGAGCTATAGTTATGGGGTTGCAAAGAGTCAAACAAGACTGAAGCAACTTGGCAGCAGCAGCAGTACCTAGTAAGAGTATGGAATATGTTTGTTGAAATAAAAGAGAATATTTACCTATATTATATATCAATAAATTATAAGGTTAATCAGATTCTTCATTATCTAACGTTTTTCTATACTCCTAGAAATTTCTGTTGCTTAGGGTGAAACCCGGCAGTTCTACTTTATACATATGCTTTGGGGAAAAAATTAAAATTAGAGAAGATATGGAATATTTACAAATGATTTCAAGTTGAACTTAGTGTAGATAGACCTAAAGTTTTAGTGTTTGTTTTTGCTGGTGTATAGTTATGGTCTGTGGAAGGACTTGACTTCCCTATGTGTGTGCGCCTGCTCAGTCGTGTCCAACTTTCGGTGACCCCGTGGACTGTAGCACACCAGGCTCCTCTGTCCATGGGATTTTCCAGGCAAGAATACTGGAGTGGGTTGCCATTTCCTTCTCCAGGGGATCTTCCTGACCCACATTGTTATTAATATTATAGGAATTAAGTTAGACTATATCCGGCGCATTTAGCGCGTGCAGCTGTGACCAGCGTACTTAGCGCAGCCGAGAGGAGCTACCCCACGTCCGAGGTCAGGCGCAGAAGCCGGGAGGACCCCATGCCCGAGCGAAGGCGGCCAAGAGGAGTTGCCCCACGTCCGAGGTCAGGGGCAGCGGCCGAGAGCACCAGGCTGTGACAGCACAGGAACGGCCGAGAGGCGCTACCCCACGTCCGAGGTCAGGGGAGGCGGACGGGAGGAGGAGCTACCCCACGTCTGAGGTCAGGGGAGGCGGCCTGGAGGACCTACCCCACGTGCGAGGCCAGGAGCGGCGGCCCGGAGGACCTACCCCACCTCCAAGGAGCGGTGGCTGTGTGGGCGCAGGAGGGCTTAGTGGAGCTATTCCACGTTCAAGGTCAAAAGGGGTGGTGGTGAGGAGATACCCCTCGTTCAAGGTAAGGAGCAGTGGCTGCGCTTTGCTGGAGCAGCCGTGAAGAGATTATCCCACGTCCAAGGTAAGATAAACCCAAGTAAGGCAGTAGGTGTTGCAAGAGGGCATCAGAGGGCAGACACACTGAAACCATACTCACAGAAAACTAATCAATCTAATCACACTAGGACCACACCCTTGTCTAACTCAATGAAACTAAGCCATTCCCGTGGGGCCACCCAAGACGGGCAGGTCATGGTGGAGAGATCTGACAGAATGTGGTCCACTGGAGAAGGGACTGGCAAACTGCTTCAGTATTCTTGCCTTGAGAACCCCATGAATAGTATGAAAAGGCAAAATGATAGGATACTGAAAGAGGAACTCCCCAGGTCAGTAGGGGCCCCATATGCTACTGGAGATCAGTGGAGAAATAACTCCAGAAAGAATGAAGGGATGGAGCCAAAGCAAAAACAATACCCAGTTGTGGATGTGACTGGTGATAGAAGCAAGGTCCGACACTGTAAACAGCAATATTGCATAGGAACCTGCAATATTGAATCATGAATATTCATGAATCAAGGCAAATTGGAAGTGGTCAAACAAGAGATGGCAAGAGTGAATGACGACATTCTAGGAATCAGCGAACTCAAATGGACTGGAATGGGTGAATTGAACTCAGATGACCATTATATCTACTACTGCAGGCAGGAATCCCTCAGAAGAAAAGGAGTAGCCATCATGGTCAACAAAAGAGTTCAAAATGCAGTACTTGGATGCAATCTCAAAAACTACAGAAGGATCTCTGTTCGTTTCCAAGGCAAACCATTCAATATCACAGTAATCCAAGTCTATGCCCCAACCAGTAACACTGAAGCAGCTGAAGTTGAACGGTTCTTTGAACCTACAAGACCTTCTAGAACTAACACCCAAAAAAGATGTCCTTTTCATTATAGGGGACTGGAATGCAAAAGTAGGAAGTGAAGAAACACCTGGAATAACAGGCAAATTTGGCCTTGGAATACGGAATGAAGCAGGGCAAAGACTAATAGAGTTTTGCCAAGAAAATGCACTGGTCATAGAAAACACCCTCTCCCAACAACAAAAGAGAAGGCTACACATGGACATCACCAGATGGTCAACACCGAAATCAGATTGATTATGTTCTTTGCAGCCAAAGATGGAGAAGCTCTATACAGTCAACAAAAACACGACGGGGAGTTGACTGTGGCTCAGATCATGAACTCTGTATTGCCAAATTCAGACTTAAATTGAAGAAAGTAGGGAAAACCACTAGACCATTCAGGTATGACCTAAATCAAATCCCTTATGATTATACAATGGAAGTGAGAAATAGATTTAAGGGACTAGATCTGATAGATAGAGTGCCTGATGAACTATGGACGGAGGTTCGTGACATTGTACAGGAAACAGGGATCAAGACCATCTCCTTGGAAAAGAAATGCAAAAAAGCAAAATGGCTGTCTAGGGAGCCCTTACAAATAGCTGTGAAAAGAAGAGAAGAGAAAAGCAAAGGAGAAAAGGAAAGATATAAGCATCTGAATGCAGAGTTCCAAAGAATAGCAAGAAGAGATAAGAAAGCCTTCCTCAGCGATCAATGCAAAGAAATAGAGGAAAACAACAGAATGGGAAAGACTAGAGATCTCTTCAAGAAAATTAGAGATACCAGGGAACATTTCATGCAAAGATGGGCTCTATAAAGGACAGAAATGGTATGGACCTAACAGAAGCAGAAGATATTAGGAAGAGGTGGCAAGAATACACAGAAAAACTGTTCAAAAAAGATCTTCACGACCCAGATAATCACGATGATGTGATCACTCACCCACAGCCAGACATCCTGGAATGTGAAATGAAGTTGGCCTTAGAAAGCATCACTATGAACAAAGCTAGTGGAGGTGATAGAATTCCAGTTGAGCTATTTCAAATCCTGAAAGATGATGCTGTGAAAGTGCTGCAATCAATATGCCAGCAAATTTGGAAAACCCAGCAGTGACCACAGGACTGGAAAAGGTCAGTTTTCATTCCAATCCCAAAGAAAGGCAATGCCAAAGAATGCTCAAACTACCGCACAGTTGCACTCATCTCACACACTAGTAAAGTAATGTTCAAAATTCTCCAAGCCAGGCTTCAGCAATACGTGAACCGTGAACTTCAAGATGTTCAAACTGGTTTTAGAAAAGGCAGAGGGACAAGAGACCAAATTGCCAACATCCTCTGGATCATGGAAAAAGCAAGAGAGTTCCAGAAAAACATCTATTTCTGCTTTGTTGACTATGCCAAAGCCTTTGACTGTGTGGATCACAATAAACTGTGGAAAATTCTGAAAGAGATGGGAATACCAGACCACCTCACCTCCCTCTTGAGAAATCTGTATGCAGGTCAAGAAGCAACAGTTAGAACTGGACATGGAACAACAGACTGGTTCCAAATAGGAAAAGGAGTATGTCAAGGCTGTATATTGTCACCCAGCTTATTTAACTTATATGCAGAGTACATCATGAGAAATGCTGGGCTGGAAGAAGCACAAGCTGGAATCAAGATTGCTGGGAGAAATATCAATAACATCAGATATGCAGATGATACTACCCTTATGGAAGAAAGTGAAGAGGAACTAAAAAGCCTCTTGGTGAAAGTGAAAGTGGAGAGTGAAAAAGTTGGCTTCAAGCTCAACATTCAGAAAACGAAGATCATGGCATCTGTTCCCAACTCTTCATGGGAAATAGATGGGGAAACAGTGGAAACAGTGTCAGACTTTATTCTTTTGGGCTCCAAAATCACTGCAGATGGTGACTGCAGCCATGAAATTAAAAGATGCTTACTCCTTGGAAGAAAAGTTATGACCAACCTAGATAGCATATTGAAAAGCAGAGACATTACTTTGCCAACAAAGGTCCGTCTAGTCAAGGCTATGGTTTTTCCAGTGGTCATGTATGGATGTGAGAGTTGGACCGTGAAGAAAGCTGAGCACCGAAGCATTGATGCTTTTGAACTGTGGTGTTGGAGAAGACTCTTGAGAGTCCCTTGGACTGCAAGGAGATCCAACCAGTCCATTCTGAAGGAGGTCAGCCCTGGGATTTCTTTGGAAGGAATGATGCTAAAGCTGAAAGTCCAGTACTTTGGCCACCTCATGCGAAGTGTTGACTCATTGGAAAAGACTCTGACAGGGACGTTAGAGGATGAGATGGCTGGATGGCATCACTGACTCGATGGACATGAGTCTCAGTGAACTCTGAGAGTTGGTGATGGACAGGGAGGCCTGGCGTGCTGCGATTCATGGGGTTGCAAAGAGTCAGACATGACTGAGTGACTGAACTGAACTGATATTACCTTTATGCAAATGAAGTACTTAGTACAATTCTTGGATAATCCTTAACAGTCAGCACTAACAGCTAGATGCTTTTAACTTCAAGTAACAGGAAACCCAATTTAAAAAAAAAAAAAAAAAGGCCCCAAATAAGGACATTTCTTATCCAAGGTAGCACAAAGTCACAGGATAGGGTGGTTCCAGGATTGATTATTTCAACATTGTATACCAATGTTGTCAGTCATGCAGAATCTGTTCACCTTACCAGCCTGCCTTCTTAGGGCTTGTCACTACCCTTTGGTTGTAGGTCCAAGTAAGCAAACCATTACAAAGCCCGAGATAAAGACAAGATAAGTGCCTCCTGTCTGATGTTTCTTTTTAAGATAAACTTTCCAAAAGTTCCAGAAATATACATGCTTAGGTATCCTAGTCAGAACATGGCTAACCAGCAAAGAAAAATGGGATTACCACGGCAAAGGATGAGATGGTTAGATGGGATCACCAATTCAACAGACATGAGTTTGAGCAAGCTCTGAGGGACAATAAAGGACACGGAAGCCTGGCATGCTGCAGTCATGGGGTCACAAGAGTAGGACACAACTGAGCGACTGAACAACAAACATGAAAGGTCTGGTCTATGTTGAACAAGGTGGTCACCTAGAAAAAATGGACCAAATTTATGTTCTCATAGCAAGTAAAAAAGGGTGGAGAACGACTGTTGTGTAGGCAACAAAAGATATTATGTCAGTCAACAATGATTTCATCAAATATTTCTGGTTTCCTTCCTTTCTAGGGATGTCTCAGAATTGTTCTCCCTGGCCCTGTTGCAGTTGAGTGGGAACATTTGATTAGTTCTGGCCAGTGAGGGGTGAGTTGAAGTGCTATGTTTCATTTTCATTTTAACCTCACTTTTCACTGCAATTAGCTGCAAACAACTAACAAAACATGTCTAAGAAAGAAAGAAAATTATCCTACTCCAAACTGTTTAAAAACCCTAACACTACAAGAGAACATTTCTGAGAAAAATTAAACACTTAAACAAATGAAAACATATACTGTGTTCAGGGATGAGAAAACTCAGTAGAAATAAGATAGCAATTCTCCTCTTATCAGCATCAGTTCAGTTCAGTTCAGTCACTCAGTCGTGTCTGACTCTTTGCAACACCATGGACTGCAGCACACGAGGCCTCCCTGTCCATCACCAACTCCCAGAGTTTACTCAAACTCATGTCCATCAAGTCGGTGATGCCACCTAACCATCTCATCCTCTGTTATCCCCTTCTCCTCCTGCCTTCAATCCTCCCCAGCATCAGGGTCTTTTCAAATGAGTCAGTGCTTCGCATCAGATGGCCAAAGTATTGGAGTTTCAGCTTCAGCATCAGTCCTTCCAAAGAATATTCAGGACTGATTTCCTTTAGGATGGACTGGTTGGATCTCCTCGCAGTCCAAGGGACTCTCAAGAGTCTTCTCCAACACCACAATTCAAAAGCATCAATTCTTCAGCACTCAGCTTTCTTTATAGTCCAACTCTCACATCCATACATGACTACTGGAAAAACCATAGCCTTGACTAGATGGACCTTTGTTGGCAAAGTAATGTCTCTGCTTTTGAACATGCTATCTAGGTTGGTCATAACTTTCCTTCCAAGGAGTAAGCATCTTTTAATTTCATGGCTGCAGTCACCATCTGCAGTGATTTTGGAGCCCCCCAAAATAAAGTCAGCCACGTTTCCCCATCTATTTGCCATGAAGTGATGGGACTGGATGCCATGATCTTAGTTTTCTGAATGTTGAGCTTTAAGCCAATTTTTTCACTCTCCTCTTTCACTTTCATCAAGAGGCTCTTTAGTTCTTCTTCACTTTCTGCCATAAGGGTGGTGTCATCTGCATATCTGAGGTTATTTATATTTCTCCCAGCAATCTTGATTCTAGCTTGTGCTTCATCCAGCCCAGCATTTCTCATAATGTACTCCACATATAAGTTAAATAAGCAGAGTGACAAGATTCAGCCTTAATGTACTCTTTTCCCTGTTTGGAACCAGTCTATTGTTCCATGTCCAGTTCTAACTGTTGCTTCCTGACCTACATGTAGATTTCTCAGGAGGCAGGTCAGGAGGTCTGATATTCCCATCTCTTTTAAAATTTTCCAGAGTTTGTTGTGATCCACATAGTCAAAGCCTTTGGCACAGTCAATAAAGCAGAAATAAATGTTTTTCTGGAATCCAGCACAATTTTTTTCTAAAACAGTAACAAGCTGATGCTTCATATGGGAATGCACTAAAATATCCAAAAAAACTAAGTAGAAAAAAGTGTTTGAGGGCTACCACAATCTGATTTACAGACTTACTAAAAAGCTACATTTCACAAGATAGTGTGGTGCTGACATAAATGTAAACAAATAGATCATTGCTACAAAATAGAGTTTAAAAATAAACCCATATATATTTGGACAACTGACTCTTGACAAAGGTAAACGCTAACACACTGGAGGAAAGATGAGCTTTTCAACAAATGGTGCTGAAACTGAATGGCCAAATGCAAATAATTCCAAACCTATCTCACTCCATATAAAAAATTAACTCAAAATGGATTATAGGCATTGCCTAAGGATGCATCAAAGAAAATCTTTGTGACCTTGGGTTAGACAAAGATTTTTTTAAGATATACCACCCAAAAGCACAAATCATTAAAGGAAAAAACTGCTAAATTGGATTTCATCCAAGTTAAGAACTTTTGTTCTTTCAAAGACATTTTTAACAGATAAAACACAGACTGGGGGAAAATATTTACAAATCATATATCTGATAAAAGATATGTCCAGAATATATGAATAACCATCAAATACCATAATAAGAAAACAAACAACCACATTTTTTAAACTGGGCAAAGTTTGATTAGATACTTGACCAAAGAAGTTATATGGGTGGCAAATAAATACATTAAAAATGCTAAATATCATTCATCATTAGAAAAATGCATCTTAAATCCACCAAGGGATGCCACTACATACTGATCAGTGTGTTTAAATCTAAAATTAACTGATTTTACAAATTATCAGAGAGCAAGCTGAGGAATTGGAATTTTCATATTCTAAGATGGGAAACAAACCACTTTGGAACAGTATGGCAGTTTCTTTAAAAAATAAAACACAGGGTCTCCGTGGTGGCTCAGTGTTAAAGAATCTGCCTGCCAATGCAGGAGACATGAGTTCGAGCCCTGATCCAGGAAGATCGCACCTGCTGCACGGCAGCTAAGCCCGTGTGCCACAGCTGTTGGGCCTGTGCTTTAGAGCCTGAGAGCCGCAGCTACTGAAGTACCATAATGAGAAGCCTGTATACCACAGCTAGAGAGGAAGCCCCACTCTCTGCAACTAGAGAAAACCCATGCATAGCGACAAAGACTGAGCATAGCCAAAAGTTAATTAATTAGTACACAAAACATATAGTTACCACAAAATCCAGCCATTCTATTCCTAGGTATTTACCCAAGAAAAACAGAAGCATGTATCTGTAGAAAGACAAGAGCACAGATGTTCACAGCAGCTTGGTTCATAATAGCCCAAACACTGGAAAGAATACAAATACTCATCTGCAGGTGTATGGATAAAGAAATGGCGATACAGGCATACGGTGCGATACTGCCCAACTAGAAGAAGAATGAGCTGTTGTTACACACAGCAACATGGATGAACACCAAAATAAATATACCAAATGAAAGAAGTCAGACAAAAAGAGTCCAGCTATATAATTTCATTCATGCAACACTCTAGAAAGTGTAAACTAATCTACAGTGACAGAAAGCAGATCAGTTGTTGCCTAGGGAAAGCGTGGAGAGGAAGGAATTTAAAAGGGGCATGAGGAAACTCTAGGGTAATGGATATATTCATTACCTTGATTTGGGTAATGGTTTCACTTATGTGTACATATATCAAAACTTTTAAAATTATACACTGTCAATATATGTACTATTGTATGTCAATTATACCTCAGTAAATTTGTTTTTTTTTTTTTAAATAACCTACAAGACTTTCAATGTAATACTATTTTTTCCTACATAATAACAGAAGGCATAGGTTTACTGGTTTTCCTTCTTCATAAAAGTCATTCTTGGACCTCCAGATAAACAGAGTTGTTATGTGATTTTTTATGTTTTAAAATGAAATATAATTGCAGTTAAAATTGAATGATCAAATATTTTTTATTAATTAAATAGTCCCTTATACCAGGTACTAACTTTCAGGTCTGTTTAGTTCAGATAATTAATTTATCTCAACTAAATATGTCTAATTTTCCACAAGCAAATAACAGAGATATGGTTACCCTAAAAGGGGAAGAACAGCTATCTTTGAGGGTCGGTTTGGTTCAGTCGCTCAGTCGTGTCCGACTCTTTGCGACCCCATGAATCGCAGCACGCCAGGCATCCCTGTCCATCACCAACTCCCGGAGTTCACCCAGACTCACGTCCATCGAGTCAGTGATGCCATCCAGCCATCTCATCCTCTGTCGTCCCCTGCTCCTCCTGCCCCCAATCCCTCCCAGCATCAGAGTCTTTTCCAATGAGTCAACTCTTCACATGAGGTGGCCAAAGTACTGGAGTTTCAGCTTTAGCATCATTCCTTCCAAAGAAATCCCAGGGCTGATCTCCTTCAGAATGGACTGGTTGGATCTCCTTGCAGTCCAGGAGACTCTCAAGAGTCTTCTCCAACACCACAGTTCAAAAGTATCAATTCTTCAGCACTCAGCCTTCTTCACATCCATACATGACCACAGAAAAAACCATAGCCTTGACTAGATGGACCTTTGTTGGCAAAGTAATGTCTCTGCTTTTAAATATGCTAGGTTGGTCATAACTCTCCTTCCAAAGAGTAAGCGTCTTTTATTTTCATGGCTGCAGTCACCATCTGCAGTGATTTTGGAGCCCAGAAAAATAAAGTCTGACACTGTTTCCACTGTTTCCCCATCTATTTCCCATGAAGTGATGGGACCAGATGCCATGATCTCTGTTTTCTGAATGTTGAGCTTTAAGCCAACTTTTTCACTCTCCTCTTTCACCTTCATCAAGAGGCTTTTTAGTTCCTCTTCACTTTCTGCCATAAGGGTGGTGTCATCTGCATATCTGAGGTTATTGATATTTCTCCCGGCAATCTTGATTCCAGCTTGTGTTTCTTCCAGTCCAGCATTTAAATATTCCCTACTACTACTACTACTAATAAAATTGTTGTGCTCAGCCCTAATTAGATAACATCATTTAATTGGAAGAAATCTAGTGGATCCTTAATTTTTACAAATCATTGAGTCTCTCTAGATTAGTACTTCCCAAACTTTTCCATTTCATAGCACACTTTGAAAATTACAATATTTGTGCAGTTCTTTGGAAGGAATGATGCTAAAGCTGAAACTCCAGTACTTTGGCCACCTCATGCGAAGAGTTGACTCATTGGAAAAGACTCTGATGCTGGGAGGGATTGGGGGCAGGAGGAGAAGGGGACAGCAGAGAATGAGATGGCTGGATGGCATCACTGACTCGATGGGTGTGAATCTGGGTGAACTCCGGGAGTTGGTGATGGACAGGGAGGCCTGGAGTGCTGCGATTCATGGGGTCCCAAAGAGCTGGACACGACTGAGCGACTGAACTGAACTGAACTGATGTATATGGCAAAGAATGTTCATGCTCATAAATTTTCATGTTTCTCCTTTTCTTTCTAAGAACACTAGACCGTATTCCTCCCATATCCTCACATGTGTTTGCCTCTATTTTTGTCTTAAAATTGTGAAGCCAAATGGTTACGTTCTAGCCAGTGGAATGTTTACATAAGTGATTTACCTTACCTCTCCTGTGATTTTCCCTCTTCTCTAATCTGCAGCTGGATTTTGGAAGAAGGAATTACAAATAAGAGGGAAAGTCAGAATGAGGTCTGTGGTATTGGATTGGAATTAGCAGTATCTGGCTCTTAATATGGGACTTCCCTGGTGGCTCAGATGGTAAAGCGTCTGTCTACAATGCGGGAGACCCAGGTTCAACCCCTGGAGGGATAGATAGACAAAAATAAGTGTGTATGTGTGAGTGTAAACACTGAGATGGCCTAGAGGCAATGACATCCCAATACCTTTGAGTGCACCTAGCACTCATATCCTAGTTTCTAAATACCACTCTCCAATAAAAAGAACCAAGGCTCCCTAAAAAAATGGTTGATTCTAGGGCTTGGAAAGGACAGAACAAGATGCACCTGAAACATCTTTACGTATCAGAAAGCAAGGAATTGCTCAAAACAGGGGTCTTATCAAAAGAACGCAGGAGACAACCTCAAGGAGCTCCTGCCTAAGAGTTAGTGCTGGTATAATTTGACTGATAAAATAATGATGGTATTAGAATATAACCCATAAAATAAACATCCATGAGCCCAAAGTAGTATTAATATATAATTGAATATATAAATAAATGAGGGCAAGGACAGCTCTTCCTTACAAAGTATTCTAATTATAAATGGTGTTGAGAAAACTGGACAACCACAAGCAAAACAAAGAAACTAAACTCCTATCTTATACTATACAGAAAAATCAATTCAAAAAGGATTGAAGATTTAAACATAAGACATGAAACTATAAAACTCCTGGAATAAAACACATGGACTAATCTCTTTGACATTGGCCTTGGCAATGGTTTTTTGAATTAGGCAACAAAAGCAAAAATAATAATTAAAATAAGTGTGACTACATCAATCTAAAAATCTTCTCTGCAAAGGAAACAATCAATGAAATGAAAAGGCAACCTATGAAATGGGAGAAAATATTTGTAAATCATATATCCCATAAGGGGTTCATATTCAAAATATATATGAAGCTCACATAACTTACTAGCAAAACAACAAATAACCAAAGTAAAATGGGCAGAAGACCTGAAAAAGCATTTCTTCATTTGTATAAAGACATACAAATGGCCAGCAGGTACATGAATGATGGAAATATAAACTGGTACAGCCACTGTGGACAAGAGAATTGTTGCCTCTCAAAAATTAAAAATAGAAATACCAATTTGGCTTCCTGGGTGGCTCAGATGGTAAAGAATCTGCCTGCAATGCAGGAGACCCAGGTTCGATCCATGGGTTGGGAAGTTCTCCTGGAGAGGGGAATGGCTACCCACCTCAGTATTCTTGGCTGGACAATTCCACGGACACAGGAGCCTGGCGGGCTACAGTCCATGGGGCTTCAGTCAGACACAGCTGAGAAACTAACACTTTCACATACTTTTCACACCATATGATCCAGCAATCCTACTTCTACGTATAAATGCAAAGGGAACAAAACTATTACCTGAAAAAGGTATCTGTACTCCCATGCTCACTGTAACATCCTTCATTATAGGAGACAACCTAAATGTTTGTCGATGGATGAATGGATTAAGAAAACATGGTGTATATGTACATATATATATACACACATATACAAAATGGGATGTCATTCACATTTTTTAGAAAGGAAATTTTTTTAAAAAAATAAGGAAATTCTATCATTTGCAACAACATGGATGAACATGGAGGACATTATGCTAAGTGAAATAAGCCAGACAGAGAAAGACAAACATTGCCTGTGGAATTATAAGCACTTAAAGATGATTTTTTTTTTAAGATATAAAAAAATAAGGTCAAACTCAATGAAACAGAGAGTGGAAAGGTGGTTGTTAGGGGCTGGGAGGTGGAAGACATGGGGAGACTTGGGGGAGGAAGAAGTCATATACTAACATGCTAGTGAGTCACTAAAAAGGATCCTGAAAGAATTCCCTGGAGTTCCAGTGTTTAGGACTACATGCTTCCACTGCAGCGGGCACAGGCTCAATCTTTGGTCTGGGAAGTAAGATCCAGCATATTGCACAACACAGACAAAGGTATTTTTTTAATTTTAAAAAATAAAAAAGTAAGAAATAAAAAGGATCCTGAGCTCTATCCTCCTGCTGCTGCTGCTGCTAAGTCGCTTCAGTCGTGTCCGACTCTGTGCGACCCCATAGACAGCAGCCCACTAGGCTCCTCTGTCCCTGGGATTCTCCAGGCAAGAACACTGGAGTGGGTTGCCATTTCCTTCTCCAATGCATGAAAGTGGAAAGTGAAAGTAAAGTTGCTCAGTCATGTCCAACTCTTAGCGACCCCATGGACTGCGGCCTACCAGGCTCCTCCGTCCATGGGATTTTCCAGGCAAGAGTACTGGAGTGGCTCTATCCTCCTACAGGAGGACAAAACAGAAACTCCACATGGTCTGGGAGACCCTAGAGGAGCCTGACCTGTGCCCCTTTCTCAGGTGGAGCCCCAGGGAGGCAGCCTGGGAAAGACTGGTGGTACAGGGTATCTGGGCAGGTGGGACTCATTGTGGCACAGAACACCAGATACCTGGTGTCCAAAAGGAGCCCGGAATTGGCAGAGATATACACCAGACCTGCAGGTATTGTGCAGCTCGGAACAAGTAATAAGATGACAAAAGATCACAAACCGTTCCCACATTTTCTAATGCCATGACACCCCTTAAGTCCTCCAGAGTTTAAAGGCAAGCCTAGGGGTGGAATAGGGGTCACTGAATTAACTGAGATTAAGTTAATTACAAATAAATTAAGTCCTCCATGTCAAAATCTATGTAGTGAAATCTGTCCCTGACACCTAAGTGTTCAGTAATTGTGAAATTTCTTCCAGCTCTATCATTTATTACAAGTATAATTACATATACATGAAAAATATTTATTTTGCTAATTCTCTCTATATGTATCTACGTTCTTGCCTACCTAGTAATCAGCTTAAAATGTATATTAATAAGTTGGCCACAAGGTGGTACTAGAAAACTATCTTTTGCCCTAACCCCTCCTTGACTGTCATTAGTTTTAATATATCAATATAACTGTGAACAACTGTAACTGCAGTAATCAGAGCAGAGGTTGAGATAGCAGCCGCTGGGTTCATGTGAGGCAATGCTCATACTTAAAAATTAAAAAATAAACTCTCTAATGAAAGCTGATATCAATTATTTTATATTCTTGTTCTTTTTCTTATAAAGTTGATAGCAACTATTTTGTATTCTTCCTCTTTTTCTTATCTACTATCATATCACTGTAGAATATCCCAACTCTTACCTGAAATATCAAACACTATATATTTAGCACTTGGAGGAAAATTGAAATATGTGTGGCATTTTAGGTCTCAGAGTGTAAATTTTAAATGGATATTTTATAGGATATTCCTCCAAAATATCCAGGACACCCTTAAACCTTTCCCAAACACTAAAGCTCAGCACCAAAATGTGAACACATTAGGCCAGCAAATGCACTGTATAACTCACACAGCATATGCTATCTCATGCTGAGAATGACTGAGGAGAAGAGGAAGATCACCTCTTCCAGGCTGAGCTTCAGCATCAGTCCTTCCGATGAATATTCAGGACTGATCTCCTTTAGGATGGACTGGTTGGATCTCCTTGCAGTCCAAGAGACTCTCAAGAGTCTTCTCCAATACCAGAGTTCAAAAGCATCAATTCTTCAGCATTCAGCTTTCTTTATGGTCCAACTCTTACATCTATATATGACTACTAGTTTTTTAAGTAGTTTTAATTTTAAGGAGACATACAGTAAAAGGGGAAGAAGAGGTATGGAAAAGCTCACAGGGAAGAACTTTATAAGCAAAGGAGTGATGAAGATAAAGTACCATGTCACAACCCTGAAGACTACCCTCTGGGAACAAAGCAAGGAAGAAAGCAGTGACCCAAGGGAGACATATGAGTCCAATCTGTGGTCTTGAAGCAGAGGAAATCAAGTTTACTGGGAAGTAGAACCCCTATACTGTTTGGAAGATAGGAGTGATAAAAATATGTCCCTTGGCACACATCTTTGTTGAATTTTAAGGAAATGATGCTGTTAGGGGGCCAGTAAGAGTAGGCTGTAAAAATTAAGTTAGGATTTAGTTGTGATTATAAAAAGAATCAGATAGAATCTATGAGAGAATGCAGTGGGGTGGGGAAAATGAGACTTCCCTGGTGGCTTAGACGGTAAAGCCTCTGCCTACAATGTGGGAGACCCAGGTTCAATCCCTGGGTCGGGAAGATCTCCTGGAGAAGGAAATGGCAACCCACTCCATTATTCTTGCCTGGAAAATCCCATGGATGGAAAAGTCTGGTAGGCTACAGTCCATGGGGTCGCAGAGTCGGAGAATGAATGCCCCTAGGTTTCTCCTTCAGAAGAGTGTTCAGATGAACTCAGATATGAAGAGAAAGAACTATTTGTGGAACCCTCTCCTGGAAACCCTCTCCTAGGATCTTCTAAAGAGAAAAAAATATCAAGAACCTACTGACGGAGAAAAGATTTATTGGGAATTTCCTTGTGACCCAGTGGTTATGCTTCCACACTTTCACTGCATAGGGTATGGGACTAAAATCCCTTAAGCTACAGAGTGCAGTAAAAAAAAAAAAAAAAAAAGATTTATCACTGAATTTTAACGTTTGTATTTTATTAAAGAATATAAGTTTTAAAAGCTTAGGCCAAATTTACCCTTGCATATAGTTGAAGAAGAATTAGATATATGCTTTTTCTCTAACTTGATAGTATATTCACATCCCACAAAATACTGAGCTTACTTTCCCCATATCATGCTTAAATATAATATAAATAAATACAATCCTTTGTCATTCATTGGTATTTTTCTTTAAAATCTTCAACAGCAAAATCCTGGTAATCACTGAATTTGGGTAATGGGTATATGGGTTCTCTTTGTACCATTCTCTTTGGAACATGTTTGAAATGCTGATTTTTTTTAACAAAGATAATTATAAGCCTTTTCAGTTCCAACAGATATCAAGTTAATAAACCCACTTCACACGTGGGACAGGTTAAAAGAGAAAAGTTTCTTTAAGAAATGTAACCACCATGTTTGAATAGACTATCTGAAAGTAGTCAATGTCAGCAACAGTACCACAAGAAAACCTCTGCTTGAGGAATAACATTAAAGAATAATCCTGGACAGATGTCTTAAGGCCATTTCTTTCATGTTTACTCTGGCAAATTGGTTCATGGCTAACATTGGAGGGGAATGGGGCTACATGATTAAAAGGAGATTGTATTAGCTGGCTCATGCTGACAAGACGAAGTAGCACAGACTGAGGCTTTAACTAGAAATTTATTTTCTCCTAGTGCTGGAGGCTGGAAAGCCTAGAATCTACATCCAGTAGGATCCAGTTCTGGTGAGAGCTGTTTTTGCAGTTTGCAGACAGCCACCTTCTCACTGTATGCTTACGTGGCCTTTCCTTGGTATGTATGGAGACAGAGAGAGTAAACTGTGTGTATGGAAGGAGGGAGTAAATTCTTTCAAGTCTCCTAATTTCATCATGAGGGCCCCATCCTACATGGCCTCATTGAACTCAAATTACCTCCCAAAGGCCCCATCCCCAAATACCATAGCATTCACAGTTAGAGTTTCAACATGTGAATTTCAGGGAACACCAATATTCAGTCCATAACAGAGATGAAAGGAATTTGAGAGTCAGGTGCTAAAATTCATGTTGACTCCAGCTGGTTCAAGTCCCCTCAAACAACTGTCTCACCTTAATTCCCCTATATTCCCTTTCCTATAACAACTAATCCGCCCTTCAGGGTAGTGGAATGCAGGGGGTGTACTGGGTTCACACTGGGGTTACTCTTCTTCACCCCTTCTGCTCCTCCTGCCCAAAAGGCCTACCTAATAGACTACTCTCAGAAAGTTTTAAATCGGTGCTAAGGGCTGAATTGGAGAAGGCAATGGCGCCCCACTCCAGTACTCGTGCCTGGAAAATCCCATGGACGGAAGGGCCTGGTGGGCTGCAGTCCATGGGGACGCGAAGAGTCGGACCCCATGGTCCGAAGAAGTCGGACTGAGCGACTTCACTTTATTTTTTCACTTTCATGCATTGGAGAAGGAAATGGCAACCCACTCCAGTGTTCTTGCCTGGAGAATCCCAGGGATGGGGGAGCCTGGTGGGCTGCCGTCTATGGGGTCGCACAGAGTCGGACACGACTGAAGCGACTTAGCAGCAGCAAGGGTTGAATATTCTTCCAAGTGCATTTCTGTTTAATAATGGAGTCTTGAGGAATCTCCAAAGTATAAAGAGAAATCTAATGTAATATTAGGAAATGCTAGAGCTAGTGAGGATTGGCAAACTTCAGATTCCATCTCATTATGCCCTAAATCACCACATAGAAGTAATTATTATTCTCTCTCCTTGTGAGATTGACTCTTATCTGAAATTAATAAGTAGTATAAATCAACTATACTTCAACAAAAAAAATTAGGTCACACATGAGCAGAGAACGATTTTGCCTTATTGATAATTCACCCATGTGATGGGTGAGTGAAACTTTAACTATGGCAAATGAATTATGGAATTTTAGAAATAAAAGGGACTGTTAAAATACAACCAAATTTCCTCCTGAAAGTATAACTTAGCTGAATGGACTGTCCAATACTGTACAGTTACTTGAAGACTCAAGACTAGAACACCTTTCTACTACATCATTTCACATCAGTGCTCCAGTTCTGCTTCATGTCATTAGACATCAAGATCAGCCTCTGGCAGCACACCCTCACTCTGGACCTGTTAATAAGGAAGTGATGAGGGGACCACTTCCTCACTAGCAAGGCTTTATATTCTTAGCTCTGAGAAAGCAATTCTGCAAGTTTCATGCTGTGTTGAGTCTCAAGGATTAGTTTGTGGCTTCCTGTTAGAGCAAACCACATGTGTTGAATTTCCAGTTGTTGCCATCCCACCTTCTCTGTCATCATTTACAACATCAGGTACTTGCTAGGTAGCTACAGGTCGTATTGCCTCCTTAATTATCAAGGCACAACAGATATAACAAGCACAAGTCTCTTCTTACCTCCACAGGCTTCTGGAAAGGTCTGACATTAAAGAGGCCAGTCCAGGTTCTATGCATAAGACAGGGTGCTCAGGGCGGATGCACTGAGATGACCCTGAGGGATGGGATGGGGAGGGATATGGGAGGAGGGTTCAGGACGGAGGACATATGTACACCCATGGCTGATTCATGTCAATGTATGGCAAAACCAATACAATATTGTAAAGTAATTAGCCTCCAATTAAAATAAATAAAGAGATCTGTAGAGTCAATGGAGAAATGCTGGATGTAATAAATTTTTCAGACACAAATCTATTATCTCTTTTAGATCTCTTCTGGTTGTCCAGTGTAAATGTGGTAGCTATGCCTCTCCTGGAGAGCTTTGTCTACCGACTTCAGGACTTGGCTGTTGGGAGCAGTTAAGAATGTGGAAAAGTGTAGCCATTCATTGCTTCCATGTTGGTTAGAGGTTATGGAGAAAAACATAATATCAGCCCTTGGATGGATTAATAACAAGGAAGACTGCTAATGGCTTTCGAGATATTGTGGAAATTTTCAAACACAAAGTAAACAGAATAATATCATGAATCCCCAAGTACCCATCACCCAGCCTTTATAATCAACCATTCTTGACCCATATATACCACCATACACTTCCCAGGTCTCCTTCATTGCAGGCAGATTCTTTATCATCTAAGCCACCAGGGAAGCCCCATACACTTCCCACTCTTTTCAATTTTACGTATATATTTCTGTTGTCATATATATATATGAAGGACATCTTTACCAGAGGATCTCAAGGTCTAAATTTATCAAGAGGACCTCTTGATATCTAATTTATTTCTCATGGTCCTCTCCAGAATCATGAGAAATAAATTTCTGTTGCCCTCTCTCTCTCTCATATATACATAAATTTGACATATATATATATATATATATATATATATATATATATATATATGACAACAGAAATTTATTTTGCATGGTTCTGGAGGCTGAAAGTTCAAGATCAAGATACCAGCATGGTCTCCTTCTCTGGTGAAGACCTCCTTCCTGGTTCATAGCTGGAGCCTTTTCACTGTATCCTTACATGGTGGGAGGAATCTATTGGGTTTTTTTAAGTAAAATGTATATGCATTGAAATGCACAATTAGCTACATAATTTGGAAATGGATATGCCCATGTAACACACACCTCCATCATCTCCTTCTGGTCATATTTAAAATATGTAAATATGTAGATAAGGAAGGAGCTTACAGATTTTTAGTTTTTCTCATTTTCAGATCATGAAGCATTACTATGGCTGTTTCTCATTTTGGGAATTCTTCCCCTTAACCTCCCCTCTTCCCATTTCAACACTGAAGATCAACCCTTCCTCCTCTACTTTGTTTTAAACACCGTTTGTCTCTGCACATTGGCTCCAGATTTCTGCCTAGCAATCTAGGTTTGAGGATCCAAAGGAGATTTTCTGTAATTTTTTCACTGACGTCATCTATCTCAGTTAAGAAGGTATCTGCGACCCCTTCCCAGAACCCAGCAACCCAGCTCACTCTTGACTGTTTTGCCCCAGAGGAGTGAGAATTGGAGCAGTCCAGCCTTCTAGACCTACCTGGGCACTGCCTGAAATTGAGAAGGGGCATAGGAGGAACAGAAGAAAATGTTTTCTTCCTTGATTATCCCAAGTAGGATGAACAGAAGATGAATGAAAAGGACAGGATTAAGATAAATGTTTCAAACCCTTCCTCAAAAAAAAAAAAAAAAAAAAAGGAAACAAAAGTAAGGCTTCTGGACTAAGAGTGTCAGGGTAATTGTTTTTATTATTATAAGTCTCTCCTCCCTAAGGTTGTGTATTTCAACCAGACACACAACCAAATACACACTCTTTCTACATTGTATTCCAGAAAAAAACAATACATGAACAAATGAAAAAGCTTTCTGAAACAGTAAGATTATGTAAGAATAATGTAAGATTATTAAGTTACATATTAATACATTCAGATATTTTATATTTCTTTAGCTCATTCAAAGGGGAAAAAAAGCTAGTCACATCCACTTAAATAAATAAAATGATTTTGCATTTTATGGGTTGCAGTCCAAAGACACTGCCCTAGGGGCTTTACCTAAGATGCTGGATCGGAATGCTCCTCTCTGGGGCCTTTGACCTCACTGTTTCCTTCACTAGGGGCCAGTCTGATACCTCAACAAAGTATGGTTACTCAGCTTAAATCCAAGGTGTCTAGGCTCCTTACAAAAGGTGATATTTAGCTAGGGATTACTTAAAATCAACCAACATTGAGTACATGCCCGATGGAAGGCTCCTCTTCACAGATAGCTGAGGTGGAGGTTGCTGGAGAGCCAGTCACCATCTGGGGTCATGAGAAAATGGTGATGTCCAGCCATCCCCACGCTCAGCCTGCCCCAAGATTCCATACTGTGTTTGCCATATCCTTTAGCTGCAAGAAGAAATGCAAGCCTCCTGCATATAAGAGATGCCGTGTGTGCAAGGAAAATACCAGACTACTCCAGAGATGTGAATCTATATACTGTATAGCTAGCTCCTTATTGTAAACTTCAGACTTAAATTGAAGAATGTAGGGAAAACCACTAGGCCACTCAGGTATGACCTAAATCAAATCCCTTATGATTATACGGTGGAAGTGACAAATAGATTCAAGGGATTAGATCTCTTAGAGTGCCTGAAGAACTGTGGACAGAGGTTCATAACATTGTATAGGAGGTGGTGATCAAAATCATCCCAAGAAAAAGAACTGCAAAAAGGCAAAATGTTTGTCTGAGGAGGCCTTCCAAATAACTGAGAAAAGGAGAGAAGTGAAAGGCAAAGGAGAAAAGGAAAGATATGCCCATTTGAATGCAGAGTTCCAAAGAACAGCAAGGAGAGATAATAAAGCCTTTTTAAGTGAACAATGCAAAGAAATAGAGGAAAAAACAGAATGGGGAAGACTAGAGATCTCTTCAAGAAAATCAGAGATATCAAGAGAAAATTTCATGCAAAGATGAATAATGAATAATAAAGGACAGAAATGGTATGGACCTAACAGAAGCAGAAGATATTAAGAAGAGGTGGCAAGAATACCTGGAAGAACTATACATAAAAGATCCTCATGACCCAGATAACCTCGATGGTGTGATCACTCACCTGGAGCCAGACATCCTGAAGTGTGAGCTTAAGTGGGCTTTAGGAAGCATCACTGTGAACAGTACTAGTGGAGGTGATGGAATTCCAGCTGAGCTATTTCAAATCCTAAAAGATGCTGTTAAAGTACTGCACTCAATCTGTAAGCAAATTTGGAAAATTCAGCAGTGGCCAAAGGACTGGAAAAGGTCAGTTTTCATTTCAGTACCAAAAATGTTCAAAGTACTGTACAATTGCATTCATCTCACATGCTATCAAAGTAATCCTCAAAATTTTCCAAGCTAGGCTTCAATAGTACAGGAACCAAGAACTTTCAGATGTTCAAGCTGGATTTAGAAAAGGAAGAGGAACCAGAGATCAAATTGTCAACATCTGTTGGATCATCCAAAAAGCAAGAGAGTTCCAGAAAAGCATCTACTTCAGCTTCCTTGACTATGCTAAAGACTTTGACTGTGTCAGGTCAGTTCAGTTGCTCAGTCGTGTATGACTCTTTGCAACCCCATGGTCTGCAGCACGCCAAGCCTCCCTGTCCATCACCAACTCCCAGGGTTTACCCAAACTCATGTCCATTGAGTCGGTGATGCTATCCAACCATCCCTTCTCTGTCATCCCCTTCTCCTCCTGCCTTCAATCTTTCCTAACATCAGGGTCTTTTCAAATGACTCAGCTTTTCACTTCAGGTGGCCAAAATATTGGAGTTTCAGCTTCAACATCAGTCCTTCCAAAACACCCAGGACTGATTTTCTTTTTGATGGACTGGTTGGATCTCCTTGCAGTCCAGGAGACTCTCAAGAGTCTTCTCCAACACCACAGTTCAAAAGCATCAATTCTTCTGTGCTCAGCTTTCTTTATAGTCCAACTCTCACATCCATACATGACTATTGGAAACACCATAGCCTTGACCAGATGGACCTTTGTTGGCAAAGTAATGTCTCTGCTTTTTAACATGCTGTTTAGGTTGGTCATAACTTTCCTTCCAAGAAGTAAGCGTCTTTTAATTTCATGGCTGCAGTCACCATCTGCAGTGATTTTGGAGTCCCCAAAAATAAAGTCAGCCACTGTTTCCACTGTTTCCCCATCTATTTGCCATGAAGAGATGGGACCAGATGCCATGATCTTCATTTTCTGAATGTTGAGCTTTAAGCCAACTTTTTCACTCTCTTCTTTCACTTTCATCAAGAAGCTCTTTAGTTCTTCTTCACTTTCTGCCATAAGCGTGGTGTCATCTGCATATCTGAGGTTATTGATGTTTCTCCCGGAAATCTTGATTCCAGCTTGTGCTTCTTCAAGCCCAGCATTTCTCATGATGTACTCTGCATATAAGTTAAATAAGCAGGGTGACAATATACAGCCTTGACATACTCCTTTTCCTATTTGGAACCAGTCTGTTGTTCCATGTCCAGTTCTAACTGTTGCTTCCTGACCTGCATACAGGTTTCTCAAAAGGCAGGTCAAGTGGTCTGGTATTCCCATCTCTTTCAGAATTTGCCACAGTTTACTGTGATCCACATAATCACAGGCTTTGGCATAGTCAATAAAGCAGAAATAGATGTTTTTCTGGAACTCTCTTGCTTTTTCCATGATCCAGCAGATGTTGGCAATTTGATCTCTGGTTCCTCTGCCTTTTCTAAAACCAGCTTGAACATCTGGAAGTTCACAGTTCATGTACTGCTGAAGCCTGGCTTAGAGAGTCTTGAGCACTCCGTAGATCACAAGAAATGTGGAAAATTCTGAAAGAGATGGGAATACCAGACCACCTAACCTGTGTCTTGAGAAACCTGTATGCAGGTCAGGAAGCAAGTTAGAACCAGACATAGACAACATACTGGTTGAAAATTGGGAAAGGAGTATGTCAAGGCTATATATTGTCACCTTGCTTATTTGATGAATATGCAGAGTACATCTTGCAAAATGTTGGGCTGGATAAAGCACAATCTGAAATCAAGATTCTCGGGAGAAATATCAATAACCTCAGATATGCAGATGACACCACCCTTATGGCAAAAAATGAAGAGAAACTAAAGAGCCTCTGTAAAGTGAAAGAGGAGAGTGAAAAAGCTGACTTAAAACTCAACATTCAAAAAACTAAGATCATAGCAGCCAGTCCCATCACTTCATGGTAAATAGATGGGGAAACAATGGAAGCAGGGACAGACTTTATATTTTGGGTTCCAAAATCACTGCAGATGATGACTACAGCTGTGGAATTAAAAGTTGCTTGCTCTTTGGAAGAAAAGCTATGACCAACCTAGACAGCATATTAAAAAGCGGAGACGTTACTTTGCTGACAAAAGTCCATCTAGTCAAAGCTATGGTTTTTCTAGTAGTCAAATACAGATGTGAGAACAGACAATAAAAAAAGCTGAGTGACAAAGAACTGATGCCTTCAAACTGTGGTGCTGGAGAAGACCCTTGAGAGTTCCTTGGACAGCGAGAAGATCAAATCAGTCAGTCTTAAAGGAAATCAACTCTGAATATTCATTGAAAGAACTGGTGCTGAAGCTGAAGCTCCAATACTTTCGCCACCTGATGTGAAGAGCCGATTCATTGGAAAAGACCCTGATACTGGGAAAGATTGAAGGCAGGAGGAAAAGGGGATGAAAGAGGATGATGAGTTGGTTGTATGGTGTCACTGAGTCATGAGTTTGAGCAAACTGCAGGTAACAGTGAAGGACAGGACAGCCTGGCATGGGGTCACATGAGGTCACTGGCATGACCCAGTCCATGGGGTCACAAAGAGTCGGACACGACTGAGAAACTGAACAAAAACAACAACTCCCTACATCTAGACTCAGAAAGAAAAATAGAACACATTTTAAAAGGAGAAGGTCTGATGATAGCTATCCAACAGGAAATGTTCTGGAAGCACTGTGATGCATAGCCTGATCTAGTTTTCTAATAAAAAAAAAAATAGTTGAGTTTCACTGGACTCTTCCTAGTGATCCATATAATGCACTTTACATGAATTATGTCCTAGAATTTCACAATATCCCCAGGAAATAAGTAACACTGTGACTCCCAGTTTCCAGATGAAGAAATTGAAATACAGAACAGTTAATTAATTTATCCAAGATCACCCAGAAAGTAATAAGACAGACAGGATTTGAGTTCAGGCTCTCTGATTCTGTGTGGCGACAGAAACATGCCACCCAATCCCCCTACAAGAGAAGACCTGTTCAGATTCTGGGAGTGTCAGCAGTTGCAGCCTTTAGCTGTCAAACCGTTCAGGGTTTGACTCAGCCTCACAGAAACTCCTTGACAGAATCATGCCTTTCTCAGAGCAGCCTAGACCCAGTGACTAATTGAGATGGAGATATGAAGGCCCAGCCATGACAGAACAGCATAGCACAACTCTAAAAGATCATTTTAGCTCCAGAGTTTCCTATCAGATTGCCATCAGGCCCATAACAAGCTGTCCTTCTCCCCCTACCTAATCTTGCTTCCATTCTCTTTTTCCCACAGTCCTTGCAAGGAAATCAAGGAAACTCCCTAACAGATATCCTGCACACCTTCCCTGAGAACCAAAACTGTAGCAAGGAAAAATCTTTCCAATAAGCAAAGCTTCAAGGGGTCATCCACTTTGTATAGAGAGAAATGGCCCAAGTTAGAATGTACGTACAACTCACAGGTAGAGGCAAATGGCCCAGCCAGATGGCCAGGAGCATGAAAGCAGGAAGATTAGAAAAATGAGGAGACAAGGAGGACTGGGTGGAGATGCATGAAAGCACACAGGGAGGGCAAAAACAGATGGTTCTCTCACATTTTAAAGTCTACCAAAGGGCATCAACTACACAGAAGAGGCTGCTGCTGCTGCTGCTAAGTCCCTTCAGTCATGTCCGACTCTGTGTGACCCCATAGACGGCAGCCCATCAGGCTCCGCCGTCCCTGGGATTCTCCAGGCAAGAACACTGGAGTGGGTTGCCATGTCCTTCTCCAATGCCTGAAAGTGAAAAGTGAAAGTGAAGTTGCTCAGTCGTGTCCAACTCTAGCGACCACATGGACTGCAGCCTACCAGGCTTCTCCATCCATGGGATTTTCAAGGCAAAAGTACTGGAGTGGGGTGCCATTGCCTTCACAGAGAAGAGGCACTCAGCCACAAAGCAGAGAAAATGACTCATCCAGATAACCCCAGCAAGGCCGTGCCATCAGCCCTACCACTGCCGACACAACAGACATGTACATGAAGCAGCCATGAAGACAGACACGGAGGCTATGCCCGGGCCCAGCCAGCCAGGCGCCCCCTTAACAAAGGCTGGTGTTGCTGCCACTGCTGCTTGATGTGCAGCCTGCCGTGAACAGAGACTAATGCTTGGACTCCAATATGGCACCATTCTTTGAGGAGATGAACTGACCATCTGCTGGCAAGTTGACTACATTGGGCCACTTTTAGTCTGAAAGGGCCAGTGATTCATGATCATACTAGACACATATTCCTGGTGTGGGTTTGCCGTTCCAACCTGCAGGGCTTCAGCAGTGTTATGAACCAAGAGCGTACCGTGTATTTGTTCTATGGACCCAGGAGCCCCATAAAACATTATGGCAAATCAGTGAACTCATATTACCTGAAGCACAGGAAGGGGCCCATGACCACAGGATTCACTGGTGCCATCTCATACTCCACACTAAGAAGCTTCTGGGAACAAAGTAGGATAGCCTCCTGAGAGTACAGCTAAAATGCCAGCTTGAGGGTGATACTTTATGAGCATGGTGGACACCCTCCAGGACACAGGACATATCTTGAATCAAAGACTTCATTTAGTGCTGCATCCTTATTAGGAAGACTAAAAAGATCTAGCAGCCAAGGGACGGAAGCCAAAGTGACCACACTTACCTTGACTTCCGTGACCCATTTGAGAAATGGGTGCCTCCTGTTCATAAGGCTCTTGGCTTTGCAGGGTTAGAAATCTTGAACTTCAGTGCAAGAACTCTTCCACCAAGGGAAACAGATATCAGCAGGAAAGAAGAGAAGTCACCATCTAGGCTAAAGTAATTGATCCCAGTTATTCAGAAGAGGCAGGGCCACAAGTATACACCAGGGGCAAAGAATATGTTGAGTGATTCATGTGGGCACCACTTTCATACTCCCTTGTTCACTTGTAACATTAAATGAACAAGAGCTTTGATCAAAAATCAGGATCTACATTGTGCCATGAGGTGAGCCAGGGGTCTAGACTTGCTAGTGGGGAGGGAGAAGATGAGTGTCAGCTGGGATCTGCAGCAGTGGTCAGAACTGTGCTTCTTCCCACCACGTATTCTGAAACTCTCCCAGACAGAAAGACTCACCAGAATCCAAGAGGAGCTGTTCCCGAAACAGTTGTGAAGAAGTGAATCCAAATGGCTCAAAGAGTGAACTTTGATGAACTTGGAGATACACCATACAGTTCTTCCTTCAGGAAAGGAGCTTGTTGCCCCAGCTTCTAAGAGTGCTGTCAGCAGACAACCCTGAGCGATCAGCCTGTCGGGAACCAACTCTGCTGCAGAGAACTCACCCAGGTCACAATCTTCCAATCCTTCCAACAGGTTGGATACAATGGGATGATTGAGACAAAGGTAGAAAGACATAGCCATTTCATCTTAGTAAAGATAAGCTGATGGATCATGTGGTAAGCAGAATGATGGCCCTCAAGATATCCACATACTAATCCCCAGAACCTGTGAATATGTCAATGGACGTGGTATTGGGGCTCATAGAAGATGGGAAGTGAGGGGCAGAGGGAGGCAAGGATTCTAGGGGTTTTGGCTTGGAAGACTAAGTAAATGATGGGCATGGTAAGAGGAGCCGCCCATGAAGAAAGAGAATAAATTCAGTTTTAGATGTTTGTGTATTCAAGTGCAGATGTGAAGCTATCCAGTGGGAGGCTAGGTATATAGATCTACAACTCCACTGAAAGATATGAGTTGCTCATATAAGATCTGGGGAGTATTCGTATATGAAGATACCCAGGCATAATGGGGAAAGAGATCAGAAGGAAGTAGAAAAGAGGATCCTGGGAAGCACCAACGTTAAAGAGAAAGGCAAAGCAAAAGGAAGAGCTGGAAACCAGGAGAGAAATGTTTTCAAGTTCTGGGATGAAATGATTTTAAGAAAGGGGTGGTTGCCTATTGTGAAAGGAATGGTTCTCATTTCGATGAGAAACCGAAACAGCTTTGGAAATTTACCACAGATCATAGAGTAGAATACTGGGGAAGCCCATTTGTTTCATGTTTTATTCAACTCAGTACACGTTCTTTAGACCACTCCTCTGTTCCTAACAGTGTCTTGAGAAAAATATAATCTAGATACAGTTTGTGCTCAAGAAGCTTAAGATCAAAGAGCAGACCCTGAAATCAAATATAAAAATGACTGCAAGAAAAGCCAGATATGCTGCACTGAATTCTTCAATTTTCCTATGAGTATTTATATTTTTTAAATAGAGACTTTGCCTCTGTTATGTAAAAAATGTGACCAATGAATGGAAAAAATTAGGCTCTGCAATGTCATTTTCTAAAAAAGTGGTTATTTTGGAGTTATATAGATACCGTCATTATATATTCCTATTTGAGATTATACCACAGTTTGATTTGTCACTTCATTATATAGTAGCAGATCTTGCCAACATTTAAATGCTTCCTAATTATATTTATTAAAAAGTTATACATCATGTTACAATTTTGTAAAGGGGCTTTGAAAAATTCTATAAATCAGTCTGTTTCTGCAGAGCCTATTTCTCTAGTACTTAGATTTATCACATTCCTACATTGTACAATGAAGAGCATTCAAACAGAAATCAAAGAACCCCATTTTAACTCAATTACCTATTTGAAGAAATTTCTGAGAACATTTATCAATATTAGTGTAGTGGGGAAGGACTGTCAAATCATGGAAACTGGTTTTTCAGTCCCAATTCAATCATTACTATTTGGGTAACTTTGGGCAAGACACTCAACTGCACTGACTCTAAGTGTCTTTATCTATAAAATGGTAATCATAGTAGGGTTTCCCTGGTGGTTCAGACAGTAAAGAATCTACCTGCAATGCAAGAGACCTGGGTTCGACCCCTGGGTTGGGAAGATCCCCTGGAGAAGGGCATGGCAACCCACTCCTTTATTCTTGCCTGGATAATCCTCATGGACAGAGGAGCCTGGAGGGCAACAGTTCATGGGGTTGCAAAGAGTCAGACACAGCTAAGCACACATATACACACAATCACAGTAGGATTGTATTCAGGCTGTAACAAGGTATAAAATGCACTATATCAGATATGTATGTAGAATTTCTTTAAAAACTCTAAATCCCTTTACAAATATTTATCATGTTATCATTATTATTTCCTTGAGAGAAAGGCTAATGTGAAAAAAAGTTCAAATATGAAATATACTTGAGGCTTATAGATGCATATTTACATAAGTTTAAAAGGTGGCTAGAATCATTGCCAAGTTGTAGACAGAATCACCAAATAATCAGTCCCTTATGGTAGTACATGGAATCAGAGAGAGTCATTTAGGGCATTTTGCTGATGTTAATGACCACATATCACACTTGGGCACTTGTCATTCATGGTGGATGAAAGAAATCAACTGATACCTAAATCAATTGATTACGTAACTGAGATCTTAGAGTTTCTAAAAGCACTTCATACATAGGAGTACATGAATATATGTGATATATATATGAATATTTATCCTAGCTTAGATAGATAGATCAGAGAAGGCAATGGCACCCCACTCAAGTGTTCTTGCCTGGAAAATCCCATGGACGGAAGAGCCTGGTGGGCTGTAGTCCACGGGGTCGCAGTCAGACACAACTGAGCGACTTCACTTTCACTTTTCACTTTCCTTCATTGGAGAAGGAAATGGTAACCCACTCCAGTGTTCTTGCCTGGAGAATCCCAGGGACGGGGGAGCCTGGTGGGCTGCGGTCTATGGGGTCACACAGAGTCGGACATGACTGAAGCGACTTAGCAGCAGCAGTGGCAGATAGATAGATAGAAGTAAGATAGAGATAATATATATTCATATAGCATAGCTACCTCAAGTTTCATCAATATTTTTATGAAATCTTTTTATTTAAGAAAGATAGAAATTGAAGACATAGAGTTTTGAACAAGAGAATAAATCTTGAATAATTTTAAATATATAAGACAATATAAGATAACATATTTACCATAGAATCTTTGAATCTTAGAGTTGGAAGGGATCCTAGATTTTGTATATTCATGCCACCCACTAGATTCCTTATCAGTGCTTTTCTGGCCTCTGCTAGCCCAGGAATACAAGAGTAAAGATTCTGCAAGGTACATCATTCTTTTTTTTAAAAAAGTTTTCCTTTTCTACTTTTAAACAAGACTATTTTAAGAAAATTCTTCTTTATACTGAAATGAGATATCACTCAATACTCTTAAAAGTTTTTGTTGACATTTTATAGGGCAAGAATATCATTCATGCACTGAATATTAACTGCCAGTTACCAGCTGGCATTCATACAAGTAGAGCCCACTCATAAGCCAAGAAGAGTACAGCCAAGTTAGAGATAGGAGTAACTCAATTATAATTGATTTCTTCCAACATCAACCCCCTTACCTCATTGGAAAACTCCTTTCTCTACAACAAATTTATTTGCCTCTCCTGAAATACTTCCCTCAGTTGATTTTAGAATTGAGTCATTACCACATTTTACTGTTACTTCTCCAAACCAAATTTTGAGGTGAAAGCGGGTATCCAGAGTGTAGCAGGCAAACAAAGCAATTCTTACCTTTTCCCTTCTAGATTTTCTCTAGCTCTATATACAACAAAAAGTAAAATGGATAAGCCTGCGGTAATTTTACTTGTCCCTCAAGACATAGTGCTCTGAAAATTTAGGAAGTATATCTTCTCTTTGTTTTCAGTCCATGTTACCAGAAGGCTATCTGACCAATTGGAAGTTCACCCAACCAGTCAGAAAAAAATTCTACAATTTTAGGGGCCAAGGAGGAGAACCACTCAAGAGCAGAGGGAAGAGGAAGGAGGTAGGATTTTCAGCAGACAACAGTTCTGCACAAACTAGCTATGAGATGCTTCTTGCTTCAGTCTTCTCATCCATTAAGGGTGGTAAGTAATATGGAATATTTCAAGTGCCTTACAGTTTTAAAAAATCTATTATTTCAACTCTTATTTGAATATAATTAAATAAATTTGGGAAAAAGTGCACTTTTAACATTCCAAGTTACGGCAAAGCTTATTAAGAACTTTCCAGCTTGTTAATATCTTGGAGCAGATTTCTTGACACACATTCAAACTAGATATTACTGGAGAGTGTCATCAAGTGGACATGACTGTCTGTTGACCTGTAAACTGAACCCAGGCAAATGGAGGCTTCCCATCTCTTTCCCTTCCTTGGAATGTACATTCTGCCCACCCACCATTCCCACAACTGGAGCCATTTTCAAGCACGCAGCCCCGAGAGATTATGTGGAAGGTATATGTGACTGGAAGGCCTCCAGGTTGGGAAGGCCACTAGTCTTACAGGCGCCCAAGACCAGCCTCTTCTGTAAGTTTCCTTGCCTACGAAAACTGCCATCACCAATCTGGGGTAGTCTGCCTCTTTTTTCATTCTTCCTTTGTGCTTTTGAGACCGGCTTCTCTCACTCAGCATAATGCTTTCAAAATTTTTCCAAGTTTTTCAATACCAATAGTTATATTTTTTCCCTTTTGACTTTTTAGTTGTGTTCCATTTATGGATATACCACAATTTGCTTATGCCTTCATTCATAGAAGGATATGGGATATTTCCAGCTGCTAGTTATTACAAACAAATCTACTGTGAACACTTGTATAGAGGCTTTTGTGAGAACAATGTAAGTATTCACTTCTCTAGGGTAAATACTCAGGAGTGGAGTTTCGGGGTCAGTGCTTAGAGTCTATTTAACTTCATACAAAATCACAAAACCATTTTTCAGAATGGCTATACCGTTTTGCATTCTTATCAGCGATGTATGAGAGTGCCAGGTGCTTCTCAGCACTTTTTCTTTCAACCACTCTCATGGGGGATATTGATATCTAACTGATGTTTGTATCAGCGTTTGCCTAATGGTAATGATGTTTTTTGTGTGTTTACATCTGCTATTCTTCTATCTTCTCTGGGAAAGATTCTGTTCAAGTCTTTTGCCCACTTTTTAATGGGTTGTTTGCTATTGTTGAGTTTTGATCTTTTTAAAAATATATCCTGAACACATGACGTTTGTCAGAAAAGTGATTTGCAAACATTTTCTCCCCATTTACAGCTTGTCTCTTTATTTTCTTGGTGGTATCTTAAGCCAAGCAAATGTTTTAATTGCTGAGGTCCAAACTACCAATTTTTTCTTTTACAGAGCCTATGTTGGTGACATTTTTAAGAACCCTTTGTCCAACCCTAGGTCATAAAAGTTTTCCCAAGAAAATAATTTTAAAGAAAGAAAATGCTATATGCCTAAGGACGTTCTTTATGGCACTATTAGTAAATGGTGAGAAACTGGAAATAATATCATGGTGCCATCATAGAATAATGGGTACATAAACTATGACCCTGTCATACTACAGCCATAAAAAATATTTATGGAGAGTATATAATAACACTACAGGGAAACAATTATGACTTTTAAAGTCAGATACAAATGCTGTGTGCCATATGCCACAATTATAGGAAAACAAAATATTGCATAGAAAAAGAGATTAAAGAAATATGTCTAAAAATATCATCAAAGGCTACAGTGATTCTGGGTAACTTTTTCAGTTCTGTCTACTTTTCTATATTTGTTTTTCTAGGTAGGTTTATAAAATAAACCAAATAATATAATTTTATGCTTAATAATCCATTCTTGACATTTTGTCTCTGTTGTGAGACCAAGTACTGTCCAATATCGGACTTGACTGCTCTGTCCTGGAGGGCTGCCCGGCTGACCGGGGGCTAGACACCTGCACAGAAAGCTCTTCCTGCCTGGTTGGACTAGATGGGGGCTTCCCCAGATCTGGGGCAGGGGTGTGTGGGGGTTGGGCAGGAGCAGGAGAACATGTGATAACACGTTGAGACAGTGGTTGTAGTTCCCTGCCAGCAAATCCCGTTCTCATTCTCTCCAGTCCACTGTCTCAATTGGCTACAAGCCAAAAGCTCTAGAAAGAGTCAAGACTTTTTATGGATCAAAATGCTCCAGTTACTCTTGAGCTCCCTCTGTGTGGCAGAACCTGTGTCCTGGAATGCTCAGAGGATGAAGGCGCAGCCTCTACCCTGTCGGACCTTGTCATCCAACGGTTCCCACCACCACCCCACACGGGCAAGCCCCCTCGTCACTGCTGCACCTAAATGAGCTTTTCTTGGCTGGAGACGGGCGGCAGTTTTCAAAATTACCTCTCACTTAATATCTCCCCAAGTAGCCACACCATTTGCCTGTCTTGGTCTCCTGCCCTGAGCTGTAAAATTGTGTTGTGCTTTGCTTCTTAAACACAGTTACCGGATTTCACACCGGGGCGTTGATGGCTCCAGAGGAGACAGGTAATCACCGTGCTGTTCTCTAGGAGGAAGTCCCCGGTGGGTCAGGAGCACAACCCATAGGCTTTGTGGGCCCGTTTATCCTGACTGCCCCCTTTCCACGTGGCAATCTAAGCAAACTGAAAAGCCTCCATCCACCAGGCCCGACAAAGGTAATTTGCTCTGAGTTCACCTTAAAATCCTTAAGAGTCTCTTGAATATTGAGCCACCTACAGGTAGGGGAAACAAAGTGGGAAGGAACGGAATCCCTATTTTGAGCCAACAGGCAAACAAGCCTGTCACAATAGGTTACAAAGCGACAGCCCTCCGACCAGAGGGAGGCGCTCTTCGACACGACCTGTCTCCACCTTGGCCCCTTTGACCTCAGATAGGGCAGTGCTAATAAAAAAGAGAGAGGCTCATTAGCTTTCTTTCCCATTCATGCTTGTTTTGAAAACATTACATGCCTTGCAGATTACATGATAATTATACTTAAGGGCTGCCAAGCCGCTTCAGGAATAATTATCGTATGATTTGCAGGTTTTAGAGCTCATGGTAACACTTCAGTGCTGGGAGCCTTCTTTAGTCATTCATGGCAATTACCCTACTTTCACAGTCTTAGATTGTTCCTCGAGCCTGATGAGAAGTCAGGGAGGCTAATTGTTCACAGAAGGCTGGGAGACTGGGGGGCGTGCAGGGCCACGGTGGTCCTGACTGGAGGGCCAGTCAAATCAGAGCCTTTTACAGGAGCCACGTGAAGGCCAAGTATTAATAAAAACAGAAACCTGCTCAGGGACCTTTCTTGTAATAGACGCAAAAGGGCCTGCTCCTCCCTCATTCTTCATAGGAGCATCGAAATGTGATTAAAACTAGCAAGTCAGTCATTTTCACCACTCATCTGAAATGGCTCGTGATAAGGTTTTAACAATGAGCGCCTAAGTGGTAAAGGCCTTGGAGAATTTTGCCTTCTCAGCAGGTGGAGTTTCAGCAGGTCAGCGGTCTCCCCCGTGAACCCCTTTCGTCCTTCGGCTCTGTGGACACCATCCTTGCCACCCGGACCCTCCCCACCCGCACCCACTGCTATTTCTGCTGCTGCTGCTGCTGCTAAGTCGCTTCAGTCGTGTCCGACTCTGTGCGACCCCATAGACGGCAGCCCACCAGGCTTCCCCATCCCTGGGATTCTCCAGGCAAGAACACTGGAGTGGGTTGCCATTTCCTTCTCCAATGCATGAAAGTGAAAAGTGAAAGTGAAGTCACTAAGTCGTGTCCGACTCTAGCAACCTCATGGACTGCAGCCTACCAGGCTCCTCCGTCCATGGGATTTTCTAGGCAAAAGTACTGGAGTGGGGTGCCATTGCCTTCTGCGTGCTTCAGTCTAAGAGGCTCTAATAGAATTGAGAAGGCTAACACTGGTAGCTCAGCTTGTAAAGAATCCTCCTGCAATGCAGGAGACCCCAGTTGGATTCCTGGGTTGGGAAGATCCCCTGGAGAAGAGATAGGCTACCCACTCCACTGTTCTTGAACTTCCCTGGGGGCTCAGACCATAAAGAATTCGCCTGCAATGCGGGAGACCCCGGTTCGGTCCCTGGGTTGGGAGGATTCCTTGGAGGAAGGCATGGCAAACCCACTCCAGTATTCTTTCCTGAAGAATCCCATGGACAGAGGAGCCTGGCGGACTACAGTCCATGGGGTCACAAGGAGTCGGACACAACTAAATGACTAAGCATAGCACAACAGAATTGAGAAATGCACCAGTTAAACCACAGCAAGGAGATAGAGGAGAGATCAGTGCTGGATGAGACTTGGTCTGTGAGAGTTTACAGGAAACATTGGGAATCCTCACAATTGTGCCTTGTGTAGGGCGGCAGGATGGGTGGATAATCCCATCCCTCTCAAGATAATGAGATTCCCACAAGAGGGCGCCCTTGCAAAAGAAAGTCCTCATCCATTCACATCCTTTGTGCCTGACACCAGCAAACAGGAAAAGAGGACCCTCAGAGAAGCCCCGCAGTAAGACAGACATCCCCTGATGAAGACAGAAATTCCCTGACCCCTTTAAATTCCTGCGCAACTGAAGCACAGGTGTTCTGCTGCTGCTAAGTTGCTTCAGTCGTGTCCGATTCTGTGCGACCCCATAGACGGCAGCCCACCAGGCTCCCCGTCCCTGGGATTCTCCAGGCAAGAACACTGGAGCGGGTTGCCATTTCCTTCTCCAAGATCCCCCCAAAAACAGATTCCTATTACCACCTCAGACTCTTGAGTGTCCTTTGGACAGCAAGATCAAACCAGTTAATCCTACAAGAAATCAATCCTGAATATTCATTGATAGGACTGATGCTGAAGCTGAAACTCCAATACTTTGGCCACCTGATGCGAAGAGTTGACTCATTGGAAAAGACCCTGATGCTGGGAAAGACTGAAGGCAGGAGGAGAAGGGGATGACAGAGGATGAGATGGTTGGATGGCATCACCGACTCTATGGACATGAGTCTGAGCAAGCTCCGGAAGTTGATGATGGACAGGGAGGCCTGGTGTGCTGCAGTCTACGGGTTGCAAAGAGTTGGACGAGACTGAGCGACTGAACAACAACAACAAATTATCACGTTAGGGCTCTACTTTCTTATCACATCCCTCTTCAGGAGGCTCACGCTATAGTAGCACTAATTAAATTTGTACTTGTCCTCTAAGCAATGAGCTGCCTGCCTTCGGCATCTAGAAGGATCCAAGATGGACCTTGTGGCTTCTTTCAGCTTCACAGCACACACGTCAGTATTGCTACGAGACCAAGAGATTGCGTCTTATTTGCAGTGACACACCATAGTCATGTAGGCAGCTCTAGAGATAAGCGTGTCACCTTAAAGTCACTTGATTTCTTAGTGATATTATCTTGGAATTCCAGGCCATTTCCTCAGGAAGTGCTATTAGCAGGACAGGATGTAGAATTTAGTCTAATGAGCAGACAACAATACGGGTGTTTTAAGCCCAGGCTACATCTTGGCTGACTGCTCAAATTAAAAAGAATAAATAGACCCTATTTTTTCTTGCCTAAGGACCCCTCAATGGAAAGGCCCTCCCCTGCCCCCACAGGTGATGACATAGAAATATACAGCAGGTAGTGAATATCATCTGACCTGGCTCCTCACTTGCCCAGACCTTTTCCCAGGCTCTAGGAGGGTCCTAGCAATTTTGTATCATAATTCTGTTTTTTTTTTTTTTCTTAAATGTGGCTTCCCCAATTATATAAACTTCAGGCTGTCCCCACAAAACCTTGATTCCCAGGTGTTGTTTATTGAAGCCGTATCTAGGTCCATCCTTCCAGTGGCAGAACACCTGTCCGTCGCTGCTAGATTGACCACGTCTGGGACAATAGCAATTGTTTCAAGTCACAAGCATTTCCACCAGCTTTTCTCTCCTGGTTTTTCTTTAAGGGACTATTGTATCAAAGAAAAGGAAGGAAGTGACTAAGAAAAGGAAGTTATGCCTAAGTCATTGGAAAAGTATATTTGTCAAATGACACAATCTTTTCCCAAAGTTGAAGTTTCAGGTGAAGCTAAGGACAGTGTGAACTGAGACATGAATCTTTGAGGAATTGAACTCCTTTTCTGCCCGTTCCTACTTCTCTACCTATGGACTGTCCTTTGAACTTTTGCAGTTTTTCCCAGGATCCCTTCTATATTCCCCAACACACTTAATTCATGGTCTGTCTACCTCTCTGTTTCTTTCCCTCTGCCCCCCAAAGATATGTGTGATTTGTAATAGATGGCTTCATTTCCATCTTCAGCTTGTGGGATATCTGTGATGGCTGCAGACATATTACTTCTGTTTTCCTGGAGCCATTCCCATCCCTGCCTGTCTTAGCTCCCTTCCACATGATTTTATTCTGTCATTCCCCTCAACTGCATCAGCTAGCAAGGCTAATGGAGACAGTGAACTCAGCCTGCTTTTCTGTCCATCTCTGCCATGGGAAATCATTTCCAGTGCTGTTGACTCTTTGCAGTGGAGATGCAGGAAAGAATCTTATTTTGTGATCCCAAGCCCACAGTGGCAGAGACTTACTGTAAAACTTCCAGCTTCAGACAAAGAGGGGAAAGAGTGCAGGGCACATATAAAATAATGGAGTGCACACATATTTTAACATGTCTTGGGCTTTCACAGTAACTGATAGGCACCTGAATGTAAGACCCAGTCTCCAACTCTTTCTACAGGTTGGATATGTGTTTGTGAGGGAGCCCCCCTTTTTTTCTCTGACATTCAGTTAAGCTAAAAGCAAAAACTGCCATCTGTACTGCCTCTGATACAGTAGATTGCTAAAAGCTGTTCCCTGTCAGACCTCTTCTTTCAGCCTTGGTGGGGAGACACATACACATATGACACGTCTCTCATCCACACATGAAACACACAGATTTCTTCAAGGTCATAGGTCTGCTATAAAACCATCAGGCTAAATACAAAATTCTTTCTAATGGCTGACTCGCTTTCCACGGCCACAGCAGAAGGGAAGGTCTTCATTTCACTTCCAGGTATTCTGGGGTGTGTGTGTGTGTGTGTGTGTGTGTGTGGTTTTTGCTGCTGCGGGCACAAACTCTCTCTAGTCCTCAAAGGTGTTCCACATTTTTCATTAACACTTGCATTTAAGCAGCTCATTTTAATTCTTTCCGTTGTTCCTGTTCTGCGTGAACTATCTGCTGGCAGTTGCCATGCCAACCCCAAATCCTGGGGTCCTACTGCTAGATCACAAGCTGCCATTAGCATATTTTTAATAGCACCTGATTGCCCTCCAAAGACCTTCCAGTAGCTGAACGCCATTAGCTCAGAGAGTCATGAGATTTGACTGCATATTTACAGACTGGATCAGGGAGAGAACACAGTCAAAGCTGCATAGCCTGTTTCCAGGCTTAATTTCCGCAAGTGCCAGGTTGGTGCCCTGGGTCTCATTCACAGGGAAGATCCTCAGAATTGTGTGGCCCACGGAGGGATGAGTTCTTGCTTCCTGGAGCTGACTTACCATAATGTGGATGACAACATGACTGTCAAGCTGGTAAAAGATGTCTCTCACTTGTACTGAAAAATAAGCCACTCTCCATTCTGTAGGGACCTGGGCAGGGATGGTAATGCTAACACCTTGCTCTTTCTAATTTATACCAAACTGATGGAACAGGCAATGTTGATCATAAATCAGTTTCTCTTAAGAAAAGAATTAGGGAGGGAAGAGTGAATGAGCAGTGTTTCATAACTGAGAGAGTTAAGACAGATTATTTCAAAATATGTAGTTAAGAGCTTTTGAAATTAAGTTGCTTTGAAGTTCTGAAGACTCTCAGCAGCCAATGAGCTAAGTAAAAGAAGGTTGATACCTGAAGTGAAGACAAGAGGAAGTTTAAAGTGGCTACTAAAATCTGAAGAAATCAAAAAGAGTTAGGTGAAACTGCAGGTAAAAACAATTTCGTGACGAGGGACCTTGCAAACTCAGATGCTTAGGAGCCAAGACAGATAAGGCAAATGAAGTGAGGTGCTTGGAGGATGATGGAAGGCAGAGGGCCCTTAGCTTCAGTGCTGTGGAAACACGAAGGACATAAGGACTGGAGCCACCAAAGTGCTGACTCCATCCAGAATGAGTGTTCCTCCTACAGGGAGTCAGGAGACCCCAGTGCTGGCAAATCTTCAGAGAACTGAAGAAAAGCTAGAAATATATATATATATATATATATATATATATACACACACACACACACAGAGAGAGAGAGAGAGAGACAGAGAAAGAGAGAGAGGAAAATTCCCAGTTTTTAATATTGAGCATATAATAATTTGACTTTACTAAAACATTGGACCACCCAACACTATGTAGGGCAAAAAAAAAAAAAAAAACACCTGACTTCTTGTGTTGAATATGCTCCATGAGCTGCCAATTTGTAACCTATTCTAAAAGGAAGCTATGTTTAATCCTAAAACTAAGATTCCTAACTAAGGAACTGTATTGTTATAGAAAGCATGTGTGTGTTGATCTGTATCCCCAGGTAAATTTTCATGAGCCTTAGTATTTGGTTCATATAATCAACCAATGCTAGAAGAGTGGGAAGAACAATGAGCAGTACAGGAGCTCAAAAGACAAAACAAAACGTGGTTGTCTGGTACCATCACAGAAGGCTTCAAGAAAGAGGCAGGACCTTCTGTGTCTTTCAAGGATGGTTGAATTTGGAAAAACACAGATGAGGGGAAATTCCTTGGGTAGAAGGTACAGTGGGAACCACAAGTCCAAAAGAAGAAATTATAAGATGCTTTACTCTCTGCTGAGCAGACTGGAACATCATAGAGGCAATGCTGGGTTAAAATATAAATAGTAACTCAAAACAAAGAAGAACTTCCCTGGCAATCCAGTGGTTAAAACTCCATGCTTCCAATGCAAGGGATGCAGGTTCAATCCCGGGTTGGGGAACTAAGAGCCCACATGCCACGTGGTGTGGCCAATGAATAAATAGCATTACTGCTCACTTGCAGTCCTTAAATTCACATATTAGGTCTGAGAGGCACAGAAAACAGAATTTATCTCGGGGAATGCAGACACAGGTATTTGCATATGTCTACCTGAAAAGCTGACAATCTGAAAGGCATTGCCTTAGTACACAGCATTTACTTAAATTATGTTCAGGTGGATACATTTTCAATTTTCTCCAGAAGACTTGTGTTTCTTCCTTTTTTTTTTTTTTACTACCACTATATACTGACACTGTATTAATAGATCCCAAGCCTAATTTGTAAGCCTGGGATCACAAGCCTGGATTTTCTTCAAGGACTTAAAAAGTTTACTTGTCCATTGAGGTCAATTCTTTGATACTTGCCACCTGTGGTTCTCAAAGAGCTTGGTGGTTTCAACATTAATTTGGCTAGTTAATAGACTAAATATTTTGATAGTCTCTCTGTTGATGGAGAATGTGGGGCTTTTAAATACAAAGACTCTGGCTTTCTAGTATAATTTGATTACACATGTGTTTGTGTAGAACTGCTTCCTACAATCCTCCCAGGCAGCCAGATGTGGGAGGAACGATGGAATTAGCTCATCTCCAATCGGGGCTGCTCTGAACAAGAGTCTGCAAGGGTGGGAGGGGGGTCTGGAAGGGTGCCAAGAGGACTATCTGGAGGAAGAAAGTTGATTACAAGTCCAGTTAAGTCAAGTCAAAAGAATAATACGTCAAAAAGTTCATCAGGATGGAGAGGGACATGAGCCAAAGGATCAAAGTAAGGGTCAGAAACAGGATGATTGGAAACAAAGCCAACGCAGGAACTCACCCTGGGAAAGCTGAGACAATGCTCTGGCGTATCTCAGGCACAGATGGGTGAGCCCAGCTGGACAGGACCCTTGTTATGACAGTTTCAGAGCCTGGACGGATCCTCAGAACCTGGTGGGAAGAAAACAATGCTGAGAGACAAGTTTGCAAGCACTAGATTTGGAGCACTGTTTTCCTAGCCTGTCAAACGAGAGATTTGTGCCGACTGTCTCTAATGCCCACGTGAACGACGGTGTTCTCTGACACCATCTGGCTAAAGCACCATTAGGCTCCAGCCTCTCCTGGGACCAGCCAGTCCTCCCTGAGCCTTTGCAAACTTATCTGAAGTGAATATGTGGCTCCCAGCACTTATCCACTTGCCAGTAATATCTGAGGAGAGCAAACAGCCAGAGCAGAGCCCCAGAACACTGACCCCTCCTCGAAAAGGGAAGCCACCTTTGTTAGCACCTCCTGCGGGAAGGAAACGCCTGTAGAGACTTCCTTTCCATATATCCCAAGATCAGGGCCAAAAATCTGGGGAAATGCTTGCGATGGGTATGTGCCGCCTATAAATTCAAGTACACTGATGAAGCTGAAAGAAAGCAAGAACGTGCATGCCAAGTTTGCCTGTGGTCACAGAAGTGAGGCTTTGCTGTTTCCTGAAGATAGGAGCTGGAAGTCTCTTGGGGAAAGCTGCCTGAGTGCACACATTTCACCCTTGGCCTACTTGTTTATCTTGAGACCACTGAAGCATTCAGTCTAGACCGTACAGTATTTCTACATCTCCTGTTATTTCTTTCCCAAGCATCTGGTTTTTCTCAGGCCCCACGTGACTCACACTTCCTGGCCTTGTGCTGGGACCCAAGAACCTCTGCAGAATGTCCTTGCTGTGCCTGGGTCACTGCAAACATCTGCTGGGGTACAGGCTCTGTCCGTAAGGTGACCTGTCAAACGGTACAGATTTGAGTTTTCTTTCTGGACAGCGAGTTTGGGGCCTTGGACTAGGACTTTCTCCTGGACTTCAGAACTTGGGAAAGCAAGCAGCCAGGGAGCTCCTGCCCTGGGACTCTCTGCCTCCGTCCTGGCATCTGGGAACTTCTGAGGAAGGAGCCCTGAAACTCCTCAGGAGGCCCCAGTTCCTGTACAAATTGGCTTTCACATCTTTTGTGTCCATTGTGTTACGGTCTTTGTTATTCTGGTTTTTCTTCACTTCTGCAGTCCTTAAGAACCCACCCATCAAGCAAGGGTTCCTTGAGTAGCTGCAACATAGCTGTGCTAAGCTAACTGCTTTGGTGAAGGCTTCTGATCTCAAGAAGCTTATCACTGAGGTGAGATAATAAATAATTCATATCAAGGAACACTGAGTAACACAGGCTGTGTATCACGAAGGTCTTCTTGTGAGTGGCAGACAAGTTCTGTGAAAATAGAGGCTAAAGGGAGAACAGTGGATGTTTCTGAGTGGAAACAGATTTGTCACAGGCTGTCTAGAATTAGTAGAAATTGAATGGTGGATGGCTACTAAGGCTTTCACACAAGGAAAATTATCTGATTTTATTCAGATAGGTAGAAACAGTGAATTAAGTAAAGCCTAGGACAACAGACCAGATTGGATTGATTTATCATGTTGTTTCATCATCATGTATTACCTTTTTATATGATGCAAGATACAGAATTTGATTTCTATTTGATACAGATTCAGATAATCTCTAGGCATGTACTTACCTCTCCCTTTGGGTTTAAGGATGACACTCCGAGTTCTCATAAACTTTGGCCAAAACACCATATGCTCTTTCAGTTTCACACCATTTTCTTTCAACACATAATTTTGTGTTATTGTGCTGGACACTGTCTATTTGGGATCAGATCCATTTCTGTCCCAGGCTTTGCCCAGTCCTTGACCTCCCACTTTCATATAACATTTGCTTCTCTTGTCCTATGAATGGTCAAGATAAGCTCAAATTTGTAAATATTTATAAATATTTCTGAATATGTAACTCATATTAATCTTAGACTTCAGAAAGTCCTGATGTCCTTGGATTAGCTGTTCTACCACAGACAGTAAGTAGCCAATAAGTGACACCCAAAGGAGGTATATGTCCCAGCAGCCTCAGGAGACACTGAGGCCAGAAAGAGGCTGGTCTGCTGACTCCACAGTGGAGTCCCTGCCGAGGGCTTGATGCCACCTCACCGGTGAAGACAGGTACCAGGAAAGACAGCCATGATGGGAGCTATGTGAACATTTGGAACCAGAGAAAGCCTCATATGGGTACTGATGTGCTAGATCAGAACTGCAAGGGCTGGCCCGGCAAGTCACAGGGAGTTGCAGCCTGCAGAGAGTACACCCAAAGCTTTGCACTTGGACAGCCTGCCCTTAACACATCTTCTGAGCTGTACCTCATGGCTCCCAGTTACAATCAAATCTTTATCTCACATAAGTTTGGATGGTAGAGCACTAATGTAAGAGGAATTATGTAGATAAGGTTGCTATAGCTTCAACATACCCAATGAGGCTGTTTCCAAAACTATAGGAGGGTTTATAGGAAGGTATTTGGAACTCCATTGGAGAGAGTGGAGCAGGATTTGGAGTATGTAGAAGAACCAGAAATTCTGGCCAACAAGTGAGCAGTTTTGTCTCTCACAAGCAAGACAAGTCACACTGGTATCATTTGTCCTTTGGCTGCCTTAGAAAACACTCTTAAAAAGTGAGCACCTGAATTATTGGGACGTTTCTGGTACCTTTGTTTTCACAGAAGAGGAAGCATTGTCCCATGATCAATGAATACAAAGGGCATTGGGTAAAATTTAAAAATGCTGAACCTGATCCTGGCTGTGAGATATAAACATTCTTTCAGTGTATACCCTGTTCTATTGCATTAAATGCTTTGTAAGGTTTAGAACAAGTGCACCTCTGAAGTGAGACATGTGCACGGTTGAGCATCCTTCTGAGATGTAGCCTAGAGACTGGAAGTCTTTGCAAGAAAGCTGTAGATTAGAGTTCTGACTGGATGAGTAATACTACTTTCATTCATTTGCCAGCAACACTGCCAGGGAATAGTTAAGAACGTAAGAAAAAAGTACACTTAATTAACCACATCAACAAATTTATTTTGAGTCCTGATACATGGTGAGCACTGTGATGGGCACTAAAGATATGGGGATAAATGGCCCTTTCCCTCAAGGGCTTAAAGACTAATGGAGTGGAGAGATAATTCACACATGTGCTTGTTTTGATAGATATTTTGATATATATGGGACTAGATGGAAACACAAGAGGACATTTGAGTGGACAGCATGTGGGAGTGATCACATCATAGGATCACCCATTTCTTCTTAAACCCAAGAAGAAATGTCTTTCATCACCTTCCTTCTCTGTCCTCTAGGGTAGAGACTGGCAAACCACAACATGCAGACACTCTGGCCCACTTCTGCTGTTTGGAAGTAAAGGTTTATAGGAACACAGCTATATATATCTGTGTACATGTTGTCTGTGGAGGCTTTAGTGCTACGGTGGCTGACATGAGTAGTTTCAACAGAGATTAGAATCCTGGTTAGAGAAAAAGTCTGCCAACCTCTGCATCAGGGTATGGTTCTCATCCACCTGATTGAAGCTGGCAAGTAACACATCTACAATCCAGTGAATAGGATGAAGGAAAAGATAAAGAAGAGGGAATCCATTTTTTAAAGGCTGTAACCCAGAAGTTGACTTATGTGCACTTATCCCTGGCCAGAATTTAGTCACATGTTTTGTAAAGAGTTCCCAGACTTCTTTCAGTTTGATACAGAAATACTCACAGAACTCAGCATGTAGTTAAATTCATGGCCAAGATTTACTGTAAGAAAAGAAAAAGAGAAACCAACAAAAGGAAAAGGCCCATTGGGTGAAGTACAGAGGTAACCAGTTGCAAGCCTCCAAAAGCACTCCCCAGTCAAGTCACTTAGGATAGACTTAATTCCTCCATGAACAAATTGTGGTAACATGTATGAAGTGCGCTGTGCCGGGAGAGCTCGGTAGAGACTTGGTCCCAGGGGTTTTTATTGGAACTGGCCATGTCACTCTCTACTGGAGAATGTGCCCAAATTCTAGGTTCCCAGAAGAAAAGCAAGAGTCAATATAATCTATATATTTCCATACCATTTAGGCATAGGGATCCACTCCTATCAGGGACTGGTGGGAATCCTCATAAACTTCAAGTTTCCAGATGCCAGCCAAGGATCAGTCTTGCAAGCAGAGCTTTAAGGATAGAACTCTCAGGCCTACTGTGATAACCCTTAACTGCACACAGGCCTACACTTGCAAGGGAAGCTGGGGAATGCAGTCCAGCTAAACTTGGGAGGTTTGATGATTAAGAGAAAATGAAAATAGAGAATGGATACTGTGAATAATGAGCAATTTCTGCCACACAAGGGAAGGAATGGAAGCAGGGTAGGGTTTCTTAATCCTGGAACCTTTGATATTTGGGGCTGAGTTCTTCTTTGTTGCAGAGACTGTGCTGTCTACCTGTCAGTAGCACCCCCTGAGCCCCGACAATCTGGATGTCTCCAGATATTGCCTAGTATGCTCTGGGTGGGGGGGGGGGGGTCACAGATGGCCCACCTGAGATCCAAGCCGGGGCATGAAGGCTAGAGAGGTTAGTCCTTGTTCAAGAAACTGCAAGCAGTTGGGTACAGTTTGCATATCAAGTGAGGGTTGAAAATGGCAAGAAATTAGGTGAAGGCATAAGACTGGGGCCAGATTATAAAGCAGTTTGTGTGCCATAATAAGGGGGTTGGGTTTCTAAAAAATACATTTATACATAGAAGGTACTGAAGATGTTTAAGCCCAAGGATCATTTTTGTATTTTTTAGAAAGCCAGATTGACCTACAATTGGATAATTAATTGAAGGGCAATAGTTTGGAGTCAGACTAGTTAGAAGGATATGTCATCTATTCAGGTGAGACATTTTGAGGAACAAAATGAAGACAGTGGAGGCTGAAAATAAAAAAGGAAGGGTTTGAGGAATATCACATAAGGAGGAAAAAACAGCTTGGTGATTGGTTGTAGATGGAAATGTTTCCCAGAGTTTAGCTTCAGACATCTGGGTAAGTAGGTTGCCATTCACTGAGATAACAAAGTCAAAAGAAGGAGAATAATATAAGGGAAAAAGTCATCAGATCAGTTTTTGACTTGCTAAGTCTGAAGTGACTGTTGGACTTCCATTAGGAGATTGTTGATGTGTGATGAATAATTTGATATGCTGGACACTTGGTGTTAAGTGGGCAGGAGGAAATAAAACATGCATGTGCAATCAACTACTGTCCATATTTCTTTCCTTACTGAATTTTTAAAAACCCAATAGCTTAGTTTCAAATGTGTGTAAAACAACTGTTCTATTAAGCTGTTTAGGTGGAGAGGGTAGTTTCCTCATTCATTTATTCAGATAGGTCTCGAAAGTGAAAGTGAAAGTCACTCAGTTGTGTCCAATTCTTTGTTACCCCATGGACAGTCCATGGAATTCTCTAGACCAGAATACTGGAGCGGGTAGCCTTTCCCTTCTCCAGGGGATCTTCCCAACCCAGGGATCGAACCCAAGTCTCCCACATTGCAGGCAGACTTTTTACTAGCTGAGCCGCATTAATACCAGCTACCTACATATTTTCATGCCTTCCTGATCTAGGTGTCATTTTTTGGGCACGATGACTATTTTGGCTTTAGTAACTTTCCTGCTATGAGAACTTAGGATCCACTGGCATTCAGTGTCATCAAGTAGAAACAATCTTTGCAGGAACTGAAGTACAAAAACTTAGGTAATGATACAGAAACTACTATTCTGGAGTTAAAATGACTTAAGCAGATGACATTTCATGCTGGTGACTACAGTTTCACTGTCTGCAGGAGAAGGTATCCTGTGTCTAGCAGAGTAGTTAAATTTGCATCCTGTCAGGCAGGACACGCATCATGTGGTTGAATTAGTTGGAGATGTTACTTTAATTAGTAATCAAGGCACAAGATGTTAAGGCAAAGAGCACTGATTCTGAGCCCTGCATACCTCAATCCATAATAATAAGGCAAAGTGCTTGTATACATTCCTTACTGAGTGTGATATGAGAGTAAAGAGTGGGATAAAATTTAGGATCTCGTCTTTAATGACTCGAACGCAGATGTTGCTGTTGACAGGAAGAGATATGTTGAGTGTTGTTTCTTCATTTGCTTAGCAAGATTTGACATGTGGTGAGCCAGAATAGAAATTTGAAGAGTTGATTCAAGATGTGTTGAGGGAACTTTGGGTGAAAGAGTGATAAAAGAAGCAGGTCTGGATATACTGCATTATGCTGCAGATGGAAACATTCTTTTTTTAAAAAAAACTTCCAAGGATTGCTTGTTTTGATAAGCTGGTGGGTAAATTCAGTTACTCTTAGAAAAGAATTTTTAAAATACATAAAATACAGAGCCAGGATACCATAACTCTAAATAATGTCACTTGTCCATCTATTTGTGTTTGTTTACATAGTGATCGGTGCTTACACATGGCCCTGAACGCTCAAACTGGGGGGAATAAAATATGATGGTGGAGTACACGGTGGGGTTGTATACCAGGTCCCCAAATCAGTACTTCTCATTGCTGGCAAAGGCTAAGGAATGTGCCCTAGATCAGTTAACAAGAAGGATGAGCAGATTCTATTAAGATGGGGGCATTGATATTGGTAGATCTCTTCTTTGAGAAAAGAAAATAGCCATGCTTCACTATGTCTGCTGAGTAATAATACAGACACGGCACCATGCCAAGAACTAGAAATTTGTCCTTAATATTGCCCCATCCTAAGCCTGACCCAGCTGACTACCCTTCAGTTCAGTTCAGTTCAGTCGCTCAGTCGAGTCCGACTCTTTGCAAACCCATGAATCATAGCACGCCAGGCCTCCCTGTCCATCACCAGCTCCCAGAGTTCACTCATACTCCATCGAGTCAGTGATGCCATCCAAGCCATCTCATCCTCTGTTGTCCCCTTCTCCTCTTGCCCCCAATCCCTCCCAGCATCAGAGTCTTTTCCAATGAGTCAACTCTTCGCATGAGGTGGCCAAAGTACTGGAGTTTCAGCTTTAGCATCATTCCTTCCAAAGAAATCCCAGGGCTGATCTCCTTCAGAATGGACTGGTTGGATCTCCTTGCAGTCCAAGGGACTCTCAAGAGTCTTCTCCAACACCACAGTTCAAAAGCATCAATTCTTCGGTGCTCAGCCTTCTTCACAGTCCAACTCTCACATCCATACATGACTACCCTTGGATCACCCCAGAGAGCCAGGATTTAATATACTACTCTCACATTCTCTTTTCCCACCGGCCATACTTGCTAACTCCTGAAGGTTTAGTCATTATTTTTGAATTGCCTATCAAGTTTTCCCATTCCTTGTGACTGTGTTCACCTATTTCACTTTTGAAAATTTTGAGGGCAGTGAATTTTGATGGTCTCTGGGATCAATCACCTCCCATTTAATGCATTTGGGTAGTATTTGGGCCATTACCTCCCAAAGCCAGTACTCTGGATCTCATGTCTATCCAAATCCATATCCCATGTTTCCATAGTACATTTTCAAATTAACCTATTGGCATTTTTTTAAAAAGTATACAGTCTCTAAGATACTAATGACTGTTGCTCTTGGAGAGGATTATGCCTTTCCATATATACAGATCTTCCTCAATTTATAATGAGGCCACATTCCAATAAACCCATGATAATTTGAAAATACTGTAAGTCAAAAATGCTTTTAAGGTAATTCCCTAGAAGTCCAATGGTTAGGACTCCATTCTTTCACTGCTGAGATCACAGGTTTGATCCCTGGTCAAGGAACTAAGAACCTGCAAGCCATGTAGTGTGGCCAGGAGAAAAACAAAACAAACAACACAACAAAAATGCATTTAATATACCTAACCTGAACATCATAGCTTAGCAGCCTAGCCTATCTTAAGTGTGCTCAGAGCACTAATACCAGCCTGCATTTGGGCAAAACCATCTAATGCAAATCCTACCTTACAATAAAGTGTTGACTATCTCATTTAATTTATTGAACATTGTATTGAAAGTGAAAATCAGAATGTGGATACAGATAATAAGTGTATCAGCTCTTTGCCTTCACAATCTTATGACTGACTGGGAGCTGCCACTGCCCAACATCACAAGAATGCATTGTCCCACTTGCTGCTAGACCATTGAAAAGATCGAAATTCAAAGTACAGTTTCACTGAATGTATATTGCTTTTGTACTATTGTTAAGTCAGAAAATCATAAGTTGATCCATCATAAGACAGGACCATCTATATTTCCCTTCATCTGTCCTACAACAAATATTTCATCATCATGCTACGTATTGGCAATATATGGATTTTGTCTGAGTTCTGAAAGGAAAAGGAAGGCATATTTAGGATGGGTGATTTAAAGGAAGTATTACAAAAGTGACTTTTTACAAATTATCTGTTAGGTGGAGTTAAACCCAGGGAAAGGTCCAGGGATGGTGTTCCTGGAAATACTAGCAGTGGTGGGGATTCATTAGCAGCACTACAAAGGAAAGTTGAGAGGAGGGGAAACTGAGGTACGGAGCACTGTATGGAGACAGCCAGCTGATAAGAAGCTGCGACCTTCAGTTAAAGGAAGCCACCAGCCCTTGATGACCTTGCAGGAAGGGCCTTGGGAAGAAATAAACATCTCAGACCACACTCTTCTCACACGCATCTCCTTTTTGTGCTATCAATCAATCCTTCTAGGATACTCCTGATATCATCAATACGGATCTGCTTCTTAGGACCCAGCAGTGTGAGAATGCAGGGGAATGCATTTCAAGGGGCAAAGGAAGACACTTAACATGCTTTAAGACAGGGTTCCTTCCTATGAGCCTGTGCAGTTCTTCCCACACTTCTGTAGATGCAAGAATCACATGGAATACATGTTAAAATATAGACTCTCGGGCCTTACACCACCCCACCTCCAGCAGTTCTGATTCAGTGGATCTATAGTGATATGGGAAAATTAGCATTTCTGACACACTCCTGGTGTTGCCTCTGCTGCTTCTCTACAGATCACATTTTGTGTTACACTAGTCTGACATTTTGAGATAGGGCAATCCCAAACCCTAAGGAATGAAGATCTAATAGCAGAACATGGTCTCTATGTCTACAGATCACATTTTGTGTTACACTGGTCTGACATTTTGAGATAGGGCAATCCCAAACCCTAAGGAATGAAGATCTAATAGCAGAACATGGTCTCTATTACAATAGTTGAAACAATATTTTTGCCACCTTCTTAGCACAACACCAACAAGCCTGCTTTCAAGACAAGGTAATCTTGACTAGAAGTCACCAAAGAGCTTTGAACTTGCAGTAAGAAGGTTAGGATGGTCATAAATTTAACTGGTCTCCTCCTAAGCAAATCTTCCTCTTTAAAGAAGCTATTGCTTCACTCAGAGGAAGCTGGAGACATTCCGCTTCCCATGTGTACAAAAGCTAACCTGTGTGTGTTCAGTCACTCAGTTGTGTCTGACCCTCTGTGACCCCATGGACTGTAGCCCGCCAGGCTCCTCTGTCCATGGGATTTCCCAGGCAAGAATACTGGAGTGGGTTGCCACTTCCTACTCCAGGGGATCTTCCTGACCCAGGGATCAAACCTGTAGGTCTTATGTTTCCTGCACCTGGGTTCAATCCCTGGCTTAGGAAGATCCCCTGGAGTAGGAAATGGCAACCCACTCCAGTATTCTTGCCTGGAGAATCCACATGGATGGAGGAGCCTGGTGGGCTGCAGTCCATGGAGTCACAAAGATTTGGATATGACTGAGCAACTAGATATAACATTGGAAGGTAGATTCTTTACCACTGCACCACTTGGGAAGCCCCTAACCTGTGTAGAGACACAATTTTTACTATTGAAATATATCTATATATATATATTATTAACTTTTTTAATTAAAAGAGAGGATGGCAGTCAGATGTTTTCATTTTTAACATTTTCTGTAATAACTTTTTTTCTGAGGGAACCTCTAAACTAAAAGAAGAAAACAACAAAACAGCTATAGTCTTCACCCAGGAAAGCATGGGAACTTCTATCCCAAATATTCCTGGATAAGAACCAAATTCCTTCTTATTTGCTACTCTCTCTTTAGCATTATTCCATGAGGGTAATCTACAGTAGATCAACCATAATGAGATAAGTGGCTCAGGGATCAAGTCATCAGGGAAAAGGAGCAGGTCTTTGGCTAAAGAGCAAGAGAAAATTAAAGTGTTTGACTTGAAACACTTGCTCAGATCAATCACTTTGTATTCAATACATGTGTAAACTGATGTCTCACTGCAAATGGTCTTATCTCCCATTAGCTATTCCTAATTCTTTCCTTTATCAGTAAAGCTTTTCGTTCAACTAGCTCAAACCAACTGTCCCACTTCCTTATCTGTCATTCATTCATTGTCCATGGATCCCAACTTCTTCTAAAACTGCATTAGCAAAAGCTGACCTGATTGTCTGATCTCTCACTAGCATTCAGTACTGTGAACTACTCCATCATCTTATTGGTTTCTGTGGCCTTACTTCCCTTTGGGTGCTACCCCATATCCCTAGTGATTCCTTAGAACCCAAGTAAATCTGTTGTGTCATGTAGCTCAGTCTCTACTCAGAGATTTTCCCAAAGATGTTCAGAACAACAACTAAAAGTCATTTAGCCTTGGATTCCTCTAAGAATATTAAAGGGAATATAATTCAGCCATATTTATCAAAGATTCCTATAACATTTACCACTTTCCCTAAACCTCACAGCTGGTCTGGAACCTCTCAAACCACAATCTCCAAAATTCTCTTTCTGAGCTACAGAGACAAGACTCTTCTTTATACTCCCACATTCTTCTTCCATCCATCTCTTTATTATGTAGATTTATTTGCCCTTTCTGCCTCTGCTTTCCTTACTAATTTGGAAGAGGGAAGAAGCAAGAAATCAAGGGCCAAATGCACATTTCTTCTTCAGGCATGGATGAGAAGTGGAGGAAAAGCAACATACAGGGTTGATGACTCACACATAAATACTTTTGTTCCACTACACACTGATGCTCTTTCATTGACCCCTCTTGCTCTGCCTTCCCCTGAAATTTTGGCATCACCTCAAGTTTCCAAGATTGTACTGCCCTGCTGGTTTTTTATCAGCTACTCTTGTGATTCTGCCCTCTCTCTCTCTCTCTCTCTGAATGAGAATTGTGAATAGTTTTCTTTGGCTCAACATGTACTAGACATTTCCACTTGGGATAACCTACAGAAGTCTCAGTATCCAATGTTATCCAAATGGCACTTGTCATCTCCACATATGCTTCTCCTCCAGTGTTCTTGTAATCGCTCCACGTTGCCCAGTGTGGGAAGCTCAGCACCACACTGCTCTACCCCACCTTTCATACACCATCTCAAATCGATCACCAAGTCTTGGGTTATTCAGTTCTAAAAATCTCTCCAAGTCATTGCTCTTTCCCCATCTCTGTGTTTTGGCTCTAAGATATACCCTTAATATATCTGCCCTGACAGTCTCTTCAGCAAGTGGTGCTGGGAAGTTGGAGAGCCACATGCAAGTCAATGAAGTTAGAACACGTGCTTGTACCATACACAAAAATAAATTCAAAATGGCTTAAAGAGTAAGGATAAGATATGGTACCATAAAACTCTTAGACGAGAACATCAGCAAAACATTCTCCGACAGAATTCACACCAATGGTTTCTTAGGTCAGTTTCCCAAGGCAATAGAAATAAAATAAAAAACTTTAAAAATGGGGACCATGTCAAACTTATAAGCATTTGCACAGCAAAGGAAACCATAAACAAAATGAAAAGACAATTCACAGAATGGGAGAAAATATTTGCAGATGAGACCGACAAGGACTTAATTTCCAAAATAGACAAACAACTTCTACAACTCAATAACAACAACAAAATAACCCAGTGAAAAATGGGCCTAAATAGATATTTCTCCAAAGAAAAAATAGATGGCCAATAGACACATAACTAATTATCACTAATTATTAGAGAAATGCAAATCAAAACTGCAATGAGGTATCACCTCACACTGGTCAGAATGGCCATCATTAAAAAGTCTATAAATAACAAATATTGGAGAGGGTGTGGAGAAAAGGGAATCCTCCTATGCTGTTGGAAAGAATATAAATTAGTGCAGCCACTATGGAAAACAGTATGGAGATTCCTCAAAATACTGAAAGTATAGTTGCCATATGATCCAACAATCCCACTTCTGGGCATACATCCAGACAAAACTGTAATTCAAAAAGATAAATGCATCCTTGTGTTCATAGTGGCACTAAACAGCCATGACATGGGAACAACCTAATTGTTCATCAACAGATGAATAAAGAATATGTAGTATATGTGTATATATAATGGAATATTCAGTTCAGTTCAGTCACTCAGTCATGTCTGACTCTTTGAAACCCCATGGACTGCAGCATGCCAGGCTTCCGCATCCATCACCAACTCCCAGAGCTTGCTCAAGCTCATGTCCATTGAGTCGATCATGCCGTCCAACCACCTCATCCTCTGTTGTCCCCTTCTCCTCCCACCTTCAATCGTTCCCAGCATTGGGTCATTCCAACGAGTCAGTTCTTCGCATCAGGTGGCCAAAGTATTGGAGTTTCAGCTTCAGCATCAGTCCTTCCATTGAATATTCAGGACTGATTTCCTTTAAGATGGACTGGTTGGATCTCCTTGCAGTCCAAGGGACTCTCAAGAGTCTTCTCCAACTCCACAGTTCAAAAACATCAATTCTTCCACGCTCAGTTTTCTTTATGGTCCAACTCTCACAGCCATACATGACTACTGGAAACACCATAGCTTTGACTATATGTACTTTTGTTGGCAAAGTAATGTCTCTACTTTTTAATATGCTGTCTAGGTTTGTCATAGTTTTTCTTCCAAGGAGCAAGTGTCTTTAAATTTCATGGCTGCAGTCACCATCTGCAGTGATTTTGGAGCCCAAGAAAGTAAAGTCTGTCACTGTTTCCATTGTTTCCCTCTATTTGCCATGAAGTGATGGGACTGGATACCATGATCTTCATTTTGAATGTTGAGTTTTAAGCCAGCTTTTTCACTCTCCTCTTTCACTTTCATCAAAAAACTCTTTAGCTCCTCTTTGCTTTCTGCCATAAGGGTGGTGTCATCTGTATATCTGAGGTTATTGATATTTCTCCCAGCAATCTTGATTCCAGCTTGTGCTTCATCCAGCCAGGCATTTCACATGATGTACTCTGCATATAAGTTAAATAAGCAGGATGACAAAGGAGCCTTGACATACCCCTTTCCCAATTTTGAACCAGTCCATGACATTGTTCCATGTCTGGTTCTAACTGTTGCTTCTTGACACGCATACAGGTTTCTCAGGAGGCAGGTAAGGTGATTTGGTATTCCCATGTCTTAAAGAATTTTCCACAGTTTGTTGTGATAGTGGAATATTCAGTTCAGTTCAGTCACTGACTCTTTGAGACCCCATGAATCGCAGCATGCCAGGCCTCCCTGTCCATCACCAACTCTCGGAGTTCACTCAAACTCCTGTCCATCGAGTCGGTGATGCCATCCAGCCGTCTCATCCTCTGTCATCCCTTTTTCCTCCTGCCCCCAGTCGCTCCCAGCATCAGAGTCTTTTCCAATGAGTCAGCTCTTCGCATGAGGTGGCCAAAGTACTGGAGTTTCAGCCTTAGCATCAGTCCTTGCAAAGAACACCCAGGACTGATCTCCTTTAGAATGGACTGGTTGGATCTCCTTGCAGTCCATGGGACTCTCAAGAGTCTTCTCCAACACCACAGTTCAAAAGCATCAATTCTTCGGCACTCAGCTTTCTTCACAGTCCAACTCTCACATCCATACATGACTACTGGAAAAACCATAGCCTTGACTAGACGGACCTTTGTTGGCAAAGTAATGTCTCTGCTTTTGAATATGCTATCTAGGTTGGTCATAACTTTCCTTCCAAGGAGTAAGCATCTTTTAATTTCATGGTTGCAATCACCATCTGCAGTGATTTTGGAGCCCCAAAAAATAAAGTCTGACACTGTTTCCACTGTTTCCCCATCTATTTCCCATGAAGTGATGGGACCAGATGCCATGATCTTCGTTTTCTGAATGTTGAGCTTTAAGCCAACTTTTTCACTCTCTTCTTTCACTTTCATCAAGAGGCTTTTTAGTTCCTCTTCTGCCATAAGGGTGGTGTCATCTGCATATCTGAGGTTATTGATATTTCTCCTGGCAATCTTGATTCCAGCTTGTGCTTCTTCCAGCCCAGCATTTCTCATGATGTAATCTGCATAAAAGTTAAATAAACAGGGTGACAATATACAGACTTGACAGACTCCTTTTCCTATTTGGAACCAGTCTGTTGTTCCATGTCCAGTTCTAACTGTTGCTTCCTGACCTGCATATAGGTTTCTCAAGAGGGTGGTCAGGTGGTCTGGTATTCCCATCTCTTTCAGAATTTTCCACAGTTTATTTTGATGCACACAGTCAAAGGCTTTGGCATAGTCAATAAAGCAGAAATAGATGTTTTTCTGGAACTCTCTTGCTTTTTTGATGATCCAGCGGATGTTGGCAATATTACTCAGCCATAAAAAGAATGAAATAGTGCCATTCACAGCAATATAGATGGACCTAGAGATTATCATACTAAGTGAAGTAAGTCAGATAAAGACAAATACCATATCACTTATATGTGGAATGTGAAATAAAACACAAATGAGCATATCTACAAAACAGAAGCAGACTCATAGATATAGAGAATGGATTTGTTGTTACCAAGGAGGAGGGGATGCGGAGGGAAGGACGGGGAGTTTGTGATTAGCAAATGCGATCTCTTATATAGAATGGATAAACAACAAAGTCCTGCTGTGCAGCACAGGGAACTGTGTTCAGTATCCTGTGGTATACCACAATGGAAAAGAAGAAAAGAGAGTATATGTAGGGATTACTGAGTCACTTCACTGTACAGCAGAAATTAACACAACATTGCAATCAACTATACTTCAATACATTTTAAAATACAAATATGTTTCCCCTGTAACTACTTCAACAGCACGCTAAATGTGACCCTGCCTGCAGGTTAGCTCTCAAATCTAACTTCTTCATCACTGACAGAGTGACCTGTCTCTAATGTAAATCTTACCCCGTTATTCTACACGGTGCTATTTAAAGTCCATCAGTGCGTGCCTCATTACTTATAAGATGTGAGTGCTTCAAGATGTGAGCTCTACCTGCCTCTCACTTTATGCTACAGCTCTGCAACCTCTATATCTTCGCTTGCACTATTCTCTCCCTAAACTGCCCTTGTTTCTCTACTGGGTTAGTGCCAACTCATTTTACCTTCCTAGACTGATTTTAGTGACCCACTTTGGGGTTCCTGCTCCCTTAGCATGGGATTTATCATATTGTATTCTCATGTCTGTTTATTGCCTGTCCCTGAGGATGAATTTCTCCTGAGTGTTTTAGGACTTGTCACAGGTAGAGGCTTACAGCATATAATCATAATCTACCATTCTCTGATTCATCTCTATACCTCCCTCTACATTTAGAGAGTACGTTCACTCACGCTCACACTCTACCCTCCCTACCTTCTCCTCATTCCTCTGCTTTCTCTCCCGGGGCCTCATGTAAGATATGTAGTTGTTCTCAACCCTGGTTTCTCTGTGGCACTTTACAAGATACAGATGGCAGACCTTATTTGAAGGGATTCTGACTTCACTGGTCTAATACAGTACTCCAGCATCTGTATTTTTTTTAAAACCTTCCAGATGATTCTAACATACAGTCAAGATTAACAACTATTAATATCAAGCAGTAATTTTCAGTTTGACCCCTAGATCAGCAGGATCAGCCACACTTGAGAAATTGGTAGAAATGCATATTCTCAGCCTCCAACCCAGGCCTAATGAATGAGAAGCTCCAATCTCTATAGGTGACTCTGATGCTCTCTAAATCACTGTTTCTCTTTGAACTTTTCCCTCTCAAGCCCATCACATGGGAATTAGAGGTCACTATTACAGTTTCAGGGGCTTCCCTGATGGCTCCAGTGGTGAAGAATCTGGCTGCCAATGCAGGAAACATGGATTTGATCCCTGAATAGGGAAGATCCTTTGGAGAAGGAAATGTCAATCTACTCTAGTATTCTTGCCTGGGAAATCCCATGGACAAAGGAGCCTGGCAGGCTACTCTTTTGTGATCCCATGTGACCCATGGGATCACAAAAGAGTCATAAATGACTTAGTAACTGAACAGTAACAACAGTTTCAGAGCAATATACCCCTGGGGTTTATCTTTAAAGATGTTCATTCAGACGACCAAAATCAGCTTCAAAGTTGTTGTTTATGTGACCCTTCTGTCTTCCAAGGAGGGAGCTTCCTTGACTGGATCAGAGTTAACATGTTAAAAATACATATTAGGTTAGGGCATAGAATGGAGTGATGGAACTTATCTTGGAGAGTAGTGGGACATATCTCTGGCTGGGATACAGAATAGGAGTGAAAATCAGGCTCAGATGTTGCCAACATGGGCAGGACTCCTGGAAACAGGCCCACTGGGATTGGATATGGGTTGCCTTTTTTTTCTTTTATATGAATCTAATTTCCAACCCTTTCTCACAAGCTCTGAGATGAAATATTTGGTCCTGGTTGAGGTTACCAATTAGCCAACATCTAGAAAATTGAATATGTGTCCTAATTAGTGTCCTGGGAAACATAACACTAGTTTTAGAGCATACAGCTTGGCCGTCTGAACTTGCATCAGCCTCGATAATATCTCAGCTTCATAAGAAGTTCGTTTACACCATCCTCTTATCCTCAGAAGAGTGGGGCAGACAATAGCAACATGAAGCACTTTCCTGACTCTCAACCCATCCTGCCTCCGTGAGAGGCAGTCACTCTCTATGGGGTTTAGAGACAAATTCCAATCCTAATTTTTCCTTTTATTTGTCCAAGAAATGTCTCCTCCTTAAATTACAGTGCTCTGGAAATGTATTTATTACGTCACTAAAGAAAATGTTTCTATTCAAAAGCAATGTGTTTCATTTTATACTCATCACATTTAAAATTCTATCACTCATTTTAAATTCCACATGTGGGATCTAAAAAATGCAACAAACTAGGGGAAATAACAACAACAAAAAAGAAGCAGACTCACAGATATAGAGAACAAACTAGTGGTTTTCAATGGGGAGATGGGAGGGAGGGCAGCATAGGGTAGGAGAATGGGAAGCACAAACGCGTGGGCATGAGGCAGGCTCAAGGATGCATTGTACAAAACTGTGAATAGAACAAATGTTCTGTAATGACGATAAATGGAAAGTACGCTTTAAAAACTGTATAAAAGGGTTTTAATAAGAGAAAGGCTATTTAAGTGATGTAGTAAAATTTTTACTTGAAAGGAAAACTTAATAAATATATTATATAGTTGTTTCTTTGTCTAGCTCCCTCACTAACTGTAAGCTTCATTAAGATAAGACCATGTCTGCTTGTTCACTGGAGTATAGCCAGTACCCAGCATGGGGTAGGCACTCACTCAAGAGTAAATGAATGAGACCCTGAATGGCGCTTCAGGTGTAATACAAGGGAAGAAAAGGCTGCTGCGGGCAGACACGGTGGCTCATGGCCTGTTCCGGTGCAGGTGTAAGGAAAGATACAAATTAAGAGGCTCCATTCTCCCCATTGAAAAGAAGGGAAGAGATTTCCGCCCTGCCTTTTTTTTTTTTTTTTTAACTCAGAGCATTTACTACAGAAAACTTGTAGTTAAGTATTTTCTCCTCTCTTTGAAATATATATATAAACCCCTTTGAAAACTAGATAGATGTTTTGTCAGCTTTAGAGAATGTATTTCTCAAAGACTTGGGAGCTATCTTTTTGAAACATAAACATCAAGAGACATAGCATGTCTGCCTCCCAGTTTCTAAGGGAGAATCAGAGCCTACCTTGGGTGGGCATGTTGCTCCAAGCTGTAAAACTTGCTCCTGTCATAAAAGTATGAGAGGTTTGGTTTTCTCCTGGATAAAGCCAATTAGTTAACTCAGATGGTCACCCCAATTACTAGGTAAACTAGGAATGAACTGTGTGTAAGAAATAATGTTATCAAGTCCTCCTACTTGTAGATTAGTTATTATCCGTCTTGAAAACATGTATGTGATGGGCTGCATCTACTTGGCTATAAAAAGGGTGAGGGATTTCTTTCTGTCTTCACCATCTTCTAGTAGATTGCCTGTGATACACATCACATTCTGGTTTCACACTTACTAAATAATAAAACTGTTTTCCTTCTCTATTGCCTTTGTGGGAAGGTTTTTTGGGTTGGCAGATTTTGCTTCCCATTTTATTTCTCCAATCAAGCAAGGGGCAACCAATGGAGAATTTACAGGAGAGCAGAAGTTATTCATGTGAAGAGGTGGGGGCATGTTTGTCACGTGAAAAAGATCAGAGATGTCTGAATGGACTTGATGCAAAAGAGTTGCAGGGATAATCCAGGTAATGAAGATGCTCTTAAGCTATGTTCGGGGATTTGGATTTTATCCTGAGGGAAACTGAATAATCAAGGTGATATCACAATAGAATTTGCCTTTAGAAAGCATAAGTCCTATTGTTATATGCAGAATTGCAGGATTAGAGAATAGTATCAATGAATATAAGGAGATGTTGTTAGGTGAGAGATTCAGTTATTAAGATGCGCAATAATAATTACAGTAAAAAAAAAAACAGCAGTAATAATTGTCATAACCACAATGAACATTGTCTTGAGCTACATGCTGAGCACACTTCTTAGTCCTCTACATGTCTTGTCAGTAATTTTTGCAACAACTTGTGTTATCATATCAATTTATAGATGAGAAAGCTGAAAGATAAATCAATTAAATAACTTGCTCAAGAGTAATATAAGATAGATTTGCAATTTAGACTTGGCCTGAGGGACAGTTCTCTTAACTTCTTTGCTGCCTCCTGATGTCAGTTTGGACAAAAGAGGTTGCAAGATGGATATGACAAGGTAGATGGATTAAGAAATATTTAAAAGGTAGAACAGACAGGATCTGAGGATTGAGTGGATATGGGAAATCAGTAAGAAAAAGATGTTAAGGATGTTGCCCAGTTTTCTATTACAGAATAGTTGAACTATTCCCTGGGGCAGGAGGGCCAAAAACACAGCAATTTTGGAAGGAAAGTTAAAGAATTTGAATGACACACTGCCCCGAGGAACCAAGGTGGAGGTGTCCAATGAGGCAGCAGTTATGCAGTTCTGGAGCTCAGAAGGGAAGGCAGCCTGAACACAAGGATGGTAACTGAGGTTGTGGAGCAGATCAGAACCCCAGGAGAGAAAGCACAGTAAAGGGGGGAGTCCTGGATCAAACCCGGGGGGACATCAAGAAGAGAAGAGCTACCTCCATAGGAGATTAAGACGACGCTCTAGAAAACAGAGAGGGACACAGTGTGGTATTTGCAAAGCTCAGAGGAAAGAATGTCCCCAAAGGATATGGGGTCAAGAAATGTTAAGGACTGCTATAAAATTTTGCTTATCTCAGAAAGAAGTGAGGCTGTGACTCTCCCTGCCCGAAAATCAATGCGAACATGGATCTCACTCAGTTTCTAACGTGAAAGTACCTCAATTCAAGTTTTGCTTTAAATGTTCGGTCTGCCATTATTTCCCCCCTCAACAGTACACCATATTGCTTTCCTTCTGTGAAGCTGAGAATGCAAAATAAGATTGAAAATCCTCCTGCTGCCTCAGGAGGAAAATGTGGAATATGAAGACTGGCGCAGTAAGCAAAGTGAGTCTTTGTCTCTGTGAAACCAAAACCAGCCATTTTCATCATCTTCTCTCAGATTTCGAAGATGGCATTTATTCTCTTAGTTTACCCCTCATCTTTCAATTAATCTCATTTCATTACTTGACATTTTCCTTTGGAAGCAGATTTAGTGTAAGTTAATCATATTTGCAGAGATTTTGTTGTTTTTCTTAAAAAATAAACCTGCTAATGAGATTTTTGCCTAGTTTGGGTAGGTTAATATGAAGCGTATTATTTATGCTCAAAGATTTGGAGGAATGACTAAATGTTTTCATTCTGTGCATCTGGGCAACTTAATTCCATTTTGTCCCCTGACATTTGAAGATAGCTGTAGGGATTTCTTTTCACTTTCCTTCTATTCATTCTTCTCCAACTCCCCTCTCTCTTCCCCTATCCTATCCACTACCGAATTGTTCATCTTTATTGGCTTGGAAACAGGGCTGCAATGTGATTTTCCACTTGGTTTCTAGTAGAATGGAATTTTTAGAAGTTGTTCTATCTTCTGGTTGCATGTGGGTGATGAGGAAAACTGTTTTCATCAAGGCTCAGAAGGTCTAACAATATTTACCTACCAGGAATGGTTGAGGTCTAGAGTCGAGAGTGTCTAAACTAGTCTATAAAACAAGGCCAGCCCTAAAACAACTGAGCAAGTAAGGAACTGATGACAGGTCTTAAGGATCTGGAGATGCTCTCTTTACTCCTTCCTAGTCTTTCTGTCCTGAGTCATGGAAATGAACCAGCAGTCTTTGGAATTCTGTGCAAGGCTCTGCCAATCCTGTTTTAGCACGTGTGTAGTGATAGCTTAGGTAAGACATAAGATAGTGAACACGATAGCTCTGGGGACAGTGCCAGATATGTATTTTTTTCTGTAGTTGATAATTTTGAGAACCACCCAAGTCTACTCCCAGCTTCCCTACTGACTTGCTAAACATCCAGCAAATTGTGTCTTTGCTGGCTCTACCTTGAAGTGAGATGAAGCAGCATCCCCCTGTCACCACAGCACCAGGATGCTTTAGGCTGTGAGGGAAGTGGAAGCAGTTCTGTGTACGAGTTAGCACCTATGATTTCCTGCCACTGCAGAATTTAAGGTCCTAGCAGCCATCTCCTGCCAGGGATCCCTCTTGCAGGAGTACAGGGGGTCACTCTTCTCAATAAGTAACTCTCTAGCATTCCCTTTCAGCTAGAGAAGCATGAAGAATTCTGAGACAGCCAGGAACTCCCCTGCAGAGCTGGTAGATTCAAGGTGGCAACAGGGAGAGAAGTAAAACTTTCTGGAGACGAGAGGATTGTGGGCCAGGGTAGCGGTGTCCAGTAGAAGATGCCAGGCTGCAGGACTTTCACCTTCACTGAATGAGAAGAGGGGAAGGGACCTATGTTTCCTGGGTAACTTGTCCATGACAAGCACAGTGCTATCCAATTTTATGCAGATAATCTGGCTTGAGGACTGCTCAATAAGACAGATGCTACTATATAACTACTTATGATGAAACTGAGGCTCAGAAAGGTTGGAAGCTTTGCTGATAAACACCTGGTTAGGAAATGACAAGGATGGCATTTGAAACTGAATCTATTTGACTTCAAAGTCCACGTACACTTCCCTGATAGTCCGCTTCTGGCGCCTATTCCCTGTTCTGGCATTACAGGGAAAGGGGGTCATGGAGGGCCCTCCCCTGCTTTCTCCACACACTGGGGACAGAGGAGGCTGACCCTGATCTTCAGGGGTGAGCACACTACCATGGACTGGTGGGGAGACCACAGTCCTTCCTTGGTCATTATGATTACAGTAGCACAGTAAGCGTCAGGCAGGTGACACAAGTAAACCTAATGAGCTTCAACTCCTAGAGCTAGGGACAGGGTTCCTTCTTTCTTTGGGGGTTACTAAGCCTGTGGAATGGAGAAGGCAATGGCATCCCACTCCAGTACCCTTGCCTGGAAAACTCCATGGACGGAGGAGCCTGGTAGGCTGCAGTCCATGGGGTCTCGAAGAGTCGGACACGACTGAGTGACTTCACTTTCACTTTTCACTTTTCACTTTAATGCATTGGAGAAGGAAATGGCAACCCACTCCAGTGTTCTTGCCTGGAGAATCCCAGGGACGGGGGAGCCTGGTGGGCTGTCATCTGTGGGATCGCACAGAGTCAGACACGACTGAAGTGACTTAGCAGCAGCAGCAGCAAGCCTGTGGAAACAGTGTCAGACTTTATTTTTTGGGGGCTCCAAAATCACCGCAGATGGTGATTGCAGCCATGAAATTAAAAGATGTTTACTCCTTGGAAGAAAAATTATGACCAACCTAGATAGCATATTGAAAAACAGAGACATTACTTTGCCTACAAAGGTCCATCTAGTCAAGGCTATGGTTTTTCCAGTGGTCATATATGGATGTGAGAGTTGGACTGTGAAGAAAGCTGAGTACCGAAGAATTCATGCTTTTGAGCTGTGGTGTTGGAGAAGACTCTTTAGAGTCCCCTAGACTGCAAGGAGATCCAACCAGTCCATTCTAAAGGAGATCAGCCCTGGGTGTTCATTGGAAGGACTGATGCTAAAGCTGAAATTCCAGTACTTTGGCTACCTCATGTCAAGAGTTGACTCATTGGAAAAGACTCTGATGCTAGGAGGGATTGGGGGCAAGAGGAGAAGGAGATGACAGAGGATGAGATGGCTGGATGGCATCACCAACTCGATGGATGTGAGTTTGAGTGAACTCCAGGAGATGGTGATGGACAGGGAGGCCTGACATGCTGCGATTCATGGGGTCGCAAAGAGTCGGACATGACTGAGTGACTGAACTGAAGCCTGTGGAAGGTGAGCCTGGAGCTGCCTGCACTTAAGAACAGCATATTTGAGAAGAAAGAGAACAGAAAGGAAAGCATGGAAGAGAAGTGAATCTCTGACAAAGTCAGAATCATTTGACCATCTCTTCTGCTGTGTCTTAAGCTAGACCTACCCCAGAACTTTTAGTTGATGGAGTGTTTTCCACATTAAGCAGATTTTTGCAGTTTTCTCTTACTTACAACCAAAAGAACCCTGGTTAATATAAGGATTAAAAGAGGGAATTTTAAAAGATATTTATACTGCTTCTAACCTTTGGGAATTAACAATTTATATTGGGGAAGAGAACACACATCTGTGAAAGACTTATGTCCCCATCAATTGCTCAGTTAGTTTTCTACAGCTACCATAACAGATTACCACAAACATTTAGGCCTTAAAACAAGACACCTTACAGTTCTGTAGTTCGAAAGTTCAATCAAGGTCTCATGAAGCTAAAATCAAGGTGCCAGCAGGGCTACATTCCTTCCTGGAGACTCTAGCGGAGGATCCATGACCTGGCCTTTTCTAGAAGTCACCTACAGGCTGCAGTCTGTGCCTCCCTTTCTCCACCTTCAAAGCTAACAACATAAGGTTCATCATCATGTATCTTTCTCTGAAACTTCCCTTCTGTTACCTCGTCCACTTTTAAGTACCCTTGTGATTACACTGGGCTTACCTGGATAACCCAGGAAAACATTCCCATCTTAAGTCAACTGGTAGCAAACTTAATTTCATCTGCAATCTTAATTCCTCTTTTGCCATGCAAACTAACAACAATTCGCTGGTTCCAGGCATTAGGGTATGGATATCTTGCAGGTTGGGGGGCGCCATTACTCTGCCTACCACAACACCTTCTCCTATGATAGCAAGGATATGCTTTTTTTGTAATTTCATGTTAATTGCCTGCTTCTGCAGTAGACTGTGACCATCTCTTATTTCCAATTTTGTCCCAGTGCCTTCCATAGAACCCGTAACATAATGCCAAAATTAAAAATTTTGGATTTGTTTTCTATAGAAAATACAGGAAACAATGAGGCCAGAGATCAGAAAGGGCTTTCTGGAAAGTGTTTTGCTGTTGCTATATCTTCAGCACCTAACTGTAGATTTTCAAAGAATATTTGGGGAGGTAAATGAAAAAATGAAGATGTGATTTGAAATAGACCTCTTCAGGCAGGTATTATTTAAGGCTTAGAATAAAAAATGTGCCAGGTATGCCAGGACTCAGGGAGTAGGAGATGAAGGTAGTAACTATGTAGAGGGTTCACAAAAGGAAAGTCCAAGTTTTTGAACAGCCAGGTCAGGCTGGGCTATAGCCAGCCTTGGGGAGCAGCCAAAGGTGCAAAGGGCTTTCATTCTCTGTAGACAATGAAAAAATCCCCAGAGACACTGCACACCCTACACAATGCTCCCGACACTCACTCCCTTGCTATCTCATCCAGTTTCATCACTACCATCAGTATGATAGCTCTCAAATATATGTATCCAGACATAGCCGCTCCTCTGATCTCCACATTCACACATCCAAGTGCTCACTTGACTTTGTCACACAGGTATCTAAAAAGCATTTCACACTTCACATGTCCAAAAACAAACTCCTGGTTTTCACTCATTCCCCAATACCAACTTTCTCTTCCCCCAGTCTTCCACATCTCAATAAATGGATGCTCCAGCCTTCCACTCACTTAGGTAGAGGATTCTGGAGTCTGCTGTCTCACCACACATTCAACATGTCAACAAATTCTAACCACTCTACCTTCAAGCTATTTCCACAATTCAACTACTTCCTGGCACCCCTGCCACTAAGCCTTGGTTCAAGCCACCATCATTTCTCAACCAGCAAGAATGTAATGGCTTCCTAACTGGGCTTCATCATTTTACCATCTCCTCTTGGTTCTCCATAAAGTAGCCAGAGTATATCTTTTAAAATTCTAATGGGACTGCTGTTCAAACCCTACCCCCAATGGCTCTATGCCTCACTTAGAATAAAAGCTAAAGTCCTTACAATAACCCACAAGTCATTATACCAGCTGGCCTTGCCTCCTGCCCCCTTGCAACCCTCATAACCTACTACTCTTTCACATCGCATTCTGCTCCAGCCAACCTGGCTTCCTTAACTGCTTCTTGAGCACACCGAGCCTGCCTCTGACTCAGGACTTGGGCACTTAAAGCTCTTGCTCCGTTTGTTGTTCACTATCTAAGTCATGTCCAACTCTTTGCGACCCCATGGACTGCAACACGCCAGGCTTCCCTGTCCTTCACCATGGAGTTTGCTCAAACTTATGTCCATTGAGTCCCTGATGCCATCCAACCATCTCATCTTCTGCCTCCTTCTCCTCCTGCCTTCCATTTTTCCCAGCATCAGGGTCTTTTCTAATGAGTCAGCTCTTTTCATCATGTGGCCAAAGTATTGGAGCTTCAGCTTCAGCATCAGTCCTTCCAATGAATATTCAGGATTGATTTCCTTTAGGATTGACTGGCTTGATCTCCTTGCTGTCCAAGGGACTCTCAAGAGTCTTTTCCAACACCACAGTTCAAAGTCATCAATTCTTTGGCGCTCAGCTTTCTTTATGGTCCAAGTCCCACATCTGTCATGACTACTGGAAAAACCATAGCTTTGGCTATACAGACCTATGTTGGCAAAGTGATGTCTCTGCTTTTTAATATGTTGTCTAGATTTGTCATAGTTTTTCTTCCAAGGAGTAAGCATCTTTTAATTTCATGGCTGCTTCATGGATGGCTCTTTTCTCCAGTGTTCAAACAACTCATGCGCTCATTTACTCACTTTTTCAGGTCTCTCTAAAATAGCACCTTCCCAAAAGCACCTCCTTCATCATCCTGCATATAACAATTCCCCCTCCCTAGCATTCCCTATGCCTCTTACTAAAGACTTTCCTTTCCCCCTACAGCATTCGCCCCCATCTGATTTACTATCTGTTTATCTTTTGTTTCTCTTCCACTAGAAATATGATCTCCAAAATAATAATGACTGTGCATATGCATATTTTTGCAATGTGTACTCAATGCCTAGAACAGTACCTAGCACATAATAGGAACTTAATATTTGTTGCTTGAATGATTTAACAATGGAAAGTAGATGAAGAGGAATTACTTGGGAGGGGGCTTTGAAGGTATGAGGCAGAGACAGACTGCAGACTACAGAATCATCCAGGAGACTGAGCTAGAAGCCCAGGTTCTTGGACTGGGGACTGTGGGAGAGGAGAGACAGCAGGAAAGCAGTCCATAGTGGGAACCTCTTAGATAAAGTAGAATGAATATTGGAAATGAAGGTAAAGAAGAGTCAGGTGATGTGATCATTTTTATGGAAATGGGAATGTGAGTGCCACTAAGAGAAAGATGCTGGTGTAGAGGACCCCTCTGGAGGAGAATAAGGGCTCAGGGTTTGGTTAGACTGCATTTGATGTGTCTACAAAACACCCACTTGGAGGCTTCTCTTGGGGAAAGGTGAGAGACAAAGCCTGAAAGATGGGCAGGAGTCTTGCGTGTTCTCTGGGGCCAGTCTAACACTCAGGTGGGCTGAGCATCCAGCTTAGTTTCACAAACAATCAAATGTGGTATCCTGCTTGAAGCTTGGCGCACTGGGAGAGGGCAGATGTGGGTCCTTCTACTAAAATGCTAAGTGGAGCGGGAGGCAGAGACAACCAACCCAGCAAGGGAGGAGCAACAGCCTATGTTTTTTCATGTTGATGATAAAGTTCTGGACTTATCAGGCATTTCTGAAGACAGGAAAATGCCATTTTTATGGACATTCCAGTTCATGAGTGAGTGAGACAATCTGCAGCTTTAAGCTAACCAATAACTGGATGGCAGCAGAAACCATGACTGCCCAGGAATGTGCTACCTCACAAATCTTGCTTAAATACTTACTGCTCTCATGGTAACTTAGTTAGGATTTCACTTCAGCAGTTTCACCAGTTAAAGATTGGCAGAGTCTTGTTTTCCCACCACTTATTAAAGGAGATTGGCTGCCTTCTCCAGAGGGCTGGTGATGTGAGAAGAACCTCTTTACATTCCTGGGTGAGGCCACGTGGCCCCTACTAGGAAGCCTGCAGTGAGTGAGGAGAAAGAGTTGACTCTCTAAACCAGCCCCTCACATGCCCTGGGAGGACAAACCATTGAATCATATGGAGCTGCGTCAATTGCCCAGTGAACTTCACTAAAAAGAAAACACCCAGGGTGCTGAATTCTCAACAGCTCATTAACTGACTCAGCCAATTCCCTCCAGGTTAACTTGGTAAAGTGGCAAAGATTTATCTTGAGCTGGGCACCTCTGAGGCAACAGCTAAGAAGACCAAATTACCCTCTTACTTAAAAATACACACCCGCCTGTCCTCGCGAGGTGTGCTCTGTAAAAGGCACTGGCTCTGATTTTCCCTGTAGGACACCTCACTCCTTCTGCTGTCTCTCTCTCTCCTTCATGCCTGGAGCAGGTGTTTGCTTTGCCCTGAGTGGTTTGAATAGATTCTTAATGGACATGTCAGTTTGGTCAAATATTTACCCAAATGTGTGATCTTTTCTTCAGAGAAATGGATGATTTTCATTTTCACCTGATTTTTGCAACCTCAAGGGGAGATGACAGCATAGTTTACCAAATAAAGCTTTCTTATCCCTACACATCACGGGCACACTGGTATCATCACGGCCTAAACCTAGTAAGCTTTTAATATTCAACTTTCTGCCCCTGTAACCTGCCCAGGGAGGTGAAGCTGTGCTGGATCAGGAAAGCCCGGCCTTCTGAGTCACACTTGGGACCCATCCCTTTGAAGTCTTGATCTCTCCTGTCTTTGCAATATGCTGGACACATTTCTCCATGGCTCCAGGTCTCATCCTCGGTATGCTGGAATTTTCCTTTTCAGATCAGGTCTTGTCAAAGTCATTCCCCTTCTCCCCCACCATGCCAGCCCACCAGCATCAGCTCTTCAACTGGAAGAAATACAGGAAGGATATTCAAATACAGGAAGAGCAGCTGCCTTCAAACAACCCAGCTGCAACCTCTGAGACACGGAAATGCAAAACCTGGCAGAGTGGGAGACAGGAAATACACAGAGAATCATTAATTTGCTCTCCCAATACATTATCCTCACACAGAACAAAATTCACCTCTGCTTGCTAAGCAGTCTCTTATAGTCCACATCTCTACTTTTTCTTTTATAAAATGGGGACCCTCCCATTTATGGAGGTAAATATCATAGCTCCTCCAAATGAAGAAATTGGCAATTCATTTTTTCAATATATACTATCAAGTGTCTAATACACAATAAGCCCCAAGGATAAATCAGTATCCTGTTACAAGATTGACATGCTAAGGAGAAGTTGAAGTTTGAGGAGAAAGAAGGAAGCCTCCAATTACAGAGAGTCAGGAGGAAGAGCATTCCTGGGAGAGGGCAGAGCTAATCAAAGGTTCTAAGCTGGAAACAAGTTTTGCAACTCAGGAAACCAGAAAATGGCCAGTGCTGCTGGACTTGTGAGTAAAAGAGAGTGGGAGGGAAGCAGAGTCAGCTATCAGGAAACTTGTAGGACAAGGTATTTAGATTTCTAGTTAAATAGGAAGATTTACATTTTAAAAGATCACACAGTCTTCTCTACTGGTGGATTGCAAGAGTGGAAGGAGGAAGAGTAGACTGGAATAAAAGACAGACATTTAGGAAAGAGAGAATCTGACTTGCACTCTGAACATAGGACTTTGCACTTCCCAACAGTCAAGTTGAATCTTAACTGGTTTCTAGTAGTGTCTAAGTGCAGGCATTCAGAGTAAAGAATCTTTCCTTGTGGTCTACGTGAAGAGATCTTCATGACCCCTTTGAAAAGTCCCATTTCCTTTGGATCATATCTAAGTCTGATACCTCTGTGGGTCAAAGTCAGAGAATAATAATATTTAGAGCTGGTAAGAGGTCCTGTGGTACCTTCTTGGCCTCTACTTGGCTGCATACGGACCCTTTCACTTCAGATGAATGTCTATTCTTTGAAAAACTTTAGTAGCTTTAGTGAGATGAGATTTAAATGCCACACAATTTAACTAAGGTGTAGAAGTCAGTGATTTTTATTATATTCACTGAGTTGTGCAACCATCACCATGATCTATTTTTAAAGTATCTTTCCTCACTCCAGAGAGAAGGCTCATGCCCTTTAGTAGCCACTCTCCATTCCCCACCTCCCCCTGTCAACACCTAGGCAAGCACGAACCTATGTGGCTTTCCTGAATTTGCTTATCCTGTACATTTGTGTATGTGCAATCATAAAATATGTGCCCTTGGATGGCTGGCTTCTTTCATTTTGCATAAGGTTTTCAAGGTTGATTCATCTGTAGCATAGTCAATGCTTTATTTTTTTTCCTACTGATGAATAACGTTCTATTGAATGGATATACCACATTTTGTTTATCCATTCATCAGCTGATATATATTTGGGTTATTTCTGTTATTTTTACTCTTAAGTCATTATGAGTAATGCTGCCATGAACATTCATGTATAAGTTTTTTGTGGATGGGTATATCCATTTCTCTTGGAAACATATCTAGGAATGGAATTGATGGATCATACAGTGAGTTTATATTAAATTTTTTGAGAAACTGCTGGACTGTTTTCCACATGAGTTTATACTTTTGAAAAATACTGTATGCATAGTTCAGGGTATTTCACCCTGCTTCCTGATTGCACATTTCTTAACTTATCTCTGTGACCAGAATTTTTTTTACAATGAATTTAAAAAAAACCCTTATTTTCTATATTTCTATATTGGAAAATTTCCTCCAAATAAAGCAACAATGAGTTTTTTAACTTATTTTCTTCCCTTTAGACAATTTCTTATTTCTCATACTCCTTTATACACTCTTTCTTCATTTAAAAATGAAAGATCTAAAAAGGATCTGACCAATGCCAGCAATTAAAAAGACTGCTTTCACAGTGACAGTACATATTCCTTTCTTAGTTACAGCTACAGTCACTTTGACTATCAGATCTTTTATGTCATATTTGTGTGTAATAAGTGTTAGTTCTTCAGTCACGCCTGACTCTTTGCAACCCCATAAACTGCAGCCCACCAGGCTCCTCTGTCCATGAGACTTTCCAGGCAAGTACTGGAGTGGGTTGCCATTTCCTTTTCCAGGGGATCTTTCCAACCCAGGGATTGAACCCGTGTCTCCTGCACTGCAGGCAGATTCTTTACTGACTGAGTAGGTTGGGTTAATCACTCTCCTATTTTTCCATATTTATACTCATCACTCTACATGCCAGTCCTTAAACATGGTGCTTATCTGGCCCCTGGAATGGAGGCCTTCTTGCTCACCATGCACCTCTTACTCATTTCTCCATTTTTGTTCCATAGAACCAGTACGTATTTTTCAGAGGTGAAGGGCCTGTTTCTTTGGACTGAGCCTCATCTTAAATTCTCAGCTCCTATGGGGTTCTTTTCTTTGAGATGAATGAAGCTGACTCTTCCTTGCTCCATGTTCAGTGTAATAATTCTGCCTGAATCACAGTTCTTTATGAACAAATGCCTCCTGTTTATCCATTTGTTCATCCCTCATTCAACAAATTATCATTAATAGAAGTCAGGCCCTCTTCTAGGTTCTAAGGACCCTGTAGTCAACAGAACAGAGACCCTGTGTTCATAGCTTATATTTTAATACAGGTTATGTAATTAAAGCATCAACAAGCAGAAGCTTGGAGATCAGATTATTTGAAAGGCACTTTATATTTTCTGGTGAAGTCCACTCCTTCTCTGTTTTAAAAAATAAAATTTAGAACAGAAGCATCACTTTCCTTGCTCATAATCAGTCCCTGTGCGTGATAAGTCACTTCAGTCATGTCCGACTCTGCAACCCTATGGTCTGTAGCCCTGAAAGGCTCCTCTGTCCATGGGTTTCTCCAGGCAAGAATACTGGAGTGGGTTGCTGTGCCCTCTTGCAGAGGATTTTCCTGACCCGGGGACTGAGCCCGCATCTGTTCTGTCTCCTGCATCAGCAGGTGGGTACTTTACCACCAGCACCACCTGGGAAGCCCAGTGGTCCCTAGGAAAGCTAATACCCCAGGTCTAATACTCTCAACTTCATTTCCACTAAACCACGCTAACGGAAAAGTTTTCAGAAGTCCTTTGAATTGGCAAGCATGACAGGAATTAATGTAGCTTATCATATTTATGGAAACACTTTATGAGACACTGCTATCCATCTTGGAATAACAGAACACAAGGTATTTGTAAGAGAATGAAAAGCAAGAACAAGAAGGGGTATTTGAAACATCTTTTTTAAACAAGATCCTCTAACTTGAGTGAACAATTGAAGTCAGACTCCCAAGTTACAGTAAGCATTGTGAGCAAACGTATACGACTTAGTGTATTTTTCACAGATTCCTTTTGTTTTCTACAAGGGAAGATGAAAGCAGCCTTCAGAGGGCAACTCATGTACCGAATTTTCCTGTTATAATTTCAAAGTTCAGCACATAATCTTGTGTTCCTGATGGCTTCCTGTTTCTCTTTTCCCTCAGAGGTCAAGATTAACAGCAATCTCCATCTTGAAAACAATGCAAACATTTCACCCCTATGGATTACAAAGAGGCTAGAGCCCTTGACCGTGGGTGCACATCTGGGCCTTTATGAGGTAACTTGTTTCTTCTCAAAAGCTTCCCTTAGACTGGACAAAGAAATGGATTTTTCTTCACTGGTGTGGGAAATAATTCCAAAATTGTACTTATTAGAAGCCCATGCTCAGAGTCATGCCCTTGAGACTTCTGGTTTTACAGCCTAGAAGATCACTCTTCATTTTTGGGGGGGGGGGGTGCCACTGTAATGCAATTCTGTTTTTTTTCATTTGGATTATAGTTAGTTTACAATGTTGTGCTCGTTTCGGGTGTACAGCAAAGTGACTCATATAAGGCCCAATATATATACACGTATATTCTTTTCCAGATTATTTTCCCTTATAAGTCATTACAACACATTGAACATAGTTCCTTATACTGTGCAGTAGGTCCTTGTTGATTATATACTTTATACATAGTGGTCGTTCAGTCGTGTTCAACTCTTTGCAACCCCGCAGGCTATACCCTACCAGGATCTTCCGTCCATGGGATTATCCAGGCAAGAGTACTGGAGTGGCTCGCCATTTCCTTATCCAGGGGATCTTCCCAACCCAGGGATTGAACCCAGGTCTCCTTCATTGCAGGCAGACGCTTTACTGTCTGAGCCACCAGGGAAGCCCATATATAGTAGTGTGTATATGTTAATCCCAAACTCCTAATTTGCCCCTTTAGTAGCCATGTTTGTTTTCTGTTTCTGTGGATCTGTTTTTGCCTTCTTGAGGTTTGCACTCGGTTTTAATGGCTGAGCATCACAAACTTCCCTCCATCCCCACGCCCAGAGATGTCCATGATGATTCAGTACCATTGGACCTCTGCCTCTATCGCCATATCTTTTCCCTTCTAAAACTTCAGGGAAAGCAATGAGGAGCCAATGGAGACAGTAAAGGAGAATAAATACGTACCAAGATAATGCAAGAGTTATCCCCTAAGAAAGAAATTAAAGAGGAAGCATCATGGTGGCTTAAAAGCAAAATATTTACAAATTAGAGTCAAATTTTGAACTGTTAAAGACTCTTTAGAAAGAGAGAAGACAAAAATCTGTAGGCAGTCTCTACCCTTCCACCCTTCCCTATAATGCTCTGTTCCTGAATCACCTCCCCTTTCCTTCTCCCCACATACACACACCTCAACTCGCCAACAAATGCAATCTGGTAATAAAGTGGCAGCAAAGAATTTAATAATTTCCCAAGTGAAGCAAGGGATGATCTTGTCCTTTGTCTCTAATATTTATGATTCATAAGGTGTCAAACAACCTTACATGCTGTAATGGGAACAATCATGTTTCTTGACAGAAACACCTCTGTCTGCATTTGTTTACTTAGAGATGAGGCTTGTTACATCCATCAGTCCTATGAATCAAAACCTTCTGGTTTGCAGCTGTCACTCTGCCACCCATGGCTTTTAGCTAGTTCTTCAAACCATCTTCATCTTTCTGTGCTCATTGAAATAAAGTGAGATTTCTTGCATTTTCCATTAGTATTTATTAAATACTTACTGTTGTTATTTTTGTTTTGAAAAGTGGCAAGTTGAAAGAAAATGAGTACTCTATTTCCTAGTTTCAAGTCACTCATATTCTTTTGAAAATGAGCAGAAATAGGGTGAGTATCATGACCTTATGCTCATGATCTCTACCAAAGCCCACTAACTGGTTAGCACATGGAGTTGTCAAAGAGGAGTTGTGTCTTTCACCTGGGACCAAGGGCCACCTCTGATAACTGCTGGATGCCTACAGACCCGGATGGGTTGACTGGCAAGCCACATACGATTTTGATGTCTTAGGAACTTCTCAGGAAGGATAGTGACTATGTTTTGCTTAGACTTGGAGGAACCAGGTGTGTTAGAGTAACTTTGACTGTTATATCACAGTAACTATATGACCAACACATGGTAAGACAGTTAATCTGCAAGAACCAAGTTATATCCATTCTGAATCACCAAAGTCCACAAAACGTGGATGATAATAGTGACGGCTGCCTCAGAGTGCGCGTGCGTGCTAAGTTGCTTCCATCGTGTCCAACTCTTTGTGACCCTATGGATCACAGCCCACCAGGCTCCTTTGTCCATGGGGTTCTCTAGGCAAGAACACTGTAGTAGGTTGCCGTTCTCTCCTCCAGGGGATCTTCCCAACCAAGGGATTGAACCCACATCTCCTATGTCTACCTGCAGTGGTAGTTGGGTTCTTTACCCCCAGCACCACCGGGGTTGCCCCACCTCAGAGTGTAATGAGGCTTAAATGAATCAATATTTTGAAGTTTCTTTAATAATGTCACGGCCATAGTAAGGGCTCAATAAATATTAGATCTTGCTATTATATTAACTACTTTAAACAGTAGGTTAATTCAGAACAAACTCATGTAACGATAGCCATGTTGAGAACTCAGAGCACAGACATATTAATGAAATCTGAGCTGGTTTTATGGAGGTGGTGACACTCAGCCCAGTTTTGTACACACGTGAGATATATTGGATATATAAGTTGAGCATTACACTTTAGGAGGAGACTGAGGAGTATGTGCTACAAGAGTCAAAGGTACAAGATCCTCAGGTGAAAACTAAAGAGAACAAACACTCACTGTTTAAAATTCCATGCAAACTGAGTGATAGTGAAGCAACGTGATAGAATGAATACATTGCACAAGGTGACAGAAAACAATTTTAAAGATCGAACTAATTTACACTCGTACAAGAAAATGAGCACCTTTATTGAACATAAATTGAGAGGCATTATTGTATTGTAAGGAGGACAAAGTATAAATCAGACTTCAAGTTTCCGACAACAGACTTCACTCTATTTTAAGCAGAAAAAATTTCTGAAGGAATATTAACCACAGCCCAGGATAGGGAAGGAAAAGTGAAAGTGAAAGTCGTTCAGTCGTGTCTGACTCTTTGTGACCTCATGGACTATATAGTCCATGGGATTCTGCAGGCCAGAATACTGGAGTGGGTAGCCTTTCCCTTCTCCAGGGGATCTTTCCAACCCAGGGATCAAACCCAGGTCTCCCACATTACAGGTGGATTCTTTACCAGCTGAGCCACCAGGGAAGCCCTTAGTAGAGTCAAATTATAGAGTTGCTTCTGCTGTTAAGTCACTTCAGTCATGTCCGACTCTGTGCGACCCCATAGACGGCAGCACACCAGGCTTCCCCATCCCTGGGATTCTCCAGGCAAGAACACTGGAGTGGGTTGCCATTTCCTTCTCCAATGCATGAAAGTGAAAAGTGAAAGTGAAGTCGCTCAGTCGTGTCCAACCCCTAGCGACCCCATGGACTGCAGCCTACCAGTCTCCTCCGTCCATGGATTTTCCAGGCAAGAGTACTGGAGTGGGGTGCCATTGCCTTCTCTGCAAATTATAGAGTTAGCATTGTTAGCAAACAATGCCCAATTATGTTGGGGCTTCTCTAGCTGAAATTTGCTTTCACCACTGCTCAGCACCTTATCACACTCAGGACTAGTTAACAGAAGAACCACCACTGCCATCTTTGCAGTCACGGTCTAAATCAGGGGCTGCCAAACTTGTAGGCTGGCCCTCAATTTTGTAATGTTTGATTGGAATGCAGTCATGCCCCCTAGTTTACACAGTGTCTGTAGCTGTGTTTGTGCTACAACCACAGAATTTAATTATGGAGACAGAGTCCATGTGGCCCACAAAGCTGAAATATTTATTATCTGTTCTTTTATAAAATTAGCTTGCCAGTCCCTGGACTAAAACTAATTTAGCCCTGAGAAGGGAAAAGAAGCCGGCCCTAGAACCAAAAATGAAACCACAACATCTGCCACCAGTCAGCACATTCTTCTCTCTCACCAGACACGGGTTTCAGGAGCAGATTCCATAGAAACACAAATAAAGGTCTTGAGGGAAAGATGAGGGTGTTACTAATAATCACAAAGCATTGGAAGAAAACGAAGTTCAAAAGATACGTAGCAGATAAAATAACACATTAAATAATTATCAGAGCAAACACATGAATATCTTAAAGTTAACATAACTAACATCTATGGAAGCTTAAGAGAAGAAGGTATTGCATTCAGAAAACAAGAAGAGTTATTACTCTATTAAACCATGGAAATTTTTTAAAATGTGATCTTAAAAAGCAAGAAATGAATATACACTGGTGAAAGAGAGTGAGTAAAAATAAGAAAACACTTCAAAATGCCAAATATTGGGGAAGTATGAAAAAAAATTTAAGTGGTATGAAGGATAGATTAAAAGTTCACATTTCCATCCCAAAAGAGAATATAAAGAATAATACAAAGATGGGAGCCAGGGAAAATCCAAGGGGAAAAGAATTTTTACATTCAATGGTGAGCAGGTTGAGTACTAAGTACGATAAATAGCGAAAGTGTCTTCTTTCTATACATTCTGGTGAAATGCAAGAATGATAGAAATGATACATGATAGAAAATTTAAAACTCACAGAGGAGAATCTTATAATTTTCTTAGAGTTAGAGCTAGAGTTACCTCAAAGAAATAGGAATCAATTTGGCATAAGATGTTCCACTGACACATTGGATCCTAGAATAACAAAGCAGAAATGAGAAAAAAGATATAATTATAATTGTGGATAAAATTTTTAAATTACAAGAAAATGCTTATGAAAGTTTTATGGGAAAGCATTTTCCAGATTGGCTAAAGAACAGAAAAATACACAAACCTGTGAAAAATAGAAAAGACACTCTAAGATCTATACCATAAAAGGAGACAGTTTCTGCTATCCCGTAGATTATAGGTGCCAAATTTCTCAAGAACACACAATTTGTACGCTTTTGCAAAGATAGAAAAAATGGAAGGTTTCTTAATTTGGGCTAAAGCTAGCAAAACCCTTATGTCCAAAGCACAAAAAAATGACATGGAGAAAAGAAGAAGTAAGCAAATCTCATCTTGAACAAAGATTCAGAAGTCCTAAATAATATATTAGTAAGTCAATTCCAAGCATATGTGAAATGAATAATTACTCATGTCGTTTTATCACTCCATTTCCCCTCCTTCATTAGTTTGGAAGTTCTATTCTCTTCTACTCAATGCTTAGCTGTTTGGTGCTTTTAAGACTGTAACATTTTACTCTAGCTTTTAGTTATTCTCAGTAGGAAGGTTGCTCAGATTATGTAGTCTAGAAATAGAGACTCTGGAACCTACAGTTTTGGGGAAAAAAAAATTCAGCACCCTCAAATATCATACACAAACATACATTATAAATGAAATATACATTAGAGGGAAATAGGAATAATTTTTATATCATTATCCTGGCCAATGGTACTGGTTAGGATGAAAGGAGGAGAATTTTTCTTTAAGCAAGATACAAAACCCAGATGCTATAAAGAAAAAAGATTAATATACTTGACCACATACCAATTTAAACTTTTAAAATTTAAATTAAACTCATAACAAATTTACGATTGCAAATTTAAATTGACTTGACAAAGAACATCATAAAGAATGTTAAGAAATAAGAGACAACTTGAGAGAAAATATTTAGGGCCCAAACAACAAAAAATAATATCCGTAATATGAAGGGAGGACTTACTAATCAAGAAGAAAATGACAAGGAACTGGACCCCTCTCAAATGAGCCAACCCAAACTTATTAACAAGCAAGTCATAGAACAAAATACGCAAGTGATTAATAAAGTTAAGAAGATAATCAACTTCTATAATAATTCAGGAGGCGAAACCAGACTACAGATTAACTAGTACTAGCCTATGCTCTCAGTGAGAGCAAAACACATAAATACTTTCAGCCAGAATTTTACCTGATTCAGTTCAGCTCAGTTGCTCAGTCGTGTCCAACTCCTTGCAACCCCATGAACCGCAGCGCACCAGGCCTCCCTGTCTATCACCAACTCCCAGAGTTCACCCAAACTCATGTCCATTGAGTCGGTGATGCCATACAACCGTCTCACCCTCTGTCATCCCCTTCTCCTCCCACCCTCAATCTTTCCCAGCATCAGGGTCTTTTTCAATGAGTCAGCTCTTCACATCAGGCGGCCAAAGTATTGGAGTTTCAGCTTTTGCATCAGTCCTTCCAATGAACAGCCAGGACTGAACTCCTTTAGGATGGACTGGTTGGGTCTCCTTGCAGTCCAAGGGACTCTCAAGAGTCTTCTCCAACACCACAGTTCAAAAGCATCAATTCTTCAGCACTCAGCTTTCTTTATAGTCCAACTCTTACATCCATATATGACTACTGGAAAAACCATAGCCTTGACTAGACAGACCTTTGTTGACAAAGTAATGTCTCTGCTTTTTAATATGCTATCTAGGTTGGTCATAACTTTCCTTCCAAGGAGTAAGCATCTTTTAATTTCATGGCTGCAATCACCATCTGCAGTGATTTTGGAGCTCAAAAAAATAAAGTCAGCCACTGTTTCCACTGTTTCCCCATCTATCTGCCATGAAGTGATGGGACTGGATGCCATGATCTTCGTTTTCTGAATGTTGAGCTTGAGGCCAACTTTTTCAATCTCCTCTTTCACTTTCATCAAGAGGCTCTTTAGTTCTTCTTCACTTTCTGCCATAAGGTGGTGTCATCTGCATATCTGAGGTTATTGATATATCTCCAAGCCAGCAATCTTGATTCCAGCTTGTGCTTCTTCCAGCCCAGTGTTTCTCACGACGTACTCTGCATGTAAGTTAAATAAGCAGGGTGACAATATACAGCCTTGACGTACTCCTTTTCCTATTTGGATATCTACCTTAAAAGATTCACATATGTTTATAAAGACACTTATTTGAAAATCCCCAATGCTCCTCAGCGACCAAATAAAGGTTAAACATCCAAACTATGAAATGCCATGTAAGTATTATAAACACTGGGATAAAGTTATACACACTTTAGGAATATATCACCATGAAAGGGTATTAGGTAAAAGAAGTTTGAGAACTTTTTTCATTTATGTTAAAAAAAATCCAATTGTGTATTTGTGCATACATATTTATAAACGCTAAAACAAAACTAGAAAGATGAACACCAAATTGTTAGCAATGTTTCCAAGTGGGAGGCATTTGAGATTTCCATGTGGGTGAGTGGGGACTTTCACATGTTTTCCTACAAAATAATATATTTCTTAACTGTTTTATAATGAGCTGTATTCATTCATTACTTATATATTGAAAGAAAGAAGTATGGTACACAGGCTGTGAGATACAATTAAAGGACCCTGAGTTTTGGAATTAAGCAAACTTGGCTTCTATAATCCTGGCTTTTTCTTGCTGGCTCTGTGAATTTAGGCAAGTTGCTGAGGCTCTCAATCTTCATCTGAATGTAGACACCTTTCAAATGAGGGTAATTAAGTAAAAATGTAAATGTCAACCAATCCTTTGTGTGTAGTGGATTTTTAACACAGCTTTTTGTGTTCCTTCTCTCCAGGAGGAGTGAGAAATAAGTAAGGCAGAGACTGGACTGAGACCTCTTCTTCACAACTTTGAAAGTAAGACTCAGAATGACCTAGGTTTCATTTAGTAAGCAGACGAGTCACTGTAAAATCTCGAACTGGAGAGTGACTTGATCCAAAAGATGTTTTAGGAAGATTAGTTTGACAATTCTAGAGAGAAAAACGAGTTCTTTTCTGCATAAATGGTGATACTGTAGAATTAGAAATTTTATGACAAAGCTGAAACTCCCAATACTTTGGCCACCTGATGTGAAGAACGGACTCACTAGAAAAGACCCTGATGCTGGGAAAGATTGAAGACAGGAGGAGAAGGGGACGACAGAGGATGAGACGGTTGGATGGCATCACCTATGTGATGGACATGAGTTTGAGCAGGCTCCGGGAGTTGGTGATGGACAGGGAAGCCTGGCGTGCTGCAGTCCATGGGGTGTCAAAGAGTCGGATATGACTGAGCAACTGAACTGAACTGAATGATGCATCATCTGTCTCTCATTTTCAGACATGACCAAGCTGAGAATCTGGGCAAAAGGAAGGTCCCCAGGGAATCCCTTAACTCCGTAGTTTTATTTGATCCTCTCGAAATCAGCATCATGGCTATGCTCAAACAGAATCACTTTCTCTCACTGCTTTTTGCCAGGAGGGTCTATTTTTCTTTCACCTTTCTAAGCTACCACTGCATAACCAATGGGTTCTTAGTAAGCTAAAGGGTACTTTGAAGACTTGGTTTTCTCACAGTACAAAACTTTGTCATTATAAATAACTCCAAAAAAAGATTTCTCAAAGTGAGGATAGATGCTCTGTGTTTCCCTGGGAGGTGATATTCTGGCAGGATATTCTCAGACAGTCTGCCCATACCAGCCTTGCTGAACACCAGGTCTCCCAGCCTGGTCACTCAGGATAACCCTCATGTCCCAACACATGTCTCCTAGAGGGCAACATTTGTCCGTGGTCCACTTAATGATAATAGTAACAATAATGAATAAATCTGCATAGTAACATGGAGTTTAAAAATCCTACAAATATCTACCAGTGAGTAAAAGATCATGCTTCTTAACAATCTTCTGTCTAGGAATCTCTTGCCCTTTGTTTTTGTCTTTATTTTCTCTACACACCATCCTGGCTGAATCTCTAGATTTTGGTGGTAATAACTGCACTCAACCCTTCTGAAGGTTGGGGATAGATAATAAACTTTTTGATGTTCGGTGTGTTATCAAGTCATGCCACTGCCAATACTAGTTTCCAAAGATTTAGAAATAAAAATATTTGCCATGGATTGGCTGATTTGGATCAAATGTTACAACAGCAACTATTATGCCTCTGGGTGCACTTTGCAAGTCATTCAACAATCTGCTCTGAGAACACCTCTGCGTGTGCCTTTATATACGTTCCATATTGTTGCATGAACACTGAATTTACAGAATGATCACACTGGGATGGCCTTAGGTTCTTACCGAGAAGGCAAAGAAGTCAAGATAAGCTTCCAGAGGCTTTGGAAGGAGAAAAGACAGAGTAGAAAAACAAACTGCATAACCCAAGGTTGAGGTCTCTGCCATTGCTTTCATCTTTCTTTTATCTCCCCTAGGATTCATTCTAACCATTACATCCTTATCTTCCAGTTCTCATTTAATTCTCCTGAAAGACTCAAGTGAAATGTGTGACGCTATTTCCAAGTTCACACTTTGTAGGAGAAAGTACTTGGGGATACTTTTCTGGGTAAGAATCTTGTCTTACAGTTTCCCTCTTTAACTGGCCTGTGTGGTTTGGGGTCTGTTTTTTGCCTTCTCTGTTTCTCAGCAGCTCATCCCATAAAGCTGACTTTAAAAATTTGTATAGAAGTTTAGTTTCTGATCAAGATAGTATAGCAAGGCAGGGATTTATCCTCCTGTTTTGAACAATTCAAAAAATGGGCAGAATATGCGAAAAATGTCTCTTTAGGCATTGAACACAGAGCAACAAAGAACAATGATGCCCAAGGAACAAAATCAAATGAAATAAGCTCCATAGTTGCCCAAATTACTGCCTGGAGAAAGTCTGGGCTGCAGTTCAGCAAGAGCGAACCCGGGCTAGAGGTTAGTGGTCTTAGCTGTGGAGATGGAGTTGGGTGTTTGAAGGAGCCAATGACTCCAAGCTGGAGTTAATTCAGTTCAGTTCAGTTCAGTTGCTCAGTCATGTCCAACTCTTTGCGAACCCATGAACCGCAGCACGCCAGGCCTCCCTGTCGGTAGGGTACAAAAGCAGAGAGAGATAATCAGAGAGAGAAATGCAAGATCGTGAGAGAGTCCCCTTTGAGGATTCAGTTAAGTACTGATCAAATCATCTAAGGAAGAAACCTACCTGAGCCCAGGGAAAGAAGCACTAACATGATTCAAGTAACAATGTCTGGAGCTCATAGAGGGCTACAAATAGTGTTGATTCCCATCAGTCAAAATGGAAAACCTCATAATTCATGGGGCACTGGATATATCACTAGTGAAGGTCTTGTCTGAGTAGTGAAACATAACTATACTTTGACTAAGTGTTGCTTGGGTCCCACTAAAAAAGCTTAAAAGCAAGACCTAAATAAACAAAGTGTTTCCAGTTAAAGTAATTGTGTCCTAGAACAAAGCTCATGAATATTTTTAGGAAACTAAAGAAAAATTAACAATGTCTGGCATCCAGTCTAATGTTACCAGGCATCTTTAGAGGCAGGAAAATACAACCCATAAAGAGGGAAAAAAAAAAATAAGTCCACCGAAACTAACTCAGAAATGATGGAGATGATGGAATTAGCAGTCAAGGACATTAATAGAGCTACTAAAACACTATTCCACATGGTCAACAGCTAGAGGAACGTTTGAAGATACTGAGAGAGATAAAGTATATATAAAAATAAAAATTCTAGAGATGAAAACTTAAAGGATTGAAGCTAAGAATATACTAGATAAAATTGATTACATTTAACATTGCAGAAGAAAAGGGTAATTAAAGAGAGAAATATGAACTTTCTAAAATGAAAAAGGGATGAAAGGATTTACAAAAAAGAGCATCAGTGAACTGAAGGACAACCTGAACTAGGCAAAGATAAGTATAATCGGAGTCTGAAGGAGAAAATGTGGAAGGGGACAGAAAAAATTTGAAGTAATAATGGCTAAGAGTTTATAAATTTGATGAAAACTATAACCCACAGATCTGAGAAGCTCAATAAACTCAAGCACAAGAAACACAAAGAAAACTACAGCATGGCAAATGACAGTCAAATGTCTCAACACCAGTGATATAAAAGTGTGGTTAGAGGGGGAAATATATACACACCGAGGAACAACGCCAAGGATGATAGCAGATTTCTTCTTTCAAATCTTATTTGACTTTTTGTCTTTAAGGTAGAAATCAATGGAGCAACCTTTACAGTACAGAAAGAAAAACAGTCAGTCTAGAATTCTTTATTCCACTAAAATATCTTGTAAAGGCAAAATAAAAGATTTTCATACATCCAAAAGCTGAAATAATTCATTGCCAATAGATAATACCTGTAAGAAATGTACACATAAGTCTTTCAAGCAGAAGTAAAATTATACCACATAAAAGCATAAGCATAAAATAATAAAATGCACTGAATATGTTTATGGGAAATGAAGGGGATACAGGAATAAATTAAACTACACCATGAGAAGCAATCAGTCAAACACAGAACATTTTTCAGATCTCTTCAATTAATTTCTTTAAGAAACAAAACAAATGAAAAAATAATGGCTAGAATGTGAACTGATGATTTGAAAAGTTAGTGATAACCTCTATTCACCCCAGAATGGCTAAAATTTTTAAAAACTGAAAATGCAAAATTGTGACAAGAATGTGATTCAACCAAAACTCTCATGCACTGCTGATGAGAATGTAAAAGGTACAAATCCTTTGGAAAACGCCTTAATAATTTTATATAATGTACATTTTACCATATTATGAACCAGAAATTTCAATGCCAGGTATTTATTTTAGAAAAATGAAAACTTAATATCCTTAAAAGGACTTAAAAGAGAATGTTTATAGCACTTTTATTCATATTAATCTCAAACTAGAAACAACCTAATCAATAGGTAAATGGATAAGCAAACCATGATATTCCATGCAGTGCAATAATAAAAAAAAAAATTAGCAATAAAAAGCAATATATAACTAATAGAAGCAAAAATATGGGTGAATCACAAAAATATTAAGCTGAGCCAAAAAAAAAAAAAAAAGCCAGACACAAAAGGGGTATATAGTCTATAATAACATTCATATGAAATGCTAGTACTCTTGCCTGGAAAATCCCATGGATGGAGGAGCCTAGAAGGCTGCAGTCCATGGGGTCGCTGAGAATCGGACATGACTGAGCGACCTCACTTTCACTTTTCACTTGCATGCATTGGAGAAGGAAATAGCAACCCACTCCAGTGCTCTTGCCTGGAGAATCCCAGGGACGGGGCATCCTGGTGGGCTGCCATCTATGGGGTCCCACAGAGTCGGACACGACTGAAGTGACTCAGCAGCAGCACAGTTAAAGCCGATTACAAACGGTGACTGCCTCGGGGGTGAAGAAGTGAAGTGAAGTCGCTCAGTCGTGTCCGACTCTTTGCAACCCCATGGACAGTAGCCTACCAGGCTCCGCCATCCATTGGATTTTCCAGGCCAGAATACTGGAATGGGCTGCCATTTCCTTCTCCAGGGGATCTTCCCAACCCAGGGATCAAACCTGTGTCTCCTGCATTACAGACAGACACTTTACCGTCTGAGAAACCTCGGGGGTAGGGGGTAGGAATTGACTGGGAGGGGACTTAAGAAAACTCTTTGAAGTGATGGAAATGTTCTGTATCTTGATCAGGGTATGAGTCACACAAATGAATGCATTTGTCAAAAATTAAACTGTACCCTCAAGATTTGTGCTTTTCATTGTACATAAATTATGCCTCAATTTAAAAGAATGGAGATGAGTGAAATACATTATCATCAAATATGTGGACCCTATTTAGACCCTAATATAAACCAAAATATGGCTGTACAACATTTTTAGACAGAGAAATATAAAAATGGACTGATAGATGATATAAAAAATTATTGATAATTTTGTCTGGGTAACAAACCTGTCCTGGTTATATAAGAAAATATCTTTATTTTTATTCCTACCTGGAAAATATTTGGGCAACCTTGCTCAAACATGATGTTAGGATTTGCTTTAAAATGCTAGCAATCAAAAGCTCAAAGAAGAGGGAAAGAAGGGCTAGATGAAGTATAGCAAAATGTTAATATTTGTTGTATCTAGGTAATAGATAAGTAGGAATCCATTAAACTCTCTTTTACATACATGTACATATACAAGAAAATATAATAAATGCAAAATGTGTGCCCCATAAAAACTTCATAAGAATGTTTTCAAAAGTGATTTATATCAAATAGAAACTAAAATTTTCTTCACCAGAGATTTTCATGAATTGATATTTGAGTCTCGGCTGGTGCCTCCACAAACAGAGATTTTCTTTGGCCCTGGTGTTGCTGGCATGAAGGCTCACTTCAGCCTCTAGGGTCCTCATCTGGAGCTCAGGAGGAGAGACCCCCTCCCAGCTCTGGTCTTGTTAATAACATGAGTCACCTTCCCACATATGCTATATTTTAGATAGCGGGTATAACTCAAGCTGATGTGAACTGACCTCAAGGGTAATTTCCATAATACATTAGCTACCTTTACACTGTTTGATTACTCACTCTTAGAGCTAAAACATGAAGGGTGAGCATTTCATATATATAAGTATATATAAACACACACACATATATATACACATATTTATATATTTCACATACCCATGCACACCAGTGTTCTAGTATGTTTTGCACATGATAAAATATTGTAAAATTGAAATAAAAATATGAGATAAAGGTGAAAAAATATTACTTTGAAATTTCTAATCTTGATAGCTTCCTGATATCATTCATCTTGAAAAGATAGCACGAATCTAGGAAAAAAACAATCAATTAGGGCAAGGGTCTTCCTGAATGATAGTATATATGATTTATCTCAGAGTCAGGAAGTTACCTGAACACTTGCATTTGAGGAAAGCAGGGGCTCTGTGGAGCCACCAGTGGTCAAAAGGAGAGCAGGCTGCCCTCTGACACTGAGTATGATGAGACTCTCTCATCTGTACAGACTCCTTCCATCTCACTGCCCCAGCTTGATGTGCATTCATACTCTTTGTCTTCAGGTGCCCCAGTCTGCAATGGAATGGATGGCACAGTGCGCTCCAGTTCTCTCAAGGTTCCGTCTGTTCCTTGGCACCTCTGTCGTCTGGTCTTTGCCTGGAATCCTAGCTTGTCTCTGTTTCCTCCTTGAATCTTGCTGCCTTGTACTGTCAGATACAACTTTCCAAGATTCCATGTTACCCATAGGAAAAATCTCACATGTTTCTACCTGGCAGGCTACCCTCAGACTCAACTTTATTTCTCATTGCTTCCTTCTACAATCATTACCTTTCCTGGTCCCTTCACTGTTTCCAAATAATCAAGTCGCATCCCTGAATTCTAGTTTTGTTTAGGCTTTTTCCTCTCTCTGAATTGTTCTCTCCCCCCTACCTTCCTTAAGAATCCTCCATTTTAAGTACCAGTTTAGGTTTCACCTCTCCACAAAACATTGTTGGGCCATTCTGGTCCCTTTAAAATTCTTTCCTTTTCTAAAAGCCAAACAAAGACCAAAAAAACAAAAAAACTCTCATATAGTAGTTACTATGATCTGTCTCATGTTGTTATTAGATCACAATTTATACTTCTTTTATTTTTGGTCTAATATAGAAACAATGTAGATGCTGAGTCAACAAGTGAATGAATGAATGACTTTTTGATCTACTATCCTCTCTGGAATGCCATCTTATTCTGCTGTCTTTCTCTAAAAGGACACTTTGCAACTAAACTGCACACATTAGGAAAATCTGCAAGGGTCATCATATTGCCTGAACTATGAGTATTATAGCCCAGACTTCGTGGCAACTGATTCCCAGCCTCTCCTTGACCTCGTTCCTTCTGCCAGGCTGTCTTGCCCCATCTGACCCTCCTAGCAGCACAGCTGATGATGGCTTTCCTCTCACTCCCACTGTCTGCTTTCCATTAAAAACTAAGCTATTTAAAATAAGAGTATTCATATAAAACACTAAATAATAAATAACCAATAAATGTGTTAGGCAGATTTAGTGCCCAATTTAGTGCCCCTAGATTCCAGTTGGTATTGTCTCTGTTTGGACAATGTATGCTGTGTGCGCTCAGTCATGTCCAACTCTTTGCGACCCCATGAACTGTAGCCCAGCAGGCTCCTCTGTCCACAGAATTTTCCAGGCAAGAATACTGGAGTGGGTTGCCATTTCTTTCTCCAGGGGATCTTCCTGAACCAGGAATCAAACCTGTGTCTCCTGCACTGAAGGTAGATTCCTTACTGCTGAGCCATCAGGGAAACATTAACTTACCTTACATACTTCATCTGATGCTGAATTTCCTAAATACTTATTTTAAATGTTTATTAAGCATAAAACCTTGTGTTTAACATTGGTAATATAAAGAACTACTCTTTTGCTAATTATTTTGTTAATTCTTCTTCAATGTTTCTAAATGTAGACCCAAACATGTTCTGGTAAATAGGTAAATATGTATTTGAAATCTGCTATTTTAAAATGAATAGGCACATGAGGGTAAGATAAGGCTGCAAGATGGGAATATATTCCCTAAATCAATATTTTGGCCTGGTGATCTAGAAAGAGGGACAAATTGGAAGAAAGAAGAGGAAGCATTTGAGTGACTGTATCATGAAGCAGAGTAGCTGGAAATTTATCCACCAACTGGAAAAAATGCAACTTGGCTACAAACTCTTGAAGCAGGAAAGAAGTTGTGACTTGAGGGAAAGAGGCACTGCAAGCAGGAAAGGCCTGAGGACTGTTTATGATAAAGACTTGGGCAGAATGGGCACAAGTAGCTGATGAAACTTTTAAAGAAGAAGAAGAGAGTTACCATCTTGTGGCATGCCTGACTGATATGGAAGCTAGAACTGTGTCAAACAAAGTCACTGTATATTTACAGCCTGCCTATCTGTGCTACCACGTACGTAAAATATTTGTTTTTACTCTGTTTAAGTATTTAATGTATTCAATTTCTTTTTCCAGTAAAAATAGTGTTTGCCCTCTAAATGTCTTGACCACGGTAATAGGAAACATAGAAACTGCAGAGAATGTGAACGAAGAGAGAGATTATACACCAAAAAGAGTGCATGAAGCATCTATATGCAGTTTAAAGAATAATTACAAAGTACACAACCACAGAGCCATCTTTCAAGTGAAGAATGTGAACTTTGCTGGGACCCAGAAATTCCCTCAATGTCCTTGCTTCTCATCATACTCACTCCTGCGCTCAAGAAGGTATTATCTTACATTATTCTAAAAGCTTTACAATTTTGCCTTTTACGTTTAGAATTATAATCACTGCTGAACAGAGTTTTGTGTATGAAATGAGGTACACAGCCAACCTTTTTTTTGTTGTTCTCACTTGGATCCTCAATTGCCCCACATTCACAGTCTACTAAAAAGCCTTATCTCCAGTGTGCTGCATAAATCAGTTGTCTGTCCCTAGGTCCTGAATTTATTATATTTATCTGGCTTTCAAAAGACACTTAACGAATTTCTTAACTGAATTCTCTAATTGTTCTAGCTCCCCATTCTTGAGCCTTTCCTATGTCTGAGACTCTATTTAACAGCCAATTTTCCTTTAGTCCCCATAATAACCCTATGAGGGTGCTCTCATTGCTATCGAGGCGGTTCAGAGATCAAGTAACTTGCTCAAGGTCACCTAGCTGGTCTGTCACAAAGCCAACATTCCAAAGTCCACCCTGCATTCTCCTCTGGAGCCCAAACACCTTCCAGAGTGATGGCCAGAATCCTGTCTTTGACCATTTTGGCCACAGGCTTAAAGATATCCACCCGAAACCTGCCCTGATGCACCCTGCTCCTAGACACGCAGCTTGCTCTGTCTGTCTGTCTGGAGAGTGTCTGCTGATTGGATTTGAATTCTTTGTCTATTTAAAGAATCAAATATCAGTCAGCCTTCAGGCGGCCCCAGCCTCAGGCTCTCTGCCCTGTGCTCTTGCCAAGGGATCTTGTCTTCGTCTGGGCTTTTCCCAATAGGGCTTGATACTTGATATTCATTCTTCAGCCTAATTTGCAACCTCTGATGCTTTCCTGAGCCAATACAGGTAGTCGATTGCGCAGCTTTTCCTTTTGTGTGCAAGGACTGTTTCATCATCAGCCCAGGTTTACTCTTCTCAAAGGTATCAGTGAGAGATGGCAGCCTGTGGGAATGGGAGAGCTGATTGGAAGGTTGGAAATGGGTCCTTGCATTGACGTGAGTTGCTTGAGTTGCCAAGCAGGGCTGCATTTTCAAAAGGGATAATTATCCAAGGTCTGTTTCAGAGTTGAAATCTGGTTTATAAAAAAGAAAGGGCTAAGGGAATGCCACTCAGTGAATTTGCCAAATCCTTGATCATGAAATATTCTCAGAATGTTGGCAATCACTTCTGGGTAACCCCACTTACACAATAGTTCCCAAAGCTGCCAGACACACTGGTATGAAACGCTTAAGTAAGGTCAATAAACAATGTAGGAGTTCATTGCCTTTCTCTGAAATGTCTTACTGACTCTGAATATGAAAAATTTGGATAATCTTTCCTGCTATGGAGACACAGGTCAGAGCATGGATGTTGATACCTTGTCCCTTCCCTGTGACACTGGTGCAGCTTGACACAGCCTGGTGAGGTTGGATACAACGTAAGTCTGTTGTTTAAATGCTTTACACTTCTTTTTCTTAAGGCTCCTCACTTGAGATATGGTGGCTAAGTAGCACTTTGGAAAGAATAGTTCCAGTTTCATTGGAGTCTATTCCATGCCTGATGGGCCTTTACCACACAAACTTAGGTTTCCTGGCCACCCATCAACAATAAGATGACTTCAGCTCTTAGCGCAAGTGGTACCCTCTGTTAAGAAATGAGGTGGATGATTTGAAGCCACTGCTTAGGGGTGTAGTGACTTATCCTTTTTCTAAGACTCAGAAAGATCCTTGTTTTCTTGAGGCATGGAATGTGCCTATACTTACTGACTTTTTGTATTACCAGATTCTATACTACTGGCCTCTGACATGAGGATGCTTTCGATACCTCTCTCACCTTTTCATCCCCACTTTTTAAAAAAACTTGTTTCATCGGCTGTTGTCACTACCATCTGTATGGGCTCTAAGAATGATCTCAGATGATTGTGCAAGTATTGATTTACTTATAAGAAAGAATGATATAGACTTCCTCATGGCAAAACCCTGAATTGCAGTGATGTCTCCTCTTCAAAATCAGCATCAAGCTAAATGTTTATGTCAGAATCTGCTGGCACTGGAGAAAGCTGGAGAATGGGAAAGATTAGTCAGTCAGTTTAACAGGTCCTTAACTTACTTACAACTAGTTCCATGCAAAGATGTTTCTCAAAGTCTGAATTTTTGCTGAGTACCCAAAACTGCTGACACAAATTGGTTCTACTATAAATTGGGCTGAAGAAAAGAAGTGAAAACCTGTAATATTGCATTTTAGAAGTGATCCTTCAACATATAGTGCCTAAATGTATAGAGACCATGTTGGCAGCCAGGAAACTGGTATTGATTAAAAAATCTAGGGGGATGCACATTATAGACAGATAGCTACTAAGTTGTTTTTATCTCGTTTGCTGTTTTGGGAGATGAGAGGCCTGCTTTTATGCTCACACTTCCAAATAAAAATCTTTCAGGGACCATCAGGAATGGAGAGAAAGACTCTCTGAGGTATTCTAAGATAAACCAAAAGGCAGCGTCTGGGAAGCAGATTGAGGTGGTTAGGATGGCTGCTGCTGATTCCTGCACCCCGAGTCTGTGCCAGCTGAGACATGCAGCAAGGTGGGACCCCGAGGACAGCGCACGAGGCCAGGGCCAGGCCGGCCGAGATGCAGAGCCAAACGGCAGCTCCCACCACCTCAGCCCACCCCACACCACGCTCAGCCTTTTCAGAGTAGACGTGGGGTTGGCACCCTCTGTATACGTTTTCTCCTCTGTTTCTGCATCTTCATTCTTCTGGTCAAACATGTGCTGGGGCTCTAAGGTATATCATGAGTGCTTCAGTCAAGTCTGTCATGGAACCTAAGGTTTTAATCAATAATCCTGATGAGGCAAGGAAATTCTAGGAAGTGCAATTTGTACAGAATAATAATGGCATGCTGCTTTCCAGGTGACAAATGGTTTCCATATCTGAGATGGTAATGACTCGTCTGTTTGGTCACAATTGGTTACGCCCAACTTAGCCACATCTTGACACTGAATAGGTGCCAATATTTGTTTAATGATGAACAAAGAAATCTATGATTTCACTTGACATCATAATCATCCACTGAAGTAGCTAAGGCTGTAATCATTCACTCTCATTCAAAGATGAGGAAACTGAGTCTCAATAAAAATGAACTGTTTCCCCTAGAACTCAGGCTGCTAGATCACTGTACTGGAATGATATGATTTCAAACCCAGTGTTTCTCCTACAATGCCAAGAAAGAGAAATGGAGAAGAAGGAAGCTAATTTGAGCCAGACTTGTAGGGAAATGGATGAAATTCTAATTTGCTATACTGGTCATAACAAACACCCTCTTCCAACAACACAAGAGAAGACTCTACACATGGACATCACCAGATGGTCAACACCGAAATCAGATTGATTATATTCTTTGCAGCGAAAGATGGAGAAGCTCTATACAGTCAGCAAAAACAAGACCAGGAGCTGACTGTGGCTCAGATCATGAACTCCTTATTGCCAAATTCAGACTTAAATTGAAGAAAGTAGGGAAAACCACTAGACCATTCAGGTATGATGCAAATCAAATCCCTTAGGATTATACAGTGGAAGTGAGAAATAGATTTAAGGGCCTAGATCTGATAGATAGAGTGCCTGATGAACTATGGAATGAGGTTCGTGACATTGTACAGGAGACAGGGATCAAGACCATTCCCATAGAAAAGAAATGCAAAAAAGCAAAATGGCTGTCTGGGGAGGCCTTACAAATAGCTGTGAAAAGAAGAGAAGCGAAAAGCAAAGGAGAAAAGGAAAGATATAAACATCTGAATGCAGAGTTCCAAAGAATAGCAAGAAGAGATAAGAAAGCCTTCTTCAGCGATCAATGCAAAGAAAGAGTAAAAAAAACAGAATGGGAAAGACTAGGGATCTCTTCAAGAAAGTCAGAGACACCAAAGGAACATTTCATGCAAAGATGAGCTCGATAAAGGACAAATGGTATGGACCTAACAGAAGCAGAAGATATTAAGACGAGATGGCAAGAATACACAGAAGAACTGTACAAAAAAGATCTTCACAACCCAGATAATCATGATGGTGTGATCACTGACCTAGAGCCAGACATCCTGGAATGTGAAGTCAAGTGGGCCTTAGAAAGCATCACTATGAACAAAGCTAGTGGAGGTGATGGAATTCCAGTTGAGCTATTCCAAATCCTGAAAGATGATGCTGTGAAAGTGCTGCACTCAATATGCCAGCAAATTTGGAAAACTCAGCAGTGGCCACAGGACTGGAAAAGGTCAGTTTTCATTCCAATCCCAAAGAAAGGCAAGGCCAAAGAATGCTCAAACGACCGCACAATTGCACTCATCTCACACGCTAGTAAAGTAATGCTCAAAATTCTCCAAGCCAGGCTTCAGCAATATGTGAACCGTGAACTTCCTTATGTTCAAGCTGGTTTTAGAAAAGGCAGAGGAACCAGAGATCAAATTGCCAACATCTGCTGGATCATAGAAAAAGCAAGAGAGTTCCAGAAAAACATCTATTTCTGCTTTATTGACTATGCCAAAGCCTTTGACTGTGTGGATCACAATAAACTGTGGAAAATTCTGAAAAAGATGGGAATACCAGACCACCTGATCTGCCTCTTGAGAAACTTGTATGCAGGTCAGGAAGCAACAGTTAGAACTGGACATGGAACAACAGACTGGTTCCAAATAGGAAAAGGAGTTCGTCAAGGCTGTATATTGTCACCCTGTTTATTTAACTTTTATGCAGATTACATCATGAGAAACGCTGGACTGGAAGAAACACAAGCTGGAATCAAGATTGCCAGGAGAAATATCAATAACCTCAAATATGCAGATGACACCACCCTTATGGCAGAAAGTGAAGAGGAACTCAAAAGCCTCTTGATGAAAGTGAAAGTGGAGAGTGAAAAAGTTGACTTAAAGCTCAACATTCAGAAAATGAAGATCATGGCATCTGGTCCCACCACTTTATGGGAAATAGATGGGGAAACAGTGTCAGACTTTATTTTTCTGGGCTCCAAAATCACTACAGATGGTGACTGCAGCCATGAAATTAAAAGACGCTTACTCCTTGGAAGGAAAGTTATGACCGACCTAGATAGCATATTCAAAAGCAGAGACATTACTTTGCCAACAAAGGTCTGTCTAGTCAAGGCTATGGTTTTTCCTGTGGTCATGTATGGATGTGAGAGTTGGACTGTGAAGAAGGCTGAGCACCGAAGAATTGATGCTTTTGAACTGTGGTGTTGGAGAAGACTCTTGAGAGTCCCTTGGACTGCAAGGAGATCCAACCAGTCCATTCTGAAGGTGATCAACCCTGAGATTTCTTTGGAAGGAATGATGCTAAAGCTGAAACTCCAGTACTTTGTCCACCTCATGCGAAGAGTTGATTCATTGGAAAAGACCCTGATGCTGGGAGGGATTGGGGGCAGGAGGAGAAGGGGATGACAGAGGATGAGATGGCTGGATGGCATCACTGACTCGATGGACGTGAGTCTGGGTGAACTCCGGGAGTTGGTGATGGACAGGGAGGCCTGGCGTGCTGCAATTCATGGGGTCGCAAAGAGTCGGACACGACTGAGCGACTGATCTGATCTGATTGTTGCATAAGTTGGGGTTTCATTCACAGCAAGAATCCAGTAAGGGTCTAGAGAGGACAGTTGGAGAATGTCAGAGGCTACAAGGACAGGGCCTTCTTTCTTTCTACAGAAAACCAGTTATTGGTTTGGAAGTGATGATGCTAAGAAATAGACTAGCTGTAAAAACTGAAAGCAAAATTGGGAAGAAAGGACTCACAAGGTGAAGGATGGAGGTAGGGCCTGGGGATTAATAATATGCAAGGAGGATGGGCCCTGGGACTGGGGGAATTTTAAGAGTTAGAAGCTTGGATGCTTTGAGAAGAGCTATAGCTAAGCTAGAACGAAAACTACAAACCAAAAATTAGAACACAATGGGGACTTGCAGAGAAAAGGTAGCATCTTTAATCAATGTGTCTAAGCAGCAGAACCATGATGCACAGTAACATGCTCTATATTCCCACACATCCCACATTCTCCTGGGAATTCTAGAAAACGTAAAGTAGAAGAGCCTACAGCTGCTCTTGAGAGTAGGTTAGTGAACACTCCTCTTAGCTCCTGAAAGTTGAGCTTGAGGCTGAGCCAGAGCATGTGACACTCTCCTAGTCTTCATCTCACCCTACACACCCCTTGAGGATTTCAGACGAGGCCTTTTCTATAAACTAAACTAACCCAGAGAGACAAGGAAATGGAAAGACGATTGGAAGAAAGCTAAGAGGCAGAGTCTGAATCCTAGCTTTGCCAATAACTGCGGAATCTTAGATCACTCATACTTACTGGGTTTTACTATCCTCATTTGGAAACGTAAAGGTTAACATAGATTCTATGTCGTAGAAGGTCTCTGAGTCTTACAATCTATGAAACAAAGGATAGACACAGACGCAGTGTTTATAAGGCATTTTGCTTCTTCATAGGTAGGGTTTTCAGAGGCTGTATTTAACGCATGTCGGTTAAGTCAGGCTGGTTTCCAGGACCGGATTCATTACGCTGGTGACTTACTAAACTTACCTAATTACTATTTTTAAATAAAATCAAATGAACCATTTTTTGGTTAATTTAGCCCTCCTAGGAAAAAAGCTGAGTTTTAATCATTTATAAAGTATCACACAGAGTGGTTCCAAATAGGAAAAGGAGTATGTCAAGGCTATATATTGTCACCCTGCTTATTTAACTTATATGCAGAGTACATCATGAGAAACACTGGACTGGATGAAGCACAAACTGGAATCAAGATTGCCATGAGAAATATCAATAACATCAGATATGCAGATGACACCATGCTTATGGCAGAAAGTGAAGAAGAACTAAAGAGCTTCTTGATAAAAGTGAAAGAGGGGAGTCAAAAAGTTGGCTTAAAGCTCAACATTCAGAAAACAAAGATCATGGCATCTGGTTCCATCACTTATGGCAAATAGAGGAGAAACAGTAGAAACAGTGTCAGACTTTATTTTTCTGGGCTCCAAAATCACTGCACATGGTGACTGCAGCCATGAAATTAAAAGATGCTTACTCCTTGGAAGGAAAGTTATGCCCAACCTAGACAGCATATTCAAAAGCAGAGACATTACTTTGCCAACAAAGGTCCATCTAGTTAAGGCCATGGTTTTTCCAGTAGTCATGTATGGATGTGAGAGTTGGAGTATAAAGAAAGCTCAGCGCTGAAGAATTGATTCTTTTGAACTGTGGCATTGGAGAAGACTCTTGAGAGTCCCTTGGATGGCAAGGAGATCCAACCAGTCCAACCTAAAGGAAATCAGTCCTGAATATTCATTGGAAGGACTGATGTTGAAGATGAAACTCCAATACTTTGGCCACCTGATGTGAAGAGCTGACTCATCTGAAAAGACCCTGATGCTGGGAAGGATTCAAGGTGGGAGGAGAAGGGGACGACAGAGGATGCAATGGTTGGATGGCATTACTAACTCAACGGACATGCATCTGAGTAAACTCCAGCAATTGGTAATGGACAGGGAGGCCTGGCATGTTGCAGTCCATGGGGTCACAAAGAGTCGGGCACGACTAAGTGACTAAAAACTGACTGAAACTATCACACTAAGAACAGGAGATTAAAAGCAGAGTCAAAGACATTTTATTTTCCTTTGAGAAAAATGATAGAATATTTCAAGTTATTAGCATACAGTGTATAGGAAATTCATTTAAAGAGCAGATAAATGCATTTGGCATGTTCATGCAGCAATACTTGGAGAGGATGGGAGCATTTTCAGAGAATGATAAACACTAACATTCCTTCAAAGGGCTGAACCTGGAGCAGAGGGGAGGCTGGAGAGAGATACTCATTTGAGGATGACATAATTCTCAATGCATGACTCATACTTGCTTTCACTAAGCAAAGTTCCTAAGTGGAATACATGGCCAAAGAGGTTTGCTAATATTCCCTTTAAGAATTATCACCTAAGAGCAACTGTTAATCAGATACTAACACTTCTGCAACTTGAGAAGAGAGAGGCTCCATGCAGGATGAGGTCAGGTTTTACTAGAATGTTATCCAACATGCTTTCCTTGTTTTATTTGCTTTACCAGAGAGAGTGTATGCAATGGTTAGGACCACAGGATCTGAAGTCAGACTACTGGTGATGTATCATTTAGTAGCTGAGTGACCTTGAGCAAGTTATTTAATCTCTTGCCTCAGTGATGTTATTCTATTCTAGAATAGAATCTCAGAGAGTTATTGTAAAGAATAAATGAGTGAATACAGTGTGTGCATACTCAGTCACTCAGTCATGTCTGACTCTTCGTAACCCCATGCACTATATAGCCCACCAGGCTCTGCTGTTCATGGAATTTTCCAGGCAAGAATAGTGGAGTGGTTTGCCATTTCCTTCTCCAGGAGATCTGCCTGACCCAGGGATCTTACCCACATCACCTGCATCTCCTGCATTGGCAGGCAGACTCTACCACTGAGCCACCTGGGAAGCTCCAAGTGAATACAGTACATGGCTTTAAAGATGCCTGTTGAGTGCTAGTGAATAGCCTACTATGTTACCTAGGATGATTGCTGCACCCAGGCGGAGGTGAGGAGTGGGTATCTGATCGGGGTGATGACTGGGTACTGACTGAGTAATGATGACTGTTGACATGCCTGGAATGAAAAGATCAAAGCTTAGACATAAAGGCTCTTCTTAACCACAGTTAAGTCATCACACATAATCAATAGTTGACTATACCTTGGCTTTCATTCTAATTGGAAACTATCTTTGTCCCCTTTCTCTCTAATATTATAATGATCAATTAAGTGGCCTGAGTCATAAAGGTTACATGTGTTCTGCCATTTCATTCAGAGATATCAGGAATTGGGCTAGAAGTGAATGATCGTGAAACAAGCAGCTATTATAATTCAGATGCAGTTCACTCTAGAAAAAGGATATTCCAAGCTCTTTCCATACTTACTTAGTTGTTTATAGGCTTTTGACTCTAACAAAATAATCTTTGCCAATAATATGGCACCACCATATGCTTGCAATGACAGAAACACTATTTGGGGACAAATGGACTCAAGAGAATTAACATATTTCAAAGCCTGTCAATATTACCAAGAGGGAGTCAGACTTTCTTTATATAGTGTCATTGTCTTATACTTTTTAGTTAAAATAGATCCACTAATCTACAGAATGCTTCTAATTTCAACTCTATGTAAATAGAAAAGGAGAATTGAGTTGGGCCTCTTAAAGAAACAGAGTGTACTTAAGCGAACATACGACTCTTTCTTTATTCACCTTTTTGAAAAGGTGAAATAGCCTCTGTTCTCTGTCTTTTCCTTTCTGACATACTGTTCAGTTCAGTTCAGTTGCTCAGTCGTGTCTGACTCTTTGCAACCCCATGGACTGCAGCACACCAGGCTTCCCTGTCCATCGCCAATCCCCGGAACTTGCTCAAACTCATGTCCATCGAGTCAGTGATGCCACCCAATCATCTCATCTTCTGTTGTTCCCTTCTCCTGCCTTTAGTCTTTCCCAGTATCAGGGTCTTTTCCAATGAGTCAGTTCTTCACATCAGGTGGCCAAAGTTTTGGAACTTCAGCATCAGTCTTTCTAATGAATATTCAGGATTGATTTCCTTTAGGATGGACTGGTTGGATCTCCTTGAAGTCCAAGGGACTCTCAGGAGTCTTCTTCAACACCATAGTTCAAAAGCGTCAGCTTTCTTTATGGTCCAACTCTCACATTCATAAATAACTACTGAAAAAACCATAGCTTTGACTAGACGGACCTTTGTTGGCAAAGTAATGTCCCTGCTTTTTAATACACTGTCTAGGTAGGTCATAGCTTTTCTTCCAAGGAGCAAGTGTCTTTTAATTTCATGGCTGCAGTCACCATCTGCAGTGACTTTGGAGCCCGAGAAAATAAAGTCTGCCACTGTTTCCATTTTTTCCCCATCTATCTGCCATGAAGTGATGGGACCAGATGCCATGATCTTAGTTTTCTGAATGTTGACATGCTGGTGACTTTAATATTCACAATTCAAACAACCATAACTAAGAACAAAGTTTAAAATTTGTTGTATGTGGTTGAAAAACAAGGAAGGGCTCTGCTGTCATTCTTATAATAAACTTTGAATCTGTTGTAATAAACTTTTGGCATTTTGTTTCATGGATTGATTTCTTATTTGAACAAATATTCCTTTCTAGAACCCATTAATTATGCACAAAATCATTAATTTATTTCTTTAGTCCAAGCCCAGGAAACAAACTTTGCAAAAGTTCTCTAATCTTGACTGAGTAGCAAACCATTTAATTTTGCATGTGCTAATAAGAGAAGTAGGATGGTGTAAGATGGAAATGAGGGATATAAAGCTACAGAGCCTATGTAACCATGGACCTTTCTCTTGGGTTATGACATGAATAATCTTACACTTGACAGAAAGGGCAAGAAAGAAAATAAGGGTGATGGTTCTGAGGTCTACTTTTTTCTGACTATTAGAAATTACTGTACAACTTAATCTTAAAATTGGAGTCATGACACTCACTTTTGCCATTTTATCCTTAAAGTCATAGACTGAAAATTATTATTAAAATTATTATTATACTTGTCCATGGATCCCTGAATCAATGGTATTAAGTGGATGGGAGATGTTTCTGAGTTAAGATTAGGATCAGCAGTGTATAACAGAAAATCTTAAAATGAGTGATTTAAACAATATAGATATGTCTTATTTCTCTCACACACAAAAGAAGTACAAAGATCTAGGGCTGACGAGGTGACTCTACAGAGTCATCAGGAACCCACAATCTTCCCAGGCCTCTGTGTTGTCATCCCTATGATGTGATCTTTGTTCATAAAAACCCCTACAATCTTCTAATTACATCTACCAGACAGCAAATAGAGGAGACTCTCTTAAGGGAACTCTATCACCAAACTTGACTTAAGAATTACATTTATATCTCATTGGCTGAAACTTAATGACACAGCCAAAGTCAGTGGCAAAGGAAAGGCTGAGAAATGTGCCTTTAGCTGCGCAGCAACACACCCAACTAAAAATGTGATTTCCTATGGTCAAGAAGCAGAACATATGTAATGGGAAGTGGCTCACAGTTTCGGTGAAAAATATTGCAGTAAGTTAATTCTAGAAGGAAATGTTAGAGAGCTGAAAAGATTCTGTGAAATAATCCCTAACCTTTGAGGAACCTGTGCTTGTGTTCTCTAAGTTTTCTATTTCTATGGGTAATGCATGTAATATACACAGGTTCTATTATCAAATCCATGTTTTGATAATGCAGGACTTGCAAAAACTGATCACAGAAGGGGAAGGACATATGAGAATTAAGACAAGATGCCAGACCTACTACTGTTGCCAGACCACTTATCTGCTGACACTCTAGAAGTTCCACGTCATTACTGTGGGCATTATGCACATATAATATTTCATATTCCACTACATATTCTACTTTCATATTCCACTACAAACAAAAGACAAGGTTACATGCAAAGGCAAGGTAATTCCAGGTGCAGGGGAGACCCATCCATCTAACACAACCAGAAAGATGGCTCTAGACCTGCAGTTCAGTTCATGGAAAAACCTATTTCCTAGATAGCTTAAGAGAAAACTTATGTTTAGAATAACACATCTGTGAAACACAACTTTGCCAAATACCATGATAAAAGTCAAAGAATGCTGAAGAAGCACTGAGAAAAGTCATAAATGAAGGCAGAACTCAGGAGGAAAGACCTGTGGATTGACAATACTGAGAGTGTGGTTGAGAAAAGTTTCCAGCCCAGATGCCAAGTGGAGGATTCACACTGCTAGTTCCTTCTCTTCTCACAAGGTTAGTTTTGAACCTGTCTCAAGGTTTAGCAGAAAAGGTATGCAATCTATTCACCTGTTGCTCCAGAAAAAGTTTAAAGCAAGGATCAGATTCATATCTGTCCATTCATAAAGGCCAAATGATGAAAATTTAAATGGAAACAAAGGGAAGAATCACAGACACCCACTTGTAGATCTCAGAAAGGACAGCTCCTTCATGGTCTTTTGTTCTTTGCTCCAGCTGTAAGGGAATCCCAGGTCAGGTCCGTACCACATGATGCTGACAGTGGTTCAGTGGCCCTGAATTCCCTGAGTCTTCTCAGGGATCGCTGTGAAAACTGCAACCTTTTTGACTTTACGGTTTTATTTAGTCTCACTCCAAGGAGTGGATCCCTTTTTCTCACTGACCTGAAACAACCCCTCTGCAGCTGTGGTCTTGAGAAAAATCCTCCGTAAAGTTTCTGACAAAGACAGAAATGGAATCATAAAAGAATCTGAGATGTTCCCTTGTCTGAAATCCCAAAGTCTCCTCAGATGGTTGAGTGAGAGCCAAGAGTGGAGAATGAGGGTTCAGTGTTTGTTCTCAGATCTGAGCCACCCTGCAGCCCCACCCAATGGCTTTACTCCCAATGTACAAAGAGAAGAGTACAGAGATTCAGACCATGTATATCACTAACACTTTTGTAAGATGCTGGCCCCTCCCCCAACTTTACCTCTGTATCTCAAACCTTTCCAATATGATTTCTAGTTTCCTAGGCTTTGTCCTACTCTAATAACAAATCTAGGCACAATTAAAGAGGACTGATATGTGATAGCTCTTAAACCACCTGCCTGTGGCAGGCCAAAGACAATACTTACCCATCCTCTTATGGATTCCATCAAGCTGTACTGGGAATGCTCACAGGTAGCCACTTACAGCAAGCTGCAGCAGAGACTAGTGAGTGGAGATGGGCTTGGCTGTGAGAGCAAACTAAGAAATCAAGCCAACCTTCTGCTGCTGCTGCTGCTGCTGCTAAGTCACATCAGTCGTGTCCGACTCTGTGCGACCCCATACATGGCAGCCCACCAGGCTCCCCCAGACCTTGGAATTCTCCAGGCAAGAACACTGGAGTGGGTTGCCATTTCCTTCTCCCTTATTTGAATGACTTCAAAGCAAATATGCTCAGAAATACAAAAACTAATGTTTTCATCTGATTGAATACATCTATAATTTGGCCTTGGCACTTGAACTCAGTTATCTCTAAAACATGCAGGTATTTCAACCTCCTGTATTATATGAACTCATAGCTTTCTAAGGAAGGCAACAAATACACACCAATTTTGAGTAGTGAAAGGAAAACATGTTTTCCTAAATCCAGAAATATACTTATTAGCCATTAATGGAAAAGTAAAGCATCCTCCTTTGCTATACAATTGGATATCAAGCTTCACCTGTTGGAAGAGATGGAATCCATTTACAGCTATGAGCATAATATAAAAAGAGAATGTACCTAGAGACAAAGACTTTCAGCTATTAACTTATTCAAAAGTTTCTCAATCTGTTCATCAAAATGTAAGCAACTGAGACTTAGAGTTTGTACCTTTTTTTCCAACTTCTATTTATCCAGAATGTTTAGAAGGTAAGGTTACTTAGCTTACAATAACACTACATTATAAGGTTCTTGTATTGCATTATACAATACAGTAATCTCCAAACAAAGTTCCTCCTCCTCCTCCTGGTACAATCTGCCTACATTCCCAGCCACTGTGAAGTGAGTTCACCAGAAGTTTAATGGAAGTACTATAGGCTATTTGTAGATCTGATCCATAAAACTCCAACAGACCATCCTCTGTGCTCTTATCCTTCATCAGCTTAATGAAAATAAATACAGTGACTTTGAAAATTACATGGTAAAGATGGTAGAGCCATAAGACACAGAGAGCCTGGGTCTCTGCATCAAGGCTCTTAGGAAAGCAGTCAATCAGCTATGCACAGGTCTGACGGGGTTCACTCTTCATTCCTGGCATGTGGCAATTTTCCTTTTCTGGGCTCTGCTGTGATATAAAAGTTTTGAACTCTGCTTCATTCAGCATTTCTATATAACTGCATTAAGAGAACATTACACATTAGTTAGCTCAATATACCATGTCCCTGGAATGAGAACTATATTAATATGTGTGTATTATTAGTGCTCTGGTAAGTATGGAATCAAGATTGCCGGGAGAAATATCGATAACCTCAGATATGCAGATGACACCACCCTTATGGCAGAAAGTGAAGAGGAACTCAAAAGCCTCTTGATGAAGGTGAAAGAGGAACATGAAAAAGTTGGCTTAAAACTCAACATTCAGAAAACGAAGGTCATGGCATCTGGTCCCATCGCTTCACGGGAAATAGATGGGGAAACAGTGGAAACAGTGTCAGACTTTATTTTTGGGGCTCCAAAATCACTGCAGATGGTGACTGCAGCCATGAAATTAAAAGACGCTTACTCCTTGGAAGAAAAGTTATGACCAACCTAGACAGCATATTAAAAAGCAAAGACATTACTTTGCCAACAAAAGTTCATCTAGTCAAGGCTATGGTTTTTCCTGTGGTCATGTATGGATGTGAGAGTTGGACTGTGAAGAAGGCTGAGAGCTGAAGAATTGATGCTTTTGAACTGTGGTGTTGGAGAAGACTCTTGAGAGTCCCTTGGACTGCAAAGAGATCCAACCAGTCCATTCTGAAGGAGATCAGCCCTGGGATTTCTTTGGAAGGAATGATGCTAAAGCTGAAACTCCAGTACTTTGGCCACCTCATGCGAAGAGTTGACTCATTGGAAAAGACCCTGATGCTGGGAGGGATTGGGGGCAGGAGGAGAAGGGGACGGCAGAGGATGAGATGGCTGGATGGCATCACTGACTCGATGGACGTGGGTTTGGGTGAACTCCGGGAGTTGGTGATGGACAGGGAGGCCTGACGTGCTGCAATTCATGGGGTCACAAAGAATCGGACATGACTGAGTGACTGAACTGAACTGAACTGAATTGAAGTAGCAAGACTGATAGTTGAGGTAGTTTGGGATCTTGCAGTGCCTCTTGTCATAATGATAACATATCATATTTCACTGCATCTATTACAATTGACTCTGCTTGATTGTTGGATGACTTGGGTTTCCTACCCTCACAAACATCTGGGGATTGGCCTGATCACAAAAAGAGTTTACACTTTGTGTGCCCCTCTTGGGGGAAGGGGATATCTCTACTTGGAGCACAATATATTCAAGTGATCTGACCAAACTCTCTGAGTAGGATGCAATCTTTAAAAATTGTACTATTACTTGTTAACCTGCAAGAGAGAGGGAAATTGCATAAGAAATAGCGTAGACACATAGAAGAAAGGAGAGAATGCATAGTGGTAGAGCAAAAGAATTGTTCTTAGAGGTAGCTGCAATCATAGTATAGCTGGAAGGTAGACACTGTAGATTCACCATCTACTAGCTGGGTAACCTTTGGCAAGTTACCAAATTTCTCTAAATATCAGTTTTCATATCAGTGAATACAGAATGATAATATTAGCTACCTTGTAAATTGTTATTTGGGTGAGACAACACAGGTAAATTACTTTAAATGCAGCCTGGAAGAAAACAAGTACTAAATATATGCTAAATATTATTATTTAAAATTATGCTAGAAGTGAAGGGGAGGCAAAATGGCAAAAGTGGCTGGTTGCTGGAAGCACCTGAAAAGGCATCTTTCCAGCCCTCTTTGGCACTCAAGCCTGTTACTATCTAATCATTCACCAACTCTGACTTAGCTGACTCTGGACTCTCAAGTCCAGTCCTTGCTTGAAGTTGAGAGCCATGAAAACCCACAGGTCATGGGGCAGAACTGGGCCAACTCTCCCCTCTGAGGTCCTCCATACCACAATGGTCACCAGGGCTCACTATCAACCAGCCACCACCACCACTTTTTGATAGACTCAAAACCCTTATGATTCCATCTCCAGTGCCAGTATCAAGGCTCAGATACACACAAATGTGCTCCTGAGTTCCTTAGATAACTTACAGAAGCCACTTTGAAAAGATCCAGCCGTTGGCTTTGAAGACCATCTTTTTATCTTTTAATAGATGCTGTTCTAAAGGAAATGGCAACCCACTCCAGTATTCTTGCCTGGAGAATTCCAGGGACGGGGGAGCCTGGTGGGCTGCCATCTATGGGGTCACACAGAGTTGGACACGACTGAAGTGACTTAGCAGCAGCAGTTCTAATGAAACTTGGTCACTGGTACCTTTAAGTACATAGTTGGTCCTCAATAAGTGAGAGCTATTACTGGCACCAGTTTCTTCAGTCACTATGCTATTTACTTAAAGTCTTTATCTACATTTTCATATGATTTCAAACATCCTGACATTTTGTGTTTGGCCCAAACTCCATGAGGTTTTAAATTTTTAACACAAATGAGATTTATGAGTCACTTTCCAGCAGAATCTGCAGCCTTTAGCATCTCTAGTGTAAGAGAAATGACCCATAACAAGATACAAAATTGAAAAGGAATAAGCAATCAGTTTCAGAAGAAGCTGCAGAAGTACAATAAATGAAGGAGAAGAGAGTTTCTGGTATTACAAGAAATGGGGTATTTGGAGAAGTGAGATCCTGGGAGTAGCATTACTTATGTCTCAGTAGACATTCTCTGCAATATTATCCTGTGGCCTTGGCTGGCTTCTGTCCTTCCATTAGTCCACTGGGTGGTCTTGGCTTGACAGAGATCATGACCATCTCCCATACACATTTCTTTGTTCTCTTCTCTCTTGGGCAGGCCCATTACATTAGAGAATGTAGAAAAGCAGAGTTGGAAACTGATCTCTGGACTGACAAGAGCAATCTGAACTATCTCATCTTTTTCTATTCCTATTAAATCAATCACAAGCACAAACATTCGCCCACATTCTTTGGAGCTCAAAGACAAAGAGCCAGACCAGAAGGAAATGAGGCCAAGGCCATAGGAAGATATTTTCCCATCTTTTCTCAGTTTTCTCTGGTCTTTGAGTTTTGAGTGTGAGCCATAAAGAGAGATGGACTCTACTTACTCCAATGCCTGAAGGAAGGGCCATGGGTAGGAAGGGGCCTTTGTCAACAAAATAAACTAGACAAACTCTTATTCAGTGATCCATCCAAAACTCTGGGATTTGTGACCAGCCTCACCCCATCTCCTTGACTTGATGGTAAGGCAGCTGAGCTCCAGTCAACGACGCCCAAATTGCCATTAATGTGAAAGATTCAATTCTACTGCTTAGAAACTGACAGTACTGAGAAACTATCATCCTAAACATTTCACAGTGACTTCCTGGTATACCATGATTGACATCATGATATGTCTTCACATGACTTAATAGTATGGTATTATCCTTACATCCATATTGATACTTGTGATTCAGTTCTTATTATGAGGTCTTAAGGGATAAAGATATTCTCTTGATTAATAATGCTGGGCTAGGACTGACCTTTTCAAATCCACTTTTATTCTAGTCGTTGCTACTGTGATACAGACAGAGGATACCTGGAATAAAACCCACTCTGGCTGAGTGCACAAAGGTCTTTGAGCACATATTTAGTTCTAGTTTGGACAAAGATATGAAGAAGAAAATAGCCCCCTCTTGTTTCCACCAGCAGTCCCCCACATCACTGCCTTCAACACGGTTTCAAACAATGGCTTTCCTCCCTTATTGAAAAGGCAATTAAGTAGAGCTTCACCAGAGAGGCCTGTACTTTGATTCTGAAACTATTACTTGAGCTTCTTTCTGTAGCATCCATCCTTGGACAATGAATGAACTAAGATTAATTTCTAGCTTACACAATGTCCCTTGCACAAGAATATGTTTGCACTCTAGAATATTGACACTGGCAAATCAAGCCAGACTTTTGGCAGGTTTCTTGGATAAACACTGCCAAGCTGGCTAACTTCCTATTCTAGTCTTTTTTGGAAAATACCTAGAACACTTTCCAAGAAATTAGTTTAGGTCAGTCAGAGTTTATTCTGGATAATACTGTTGGTTGTTGCATAAGAATCTAAGTCAGGATCGACTCCCTTTCAGACCCAAATCAGTTAATACTGATGTATCACATGGGCTTTTTTGCTCAGAAGGTAATACAAGTTATATTTCCAAGAGACTCAAATTGGCCATGATCTCACTACTAACGCTGAGGCTTTGAGGGGACACTGATAATAAGAGAAACAGTACTCTCCAAATAATTTGGAAAGCTAAGGATTTCTCTGTGTCCACTCCTTTCCTGGATGGTGGAAGCAAGTATTCTAGTGGGGAAGACCACAAGAGGTCAATGGCTGAGTTTGAACCTGGTTCTCACAGTTACTAGCTGATTATAGGAGCTAGATCAGTGGGATACAGTGTTCTGTGGACCAAAGTTCATGTCCAGTTTCAACAAAGCTAAGGCTACTTGAAACTTCAGTTCATCATAAAATGGATGCTCCTAGTCTAACAACAATTTAATTATTTTGATAACTTTGATATCAAAGTTTTTAGTTGACAAAATTTTTTAAATTGGACATTATGTTCGAGAATCAATAATTTCCCAGTAATGTCAGTTACTGGACTGATTCTATGGTCATTATGCTGTAAATTTGTAATGGAAAGTAGTCATTTTCCACTTAGGTTAACTGAGGAACAATATTTACAGTTCTGCTAGACTCAGAGACTGCTGATAGTGATGTTGTCATTGAGGATTTAATTTTATTTTTTCTACTTAGCAGTAATTTACTAAGGTAAAGAATTATCATATACCAGAAGATATAATTTTGATGAAACAATGCCACAAACTGAAGCTTTGTGCACTGCTTTAAGAAAGTGCTTTCTATTTTTTAAAAAACAACTTAAAATTATTCTACATAAAATTAATGATTTTCACAGTCATAATGAGCTATCACACAATTTTACAGACTTTTCAAATTTCAACATGTAAACACATAAGTAGATTTTCTCTTTGTGTCTAGGATGCTTCCCTATATTTTGAAAGTGAATATTCAGTTATTGATAGTAAACTCAACTAGTGTGTCCTGTTTAACTGTCATTACACAGATTAGATATTATTATACCTTGATGGTTCATATTATTGTTTATCAGAAATATTTCCAGAAATGTTAAAAAGCTTGAAGGTCTTCCAAAGGCTAAGGTTGAAGACCAACTCAAAGAGAAAATTTTGGTCAAATCTTTAGATTGAAATTAAGCTATGTAAGGCTGGGCAGGTTTTTTATCTTTTGAAGCTTTCTCTTCTTCATCTGAGAAAGTGGGACATCACTCCTTCTCTCCACTTCTTGCTTGACTGTTGCAAAAATAAGTAAGTGTTGGTCACTCAGTTGTGTCCAACTCTTCGTGACCCCATGGACTGTAGCCCACCAGGCTTCTCTGTCAATGGAATTCTCCAGGCAGGAATACTGGAGTGGGTTGCCATTTCCTTCTCCACGGGATCTTCCCAACCCAGGGATGGAACCCTGATCACTTGCATTGCAGGCAGATTCTTTACCCTCTGAGCCACCAGGGAAACCCTGGTGCTACACAATAAATGTGTAAGTTCTTATAAATTAAAGGTAAGTGCTAGACAATAAATGTATAAGTCCTTAAATGTTTATGTATACAAAATGTGCTATTCTGATTTATTTCAGAAACGCCAGCACATCTTCTGTGACACAAGCATAAGAACAAGGGCTGCGTGTTGGTGTAATTGATGCCTGTAGATGCTTTTTCCTCAAAATCTCCTTGCCAGGAACCCATCATTAAGCCGCTTTTTGTAGTGCCGAGTGTGTTACTTTCTTCCCCAGACACAACCCACTTCCGGCTCTGACTGCTTCATGCTGGGTCTGTATAATTAACCTCAGTAGCGCTCTGTCTCGGGGCCACTCTTTACCATTCTGTCCAGAACACCAGGGCCAGGTTCATCTTCCAACAGATTTTTATCGTATCACCTTAAACTCAAATTCTGCTCCCCTACTGCTTAGATAAAGTCTGAACTGTCTTCAAAGTCCTTCCTAATTTGGTTCCAGCCTGCACATAGAATCTTACTACTTTCTTTCCTGGTCGGTATGAGCCAATCAGATATTTTGTTTCCCCTTCACATGATTTTTTGCTTTTCCGAGTCAACATCTCTCTTTATACTGTGTCTTTGACATAAAATGGCCTTTCTCCTTTCCTCTGAACAGAAATCTTGCCGGTCAATTCACCTCATTCTCAGAGCTTATATTTATATATAACCCACGTGTGTATTCATGTGCGCAAGTACATATCTATAAATTTCACTTCATTCCAACTACGTAAATAATACAGGCTCTTTTAAAAAATTAATATATAAAGCTATGAGGAAGAAAATAAAATTTATGGGACTCAATCTTAAGGCAACCACTATGAATATTCCAGTGACTTTCTTGTACTTCCATATGTACAAATATGTGTATATATTTGAAAAGATAGTGAAGTCGCTCAGTCGTGTCCGACTCTTCCCAACCCCATGGACTGTAGTCTGCCAGGCTCCTTTGTCCACTGGGATTATCCAGGCAGGAATACTGGAGTGGGTTGCCATTTTCTTCTTCAGGAGATCTTCCCAACCCAGGGATCAAACCCAGGTCTCCCACATTGCAGGCAGACTACTCTTGAGCCACAAGGGAAGCCTAATGTATATTTAGCTCAGTATATAATAAGATTATACCTGCTTATCATATTCACTTTTAGGTGTAAATAATGATTTGTTTTTGTTTTATTGCACAGCTTCCTCCTTATCCTCTTTTTCCACCATTTCCTCTAACAAACTCAGCTCAGGTAACTGATGTTAAAAACTTGCTGTATATTTCCCTTGATAACAAAACTTGATGTATATGTTATTTATCATATGTGTACTATATGTTATAAGTCAATGTTTAAAGTAGTCTCATATTATAAATGTATAATGAAAATTCTTCCACTTAACACAGAACTAATGCATTAAAACTTATATCTATTTTCTTTGTTCACAAGCCACAAATAAATATAATCTTATATAAATGCATGCTTATTCTCATAGTTATCCTTTTTTTACCATCTTTATTTGCTTTCTTTTTTTCTCTATCTTCCTTTATTTGAGGGGTGGGCATTCATTCTCTTCCTCTAATTCATCCTTTTTGATGGCTGCATAATATTACGTATACACATATCTCTCTCTATTTTACTAGCTACCTGTCGAAGGCTATCCATTTTGTTTCCAGTTTTTTGGTACCAAGATAATACTACAGTGAGCATGTATGTGTATGGTTTGTGTGTAGTGTGTGTGTGTGTGTGAATTCTTGATTTTAATTTGATATATTAGATTTCCAAGTCAAAAGAAATACATATTTCTGACTTTAATTGATATTAACAAGTTGCTTTCCAAAAGGCTGTAGAATTCATATTTTCATTAGCAATGCATCTTTATACATTTTTCTGAGTCTTATCTGAGAATTAATGTGATTCTTTCACTGCCATTTTAATTTGCATTTTCACAACTACTATAGACTTCCTCATTAGTGAATTGCCTATTTCTATCATTTGCTCACATCTAAATTCCGTTGTCTTTTTCTAACTAGTATGTAAAAGCAATTTGTGTATTACTGTAGAAGGCAGCCTTCCAGAAAGGATCCCAGTGACTCTGCATGCTAGTATTCATGCTCTTACGTAATCCCCTCCTGAGTGCGGGCTCTGTCTAGTGATTTACTTCTAAAGATTAGTATCTAGCAAAAGTGACAGGATGCCACTTCTGTGATTATGTCACAGAGACCATGACTTCCATTTTGCTCATACTCTTTCTGTGGCTCCTTTATGTGCTTTCTCTGATGGAGAGGGCCACCTGGCATGGAACTAAAGTCGCCTCCAGCCAAAGACCCGTGAGAAGCTGAGGCCCTTATTCCAATATTCCTCAAGGAAATAAATGCTGCAAACATTAATATAAGCTTGGCAGCAGATTCTTCCCCATTCAAGCCTTCAAATGAGACTGCAGCCTGGCTAACATCTTGACTGCAATCTTGTGAGGGACCCTAAAGCCGAGGACGCAGTTCATTTGTGCCTGGATTCCTGACCCATGGGCTTCCCTGATAGCTCAGCTGGTAAAAAATCCACCTGCAATGCAGGAAACCATGGTTTGATTCCTGGGTCAAGAAGATCCACTGGAGAAGGGATAGGCTACACACTCCAGTATTCTTGGGCTTCCCTTATGGCTCAGCTGGTAAAGAATCCCCCTGCAATGCAGGAGACCTGGGTTTGATCCCTGTGTTGGAAAGATCCCCTGGAGAAGGGAATGGCTACCCACTCCAGTATTCTGGCCTGGAGAATTCCAAGGACTATATAGTCTATGGGGTTGCAAAGAGTTGGACATGACAGAGTGACTTTCACTTTCACTTCTGGATCCACAGAAACTGTGAGTAACAAAGGTGTATTGTTTTAAGCTGCTAAGTTTGGGGGTTATTTATTTTGCAGAATTAGATAACTAATACAATTACATATGCTAAATTTGGGGGGGCTATATATTGCAAATATGTTTCCTGATCTTGTGTTTATTGATTTTGTTTATGACATCTTTTTCTTAAACATCTATTTTTTCTTATGACATCTATTAAGTTAATACAGGATTAAACTTTTTACATAATTTATTATGTCTATTCTTTTCTTGGCTTTTAGACTTGACAGAGTATTAGGGTTGGGATAGGATTAGATTTAGGGTTATTAGGTCACTCCAACTCTCTAAGGATGGAAATAAACATGTTAGCTACAGATTTTCTTTTAAACATGTTTTAGAGTTCTTTCTTCTGGATTTTATGTTGGCAAAAAGTTTCCCAGTTTCCTAGTTCTTGCTTTCTTCTTTAATTTTTAAAAAATAAGGTAACATCTTTAGGTACAATTATTAGGTAATAAATCACTCTCTCTCGGAAAACAATATTACTTTCTGTGCTGTAGGCGATCACAGCAAATATTGGGGGTTAAGTTGTAAAGTCAAAGAGGAAAGTGATAATCATGTTTTTTTCAAAGTAATTCTAGAGAATTTCTTAAATTGAACATAGAATAGACTGCATGTGGTTTGGCATAAAAGTTCCTCTAGGGTAAAACACACAATAACGTACAGGATATAACACAGTGTAAACATGCAAAATATAATCCTACAGGGTATTAAATTATGGGATAGTAAGATAAGAAGAAGGATGCATTTAACAAAGCAGGAGGAACAATGATGGTGAATACTCACCATGCATCCTGGGTATTCTTGCCCAGCTCTGATAGTAATAACGTTGATCACCATGATGACTGATGCTGACAACAAAGATGAGTTCACTGTCTGTGAGATGAGATTTGAGATGATAAAGATTGGTGTAGTACACACTCCAGGGATTCATTTTCTTCCTCCTGGACAACACTATTGTAGGTCATGTGAGCAGTGAAGAGACTGGCAGGCAGAATTGCTCTTAAGATTTAAATTGTTATTTTCTCAGCTCTCACTTTTCTTCTTGCTCTCTCTTTAGTAGCTCATCTATAATTAATTTCATGGAAGTCAGACACACATTTATGCTTTTCCCCTGTATGTAGTATAAGCAGTTCAGCTGACTCCAAGCTATAGTCAGTTGACAGATTTCAGTGTCGGTGACAACATCCTGCAAAATGGAAGAAAAAAGTTCATCTGTGGTGTTCACACTTGGAGGAGAATTTGCTTGTTTTATTTTGTTTGGTTTCAATTTCTATTCAGTAGGAGGAAAACCAATTTATACTTTTTGGTTATAATACATGGAAATCTGGATTAACTGATATGATATTTCTACAGCAACTTACTCCAGGGTTTTTTTTTCACTTCTTACAAATTGACATGCTAGGTTACTGCTCGGGTGAACTGAGGTTGGGGAAATGGTCAGTGTAAGTTCTCTGAGATACTGAGACATGATGTGGAAGATAAAACCAATGGAACATCTGACTTTCATGGGAGGAGGGTCTCATTTTCAAATGCAAGGTGCAAAGTAGGAAAGGGATGCGAATAAGATCATCTGTACCATTTTTCTAGACCACATAAAATGTGTTAATATACAACGTTTGTTTTTCTCTTTCTGACTTACTTCACTCTATGATGCTGTCTAAGTCCATCCACATCTCTACAAATGATCGTTTCATTCTTTTTATGGCTGAGTAATATTCCATGTGTATATGTCTCACACCTTCTTTATCCATTCCTCTGTTGATGGACATTTAAGTTGCTTCCATGTCCTGGCTACTGTAAGTAGTGCTGCAGTGAAAGAGAAAACAAATGTATGAACACCAGTGGGGGGAAGGGGCAGGGTGTGATGGACTGGGACGTACTGGGATTGACATATGTACACTGTTGATACTGTGGATAAAGCAGATAACTCATGAAAACCTCCTGTCTAGCCCAGGGAACCCTACTCAATGCTCTGTGGAGAACTAAATGGGAAGAAAATCCCCCAAATGGGAAGGAAATCCAAAAAAGAGGGGATATATATATATATATATATACACACACACACACATATATGTATAGCTGATTCACTTTGCCATTCAGCATAAACACTGTAAAGCAACTACACTCCAATTAAAAAGCAATTTTTTGAAAAAAGAAAGGGATGTGAGAGCATCCCAGTGTAGAGATTTGGAGAGTTCCAATTTGATGAGATAGGTAAGGGAGTCAGAAGTGTGGGGGGTTTTGAGGGGAAAATTGGAATATGAGTTGACTAGGGAAACAGAGAAGATGGACAGGCTGTTCCACTCCAAGCTCCCAGCTGAAGATGAGGACCATATTTCCATGGAGACTATCATCTGCCCAGTTGGGGGATACTTTCTCTAGTAGTGTAGCAGCCTGGATTTAGGACTGGGAAGGCCTTCATCTCAGGAAAAATATTTAGGAAGGACAAAGCAGAAACCTGAAGAGAGAACAAACTTGCAAATACTAAGGTGTTAATACACAAAGGTAAGATTGACTAAAAAGTGAGAAGTATGTGTCCCTAAGGCAGTGGGACCAGGCCCTCGTGTTGAGGCCCTGGGGATCCTGACTATGTGGAGCCCAGTGATCATGAAGCTGCAAGTATTCGTGTCATCAACGAAAGCTTAATGTGGAGTCGATCATTCTTACAGTCTATTGTCAACATTCTATTGGAAATGTTAGTTGGGAATTTTTATGACCCCACATAGAAGTTCCTGTTCTACTTTTTGCACACAGGGAAGGCTAAGCCACAAGCTGACTTGGTGAGAAAAGAGTCCTATTTCCTCGTGGGAATAGAGGGGCCTCTAATAGTGGTCCACTTCCACTTTCCGCAGATTTTTAACAGGTTAAGTCAAGCTTCAAGCAAATTCTCAGGGAACAGAGCCATAGTTGTGTGACTCACCCAAGAAAAAACTTATGCCAGGCATGCTAGAGCAGATGTCTTACCCCAGCCAATGGACAGTATATTTTCAGTCAAGATTTAGAAAAGACATGCGAAGAAGACCTCTGCTTCCCTGGGTCACAGAACACAAAGGTTAATAAACATCTTTGCTTTTAATAGACGGCATGGGAGAACAGGAAACCAAGCACTGGCTTTAGTTTTTGACATTTACTTTCTATGGGATTTCCAGGAAATTCCTGCACTTAGAGGCTGAATGTTGCAACAACTTTCTTAGACTCTAAAGTCTCTCTCCCAGAAATAACCAGTGTCTCCCACTGGTTGTAGACAATGAGATAGTCTTTCCTAAGACACAGTGCTTGTCTTTCCTAAGACACAGTGCTTGGCACATAATAGCATTCAGTAAAAGCTGACTCTTGCATGGGCCTGTTTATCTTCTGTAAAATGCAGTTCTTAGGTTCATATCTTTTCCACCTCTGGAATTCTAAGATTCTGCAATGGAAACAATTTTTGGTCATTGTACCATACTTAGGATAAGCAGTCATTTTCTGGAAAAATATAGGTAGCAATAGTTTCGGCTTTGCATGTCAGACAGCCTTCATCATGACTACCCACTCTGGCGCTGCAACATGGAAGCGGCCATAGACAACACTGAAAAGAACAGGCGTGGCTGTCTTCCAGCAAAACATTATTTACAAAACTAGAGCCATGGCCTAGATTCGGCCCACAGGAAATAATGTGTTGACCTCTGTTTCACAGAATAAAAAATGTGGACTAAAGAAGTGAAAAGCAATTTTTGATGGAAAAAAAGTACACAGGAAATCATGTACTGCAAAACTGTTTAAGCTTATGGTACATTTAACTCAAAAACTTTTTTTTGTAATGAGCATATGAAAGAAAGCAGATGTTCTACAACAAAGGTGGATAATAGAAATACAATAAACAGAGTCAGACACAACTTAGCAACTAAACCACCAAACAGCTTTCACAAACTTAAACATTTATAAATATTTTACTGGCATAAATATGGAAAATAAGTGAAATGGAAAACAATGGCCCAGAAATTCCCTTTTGCTACAAGTTGAGAGAAGGCAAGAAGATAGCAATCATGCAAATAGCATGAAAGGCCCAGATTGTAGCTAAAAGCTAATGTTGCATTTGATTCCGTAATTAAGGGGACAGTTATGCATTAAACTGGCTCAAACACTTGCAGGGTGATTGCTCAACCTTCTAATCACATTCAATCTGATCTGGTCGTCTGAATATTACAATGACTGGATTGAGGGCTGTTTTCCTTATGAAGTTGGCTCAATGACTAGCAACCAGTCCGTCATGGTATCTGGAAATCTTAACAAGGAATATCAAACTGTATGATAAGCCCAACTTGAAGTTATGTCAAGGAAAGAAAAAGAAGAAAAATACAATGAATAAAGAAAAAGAGATAAGCAAGGTACAAAGGAAGAAATACTAGTGGAGCAGCAGCAAAGAGTAGGGTCCAGATGCCTCATAGAGACATTCAGTGCAGGGGTATTGTGAGAAATCGCTGCCTGTAGCAACCACTATGCATCTCCCTGGCCCCGCTACAGATGTCTGCGTGTCACAACCGCCTTTTCCTCCCTGCCAGGTCTCCCCTAGGTGGTTCTCTTAACTAGAGTTTATTCATCTAAAAAAGAGCAAACAGGATAATATTTGAGCAAATAATTGACTCACAGTATTTTTCCATCTTCTCATTTCAAGCCTTCTAACACTTTGCTTGCATCAGGGATTTTGCACACCAGAAAACTTGACATCAAAGGCCTTTTTGGCTTTTTGTGAAAGCTCAACCCCTCTGAAGAAATTGTGCCAGGTGTCCCAGAGAGGAAAGAGAGACAAGATGGTGACTTTCAAGGGGAAGAGAGATTTCCCAAAATGGTACTAGAGGGTCAGCACCTCTCTAATGTGGGGCTCACCCGCTGCTCCTTGACAGAAGCTTGGGGAGAGAACAGGCCCAAGGATGATAGCGGACAGCATCTGGGAAAGGTGGCCCTCAGCCGAAGGGGCTCCTTCTCTGGCTCCAGGGAGAACCAGAGGATGGCCTCGGGGGCCAATGGCCCCAGCGGGGCTGAAACAACACACATCACGGCAGCAGCCAGCAAGGAACCTGTGGCCCATGACCAGAGGGACAAACCTGTGTCCTTGAGCAATATGTTAAGTTCCTTTGCCCAGGTCCTGAAAGTAGGGAGTCCCAATAATGATTGAAATTGTATTTCCCTCCAACCTTGATGGAGGAGGGCTCAGGGCAGATTTAAGCTGATTTAAAGATATGAAGAAACAATGATTCCTGCAAAATATCATCTGTGGGCTGATATTCATACACCAACAAATGTTTGGGAATGGGGAGAGGCGGGAAAGAAGAGGGACTTATGTTCCACTTGGCACAGTCTCTGATGCAGAACTAGCAAGCTTCCTGAGGTACTTATTAGGTGTGTGGGGGCAGTGTGACCGCAGTGGCTGGGAAAGAGCAGAGGGGTGCTTTATAAATCCTGCAGCGGGTAAATGAATGCCCAGAAAAACAGAGAGTGGGTGGAGTAACATAATTGAAAACAGCTGAACTGCGAAGTGGGCCTAATTTTTTTCTGAACTAAGAATGAGTAAAATGTCTTTTCAAGAACTGGGTATAAAAATGGAACCAGGAGATAAAGAAAACCCACTATATTTAGTTGTTCACACACACACACACACAGTTAATATAGTAGCCCGGCGATGCATTAAGAAAATCTCCTCCGGTACTTGTCATAGCTTGCCTAGTTGTGTGATGATCCAGCCCTTGGAGATGGGGTAACAAAAGGCCTCCTGACCTAAGAGCCTGTGGGCCCGTCTGATGGGAAAGCATAACCCCTCAGAGGGCTCAAAAGGGCTTCTGGCTGCAAAGGCTGTGCCTTTTGGAGAAAAGCACATGGAGTGGAAGGGCAGAGGGGGCCTCTGCCCCAGCAGGCCAGGTTGGCTGGGGCAGCCCTGGGCTAGGCTTGTGCTGTGGGCTAGTCTCACACCTACTTTCTCATCCACCTCTTCTTTCAGGGAGATCAAAGGGATACAGGTAGTGAGTCACCAGGTTAATCAACAATTGGTGTTATCTTCAACATTGTATAAAATACTCCACTCATACTCTGAGTAAGAAGTAATTCCTGCCAAGCAAGTGGTCCAGCAGTCATTCAAATTCTGGATCCAGAACTCACTGACTCCCCTGCTCTTTGTTCCACGGCTTTCTACAAGCACAGCAGTGATGGCTCTCACCTGCACTCCTTGGGTGTGGCACTAGCTGTGCGCCTCCATCAGTGGCACTGAGCCATTGTGATCTGTTAATGACATGCAGGGTCAATGATAATTCATTTTTTTAAAAACTTTACAAATTGTATTAGTTTTGCCAAATATCAAAATGAATCCGCCACAGGTATACATGCGTTCCCCATCCTGAACCCTCCACCCTCCTCCCTCCCCATACCATCCCTCTGGGTTGTCCCAGAGCGCCAGCCCCAAGCATCCAGTATCGTGCATCAAACCTGGACTAGCAACTCATTTCATACATGATATTATACATGTTTCAATGCCATCCTCCCAAATCTTCCCACCCTCTCCCTCTCCAACAGAGTCCATAAGACTGTTCTATACATCAGTGTCTCTTTTGCATAATTCATTTTTAAATGTCACATAAAGAAAGGAGGGAATCACATAAAGGCGAAAAATAGTTTCTCTAGAAACAACAGTTAAGAAGGTCTAATACTTAGCACCCTAGAAATACAATTTTACTTGTTGTTATGTTGATATACCCATTCTTAAGGCCCAGTTCTGGGATGGGGTGTCCAGTAGGTTGGGCAGGCTTTGAAAAGAGGGATCCAGACAAAGCCACTGATTCACTTTTATAAAATTACATGAATTAAATAATAATAGGAGAAAATAGCCATAAAGATGAGAAAACAACAAAATGCTTTTTTATTCTATTTGAAAAATTACAATTAGTACACAAGAATTAGCCACTATATGCAAATACTGTTATCACATTTTCTCTTTCCTTATGCACACATTCTAATTTTTTTCCCTACAAAAATTGATTGCCATGTTTGTGGTCTTGAAATCACTGTGGTTTCTGAAATCCTGTTCAGAAGAAGCAATACATTTTCCTATTTGTGCAGTCTGAGCCAAGCAAAAACAAAGGAACTAAGTCAAATTATTCCATTTCCTTTTTTATAAAATATACTGGAAAATTAGCAAAATGCCATAGATATGGTCTACCCTTTGTTCACTGGTTTAATCACTCAGTCAATAAGCATTTAATGAGCGTCTAATACATCTTAGGCACTGGGAAAGCAGAAGTCAATCAAACATTGGTTGCTGCCCACATGAAGCTGAATTTAGTAGAGTTGGTGGACAGATCAACAAAGAATTGGAATAATATTTTGAAATACTATGAGAAGTCTTTTTCTTTCTCAGAAAATCTTTTTTTTTTTACCTTGTGATTCTTTCACCGTTTATCCAGACCAAGAGATGAAGGTTGACTGCCCCTAAAGAAAAGACACAAAAGGATCCAGTCAGAACAGAGCCCAATTTCTGGCTGAGAATATAAAAAGCAAGCCTTGAAAGCTTTGAGTTCTAAGAGCCTGGCACTTAGGGGAGGAGAGAAGCTGGGGGGTAGCTTTTGTTGTATTTATTTATTTATTTTTGAATGCTAAAACCTTGGTTCTGACTCAATAGAGTAAAGCCCGAAAGACTAGCCAGTTTTTTTTACCAAAAGCCAGAGAGTGGGACAAAATGCATGATGACAAGAACAACTTTCCAGCCTCAGAGGAGACAAGGCCTTTTCTAAGAAGGAGCTTTGAAAGGATGGAGAAAAGAGAACTACCCTGTTGAGATGCAAATGCGGGGTCTGCTAAAACCACTGCCGGGGGTGGAGGCTGTGGGAGGGAGCTTCTAGGAGCCCTTAGGGGGCTGCCCCACTTTTTTCCTGCTGGCCTTCTCTTTGATCATTGCTCATGCTCAACTACTTGTTAAGTCTTTTTAATATTGCCCTTACACTATAGAATTTGGGTGGTTTTATCCAGGGGTGTTAGAGAATATGACCCACAGTTTTGAAAGAACTCCAGTGAGGATGAAGAGGAAGGACAGGAGGAGAAAAGACCAGAGACACGCAGAGACGCGCAGAGACGCTTAGAGGCCGCTGCCAGGGCACCAGGAGGGAGCAGTGGTCCAGAAGGCCGGCAGCACCACCCTGCTTTCCGCTGTCCCCTTCTGAAGGAGGCCAGGGAGGGGAAGGATCAGGACTGTGCCCAGGGTTCCAGCACATGTCTGGGTGGTGCCATCACCAGTAGACTATGAAGGAGTAGGAGTAGGTCAAGGAATTCAGTTTTCATCCAAGCAGGTCATGAAATCTCAAGAAATCCTTGAGAACTCAGAGAAATGTGAACTGGTTGATAGTGTGGGAAGTGAGGAAGACCTGAAGCTAGTGGAACAAATGGACCCACTGTGCTTAGTAATGAATTGTGATGCCCCTCGGGGAGGTGTCTCTGGGGTTCCACTGGAGGCTCTGCCCTTGGCCTATATTTTTCAAGAACTTGGATGTAGACACCAAAGACATACTCATCCAGAGAGTGTAGGATGCAAATTCTGAAGAAATAGCTATTATAATAAATGATAAAATGAAAAATTCAGAAGGCTGAAGCAAGTGTTTGAAAATAACAGGATGACACTGAACAGAATAAATAGAAAGTCCTGTGTTTAGGTTTAAAGTAAAGTGACGAGGCCACTTAGAAAATGTGAAGCCCGGCTTGGCAGCATTTGCTCTGAACAATGACAGGAGGGTTTTAGTTGTCCTCAAGATGTTGTGAAAAAACAGCATGATGCTGCCACTTAAAGGCAGCTCCATCTCTATGTGGGATGAGTTGCAGTTGAGAAGATCTACTTCGTAGCAAGATGCCTCAGTTGTCCCAAACTAACATCTTTTTTGAGAAGTTTAAGAGAGTATCAAATTAAAAACTGAGGTTTTTGGCCACCCATTCCAAAAATGAGAGGCAGGGACCAGCTCTTCACTTGGTAATTTTATGTCCCTGATTGAGTCATCCAGAGACAGCTAGTGGTGGTGGTTTAGTCCCCAAGTCACGTCCGTCTCTTTTGAGACCCCATGGTCTGTAGCTAGTCGGGCTCTTCTGTCCGTGGGATGTTCCACACAAGGATACTGGAGTGGGTTGCCATTTCCATCTCCAGGGGATCTTCCCGACCCTGGGATCGACCCCCCATCTCCCGCATTGGCAGGTGGGTTTTTTACCCCTGAGGCACCGGGGAAGCCAGAGACAGCGAGTGCTCACTGACTGTCCATGTGCTGACACTTTCCAGAGGACTTTCACGTGAGCCAGAGACTTGTCACTGAGTTCTGGTAGTTAAGAATGAGAGCAGAAGGGATACGGCTCTTCTGACCTAGGATCTGAGCAGTCAGTGTGCATTCTCCATCCGTCTCCTGCCCTGCAGGATGCCCCTGGAATCTCATAGTGAGATGTTCGCAGCACAAGATGGAGAGAGCCTGGACTCTTGAGTCACTGGATGACAGACAGCCGTGCTGACCCACATACTTCACATGACCAAAACATAAACCTTTGCGTTTGTCAAGCTCCTGAATTTAGGAGTGTGTCCGCTGCTGCCGCCAGCATAACCTAATCCTAATAGTGCTTACCCTTGAGCATCCCTGGTCTCTGCCTAAGTGTGTCGGTGGTGCAGAACCATTATGCTCCTCTTCAGGGAACTTTCAGGAACCTCACCCTGGAGTCCAGCTCAGAGCACTTTGATGGATAAATGCTGTAGTCACATACAAAAGGAATGGGTAATGTGGCTGGAGGAAACCATTTTTTAATCCATATAATGTATATTTCAAGGAAAGTTTGTTTATTCTAAGACATAAAGACATTCATTCATGAAATTCAATATATCTCTTGACTTTTCCCATCTAACATTTTTATATAGGGTAAGGGTTTTGACTAGATGCCAGCCTGGGTCCCTTTCAGTTCTATGAAGTAAAGCTGAAATAATGTAAGAACTAGAGGAAATCTAGGAGTTTATCTAATTGTACTAATGCCAGATTTTATAGATAAGGAAACTGAGCCCGAGGAAGGTTAAGATATTTGTTCCAGACCCCTTAAATCTCTGGATTTCATTTTCACTTCTCTTTCTAGTACATTGCCTTAAAAGTATGGTACTTTAAAATGAACAAGCCAACAATAACAAAAAGCTCTGATCCTTTTTACCTTAAAGGTGAACTAATTCCTTTATCTGGGATCCCTTTAATCTATATGACTCCATGATGAGGGAAGGAAATGTCTCCTTAGTATCAAAGAGAAGGAATAGAGACTGGCAGATGGAAGAAGGGAATTGTGAACATAATTTCAGGAACTACACATACCTTTCTTGGCCTCAAACTCCTGACCTTTTTTTTTTTTTCCTGCAAGCCCTCCTCCTACTACAAGTAGACACATACTGCAAAATCAGCATAGAACAGAGTCCTTACCTTTTTCTCCTTCCACTTTAAATTTATCTAGTGCAGTGATATTTTTTTAGTTCAATTCAATTATAAAAATTATACTTATTATTTCAACCTCAAAATATTCTTATTTCAAGTTTCTTTCCATATTCTCCACCACCTAGTTTTAACCTTCTGGTGAGAAGCTGAAAACAAAGGGAATCTGCCAAATTATTAGAATAATTACTCCTAGCATGAGAGCATCCAGGAGCTGGTATTGACAATTGCCAAACTCTACATCTCTCAGGGTCTCTGGTCAGCTCCATCATGGACAGTTGGGGCCCAGCCTGTCCTTACTATGTTGGGGATTGCATTTCTCAGTGCCATTTTCTTCCTCTAACCTTGTAAATACTTGTCACTTCAATTGGAAATCCCATGGAATGACCAGTGAGTCACTGTGTTCCCTTCTGCAGTTGGCCTAGGTTTAGGAAGGCTAAAGATCTCATGATTCACCTTGGCTTGATTTCATGAGAAATCAGGGGAGTGGTCTTGCGTTTTTGCCATTCCCATCCATTCTCTGATTCTCCCTAAGACCCCTTCCCCACTCCAGTAACACTGCCTGTAACCATCCAGGAGGAAGGAAATTCCAGGCTCCCCTTTAGGTCACTTGCCCACATTTCACCAGAAAAGACATAGAAGACTTGAGTCCAGTTCAATCAGTCACTCAATTGTGTCTGGCTCTTTGCGACCCCATGGACTGCAGCACATCACATCTCCTTGTCCATCACCAATTCCCAGAGTTTACTCAAACTCATGTCCACTGAGTTGGTGGTGCCATCCAACCATCTCATCCACTGTTGTTCCCTTCTCCTCCCACCTTCAATCTTTCCCAGCATCAGGGTCTTTTCAAATGAGTCAGTTCTTCGCATCAGGTGGCCAAAGTATTGGAGTTTCAGCTTCAGCATCAATTCTTCCAATGAATATTCAGGACTGATTTCCTTTAGGATGAACTGGTTAGAACTCCTTGCAGTCCAAGGGACTCTCAAGAGTCTTCTCCAAAACCACAGTTCAAAAGCATTATTTCTTCAGTGCTCAGATTTCTTTATAGTCCAACTCTCACATCCATACATGACTACTGGAAAAACCATCGCCTTGACTAGATTGGACCTTTGTTGGCAAAGTAATGTTTCTGTTTTTTAATATGCTGGGCTGGATGAAGCACAAGCTGGAATCAAGATTGCTGGGAGAAATAATAATAACCTCAGATATGCAGATGACACCACCCTTATGGAAGAAAGTGAAGAGGAACTAAAAAGCCTCTTGATGAAAGTGAAAGAGGAGAGTGAAAAAGTTGGCTTAAAGCTCAACTTTCAGAAAACTAAGATCATGGCATCTGGTCCCATCACTTCATGGGAAATAGATGGGGAAACAGTGGAAAGAGTGTTAGACTTTATTTTTCTGGGCTCCAAAATCACTGCAGATGGTAACTGCAGCCATGAAATTAAAAGACGCTTACTCCTTGGAAGAAAAGTTATGACCAACCTAGATAGCATATTGAAAAGCAGAGATATTACTTTGCCAACAAAGGTCCGTCTAGTCAAGGCTATGGTTTTTCCTGTGGTCATGTATGGATGTGAGAGTTGGACTGTGAAGAAAGCTGAGCACTGAAGAATTGATGCTTTTGAACTGTGGTGTTGGAGAAGACTCTTGAGAGTCCCTTGGACTGCAAGGAGATTCAACCAGTCCATTCTGAAGGAGATCAGCCCTGGGATTTCTTTGGAAGAAATGATGCTAAAGCTGAAACTCCAGTACTTTGGCCACCTCATGCGAAGAGTTGATTCATTGGAAAAGACTCTGATGCTGGGAGGGATTGGGGGCAGGAGGAGAAGGGGACGACAGAGGATGAGATGGCTGGATGGCATCACTGACTGGATGGACGTGAGTTTGAGTGAACTCCAGGAGTTGGTGATGGACAGGGAGGCCTGGTGTCCTGCGATTCATGGGGTCACAAAGAGTCAGACACGACTGAGTGACTGAACTGAACTGGGGTTAGTCATAACTTTTCTTCCAAGGAGTAAGCATCTTTTAGCTGCAGTCACTATCTGCAGTGATTTTGGAGCCCCCAAAAATAAAGTCAGTAACTGTTTCCCCAGGTATTTGCCATGAAGTGATGGGACCAGATGTCATCATCTTAGTTTTCTGAATGTTGAGCTATAAGCCAACTTTTTCACTCTCCTCTTTCACTTTCATCAAGAGCTTCTTTAGTTCTTCTTCACTTTCTGCCATAAGGGTAGTGTCATCTGCATATCTGAGGTTATTGATATTCTCTCGGCAATCTTGATTCCAGCTTGTGCTTCATCCAGCCCAGCATTTCTCATGATGTACTCTGCGTATAAGTTAAATAAACAGAGTGACAATATGCAGCCTTGATGTACTCCTTTTCCTATTTGGAACCAGTCCATTGTTTCATGTCCAGTTCTAACTGTTGCTTCCTGACCTGCATACAGATTTTTCAAGAGGCAGGTCAGGTGGTCTGGTATTCCCATCTCTTTAAGAATTTTCCACAGTTTGTGGTAATCCACACAGTGAAAGGCTTTGCCATAGTCAATAAGGCAGAAATAGAAGACTTCAGCCTTTGGGAAAGCAGATGGGAGCTGAAATCCCCCTCTTTTCACACTAGATTTCTGACCACTTCAGTAATAAGAGTCTACTATCACCTACTGTTTGCCAACCGCTTTTCAAATATCTATATACTTGACCTCAGAAGGACTCTAATGAGGTAGGAATTCTAAAGAAGGTGACTTCTTGTTGTTTTACAGACTCTGAGATGGCAATGTGGGGAATGCTGCTTGAGGTTCTGCTGAGGCGTGTCATCTTACCATCAGGAGTTGGGGTGAGGGAGGCAGTGTCCAGTTTCTTTGGTTCTCAGTTGAGAACTGTCTCCACAATTGCCCATTACTGCCAGTCAGCAATCTTGAAAAAACAGCAAAGGGTTTTGTTCTATATACCACATTCTTACGCTACAACCAGCATGCTGCTTGCCACAGGGGAGTAATAGGAGTGCACCTGTGCCTGTATGTGAATGCATGTGTTTACAGCACTTCATTGTGCTTTTTAACTAAGACAGTAACAGAGACTATAGCAACAAATTCAAGCAACACAGAAATATAACAATTTTCTTTTAGTTAATTGCCTCATCACCTGACATCTAATCACTTTCATTAGTTTGCGGTGTGTATGTCTATGTACACACTTTTTTTTATACTGTGTATACAAACATAAAATATTTGCTTTGATTTTCATAAAATAGGATTATACTATATATGTACATATATACTATGTATTTTATATACATAATAAATATGTAATATATTTCTGAGTCCTTTTTTCAGTTTAACATACTATATGTCTATACATTCAGATCCAACTCATCTTTTTGGTGGTCCTGGAATATTCCTTGGTGTGAATGTTCTATGATTTATTTGTCCACTTCTCTATTTCTAGCATTTAGTTTATCTCCAGTTTTGGGCTGTTACACACACACACACCTCACACACACACCTCTTTCCCTCTAAAGGCAGAGCTTTTCTGAAACAGAATTTGTATGTGGGACTGCTTGGTTGGAAAATGTGCTTATTTTAAATTTAATAAATTCTACCAAATTCTCTTTTGAAATGGTCACACCTATTAACAAAATGTAAAGGGCTTTATCTTTTTATTCTATATATCATCAAAAACTTACTCAATTTTTGCCAACTTAACCAGAAAAAAAAAAAGAACTATTGTTTTAATTTCAATTACTATCACTGTTAGTGAGTTTGGGCATTTTTCAAATGTTATTGTCTCTCTAATTTCTTCTCTAAAATGCCTCTTATCATTTGTTCACTTTTTCCCCTTTCATCTTTCTATATACTGTTTTGGAGGAGCTTTTTAGCTCTGATGGATGTTAACTCTTTGTCTTTTCTATGTGTTGCAAATATTTTCCCACAGTCTTCATTTGACTTTTAAATTTGTTCATGTGAGCTGATTTTGCCAAGTAGAAGTTTTGACTTTTTAACTATTCCAATCTGTCAACCTTTTCCTTTATGGTTTCCAGGCCTCCTGTGGGCCTCAGAAAGCTCTCCCCACTCCCCATTAGTGAAAATATGGAGAATGTGCTTACTTAGAGCATGAGATGGTCCAACTCAGAGGCAACAGCAACAGAATTGATAGGATGCCAAGGAAAATCACCCTGAACCCTGTGAGGAATCTGCCGAGCCCACATTTCCCCTCCACTGTACTTTTCCAGCCTGTGGTTATTTGTTCTGCCTCTAGGCAGCCCTGACTTTCCACCAAGTTCGCCCCCTTCCCCCCTCATGCAGAGAGCTGTTTGGTTTTCTGTCTTTGCTCTTGTTTTCCAGACTGTTATCTAAAGTAAGCGGGGCTCCATTTACCTGTAGGTCTCCCCACTTGGGATTGGATGCAACATTACCAACAACATTTGCATCTTTCTGCACCCCCTTCTTGCTTACCCCTGCCCCCTTCCTTGAATGAGCGAGGAAAGCAGCCAAAAGCAGATGCTTGACACATCTGCCCTGGGTTGGCTCAGTTCCAGTGGGAAAGTTTGATGTTGCAAGCTTTTAATAGCCACTCCATTTCCCTGACTTACAATCACACAGGCTTCCTTGACTTCCTTCTAATTCATTAAGGACAAAGAAAGCAAGCTGAGTTTGCTCCGCTTGGGTCCTGGGGGAACCAGCCCCAGGCCGGCAGATGACATAAGAGCCTTTGTCCTGGGCCCCTTTCTCTGCCGCAACTGCCTCTTCCTGCCTCCCAGCTACCTTTTCTCTCTTGGCTCACTGAGCACAAGTGCTATTAAGTTTCTCTCCCTTGTGGGGTCAACCACAAGCCAACATCAAGGGTTATCATAAGAGGATTTTTGCCCCATCACAGTCTCTGTCAGAATCCAACATCAGTTATATCCATTTCTTAAATATTCTGAGTAAATGTAGTATGCCTGTGTGCAAATGCAGCTTCTAAGCTGCCCATCACAAATACATCTAAGCCTTCCATACCTGAACTCCTCCTGTGCAGATATCTAGCACCCTGGCCCTCTCCTTAACTTTTCCAGGTTGGGACGTGGCGGGGAGGGGGGGGGGTTGCAGTGAGGATGAGTGCAGGGATGGAGGATTCAGTTCAAGGGCTAGGATTCCAAGTTTCAGTCCTCAAAGCCTGGAAGGCATGCAGCCCACGGGGACCTCTGGACCCACTGCATGGGAGGGCACTTCCTCCTGGCCTCTGCCCCAGAGGAGCACTGCTTCCAGGGACACTGCTGGTGAGCAATGCAGAGCAAGAGATGGAGGGTGCTTTCAGCTTTTTCTTTTGTCTTGATTATTCATATTTTCTGACTTTTTCCTCCCGAAATTCTAAATATTGTTTCTAATAAAATACAGTTTTATTCTAAATTCAAAAATATATTATCCTCAGAGAAGCTCTCAAAACTTCCAGGAAGACTTTAAAGGAAGCTACACAGACATTTAAACGAGTTTGCAAGTCCTCCAACACCTGGGAAGCTCTGGCTAAATGTTAGAGCTTGATAACAACTGTTATCATTATCAGTATTATTATTACTACTATTATCCTGGAAAAGCAATATTTTTAGGGTAAGAGTAGGGTTAACATTGACTGATGAGCACAGAACTGATTCTAGGGTTCGGGGTGCTTCTTAGGGACCATGAAATCTGTTCAAGTTTGCATGTTTATGTTTGGGAGCCATATGAGTTTTTCATCTAGTAAGTTTTCCAGCAGCATGGCTTCTGATATCTTGATGTTTTTCCCTGTGGCCTGGGTTATAGACAAATAATTCAGGGGGAGAAAAAAGAATCTTTCTAAACATAAAACACTGGAGAGAGACTAGAAAAATCAAGAGAACTGGGAAGATACCAGAAGACTGACTTCCTAGCTGATACTGAAGCAAAAAAAAAAAAAAGATCATTGGTCTATTGACTCCTGAGAGGCATACTTACCATCCATAATTCTGATTTTAGATATTCTGTCCCTTTACTTCAACAAATACAGTCAAAGGTTCTGATATTTACATTAGAAAACATGACCCTCGCACATCTCCTTAAACACCAGGAAACTTCCAAAGGACGCATGATTTCCTCTGTTCAACAATGCATTGTAAATCTTATACACCCAAATCTTTTGAAGTTTCCTTTCACCAAAAGGAGGAAAGAAGCAGCATTCAGTGGCACACAAGTTGTTGAAAATGCATTTCAACCAGAGGATGCCATTGCGGCTGTGGCTTCATGCCTCAAGCTCACACACAGGGCTTCTGCTGTTTGGGGTGCCAGAAACCCTGCTAGGGATCCAAGTTTTCAAGGCTAATGAAGATGATTTAGATGTGATGTCTGAAAAAACCATGTGGCATAAAGCCTTTCCTGTATGAAATCCTGGCACAGCTGCTCAGTAAAATGTGAGTGGGTGGGGATGAGGGGGTGTGAGAAGGCACGATGCCATCAGGCAGAGCTGGCCATAAAGAAGGAGTCTGAGAGTCCAACTCCATTTTTTGTCTTAACTTTATCAATCTCATCTTTTTTTTTTTAAAGCTCTATTTTAAAAACTTGGTGATTCATACAATAAAGCATGCCTCTATGCCGAAGTAGTAATATTTACTTTTAAAATGTGGAATTTAAGATAACGGTATTAACAAGAGAACATAATTAATGGGACAAATGGCTGTTGATCACCTAGTTAATCAAATAAACTTGAACCTTGGGAGAAAAATTGGGAGATTGTGATGCAATTATTCCAAGAAAAATTAATTATTCATTAATTTTCATGAAGTACCAGGAAAACCTGAATAATTCCTGAAGGAACATTGGAGAACATACATATTCATTGGTCATGAGTTTAATGTAAAATATTTATCAGTCATGAAGAACCTAGAGTCTACCAAAAGAAAAAGATGTATAGCCTTTTACCTTACAATCTTTGCTCTTAAACCTAACCTTTCAAACCCCCTTGAGACAGGCAAGCCCACTACAATCTCCAATGCCTCACTAAGCCTAGTGGTCTGAGGGCCTGACCTCACAGGTGAGCTCATGCTTAATGATTTCTCTTGGCTTCCTTTTGCAGAGGAAGCATGCCAAGGCTCTGAGGTAACAAGAAGCATGACTGTATCCCCATCAGGTTGATTTCTAAGGTTAAGGCAGCAATTGTAAAACATGCTGTATTTTCCTGATGGTTATATTAATGCTCTTTTCAAAGTTAAAACAGTGATATGGACTGATATAAACTTTTGGAAGCTTGACGCATTTGCAGGAAAGCTTGTAAGGACATGTTCAGAGTAGGAAGAGAGTTGCTACCTTTAGTATTCACTAAGAGGACCAGTAGTGAGAGCCCCATATCTTAGCCCATCCTGTCAACAGTAAGGGCTGAGCACTTGATGGCACGGGAGCAAAACATGCCCTATTCTAAGGAAACTTCAGACACAGGAAAAGTTTATACTTGGAATTGTTGTTGTTCAGTTTCCCAGTCGTGTCTGACTCTTTGCAACCCCATGGACTGCAGCATGCCAGGCCTCCCTATCCCTCACCATCTCCCGAAGTTTGCTCAAGTTCATACCCGTTGCATTGGTGATGCTGTCTAGCCATCTCATCTTCTGACTCCCTCTTCTCCTTCTGCCCTCAATCTTTCCCAGCATCAGGGACTTTTCCAAAGAGTTGGCTGTTCACATGAGAAGACCAAAATACTGGCGCTTCAGCATCAGTCCTTCCAATGAGTACTCAGGTTTGATTTCCCCTGTGGTTGACTGGTTTGATCTCCTTGCTGTCCAAGAGACTTTCAGAAGTCTTCTCCAGCACCACAGTTCGAAGGCATCAGTTCTTTGGCATTCTGCCTTCTTTATGGTCCAGCTCTCACAACCGTACATGACCACTGGGAATATCATCGCCTTGATTATGTGGACCTTTGTCTGTATACTTGGAGTTAGGACCATAATTTCCCTGCGTATTACTGATTTTCTATAAAGGGTCACTTCCTAGGTTTTTTTTTTTTTTTTTTTTTAATCTAAGGTTTATACGAAGTGCTTTATTATGCACGAAGCATTACATGTGTTTTATTTTTTCCTCCTCATAAAACTCCTATTGGTCAGTTTTACTACTGTCCTTATATTATAAATGAGAAAATGAGGCATAGAAAAGTTAAGTAGATTTTCCAAAGTCACACAGCAATAAATGGCAACAGTGAGAATGAAAGATAGCGATGTCCATGCTCCTCTGAGACTCTTTTTCAGGGTCTAATTTACAAAGAACTTTCTCACATGTAATCCCAGGTAAACATGGAAACAGTCCTGTACGTTAAATATTATTGTCCTCATCTTGAAACTAGTAAGGTTATAACATATTTAGGTCCATTACCTTTTTAAGTAAATCATTTTTAAATGCCAAACAGTTGCATGACCATTAAAAACTCTTAAATATAGTATTTTTCATAGAGTATGTTTTAAATATTCATCATCTAAGAAAATGTTAATGTTCAATTTTAACATGAAATTTTGCCAATTGCCTTTCTGAATAAGTTGCCAGATTTAACAAATAAAAATACAGAATGCCTAGTTAAATTTGAATTTTGGATAAACAGCAAACGATTTGCATGGGGCATACTTGTACTAAAAAAGTAGTCATTATTTATTTGAAATTCAAATTTAATTGGGCATCCTGAATTTTATCTGGCAATCCTTTTTCTGTGAAGACATATTTAGTGTGCCATAAATAAGGAAATTTTAAGCCAATTGAAAAAGATTAAAAAACTATTCGTCATCAGCAACATTTGTATTAAGGATATTATCTGTATTAAGGATATTACCTGCCTACCTACTATACAATTGTGTGGACTGGTTTCTGTCCTCCAGAAGTTTATACTCCAAATAGTCATTACAATGTAAAAATAGCAGTGTCAATGACTCTTTCATATGAATTTAGTTCTAGCTACTAAAAATAATAGCAAGTGCCATTTGTATAGTTTTTGATGATTAGTACTAATTTAAGATTCACAAAATCTTATGAGGGCTGTGGGTATTCCCATTTCACAGTTAGATAAAAAGAGACTAAAATGTTATTTGTCTAACAAAGGTAATAAGTCTCTTGATTCCAGACTTGCTCATCTTTCCTCTACATTCTACAGGACCACGCTTCTCAGAGCAGCGGGCCAGCCATGGAGGGGAACACAGGGAGGTGATGCCAGATAACCAAGAATGCCTGGTCTTTCTGGGTACTTTGATGATAATGCCAGATCCTGGTGCCCCAGACAGCAGTAGATGATTCTCCAAGAAGAGTCTTCAGGTTGGCCTCAAGCCCTACAGACTCTGTTAATGGAGACAGCAGGGCCAGTTCTGGTGAACAGCCTGGAAAGCAAATTTGCTGGGGCAAAAAGTAAGTAATTCAGGAAAAGCTCAGGTCCTTTAGAGGTGGTCTGACCTCCATCGAGGTCACAGTTTTCTAAGTGGATATGATGGTTACCTTCATGTGTCAACTTGAGTGGGTCATCAGTTTCATAGATGCTTGGTCAAACATTATTCTGAATGTTTCTGTGACAGTGATTTTGGATGTGTTTAATATTTAAATCAATAAACTTAGTGAAGCAAACTGCCCTTCTTAGTGTGTGGACCTCAAATCACGTGAAGGCCTGAGTAGAAGGAAAGACTGATACTCTCCAAATAGGAAAGGACTCCTCCTTCCTGATTGGCTTCAAGCTGGAAAATGCATTTTTTTCCTGCCTTTGCTGCTGCTGCTGCTGCTAAGTCACATCAGTCATGTCCGACTCTGTGCGACCCCGTAGACGGCAGTCCACCAGGCTCCTGTCCATGGGATTCTCCAGGCAAAAACACTGGAGTGGGTTGCCATTTCCTTCCCCTGCCCTTGCACCTCAAGTGAAACAGTGACTTTCTTGGATGTCAAGCCTGTTGGCCTTTGCATTGGAACCACACCAGTAGCTTTCCTGGAGCTCCAGCCTGCTAACTGCACATCTGGGGACTTGTCGGCCTCCATAATCACATGAGCCAACTTCTTACAACAAATACATACATATGTATATATATAAAGCAAAAGTGAAAGTCACTCAGTTGTGTCCAACTCTTTGCAACCTCATGGACTGTAGCCCACCAGGCTCCTCTGTCCATTGAATTCTCCAGGCAAGAATACTAGAGTGGGTAGCCATTCCTTTCTCTAGGGGACCTTCTCAACCCTGGGATTGAACCCAGATCTCCCGCATTACAGGCAGATTCTTTACCATCTGGGCCACCAGGGAAGCCCATGTATTTTTATGTGTGTGCGTGTGTGTGTTTGTGTGTCTGTGTGTGTGTATATATACTTATAATTCTATTTCTCTGGAGAACCATAACTCAGTGGACGGATGTCCACATAATCTTCCTATGTGAATGTCCACCTTACCATCTCTACATCTGACAAGGAAAGCAAATGGATCTTCCCTTTCTCAAAAATGCAGGATGGCTTTATTCCATAGGAGCTCCCCCTGTCCTGTCCAGACTGCAGTTAAAAAACCTGTTATTTCAGGATCATTCAAGGAGCCAGGTCAGAGATTTTTAAACATTAAATTGATATCAAATCTATTTTTAAGCTTGTAAAGAATCTCAGTATAAAAGTGGATAAAAAGGGGATTAACTGGAGTGAGGTTGGCAGCCCAGGGGCAGAGTGGGTTTGCCTGGAGTTCCTCTCCAGTACTGGTAGCTCCTTGCTCAGGGCCTCTGTAGGTTTTATTTCCATCATATGGAGCAGAACTTTATTCTACTTACTTTCTAATGTAACTTTTCTTCTTGAAAAAGAAACTTACTGTACAAGTTACACATGCTTACTGTAGAAGATACAAATGTGCCTTCATAAAAAGATACAAATTTTTCCTTCATAAAAGGAAAAATTACCCATTATCTAAAATTCTACCAATCAGAGAAAACTAATATTTTCCTGTTTCTGAATTGTTTGCGCATATACACACATGCATAATCACACTATATTTGCATAATACACATAGATCAAAGCCCTTTTGAAATAATTCATTTCAGAACAACTAATCATATAGAATTATAATGCATCCTTTCATCAAGAAATGGTAAAGTACAATTTATCTTGACTAAAAAACAATTTCATCTATTTCAGCTGACTTTCAATCATACAAACCAGAGCCTTTACATACAGATGAATTCTATCCTCTTCCTAACAGTTAACTAGCAAGACTATAAATTCTGTAATGCTGAAAATATTTTTTTTCAGATTGTCTAGAGTCCTTAGTTCATTTCTCTGAGTATTTCTAATTTCAGTAAACCTTTATTCTTTAGGAGTGAATCAAATGTCTGAAAATAGATATCCAGAGAATAAGAAGAAGGAACAAGTTGGAGAGTGCAGATGGATGGCCCATTTGGGGTTGCAAACCCCAAATGAAGAAGGGTGAATCTGTATTTTTTTTTAACTTTCTTTGAGGTCAGTCACACAGAGAAGGATAAAAAAATTTCACCTGGCAGCATTTTTATACATATCACCTTCGAGGTACATTTTGGAAGAAGATTGAGGGCCTTCAATTTTCTTCAATTTTCTTCCTGGGCTACCTCGCCAATCTTTCTTCCCACGTGTTTTCAATCCTGATTCCCTAACAGCTCATCTGAATTTCATGAGTCCATGCTCTTGACATCCACTCATCTTCATCTGTAGAAAACATACTCCTATTTTGAGCCAGGGTCTCTCAAACATCAGTGTGCATCAGAAGCACATGGTGAGTTTGTTACAGCAGTCAGTGGGGTCCAATCCCCCAAATGTTTGACTCAGTGGGTCAGGAATAGGAATGAAAATTTGCATTTTCAACACATTCCTAGTGATACTGATCTGTGGCCCACACTTGGAGGACAACTGCTTTGCAGTGCTTCTTGGACTTTGCTGCATCTACCATCACCCGAGCATCTTGCTAAAAGGAGAGCCTGATCCAGTAGTTCTGGGGTGGATCCCAAGGTTCTATTTTTCTAACAAGCTCCCACTTCGAGCAGTGGGATTGTGTGGCTCAGCTTAGAATACTGTTTTTTGTTTTTTTGTTTTTTTTTAAGAGGAAGCGGGCCAACCCCCTCCTCCGTATCAGGGGTTGCCAAACTTGTCTGCATGTTGGAATCACATAGCAATCTTCAAAATATACTGGTGCCTACGTCTCATGTCAGCTTATGGCTGGTCTGAGGTACAGCCTGGCCTTGGGAGTTTTAAAAGATCCTCGGGTGATTTTCAGGGGATCCTCAGGTGGTACGTATGGCATTGCTGACTCGATGGATGTGAGTTTGAGCAAGCTCCAGGAGTTAGGGAAGACCTGTGTGCTGCATACAGTCCATGGGGTTGCAAAGTCAGACACGACTGAGCCACTGAACTGAACAGGTGATTCTAATAATCCAAACACGCTTAGGAACCACTGTTTTAAATCCTTAAACTGCCTGCCATCCTCCATTTTATTTTCACTACAGGTATTGGCAGCTTGTTGTCTTTTGTCTTCGCTTTCATCCAATCTGCCCTACTGCACTGAAACGGCAAGTCCATGTGCCCAAGGCAGTGAGGCCAAACAATACCAAAGCATTCGAGTTTGGAACAGAGAAAGGCTTATTGAGGGCCATGCAAGGAGACAGGAGGTTCATGCCTTAAAATGCCCCAAATCCCCCAAAGCTCTTAGCAAAAGCCTTGTCTTGCATAGGTTTGGGAGAGACCTGGTTAGCTGTTACAAACTTCTTGGTGTCAGAGCCTTTGTTCTAGAGGTCAGGTCACGTTCAGGTAACAATGTTCCTGTAAATCTCCAGCTAATGAATGTTATCCTCTGTCCTGACAAGAAAGGGGAAGGTCCGGATGCACAGCTTTCCCCTCAGAGGTTCTGGTCCTGGCTAAAAGGAGGCAGGGCTCTGCTGGTGGCTTCCTCAAGGCCAGGTCCCCAGACCCTAACCAGCTGTCATCGCTGACAGAGCCAGGCACCCAGGACCCAACTGGCCCTCAGGCTCCTGAGACCTCCCATATGGTGGAGACCAGGTCCCACAGGAGGCTGCATCCCATGCGGACGGCGCTGCCGTTAGGCCGCAGAGACAGGAATGGTGGGGGAGCTTCACTGCTGCCTCAAGGGCTGGACCACGCCAGTGGGTGGCTGTGGTGAGAGTTCTGGAGCCCTGCAGGACCCAGCCCCCAACCTGCTCTCTGGGCCCCCCAGCTCACAGGCTGGTCCGAGGCAGGGTGAACTGGAGGGTCCTGAGAAGAAGGCTGGTATCTGCCTCTTACCTTACTCTCCGCCTGATGACCACCACCGTTGGCTGAACGGAACCACTAACGGTCGCTAGCTTATTGACGGTTGTTTGTGGGAGGGGCCCAGTGTCAACCAATGGCTGAACAGAACCACTAACGGTCACTCAATGACAGCCACTTGGGGAAGGGGCCCACTAGCACTGATCAACGGCTGAACAGGACCACTAACATCCCTGGGTAATTAACCACTAATTTCCCAGTAATTGGAGGAGGTGGGGAGAAATGCTGCACAGCCATAGACAGGGCTACGTTCTGTTACACTACCAGTTCATTCACCCTCCTAAACGCAGGAATGTCGTCTGTTTCTTTCAGTGTTTGACTCACACTTGTTGCTCAGTCACTACGCCATGGCCGACTCTGCAACCCCGTGAACTACATGGCAGTCTTCCCTGTCCTTCACTATCTCCTGGAGTTTGCTCAAACTCATGTGCATTGATTTGGTGATGCCATCCAACCATCTCATTCTCTGTCACCCTCCCTCTTCTCCTGCCTTCAGTCTTTCCCAGCATCAGGGTCTTTTCCAATGAGTCAGGTCTTTGCATCAGGTGGCCAAAGTATTGGGGCTTCAGCATCAGTCACACACTAGCAGTGAATAAATGTTTGTTGAATAAAAAAGTGACCAAAATATTATAAATAAAAATGAATTTGTAAAAAATATTACTCTAGTCACCAGCCCTTAGTAGAGTAGGATCTTCCCCAAAGTATTTCATCTAAAGATAAATTGTCTGACTTTCTCATAATAGACTCACAGGGACTATTGTTCTTCATGTCTTCAACTTCTAACTCATTTACCCTATGAATTCCAGCAAGAAACCTTTCTCATACAGCTTTTATTTCACATAGTTGAGTTTTTCACTTGCTACTACAGACTTGCTAAGGCACCCAGCTCAACACCAGGATCCAGGAACACGTTACTGCCTGCTCCTGGGATTATGAAAGAGCAGGAACGGAGCCCACCTCAAGTTTGTCCACTGACCTTCTCTTGCAGAGATCTCTGTCCTTCTGTATAGGCCCTGGAGCTTTTTACCCCAGTGCCAAAGGGTCCTTAGTGGCAGCCAAATGTCACTGAAAAAATGGAGTTCATTCTCTTTTCCATCATACTTTTCCCTTTCAGACCCCTCAGTAACTGCAGACGTAATCACTGAGCATAGGCAGCTGAAGCCTGCATCTCAAGGTCCCGTGTGTCATGATTAATTGAAGGCTTCTGTGGGTTTGTTAAGTATGGTTTCTTAGGGTCCATCAGCTTTGTAATCACACCTGGAAAGGGCAAAACTTCTTCATTCTGTATTTTTTCTCAGAGAACTAGTAAGTCTTGTAGTCATTCTCTGTGCCAGTAGATATTACACGTTTCCAGGTCCTCAGGCTGCTTCCTGATTTTGGAACAGGTTTGTGTAAAGTCCTGACATTGCACTTACTGCTGAGAATGGTGCTGAGGCCCTGCAGCATCATGAGTTAGAAGACAGCTGCTCATATCAAAAAGCCAAATCCCCACCAGTTTAAACAAGTAGGATTTATCTTCCTGACCACCCCCCTTATCTAACAAGATGTATGTCTAACATTGCAACTCAAAGTGTCCTTAGAAGAGAGACTTCTTCTATTTTCTGCTCTACTCTCCTTAATAAGAAAACATTATCATCTCCTTGTTACGAGATGGCTGCTGTATCTGTGAGTTTCACATCCTTAATTCTAGGCAGAAAGAATAAGGAAGAGGGAAGCATCACCCCTTCCAGAATTTCCAAGAAATCCTGAGCTGATGTCACAAGGCTATATTCAGCTGCAAGAGAGTCAGGTAAAGAGTATTTTCAGTTGGGCGCGGGGCCAACCTATCCATTTAGGCACAGTGCCTAGAACTCGTCGTATTAATACTTTTAGGATCCTCCAAAAATATCATTTTACTTTCTTTTAAAATCAAAAGGGAAAAAGACTATACTGAATATGAATATACAACAATGAATCTAGTCTGAATTGTTTGTCTTTATACCAATGAAGTTGTGAATTCAATTTTAACTTTTAAATAGAGGAGGGGTCCGCAAAGGCCAAAGCATCTAAGGATGATGAGAATCACAACACAGCCATGATTGGGATGATCCCATTGGATTCCAAACTGGAATGATGCCACACTAGCATGCTACTGTCTTTTTCCCCTCACCCAGAAAGCAGATTTCATAAGACTATGAGCTTTACAAAATTAATACACATAAATAATAACATCATTCTCACCAGAGAGATATTGCCCACTACAAGTATTGACTAATGATTATCAGTTTTTCTGAAAGGTATATAAGTAATTTTTCTTTCAAAATAAGATGCTATTGTGCAATGCTACATTTCTTGACCTCATTTTCCAAACCAAGAAATTTTAATAGCTTCACCCTTTGGCTGCCCATGGTTTATCATTGCCCAATCTGCTAATTCCTTTCCTTGGTGTTTTGCCAGTAAGTTGAGGATTACTTAGACTAGTGACTGCTGTACAGTATGTGCTTTCTAGTTACCTGACTACCTGCACAGCCTGTCACCTTGGCCCTTCCCCAAAAGACCATTTAAGGAGGAGTTGTTTTTATCAATTACTGTATTTTCATCTGTGGTTAGAAAAGAGAGGGTTTTTCTCTTCTCCACAAACATTTGGCCACCAATTGCCAAGAGTATCACTTGTGAGTCATTTTGAAGAGCTGTTGGCCCTTAATTGTTTCCAGATGACATTTGAAATGGATGATGTAGAGGAATTCATTTCCTATTCTCAGAGCACCAAGAATAAGCTTAGCACCTCAAAGCATTCTACTTGAAACCTTTTACAGAGAGCATGTGCCCCATACAGCCCATGTACAGGGAATTTGTTCCTAAAGAGGTGGCTTCTGGTGACAGTACTAATGCAGAATCCTTGAAGCAGAGACAGTCTCTCGTTCAACTTGGTCCTCTCATGGCGGTGCAGTCGCCATAGTGGCCTCTTTAGCCTCTCACTGAATCTTAATCCAAGTTAATTAAATTGCCCACCTTAAAACCATTTTATGTTTCCAAAATCAATTCAGGATAATCAGTTTTTCCTGGGGGAAAAAACAAACTATCATTACGTATGATCCTGGCTAAGAGGAATGCCAGTATCCACATAAGAAAGATACGGTCAGCATCATGTTCTCTTAGACAAAAGGAGAGCCCTGGAGTCAGCTTAGGAAGGAAAAGTAAAGAGAGTAAAGGTTAAAAAACAAAACAACGCTTTCTGAGGGGTGAGGTTAATGGGTAAATTGTTTCACTTTCTAAACACAGTTTCTTCACCTAAAAAATGAAGGTAACATTGCCTGTGTGTGTGCTTGGTTGCCCGGTTGTGTCCAACTCTTTGCGACCCCATGGACTGTAGCCTGCCGGGCTCCTCTGTCCATGGGGATTCTCCAGGCAAGAATACTGGAGTGGGTTGCCATGCCCTCCTCCAGGGGAACTTCCCAACCCAGGTCACCTGCATCGCAGGTGGATTCTTTACAGTCTGAGCCACCAGGGAAGTCTACTTCAGAATAAATTGTGATGAAGACCAATCAAGATAATTTTTGTAAAGCAATAGGGCAATGCCTCTCACATTTTAAAACCCCAATAGATGGTGTCTGTATCTTTACTGGGCTTCCCTCATCGCTCAGTTGGTAAAGAATCTACCTGCAATCCAGGAGATCCTGGTTCAATTCCTGGGTCAGGAAGATCTGATGGAGAAGGGATAGGCTACCCACTCCAGTATTCTTGGGCTTCCCTTGTGGCTCAGCTGGTAAACTGCCCACAATACGGGAGACCTGGGTTCGATCCCTGGGTTGGGAAGATCGCCTGGAGAAGGGAACGGCTACCCACTCCAGTATTCTGGCCTGAAGAATTCCATGGACTGTATAGTCCATGGGGTTGCAAAGAGTGGCCTCTTTAGCCACAGACGAGCGACTTTCACTTATATCTTTACTACTTTTATAGATGCTGCTGTTGTTATTTTTACAGTGAAGTGGAATTACCAGTCTAGCTCAGGAGGTCTATTTTATGGTTGTAATCATTATGGTACAGGTGTTGCAAGATTATAATTGGGAAAGAAGAAGATGAGAAAAGCATATACTTTCGAGTGATGTCTCTCCTTATCCCTAAATGTTCTTCTTTCATGGGGAAACATTTCTTATTTGTTCACAACTTTCAGCCACCATGAAGAAACCCTCTGGGAAAGTAATACTCTAAGGCGTGATTCTTTCACCCTCTACTAAACCCAGGAATGGAGTCTCTTACACATCACAGACATTTTGTGGTTTTTTTTTTTTTAAGATTCATTTTTAATTAATGAATCTCACATACTGTCTCCTATCTAACTACTCCTTTTAGTTACACAACTGCGTGCCAGACTTTGGGAAATGAAGCACAGAGTCATGAAGTTGCTTTGCTGTGGGGGTGGGGGTGTCACACCCTGGGAGTGGGTGTGAGGCTGTCCTCTAAAGGGTGGGATTTTCTTCTGTCGACCATACACCCAGGGAGAAAATAAATCATGCTTTGATCCCAACTTTATAAAGAAGAACTATTCCCTTTTCTTTGGGACTGAGCTGACAGTCACTCACCTGTCAGTGAGACTGACAGGTCTCCACTCTGGCTAAAGGAGAATAAGCTTAGTCATGTGCACAGAGGTCAGGGGATCCCTTCATGACAGGGTATAGGGAGCTCAGGACCAAGACCGCCTAGGGAAGCCCCTAGGATGAGATTCCAGAAGACATCCTGTCTAGAAACCAGTTTTAAATTTTCTCTTTTTTTGCATCATCATTGCCTCCTCTTATATCTAATATCTCAATCAGCCTTTGTTAAACATTGACACAGACTCCCTGATACTTGGAGGAACTATTCATGCCCATTTTGGAGCCTAAGAAAATAAAGGGGGCTCAGATGGTAAAGAATCTGCCTGCAATGCAGGAGACCTGAGTTTGATCCCCGGGTTGGGAAGATCCCCTGGAGAAGAGAAAGGCTACCCCCTCCAGTATTCTTGCCTGGAGAATTCCATGGACAGAGGAGCCCAGTGGGCTACAGTCTGCAGGGTCGTAAAGAGTCAGACATGATTGAGCAAATTTCACTTCACAAGTTACGAGATAGCAAAAGATGAATGATTAGTAAACAAGGAATATCAGTCAGAGCAAGAAAGCCACCTGAAGGGTACAGGGGAGACCAATTCATTTAATGGAAAAGAAAAATCATTTCTAAGCAAATTCTTAAAATTCACCAGGGTGGTGAGGGGTAGAGAATATGAGAACACGAGATCTCCACAAGGCACAGGATGGGATTTCAGACTATCATTATATATATATATATATATATATATATATATATATATATATATATATAGTTTTTGGAGTGGGGAGAGGGTTGTTTGTTTCACTGTCATTGTTGTTTGAATTAAAAGGAAAAGTTACCCAAAAAGCTAGAGAGTTTGCCAACACTGGAGCTGTCTTCATTTGCTAGGACCACCATAAAATGATACTACAGACTGCATGACTTAAACAAAATGCGTTTTTCTCCCAGTCTGGAGGCTAGAAGTCTGAAGTCAAGGTGTCAGCAGGACTGGTTTCTTCTGAGGCCTCTTTCCTTTGTTTGCAGACGGCCACCTTCCTGCTGCAGACCTTCTCACGTAGCTCTCTGTGCTCACACAACCCTGGTGTCTCTCCAGCCTCTTGTAGGACACCAGTCCTCTAAGCCCCATGAGGAAACCCTAATAACCTCACAATCACCTCTTTAAAATTATCTGCAAATACAGTTGTATTCTGAGGTCCTGGAGCCTAGGGCTTCAACTTATGAATTTGGGAGGAACACAGTTCAGGGGTTAATATAGATGTCAAAATGCAATTAACATGTAGGCCCTGAAGTCTCGAAAAATAAAAGGAGATACAGGTGACATCACCATCAGGGTAACAGCCTTTCTCCTCTTTATTCTGATCCTCTCTCTTCTCTGCAAACACCTCATTGGTTTTCACTGACTGTCTTTCTGAAAATCCTAGGCTGTCTCCTCGATGCTAACTTCCTTGAAGATTCCCATAGAGAGGCTTCAATTAGGGTTTGGTGGAATGGTGTGGTGGGAAGGACTGCAGGGTTAAAATCAGAAAATGAAGGAAGCCTCTGGTAGGCCCAGCAGGAAGAACATGGCTGAGAGATGACTGATTTGCTGCACAGAAATCTGCTTTCTGCACTCGACTTCCCAACTGCCTCTGGGACATCCACTACTTCATCCAAACACACTCAAGGCAAAGCACTCCAACATCGCTGATCATTTCTCTGGCAGCTTTCCAGTGCTTCATTCCTTGTGTTAATAGTGGCTGAGAAAATTACACAAAGTATCCAGGATGTTCACATCATTTCAGTTCACTTTAGTCACTCAGTCATGTCCAACTCTTTGCGACCCCATGGACTGCAGCACGCCAGGCCTCCCTGTCCATCACCAACTCCCAGAGTTTACTCAAACTCATGCCCATTGAGTCAGTAATGCCATCCAACCGTCTCATTCTCTGTTGTCCCCTTCTCCTCCCACCTTCAATCTTTCCCAGCATCAGGATCTTTTCCAATGAGTCAGCTCTTCGCATCAGGTGGCCAAAGTATTGAAGTTTCAGCTCCAACATCAGTCCTTTCAATGAATATTCAGGACTGATTTCCTTTAGAATGGACTGGTTGGATCTCCTTGCAGTCCAAGGGACTCTCAAGAGTCTTCTCCAACACCACAGTTCAAAAGCATCAATTCTTCAGCACTCAGCTTTCTTTATAGTCCAACTCTCGCACCCATACATGACTACTAGAAAAACCATAGCCTTGACTAGACGGACCTTTGTTGGCAAAGTCATGTCTCTGCTTTTTAATATGCTGTCTACGTTGGTCATAACTTTCCTTCCAAGGAGCAAGCATCTTAATTTCATGGCTGCAATCACCATCTACAGTGATTTTGGAGCCCCCCAAAATAAAGTTAGCCACTGTTTCCACTGTTACCCCATCTATTTGCCATGAAGTGATGGGACCAGATGTCATCATTTTAGTTTTCTGAATGCTGAGCTTTAAGCCAACTTTTTCACTCTCCTCTTTCACTTTCATCAAGAGGCTCTTTAGTTCTTCACTTTCAGCCATAAGGGTGGTGTCATCTTCATATCTGAGGTTATTGATATTTCTCCTGGCAATCTTGATTCCAGCTTGTGCTTCCTCCAGCCCAGCGTTTCTCATGATGTACTCTGCATATAAGTTAAATAAGTAGGGTGACAATATACAGCCTTGACATACTCCTTTTCTTATTTGGAACCAGTCTATTGTGCCATGTCCAGTTCTAACTGTTGCTTCCTGATCTGCATACAGGTTTCTCAAGAGGCAGGTCAGGTGGTCTGGTATTCCCATCTCTTTCAGAATTTTCCATGTCAGGATGTTGACATACTATTTGCTTTACCATTTACTTCAAAGTTCCTCAGAGTTCTCTGAATTTTACTTTCTAGAACAAATATTCTTGGCATAAACATAAAGGATGCCCATGCAGTTATTTTTAATGGCAGCAGAAAGCAAATTCTGGATTTTCAAGTCGGAAGCAAGCTGTCTTTTAGCAATGAACAATTAATGGCTATGTAGTAATAAGTTTGGTTGGCACAGGCTTATTTCTTCAATTCACTGATACATAACAACAATCACAAATGTATTAAAAAATGATCTTGTTTCTATTGAGTGATCTCCCTTTGCTCTTGTTCTTATGCTACAACTTACCTGGCGTTGCCCCAGGTTCACCTTCAATTTCATTGATTGAAGATGACATCTAAGGAGACCAATTTGATTCACCAAAGCATAAAGCTGCTGCTGCTGCTAAGTTGCTTCAATCGTGTCCGACTCTGTGCGACCCCGTAGACGACAGCCCACTAGGCTCCTCTGTCCCTGGGATTCTCCAGGCAAGAATACTCTGCTGCTGCTGCTGCTAAGTCGCTTCAGTCTTAGCAGCTTAGTCTTGACTCTGTGCGACCCCATAGACGTCAGCCCACCAGGCTCCCCAGTCCCTGGGATTCTCCAGGCAAGAACACTGGAGTGGGTTGCCATTTCCTTCTCCAATGCATGAAAGTGAAAAGTGAAAGTGAAGTCGCTCAGTCATGTCCGACTCTTAGCCAGGCTCCTCCTCTGTCCATGGGATTTTCCAGGCAAGAATACTAGAGTGGGGTGCCATTGCCTTCTCTGAGAATACTCTAGATAGGACCAAAAGAAATGGTTCAGTTAAATCTTCCAGGAAAATTCCAGTGCAACATAACCATCAACATTTTCCAGGGCAGAAAGGCAGTGTTTCTGGTATATTTCACTGTCCAAAGGACTTTCCTGTGTCAAGTCACTCCCCTGTTGTAGTGCCTGAATTTGAATGAACTCTGTATTACTGAATCCTCTGCCCCATATCTAGTCTAAGGAAGAGGCCTGATATTCCAATAATTTGCAAGCAAATACACAGACCGAATTCTGAATGGTGACCCTGGATTCCCCTTGAAATTTTGATTTCCAGTGTTAGTCACAGCTCCAGCTGGAAGACTACTTAGCCTACGGCTGATTCAGGAATTCTTGCCTAATGGATGATGACTTGTATGGTGAGTCCCTTGAAATCTGAAAATTAATGTTGGTCAAAATGCAGATTTCCAGGGGGAACCCTCTGCAACTGTTTGAAGCCCAGTTATTTTTCTCATGATATGCTAGAATTTGGCTGGTCGCTTATTTTGGGCTACGTGCATACGACTGTGCTGTACTCTGCATGGATGAGCACAGCACAGTGCCCTCATCCGTCTGCGGCGTCCCATTCTGCTCTCTTTCCCTCATTCTCCAGCAAGGACCCATGTCTTCGAGAAGACCATTCGCCCAACAGTGCCCTCTGCCTCTCATCAGCAACTTAGCAGCATAATCAGGTTCCCTGATTTCTAGCTCAGGGTTCTTGATACTATACCAAGTGGCTCACAAGGGTTACTCCAATGTCCCATCCATCCCACAGGCCACTCAAGCCCATACTACACAAGTCAGCTGTCTGCATGCCGCACCAAATAAGGTCTGAGGATGTGAGCTTTGCAGCCAAAACACCTGAAGCTACTTGCTACTCTTCTTTCCCTGCCTCAAAAATTGTCCATTTCCCTCACCAGCCAGCCCTGGAGCAGCTAAAGAACATGACGTGGCTTTGCACGCTCATTCTGTAGGGAACAAAGGGATACAAATTACAGCTCCTATTACTAGCCTCCTCAAATCCCTTCAGTGTTTCCCTGCAGAAGGTCACAACCCTTGGCTTGTTATTAGAGGCATCCTTTAGCATGCCCTGAACCTCCCTGCTTCCTCTCCACCCAGCAGCTCCTTACCCTGCCCCTTCTTGTCAGTGATGGATTCTTGCTCTTTGCTATCCCATTCCCCTTGGTAGAGTGTCCCTCCCACCCTTCACTTAACTCTAGTTGAGCCGCCAGACACATATTATTTTTCCAAGGCCTTGCCACAGAGGATCCCCTCCGCCTCCTCTCTGAGGTCATGTAAGCACTCCCTGCTCACAGAGCATGTAAGGTCAGGTATTGTTTTGTGTCTCCCAGGCTCTCCTTCCTTACTGGCGCCCATGCTTTTTAATATCTATCAGACATACCTGATACTTTCTCACCTCTGTGCCTTTTGCCCATGCTGCTCTCTTGCTGAGAATTCCATTTCTCATTTCTATCAGAATCCTAGCTATATATCAAAGTCAGTTGAAATACTATCTTCCATTTAACTGTCCCTAATTGTCTGCATTCTAGTGCCGTGGTGACAAATTCAGATCAGATCAGTCACTCAGTCACGTCCAACTCTTTGCGACCCCATGAATCCCAGCACGCCAGGCCTCCCTGTCCATCACCAACTCCTGGAGTTCACTCAGACTCACGTCCATCGCGTCAGTGATGCCATCCAGCCATCTCATCCTCTGTTGTCTCCTTCTCCTCCTGCCCCCAATCCCTCCCAGCATCAGAGTCTTTTCCAATGAGTCAACTCTTCACATGAGGTGGACAAAGTACTGGAGTTTCAGCTTTAGCATCATTCCTTCCAAAGAAATCCCAGGGCTGATCTCCTTCAGAATGGACTGGTTGGATCTCCTTGCAGTCCAAGGGACTCTCAAGAGTCTTCTCCAACACCACAGTTCAAAAGCATCAATTCTTCAGCGCTCAGCCTTCTTCACAGTCCAACTCTCACATCCATACATGACCACAGGAAAAACCATAGCCTTGACTAGACGAACTTTTGTTGGCAAAGTAATGTCTCTGCTTTTGAATATGCTATCTAGGTTGGTCATAACTTTCCTTCCAAGGAGTAAGCGTCTTTTAATTTCATGGCTGCAGTCACCATCTGTAGTGATTTTGGAGCCCAGAAAAATAAAGTCTGACACTGTTTCCACTGTTTCCCCATCCATTTCCCATGAAGTGATGGGACCTGATGCCATGATCTTCATTTTCTGAATGTTGAGCTTTAAGCCAACTTTTTCACTCTCCACTTTCAGTTTCATCAAGAGGCTTTTGAGTTCCTCTACACTTTCTGCCATAAGGGTGGTGTCATCTGCATATCTGAGGTTATTTATATTTCTCCCAGCAATCTTGATTCCAGTTTTACCCCAAACTAAAACAACACCAATTTATACCTTTGTAATCCTGGGAGGCAGAAGTCTGAAATGGCTTTCACTGGGCTACCATTAAACGATTGGCAGGTCTGTGTTCCTTCTGCAAGTTCTAGAGGTGGTTTCCTTGGCTTTCCCAAGCTTCTGGAAGCCACCCACACTGTTTCCATCTTCAAAGGCAGCAGGTGTGTATCTTTAAATCTCTCTCTGCTTCTGCCATCACACCACTCCTCACTGTCCCTCTGGTCTGCCTCTTAAAAGAATTCTATGATTACTCTGGGTTCATATGAATAGTCCCGGAAACCTCGTCTCAAGATCTTTAATCATGTCTTCAAAGTCCTTTATACCATGTCAAGTAACATATTCACAGGTTCTGGAGATTTCCCTAAAAGAGAATCTATCTTTTTCATTTCTATAACCTTATAATATTGTGTTTGAGTATCTATAATTCAGGGTTCATCTAAGACTGTATCCTTAGGGCAGGGTAATAACTTTTATTTAAAATTCAGGTAAAACTTTGTTTTTGGATACTGGTATTTGAATTTCATATTATTTTCACATGTCACAAAAGATTATTTTTTTCTTTTTCTTTTTGTATTGAAGTACTGTCAATATAAGATATTACATTAGTTCCAGGTGTACAATATAGTGACCCAACATTTATATACATTATAATCTGATCACCATGATAGGTTTAGTAAACAACTATCACCATACAAATTTATTCCATCTTTATCGACTATAGTCCCTGTGCTGTACATTACCACCTCCATGTCATTACTGGAAGTTTGTATGTTTTAATCCCCTTTACCTGTTATATACAATCCACAACCCCCTCCTGTCTGGCAATCACTAGCTTGTTCTCTGTATCTGTGAGTCTGTTTCTATTTAATATGCTTGTTGGTTTATATTCCACATATGAGTGAAATCATACAGTATTTATCTTTCTCTGTCTGACTTATTTCACTTAGCATAATTCCTTCTAGACCCATCCATGTTGTCACAAAAGGCAAGATTTCATTCTTTTTTTTATGCCTGAGTAATATTCTATTATATGTATTACTCCTGACAATTTCATTTCTTGAAACAGTCTAACCTCTCTTCTTCACTGCAATGTCCACATACAGGCACAAAGATAATTTACCTAAGTATGATTATTGTGGAAATATCTATAGTAATGAATAATTGGAAACAACTTAAAAGTCTATCAATATGGTAGTTAAATTATGATATGAAATAATATAAAAATTATTTTATATCATATATAAAAATATGATATATCATATACATTTATGATATATAAAAACACAGAATATTAAGCAGACATTCAAAACAAGAGGGAGATGCATAAACAAGCATGGAAAACATTCACAATGTGTTAAGTTTTTTAAAAAAAGCAAGTTTTATGCAGTACGTATAAAACAATTTGGCTTTTTCAAACAAATTATATGTGTGTAATAGGTTATATATGCAAACAGAAGGATCTGGAAGATAGGTTATTACTTGCCTATGTGATTTTGGAACATTTTCACCCTCTCTGAACATTTGAACTTGATTTTACAGTTATGTTTTGCTTTGATGATTGGAAGAAAGGAGAGAAACCTGTTCTGAAAATACAGCAACAGATATTATGTGACTTCTGGAAACAAGGGAGGTCAATAATGGGCATATGGTAAGAGACCAAAACATAAGACATTCTTCTTTCAGAGGAAACTGAAAGCTAAGGAAATCCTGCCCCATAATTATTGTTTTAGAAACTAACTGCTTTACACTTACTTTCTTTTCCACAAAATGCCAGCAGTCACATAAAAATGTTTCTCAGTGATATTAGGATGTCACGATTCCACAGTTGTCTACATCTGACTCTTTCGGGTGCTTCTGCAGTGTGACAATAAGCTTAAGGAAATCTCCCAGAATTCCCAGGTTGAGGAGTGAGGAAAAAACCCACCTTCTTGTTATTGAATTGGATACAAGCTTACAGGCAATATTAACAAAGGAATATTTTTAAGTAGAGTTAATTAGACCATTCATGGTGTAAATTTCTTTTCATATAGCCCATTTGTTTCCTTAAATCTCCGTGTCTCTATATATTTCTTTTCTCCTATACTCCAGGATCTAATCAATTTAGAATTCTTTACACGTGATAATTCTTTGAATCGAGTTTGGCCACCAAAACAGCAGGATGCTATCAAACTTATTTTTGTATGTATGATTCCATATGTTTAAAAGTCAACATGCAAATATATGCAAAAATTCTAAAATTAAAAAAAAAACCTCCCTGAACTTAATATGAGGCCTTATGGGTGGTTCCAGGTGTCTTGAAACTGGGTGGCTTGTGTGTGTGGGTGGGTGGTAGATGGTGAGTACAAACCTCATTCTCTTCTTTAAAGTTGCTAAAAATGAGATCTTACAGGAGACCAAGGAAATACATTCAATAATGCTTAACAAAGGTTTTCTAATTGACAGTTTTTTGTAGATGCTTTTTAAATGAACATAATTCCATTTACTTTCGTCAACAATACTGCCGCTGTTAACCCTGGAATGAGAACCACAAGATGACACCTTTATACTCTGTCTAGTACCATGATTCCTCTATTACAGAATAATAAATCCAATTATCTGTTTATTCAAAATTTCCATTGAACTCCATAATATTCAAAAACACTGCTATTATATTTTCTGAGTCTCATTTCCATTATTGGCAATCTTCTCCGCATACGATGTCTTCTGCTATGATGAGGCTAAAATTTACCTTGCAAAATTCTTTGTTTAGTGTCATAATAAGAGTTACGAATTTACAAAACTTGGTGCTATTTATTTCTACTTAGAATCACCTGCTTCTCTCTGGAATCAAAGAACTCTCATAAGCAGTCAGTGTACTAAGGAAAATCAGTGTGCTTCCTTGCCAACACAAAGGAAAAAAGAATGAAGGCAGGAATTCAGGTGGTGGGTTTTAAGGGATAATGGACAAGAGAATTCTAAGAGGTTTGGACTGCTGCAGGTATCTTCCCAGCTCTAGGAAGGCTCAAGCTTGCAGAGTACCACCTGTACTCCTACTTTCCAATCCCCAGCCTCCCACTCCTGCCACATCCTCTCCTTCCCCTGACCCAGCACCTCCCCACCATGCCCACTCACCTTCTTACCACCTATCTGCATACTCACCTATAAAGGCGAGCTGACATAAAATTCAGGATGTGAATAAACGTGTTGTGGGGATAAAACCTCACTCATTTTTCATTTCTTGGCACATTCTAAGACGTAAAGTAACCTTCCCCAGGATGGAACACAAATGTGCCCTGTTCATCTCAGTGAGTGGATCAAGTAATTGTGTTTCTGAGAATGAAAACTGCCTTATTGGGAAAGTAAAGATAGTTTTTTTGTAGTTGAAGATTTGCGCTCACGTTTAATCAGTAAGAGTCAAGTCCCTTACCGATTGGGCCATTAAAGCCTTTTGTCAGAGAAAATAAAGAAATCTGAGCTTTTGGATAAAGCAGAAATTGGAGTGAAGTGAGGGAGGTTGAGAAGAAAGGGGACGAAGGGAGAATGGAGCCCTGAGTCAGGAGGATGTTCTACTGTAGCCAGGAAAGGGACCAAGAAAAAGCCCTCCATGAAGAGGTTATCATAGGCATGTTAGCAAATATCTTTCCCAGTTGGAAGAAGAGATTTTCAAGATAGGTGGTTAGCCAGGGAGATTTAGAGTCACACATCTCAGACAGATGCCCGTACAAACTGGGGATTTGGAAAGGAGATCATGTTCTATGACAGGGTTTTCCATAAGATAAAATGCATTTCTATTATAAGTATTGTTCTAAACCAGAAAGAATGGATAGTGAGTGCAGACAGAGGCAGGGCAGGGCTTGGGTGTGGAGAGGGGTAGGTAGCAGCTGGGGGAAAGGGTCAGGCTTTTGGGAATACCAGAAAGTAAGAACACAAAGAGAATGGTAGAAGCAGCAGAGTTATTAACAACTTAAATACAGAAAGATCGTTTTGCCAGAGTACAATTCAGACAAAAAGTGGGCAAATTATTTTTAAGTATTCAAGACAACTAGAGTCATTGATCCAGGGCCTATTTTTCACATCTTGATGCTGGAATTCATTTTGGTATGGTTTTATTTTTAAAAATATATACCTATTTTGTTTATGCTTGTTTTTTCAGATCTGGAAAATTTATATTCGTGGATAAAAGAAAGCTGACGATAAGGTCAGTGATTCATCACAGATAATTATTGAGAAACTAACCTCGGAGACCAAGGACAGAGCTGGAGGATTCAGTGGGGGAGGGGCAATGCAGAGGGAGGGAAGGACCTAAGTGCTTAGAAGGGAGACTATGGTAAATGCTGAAGACTAGTCCATTTAACGTCTTTCTCAGGGGATTTTTCTGAGTACATGATGAAGCAGGAGGCAAACATTTAAAGCCAGTCTGTGTCATAAGGAAAAGTCATGCCAAGATACGGTTTCCTTTTACGGCTATGATTACCCTACAGGTAGATGGGGGTGCTTTAGACCTAGTGAGGCCAGACTTAAGCAAGGCACTTGACAAAGTCCAAGTTCTGTCCTCATAATCAAGTCAGGGAAACAGAAGCAGCAGTGGCAAAAGCTAATCCTTAGACTAGTGCTGAAACAGTTGCTTAAGAGCAGCCTAGGAAGCTGTTAAAGGTCTGAGATGCCTGTGCCACGGCCCTTTAGATCCTGGAGTGGATTCCGGAGGTCAGGTTTTGGTAAGCTCCCCAGATGACGCCCATGAGCAGACAGGGATGACATCTCTGAAGGAAGCTGACTGACAGACCAAAGGCAACCTGAAGAGAGATGTCCCAAGGTTCCATGCATGCTCCATTCCAGTCAACACTCTCATCAATATCTCAGATAAGAATGAGAAGTTGATCACATTCGAGGATAACATGAAACTGGACAAGATGGCAGAGTTAGCATCCCAAATGATTTCAGCCTAAGTTTGACAAGATAAAAACCTAAGATTAGGTTAAAATAAGATTGTCAGTGAAATTTTCACATCACCTACAACTTCAAGTCACAGGAGAGACCTCCAAAATTCATTTTATTATTTGTAATTTTAGAAAGTCAATGAAAAATAATGCAGGGATCTGGCCTGGTCAGAGGTCTTTCAGCCTGGGCAGGAAGATGATTATGTATAGATAGACGTTGGGAGACAGAGAATCAATCATGTGGTCAATTTGGCACATGAATGGGGAGTTAACAGATTTCTATGAGCAGACTCAGGGAAAAAGACATAATGTGTGTGCCTTGAATCCAAAAATGTAGATACATGGCACACCACTCTTAAAGTTATGGAATCAAGTATTAAAAAGGTGTACTGCATCTCATCAAGGTCCTGATTAAACACTCTGGTTATTAGTTAACTAGGATGGTACTTGCCCTCCTTAAAAGGTAAGCATCTTACAGTCTCAGAATTGAAAACTGAGTAGAGAAATATCATAGAAAATTAAAACCCAATAATACTAATATTTCTGCATCAAGAAAAGTTAAAATACAATATTTTACATACTTATGTTTGGGAATTACCTTTGACTGACAGCTTTGTAACTTCAATGTAAATTGTCTGAAGTAATCGATTCAGATGTCTGGTTTGCAGTGGAATTCTTACTAACTATATAATACAATATTTCAACATTTAACTCATGGTTCATGATATTTATAAACTCAATTTATTAGATTTATATGAAATACTCAGTACTTGGAAAGTCTGCCAATCAGGCAATCAAATTAAATGGAAATAAAATATATTAAATTTATATATGCAATGTAAAATATGTGAAAGTATTTAATTAACTAGTTTTAAATGCATCAAATATTGTTCAAAGGCCATTAGAGTAACTGCTAAAACTGCTAGGCACAACTTGAATAACAGGATTTATAAACTGAATCTAGAACCTGAGGAAGAATGAGGTTATTAAAAAGTAGTGACTTTAATAAAGTGAATATCAATCTTTGAAAACAAAATCAACACCTGAATAGTCTTTTATACATAGACAAGCTAGCCTTGAGTGAACCAAAATCTCACATCAGCTTGTCCAAAGTTGGGATGGCCCAGCAGCAAGTGTGAAAATGATGAGGGCTGGAGGCTGAGTCCTTGAAGCTCCACTGGTCTCAGGACGCTGAGTGTGCTGAGAGCAGCTGCAGTCTTGGGACTGAGCAGAGAGGTCCGTGTTCAGAGAGGGAGCCCATCACTTCCCTCCACTCCACACGGGTCAGGTCCCTTGGTGTGTCCTCCTCACTCTTGTAAACCTATCTCTAGAACCACTTGTTGCTGGCTGTCCTGAGCTGTTTGATCATTCACTGAGGTTCTTTTTAGTTTGTTTTTGTAGATAATGCAGATGTTCTAGCAGATAATAGAAACGGGTGAGATTAGTTGTCTCCCCACAAAGTCACTACTAAGTCATAATGAAAGCAGGTCTCCAAACAAATTCTTCCACATGTCTATCAGACGTCTAATAAGCAAACATCTATCAGTAAATAAGCACAAAACAGTTCATACAATCTATCCTTTTATGTCATCTGACCATACTTTTCAAGGAAAAGTTTCTAGAGGCAGATTCAACAATATTCTAGTGGCAGAAGTCTGTGCTTCTTATGGAGGAGCTGGCTTCCAACACTGGCAGGGCTCTTATGAAGGCATGGGCTCAGACCCGTGAGGCAGCTTAGCAGAAACTAAAAAAAGCCTGGGCTCAAATATTGGCTGTCCCCATTCACCAACTTGGGAATTTTACATAATCTCTCTGCCTTCCATTTCTTCATCTATAAGGCAGGGATAATTGAAAAAAAAAAAAAAAACTACCTATTTTTAAGGTTGCTGTGGGAACTAAAGGCAATAATGCATATAATATACACAGTGTCAAACAGGCAGCACTCATTAAATATAAACATATATATATTAAATATAAACTATGATTGTCATTGTTCTGTGTAATTACAGAGAGAGAACTAGAGTTTACGGGTAAGAATGAGAAATAAGAAAATAATCAATTCAGAAAAAGAATTTTCTGGCAATTATAGTATTACAAAAATAGATGAAGCTATCTTTTGCTGAAATAAATTCCTGTCAAGGTCAGTATTCAAGATGAAACTGTCTGTGGACTTATCAGAGGTTTATCTAAGGTTTCAGAGGAGATTCCTGCTGAGGGTGGAAGATTAGATATACAGAGGTCTCTGTCCTTCTCTCCAGCACACAGATTCTGTAATATGGGCCCCTTTTCTTTTCTTGTAAGTGTAATTGAGATGTGATTATCCACGGGTGGTCACAGAAGGGTTCTCTAGCCTTGCAGTTTTACAGACCGAGAAGGTTGGTCTGGAGAAATCACTTTTTCTTCATGTCTAACTCTCCTTTTTAAGAAAAATGGTGCAGTGTTCTTTTGCTGCACCCTTATTCCTGTTACAAGCAGTGTGATTTCCTGCTTTCATGTTTCTCTCAGGTGAACCAAACGTCCACCAGTCTGACATCCCCCGTTCTCCACTTTGCAGCTGTAGTCACACACACCCTCAAACAACCCTCATTCTCTACTTGTTTGAAAAGATACAATAGGACCTTGTTTCTGGGATTAAAGTAGTGCCCTGGGCTACTTCTCTAGCTTTCTGCCATTTGTATTTCTAAGCCATTTGATTCTTGCATGATTTTTGTATATTTACCCACCCCTGGGCCCCTTCTCTCCTCTGAGAAAGACTACAACTAGCCCTTGATTTAGGAAGTTCCTGCTGTAATGCCTCTATCTGTACAGATATCACTTTCTGACTTCTCCCAGGCTTAAATCATGAATGGTCCTTATCTCTGACCTTGCCTGGTTATGTGTGCTCATTCTCCCCATTTCTTGGTTATCAGTTCAGTTGCTCAGTCGTGTCCGACTCTTTGCGACCCCATGGACTGCAGCACGCCAGGCCTCCCTGTCCATCACTAACTCGGAATTTACATTTCACCTCAGAATTCCCCTAACACCCAAATCTGTTACTTTTACTCCATGTTTTAAAAATTTACAATCAATTTTTAACCAGCTCATGTTTCCTGTGCCCATTGCTTCATGCATGAAGAGTTAGAGGAATCCCTTGATTCTTGATGAGTAGACTAATCATAAAATAATACAAATGATTTATAAACATTTAAAAATGTTCATCCTCCCTAATAGGAAAAAAAGGCCGGTAGAGGCAATGAAGTACTATTTTACTCTTACAAAATGAGTTGGTAGGAAACCAGGCAAATACTGCAAATCTGGTGAGTACACCCTAGGACAGGCACCTGTGTCTACCCTGTTGATAAGAGTGTAACTTGATACCAGCTTTTGAGAAAGCAGTTTGGCAAAATATAATAAGGAAACATGACCATATATATTTTTGGGGGCAAAGAGGTTCATCACAGCATTATTCAGAGTGTGAAAAATAAGGTAATTGATAAGAAAGTTCACCATAACTGAATATTTTGCAGCCATTCAATCTTCTTTATTCCTATACTTTTTAAATTAAACTTTTTATTTTGAGATCATTGTACTCTCACATGCAGTTGTAAGAACTAATGCAGAGGGATTTTATGTACTCTTTACCCAGTTTTCCCAGTGATAATATCTTGCAAAACTGTAGCACAGTATCACGATCAGAATGCTGATGTTGAGACAGTTAAAATGCAGAAGGTTTCCATCACTATAAGGATCCTTCATGTCATGCTTTTAATCACTTGATCATTCCCACGGCCTCTTTTTAGCCCCTTATCTGTTATCTATTTGTCCACTTTTTGCCATTTCAAAGAAGTTATATAAATAGAATCATACGGTACGTAAGTTTTTAGGATTGGCTTTTTTTCACTCAGCCTAATTCTCTGGAGATTCATCCAGGTTGTTGCATTTATCAATAATTCATTTCTTTTTATTCCAAGAGTAGTATTCCATGATATGGGTATACACAGTTTGTTTAGCCAGCCCTTTGAAAGGCATCTGGGTTGCTTTCACTTTGAGGGAATGATGAATCAAGCTGCCGTAAACATTCAGGCTTAGGTGTGTTTATATGAACAGAGCTCTGCATTTCTCAAGAGATGTGCAGTTGCTGGGTCATACGTTAGTTGCATGTTTAATTTTTTAGGAAACTGAGAAGCTTTTCCCCAAGGACTGAACCTTTTCCCCCTCCAGCAATGTAAGAGTGCTGAGGTTTTTCCTCACCCCCACCAGCATTTGGTGTTGGTACCATTCTTATTTTAGTTATTCCGATAGCTGTATAGTGGTATCCCATTGTGGTTTTCATTTGCATTTCTCTAGTGGCTAATGATGTTGAATAATCTTCAAATCTTATTTGCCATCTGTATATTCTCTATGTTGAAATTCTTTTCATGCGTTTTGCCATTTTCTATTTGGATAGCTTGGTTTTTTACTATCGTATTTTGTAAAACTGAGATATAAGTAATATATCATAAAACTCATCCTTTTAAGATGTACAATTTAGTAGTTTTAAGTATATTCAGAAGATTGTATAACCATGACACTTTATATAATTCCAGAATATGGTAATCACCCATATTTATTAGCAATCACTTTCCATTCTCTCCTTCCTCGACCCTGGCAACTTCTAATCTACTTTCTATTTTTCTGCATTTGCCTATTTGGGATATTTAATATAAATAAAATCATATAATATATAACTTTATGGGACTGATTTGGGTATAAGGTGTTCAAGGTTCATCCACATTGTAGAGGTATCAGTGTTTCATTGCTTTTTTATTGCTGTACAATACTAAACTGTATGGATATATCACATTTTGCTTGGCTAGTCATCAACTTATGGACATTTAAGTCATTTCCACTTTTTGGTGAACATGAATAATGCTGCCATGTACATTTGTTCTGTGTACACATATTTTCAGTTCTTTGGCTATACACCTAGGTGTAGGATTGAGGAGTAGCATGCAGGTTCTATATTTAACACTGTGTTACATTCCCAACAGCCACTTATGAGCATGTAGGAAATACAAAGATTAAGGAAGAGGCTCTGCCATCTCAGACAAGCTATTTCATTGTGGGCAACTAATTGTCCCTGAGCCGAGCTAATGACTCTGACCTCGCATCGCATCATTGCCGCGGAGCCACATGTGAAGAGATATAAGTGACAGTCACTCAAGAGTCCTACACAGACAATGAGCAAGTGGCTATTTTTCACACTCTTCCCAGGAGCTGCTACCACACTTTTTAAATGTCCCTCGGAGCTAGTCCTCCTCCACAAGAACGCACATCAAATGCGCTCTCATTATCACATCTGACAAAGCAGATCCTAGCTGTTAATGACAAATTAGAGCATACCAGTTACCCTTCTCTCCAAGAAAGTGGTGCCCCTCAGCTCTGCAGGGAACACTAGTTTTTCGGAAGATGGCTTTGGGATTTGGAGGAGTGAGCTGGGGAGGTGGTTTCCGCAGAGGCCTGAGGAAGTACCCTTGCTTGCTCCCCTCTCCCAGATATCCAGAATCTTAGGCACAAACAGCCCAGGGAGAGGAGGGATTGGGAGGAGGTCTACGGCCTCTGAGAAAAGACGTGATTGTCTCCTGTCTTCTCGTGGCCCCGAGAAAGGCACTGGTGTGGAGCCTAAGCAGACTTGGGTGCAGGGCACATGGGGCCCTGCAGCAGCTACCGGGCCAGCAGTGGGGCCCCCAGTGCCTCGGCTGAGCCACGTCACAGGCCACCCTGATGGCCAGCACGCACACAGTGTGCTCCTGACGGAAGCTTCCGCCCTTGAGCCTTCCCACACCGCGGCTACCAGGATCAGCCACAAACAAGGGTTCTTCTAAGAGGGCAATAGGGGTGGTGAAAGCTCCAGAAAACAGATCCCGAGAAAACTGGCTAAAGGAATGGAGGCAGTTCTGCCTGGAAGAGTGAAAGGCAGAGGAACAGGACATGAAAGGCTGTTGTGTGGAAGCAAAGAGCCCACTTAGTTTCTGTAGTGCTGAGAACTCAGCTAGGACCAAAGGGTGGGTGGAAAGTAAAAGTGTTGGGCTCAAAAAGGTTCCAACTAGTAATTAAAGCTGCCCAACTTGAAGGAATCACAAATTAATGCATTCTTAAAATGCTCTATTCCATGAGGCTTTCACATAGCCACATGGGTCTCTCAGTGAAATAGCTAAGCTGTCTATTAATGGCACTGTGTGCTGTGAGAGGGAATAGATTAATTGTGTATTGCCTCTATGTAGCTATGCTCAGAGGTAAGCCTAATGGACACATTCATGATAAAAGAAAAAAAGACCCTATTTTCTACTCTAATGTTCTAAGGGCTTTTCTCCAGGGCTGCTGGGGTCCCAAGGACTCGAGGGTTAGAAGCCTGCTGTACAATCCCACTTCTCACCGATCCGGGTCCCCCTCTCCTGTGACCACTGATGCGGCTGGACAGAGATATACCGGAGTGTTTAAAAGACTCTGGAAGAAAAGGATTATCACTAAAGAGATTTGCCCTTGAAAATCAAATGAAAGAAGTAAAGGCTCTAAGAATAATTACCGACTTAATGAATTTGCAGCCCAGGTAGACCCATCCCTGAGACCTTCCTCCTATTTCCCTTTGCAGTCAGGGGCTTGGGGAACCAGGTAGTCTCCGTTTTTCTTTCCTTTCCCCATGTTCCCTGGGAGCCTTGTTCCCTGAAGCGCACTAAGTTCATGGCCAGCAAACGTCAAAGCTTCTCCGTGCAGAATAAAGGGAGAATTCAGGCATTGTGGCTGGGGGAGAAGTACTTCTGGCCAAAAGTGAGTTCCTCGAAGCCCAGGATAGAGGTGGTTATCTAGTTCAGAGATATTAAAATATTTTTGTTCTAAAAAAAGAGAGACTCTTGGGAGTTCCCTGGTGGCCTACTTGTTAGGAACTGGTGCTTTCGCTGGGGAGGCCTGAGTTCAATCCCTGGTCAGGGAACCATCCCACATGCTGTGCAGGGTGGCCAAAATGCAAAAAAATTAACATTAAAAATTTGGAAAAGAGAATCTTAATAGAGTATTTCCATCATGCAATTTCTAAGCTAACAGTAAAGTTTTTCATCCTAAGTTTAAATACTTTCAAAGGTTATAATTTGAAACACTTCTAACATAAAAGTTGAATTTCTTTCATGAATGTATGCAATCAAGTCTAAACACCGTGGCAACTGATAAGCCATAATTTCATTTTTAAAAACAATTTTTTAACTTGCAGAAATTTGATGTTTTTTTCATGAACTTAAATTTTTATTCCAGTTCCAAGAGTTGTAATTAATAATACTTTTATAAGACTTTATTGATTACCCTATCACATTTATCTGCAGTAAAAAATGTATCTAAATTAAAAAACTTTTATGTTCTGTGATCATAAAACTGTAAGCATTAAAACAAGCTGGTTGTATGAATTAGCGTTATTAGCAATTCACTACTAACTAAAACTATATTAATATATTATATTTATTATTAAACACAAAAGTTTAAATTAGAATGAAAATACACCTTAATAAGATGATAAATTTTTTCAATTAGTTCAAGCATCTGTAGATGAATATTAATGCTAAAATGAGACACAGGTTCTCATCAATTCTATTTCTATTGTATGTTTTTAAGCTATAAACTGTAGGAACTGAAAATGTTTTATGATAGTAATGTAATATAACTCTTTGAACTCCTTCCATGTTATATGCCAAAATTCATATGATGATCTACTATCAAAACATATTTTTAATCTTCTTTCACCTGACAACTTGATTAGGTGCTTCTGCATTTTTTTAAATAAGCAATGAATTGGAAAGCACCCTGACTTGCAAAGGGATTTGTTCTCATCATTAAAATCTAATTCACTTTCTCAATTTCTGGGAAGAAAGATCTTTGCTAATTTATCAAATGATTTATCAAATTTATCAAATTCTGGGAAGAAAGATCTTTGCTAATTTATCAAATGATTTATCAAATGATTGTTAATTATGTTGTAATACTTTCACCTAAACCCACCTTTTAAAATCCCATGTCTTCAGAAATGAAAGGAATAATAGATAGATATTAATTTCATTACACTTTTGCCAAAACAATGCTTTTTGATAAAATATTTTTATCACATTTCTTGCCTTAACCATATTATCATTACCTTAGAGTTGCAGATTTAGCCCATTAACAGAACTTGTCCATCACAAACATCATTGGCAGAGCCAGTCTTCACTGTCAAACCTATTAGTCAAATCAGATACATTCTCTGTAGAACAAAACTTTGAATTCATTTTTCAATTCAGATAGTTATGTTGAGGATTATTATAAAAAATGAATGAGCATTAAAAGTCTACATTGTGAAACTGACCACTGAAACCAATCATAATTAAAATGATATGAACCTAATATAATTAATTATTCCATGTTTAAATAAGTTATAAAAACAAAATTATCCTTACACTTTCTTCAGTCAAGTAAGAATGATGAAAGGCATGACATGTCTCTAGTAAAACTGAATGAGGCTATTGAATGCTGCTGACTGACTTTGGAGGATAAATAAGAACTTGTGAAAAAACGGGAAGCGCCACAAATAATAGAAGGGTTTTAGGCTTCTAATCAGTCTAGCAGCACACTAATATTTTTGATGATGTTATGAAAAACATATTAAACATTTTATAAGATAGGATATGATGAGAATTGACTTGACTATAATTGAAACAAGTATTTTATGCTATGGTTTGATACCACAGGTTTTGACAGTTTTATTAACTAATGCACATCAAGTCTGAAAGAGACCATATGAAAATTTTTTAATCCTTGAATTTTACTCATTTTTATTTTGTAAAAATTGAGTATTTTCAAAAGGCATCCTGATTACATTTAAAATAATCAGCAATGCAAACTTATACTGCTGTCGCTGTTCTAGGTACTTTCTTCCCAGGTAAGAAATATCCTAGGGATAAGTATGGAGACCAGTGGGGAAAAAGTGCTTAAAATCACATGAACAAGCCATTTTGGGTATTCAGTGTTTCCTATTGATTTTCTCTTTGCTTCCGCCTCTTAGGACTCTCCCTTAAGGGTGAGGCATTTTTTGACAAGAATCAGGAGGAGAAAGCATTAAATAAAAATTGTCATTATTTCCATCACTGCATTTTACCAATTATCTGAATTCTGAAATCCCGTGAATCCAAACACCTCATTTCTGTTTTCTAATCTATCACTTTGAATGTGTATAAGAAAGGAAAGCCCAAAGCATAATGGATTTATGATTAATCATTAAAGGAACCTTCCTCTTTGCCACATCTACGGTTTTTGTGTCATATTAAGGACAATGTCTTATATTAAGAATTGGTATGCGTGAGACCTATATCTTTTTTAAAATAATGTGGAGAGGACTATTATAAACATAGGCTCATTCTCAGCAGAACAATCTCAGGAAGGAGTCCAGTATGCATAGAGGATCTAGAAATGAGTTTCCTTAAAACTATCTATGAGCATAGACTCCTGGGAAAGACTTCACATGCCCTGAGGTACACATACCCTGGTTTGAGGACCATGCATTTTTCAGATCTATATGTAGCCTAACCTGACCCAGTCCGAGGTGTTTTAGCCTGGAACGCTCAGTCAATGGGGGAGGGTAACTCAAAAGTTGAGAAGGGCCTGGAGATGCAGAGGGAACTGCAGCAGCTCTGTCTGGGGACCAGTAACAAGAAGCCTCTGTTTCCAGTCTGGCCTTCACAACTATCAAACAAAGATCTTAGAAGGTCCTTTGACCATTTGTGGGTGTAAATACGCACATCAGCATCTCTGAAATTAGAAGATTCCTGTTGCAAACTCACGTGCCAACAGAGTGAGGCAGGGGAGGTAAATGAACAAAGCAGACAGGGTACGAGAAGATAAGCAGGATGAGGACTGGATGTGTGAGGGGCCATGCCTCATCAGAGATGGAGGCTGCTACTCAGCTCTCATTTTTCAAGGGGAGCCCCAAACCTGAATTTTCATGTGAAATCTTCCAATTTGTAAATGGTGGAAATTAAATCAACAATTTTATAAAACACATTTTGCAGGCAAAACAAGTCTGCAGGTTATATCTAGTCCATGGTTTTTGATTAGCAATCTCTGCCCAAAGTCCACAGGGTAATATTTTTACCTCTAGAGAGAGAACAAAGCACAGTCTTTAATCAGGTTGGGCCTCCTGCTCTGACTCTGGCTAGTGCTCCAGTTTCTTAGCTCCACTTCAGCAGTTTATTCAGTTCGGTTCAGACACTCAGTCATGTCTGACTCTTTGGGACCCCATGGACTGCAGCACCCCAGGCTTCCCTGTCCATCACCAACTCCTGGAGCTTACTGAAATTCATGTCCATCGAGTCAGTGATGCCATCCAGCCATCTCATCCTCTGTCATCCCCTACTTCTCCTGTCTTCAATCTTTCCCAGCATGAGGGTCTCTTTCAATGAGTCAGTTCTTCGCATCAGGTGGCCAAAGTATTGGAGTTTCAGTTTCAGCATCAGTCCTTCCAATGAATATTCAGGACTGATTTCTTTTAGGATGGACTGGTTGGATCTCCTTGCAGTCCAAGGGACTCTCAAGAGTCTTCTCCAACACCACAGTTCAAAAACATCAATTCTTCAGTGCTCAGCTTTCTTTATAGTCCAACTCTCACATCCATACATGATGTGGAAACCATATGGAAAAACCATAGCTTTATTAACCCTGAACAAGTTGTAGCTGATTTTCACAACATGGATCCTACAAATTTACATTGAAATGCATGGTCAATTATCTAGTGTTTCAAGCTTCATAGGGAACGAGGGAGTTGTCATCATCAAACCCAAGCCATTGAGTTGGATGGAACTTTAAACATCATTTATTCTAGCATCCCTGTTTTGATAGCTTCCAATAACAGTTTCTAAATATTCTTTTGAAAGTCAATAGCACTTAGGTTAAGAAACAGTATTATAGTTCCTGGATGCTCTCCTCTTCTGCCTTCAGTCTCTGGAGCTCCAAGGATTGCAAAACTTCTTCAATCAAAGAAATAACTATGAGTCTTCAGCCCCCGGCCTACGATTACCCTGAGGCTTTAACTTCAGATGGTGTGCTGGTTTTCAAACGTGTCCACAAATTTTTTGATACTCCTCCCTTCAGGAGATAGAGCTTAATTCCCTCTCCATGACTGTGAGCTATACTTAGTGACTCGCTTCTAATGAATAGAGTATGATGGATGATGGTGACTTCTGACAACAGGTCACAGGCATTATGGCTTGCTCCCAGCTCTCTCTTAAATTACTCACTGTGGGGAAAGCCAGAGGTCATGAGCACACTTGAGTGGCCCTGTGGAGAAGCCCTTGCGTGGGAGAACTGAATTCTCCTGCCAACAACCATGTGAGCGAGTGACACTGGGAGCTGACTTTCCAGCCCTGGTTAAGCCTTCAGATAATTGCAGCCTGCTGACCTCTTGACTCCAAACCCAGAAGAAATGCTGTGCCATAGCCACTAGCTCAGCTGCTCCTGACCCCTGACCAACGGAATTCAGGAGACAACAAACTTCTGTTGTTCCAAGGTGTCAAGTGCAGTTGTTAAGTTAGGTGGCAAAAGATTAATATACAGGGGCATCAAGCAACCCAGACTACCATCCCCCTGGCCTGGCCTCATCATGTTTTCTGAGTTTAACAAGAGCAAGAAGGCAAGATGTAACCCCTCACAGCTGTGATAACACATACACGTGATGGGAGCCTCCTGAGTGAGGAAAATGGTAACATTATAAGATGAAAGGTAATTGTATTTGAAGAGCACTTCTCTTACATTTAGAAGTACCAACCTCGGGTGGGATTACCAAAACAGTGTCAGATCAGATCAGTCGCTCAGTCGTGTCCGACTCTTTACGACCCCATGAATCGCAGCACGCCAGGCCTCCCTGTCCATCACCAACTCCCGGAGTTCACTCAGACTCATGTCCATCAAGTCAGTGATGCCATCCAGCCATCTCATCCTCTGTCGTTCCCTTCTCCTCCTGCCCCCAATCCCTCCCAGCATCAGAGTCTTTTCCAATGAGTCAACTCTTCGCATGAGGTGGCCAAAGGACTGGCGTTTCAGCTTTAGCATCATTCCTTCCAAAGAAATACCAGGGCTGATCTCCTTCAGAATGGACTGGTTGGATCAAAACAGTGTAGCCCTATTTAAAATTTTTCTTCCAAGTTGAGCAAATTCTGATTATCTGGTAGGCAGTTGAGATTTTTTCTGGTAGGCAATTCTGCCCTAAAGCTCCTTTCTCTTAATAAGATTAAACATTAAGATAAAATAAGAATCTTAACCAAAATCTGAGATATGCATTAATTTCAAAAGCAACTCCCAATTTAAAAGTCCCCCCTGACACAAACAGAGGTATCAAGAACCAAGATTCCCCAGATAGCATCTGATCCCCTTTCTCCAAAGCCTGAACTCCCAGCTTGGGGCAGTGCTACTTTGGCTCCTCTCCTATCTCTCTCTGGCTCTTAGAGGTCTGCTCCTTAGCCCCTGTTCTGGTGAAACAGAACAAATAGCTAAACCCTACCAGTCAATTTAACAACTTGTATTAATATGTAAACCCAAATGAAGTTTCACAGATAATAGATGAGGAGAGACCAGCTGGCATTTCTCATACACAGGGAGAGAATAAATTCCCTGAATCGTTGGGTTTCAGCATTCCAGGACACGTCCAGAAGGTTCTGGTGATGCTTATCTAGATCTAGATAAGATCTAGGTAACAGGTAGCTGGGTACATGTGAATTCACGACTTAAAATTCTATCTCAAAATTCTACCCACTTACAAGACTTTTTTTATACATTTATACATTTTTGTGTGTATGTGCAAATATTCCATGAAGAAGCAAGTATCTTTTGGTACAGGTAAAAAACACCACAGAGTAAGTCTTTATGGCAAGGGCAAAAAAGAATGTTTTGAGGTGTGAGGGAGTGCATGGAAAGAGAAAAACAAAAGTACAGAAATAAAACGGGCTTGGTTTAATTCTCCTTTGTAGCCATAGGCAGCTCTACAAATACCATCCCAATGAGCCCTTGCCTAGGCCCTTATCTCATAAAACCCTCAGAAGGGAAAATGCTGAAAGGCAGAGCTGATTCTATCTCTATTGATATTTGCCCTTGGATCTACTTTTGGGTCTCTGAGAGCATATGAATTAACACGAGACAGTGTAAGTATTCAAAAGTAGGCCTTTCCAATGATGAGCCAAGCCAGTTACCATACAGCTTGCATATTTATTGAACAAATACTACTAAAATAGCTAAAATACATTGGGTACTTGTCGTGAGTGCATCAGTAAAGATCACATTGTTACAAAAGCCTGCATATTCAGCAGTACACAACTGCAACTCTACATAAATGCCACAGATGCAGAATACTGTTTTCTTGCTCTATTTACACAGCGGATATACCTACTCTAACAAAGGAGGTGGGGGGAAATGCACAGGAAACTCAGGCCAATGGGGAGCGAGAAAAGAACGAAGAAGTGCAGCGCATGCGTCAGTCGATGTGTAACAGTCAGAAGCGGAACAGTTCAGAACAAAGCCTGCCCTGTCAAAGGAAGAGCTAAAAGACAGTTATATAAAAATCAAGGTGGGCTTTCAGACTGGCTAACACAACAACATTCCATGAGTAGATGGTATTGTCTGATTGTATTTTTGTTTATCCATTTCATTGGGAGCAAGGACAAAAATGTAAAATCTACACCTTGCTTATCAGGACTGTTGAAAGAGTGCTCTGCCTTTTAAAAAAAATTTGGGGGGGGGGTAAAGACAGTTTCTTCAACCTAATTTTTGGGAAAGGTGTAACTTTCATGTTCCTACTGAGATGCTAATTTTTTCCCCCCAGAGGGCATTTATAAAAAGAAAAAAAATAAAAGTTTGCCCCTTTCCCCCTGAATATTTTTTCAAATGAAAGAACCAAAAGAGACACCTAAAAACGCCTGTCAAATTATTGCTTTTCGTTCACTAAGTTAGGCAGGCGAGGCTACTGAAAGGAAGAGATTTGGTAAGGAAATTACAGTTTTGTGATTGCTCCCGCTACAGTGACTGCGTGTCCAGGAGTGCCAGCCCGTGGGACGGGAGTCTCCTGCTCTGCGGTGGCACTCGCTCAACCTACAATGCTGAAGAAGAAAGCCACACTGAAGACACAAGGAGAACAAGTCAATCCAGTCTAGAGAACGACATTCAGGGAAACAGAGTACCAACACCTTCTTAGAACATGAAAATAAAAAATAACTCCATCAGAGCTACCTCGCCAAGGAGCATGTTGAAAGTCCAAAATAGCACCATTCATCAGTGTCTCAGGTCCTGTGGCAGCATCTCGGTCACTTACCACAAGGAAACAATGAGTTTCAAACTACTTCTATACATCAAAAGAGTACATGGATAAAATATAGAGATATACAGACAATTGATGAACATAAACTACTAAGCTTGTTACATCTAAATGAAAAAAAAAAAAAAAAAAAGGGGACTCTCAGCCTCTGCAAGAAGCAGTCAGGAGCTGTGTGAGTGAAAAGGCAGAAGTGGACCGGTTGTGTGAGAGCAGAGGGGGTTTGAGTTGTGGAAGACATCGTCGTAGCAAACCAGGCCTGAAGGCCCACCTGTAAGGGTTGTAAACGTGGATTCACAGTGTGAAATTCTGAGCGTTTTCACTTGAGTCAGAATGATTAAAAACTGGTTTGATGATACCTATTTGTCCACTGTACATCTCTAAAGCAAGGCTCAGAGTCCCATAGTTTCTTCTTATACTTGATGATTTACACAGAAAAAAATCCCATATATGATACCATGACCTCATCAATACCCATACACCATATGGAATACAAATGGAGGTGATTAAAAAGAGTGGAGGTAACTGGTTCCTGGGGAGTGGAGTTCATTGCTGCCAAGTGGAGTCAGGGAGGCAGCCCCGATCCCGCCATCCTTCTTGCGGTTCACTTCCTTGGGGACAGGAAGTCTTCCCTGAAGAGCACACAGACAGACACACACAGAAAGAATCACACTGAGTCATGCTTTGAAAACCATTTGAACATTTTTGCTTCTTCCTCCCAACTTTTATCCTTGAACTCCCAACATTTTGCAGAGTTTACATATTAAACACAGTTCACCTGAATGTAAATATTAGGTCTGTGAGGGCATGAAGTAATTAAACACTAGCTGCCTTGGCTGCAGTAGAATCAAGGGCTTCTCTAAGGGCTGAGCCCAGCCATGTGGGAGGCAGCATTCCCCACAGTCAGGTTTCTAAAGACAGTTTCTGGGATCAAATATGGCCTGACAGAAGGCTGGGTGAAAGGAGTTCCTAGACTGTTAACGCTTTGGGTTTTTTTTTTTAAGAGTTGAATGGCTGTGGTGGAAAGGGATAATTGTTTTATAATACATAGTAAAAATATTTAAAGCATATCACAACTGTGACAAATATAATTTATCAACACTTTATCCTAGAAGCAAGTGGCCCAGGCCCTACAGGCCTTACAGTGAGGACCAAAAGTGGGCACTAAAGACAGGGGAGTGTTTGGGGGGTAAATCACGTGGGCCGGGGCTGGGGAGGCAGCAGCTGCAGAAGAGGCGACGAGAGGGAAACCAGGCCCAGAGAGCGGGAGACTCAGCTAGTTGGGACTGACTGCAGTCTTCCAGTCTATCCTCACAACCCTGATGAGTGAGGATTTGTGTATCTGACTAGGAGAATCCAAATACACTGTGACTGAGGACCCACTGAGCGCCCATAGGGAGGAGATCCCCACCACAGCCAAACAGCAGGAGGACAGGACAAGGAGGCCCATCTGCCCAAGCGATGCCACAAAATAAAGGTCTTATCAAAACCAGATGTTATGCCCCACTCAGGAATGAAAACAGTGAACATATGACAAGAGTCTCTTTTAGCCTAACCATTAAGTACAGGAATTTTCTAGGGGAAAAAAAAATCCATTATGGTTTTAAAAGATCTGTTGGGATTTGTTGTTGTTGTTCTCTTTTTCTTAAGGCCACATGTTCTAAAACGATAGTTATAATAAGCCAATTTGACTGGACATAGGTACTTGGGTTAAAGTGATAATCATGCTTTGTAATCTACAAATTACCATATTTTAATCTTTTTAAGAAACTCAACATTCAAAAAACTAAGACCATGGCATTCGGTCCCATCCCTTCATGGCAAATAGATGGGGAAACAATAGAAACAGTGACAGAATTTATTTTCTTGGGCTCCAAAATCACTGCAGATGGTGACTGCAGCCATGACATTAAAAGACACTTGCTCTTTGGAAGAAAAGCTATGACCAATCTAGACAGCATATTAAAAAGCAGAGACATTACTTTGCCAACAAAAGTCCATCTAATCAAAGCTATGGTTTTTTCAGTAGTCATGTATGGATGTGAGAGTTGGACCATAAAGAAAGCTGAGCGCCAAAGAATTGATGCCTTTGAACTGTGGTGTTGGAAAAGACTCTTGAGAGTCCTTTGGACTGCAAGGAGATCAAACCAGTCAATCCTAAAGGATATCAGTACTGAATATTCATTGGAAGGACTGATTCTGAAGCTGAAGCTCCAATACTTTGGCCACCTGATGTGAAGAACTGACTCATTGGAAAAGACCCTGATGCTGAGAAAGACTGAAGGCAAGAGAAGAAGGCGACGACAGAGGATGAGACGGTTGGATGGTATCACCAACTCAATGAGTCTGAGAAAGCTCCAGGAGTTGGTGATGAACAGGGAAGCCTGGCAAGGTACAGTGCCTGCGGTTGCAAAGAGTTGGACATGACTGAGCGACTGAAATGAACTGAAGAATTCAGAAATCAGAGACATCCAAACAACTTGAAACCAAATTGTTCAGTTCACTCAGCAACCCCAGAGTGAACTAAATGTAACAGAGAATTCAGCTTTAAGAAGTTTTATTTACCATACAGAGTTCTCATATTAAACATCTGTTTTATCTAAATTTTTTAAAAAAAATCTCAGACTTTTAGAGCATGTAACATTTTCAGAATGTATATAAAATCCCCTCAGTATGTACTTTAATGCTCCAGTCTTAGTCTGTGATTTAGAGGTTGTTTTGGTATCATTAAATGCCAAAACGGCCAAACCAGAAAATTAAAATTTTATTCATCATTTACATGCCCTAAGGGATCCAGAAAAATATCCAAAAGCATTATATCGAACAATTCCTTTCTTTTGTGAAAATAATTTCAATTTTGAAATTTGGCATGCAATCCCAGTATTTAAAAAAGAAATCCATTGAAACCCGATGTTTTTAAAATAATGTTTGTTTCTCTTCTTGTATCAACCAGTTAGCGTCACGGTTCAGGGTATGACAAACAAGTTTTAGGCAGATGAAGAATTCAATGCTAACTGTCATAGGCTTAGAAAAGGAAATCATAAGTTCATAACACACTTCACTTACCATCATGGCTGGCCTTAAATCTGCCTACTTCAGACCTACTCCTAAGTGAATGTACAGAACATCAGTTAGTCTTTATATGTGTCAGTCTCACTACCCTCATATGTCCATGAAAAAAAAAAATGTATGGGAGATGGGTGGGAGCTGGGTGGGATATGGGTAATTCAGAAAGAAGTTCTTCCAGGAAAACAAAATTCGAAGGAGATTATTTCAGATTTGAATTTACCATTTTTACTATTTTTTTTCTCTCTTTCAAGACCCCCAAATATTCAGATGTGTCCTTCCTTCACTATTCACATTCTGCATGCCTACTTTGGACTGAACAGTCTATTAGATTTTAAGGCAAGAAAGACAAAAGCAGTCCCTCCAGCCTGCCCCACAATTAACATGCTATATGGGAGCCACCCAAGTAACTGGAGGACAGCAGAGCGGTGGTGACAAGCCTTGCAGGGAGTTCTGATATCAGACACCCTGGGAGCTTCTGGGAGCTAATGTTCTGTGCGCCCTTCCTTGGGAGGCTGGGATTCACTAGATTTCAATCCCTACCTCCTATTCATTAAAAAAAGAGAGAGAAAGAAAGAAAAAAAGATATCTTTGCCCCCATTGAAGGAATTTTAAGCTTCTGCAACAAGAGAAGGAGGTATTTCAAAGAGGAGACAGGAAGATGTCTTATTTCCACAGGTTAGACCTTGGAAGAATTTTATGCAAAAATTGTCCTATTTTCCTCCATCATCCTCATATAATGGTCCCTATAGGACTGAGGAACTTGAATAAACCAAAAGGCTGGAGGAGGAGATACAGATACGTGTCTGGGGGCCCCCGAGACTGTGCTCCTGGGTGGCTCTCCCTGCCGACGACTGTTAGTACATGAGGCCCCCAGTTACTCAAGAATGTGTTTTGGGCCAAGTAAGCCAGGATTGTTTTTCTTATGATTATGCAAAGATGTACTTTTCCAGAAGGCAACAGCTAGAAAAAGGACAAATATATTATGCTTAAAATACTATTCATATATTTAGAGAGGAAAGAACTCAAAATAACAGAAGACCTGAATTCCAGGATCCACCAGCCCCCTGGAGCATACCTCAATGCAGACAAGGCCTAAGACTCAGATGGCCTTTCAAGAGGAAAAGGAGGCATGTTGACCTCACTGAGGAATTTGTCCAGTCTTGCTTGTCTGGTTGATGCTACCAGTATCAAAGACAAGAACTCTGGACTCCTGAATGGGGCAGGAACTAATGAAGAAGCTATACTCCTCCTCTTCCCTTCCATGATCACATCTTAACCTCAGCTACTCAGGGGAATTATGCCCTGAGGTGGCCCAGCAAAGAATGTTTAGACCACTGCAACCCTGGTGGTGCAGTGCTTGGGTGTGAGTGTGTTTTAAATAAAGCTGTATTTTTGCTCACTTCCACTCCAATCAGAAAAAGTCTAGCTCAGGCAGGGACCAAATCATTTAGTTCACGTGCTTTCTTGCCAATGATTTCGACCTTGACCTTCAGAAATTCTCTGAAAGATTAAAAGTGATTTAGGACTGTTTTCTTTCAGTGCAAACTGCCAGTCAACATAATCTCTTTAACTAATGTCTGCCTGTCAGTAAAAGGTGGGGAATTGCTGAAACCACTAAGGACAAGTAAGACAGTTTACCAGAGTTGAAATGACAGTAATAGTTGGGGAGTCCTCTCCATTGGTCAATTACACTTAAGAAATTTTTAAATGGAAATTGTATTTTCAATGGTCTCTATTTTTTTAATTGCAGAATCAACAGGTCAGTGGTAAAAAATACAATCCTCCTTGCTTAAGGTCAAATTCAAATTTACCCTAACAAGCAAAGTTCAAAGGTATCTACAGTAAAAACTGGTAAATGTTTTTGCTGTTGTTGTTTTGAAATGCTGCTGAAATCTAAAATGTAAATTTTACAAATTTTCTTATGGCAGAGAACTGTCACTCTGAAAATGTCTGAGCAATGAAAGCATGTTTATAGAAAATATTTTTGGGCCTAAAACTTAGAAGAAAAAATATAGGAGCTTTTTTTTTTTTTTTTTTAGCAGCTTTTTAATATCTTTCTGTTTTGTTTCATGGGTAATTTTATCAGATAGTCAGGTGTTATTACCAAAAAAATTATCATCATCTATATACTTTTAAGAGAACTTTTAGTTAGATATATTCATATTTGGCTTTATCTACATCGGAATGGAACAAACAAATTAAAAAACCTGTAAAATGTATATATGACAAATGGGTTCCACTGTTCTTAAATGAAAATTTGCTTTGGACTTCGGGCATCAAGAAAGAAAGATAATATGAACTGTAAGAATCACGGGATATCAGGATATTCTTTTTCTTTTTTGTACTACATGTTATTTCCAAGATGATAACAGGTTATGGATTATGGTATCAGGTTAATGGATTATTATAGTAGACAGTAATGAGTATTAAAATGAGGAATAGGTGTTGTTGTTTGTTTCTATATTTAAAAAACAAACAAACAAACACCATAACAAAATGTCAGCTGGAGATCTTACCTTAGGAAGCCTTCCCTCCATTTCCTTGTCTGGAAATGGTTCTTGACAGACCCAGACAGAAAGCTCTGGGTAATAAACCTAGAGAGACATAAAAGCATACATATTCAGATTAAAAAGAGGAGCCACTCTGAAACCTCTTGGGATCAGCTTAATGAGCTCAATTGTCCTCAATGGTCACTTATTTTCAAATTGTAACTTAGAAAGCTGGGGAAGCCCATTCTCTCTTTCAGTCAGTGTACATATTCTACACTCAGGAGAGTTTTAGCTCAGTGTCTTCCAAGACTAAGTTCAAGACAGCAGAGATATCAATCAGTGTTATCTTTAGCACGCAAAGCGGTAGCGTCATGGCCTGACTGGCTAAGCAAACTAAGGCACTGGGGAGGCCCAATTTTCAAAGCAACCTGTGATTAGTATCCTTGCAGAACTCCATGTTTATGAGATAAATGTGTCATGTACTCGCCCAACACTGTTAAGGGTTATCCTGATTCATTTGTTAGAAGGCTCAATGATGCATAAAGCATAGGGAGGAGAGGAAGCAGCAGCCTGCCTCCTCCCCAGAGTCACAGGTCTGCCCAGCTGCTTGAAAGTATCAAGGGTCTGAGACAGGGACAGGGTGAGGGACGGCGTCATCATCATGAATGATTCAGAGAATAGACGATGAATGGGGTGGTGGTGCAGGGGTGGACGAGATGGAACGATTGAGTCCAACTGAGTAACTCTTCTTTCAATACTGAAAAGGGTTATTATCATAAGAAGGCTGCTGGCCAGCTGTTCTCTATCTCTGGTAAAAACAGGAGGAGGGGGATAAGGAAGGACTTTTACAAGTACAGATTTAGGTCAGCTGTAAGGAAGAACTTGGCGTAAGAATTGTTAAATTACTGAAAGAATTTAGAGAGGAAAACTGTGAAATCTTCCTTAAGAAATTTAGAAACTGAATCCAATCACCATCTGCCAGGCCCAATTTACATTTGATACAGCCCTTCTTGAAGGGAGGGAGAAAATTAGATGAGATCCCCTGCAGATCTGATTCTATAAATGCTGTAAATAAGCTTTACATTTAATAAATAACATTAAGAATCTCACTTCATTAATCAGTTATCAAATACTTATGCATCTTTTTTTGGTTTGTTTTTGAAAGCATTAGATGTGGTAGCCTAATCATTGGGCTCACTGCAACGATATCAATGTCCCAATGTCAGTCCATCTGGTCTGAGGCATGAAATGTGAATGGCTGTGCAGGTTCTGTGGGACAGTCTAACAGAAACTATCTTTGCTCAACTCCAGTAGCATTTACGGCACATGCCACTGAACAAAGCAATTTTGTGTACATTACCTAATTTATCCTGATTTTAAGTTGTGAATAGGTCTTATCATTACAGAGAAAAGGAAACTGCAACTCAGAACGGTCACACAGTGTACAGGATAAGGCTCAAACTCAAGCCAGATTCCCAGTTCTAAAGCGGGATTTCAGTTATTGGATGCCCTCAAATTATTCCAGAATGCAAACTGCCTACAACCTCTCTTTCAAAATTATACCAGCCCACAGCCACCATACACATTTAGGTCTTAAATATTGGAAAGCTCCTCCTGCAAGAACTGGGCTTGTTTGCTGACTTTGGACTGGGCCTGCTTTCTGGGCCATGTGGTTCCGCCAATCTCAAACTCCTTCCTCTTGCTCAGCTTCTTCTAGTAAAATTCCACCATCTGCCTCATTTGGGACAAACAGCCACCACGACATTCTCTTTAACCAGGAATGGGTGAAGAAAACAAAACCGCAATCTTCGATACACACGCTTTGCTTTGAGTCTTAAAAGAAAGTCACAGTACACAAAATCCCACTCTAGGAAATTTTAGGAGATCTCAGATTGGGATCCACTGTAAGTTCACTTAATATAAACAGATAAAAGATGATGACATCTCTATATTACTGCTTTTAAAGGCATGCTTTAAGTATAATTAAAAACATGATTGGTATTAGCAAGAAAAAGTATTTCACTGTAAACCAAAAATATTGATAGAAATATATATATAAGCTCAGTAGGCATATGGATGCAATGAAAAGCAAAATCAATTAAATGTTATATATGTGTTCTTCTGCTTTTCTGTGATATACTATTTTAACAAAATGACACTACATTAGCATTTAACTTCTAGGTCCAAAGCATCAATACTAAAGCAACCCAGGCTGGACCTGTAGGGAAAAATAGCTTGCCTCTCAGAAATTCTTATACTTAGTCACAATACTTATTATAATTTTTTCTAAGAACTTTCTTTTTTAAAAGCAAAACAGCCAATGATATTTGCCAATGAACTCAGGAACATGAGTATCTGTTAGCAACTCATGAGTAAGCAAACTTCCTTCCATACCTCAAATTTGCTCTTGTGCAACATATCAATTTAGCTATAAAGTGACCAAAGGCATTTCTAATTAGGCTTTTTTTTTAGTGCGTGAATCATAAAGTAATCATCGTAGGTGTTAGGAAAGACAAATGTAATTTTGGCTTTGTGATAAATTCATATAGTCTTCTTCAGAGTCAGAATTTTAACCCCAAAATGGCAGAGACAGAAGAATCTCATTTACATTATTAACACCTGCCTGGCTGGTCTCTAAAGAACTCAGCAAATTCCTGGACACAGAAACCTAAAGGGGAATAAACGTTTATTTTTTGGTTTTGGGAAAGGGTGGTAGATTATTGGAAATCCATGCTACCTACATAACAGCTTCATTCTTTCCTATACCTGTGGTATTTTGAAGACTTTAATATGAATGACTTTTTTGAGCATTCTTTGGCATTTCCTTTCTGGGATTGCAATGAAACCTGACCTTATCCAGTCCTGTGGCCACTGCTGAGTTTTCCAAATTTGCTGACATATTGAGTGCAGCACTTTCACAGCATCATCTTTCAGGATTTGAAATAGCTCAACTGGTATTCCATCACCTCAACTAGCTTTGTTCATAGTGATGCTTCCTAAGGCCCACTTGACTTCACATTCCAGGATGTCTGGCTCTAGGTGAGTGATCATACCATCGTGATTATCTGGGTCGAGATCTTTTTTGTATAGTTCTTCTGTTTATTCTTGCCACCTCTTCGTAATATCTTCTGCTTCTGTCAGCTCCATACAATTTTTGTTCATTATTGAGCCCATCTTTGCATGAAATGTTCCCTTGGTATCTCTAATTTTCTTAGAGATCTCTAGTCTTTCCCATTCTTTTATTTCGCTTTATTTATTTGCATTAATCACTGAGGAAGGCTTTCTTATCTCTTCTTGCTATTCTATGGACCTCTGCATTCAAATGCATATATCTTTCCTTTTCTCCTTTGCTCTTCGCTTCTCTTCTTTTCACAGCTATTTATAAGGCCTCCTCAGACAGCCATTTTGCTTTTTTGCATTTCTTTTTCTTGGGGATGGTCTTGATCCCTGTCTCATGTACAATGTCACGAACCTCCGTCCATAGTTCATCAGGCACTCTGTCTATCAGATCTAGCCCCTTAAATCTATTTCCCACTTCCATTGTATAATTATAAGGGATTTGATTTAGGTCATACCTGAATGGTTTAATGGTTTTCCCCACTTTCTTCAACTTAAGTCTGAATTTGGCAATAAGGAGTTTATGATCTGAGCCACAGTCCACTCCTGGTCTTATTTTTGCTGACTATATAGAGCTTCTCCATCTTTGGCTACAAAGAATATAATCAATCTGATTTCGGTGTTGACCATCTGGTGATGTCCATGTGTAGAGTCTTCTCTTGTGTTGTTGGAAGAGGGTGTTTGCTATGACCAGTGCATTCTCTTGGCAGAACTCTTATTAGCCTTTGCCCTGCTTCATTCTGTACTCCAAAGCCAAATTTGCCTGTTACTCCAGGTGTTTCTAGACTTCTACTTTTGCATTTCAGTCCCCTATAATGAAAAGGACATCTTTGGGGGGTGTTAGTTCTAGAAGGTCTTGTAGGTCTTCATAGAACCATTCAACTTCAGTTTCTTCAGCATTACTGGTCGGGGCATAGACTTAGATTACTGTGATATTCAATGGTTTGCCTTGGAAACAAACAGAGATCATTCTGTCATTTTTGAGATTGTATCTAAGTACTGCATTTCGAACTCTTTTGTTGACTATGATGGCTACTGCATTTCTTCTAAAGGATTTCTGCCCACAGTAGTAGATATAATGGTCATCTGAATTAAATTCACCCATTACAGTCCATTTTAGTTCACTGATTCCTAGAATGTCGACATTCACTCTTGCCATCTCCTGTTTGACCACTTCCAATTTGCCTTGATTCATGGACCTAACATTCAGGTTCCTATGCAATATTGCTCTTTACAGCATTGGACCTTGCCTCTATCACCAATAATTCCAATTATTCCAATATTCTATCGCCAATATCATTCCAATCCCAAAGAACGGAAATGCCAAAGAATGCTCAAACTATCGCACAATTGTACTCATCTCACATGCTAGTAAGGTAATGCTCAAAATTCTCCAAACCAGGCTTCAGAAATATGTGAACTGTGAACTTCCAGATGTTCAAGCTGGTTTTAGAAAAGGCAGAGGAACCAGAGATCAAATTGCCAACATCCGGTGGATCATCAAAAAAGCAAGAGTTCCAGAAAAACATCTATTTCTGCTTTATTGACTATGCCAAAGCCTTTGACTGTGTGGATCACAATAAACCATGGAAAACTCTTCAAGAGATGGGAATACCAGACCACCTGACCTGCCTCTTGAGAAACCTGTATGCAGGTCAGGAAGCAACAGTTAGAACTGGACATGGAACAACAGACTGGTTCCAAATCAGAAAAGGAGTATGTCAAGGCTGTATATTGTCACCCTACTTATTTAACTTATATGCAGAGTACATCATAAGAAATGCTGGACTGGATGAAGCACAAGCTGGAATCATTGCCAGGAGAAATATCAATAACCTCAGATATGCAGATGACACCACCCTTATGGCAGAAAGTGAAGAAGAAAGAGCCTCTTGATGAAAGTGAAAGAGGAGAGTGAAAAAGTTGGCTTAAAGCTCAACATTCAGAAAACGAAGATCATGGCATCTGGTCCCATCACTTCATGGCAAATAGATGGGGAAACAGTGGAAACAGTGACAGAGTTTATTGGGGGGGGGGGGGCTCCAAAATCACTGCAGATGGTGACTGTAGCCGTGAAATTAAAAGACGCTTACTTCTTGGAAGGAAAGTTATGACCAACCTAGACAGCATATTAAAAAGCAGAGACATTACTTTGTCAACAAAGGTCCGTCTAGTCAAGGCTATGGTTTTTCCAATAGTTATGTATGGATGTGAGAGTTGGACTATAAAGAAAGCTGAGCACTGAAGAACTGATGCTTTTGAGTTGTGTTGGAGAAGACTCTCGAGAGTCCCTTGAACTACAAGGAGATCCAACCAGTCCATTCTAAAGGAGATCAGTCCTGGATGTTCATTGGAAGGACTGATGCTGAAGCTGAAACTCCAATACTTTGGCCACCTAATGCAAAGAGCTGACTCTTTTGAAAAGACCCTGATGCTGGGAAAGATTGAGGGCAGGAGGAGAAGGGGACGACAGAGGATGAGATGGTTGGATGGCATCACTGACTCAATGGACATTTGGGAAAACTCTGGAAGTTGGTGATGTATGGGGAGGCCTGGGGTGCTGCAGTCCATGGGGTCGCAAAGAGTCGGACACGACTAAGGACTCAACTGAACTGAGCTGAATATGAATGACTTAAGGGAAAAAATATCAATGATAATCATTATCTTTACTATCAAATAACTCAGAATACCTCTGTCCATGCCGGCATTCACCAAGAGTTTTTGAAATACTTGCAGTGTGCTGGACAGTTAGACTCTGGATACCACCAGAAGAGAGACAGAGCTCCTGTCACCTAGGGGCTCAAATCAAGTGGCAGGGGAGGGAGACAGTGGGGTGACAGATCCTCTAAAAGATCATTTTAAAGATCACTTAAAGATCTAAAAGATCATTTAAATGTGGTATGGGCTGAGTTGTGCTCCCCCTAATGCCCATATGTGAAATCCTTACCCCAATCCTGTGTATAGAGATAGGGTATATAAAGAGGTAATTAAGTTAAACTAAGGTCATATGGGTGGACCCTAATCCATATGACTGGTTAGTTATAAGCAGAGGAAATTGTACACACATGCGCACACAGAAGACACACGAGGACACTGGGAGATAGGTGGCCATCTACAAGCCAAGGAGAGAGGACTCAGGAGAAACCAAGGCGGACTGCAGACTTCAAGATTCAAGAACTGTGGAAGATAAACTTCTGTTGTTTAAGCCATCTAGTCTCTGGTACTCTGTTTTGACAGCCCTAGGAAATGAGTCAGTTCAGTTCAGTCGCTCAGTGGTGTCCGACTCTTTGTGACCCCATGGACTGCAGCACGCCAGGCCTCCCTGTCCATCACCAACTCCCGGAGATTGCTCAAACTCAAGTCCATCAAGTCGGCGATGCCATCCAACCATCTCATCCTCTGCCGTCCCCTTCTCCTTCTGCCTTCAATCTTTCCCAGCAGAAAGACTGACTCTCTTCCAGTGAGTCAGTTCTTTGCATTAGGTGGCCAAAGTATTGGAGCTTCAGCTTCAGCATCAGTCCTTCCAATGAATATTCCAGGCTGATTTCCTTTAGGACTGACTGGCCTGATCTCCTTACAGTGCAAGGGACTTTCAAGAGTCTTCTCCAACACCACAGTTCAACAGCATCAATTCTTCAGCACTCAGCTCTCTTAATGGTCCAACTCTCACATCCATACTCAACTACTGGAAAAACCACAGCTTTGACTAGAAATGAATAGTGTGCTTTAGGTGCAATTTTTTTTTAAGTATAGGTTATGTCAAATGTAATAGTTCTCAGAATATCTATCAATAGATTTAAAAAACAAACAAAACCAACAATTAGCAAGACATCCAGTAGTGCTGTCAACAGAGGAAATGAGGGTGGCAGGGAGCAGATCTGCAAGGGTATGTAAAGGCTGCCAGATGCAAGCCAAGGAAGATAGAAGGTTGAGGGGCTTTCAAGTGCTGATAACAAGTAGGTCAGAAAAAAGGATAAGCTGATCTATCTTTTTGGAGGTCACCTGTTCTTGCTGGACGCCAAAGCTGCTCGTTCTTCTTGGCATATGTCAAATGATGCTCTGTAAGTGGACACATGGCTTAAATTGTTTCCCATATATTCAGTTTTCTGGATTCAAGTTTGTGTTCTTCATAAACACTTATTAAACCAACTTCCTTTTTTAAGCTTCACCAAATTCTCTCTTGGTGGTGGTGGTGTGAGCATCTCAGAAATGCAAGCACATGGGGATATCTTGTAAGAAATAAACCAAAGTTTAGGGCTTCCCTGGTGGCTCAGTGGTAAAGAATCCACCTGCCAATGCAGGAGATGTGGGTTCAATTCCTGGGTCAGGAAGATCCCCTGGAGAAGGAAATGGAAACCCACTCCAGGATTCTTGTCTCAGAAATCCCATGGACAGAGGAGCTTGGTGAGCTACAGTCCATGGGGTAGAAAAGAGTTAGAGACAACTTAGCAACTAAAGAATAACAACATAGTCCATATTCAGAATCAATCTAATTGGCATGATTCCTATCACTTCTACCATACTGCATGAAAATTTTGAATTACATCTATTTATTACCTGTTTCTAAATCCATATTTCCCTTTACTCACTTACCATCTTTATCAGTATTTCTTTGGGGAGACTGTTAGATGAGAACAATCTTCAAAGGCAGGACCATGGCTTTATTTGGAGCCTAAATGTATATATATATATATGTTGCTTACTTTACCAGTGAACGTACATTCTCAGAAAACTGATGAAGATGCTGCATGGCTTGGTTGTTAACAACCATAATTATAACATTATTTTCTAGCCTTTGTGGGGTTCCGTGTGCTTAAACAATGGCCCTTTTATGATTTATCAAAGATAGGTGCCCACCCCCTGTAATTAGAAGAGTGAACCAGAGCAGCAGATGTCCAACCTACATAATTAATTCTTTGAGCAGCAAAGGAGTATATTTTATAATCTCTCTGCCAATTACTCTGTGTGTGAGTGTGTGTGTGTGTGTGTGTGTGTGTGTGTGTGTGTACGTGCATGTGTGTGTACATCTTCTATTCTGCCTAATTGGCTGGGAGGTTATGAAACCCAGTACTGTAAGACAGAATTTATGTGCACGCACATGCACTTCATTTCTGCAAATACCCTTTGAAGTGGCCCTATTAAGAATCTCCCTCAAAAGCTGGTCTGCTCCCAGGTGTGACTGGTCATGTGAGAGGGCAGAATGTAAAGTGAAACTATAAATGAGTTACAAGGATCATTTTCTCTGAACAGTATTACATCGAGGATTAGATGGTGCCAAAAGATGATGCGCTGAGCTGTCTCTCTAGAGACCAAGTCTTAGAGCTCTGCCTAACCCTGAGAATGCTGCTTGGAGATGGCATACACAGTGCGGCAAAGGCACTGCAACTAGAAGGCAAAAAGAAAAACGTCGGGTCATTCCCATACCGGACGTCATCTCTGCACATTCTAGAAAGTAAAATAAATGTGCTAGTTGGTCCCTAAGTTGGCAAACATTCTGGTTTGAGAACTAAGTGAAACGTGCAGGGATCTAATTTAAGTGTGCGTGCATGCATGCACACACACACACACACACACAAGCTGGCTGTGGTAACCAATGGATAATCGCAGAGAAAGCATTACAAACACTTGACTATTGCACTCAACCACAAATGCCCTCCTGCTAGAAAGGAAGGGATGGTCTTTTGGGACACTGCTGCACTACAATACCTACTGACACTCTTGGTTTTTTATGGCCTGATAAGTCATGAACAGTATGAAGAGGCAAAATGATAAGATACTGAAAGAGGAACTCCACAGGTCAGTAGGTGCCCAATATGCTACTGGAGATCAGTGGAGAAATAACTCCAGAGCAATTCACGGGGTCGCAAAGAGTCGGACACAACTGAGTGACTAAACTGAACTGAAGTTCTTAACCTGTAGAAATGGGGGTGGGGGAGACAAATGTGGTTCCCAGCACACAAGCTGATTAAGCCCATTGAATTAACTTTGCTTTGGGTGCAGATGTTTACTATGGGCTCAGAAAATGTCCACATTTTACTCATATTATGCAGCAGATTATGTTACTGCCCATGATGACATGTCAGGCAGGCAAAGGATTCATTTCTTTCCTTTGTGAGCTGGGGTGTTTGAAACAAGCGGTGTTCAGAGTTTAACAGTAGAATCCTCTAGATTCACTCTGCCTGTTGTGAAGCCATCTTGAGAGGCCGCTGATGAATATGTGGGAGCCTGACAGCTGTGGAATTTCATTTCTAGATTTCAACTAGGCAGAGAAAGGAAAAGGAAGTCTCCTCGCTGGCAACAAAATGAAAGTGTTTACAAGTGAAATTAATCGTCAGCACAAAGAGCTTTCACAGTCACTCTGTACCACAGTATAATATTCTGCCTGTTTGGCTGCTGAGTCTTTTAAAATTTGATTTCTAAGAATAAAAACAAAGACTTAAAGAGGAGCAAGGAATCAAGTCAGAAGCAAGCCACAAAAGGTTACCATTACCCAACTTTGCTTTGTCACTGCTCTTTGAAACCATTCATGATGTGAGTTTGGGGCTTTGGATGGCGTGTGCTTCAAGGCAGGGTGCAGCAGCAGCTGGTGAACCCATCACGCTGAACCGGAGGTCAGTTGCAAACATTTTGTGCTGTGCAAACCCCTCTCATCCCAGCCTCATTCCTTTCCAATAGGAAAATGCTTAGCACAAAGCAATCCACCTAAAGGCTCCATAAATCCAAAAAAGGGAGTTACTGATCGAGGAATTCTCAGATTTCTGCCAAGGCACCCTCCCCTGTGCTGGAGGTCAGCCTGGTATGCTAAGCAGAGCCAAATTGTGGACTGGACTCAAGGAATTAAGTTCAACACTTCAAATCTAGACTTTTAATGGGCGATTTTTCTTTTCAGTGATGAAGACAAAACAAAGTACAAACAGCTGATAACAGCCCAAAGTAAACCAGGAGAAAAAGCACAAGAAGAAAGCTTGGAAACAAATCTCATAAAGGATATCTAAGAAGAGATTTTCTGAACAAAGGGAAAAAATAAAGCAGCTTTTTAAAACTCTGGTTTGAGATTAAGCAGTTTGTGAGTGAACAATAAGAAAGTACAGGCCACAAAAATAAGACATTTGCTCTTTCCAGCAGGATAAAAAACACTGGCCTTTGTTAACTCGCAAGGAAAAAAAAAAAAAAAAGAAAAGGCCCCTCAGGCATTTAAGCACAGCATAAGCTTTTCCTTGCCCCATGACCTCAACAAATATGTTAATAAAATCTTTTACCTCCCTGGAGTGGAACCAGAGTAAATATTTACTTAACACATCTGAGTTCTAAGTCTGGACCACCTTATTCCCTTATATAAATTGGTTTTCATTTGCAACCAAGAAATTAGAAACACCACATTTTGCAATGTTTCTCCTACACTTATGGTAGGAGAAGGAAGGAAGGATGAAAGGGAAGGAAGGGAGGGAAGAGAGGAAGAAAGAAAGAGGGAGGCAGAAAGAAAGAGAGCAAAAGACTGAAGGACAGAATGAACACCCTAAGGAAGAAAAGAAAACCATATTGGGCCTGAGTGCACCAAACTGCACTTGCGAATTTTTGAACGGTATTCTCTGCCACAAATGAGTCATGCTGCTGATACCCTTTCCAATACTAGACATCTGGAATTAGCAGGACCTTTTCCAAGCACATTCCAAGGTTAATAGGAAACATCTAGACTTGCTTTTATTAGCCAGTTTGAGTAATTTTAGGTATACTGAATTTCACCTTCATGTAACTATAAGAAGTCTGATTTCTACTCACCAAGAATGCTAATTTTTCTTTCTTGTTCTAAAGTTACTGTGCTATTCACTAAAATCTATGAAAGTTTTCACCAACAACGTGAAAGAAAAAGTCCTTGAAACTCAGGGTCTTTTTTCCTAAAGCCCTAAATTAAAAGCTAGTGAAATAAATATTTATCTGGACATATGGATTTGGGGTTTTTCTTGATCTGGGTGAATAATGAGATAGCCAGTTGCTTTTGATGAGCTTATGAACAATTTCAAAGCATTCCTATTGCTGACATATGCAAGACTGACTTTTCCAGAAAGTTTGCATTTTCGCCCAAAGTGATCATTCCAAAAGAATTTATTCACTCTTTCCATCAATGCACCCTCTTCTGCTGGCAGGTGCAAACTGATCAGCATTTAGCAAAAGTCATCTCACAGTTCAGAGCTTGTCGTGTACTGTTTTGGTCATTTGAAGTCTAGATAACTCTTCAACAGCAAACAGCATTGCAACAGATCACCAAATTTGGAGGGAAAGTGGTTTCTATTATGGAGAGGATGTAATTAAACTTGGTTTAAATCAGACGCTAGTTGATTATCTTTTAAGAAGTTTGGCTTTAAAGAGGGGAACACAGCCAGACCTGTATCTGCACCTCCTAAGTGCTGGGGCACTGCGCGGCTTCTGGGGAACTGTCCTATATGGAAACTGCAAAAAACTGAGAGCACAGAGGAGCAGGTCAGGACAGATGTGCCCCTGTGCACCCCCTGGACTCTCAGGCCCACTGAGTGGGGTCTGACTCAGAAGGCAGCTTCTCCCTGATAAAGGCCAGTCCGGCAGTGCCACAGGAAGCAGAGACGACCAAAGGCAGTGGCCATCGACCCAAATGGACGCGGTGTTTCGGGACCAGGAGTCATCATACCTGGAGAGTCATGAAGATGACAGCAAAAGGAATGCCAAATTAGGAGGCTAAATTCTCTGGGAAAGGGATCAGTTATATTCTAATTGGCATGAAAAAGACAGCATTGGAAACTCAGAACTTCATTCTAAATCCTGACTGCATTCTGAGACAAGACACTGATATTGACATCTTTGGGGCTTTTCCCTTTGGTTCTTCTTCCATGGTAAACCAATCAGCAAAACTATACTTCTCCAAAGGAAGAGAACTGTGAGCAAGACATGAGAGTGGTTGGAACCCACACTGGCAGAATATTTAAGTTTGGAGAGCCACAGTTTTCTGTGGGAATTGCACACTGGAGTTCATTCTAATTTTTTGTTTTTAAATTTTAGGCACATTTTCTAGGCACACCCCTTTAATCCTCAGGGTGCCGCTGAATGCATCAGTACCTGTAAGGCCACGGCAACAGGGTCAGCACAGATGGACCAAGTGGGCCGGGGTCAGCTGTCACACCATCAGCCTCACCGTCTGACAGAGGAGGACGCTCCGCAGTCAGGGAGCGTGCCCAAGGTCACATAGCTGAGAAATGGAGAAGACGGGATGCACACCCAGCCTCTCTTCTCAGAGAACACGGCCTGTCCATAGCAGTCTTGTCTGCTGTTTCCCCGGAGCCAGCTGCAGTGGCGCCACGAGGCCCTGAGAGTGGGCTTGCTTTCAATCCCTCGGTAGGTGCTGAGCGTCTCTACTCAGTGGATTGTTGACACCTACCATCAAGAGTAGTTTTCTCAGAAATATTTGTTTCTCTGCTAGCTGTATTTTCTTTTGTGTGTGTGTGTGTGTGTGTGTGTGTGTGTGTGTGTTTTCTGATAAATAGCTCCCCTTCAAAAATAACAGAGTGAAGTAAGCCAGAAAGAAAAACACCAGTACAGTATACCTAGGCATAAATATGGAATTTAGAAAGATGGTAACGATGACCCTATATGCGAGACAGCAAAAGAGACACAGAGGTATAGAACAGTCTTTTGGACTCTGTGGGAGAGGGCGAGGGTGGGATGATTTGAGAGAATAGCATTGAAACATGTATATTATCATATGTGAAACAGATCGCCAGTCCAGGTTCGATGCATGAGGCAGGGTGCTCAGGGCTGGTGCACTGGGATGACCCTGAGGGATGGGATGGGGAGGGAGGTGGGAGGGGGGCTCAGGATGGGGACACATGTACACCCGTGGCTGATTCATGTGAATGTGTGGCAAAAGCCACCATAATAGTGTAAAGTAATTAGCCTTCAATTAAAATAATTTTAAAAAATAACTTGCCTAAAACACTCAGCACTGTTGGAGGGCACACAGGGCGTGCTCACCAGTGTCCATTTGTCGCTACAGTCACTGGGGAAGGACAACATTTAGAGCGGCAGCTCTCACTTGGCTACCTTAAGACGGTGGGTCTAATTAAAGCCAAGCAACACTGATCACCACGGTTTTGTCTTTTTTCAGTTTTCCCTGGAAGGAAATGTTCAGCACAATACAAATATCTAGCAAACACTGCAGCTAATTACGAAGGGTATTTGCTGAGAAGCCAAATTGTTTTAATATGACCCCTAAATAAACTCTCAAACAACTTCTTTGATGACCAGGCAATGGACAATCTAATTCAGAATATCTTTCAACAAATACCATTAGAACTCATGTTCACTCTAACTTTACTTTTCAAAATTTCAATTTCAAAACAAACTGTTTAGTCAAAGGAGAATTAAACTCTTGATCAATAATACACAGCTATGCAAACCATACACAACATATAAGTATAAAGTGATCCTAGTTGAAGGGGAAGAAAATAAATACTTATTAGGATAGAGAGGCATGTATAAACAATTAAGAATGGTAATTCAGAAAGAAAAACAAATCTAACCTGATTCCAGTTGGGAACTTTTAATTAATATAGTCTAAGAAATGCAATCAGTTCTAATGACAAAAATGGAAACACAGAGACGAGGGAACAAGCCAACCATTAGTTATTACTATCATGAAGGTAACAAATAGCATGTAACAAGAAAAGTGGTCTGTGATCCTCAAACCACATGTAGAGTACTGTATTCATTCAGTCAAAGACATGACGAACCTCTGGTTTTGTCTAAACAACATAAGAACATTGATCAATTGGGGAAAAATTCACATTAATTATCAGATGAATGGTTTCTATGATGCCAAAAACCAAATTTAATGGAATTTCTGATTGAATTGATTGTGACAGTGTAGACAGTTAATCCTGTATAATAAAATTAAAGTTTAAAAAGCAGTCCTCATGAAAAAAAAAAGAAAAAGGAATAGGCTTAATGAAGATGAAATGAAAAGATGTAGAGATTTGACTCCCAGACCTTGATAACAAGATCAGAATAATTTAAGATTCTATTATCAAGAAGCGAGCAAAACATACAAGGGCCAGAGGCATTCCACGATGTCGAATTAGACCCAAGTTTCCACAGGGCACCGTGAAATGGAGCTTCAGTTATACAGCTTTTTTATAGGGTCCAGAGCATTCAGGCTTTGGAAACAATCAAATCCAGGTAATAAAAGATCAAAATTACAAAGATGAGAAGGGCTCCAAGATGTGGGCAGAATTTTTGATGCTGTATTACCTAAATTGGTTGAGTATATATATATTAATTATCCAATCAATAAGTCAAGAAATATTTACTAAATACTTATTTTCTATGAAGTATTGAATTTTGGTAGGTAGCTTTCAACTCCAGAGAATGAACATCTTAGGAAAGACAAGTCCCCATTAGTTTGGGTTGCAAGTGCTAAACTAGCAAAGAAAACACATTAAAAAAAAAAAAAAAAAAGGTTTCTTTAGAGCTAAGCCACCAAATCTTGGGATATCTATTCAGGAAAGGTGAGGGTTAATTAACAACTTCATCTCTTCAATTTCTAATTCTCATAACCATGCTACCTCAGAAAGTCCGTGAGATTGCATGTTTCGAATAGTAGGTCCATTCTCTGCCCAGTATTCCTTCTTTCAGCCAGTGTTAACTGAGTCCCCACAACGCAGCAGGCACTAGGCTAAACGTTCAAACACGTGCTGCCAAACCCACATGGCACCACGGCAGAGGCTCGGCAACTGCCTGGCAAACGTGCACAACGGCAGGCTTTCCCAGCACGGTCTCAATAAGCCTTTTGGTAACTTTCACTATGATGCCTTAAACGAAGGGCAAGAAATAGTCCTTCTTGGAAAAGTACTTAATAACAATCCCTTACTTAGGTCATGTTTTTAAGTATCTTAGTCAATAAGTTTTATCCATCTAACCACAGAATCCAGTTTTTCCTTGACAGTTTCGAATGTTGGCTGCCAAACACACAGTATCTTCTCCTAATTTCTGCTGTATCTGACAATGGCTTTATTCAAAGAGACCACAAAATGCCTGGATCCATTTTAAACACAACTTTTGTAAATTCCCCCTGTTCGGTCAGTGGCCTGCAGTACTTTTCCCAGCTGGAATTGTATCAAACACAATTCAGACAGGAAGGCTGCTACCTGCCCTAGTAATCAAAGGACGGCGGTGTGTGATGGTGATCTGAGTACGGGCTGGAGTGGAGAAGGGACAAGAGCTAGAACTGGGCAACCACACCAAAACTTTGTGCACAGTATCAACCTCCCTCTTGTTTTAATTACGTATTGGTACAGGTCTCTGGCTCATATTTTCACTGGCAACAACTATTCAGCTATTCTCCCTTTCTTTCCAATCAATGGCTCTGATTCCCAATTTCAGCATAAAAGGGGCAAACAGACCTTCCTTTCACTGACCGCATTCTCTTAAATATCTTTCCCTTCTTTTCAAACAGGCGTGATGCTTGTATTTTAGTCTATGAGAGTTAGGATGAATACTGAACAAGCACAGTTAAAATCCAGGGCTTAAAAATACCTCCAGCTACATAAATCTAGGGCTTCCCTGGTGGCTCAGACAGTAAACAATCTGCCTACAATGCAGGAGACCTGGGTTTGATCCCTGGGTTGGGAAGATCTCCCAGAGAAAGGCATGGCAACCCACTCCACTATTCTCGCCTGGAGTATTCCGTGGACAGGGAAGCCTGACAGGTTACAGTCCATGGGGTGGCAAAGAGCTGGACATGAACTGAGCGACTTCTTAGGCACAAGGCTTAGATCGGAAACCATTCCGAGGTAACAACAGGCAATTATTTTATTTGTAAAGAATTCATTACCTTGTGAAACCAGAGCAGATGATGCTCTACTGTCATGACTGACTCAGTCAGATTGCTGAGAGGCACTGTGGACCGCTGGCAATACAACATTGATGACCTGAAGCACAGTGACATCTCCCAGCCGGATGGACATGTGACTCCTCCCTAAAGCTGACAGTCCTCTTCCAGCAGACCACATCAAACTAAATTTCTGGACACTCTGAGGGCTTCTTCTGTCTAAAGAGTGCAGAAGGCAGCGCAGAACTGAGGAGCTGGTTTTGTATCGTGTTTACATTTCACTTAACTCTCCGCTCTTACCTCCCTAACACTGAGCCTTCTTTATTCAGTGAGAGATGGTTTTCAGCAACAAATTCATCACCTGTGTGTAGTGACTTAATTTCCTGGGTCCTACATTTTATAATCAGAACTGTCACGCCCCAGCAAAGTGTTGGGCTACTACGAGTTGTAAATCTCAAGGTGAGACACCTGGCTCTGCCCAGAAATAACAGATCTCCATGTATTCCTGAGCTCTCACTCATTCATTTATTCCACAGACATTTATTGGTTACTAAGGATGTGCCTTAGTAACCAATAAGAGGAATTGCTTCTGCTTAGGAATTCGCTGCAAGTGTTTTTGATATCAATGTTAAATTGCACTTGTGCAATTCTAGGCAAATGCATTAAGACTGAAGGATTTTTAGAAAGATTATGTGTTACTAGACTTCCCCGGTGGCTCAGGGGCTAAAGCGTCTAGCCTACAACGTGGGAGACCCGGGTTCGGTCCCTGAGTTGGGAAGATCCTCCAGAGGAGGAAATGGCAACCCACTCCAGGATTTTCTTGCCTGGAAAATCCCATGGACGGAGGAGCCTGGTGGGCTACAGTCCATGGGGTCGCAAACAGTCAGACACGACTGAGCAACTCAGCAAACTAAGGATGTGCCAGTTCCCACACAGGTATTGGAGCAGTGGTCAGACTGGCTCATGGAGGTGTAATCTATTTCAAGGTCCATGAAGGTTAGGGGTTCCTTTCACTTCGTAGGAAAAGAATGCCAGTCAATTTCACTAGTTGTTCTAGAGTTCCCTCTCAACTGTTCCACAACTGAACTCACCATCCTGATACAGGAAAAGGGGAAAAAGAGGCATCACAGCTTCAACTGCACCATAAGAAGAGGTCCGATGTTCACTCACTAGTGGTCAGTGTGCTTCAGGTTTATTCTTGGAGGGTAGAAAGGCATGCAGAAAGAAGCCAGCCACAAGTAGAATATTGTGTGTGCGTTTAGTATACAAGGGAGCAGATCATTCCTGCTAGATGTCCTGGGGAGAGTTTCATGGAGGTGTTGTCATTTAAATTCAGTCTGGAAGAAGAGCTTTATTTGTCCAGAGGAGCATTCTTTCTAGGACTGAGTAAGCAAAGGCACAGAGGGGAGGGCCTCCTGGGGCATGTTCAGAATAACAAGTAGCCTGGTCCTTCTAAGAAAATAAATGCTATAGTAGCTAGAAATAAAACACGAGTTCACATAGTTACTGGAATGGCTGCTCAGCCACAGAGATTCAGTTTATGAAGGTTTAAAACACAGAAGTTGAAAAAAATATTTAAAAGTATGATGTGGGAGTAGGCATAAGGAATTTAAGGAAACAGCGCTTATGTATGTCACTTACTGTCTAGGGGATGAGTCCAACCACACCTGAAGGGTCCAGAAGAACTGGTAAACTCATTTCATATTGAAAATCTTGCAGCTGATGCCTTCTGAGTCTGTCCTGTTTCCAGAAGAGATTCCAGAAAAATCCTTCTTGGTCTTGGCTTTCCCCAACTTTTGGGTAACATGTGATGAGATTCCCTTATGATGGTCACTAGACTATTGTCTAAATTATTAACGGTCCATAGGCCTCAAATTGTAAACAATTTTATTATGATGATGTAAGCGTTGGCTTGAATTCTGAATATGTACGTCTGGCTAATCAGGAAGAAGTAGAGAGAACCAGCTGGGTTTGTGTGGTTGCGACTGATTAGCACATGGCTAGCCGCAAAGAAGGGAAGAATGGGGTCTGCTTTCACAGCTGGCACAGCAACAACACCCTCTCTGGCCAAGTGGAACTAAGGAATCCTCTGGCATTTATCAGGGGAAGTGCAGCCACTTTCTCCCAAGAAAGAGGTTAAGTGTGCTCCCTTCCCTATTCCTTCCAACTAGGGACCTTCCTTCTTATCACTCTATCATGGCCCAAGGACAGTAAGAGGCAGCAATAAATAAGGTGTATGTGAATGAACATGTGTGCTTTTTCTGTTGGGCACAGTCAAAATGCAAAGAGCCTGAGACAGGCTGGAACCTGAGTGGGAGCCTGGGGCCATCTCCAAGATGCCTGCGCAGTGGCTGCCTCTAGCTCAGCAAGTGGAGTCCTTGCCTTCTAGGTCTAGTGTGTGAGGTCCGCCTTTGAGAGCAGAGAGGCCTGAAATAGGGAGAGGACATTCACTAATGCGGTAAACATGTATTATGCTCTCTCCTGTAAGCATACCTTTCCAATAAATGTATTTATCAGAAATATGCTTTTCTCTCATCTAAATCTACCCATTCTTCACTCACTCAATATTTACTAAAGATAGATGCTAAGCCCTGAAAACATCAAGAAGGCACAGTACCTGCTCTCAAGGACCTTCTAGGTTTCAAATTTTGTGCCGACTCCAATCAGTTGTTAAAGTAACAAGAGAGTGAAGATTTGGAAATCATATTCAGGATGAATAATAATAATAACGTGTGTTAAGACACTGATTCGCAATGTCTGCCACAAGTGGAGGAGGAGGCAGAGATGGCACACAAACCATGTATCTGTCATCTCTGGGTATGGCTTAACCTCCTTAAAAGAAAGAATTCACCTCCAATTCCCAGTCTCTAGTGATACCACTCCTCTGCATCTTACAATTTAGCACTAGATTATATTGTAAGACATTAAGTTCATCACGCATATTAGTCTTCCTGCCACAAGTAAAATATAAATCTACATTCCATAATGCAACAAACTTAGCACAAAGAAAATACTAAAAAAGAAAAAAAGGCTTGTTCAGCTGACATAGGAATAGATGCACAATCCTACTGCTAACTCTTCTCATTTTCTTCAGTGCTTCCATACATGGCAACTTTGTTTTCTTGGGATCATTTACATGGTATCACAGAATGAGATCATACTGGAAATAAGTAAAGGCTTTAAAGTTCCAGTACTGGGAGCAAAGTTTCTCCTGGATCCCAGAGGGGATTTTTAGGACTATAGTGAAAAGTTGCTGTCAGTTTTGAGTACCACAGCTGGATCAAACCTAGAGGGCTAGAATCACATCAGGTTGTTCAGAGGATGGCTCTAAATGTTGATAAAGGTGAGCAACTGCAAGACACTTGTTTGACAAGTGGCTTTATGGCTTAATCATAATTTTTTTCTTCTGCTAATAAATAATGGAAAATAATTTGCTGTGGAAGCCAACATTACATTCACTTCAACTTCCTAGCTCTTTAGAAGAATGGAAGGATAAAAATTACTTCTAGTCCATGAAAACTAAACAAGATTAAGTCACTAAGGATGAATTTTTAAAAGTCCAACTTAACAGGTATTAGCATGTATGCACCAAATATTTACTGAGCTTCTAACATATATTTAATATTTCATTAAACACTGCATATGAAGTTTTTAAACTTTCTGGAAGTCTATAATCTAGCTGGTCAGTGAAAGAAATGCATGTGATCCAACTAAGAAATAATGCAGGAGAGTATAATCTAGTGTTACACCAGGTTAATACCATGTCATTGCTACTAATAACTGAATTGATATTTAGAATTTAGTTGAGAGCCATGCTAATGTTTAAATCCCAAACCATTAGAGCTGCTAATACTGTCATGCACTAACAGATCAATTTCAGGATCACTGCTGTTTTTTAAACTACTGAGATGAGAGATTCTTGAAGCTGTCCATAGGTGCAAAACATGTCCAGAAGTACTCGTTTCAGATAGATTTAGATCCAAGAAATAGGATTTTTAGGAACCATAATTTCTACAGATGTGGAATGAGACTTATGGTTAATTTTCCAATATAAAGCAAAGGAGTGGTTTAAAGCCAGAATTTTTAAAATATATCTTGATCAACTAAGATGATACAATCCAGCTACATCCATTACATTTTCTTCTGGTACATTCAAATTGGATTCACTGGTAAGATTTCCTTATTGCTAGTCTTTTTCCCATATAACAAAGGAATTATTCAGATAATTCAGGCAAATCCCTTCCACTCCTGCCTCACTCCAGCAACATTTTGAATAAAGCAAGATGAATCAGACAAAATCAAGTTATTTTGTGTTAAGCATAATTATTCAGATAATTATCTCAACCGTCCATTTCACTTTGGTTGTGAGGATAAGGTCCTAAAAGACTTACCAGCCAAAAACAGCATTTAAAAACATATGTGCAAGAGCAGGGAAGCCACAGTACCTCACTCTAAGGCTCCTGGTCAGTCTAGTGTAAGTGAGCACAATGTATAAAACTCATCATCTGGAGGTTATTCATTTGGATTAGTAAAGTGTTCACATTTCAGAAGTATATTTTCCTATTTTAAAGTATTCATCTTAGACTGTGTGTGTGCTCAGTCATGTCTGACTCTTTGCAATCCCATGGACTCTAGACAGCCAGGTTCCTCTATCCATGGAATTTTCCAGGCAAGAATACTGGAGTGGGTTGCCATATCCTACTTCAGGGGATCTTCCTGACCCAAGGATTGAACCCGTGTCTCCTGCATCTCCTGCATTGGCAGGCAGATTCTTTACCACTGCACCACGCGGGAAAACCATTCATCTTAGGGTTTAAAATAAAGAGAATTCTTTCAGTGTATTTATGATGACCTGATTTACATGCCAGTTTTAAGAATTGCATCAGTTTAAAACAGAACAAATAAAAAAAATAGAATGATATTTTAAATACCTGTTTATTCCAAGATTTCTGCTCAAATACCTTCTTCTGCCTGACCTATCTATTTAGCTCAAGAGGAAGAGGGACTGGGGCTAAACCCAGATAGACCATCCCTACTGTCCTAATTCCCCAAACAATTCCCAATTCTCCCCTCACAATGAGCTAGAAGCACTGGTAAAAGAGAAGACAGTACCATCTAAAATTACTCTCCTAGGTACTTTTCAGCATCCCCACAATCAAAAAATCACTGAGTAACTTGTAAATTTACATTCCAAAACCCAACGGCACAGCTACCAACAGTACCTCATCCCTTTGCAATCTTTCTCTTTTTCTTTAAACAAGAAAACCTTATGTTACTGGAGAGATTATTGAAAGAGTCTCCTTGTAAGTTCATGAATGCCACTTCACAGACTGTACAGAAAGCAAAGCTCTATGAGCAGTACAATGGAGTCAACTCATCATTTTGAAAAGCTCAGCATCAGACTTAGAGAGAATCTAAAATTGTTCCAATTCCTAGGTCTCTGTTAAAACATAATGAGCCCAAGCTTTTCCACTGTGAATCCATGGCACATTCGTACCAGGAGGTAAGTTTACAGCACAAAGGGAAGTCATGTTGAAAATCAGGACTTAACTTTGACACTGAATGAAATAATTTATTTTTTCAAACTATTCACTAAGACCATCTGCTTATTTTTGAAATATTTTCTTCTCAGTGATGTATCCAAAGCAAATGCCTTTAAAATAAAACAACTAAGTAAATCCCAAGGACCAATATTAAATATAATCTTAGAAATTAAATTTAACAAAAAGCCAAATATAAATTAAAGAAATGCTGAGGATTTCTGCAGACTCACAATATCTTGTTAATTGCAAAGACATGTCGGGGGTGGGGTGCTAGGAAAAGGTTATGCTTACTAGAAAACCAAAAAAACTGGGGGATGTTATTAAAAAGAACATTCTAGAAAATGAAGAAAAGGCAAACCACACTCAAAATTAAAACTTGTAACAGTACTCCTAAAATGCACAACCCCAGATGCACTGTAGCCTATGTAAATAATGCCCCCTGGGGTTGTGCCCAAAGGGTCCCGTATATGGAACACAATGTGATTAGCGCCTCATAGATTAACAACGCAGTTGTATTTTTTCATAATGCAAAAAGTTATCATTGTGAAACATCATTTTAGGGTATGTCGAATGCCTAAATATTGAACCATTCTGTTTTGGATCCTAGAGTCTACTAGTTAATTTCTTACTCTGGAATGAGTTGATTATAAATTTGTATTTGGAATAAGCCCTTTACTAAACAGGTCAAAAACACTGAAATTAGACCCTTTTTAGTGTTTTGAAATATGGAAATCCATGTTTCTATATAAATGGAAAGATATGTCTCACAGAAAATATATAAAAGTTTATATATGTTCTAAAGGTGACTAGGTGTTAAGTGCACTGCTTCCCCAGAGCTAGTTTCTATCATATAAGAGATAAGTCTTTAAGTAAAGACTTAAAGATCAGCAAAGTAATTCCTGTTTTAATCAAGGAAAGAAAATAACTTCATTTTTCCAAAAAGGAGAAAAGGAGGTATAAGACACCTCTAATTTCAGTTAAAAAAAAAAAAAGACAATCAAAATTTATTTTTTTTTACATTAGTATGTGAAAAGACTTTGAAGAGCTCAGACCTCCCGGAATAAGAAAATTGCTAGAAAGTTACTTGGAATCACCCACAGACAATAACTGTCGGTGGTTTCATTTCAGGCAATGGGCTTGTGCCAAAAGGGACTGACATCTTGATGAAAGGATCACCAAAAAGTTGTGAGAATTTTTCCATGACTAAAAATCCTTCCAAGAGCAACAAACTGATTTCTCATTCTGCCACCATAAATAGACGACAACTGTAAGAAATTGACAACATGTAACAATAATTTGAATTTGCTCTTCTGCACTCGAACTGTTCCAACTTTCATTCTGGGCTTTGGCACACATGCTTTACTTCCACAAAACTTACTCCACTCACTGCTATGGAAACACGATATTTATTCTTTGAGCTTGATCTATAGGACTAATTTTGGCAGAATCAGTGGTCAGACTGATGTTTAACCAAACTGGTCACCTGACATTAAAACACACATGACTCTTCACACCCTCTTTATTCCAGGGTAAGGTTCTGGGATAAAGAGCTACAGGACAAGGTGGCGTGGCCAATCACAGTAAAAGGTAACAAAATAAACAAAAACACTTTGCAGTAGGTTATTTTATTACCATCCTAGAACCCTATGACAATGGCTAGTCAGGAATTTAATATCCATTTAGGAACCATTTGCACAAAACCTACTGATTAATTTCCTGTTTATCCCTTTTGCCTTCTACCTTAAGTTACTTAATTTGGTCATTATCAACCTATGCCCAAGCAAAATCTATTTTATTTGATGCTTTGACACCCACCTGTTGAAATGATAAGTGAGGCATACACAAAAAATAAACAGCTTACTTATTAACAGAATTCAAACAGAATTCATTTAACTGCTTCTGACTCACTTTTCTCCTTGGAAGCTTATACTTGGATTGCTCTCAAAGAAAACATCAAGTATATCGGATTCAATTTTGATTCATTAAATTCCTCCCTCGTTTAAAAGAAAAAACGAAAACTAAATTTGGAAACCACACACTCTTAAGTGGCAAAGAGGTGTTTTAAAGAGCATAAACATCTGCAGTAGGACATGCTGTACTTAACTAAAAAGTTTCATGACATTTCTGTTCTTTTTTTCAGTTCATTTCCATAGAGGAAATTTTTCAAAAAAGAGTAATACATGTATTCAACTGTTTTTAATGTGTATTTCATCTATTTCTTTAATCCATCATCGAACACTAAGCTGCCTCCTCTGTGAATCATAATGCTTGTCAGAAATAGTTACACCTTCATTTAGAGGATAACACGCTTATCTTCTAAAACTGAGCAGATGTCTCTCATAAATGAAGTTATAAATCAACGACAACAATAAAACAGTATTTGGGAGACAATAGAGTGTATTACCATAAAAGTCCATGCTCTACATATATACCGCTTTAGCATATACTATAGCTGTTGGATTAGCTGGACACAGACTCCTACTTTTGGGATAAGTTCTGGCTCTCTCTACTAAAAGACCCATTGCTTTGTTTGAGCCCCATTGCTTGCCACCTCTTCCACGCATGTCACAATTTATCACTCTTCTTAAAGAACAGAACAGTTTCTGTTGTTCAAGTTAAAAATTTTTCACTTCTGAAAGGAATTTCAGTTTTCTACTCAAAGTGATTGAAAATCAAAAGATCTTATTCCTAATTCATCACATCCAATTAATATAAATTGCTGTACTGCAGAAGCTTGCCAGGCTGGATAGGAACCTCTGAAAGGTCATATAGGGTAGAAACAATGAAGGGTTCAGAGGAGATGAAGGTGGGTGGTTGATATTTATATGGAATAAAGACTGGTAAGAAGCAATTGAGAATCTCCTCTGATGACCAATTCTTACCATTTTGAGAATCCTTAACAGTCTTGGCCTTGCACCCTCCCTCTCTTCAGTCCAAGGAGACCAACCAACCTGCAAAATATGTTTAAATACAGTAGACAAATTGCCTCACCATAGGTCAGCAAATGAGAAATGCTTGTTTAGAGGTTACAGACAAATAATCATTTTCTGTGGTTAAGCTCAGTTACATGCAAATTATTGTAACCACTGGAGCTTCTGAAAGAGCTTTTCAAACAGTCTGCAGGCTTAAATAGGGGACAAAGGAATCCCTGGTACCTGGCTTTGCAGAGTCCTGGGCTATTCTTAGTGTTGGGTTCATCTTTAAATTGCAGGAGTTTAAAAGGCTTAATAACTTAAAAGTAGAATCAAGTGATAAAAATAGATTGTTTTCTGGCCGCTCTTTGTTCCCAGACATACTACTGGCAGTATATTTGCAATCAAGACAGCAGAATACGAATCAGCCTTGCACCGTGTAGTGTAATGCCTCAGAGTGGATATTTTTGGAAATGGCACTGCATTACATAACCTTCCGTGTTTAAAAAAAAAAAAAAAACACTACACTAAGGGGGAAAAGTCAGGAATATACACCATTATGCCCTTCTCCCTAAACCAAATAAACATTAATATACGTGCTGCGGTGATTTTCCTCTCAACCTTTGTGTCAGAATACAGTTCTTTTGTTAACATAAGTTATGACAAAAATTAAGATGAATGGAGAAACAAAGTTCTCTAACAGGGTATTATAAGCTCTTCGAGTTTTCCTATAATGGCATTACAGACACACAGAAATGCAAATCAGATTATTATCATCATCAAGCAAAAAGCAGTCACTTATTTTTAAGCCATCCCTCCCCCAAAGTTCAGCTGCTTTATAAGAAAATGCAGGGGGAAAGTGTTGCAAGATCGAATGCCTGAAAAGACCCTTGGAGGCGCAGCAGCTTTGAAAGAGTAATAAAGACTAAGGATGGAGGAACACAAATCCACTTTATAAAAGGGGAGGGGGGGGGGTGTCCATGCACCGAAGTGCATTTAATGCAAAGAAACAAAACAGTTCCTAACAATGCTTTATTAGCAAGAAGAACAAAAATCACACCAACAAGCGAAAAACCCCACCCCTTCCCAACAGATTTCTCCCTCTGAACTTGTGCATTAGGAAAAAAAAAACACCCAAGTCAAATTCCAGCCTTAATGCAGCGGGACCAAAATGCCAGAATTTCTCTAAGTACAGGCTTCCGTTCTTTAAAATTTAGAGGGAAGAAGCATGAACTCTGCAGGGTTGGAGTCCAGCAAAGAGCAACGGCAAGAAATCGACACAAAAGAGAAAGCAGCGCTCCCGGCCGGGGATGGGAATGGCATATACTTACAGACAAAAGCCCCGTTCCCTGTTCACTCTCTCCTCTCTACACCTGAAACACAAATGTGGATGAAAAAGGGTATCATGCTAGAAAGACAGCTGGGGAAGGGGGGGTGGGGGGAGGGGGCGGGGGGAGGGAAAAGGGGTGGAGGAAAAGGAGGGAGGAGGGGGAAGGGAAACAAAACCCAAACCGGCTTCACTTCCAAGAAGTGCAGCCTTGGAAAAAGGAGGGGGAAGGTCTCCCTGCCTCGCGCTCTCTCTCCAAGAGTGTGTGTCTCTTTCTCTAAGAGTCAGTTTCTCTCTCTCTCCCTCTCTGCTGCTAGTGTGCTAGTGAACAATGAGCTAATTCTGATGGGCTGGCGCCACGCCAGCACCCCAGCCTCGCTGCCACTGTGCGGCCGCGGCGGAGCCAGACTGCTTACTCGGCAGGAATCGGCGACTCGGGGCCCGGTCGGCGAGCGGCCAACGCGCGCGCGCCCCGGCCCCCCGCACCCGGGAACCCCGAGCGCCGCGCCGCCCCCCTGCGCCTGCCGGGCCCGGGGACAAAGGGGCCCGCGGCTCCGCGCGCCGCCCCGGCCCCGCCCCCGGAGCGCGGCGCGCACACACCCGGCCCGGCCTCTCCCCCTTGGCGGGCTTCTCCGCCTCGACGTGCGGTTGCTTTTCAGACAAATAAGGAGGCGGAGGAGGCGGTTTGGGGGCGCGCCAGGCGTGAAGGCGGCCAGGGCGCTGCACAGCCCGGCGGCTGGCCAGGGCCCCGGGGAGAGGCGGCGCGGCCCGTACTGTAATAATAAACCTGCAGCAGAGGGCATCTGAGGGAAAGAGGACGGCGACCGGCGGCAGCCGCCTTCCCTTTTATGTGCCTGTCCGGAGCGGAGCAGAAAATGGTGCCCGCGGCGGCGCGGAGCCGCACTGACACACAAAGAGCCGGCCTTGCCCGCGTTTGCACACGGCCCGGGTCGGCCCCGCCGGGTACGCGCGCCCCGCTCCCGGCAGCGAAGAAGCCCGCAGCCCGAGCACCCCCGGGGCCCTGTGGCTGCGCGCGCGCGCGCGCGCGCGCGTACACACACACACACACACACACACACACACACACACACACACACGCACGTGCACAGACAGCAAGAGGCTGAGATCTGGTATGATCAGCACAAGACAACCTCCCCAAGATTTAGTAGGTTCCCACTCTCAGCCCCACTGAAATCGTACTTTTGAAAACGAGATTGCATTTTAAAAGAGGTTCTTTGCATTTCTGATTTTTTAAAAACCTCATCTTTCTTGCTTAAAATACGACTGTCTTTTTTACAGTAATTTAAAAGCTCAAAATTTTGCTACAAATTAGAACAAGCTGATTTTGTTGCCAACCAAACAGGATATAATTTTATGGTAATTGTCAGATGTTAGAGGGCAGGGCTATTTCCTAATTAAATTGCTTTGCCAAGAAAAAAAGATATGAAGGATCATAATGTCTTTTAAATTTGCCATCAACATTTTTACTTCTGATCACTGAAAGCAATGTTTTCCATTATAACAATCAAAAGAAAGGGCGGATGGACTTACAAAAACTAAGTTCTTAAACATTTCACTACAAAAGTAGCAGCAAATACTGATTAGACTGCTAGCGGGTGTAAAGTTGAAGGGGCCCACTTGGAGCTTCCCTGAATCAATCTAAAACATCACAGATATTTTCCTAAGGACAACAAGAAAACTTACTTTGGAACCATAACTAGGAACAAAGGGAAAAAACAAGTCTCAGTGAATGTCCCTAATGCCTTCAGGGTCAGGGTTCACCCGCCCGGAAAATGATGGAAGGCAGGTCTGGGGAGTAAATGGAGCAGTGGCATAGGGCAGAAGCCTGGGGGCTGCCTCTGTAGGTCTGAAAGGGCACCCCAACACTGAGATCGTAGGTAACCTCAGAATCAGATTTGAAACCCAAGAGGGCACTGCCACATGGACCAAAAATCTATCCCAGGAAAATATGTTCAAAAGTTATGTCTACAAGAAAGCATTTCTACAAACATACCCACACACACATTGACTTTATTTTTTTAAATTTATTTAAATTGGAGGCTAATTACTTTACAATATTGTGGTGGTTTTTGCCATACATTGACATGAATCAGCCAAAGGGGTACATGTGTTCCCCATGCTGAACCCCACTCCCACCTCCCTCCCCATCCCATCCCTCAGGGTCATCCCAGCGCACCAGCCCTGAGCACCCTGTCTCATGCATAGAACCTGGACTGGCGATCTGTTTCACATATGATAATATACATGTTTCAGTGCTATTCTCTCAGATCATCCCACCCTCGCCTTCTCCCACAGAGTCCAAAAGTCTGTTCTTTACATTTGTGTCTCTTGCTGTCTTGCATGTAGGATCATTGTTACCATCTTTCTAAATTCCATATATATGCATTAATATACTGTATTGGTGTTTTTCTTTCTGACTTACTTCGCTCTGTATAATAGGCTCCAGTTTCATACACCTCATTAAAGCTGATTCAAATGCATTCTTTTTAATAGCTGAGTAATATTCCATTGTGTATATGTACCACAGCTTTCTTAAACATTCGTCTGCCGATGGACATCTAGGTTGCTTCCATGTCCTGGCTATTGTAAACAGAGGTGCAATGAACATTGGGGTACACGTGTCTCTTTCAATTCTGGTTTCCTCGGACACACATTGACTTTAGTGTTTATGCAAAATTTACCTAAGATGACATTCTTTCAAAACACAGGGAAACTTGGAAATTATAATATGCTAATTTTTCTTCATGTCTAATCACAGACATCTAGGTGACACGGATTTTTTCAAGAAATAAGAACAATGGGTCAGAATCATAATCTACTTACTGTGCTCCAGAAAACCATTGCAAACCAACTATAGGAAACATTCTTGAGTCCTCTGAGTGTAGGAGACTACACTAGCCACTAGGGACATGCATAGGGGCACCCACCATGTCACCTCACCCAAGAAATGTAGCAACAGCTGTTTCACTTGCTCCTGGCTATCATGCTCAGTACCGCTCCCATCTATCCTGTGGGTGACATGGTAGATCTGCTCTCCTGAAATACTTTTTAATCCCTGCTCCATTATAGTACAAAGCCCATACATACTTATTCTTCTACTTAAAACTTGCCACAACGTGACTGCAATCTAACATTCTAGTTTTATCACCCCACCTCTTTCCCAATCATGGTTTATGTCCTTTGCTTCTGTATGGTTCATTACTTAGGGCATATATTCATCCCGCCACCACTAACAGTTAGGAAACAAACTCATACAAACACTGACAAACCGAAATGCCTCAATTTCAGGGATATTCTGACATCTGGGGTCAGATGACTCTTCGATGGGGCCAAGGGAACCAATGAGGAAGATATAGCAGGCCATACAGTTCACTGGGAAGAGAGCATGAACTAAAACATTTGATCTATCAGTTCAGTTCAGTTCAGCTCCTCAGTTGTGTCTGACTCTGTACCCCCATGGACTGCAGCATGCCAGGCTTCCCTGTCCATTCACCAACTCCTGGAACTTACTGAAACTCATGTCCATTGAGTCGGTGATGCCATCCAACCATCTTATCTTCTGTCATCCCCTTTTCCTCCCGCCTTCAATCTTTCCCAGGATCAGGGTCTTTTCCAATGAGTCACTTCTTCCTATTAGGTCATCAAATTTTGGAGTTTCAGCTTCAGCATCAGTCCTTTCAATGAATATTCAGGACTGATTTCCTTTAGGATGGACTGGATGGATCTCTTTGAAGTCCAAGGGACTCTCATGAGTCTTCTCCAACACCACAGTTCAAAAGAATCAATACTTCAGTGCTCAGCTTTCTTTATAGTCCAACTCTCGCATCCACACATGACTACTGGAAAAACCATAGCTTTGACTAGGCTGACTGGGCAAAGTAATATCTCTGCTTTTTAATATGCTGTCTAGGTTGGTCATAGCTTTTCTTCAAAGGAGCAAGTGTCTTTTAATTTCACAGCTGCAGTCACCATCTGCAGTGATTTTGGAGCTCCCCAAAATAAAATCTGTCACTGTTTCCATTATTTCCACATATATTTCCCATGAAGTGATTGGACCAAATGCCATGATCTTGGTTTTCTGAATGTGGAGGTTTAAGCCAACTTTTTCACTCTCCTCTTTCACTTTCATCAAGAGGTTCTTTAATTCTTCTTTGCTTTCTGCCATAAGGATGGTGTCATCTGTGTATCTGAGGTTATTGATATTTCTCCCAGCAGTCTTGATTCCAGCTTGTGCTTCATCCAGCCCAGCATTTTGCATGATGTACTCTGCATAGAAGTTAAATAAGCAGAGTGACAATATACAGCCTTGATGTACTCCTTTTCCTATTTGGAACCAGTCTGTTTTTCCATGTCCGGTTCTAACTGTTGCTTCTTTACCTGCATACAGATTTCTCAGGAGGCAGGTCAAGTGATCTGGTATTCCAATCTCTTCAAGAATTTTACACAGTTTGTTGTGATCCACACAGTCAAAGGCTTTGGCATAGTCTATAAAGCAGAAGTAGATGCTTTTCTGGAACTCTCTTGCTTTTTCGATGATCCAGCAGATGTTGGCACTTTGATCTCTGGTTCCTATGCCTTTTCTAAATCCAGCTTGAAATCTGGAAGTTCACAGGTCACATACTGTGGAAGCCTGGCTTGAAGAATTTTGAGAATTACTATGCTAGCGTGTGAGATGCGTGCAGTTGTGCAGTAGTTTGAACATTCTTTGGCATTGCCTTTCTTTGGGGTTGGAATGAAAATTGACCTTTTCCAGTCCTGTGGCCACGGCTGAGTTTTCCAAATTTGCTGGCATATTGAGTGCAGCACTTTCACAGCATTATCTTTCAGGATTTGAAATAGCTCAATGGGATTTCCATCACCTCCATTAGCTCTGTTCATAGTGATGCTTCCTAAAGCCCACTTGACTTCGCATTCCAGGAGGTCTGGCTCTAGGTGAGTGATTACACCATCATGGTTATCTGGGTCATGAAGATCTTTTTTGTATAGTTCTTCTGTATATTCTTGCTACCTCTTCTTAATATCTTCTGCTTCTGTTAGGTCCATAACATTTCTGTCCTTTATTGTGCCCATCTTTGCATGAAATGTTTCCTTGGTATCTCTAATTTTCTTGAAGAGATCTCTAGTCTTTCCCATTCTACTGTTTTCCTCTATTTCTTTGCATTGATCGCTGAGGAAGGCTTTCTTATCTCTCCTTGCTATTCTTTGGAACTCTGCATTCAGATGGGTATATCTTTTCTTTTCTCCTTTGCCTTTAGTTTCTCTTCTCTATTTGTAAGGCCTCCTCAGACACCGTTTTGCCTTTTTTCATTTCTTTTTCTTGGCGATGGTCTTGATCCCTGCCTCCTGTATAACGTCACAAACCTCCATCCATAGTTCTTCAGGCACTCTATCAGATCTAATCCCTTGACTCTATCTGTCACTTCCACTGTATAATCATAAGGGATTTGATTTAGGTCATAACTGAATGGTTTAGTGGTTTTCCCTACTTTCTTCAATTTAAGTCTGAATTTGGCAATAAGGAGTTCATGGTCTGAGCCACAGTCAGCTCCCAGTCTTGTTTTTGCTGACTGTATAGAGCTTCTCCATCTTTGGCTGCAAAGAATATAATCAATCTGATTTTGGTGTTGACCATCTGGTGATGTCCATGTGTAGAGTCTTCTGTTGTGTTGTTGGAAGAGGGTGTTTGCTATGACCAGTGCATTCTCTTAGAAAAACTCTGTTAACCTTCGGCTTGTTTTGTTTCATACTCCAAGACCAAATTTGCCTGTTACTCCAGGTATCTCTTGACTTACTCCTTTTGCATTCCAGTCCCTTGTAATATAAAGGACATCTTTTTTGGATGTTAGTTCTAGAAGTTCTTGTAGGTCTTCATAGAACTGTTCAACTTCAGCTTCTTCAGTTTTACTTGTTGGGGCATAGACTTGGATTACCGTGATATTGAATGGTTTGCCTTGGAAATGAACAGAGATCATTCTGTCGTTTTTGAGATTGCATCCAAGTACTGCATTTCAGACTCTATTGTTGACCATGATGGCTACTCTGTGTCTTCTAAGGGATTCTTGCCCACAGTAGTAGATATAATGGTCATCTGAGTTAAATTCACCCATTCCAGTCCATTTTAGTTCACTGATTCCTAAAATGTCAGTATTCACACTTGCCACCTCCTGTTTGACCACTTCCAGTTTGCCTTGATTCATGGACATAACATTCCGGGTGCCTGTTCAATATTGCTCTCTACAATATTTGATCAATGACTGTTGACAGTCACTGACAGAAGAATCGTGCATAAGAACCTGATTGCTGTATTGTATTTCTAACATGTACGCAAAAGAAGAGCCCATCAGAGGACTTGGTCAAAGGAGAAGATGTGCTTTATATATAGGTTTTCCTTCAATCTCTCTTAGATATATAGTTATTGAATGTATCTTCATATATTCAAATATATATTCCTGCAAGAAAACTATTTTTAAGCCCCTCATTGCTTTATGTAATAAGTTAGGTGAGTTTGAATTCTAAGTGAAAAGTTGTGTATAAACGCAGTTCCAGCCAAGCAATATGACCCTGGATAAATTGTTTAACCCTTTAGTCTGAGTTTCTTCATCTTTAAGTTGGGGTTTACATTCTAAACCCAGTGTGCTGTATTAGGTAGAACTGCATACCATGTTTAGCATTTAGTTAGCATTACATACACAGTAGCTTCATAGGCTATAATAGAAGTACTCCAGGGAACTTTATAGAGTAAAACTTACATGACATATGGTGGCTTGTCCCACCTTTGCTTCTGGCCTCATCTCTAGTTCCTCTCTGGTCCACCCAAATGGTGCTCCCCAGTGAGTCCTGCATGACTCTAGTCTTTTCATTTGTGGCTCCTGCTGCCACAGTGCCTCTTCCCTCTTCTTTAGTGTGTTAACTCCTGCTCATTTTTCACAAATTTGGGTTGTGTATCTCCTCCTTTAGGAAATCTTCTCTGAAGCCCTGGTTTAATTTAGAAAGGAACCTTCCTGCTCAATATGCACCCTGTACAAAACTCTATAAATGTTCTTATCATACTGCCCTGTAACTTTTACTTTATTTTTCTGTCTTCACCACTAGGCTGCAAATTCTATGAAGGGACAGACTAAAGACATTTTTGATTACCTGCCTGACACCATTGTCTCTTTCCTTTTCCACATTCTTAATGAAACCCTGATTTTGTCATGGTCCCCATTCTTCTCCCATACAGCCCATGATTCCAGGGAGTTCAGTCGCTCAGATTCCAGGGAAGGTGACCCTAAAGAGTAGATACTAATTATTTTAGCCAATCGGTGTATTGAATTGCCTGGATATAATAATGCTCACCCAGATGTGAGCATGTGACCAACAGACTGAAGGGAAGTAATTATATTGCATGTTAGAACTAAGAAATTTGAATTCCATGCTTAAGGCAATATAGAACTATTGATGAAATTTAATCTAAAATTGACATGACCAGATTTTTTCCCTTAGTTCAATTCAGTTCAGAAGTGTCCAACTCTTTGTGACCCCATGGACTGCAGCACACCAGTCTTCCCTGTCCATTACCAACTCCCAGAGTTTGCTCAGACTCATGTCCATCGAGTTGGTGATGCCATCCAACCATCTCATCCTCTGTTGTCCCCTTCTCCTCCTGTCTTCAATCTTTTCCAGCACCAAGGTCTCTTCCAATAAGTCAGTTCTTGCATATGGTGGCCAAAGTATTGGAGCTTCAGCTTCAGCATCAGCCTTCCAATGAATATTCAGGACCGATTTCCTTTAGGCTTGGATCTCCTTGTAGTCCAATGGACTCTCAAGAGTCTTTTCCAACACCACAGTTCAAAAGCATCAATTTTTCAGTGCTCAGCTTTCTTTATGGGCCAACTCTCACATCCATAGCTTTGACTATATGGACCTTTGTTGGTTAAAGTATTAGAGCAGTTTGGAGGATAAATTTTAGTAGGGAGAAAGGGCAGAATTGGGGAAATAAGATAAATGAGGGGATTTAGTATTCCAGGTGACTAATTATAAATATCCCCAATTAAGATAGAGACCATGGGAAAGGAGTTGAGGGTGGAAGTCAAATTACATTCCAAGGCTGCTGCTGCTGCTAAGTCACTTCAGTCGTGTCCGACTCTGTGCGACCCTATTAGACGGCAGCCCACCAGGCTCCCCCATCCCTGGGATTCTCCAGGCAAGAACACTGGAGTGGGTTGCCATTTCCTTCTCCAATGCATGAAAGTGAAAAGTGAAAGTGAAGTCGCTCAGTCGTGTCTGACTCTTATCGACCCCATGGACTGTAGCCTACCAGGCTCCTCCATCCATGGGATTTTCCAGGCAAGAGTACTGGAGTGGGGTGCCATTGCCTTCTCCAAGGCAGAATCACACAATTCATGAGGGGTTTAACAGAGTAATGGGGATTAGCTGGAGAAAAGAATCCAAGATGATTCCAGGTTTCTAGCTCTATGACTGCTTAGATGATGATGGTTCCTCCTGAAATAGGAAATACAAGAAAAGTGGATCTGGGAAGAGAAGGAAGTGAAATGAGCTCATCTTTGTACCTGTTGAGCATAGAACTCATACATTCAGTAGCCCAACAGCAAGCTTTGAATAATTTTCCTACCACAACCTCCCTTTCCCTCATGCATCCCTCCTATGACGTGCTATGTCCTATGATTGTGTCCCCTCCAAAATTCAGACATTGAAGTCCTGACCCCTGGTGTCTCATAATGGTACTATATTTGGTGACAGGGTCTTTAAAGAGATGATTAAGGTGAAATGGGGCTTCCCTGGTGGCTCACTGGTATAGAATCTGCCTGCCAATGCATGAGACACAGGAGATATGGCTTCAATTCCTGGATCGGGAAGATCCCCTGGAGAAGGAAATGGCAACCCACTCCAGTATTCTTGCCTGGGAAATCCCATGGACAGAGGATCCTGGTGGACTACAGTCCATGGGGTTGCAAAAAGTCGGTCATGACTTAGTGCCTGAGCATGTATGATAAAATACCTCTCACAAGAGTAGGCCCTAATCCAGTGTGACTTGCGTCCTTATAAGAAGGAAATTAAGACCTGTGAACCAGTGAACCAGTGAACTAGCTCAGTCGTGTCCGACTCTTTGCGACCCCATGGACTGTGGCCTATCAGGCTCTTCCGTCCATGGAATTTCCCAGGCAAGAGTACTAGAATGGGTTGCCATTTTCTTCTCCTGGGGATCTTCCCGACCCAGGGATTGAACCTAGGTTTCCCGCATTACAGGCGGACGCTTTACTGTCTGAGCCACCAGGGAAGCCCTCAGACCCAGGTGCACACACAAAATAAAGACCGTGTACAGATGCTGGGAGAAGGTGCTCCATCTATGAGTCAAGGAGATCATCTTGAAAGAAACCAACTCTGCTGACACCTTGATCGCCAGATTTGTGAGAAAATAAACTGCTGTTGTTTAAGCCACCCCGTCTGTGGTATTTTGTTATTGCAGCCCTAACAGATTAATACACCCACATGATACTAAGCATCCAGGATAGTAAAGGATTTGTAAGATTTCTATTTGTTATCAGTTTCAGGATATTGTAAAATATCAATAGAAAATCCAAGAAGAAGCCTAGGCCTAATGAATAACATGTCTACTAAGGGCAAGGGTTTGTCCAAACCCAGAAAGTTACACTAAATATGTATATGAAAGTTGCAGCCGTGAAGGCTCCTCTGAAATCGAGGGTTCGTGGTTCTCAGAGCAGCATTCCAAAACACGTAAGGAAGCCAACTTACAATCAACACTGTCCACTTGCAAGTTTGCAGCTGTATTTACACAGCTGCTGAAGGCAGCACAGATGAGGATCCTTCACTCCACCACCGACAAACCTACACTGAAAGTAAGTTCAGAAAAGTGCCTTCACATTTGAGAACTCAGTAAGTCTCAGGAAGGAACACAAGATAAGAACCGAGCGATCGATGTTGGGGACATTGGCAATGAAAGGAAGAAAAATAGATTTACATTTAGGAAGATGTGAAATCTGAATGTAAAGTGGATATAGGATAACTTCTAATTTACATCACTCTATCAAACATAATGATGAACATAGCATTTGAGAGATAAAAGACAAATGTAAGAGATGAATAACTTTTGAAGACCATGGTTCTCTCAATCTTGTATTTTGTCCAACATCTGGAAATGCTGTTATCCCTCCTGTAGGTGAAGAACAAGCTGGCTGTTGTAGAAACAAGAGAGATAAATGGAAGGAATGTCTCAAAGGAAGATTTATTCAGATTATCCTGCTATGCAAAACAGACCCATATAAAACATATTTTAAAATTAGCCTTCTGCTTGCCTTCAAACTTATCTGAATGGTGGTGTAAAACCTTAAAAATAATATGAGTGGTAAATGCTGTTCCAAAACAAGTATAGGGAATTTATTTTAAAGATCCCAGTGAGCATGTGTGTATGTTAGCTAATTAACCTTAACAAAGAAGAATGGTTTTTGTTTTTTTTTTTTCCCATGGGAAATTGTGAATTTTAACATTGATTTATCAATGGATACTCTCTCTAACACTGGGAAAATGCAGAAATCTGCTCTAAAAAGCTGACAGAACATATACTACCATATGAAGGTAGCACTCACCTTATTTAAGACATGGAGTAACAAGAAAAGGTCTCCAGACTTAAATATCCCTTGCTATTGTGCCATGGTTAAAACCAAATTCCATACATACTAAATCTAGTTTTGAAATTAAATGCCTTGATAGCTAAACCAAGCTCTGTCATCTCATGGTGGGTGGTCACCCTCAGACCTCAGGATTCAACCGCACCTGAGATGCCCAGGGTTGTAGTTTGGGGCACCTTCCTCGCCTCATCGCCCTTCTCACCTGACCAGTCACGGAGAGTGGAGATGGAAGGACGAGGCTGACCAAAGAGAGAAACAGCTGACTGGAAGCCCAAAGGCTTTTTGTCTTTAGTATGAGGTTCTTCTTTTTAAAAAATTGGAGTGATTTACTTCCTCTCCTTGTGGAGATACTCAAGAAGGTAAACTCTTGCCACAATTTTCAGGCATCAGATGCTGTGGTGCCCTGGAATACATGGGAATACACAGGCAGAGCATGATGAAAGTGTTTGAACTTAAAAATAACACTGTCACATGTTTTGCTGTTCTTTATCATCTTGTGAAAATCTTCCAAAATATATCCTATAAGGTTCAAGAAACAGATTGTGTTATTCCTATTTAACATGAGAAAGAAGGCAAAAATATTGAAAGAAGTCCCTTAGTAGCACTGGACTATCTAAATCATGACTGGACTGCGTTACTTTTCACCAAAAACCCTCCATTACTCAGAGACCAGCACTTGGAAGCAAGCATTCCCCACGGGCAGGGAGTCAGCTTACAGAGACCTTGTGTGAGTGCTGGAGCAACAGTATCCTCACTTCACAGATGAAAACCTGAGGTGGAGAGAAAGTCAGCCAACTACTTAACGTACTGTAAAGAGTAGAGCTGGGATTTGAACTCAAGAAGTCTGACTCTAGAGTTCTGTCTCTTAATCATCATGCTCTTGTACTTCCTCTGCTGGGCACAGAGGCCTAGAAATTTCCAGACTCAACAGACACCGGTTAGTCCTTCACTTCTTGACTCCCCTTAATTTCTTAGCCCAACTTTCTGGCTTCTTTTGATCTTTACACCAACTCATCTTCTTTCTTCTATCCTGTAAATTCTGGCAATTTACAGAAATGACATGGTTCTACAGGCAGAACAACTTGTAAAAAAGACATGTAAACTGGCCCTAAAACAGTGTGAGATTCTCTGAAATGATTAACTTATTTTGCAAATGGTTTTGAATGACATCATGTACCAGTTACTCCACCAAATACTGGTAATAACATATTGTCAGAAAACAGAACTGAAAAACTAAGGTTCTCTTCCCCAGCTCTCCACCCATACCACACACATATACTCATTTACATGCCTATTGTTGTAAAAGTACACAGATTTCATAACCTCGGGTTCATCTTGGTTTTGGCAGTATGTGTTTTTGTTCTTTCATTCTAAATTAAACACCTTGTTAGAGTTTAAAAATATGTTCTAATCATTTTTTAAAAGTGTAAAGTTTTATTTTTGCTGATTCTGGAAGGCATCATAATAAAACAGTGAAAATTTGACTATGTGATTGGGAAGTCCTGTGAGACTTTCCTGAGACTTCTGAGCATGTGCATATTAGGAAGCTGAAATATGAAGAGTTCAAGAAAAACTGCCAGGTCTTCATTTGCATCCTTGCCTCATTTTGCACCAAAAGATCAGAGCCTTAAAGCATCCAGCTGTAATCCCTTAACTATGCCCTGAAGGGCTGAAAGTGTTAAACACTCAATTAAACACTCACCAGGGACTTCCCTGGTGGCTCAGATGGTAAAGCGTCTGTCTACAATGCGGGAGACCTCAGCTCGATTCCTGGGTCGAGAAGATTCCCTGGAGAAGGAAATGGCAACCCACTCCAGTACTCTTGCCTAGAAAATCCTATGGACGGAGGATCCTGGTGCAGGCTACTGCCCATGGGGTCGCAAAGAGTCGAACACAACTGAGCGACTTCACTTTCAATTTCAGAGAGAGAATTCTTAGGTTTAGATAATCAAGATCACAAGTGCAGAGGGTTGCGCAAGGTGGTTCTCTGCTGTGTATCTTCAGTTGCCTCCTACACACGAATCCACCTCGACGGACATCTGAAAGCCTCTCTGCTTGGGTCTCCCCTGCTTCCCTCGTCTAGGAGGCACTCTAAACTCTTGGCCTCTCTTGCTCCTCCTCCTCTCATCCCCCTTGGAGTTCTGGTGCTCCCTCTTCACAACCTCAAGTTCAGATGAGCAGTCTACTGACTTCTCCTCCAAGGAGTCAGGCGTCCTTCCGGGTGGGAGAGAAGAGCTGAAGGTCCAGAAAATGGGTGGGGAAGGGCTTTTTCCTTCAAAGAGCTGGACAAGGGAAGAAAATTTCTTTCTGTCACAAATCATACAAATGGTAATTCTTCATTGGTTGCTAAGTTCAGAAACTTCTTTGTTCCTTCTGTCAACAAATTTACTTTTTATAGTTTTGTAGTTTAAAATGTCCTGAATTCTTTTTGTCAAATTTTCATAAGTTTCAATATACTTTAAACTTCTCCCCTACCCCCAGGGATTCAAGGACACACGTGAACAAAGTCTAAATTGATTATGTTTAAATGGAATGCAGTCAGGAATTTTGATGCTTCAACCTGAGTTAGGCTTAAAATATATGAATACAAAATAAATGAAAATATACTAATAAACTTTAGTTAGGCTAAAAATATATGAATATATTCTTATAAGACAAGTTAATGAGATAAACAAAAGCTAAGCTTTTAAAACTCTAGCTTTATATTTCAGTTTGGCTTCACCCTATTTTCAGTAATTTTCACAAAATGTGCTGCTAATTATAGAAAAATTATTAAAGCAGTCCCTGAAAGATTTATGCTTAGGAGTAGTTCACTGGCAACTGTCCTGAGTAGCTTTACAAGGTAAAAAAGTAGCAGAAACCTCTGTCTCCAAGACAGATCTTTTCTCCTTTGTCTAAGTGTCCACGGCACATCCCTACCTGAATGACTCATAGGCATCATAAACTCACCTTATCCAAAACTGAAGTTATTATCTTGGAAGTATGGGACCATCTTCTGTTCTGTTTATGCAAATGGTCACACTTCCAGAAATCCCTCTTCTAAACAATCCCCAATTTTGGTGTTAATCCCATATTTTAAATATGGTCTTTCAAGCCTCAAGCATTACCCTCTCTGTGAAGTTTGCCTGATGGCCCCAGTTACTCCTCATGGCACCCTTCATTTGATTCAATAAATATTTATTGAGTATCTGCTTACTATGAGCAAGGCAGAGGGCTAGGCACTGGAGATAGAGCCATGAACAAGATAGACCAGGAACTGTCTTATGGAATTTAATTCTACAATTACAATGACATATTCAAGATATAAATAAAAAATTAGTAAGCAAGGCATTTTTAGATAAAGACTTAAAAAACGATGTGGTAAAGATTGGGGACAAAGTTGACACTTGAGCTAAGACCTGAATAATGAAATAGAGCCAGCAAGTGAAAGACATGGAGAATACACATCCCTATGGGGGGTGGGAGGCAAGTGCAAAAGTACTGAGGCATAGATCAGTGGGTGTGTTCAAGGAGAGGAAAAGTGTGATTGAGATAACTAGAGGGTAGTGAGGTAGAGGAAAGAGTAATAAAGATGAGACCAGAACGGCAGGATTGTTCTAATTTAGTACATGCTATGTTGTATTGTAAGACCACCATGTCTGCTTGTCTTATCACCAGACTGAGGGTTATTACTTTTGATTTTTGGATCCCTGATGTCTGACATAAAACCATAAAAAGAAGGTAAAATATCTGCTTAATGTATAAATACAAAATAGCACACGTTTTCTTCAAAAATAGAGTTTTAAGTGGTCAACTGGTTCAAGAGAATGAAGTTTTACTAAATGTTTAATAAATTACCAATATTCAACTTCAAATATGCACAGAACCTGTGGAGAGTTATAAACGCAAACTAGTTTCTTTCTTTAGGCTCTAAAGGCAGCTGTTAGCTTTATAATTCATTTGAGGTGTTAAAATTATTTTTCTTACTCCTTAACCATAGCAAGCTCAAGTTTGATTTAGTGCCAAAGTTGAAATGAAGTTGATGTTAATTTGCCTAGACTTCAGGAAGGAAAAATAATGAATTATTCGCAATTATCCCCTCTCCCTGGGAAAGCAACAGAAAAAAGTCCTATAACGTGACTTGAATGACTACTTTCAAAGTATTCTCCAAAACTCATACATGGCAACTTTTTCTTCTGCCAGGAAAGAAATATTTAATATAGAAAAATCTGTTTTCACCTAAAGAACAAAAGTATTTAAATTTATTTTTCTTATCCAGTTCAATTCAGTTCAGTCGCTCAGTCGTGTCCGACTCTTTGCGACCCCATGAATCGCAGCACGTCAGGCCTCCCTGTCCATCACCAACTCCTGGAGTTCACTCAGACTCACGTCCATCGAGTCAGTGATGCCATCCAGCCATCTCATCCTCTGTCGTCCCCTTCTCCTCCTGCCCCCAATCCCTCCCAGCATCAGAGTCTTTTCCAATGAGTCAACTCTTCGCATGAGGTGGACAAAGTACTGGAGTTTCAGCTTTAGCATCATTCCTTCCAAAGAAATCCCAGGGCTGATCTCCTTCAGAATGGACTGGTAGGATCTCTTTGCAGTCCAAGGGACTCTCAAGAGTCTTCTCCAACACCACAGTTCAAAAGCATCAATTTGGTGCTCAGCTTTCTTCACAGTCCAACACTCACATCCATACATGACCACAGGAAAAGCCATAGCCTTGACTAGACGGACCTTTGTTGGCAAAGTAATGTCTCTGCTTTTGAATATGCTATCTAGGTTGGTCATAACTTTCCTTCCAAGGAGTAAGCGTCTTTTAATTTCATGGCTGCAGTCACCATTTGCAGTGATTTTGGAGCCCAAAAAAATAAAGTCTGACAAATGTTAAAAAAAAAAATGTGTTTCCTATAGCTATTAGGGAACTTCCCTTGCAGCTCAGATGGTAAAGAATCCACCTGCAATGCAGAATACCTGGGTTTGATCCCTGGGTTGGGAAGATCCCCTGGAGAAGGGAATGGCTACCCACTCCAGTATTCTGGCCTGGAGAATTCCACGGACAGAGGCGCCTGGAAGGCTACAGTCCATGGGGTTGCAAAGAGTCAGACATGACTGTTAGAAGGCATAGCTATTAGGAGAATAGGACTAATCCATTTAGAAATCACAAAATGATGCAGAATGTACTTAAATAGTAGGTAAAGACAGATAAATGATTGTGGAGGGAAGGAATGAAAGAAGCAGCTATTCAGCTATGTGTTTTGAGAGGTACTGTGCTAGGTCCATTCTCCTGCATAATTCCCCTTAAACTTCACAAAATTCTTTGAGTCAGGCATTTTTAACTCATTTTAACAGATGTGGGATTACTGAGTAAATAATTTGCTGGGATCACACAGTTACTACATGACAGCATTTGAAAGCAGGACTGTCTGACTGGAGGCTTCATACTCTTTTACGTGTATATGTAATACATACATATTTAAAGCAGTTGGACATGTTAGAGGCAGGATTTTACTGTGCCATCAATATTTAGTATTTCCCTATCCTTCTTATATGAATCAAAATTATGTCAAAATATCTAAAAACATTCTTCATGACCAGTTTTAGCTAAAAAATTAAAGCAAAAGAATCATGATTACAGAATAATTTAAAAATAAATTATCAGCTGTTAAAATAGTTTAATTTATATGTTGTTATAAATGCCACTATAAAATACTGTCATTATAAAAAGTTTTAGAGGCCTGACAGCTCAGTTGGTAAAGAATCTGCCTGCAATGCAGGAGACCCTGGTTCGATTCCTGGGTCAGGAAGATTCCCTGGAGAAGGGATAGGCTGCCCACTCCAGTATTCTGGCCTGGAGAATTCCATGGGGTCACAAAGAGTCAGAGAAGACTGAGCAACTTTCACTTCACTTCAGGAATTCCATGACCTATAACACAAGGGATTTGGACTGGAAAGTACTCCAAATCCCTTCTAGTTCCAACACTCTAAGGTCCTTGGGCTTTAAAGCTTAGACTGTAATTATTACAAGAAAATCTATAAGTGGAGTCTTCTGTTTAAATGAAATACTTTTTTTGCCTTCTAACTGTGATGATTTGTAAAATTATTATCTCAATCACACTATTTGGTCATTTCCTCACTTCTGCACTCCTGATAAGCAACCAGAGATAACAGGATGGAGGGTTTTTTATTTTTTAATTTTTCAGTAGTTTCAAATACTATTCCTTTGTCATTTTTGTCAGTGCTTGTTTCACTGAATTTTAGAAATGATTCTGAGATGCCCCATCATTAATATGCAAAGCTTTATTTAAAAGGACAATCTCTGCTTAAGAAATATTCTTAGTTCTGAAAGTCTGGAAGTTCAGCGGCCATAAGCAAATCATCATTCGGTTTGGGAGAACTTCTTTATGTACTTGGTGAGCATACTTAGTCTGGTCCCACACAGAGAGCTGCAAAACCAAGTCACCTCATACAGTTTCTCACTAAACACTGACATGGATGCCCCTGGTTCTTAATGGAAATTATAATCACACCCTCTGAGCAGGGGGTTGCTATGATTCCCAAGAAGACCCTAACTGGAATAACTTTTGACTCAGAACTTGAAAGATGTTACTTTCCTAAAATGTCCCTTTTCATGAATCTTTCTTGCTGCTGCTACTGCTGCCAAGTTGCTTCAGTCGTGTCCGACTCTGTGCGACCCCACAGACGGAAGCCCACCAGGCCCCCATCCCTGGGATTCTCTAGGCAAGAATACTGGAGTCGGTTGCCATTTCCTGATATTAATCATCGAGGTAGGACACAATGATGTTGAGTTTCATTACATAGCAGTTTTGGATTAGGTAATGTTACCTTGTTACTAATGGTTACTGCTGCTTATTTTCTCATCAATAGCAGAGAAATGATATTCAGATGATCTGTTTTAGGTTCCATGTTTATCTGTATTCAACTAAAGTCAACATAGTGTTGATAATTCCAGAATTTTACCACACAGAAGCACATTTTCTTTCAACTATCATTTATGTTTATACATCATCCATATGTCTCTGGTTATGGGACCCAACAGACAGTAGTGTGTGCAAGTTACAGCGCAAATAACTTTCAGTTGACTCTCTGAGCCTTTATTTAAAAAAAAAAAAGAAACTATTATATGCCCAATACTGTACTATATTCTTGGGTTAAAGATGAATCCTTTGCTCAAGGAAGGTGCAGCCCAGGGGAAGACTGTGTTGTAAACATACATAAAAACTCTAGTAAATATCTAATTCTCTAAAATAAATATAAATAGTATTTTAAGGTAACTAAAGGGCTACAAGGAGATCAAACAAGTCAATCCAGTCCTGAATATTCATTGGAAGGACTGATGCTGAAGCTGAAGCTCCAATACCTTGGCTACCTGATGTGAAGAACTGACTCATTGGAAAAGACCCTGTTGCTGGGAAAGATTGAAGACAGAAGGAGAAGGGGACGACAGAGGATGAGATGGTTGGATGGCATCACTGATTCAATGGATATGAGTCTGAGTAAGCTCCGGGAGTCGGTGATGGGCAGGGAAGCCTGGCATGCTGCAGTCCACAGGGTTGCAAAGAGTTGGACACGACTGAGCAACTGAACTGAACTGAACTGAAATTAGTCTTTTACCATTGAAAAAAAAAAAAAAAGCAATAATGATATAATGCTTTTACTTTATACCAACCAAGAAGTGGGAGCTAAAGTATTAGTCAAAATCACTTTGCTCAAGAAATTTGGAGATGCTTATTTATTTCACTGAGAATATTTAACCATAAGGATTTATCTTTACTGAAATTTGCTGGGGAACGGTGAGAATTTGTCTTTCTCAGTTGCCTCTGAGTAGATTGTGATCAAATTCTCATGCAAAGATATCTCTGCTCTCTGCCAAGAAGACCCCATAACCAAAGATAAGGTAACAATGACCTAAAGTTTTCCCTCTGCCACTGTATTTCTTTGTTCCAAAATAAAGTGCTTTCTATCGAGTGCCTAATATTCTTCTCTGTTTTTCTAAAAACCCTGGTGAGTCCAAATTTGGCTTGTGTTATTGCAGAGTTCTATCTATTCTGTCCCCAGAACCCCACATAGCACAGACAACCCTAAGTGTTTGCTTAGATCAAGAAACACAAAGCCACCCTCCTGGATCAGGCAGGCCTCCATCCCTGGTTGCAGGAGAAAGATAATGAGAAGCCCCTTGTGTTTTTTCTACTCTGATATTCTTGCAGTTTATAAACCAGCTGACAAATTCTGGATTCAATATATATTCTGAGAATTTAGACTAAAGCCTCAAGATGAAGAATTCTAAAAAGATCAGTCAACTAGTCAATATTCACTTTCTTACATTATGAACCCAGCATTGTGCTAGATGCTGTGAATAGAAAATAAAGAGAAGGAAAGAGAGAAATAAAGGGGAGGAGGGAGAGAGGAGGAAAAAGCACAATATGTAAGGTAAGCATATTAATGGTCCCTCAAAGATGTCTGTGTCCTCTCCCTACAACCTCTGAATATGTGACCTTACATGGCAAAAGGGATTTTGCAGGCATAATTAGAGTTACAGACTTTAAAAGGGAAGATGATTTTATATTATCCAGTTGTGTCCACCTAATCACATAGGCCTTTAAAAGCAGAGAACCTCTTTTAGCTGCAACAAGGTATCACAGAAGGGGAAACTCAGAGAGATTCAAAATATGAGGAGTCAGTCCCTGCTGTGGGTCTGAAGATGGGGGGTGGCAATCAAACAGGAAAGCAGGTGGCCTGAAGGAATTGCGAGGAGCTCCTCACTGATAGCCAGAGAGGAAACAGCAACCTCTGCACTCTCTAGGAACTGAATTCTGCCAGCCACCTGAATGAGCTTGGAAACTGATTCACCTCCAAAGGCTCCAGAAAAATCATAGCCCTGCTGCACCCTGATTTCTCTCTTACAATACTTAAAGCAGAGAAATCAGCCAAACTATGGTGACCTGGACTTTTAGCCTGCAGGACTATAGGATTTTTTTTTAAAAATGGGTATTTTTTTAACTGCTAAATCTGTGGCAATTTGTTATGGCAGCAATAGGAAACTGATACAAATAATAAATGGTACTTGGCCACAAAGAAGCTAATGGAGAAGAAAGTGAGTGCACTGTAAGCTTACGATGCTTTGATTTTAATGGAAGAGGTCAGTGGGGGATGAGAAATCATCCTGAGGAATGAGACTAATCGTTCTGAAGCATCTCACTGATACAACTATTGAGAATAATGCCTTATTTTGAGGGCATTTTATGAGATACTCTAAATTGACCAAGGATTTGGGAGCAGTGTGCTGTGACCATCAGTTTCTCTCTTACTTTGGGCTGCTCTAAAGGAAGCATACGGAGAAGGCAATGGCACCCCACTCCAGTACTCTTGCCTGGAAAATCCATGGACAGAGGAGCCTGGTGGGCTGCAGTCCATGGGGTCGCTAAGTCGGACACGACTGAGCGACTTCACTTTCACTTTTCTCTTTCATGCATTGGAGAAGGAAATGGCAACCCACTCCAGTATTTTTGCCTGGAGAATCCCAGGGACGGTAGAGCCTGGTGGGCTGCCGTCTATGGGGTCACACAGAGTTGGACACGACTGAAGCGACTTAGCATAGCATAGCAAAGGAAGCATAAGGCATCTGATTGCCACATATAAACAGTTTTCAAAGCTGAACAAGTAACCCTAACACAGAATCTTTCTAGATTGCAACTTGTCCTAAAATTGTTAAGATAGCAGCCATGCTCATGTTCTATGTGTCTGCTAATTGCTTTTTTGTATACAGGCTTCCTTTCAGTTCTCTGGAGTATGCATTAGGGAATGATTATTTTTAAAAATCCATAGAATGCACTGAAAGCATAGATGAGAATAAACTTTTTATTCACTAATAATATCAAGACCCGTCTTGTGGGAGGTGAAAGAAAGGGTAGGCTTAAGTTTTGTAATATGCTTTGGAAACTGATATAAAGGCTATTTCAAATGCTCTTTCAGTTATTAACCGTGATGGCAGACAAGCAACAACCTGAGGGGAGATGTTTGTAATGCACATCACAGAGAAAAGACTCTTTAATGTATAAAAAGAGTTCCCCTAAATCAATAAAAGACCAGCAACTCAAAAGAATAATTAGTATATTTTAAAAGAAGTCACAGAAAAGGAACTACTAATGCTTTCTAAACTTATACAAGTGCACTCAATACCACTTATCATAAGGAACACTAAAATGAAAGGCACAAATAATTTATAATTTATACGCATTGGACAGAGAAGTTCAAAACAGTTTATAATATACTATATCTGTGAGTGTGAGGTGAGACAATGTGCAATATTGCCAGTTGACTAGTTGAAACACTTTAGGGACAATTAGTTCATATTTACTAAAATTAAAAATGCATATATCCTTGGATCCAGCAAATATTCTTCTTATAATTTTTCCTATAGTTAAACTTGTATATGTGAAAATGATTTATGTAAAAGGACAATATCTGAAACATGCTGTAATAGCAAATGTTTGGAAACAACTTATATTTCTACTAAAAGTGGGGTAGTTTAAAGAAATCATGGAAAAATCATATAATACTGCTGCTGCTAAGTCACTTCATTTGTGTCCCACTCTGTGCGACCCCATGGAGTGCAGCCTACCAGGCTTCTCCGTCCATGGGATTCTCCAGGCAAGAACTATTCTTCTGTTAAAAAGAATAAACAAAGTTGGAACAACCATTTAGGAAAACTGTTGGGTAAAGTTCACTAATGCTAGACACAGGCCTATTTATGATCCAGTCTGCTCCCAGGTGTTTCCCCCATAACCATCAAAAGACACGTGGAAATCTGTTCCTAGCAGCTTTATTCGAAATAGCTGCACATTGGAAACAATCCAAATGTCCATCAACAGGTGAATCCATTAACATAATGAAATAATACTCAGCAATAAAAACAATCACTGATATGCTCAGCAACATGGAAAATCTCCCTGATATGTTGAGGGAAAGAAGGAAAATATAAATATGGTCTTGTTTATATAAAGTTTCAAAACAGGCAGGATGAATTGTAGTGACAGAGCCAGAGGCTGACTCTGAGGGTGTGAAGATGATAAAAATGCTCTATATCATCCTCTGAATGGTGGTTACCTGGTATACACAAATACAAGACTCTTCATGCTGTATACTTAAGATAGGTGCACTGTATACAGCTTATAACTCAGTACAAAATGAAGAAAGTACAAGAGGAAGAGTGTGGAAATGGATGAGAATGGGTAGGAGGAAGACAGCAGCTCTATTGTATCCATGTATATAATCTGCAAACTAGATTGTTAAAGCATTTCTCAGCTAGAGTTCCTTATCTGAAATACAGCACACAGAAATTATTTGTAATTATTTCTTCAATTCTCCCAAGGATGGTACATAATACCCTTCCTGATGCCTAGGAGAAAAGTTAATTTATTACACACAGCTGATGCCTTAGAGAGGTTAATTCTCTCCAGGAAATTTGGCTGAGAATATTTATGTATGCTATCTTGTGTGTTTAAGTGTATATTTTACACAAGAAACTAACTGATTATCTCTGAGAGGGAGGTGGGCAGCCCACTTTTAATTTTATGACCTGTTGTACAATTTGAATTGTATACTATATCATGTCAACACACACATTTCTCTTTAAAGGGGACAGTAGAAATGTAAGAGAGGTGGGGACACTCGGGAGTAAATGCAACGATGCTTCACTATAGTTGCATGTTAACCGAGATACGTATGTTAGTGGTATTTAGCAACAAAAAATGTTTTGGGCTCAGTTTTTAAGTTCAAATGCTGATTGTATTGCTCTGACTAATCTAAAAAAAGAAAAAGTAAACATACTGAGGGCAAGCTGTGTGATTTTAAGACTGTCAAAGTTCCAAAACTTTCAGGGGCATAGTTAAAGTATGGCAAGTCTCCAAAAATATTCTGCCATCTGGTTGGGTCACTTTTTTCCATCTAGTCCAACTGACACCTGATTCCCTGTGTAATGTCTGACATGAAATAGTTTGATGACTGAGACAAATTAAGGGAGGTCCAGAAATATGATTACTTTGCTGGGAAATTTAAAGGGTCAGTTCAGTTCACTTCAGTCGCTCATTCATGTCCGACTCTTTGCAAACCCACGGACTGAAGTACACCAGGCTTCCCTGTCCATCAGCAACTCCTGGACCTTACTCAAATTCATGTCCATAGAGCCGGTGATGCCATCCAACCATTTCATTCCTTCTCCTCCCACCTTCAATCCTTCCCAGCATCAGGGTCTTTTCCAATGTGTCAGTTTTTAACATTAGGTGGCTAAAGTAGTGGAGTTTCAGCTTCAATATCAGTCCTTTCAATGAACACTCAGGACTGATCTCCTTTAGGATTGACTGGTTGGATCTTCTTAGTCCAAGAGACTCTCAAGAGTCTTCTCCAACACCACAGTTCAAAAGCATCAATTCTTCTATGCTCAGCTTTCTTTATAGTCCAACTCTCACATCCATACATGACTACTGGACAAACTATAGCTTTGACTAGATGGACCTTTGTTGGCAAAGTAATATCTCTGCTTTTTAATATGCTATCTAGGTTGGTCATAACTTTCCTTCCAAGGAGCAAGCATCTTTTAATTTCATGGCTGCAATCACCATCTGCAGTGATTTCGGAGCCCAAGAAAATAAAGTCTGTCACTGTTTCCATTGTTTCCCCATCTATTTGCCATGAAGGGATGGGACCCGATGCCATGATCTTAGTTTTCTGAATGTTGAGTTTTAAGTCAACTTTTTCATTCTCCTCTTTCACTTTCATCAAGAGGCTCTTTAGTTCTTCTTCTCTTTCTGTCATAAGGGTGGTGTTATCTGCATATCTGAGGTTATTGATATTTCTCCTGGCAATCTTGATTCCAGCTTGTGCTTCATCCAGCCTGGCATTTCACATGATGTACTCTGCATATAAGTTAAATAAGCAGGGTGACAATATACAGCCTTGACGTATTCCTTTCCCTATTTGGAACCAGTCTGTTGTTCCATGTCCGGTTCTAACTGTTGCTTCTTTACCTGCATACAGATTTCTCAGGAGGCAAGTCAGGTGGTCTGGTATTCCAATCTCTTCAAGAATTTTACACAGCTTGTTGTGATCCACACAGTCAAAGGCTTTGGCATAGTCAATAAAGCAGAAACAGATGCTTTTCTGGAACTCTCTTGCTTTTTCGATGATCCAGCAGATGTTGGCACTTTGATCTGTGGTTCCTATGCCTTTTCTAAATCCAGCTTGAACATCTGGAAGTTCACAGTTCACATACTGTTGAAGTCTGGCTTGAAGAATTTTGAGAATTACTATGCTAGCGTGTGAGATGAGTGCAGTTGTGCAGTAGTATGAACATTCTTTGGCATTGCCTTTCTTTGGGGTTGGAATGAAAATTGACCTTTTCCAGTCTTGTGGCCACAGCTGAGTTTTCCAAATTTGCTGGCATATTGAGTGCAGCACTTTCACAGCAGCATCTTTCAGGATTTGAAATAGCTCAACGGGATTTCCGTCACCTCCGCTAGCTTTGTCCATAGTGATGCTTCCTAAGGCCCACTTGACTTCGCATTCCAGGCTGTGCAGCTCTAGGTGAGTGATCACACCGTTGTGGTTATCTGGGTCATGAAGATCTTTTTTGTATAGATCTTCTGTATATTCTTGCCACCTCTTCTTAATATCTTCTGCTTCTGTTATGTCCCTACTATTTCTGTCCTTTATTGAGTCCATCTTTGCATGAAATGTTTCCTTGGTATCTCTAATTTTCTTGAAGATATCTCTAGACTTTCCCATTCTATTGTTTTCCATTATTTCTTTGTATTGATCGCTGAGGAAGGCTATCTTATCTTTCCTTGCTATTCTTTGGAACTCTGCATTCAGATGGGTGTGTCTTTCCTTTTCTCCTTTGCCTTTAGTTTCTCTTCTTTTCTCAGCTATTTGTAAGGTCTCTTCAGACACTATTTTGCCTTTTTGCATTTCTTTTTCTCGGGGATGGTCTTGATCTCTGCCTCCTGCTCAATGTCACAAACTTCTGTCCATAGTTCTTCAGTCACTCTATCAGATCTTATCCCTTAAATCTATTTGTCACTTCCACTGTATAAGGGATTTGATTTAGGTCATACCTGAATGGTCTAGTGGTTTTCCCTACTTTATTCAATTTCAATCTGAATTTGGCAATAAGGAATTCAAGGTCTGAGCCACAGTCAGCTCCCAGTCTTGTTTTTGCTGACTGTATAGAACTTCTCCATCTTTGGCTGCAAAGAATATAGTCAATCTGATTTCAGTGTTGACCATCTGGTGATGTCCATGTGTAGAGTCGTCTCTTGTGTTCTTAGAAGAGGGTGTTTGCTATGACCAGTGTGTTCTCTTGGCAAAACTCTGTTAGCCTTTGCCCTGCTTCATTCTGTACTCCAAGGCCAAATTTGCCTGTTACTCCAGGTATCTCTTGACTTCCTACTTTTGCATTCCAGTCCCCTATAATGAAAAGAACATCTTTTTTGGATGTTATTTCTAGAAGATCTTGTAGGTCTTCCTAGAACCATTCAACTTCAGCTTCTTCAGCATTACTTGTTGGGGCACAGACTTGGATTACTGTGATGTTCAATGATTTGCCTTCAAAACAAACAGAGATCATTCTGTCGAGAGACTTCATCCAAGTACTGCATTTCAGATTCTTTTGTTGACCATGATGGCTACTCCATTTCTTCTAAGGGATTCTTGCCTACAATAGTAGATATAATGGTCATCTGAGTCAAATTCACCCATTCCAGTCCATTTTAGTTTTCTGATTCCTAAAATATCAATGTTCACTTTTGCCATCTCCTGTTTGAGTATTTCCAATTTGCCTTGATTCGTGGACCTGACATTCCAGGTTCCTATGCAATATTGCTCTTTACACATCAGACTTTACTTCCATCACCAGTCACACCCACAACTGGGTGTTGTTTTTGCTTTGGGTCCATCTCTTCATTCTTTCTGGAATTAATTCTCCACTGATCTCCAGTAGCATATTGGGCACCTACTGTCCTGGGGAGTTCATCTTTCAGTGTCCTATCTTTTTGCCTTTTCATACTGTTCATGGGGTTCTCAAGGCAAGAATACTGAAGTGGTTTGCCATCCCTTTTCCAGTGGATCACGTTTTGTCAGAACCCTCCACCATAATTTTAAAGGTTAGACAGCAAAATATTAAAACAGCTTCTCTGTTTTGCCCATGAATAAAGCAAGGTAAAGAAAGCCAAAGAAACTGAAGCCTGATGGCAGAAACTATCGGATTAAGCAAAGATCAATGTAGCATGTGTGCAAACACACACACGTACAAGCCAGAAACCAGAGTGGTCTGGGTGAACAGAGGCAAGTGGCTTGCTAGTCTCTAGCCAGCCTATTGGGCGGCAGTCTGTATACCAAGAAAACTGCAGGAGAATTTCCAGATAGAGTTGTAATAAGGAAGATAACAACTACTATACAAGTATTATGAAATTTCCTGATCACATCAATGCATGTGCCAAGTGCTTTATGTGTACTATATTGTTAAACCCTCAAGTATCCCATTGAAGTAAATAATACTGTTATCCTCGGGTTACAAATGAGGAAACAGGCTCAACGAGCTAAGTAGCTTGCTTAGCAGTTAGTGAGTGTACCACCCACTTCCTTTCCTCTGAACCATGTCCTGTTTGTACATTACGTGGTCCATTGTCAGTCAGTGGGAAAAATTCCATACATAAAGAATTACACATGCAGCTTCATAAAGAGTCTAAAGCCTTATTTAATTGTGACTTAGCTTTCCCTCAGATCCATTATATTTCTTAATCTACTAATGCATTTGACCTCATTTCTTCAAATGGGCACACATTTCTCAGAAATGCTTTACAAGTTTGTTTTTGTTTGCTTGTTTGTTTTTGCTGTGACGCTCACCCTAAGGAAGTGATAGAGATTTCTTGAGAAAATTGTCAGGTAGCATATTCTTTAGCATCTTGCAAAGCCCTGCTATGGGGTCCCTTCAAATACAGTTCAGTATCTAAGGGTTATTTCATGCAAAATAACCTAGAGCTACTCCAGTAGGTACTTCAGCTACCAGTTTTTGAGAAATTTCTTTGATTACCTGGGATAAATTCACAAGGAATTTCATTCAGTATTAACGTGTGTCTTATCCTTTTAAATATCCTAGAATGCCAAAGAGGAACATCAATCACACTTTCTTGAAACTCCTAGATTTATAATTCTTCACTACTGCTAACATATATATGCCCAGAAGACAGTAAGTGAATTAATGAAAATAAAAATATCATTCTATTTTCTTCCTCATATTCTATGTAGAATAATCTGTTCATTTGATTATAAAGTGGTTGAAGCACTAAGGTAAGTTTATGGTTTCATTTTGGCAACATCTCAGCCAACCCATGGGCAAGAACAAGAGTCAGATGTACCCAAGGCCTAGAAGCAGGAACTAGATGGTTCTGGGGAACGAGATTTCTTTCTGTAGTTCGGGAAGCCAAATGGTTTGCATCCATATCATATCTCTCAGCATCTGCTTTGTGCTCTGCTGCTGTTGAGAGGTTTGCTGTGCCTGGCTCAGGCCATTTTAACTACTATCTTTTAGTCCTATCCTGTTGTCCTGGGAAAATCATCTGGTTAGATGAGTTTGAGCCAGTTATCCACTGTAATCCCTTATGTTGTAGGCAAGTGTGTGGAATCACATGGTACACTCCCTCTCAGCAGGGCTGTGGAGATGGAAAGGAGAGGGTCTAGGCAGATTTGCTAAGAGGGTTATGGAAGTGGTGAGGACATAACTGTGGAGAAGACAGTTGGACTTTATATTATAGCTGCCACAGGGGAAGCAATATTCTTCCAGAATCTGGCTAGTAAGAAATTATTCAGAGAGCATCTCCATCATATTTAGATATTGCCTTTCCTGAGTCAATCAATTTCTAAAAGCTCTTAAGATGAAAGGATAGACTTTGGAAAGAGAACCCAAACAGACCCAGCATTGTGCTCTAGCAGAGAGGACAAAAGTGAATATACCTAGTTGGTTTTGTTATAAACAGGGACTGGAGACTCTCTCTTGACTGAATGGTGATTTTTGCTTCAGAAGCTCTGTTCTGGAGCATATTCATAAAGTCTGAGGCTGAAGCTTTTCCTGAATGTTTTGGAAATTAGAGATGGAAAACTTAAGTGGATAGTGCTGGCTGCAATTCAATGCATGCTAGTGCAATACAGAGGGGGGAAATGTTATTTAAAACCACAAATGAATGTGGCAACTTCTGTCTTTCCATGGAGAAGCTAGGAGTGGAAGTAGGGAGTAATTCATATATACAAAGGACTAAATCTCTTTCACTTTTCCTTTTGCAGAAAGAGGTGGAGGAGGCAAGGGTGAGGCTTAGAATTAGATGCCCTGTGTGGTTTTAGCAGAATACATGAGTGGGTCTTTGTACACACAGAGAGAGTCTATGTACTGAGTACAGAGTCTAGAGATTCAACAGAGTTAACATGAATTAATTTTTATAAGAAAATGGAAAACATTTAAAGTTTTTATTCCTGAGAGAGAAGGGGTAGACAAGAAAACAGAGGAAACCATGGAGGGGAGCCCTGGAACATAGGAAAGAGTCCAGAGGGCTCTTCATATTAGGGGTTTCCAATATTCTAAGTTGTTTGGCTGCAATGTAAATTCCATCCACTCTTGCAAGCCTCAGTCAAATCAGCTACACGGAAAATATTTTAATGAGTGTTTTTGTTTGTGAATATTTATTTGATAGGATAGCTCAGTTGGTAAAGAAACCGCCTGCAATGCAGGAGACCCCAGTTTGATTCCTGGCTTGGGAAGATCCCCTGGAGAAGGGATAGGCTACCCACTCCAGTATTCTTGGGCTTCCCTTGTGGCTCAGCTAGTAAAGAATCCACTTGCAATACAGGACACACGGGTTTGATCCCAGGATTAGGAAGATCCCCTGGAGAAGGGAAAGGCTATCCACTCCAATATTCTGACCTGGAGAATTTCATGAACTGCATAGTCCATGGGGTCGCAAAGAGTTGGACATGAATAAGCAACTTTCACTTTACTTTGCAAAGAAGTCCCCACCAGTGTATACTTCATCCCTCATGCTCTTCTTACAATGTGACATTGATACATATCCATCAAGAAATGGAGTCTATGCTCCTCCTCCTTGAACCGGGTGGATGGCTCATAAGTGCCTCACCCAGGAGAACGTGACGGAAGGAATGCTACATGAATTCTGAAACTAGGTCCAGAGTGGCAATATGGCTTCCATCTGGCTCTTGCTTTCTCACAGGAGGCCTCCCATGGAACCATACCATCATTTTGTGAGACAGTTCATGCATCATGGAAAGGTCATGTGTGTTTGTATTCTGAGCAACAGCCTCAACTAAGCAACAAGCAAGCATCAACTCCTAAAAATGTGGGCACACAAGCCTGATGATTCCTGTTCTTAATTTTCCCATTTTCCAGGGCAGAGTCCAGACACTGGGTAGCAGAGGCAAGCCATCACCACCATGTCCTAATTGACTCAAAGAAACTATTAGTTCAGTTCAGTTCAGTCACTCAGTCATGTCCGACTCTTTGCGACCCCCTGAATCGCAGCACGCCAGGCCTCTCTGTCCATCACCAACTCCCGGAGTTCACCCAAACTCATGTCCATTCAGTCAGTGATGCCATCCAGCCATCTCATTCTCTGTCATCCCCTTATCTTCCTGTGCCCAATCCCTCCCCAGCATCAGGGTCTTTTCCAATGAGTCAACTCTTTGCATGAGATGGCCAAAGTATTGGAGTTTCAGCCTCAGCATCAGTCCTTCCAATGAACATCCAGAGCTGATCTCCTTTAGGATGGACTGATTGGATCTCCTTGCAGTCCAAGGGACTCTCAAGAGTCTTCTCCAACACCACAGTTCAAAAGCATCAATTCTTCGGCGCTCAGCTTTCTTCACAGTCCAACTCTCGTATCCATACATGACCACTGGAAAAACCATAGCCTTGACTAGACGAACCTTTGTTGGCAAAGTAATAGTAATATCTCTGCTTTTCAATATGCTATCTAGGTTGGTCATAACTTTCCTTCCATGGAGTAAGCGTCTTTTAATTTCATGGCTGCAATCACCATCTGCAGTGATTGCAGATGGTGAAAAAATAAAGTGAAAAAAATAAAGTCTGACACTGTTTCCACTCTTTCCCCATCTATTTCCCATGAAGTGATGGGACCAGATGCCATGATCTTAGTTTTCTGAATGTTGAGCTTTAAGCCAACTTTTTCACTCTCCTCTTTCACTTTCATCAAGAGGCTTTTTAGTTCCTCTTCTCTTTCTGCCATAAGGGTGGTGTCATCTGCATATCTGAGGTTATTGATATTTCTCCTGGCAATCTTGATTCCAGCTTGTGCTTCTTCCAGCCCAGCGTTTCTCATGATGTACTCTGCATATAAGTTAAATAAGCAGGGTGACAATATACAGCCTTGATGTACTCCAAACTTTGGGAAGTAGTTAATGATTATTATTATTTTAAGCCACTAATTTTGGAATTTGTTATGCTGCAGTAGATAAATAAAACAGCCTCACTTCCAGGATCTCCAGAAAAAAATTAAAGAACTTTGTAATGAAATTTGGATTAATTCTCTCTTAAGCCTAAAGAATTGGGTCATATCTGTTTTCATGGCACTTGTTAGAACCCAAGTACTATTCTTTAAAATTTAAGAGTTCTGTAGCCTAAAAGACTAAGGCTACCAGTGCAAGGAAGGATGAGAGGTGCTCTGGTCTGAATGTTTGAGTGCCCATAAAATCCATAAGTTGAAATCCTAGCCCTTCAAGATGATGATATTAGGAGCTGAGGCTTCGGTGAGGTGCTTAAATCATGAAGGTGCAGTCCTTCAGAATGGAATTCATATCTTACAAATAAGGCTTCAGAGACCCCTGGCCCCTTCCACTATCTGACAGTGAGAAGTCTGCCTCCCAGAAGAGGATCTTCACACAATCATGCTGGCAGCCTGACCTCACATTTCCAGCCTCCAGAACTGTGAGGGATAAATTCCTGCTGTTTATAAGTCCATGGTATTTTGTTATGGCAACCAGAAAAGACCAAGACAGGAGAGGTGTTGCTTTATATTTTTAGGCATAAAAAGGTAGATCTCAAGGACAGCCAAGGAGAAGACAAGTGACTGCATACACTAAGGAACTGATTCCATATTATTAAATTCTGCACTCCTATTTCCAGGGCTACGCCCCTCGAGTTCCATAAAGAGAGGACAGAAAATTCTAGAGTATATGGGATTGTCAGCTTATGAGTGTGACTAGTGAGTTTTAAAATTGAACTCATTCAAAACGTCCTACCCTAAAGTGATTTATTAGCTACCAGGCTCGAAGAGCATGAATTCACTTCTGCCTGTGCTAGAGAATGGCAGTCCTTACCGATGTGATCATACTCTCTGCCAACCTTGGAACATATTAATAACTTGAAGAATGTGTGTTTCAAATTAGACTCTCTTACATTTTGCATGATTAATTTCATTTATACTTAACTATATGAAACTTTTGACTCTTCTGTAAAAGAGAGCTGAAAATAAATTTTTTGGGCATCTGAGAGTTCTTCTAAATTATCTCTAAAAATAATACTTTGATGAGTAAAGCAGAGAAAAACCACAAATTTCCTGTCATATACACAATAAATGGAAAATTCAAGTATGTGGGTGTAGGAAAACAAAGGACCATATTTTTTTAATAGATAGGTTTTTTTCAGGCTCTGTATGAACTTGTGTTAGGAAGGCCTAATTATTCTGCAATATTAGCAGGAGGCAACTCCCAAACTATAGGTGACACTTTCAATAGAGTTACCAACTATATAATTGGTTACAATATCTCCATTTTAAATCTCTATGCTGACTGCTCCCATGAGAGATGGAGTAGGGAAGATGCACTAACTTTGGGGTCCTATATAAATTCTTGTCTTATTGCTTTGTAATTTGAAATTTTAATTTTCTTAAAAGGTAAAAAAATCTTTCTAATATTACCTCATATATATTCTATATGTTGGGGAAAATATACAATAGGAGATTATTTGATCCAAATATTCAATGCAATTGGTCATTATTATCCTTAACCCTGTCAGCTAGGTGGATGCAAAACAAAAGATTTTAGTGAAGATATCTGCTGAGGCCATTTAAGGCCAGGTATTTGGCTATATGTAGGCTTTACTAGCTTTGGTCTGTTATGATGCAACATTTCTTATCTATATCCAGAAGAAGAATGATGTCCTGCATCACCAATGGTCTTTGAAAAAAGGGTTTGTGTGGCCAAATAAGTTGAGGAAATTTTAGTTTAAACACATTTTTAAAAAATGTTCTTCCCTGCAAAATTTCTTGGCCTTTGATATATTAATGTGTATTTGACTCTTCAAGAATAATAGAATGTGAAGGATTTCCAAATCTTGTTCAGTTGCAAATTATCTGTAAAGACCACAGGGGTTGGTTTGAGAACTATTAGGGCAAAGGATACTCAACGATGGCAATTAAACAAAAAGTTACACTTTTCAAGGTGTGGCAATGATCACTAATCCCACTTATTTTTATAAAGCAATACAATGATACTGCCTGGGAACAAAATTACTCTCCACAAACTCAGGCGGGGTGTGTCTGGAAAGGGGGAAAGTGTCCCAGCCAAGGGAAGCCTTATATTCTCAGGGCTCCCTTGGTGCTATCACCAAGCATGGAGCTGTGGAGTCACTGAGTAGTTTGCCTAGACAGAACATCAGATACGTGCATGAAACTGAAGGCCAGAAGCTGAATCCTAACTTCCTGGAGAGAAATAAGAGGAAGTGTTCCTAGCAAAATCCTGTTTCATTTCTTCCTTTAATACAGATTCTTTAGACCACAAAATGTCCATCATGATTTTTTTCATTAACAAGAAGCATGATTTTGTTAAAGATGAGGTGTTGCACTCAGATATAACTAATTTCTATCTTAAAGTGACTAATCATTACTCCAAGCTTTGGAAGCTATTGTTGGTAAAAATAGGTGCATGATGAGTCCAGAATTTATATATAAGAAGTGGCTTGAAGTGGTGAGTTGGTGGAAGGAAGAAAGAGGACTTGAAGCTGTGCCTGTCCCTGCACATTCTATTAGATTGGGGAAAGTGTGGATTATCAACAGCAATGAGTGGGAATGGGGAGGGTGAGAGGCAACCCTGGGGCAGGAGGGAGATCTAAAGCACTCTTATGTCTTCCTGAGTCCCCTTTGCTCTTACATGTAAGCTTTACATGTAAACTACAAGAAGGAGATGGTAAGGCAGGGGAAAGGAGATGCGGAGGGAAGATGACGGCAAGAGCTAGAAAAATAAATGGAGGTTTCTACTTTTCCATCAAGGTGTTCAGAAACTGGAAAGAGCCTTAAAGGCCACTTGTCCAATTTCCTCTAAAAGAGCCTCTATCTTTCATTAATGTTCCTTCGGTTTCTGGTCATTTGCTTCCAGTGACAGGGTGCTTATGCAGTTCTCAAAGAAGCTTATTTAATTTGCAAACAACTCTAATTACTAGAGGGTCCGTTCTTACATTTGTTAACATATCTGTCCTCAGTGTTGGTTCTAGTTCTAGAACATTCTGAACAAGAACATTTCCTTTCTGGCCTCCTGAACTATATAGAAAAAGTCTTCAACATGACTCTTCTAAATGTTTACAGTTAGCATGAACTCACTGTTTCTTTTTCTGCTCCAAATATCACTAACCCTGTCACATGTTCCTCAGATATGATAATTTGGGAAACTCCTCCATTCTTGTTACTCACCCCCAGATACATGTCTGGTATCCAACGTGCTTCTTAAAATTTGGTATGAAGTATGTGCAATCAGCATACAACATGTAATTAATGCTGTTGTACCTGAAGATAGCACTTTTGGGGAATTAGGATCTTCAGAGATTTGGTAATGTTAATCTCCTTACAGGGAAAAAATGATTAGACTTTTCTATATTGGAGCGGACCACATGGAACCAGTGGCAGTCAGTGGACCTGCTGCCTCAGAACTCATCTCCGTCTCATAGTCTCAACCCTGCCGGGACAGCCCCTCACTGTGCTCCTTCCCTAGTCCCAACCTGTAGTGGTCTCTGCTCAAGGTTCTACAGCCACCCCTCATCTGACAATGGTATTCCCAGCGATCTCAGTGCAAGAACATTCTGCAGCTACGTGCACATCGACACAAATACCCAATAGTTTGTGTGTGTTATGTATGTCTGTGTGTATCTGTGAGAGAGAGAGAAAAAGAGAATTATTTTTTATTATTAACATGAAATAATTTGCTTTAGACCCAGGTATAAAGAAACTACTTGTTTCTCTGAACCAATATGTTGTTTTTAATGGATTGACAATAAGAAATTCACATTTAACTGATAGCTTAGATTCCATTTTACAGCCCAGGTTTTATGACTATATAAGCTTTTATGGCCTGCATGAATGCTTACTTACTTCCCTACCACCCTGACAGTCTCTCTTAGATGGTTTTAGCAAGGTAGGTAACTTAGATTCTACTCTAATAGGGCCCTTCTGAGAAAAGAGCAAAGCAAATTTTCTTCTCTCCAAGGTACTTTGCTTATATAAATAATATCTACATAATTTGAAAAGGAAAGTGGTTAGATGTCATACAACTAGTAGAAAAAAATATTTTGGTAACTTTTCAGCATATGAAAATAAGAGAAAGAAAAAAGAAAAGAACAAGAAAGGAGAAGAGAAAGCAAGAAGAAATTAGTTGAATAAAATGAACAAGTAAAAATCATTTCTGCTGGTGATGCAACTGAAACTTATTTTCACGTGTGTCGTTTGTAATACAGTTGGCAGCTGCCTAAATTGGCACATATTAAAGCCACATTAAGATTTGAAAATTCTTCTGTGATGATGTTGCTTATTATTTGTTGGTTCTTCCTGAGTTTTAGTTTTCCTAGCTCTTTGCAGTTAAACATCACTGTATAAAGGATACAAATGGGCCTTTGCAAGGGAAAGGGGATATGTGGTACTGATTAGAAACTATAACCAGGCATATCAAATAACAAGGATCCCCACAAGCCACTCAGTGAAGTGGGTGCAGGAATTCAAATGAAATATGGGGATTTCCCGACAGAATTTTTTTCATTGTGTAAAGTGTTAGGTTTTAGCAACCCTCCTCACTCTCTTGCATAATGCTATACATCCAATATTATCAAGGAAAGTTGATAAGTGAATACTTATCATAAAACATTTCTGAATTCAGTGATATCTATAGCATCCATCTTTAACAGAAAATAGATTAGTGTTTCATTCAAAATTCAATATTAAAAATTTGATATAAAGAATTGCCTTGCCTTAAAACTTATAAAAAAAACTTATAAAAAACTTATAAAACTTATAAGGTATAAGTATCTTTGGGCCAAGTAGCATTATAATGACATATAAAAAGATATTGATATTCCACCATATTATGTCTTTATTTTGCAATGAAAGAGAAAAACCTGCTCTCTTTTAATCTTCCCACTTTGTATGAATAGACGGGAAAGCACAGATGGATCATTATTAAATGAATACACAAGAATAAATAAAATGAATATGTCAGCAGTCAGGGAGTGGACTGGCCACCTCATGGCTATATTCTATTCAAGACTGCTGATTCCTGTAGGAAACATCAAGGTGATTTTGCTGATGCTGCTTCACAAAGAAGCCCTGCACAGCGGCATGTAGGGGAAACTTGGCTTTCATTTGGTAAATTCAAGCTGTGTGGACAATCAGTCTGAATTATTCTGAACCATTTCTCTTGACATCAAAGTTTTTCCACAGTTGCTTGAATCATCCTTTTGATTTGGCTTCATCTGTCCTTTACAGTCTAGGATTTTAAAAAATGTTTTTCTAAACTGAATAGGAGGTAAAGTTTCTGTTACTATTATTATTAATATTCAAGCCAAATAATTTATATTTAACCTTGAAATCCAGTAATATATATTTTTGTTTAAAAAAAGACTCATCCATTAAACTATACTAAGACCTCTGAGAGTAGATTGTTTTGGTAAAATGTAGCTAATTCCTCCAGGAGTAGCTAATTAAATGGCTTAAAAATACATAAATGACAGGTACAATGGATGCTTTAAAATCAACTGAAAACAGAATACTTGCAAATACTTATTAAAAGCCAAGTATAACTAAGCAATTATCTAAGAGGAACATGCTTTCATTATTCTCACTTGGAGACAGAATAACTGAGGTAGAGCTGTGGTTTTGAGTGGAGAAGCCTGAATGACAACCACAGTAGTTTCCCATCGCTGCTGTAATCAATTATCACAAACTTAAAAACCATACACATGTATTATCTTAAGAGTTCTGGAAGTCAAAAGTCCAAACTGACGTTTGCTGAGCTAAAACCAAGATATCAGCAGGCCTGCATTCCTTCTGGAGGTTCTCAGGGAGAATCTTGTTTCCTTGCCTCTTCCAGCTTCTAGAAGTCAACTGCATTTATTGGCTAAGGGCCCGTCTTCAAAGCCACAGTATGCTGCTGCTGCTGCTGCTGCTAAGTCGCTTCAGTCGTGTCCGACTCTGTGCGACCCCATAGACAGCAGCCCACCAGGCTCCCCTGTCCCTGGGATTCTCTAGGCAAGAATACTGGAGTGGGTTGCCATTTCCCTCCTCCAATGCATGAAGGTGAAAAGTGAAAGTGAAGTCGCTCAGTCCTGTCCGACTCTGAGCGACCCCATGGACTTCAGCCTACCGGGCTCCTCCATCCATGGGATTTTCCAGGCAAAAATACTGGAGTGGGGTGCCATTGCCTTCTCTGAAGCCACAATATAGCATCCTCAAATCCCTCTCTCCCTTTCTTTTTCTCTCTCCTCCTCCCTCCCTACCTCTTTCTCTTTTTCTCTCACATCTAGCTTCTGTTCTCACACCTCCTTCTCCTATCCTTCTACCTCCTTCTTCCATTGTTTTTAAGGACCCTTGTGATTACAATGGGCCACCTGGAAAACCCAGGTTAATCTCCCTAACTTAAAATCTGTCATGTAATCAGATGTGCAAAGTGCCTTTGTCAGGTAAGTTCTGGGGATGCGATATGGACATCTCTGAGGGACACTCGTTCTGTCCACCACAACCACTATATTAACTGGCATCTCAGAGTCACTGAGCCAAGAAAGCCGAGCCAAGACAAGATCCGGGCTTCTGTTTCTTTACATAATAATTTTTTTTTTTTTTTGTCATATTGTGAGACAGCGCATATAAGGACAGTCTTGGCAAAGGAAGATAGTTTGAAAAAAGTGTCTACTCAAACCAACTGTGGTATCACAGTCTGGCCCAGTAAATATTTGGGGAATTAATGAATAACTGCTAATAGATGACTCATTTGACTTAATCAGTCAAATATTCAGAATATAATGACTACATATTAACTGCCTAATACTTTGATGTGACCTGTAAGTACAACAAAGGGGCTTCTGGCATTTCCCCGTCCTCTCAAGAAGCTTAAAATCCCATTGCAGAAATCAAAACTACGGTGAGGTACCATCTCACACCAGTCACTGGTCATCATCAAAAAGTTTACAAATAAATGGTGGATATGGAGAAAAGAGAACCTTCCTACACTGTTGGTGAGAATGTAAACTGATACAGCCACTATGGTAAACAGTATGGAGGTTCCTCAAAAAACTAAACATTGAGTTGCCATATGACCCAGCAATCCCACCCCTGGGCATATATTCAGACAAAGCTATAATTCACAAAGATACACGCATCCCTATGTTCATAGCAGTACTATTCACAATAGCCAAAACATGGAAACAACCTCAATGTCAACCAACAAATGAATGGATAAAGAAGATATTTTATATATATGTAAAATGGAACACTACTCAACCATAAAAATGAATGAAATAATGCCATTTTCAGCAATATGGATGGAAAGAAATGATCATACTAAGTGAAGTAAGTCAGAAAGAGAAAGAAAAATACCCTATGATATCACTTACATGTGGAATCTAAAGCATGACACAAGTGAACCCCTCTACCAAACAGAAACAGACTCACAGATGTGGAGAGCAGACTTCTGGTTGCCACAGGGAGAGGGGAGGGGAGAGGGAAGGACTGAGAGTTTGGGATCAGCAGGTGCCAACTATTACATACAGAATGGAGAAACGGCAAGGTCCCACAGTAGAGCACAAGGAACAATATTCAATATTCTGTGATGAAACATAATGAAAAAGAATATTAATAAAGAATGTGTATATATATATATGTATATGTATAACTGAGCCATTTTGCTGAACAGTAGAAATTAAAACAACATTGTAAATCACCTATATTTCAATTTTAAAAAATCACATTTCACAGTCAACTTTACCTTCTATGAAACCTTTCAAAACACTACCAAACTGATAAATAAGAACCAAATTGCATTTAGGGGGTTGCTGTTTCTGTTGTAAAATTGGATAATAATTTTAAAAGCTGAAGAATCAGTGGGATCCATACTGCTAAGAAAAAACAGAAGAGTCTAAGGAATGACAGTGTTTACCAAGGAGACAAGAAAACACAGTAGTGTCTGCAAAAATAAATAAAAGAAAGTAAACACTCACTAATGGTGTTAATAAATACACATGGACTGTGGGACAGATTAGGAAAGAAAATTGAGATTCAAAAATTCACCCCTTCAACAAACATTTATTTTTTGAGCATTTATTATGAGGCAGGCACTATGCAAATGCCAGAGAAAAAATACTGAAACACTCATCATCTGAAGCTAACACAGCACCGAAAATTCATTAATATTTCAAGTTTAAAAAAATGGTTAAAATAGCTCAGAGCTTATATTTATACTGTGACATTTTATTTTCTCACAATTGCAATTTTTAATTACAGCTTAAAATTAGGTGGAGGAATACTGACCCAATTGTTATCCTATGAAAAGTGTTAGCACTTTTAGGATCAAGCTTATATATAAAACTAGAATTTAAAAAGAAAAGACAACTTGAGAAGGAGTCCAGACTTTACAAGCATCATATTCTGGATGGGCCGTCTTCCCTTGAATTTATGAAGTTTGTCACTTAAATATATGCACTTTCAGATACTTAATATAAAGCTGATAATTATGCTAGAGCTCTTAGAGTCCCTGCAGCGGAACTGCGGAGGCCAGTAGCGGGGCTGCTGGTTGCAGTGTTTCGGATGTCAAATGAGTTCAAAACTGTGCCATCTTTATGTTCAAATGAAATGAGACTGCTAAATAAGATAATTGAGATGCTAGAGCTGGGAGCAGTCTGAATGAGTCAGAATAGCCTTCCAAATGCAAAGGCCCTCATGAGGCTGGGACTTTCATCCTCTTTAGAAAAAGTGATTTTCTTAGGGAAAAAAAGAGCATAATAGCAAGAGGCAGATTTTATACAATTCAATAGAACACATTTATGGAAGACGGGAAGTAATAGGTAAAAAGAGCACTAAGAAAAGTATATAAAGTTCAGAAAGTAAAACTGAAAAGAAAAGATACCAAGGCTGCCAGAAACAGAGAAATCATTCATTTCGTCACTTTTATACCATGCTATTATTTGCAAGTTTATATTAAGCACAGATTACTGGGAACGAATTAAATAATAAGTTTAATAATAATAAGTTTTCCCCTTAAATTTAATCTCACTTAGATATTTTGACCTGAAGAGTATAATGATATGGTTATTTGAAAAGATTATTTATTTTGGTGCTACTGGATTTTGAAAGACAGGTAAACTCCTATTTAGGTAAGACCATAGAGAAATGGGAAATTAAGTTATTTAAGCTCCCAATTTTCTAAAAATGAAACACAGAAATCTTTGGAAATGGATTTAAAATGCTTACACCTTGGTCAGTAGAGAATACCATAGCTATTTTAACATTTCCTGGGAGGTTTGGCATTATCTAATGTTAAATCCCACATGAGACTGACAGATGTTGATGGTCTTTGGCTCTGAGACAATTGACTCTATCAAACAATTATTTTAAAATCCTTCTCTTTTGTTTTCTCCCTCTGCTCTAGTCTTACTCTTTTTAGTGCCTAAATTTCCTACATGCTTCCAATCTGCTATTGTATTAATACTGTATATGCAAATATTTACATGAAAGTCTGAGATAAGGTCCATATCTCCATTGAAGAATAAAAAAAAATAATACTTGGGCCTGATACCACTTATTTCTAGTATGTTTGTCCAAAGTTATAGTCACTTATTTCTGGTTTCATAAACTGTGAACCAGGAAAAGTGTTGTTTTCTTGGGAAATTATTTGTAAATGTTTCCAAGACCAAGCAAAAAGTATACTTCAAAAAGGTAGATATAATGAAATTCAGTGAAAGAATTTTGTCATTTTTGGACTTTTATATGTAATAAAATAAAATTTTAAAAGTAGCAAGCATGCAGAGAAATCATTGGCATTTTCATTTTTTAAAGCATTCTATTAGAGTGGAAGTCCAGTGGTTTAATCTGCTGTAACTCGTGACTGTTGATCAGGAATTCATAGTAAAATCACTGATAGAGCAGGTTTCCTGGACGTACAATCTCTGCAGACGCAGGCCCCCGTGCTGAGAAAGGTCCCACACTTGGCTGAATCCTCTGCTGTTGCCATCTTGAAGTTCTCAATCATTATATCTTTAAACTTGTGTTTATAAGTGAAGTCCCGTGGAACAATGGCACACGTGCGTGTGTAGCTCCTGTCATCTGTTGCCTCCTCACTTGCCTATAGTGTTTGCAATGCGCCATGAGCACAGAATTTTGGTGGAGTTCATGGGAGTTCCGACTTCACTTTCACTTTTCACTTTCCTGCATTGGAGAAGGAAATGGCAACCCACTCCAGTGTTCTTGCCTGGAGAATCCCAGGGACGGGGGAGCCTATGGGGTCACACAGTCGGACACAACTGAAGTGACTTAGCAGCAGCAGCATGGGAGTTCACTGAGACTGTGAATATTACTGGGGAGGTATATTTTAAAAAATCTTTTTCCAACCCATACAAACTTTCCTCAAAGGGAGAAAAAAACCTTTTTTATTAAGTAAGATTCAACCAAAATGTGATGCGAATCACAGGCAATGCAGTAAAGACACTGCAAAGACAGAAAGAATCTCACCCTTTTTTATAGCCAAGTAAGAGACAAGTAAGAATCAAGATTGCCCGGAAAAATATCAATAACCTCAGATATGCAGATGACACCACCGTGATGGCAGAAAGTGAAGAGGAACTAAAAAGCCTCTTGATGAATGTGAAAGAGGAGAGTGAAAAAGTTGGCTTAAAGCTCAAAATTCAGAAAACGAAGATCATGGCATCTGGTCCCATCACTTCATGGCAAATAGATGGGGAAAGAGCGGAAACAGTGTCAGAGTTTATTTTTTGGGGCTCCAAAATCACTGCAGATGGTGACTGAAGCCATGAAAATAAAAGATGTTTACTCCTTGGAAGCAAAGTTATGACCAACTTAGATAGCATATTCAAAAGCAGAGACATTACTTTGCCAACAAAGGTCTGTCTAGTCAAGGCTATGGTTTTTCCAGTGGTCATGTATGGATGTGAGAGTTGGACTGTGAAGAAAGCTGAGCGCCGAAGAATTGATGCTTTTGAACTGTGGTGTTGGAGAAGACTCTTGAGAGTCCCTTGGACTGCAAAGAGATCCTACCAGTCCATTCTGAAGGAGATCAGCCCTGGGATTTCTTTGGAAGGACTGATGCTAAAGCTGAAACTCCAGTACTTTGGCCACCTCATGCGAAGAGTTGACTCATTGGAAAAGACCCTGATGCTGGGAGGGATTGGGGGCAGGAGGAGAAGGGGACGACAGAGGATGAGATGGCTGGATGGCACCACTGACTCGATGGATGTGCGTCTGAGTGAACTCCAGGAGTTCGTGATGGACAGGGAGGCCTGGCGTGCTGCGATTCATGGGGTCGCAAAGAGTCGGATATGACTCAGAGACTGAACTGAACTGAAGAGACAAATCTTCCCTGGTAGCTCAGTCTGTAAAGAATCCGCCTGCAATGCAACAGACCCTGGTTCGATTCCTGGATCAGGAAGATCCCCTGGAGAAGGAATAGGCTACCCACTCCAGTATTCTTCGGCTTCCCTGGTGGCTCAGATGGTAAAGAATCTGCCTGCAATGCAGGAGACCAGGGTTCAGTCCCTGGGTTTGGAAGATCCCCTGGAGGAAAACATGGCAACCCACTCCAGTATTCCTGCCTGGAGAATCCCCACGGACAGAGGAGCCTGGTGGACTACGGTCCATGGGATTGCAAAGAGTTGGACAGAACTGAGCGGACTAAGAACAGCACAAGAGATAATTACAAGATAAACAAAAGCTAGTCCTCAAGTAAGAGGACTTGTCAGCACTATTTGTCATATATAGCTCATCTTTTTTTTTAATTTAATTTTTTAACTTTACAATATTGTATTGGTTTTGCCATATATCAACATGAATCCACCACAGGTATACACGTGTTCCCCATCCTGAACCCTCCTCCCTCCCCATACTATCCCTCTGGGTCGTCCCAGTGCACCAGCCCCAAGCATCCAGTATCTTGCATCGAACCTGGACTGGCGACTCGTTTCATATATGATATTATACATGTTTCAATGCCATCCTCCCAAATCATCCCACCCTCTCCCACAGAGTCCAAAAGACTGTTCTATACATCACTGTCTCTTTTGCTGTCTCGTATACAGGGTTATTGTTACCATCTTTCTAAATTCCATATATATGCGTTAGTATATTGTATTGGTGTTTTTCTTTCTGGCTTACTGCACTCTGTATAATAGGCTCCAGTTTCATCCACCTCATTAGAACTGATTCAAATGTATTCTTTTTAATGGCTGAGTAATACTCCATTGTGTATATGTACCACAGCTTTCTTATCCATTCATCTGCTGATGGACATCTCGGTTGCTTCCATGTCCTGGCTATTATAAACAGTGCTGCGATGAACATTGGGGTACACGTGTCTCTTTCAATTCTGGTTTCCTCAGTGTGTATGCCCAGCAGTGGGATTGCTGGGTCGTATGGCAGTTCTATTTCCAGTTTTTTAAGGAATCTCCACACTGTTCTCCATAGTGGCCGTACTAGTTTGTATTCCCACCAACAGTGTAAGAGGGTTCCCTTTTCTCCACACCATCTCCAGCATTTATAGCTTGTAGACTTTTGGATCCCAGCCATTCTGACTGGCTTGAAATGGTACCTCATAGTGGTTTTGATTTGCATTTCTCTGATAATGAGTGATGTTGAGCATCTTTTCATGTGTTTGTTAGCCATCTGTATGTCTTCTTTGGAGAAATGTCTATTTAGTTCTTTGGCCCATTTTTTGATTGGGTCATTTATTTTTCTGGAGTTGAGCTGTAGGAGTTGCTTGTATATTTTTGAGATGAGTTGTTTGTCAGTTGCTTCATTTGCTATTATTTTCTCCCATTCTGAAGGCTGTCTTTTCACCTTGCTTATAGTTTCCTTTGTTGTGCAGAAGCTTTTAAGTTTAATTAGGTCCCATTTGTTTATTTTTGCTTTTATCTCCAATATTCTGGGAGGTGGGTCATAGAGGATCCTGCTGTGATGTATGTCAGAGAGTGTTTTGCCTATGTTCTCCTCTAGGAGTTTTACAGTTTCTGGTCTTACATTTAGATCTTTAATCCATTTTGAGTTTATTTTTGTGTATGGTGTTAGAAAGTGTTCTAGTTTCATTCTTTTACAAGTGGTTGACCAGTTTTCCCAGCACCACTTGTTAAATTCACCTGAAAACTGGGGTGACCTTGACATTAAATATTTGGTTTCATCCAAAGGAAAAATAAATTTCTCATATCTTTACCACAGGAGGTAGTTTTGGAGAGGAAGCTGAAGTTAGCCACCCTATCCTGCCATAGAAACTGGGAGCTAGGGGACTATGTCTTGAAGATTACATTTCAAATGAATATGTTCAAGTCTTTGAAAAAGACATTCCTTGAGCTATGGTGAAAGGATTATTTAGCTTCTAAAATATTTATATACATTTCAAAGGGACAAAAGAAAGAACTTGCAATGGCAAGTTTTCTAAAGTAAATACTTTCAGAAAAGAGAGGGAAGAAGTCTCTTCCTGTATTTTCAACAGGGAGAACTAAACCTCTTATTTTTTATTTGTTTTCGCTCTTACAACATGACTGAGTGTGTGTGTGTGTGTGTGTATATGTGTGTGTGTGTGTGTGTGTATCGAGGGAGAGGGCTTCTGACAGCCCCAAGAGACTATACTTTCTTTTCAAGCCAAAAATTGCAGGAAGTAAGTAATGGAGATCATGGAATCATATAATTTCCTTTCTTACTTGTGTTACTTCTGGTGTTCGCCAAACACTTAGGCATAAAACAACGACATAACAGGAAAGAGAAAGTTAAAGCCGTTCGTGAGTCCATTTCCTTTCAGTCCATCTTTGCTTACTGAGAAGTAAGTGGAAGGTTAGAGTATTGATGGAATGTCTGCATAACAAAACCTGAAAGAATCTCTGAGCTAGTCTGTGAAGTTCTCTGTTCTTCTGGTAAGAAAAAGTACATATGATGTACAAGCTATGGAGTTGAGTTAAGTTAGAAACCCTTATATTTGTATTTAAAACTGGCATTGTACAATATAAACAATAAAATTCAGTCAAATGATTTCAAATTTTGTACTTTACAAAATAACAACCTTAAATAGCAGGTAAAAACTATCATGGTAACTAAAAAGAGAAGAGACGTGGGGAAAAAAGCTTTATAGTATTTTAGTACTTTTAAGGGCATTTCTCCCTGCTTTTTTTTTTTTTTTTTTAAGAAAGCAAACTCTTTTTATTTGAATTCTTTTTTTTAATATAAGTCTATTTATTTTAATTGGAGGCTAATTACTTTACAATATTGTATTGGTTTTGCCATACATCAACATGAATCCCTGCTTTTTGAACAAGGGACTCTGCATTTTGCTCTGTGGGGAATCCTGCAAATTATGCGGCTATCCCTGATCACTGATGGAGTTTTAAAAAACAAATTTCTCAGATCTACGAAGTCACAATCTAGAGACAGAAACCACCAGCATTTACACTTAAAATTTTTTTTTAATGTAAAGTAGAGGATTCTGATGAGTACCTCTGATTAAGAAGCACTATTATAGGTTGTCAGGAGAAGACAGTGCTGCCTAGAGTGGTCAGGAAAGGTTTAATGAAGAAGAATTGCATAGAGCCTTAAAGGAAAACTACAATTTGGCTGAGCATGAGTTTAAGTGGGATGGTATGAGGGCAAAGAATCTAATGAATAAAAACATTAATTGTGTGTCAAATACGGTGTTGGAAGGGACGGTAGGGAGACGATTTGTTTTGGACAAAATAAACAGGTGAGTTATTACGTAGTCAGACTTTTAGTGTGAGGTCTAGTGTTGAAACATTAGAGAGAGCAGAATATGTCTAAGAAATGGAGCCCGTGCCTCATGTAGGAGAGGATGTTGAAGTGAGAGGTGGGGAGCAGGAAAGACAGTAAGTATGATATCGCAGAGCTCCAGGTGAGAGATGACAGGGGACAACATCAGCAAGTACTTTAAAAAATAAAATTTAACAAATATAAAAAACAATACACCAGTGGTGTGAAAAATATCAGCTAAGGTGCAGCCAACTACTTGAACACCAGCCAAAGCAAACTGGCATGTCTTCAGCATGTGTTAGAGGACAAAAATTATTTTGAAACAAATTTTTAATTAGAGTCAATTTTATATTTAAAATATATAAAGTGTATATGAAAAACTTATTTCAAATCTTTTGTCTCTGAAAATGCAAAATATCCTGCAGAATATTTAGTGGACTGCGAGGGACTGTGGGCTCCTTAGATGGCCCTTTGAGCAAAACTGGACCAGACTGAACAATGACCCTAAGAATGAGGTTGAAATAACAGAAGCAAGAAATAATATGATGGAAGATTAACAGGATTTGTTGACTGATTACAAATGACTATGAAACAGTGGAATCAAAAACTGGGAGAATTATGTGTCAAAGAAAAAAGTTAAAAGATTTCAGAAGTAAATCAGGTTTTAGGAAAGGTGAATTTAATATAACTGTGGAGCAAGTCCGCAGAAATTATTAAGTGCCATTCTTACCAGTCATACAGTCAGAGGTCAGAAGAAGAAATTGTGACTTTGGTAAAGTCTAATAGTAGGGGTTTTATTTAATCTGGATAGGAAATGAAGTTATAGAAATAGGTGAACACTCCAAAGGAAAAGCCTTAAACAGGGAGGATCTTGGCAAAAACTGACAGAGGTGGTTACCAAAGGCAGAGAAGACTAATTGAGAGAGGTATTAGGAAATCCAGATTGATACAGAGCCACAGGGGCCAAGTGAATATTTTGTCTAAAATACACATTCACTAGACAGCTAATTGCTGTGTCTAAGTGTTGTACACATTTTTACAATGATCTTCTTTCCTGATGCTTTTATCTGCTTCCTTTTAATTACATACTCATTTTGATAATATTCTAATGTTTGGGGTTCTCCCTTTATAGGAGAGATGTTGTTTATCTTTCATTGCTCAGAGCATTTATGTTGATGCTCTTATGATGAGAGCATTTATGATGAGAAAGACAAGGTTGCATTTTAAATGCTTATTAATATTTATTATTGTCACAAAGCAAGAATATTCAGCATTATTAATAGCCCTATCACCTAAAAATCCCTTGGAAATATTATCAGTTATATTTCTTGAAACAATTTCTTCAATGTCATTTTATGTTATGTCCCTCATAGATATTACTGTTAACATTTGGAAGGGGAAGATTAAAAAAATAATACATAGACACAAAAGATAAAACATACAAGAATAATCTTAACAAGTTACGTGAAAGTCTTTCTCAGTGACACACAAGTATACTTGATAAAATAAAAGATTCCTTGTTCTTGAATAAGATGAATAAAGATCATACAAATATGACTTCTCCATAGATTATCAATGTAATGCAACCCCAGTGAAATTAGTAATGCTTCCCCTTCCACTGCAAAACTAACAAGTTGGTTCCAAACTTGCTATGAAACACCTTCTGAAGTGGTCAGGAAGGGCTTAGTGAAGAAGAATTTGAGATGAAATGAGAAAAATAAGACAAATGAAGGAGGAACTACCTTACTAGATATTTAAACTAAAATCTCTAGAATTCAAATAATGCGGCACTGGCACATGAATCCTTAGAGTCACAGAACAAGATAGAAAATCTAGAAAGAGATGGCATGTGGAAATTTAGTATATGTTGAATGTGGTATCTTAACACATTAGGGGAATAAATAATTTAATAAATGATTTGGAACACCTGGATAGTCTGTTGGAAAAAGATACCTTAAGTCACATATACAAGAAGTTAAAAATAAAATAAAACTATAAAAACACTAGAAGAAAACACCAGTAAATTCCTTCAAGGCCAGAATGTAAGGAAACATTTCTAACTATGACTCAAAATCCAGATGTAATAAAAGATACAATTAACAATTTGAAGAACATTGTTGTTGCTGTTTAGTCGCTGACACTTCTGCTACCCCATGGACCGTAACTTTCCAGGCTCCTCTGTCCATGGAGTTTTCCAGGCAAGAATACTGGAGTGGCTTGCCATCTCCTTCTCCAGCGGATCTTCCTGACCCAGGGATCGATCTCACATCTCCTGCATTGGCAGGTGGGTTCTTTACTGCTGAGCCACCGGGGAAGCCTCTTGAGCTACATTAAACAACAATAAAATAATGAAATCTGTTGTGTATAGGAAAAAATCGGTTACATATATGAAATCTGTTGTTCACAGGAAACAGTAGAACTTATAGAAGATGGAATAGGATTTCACTGGTTACATGACCTAATATAGTTTTGAATATTGAGCCATATTAATGTTTTATTTAATAACAAAGTTAAATAACAAAGGATAAGAGGATCCAGACTCCAATTCAAACAGAAATAAATGAACTCAGCTATATGAAATAAATAACATAACCATACAGAAGGGAATAAAAAAGAATCAAGTAACTTTTAAAATGTGAGCTCCCTGACTGACACATTGAGAAGGACACTGCTGCTGCTAAGTCGCTTCAGTCGTGTCCGACTCTGTGCGACCCCATAGACGGCAGCCCACCAGGCTCCCCCGTCCCTGGGATTCTCCAGGCAAGAACACTGGAGTGGGTTGCCACTTCCTTCTCCAATGCATGAAAGTGAAAAGTGAAAGGGAAGTCGCTTAGTTGTGTCCAACCCTCAGCAACCCCATGGACTGCATCCCACCAGGCTCCCCCGTCCATGGGATTTTCCAGGCAAGAGTAGTGGAGTGGGTTGCCATTGCCTTCTCCGTAGAAGGACACAGTATCCCTTATATAGCACTCCTGATGGGAAATGTGACTTAAAAAAAAAACCAAAAAACTGTAAAGTTCCTTATTGGGAAATTTGATGAAATTAAAATATGAACTGTGTACAGATAAATATTAAATTTCATTTGATAATTGTTCTGTGTTTATGTAAGACTTTTTTTAATATACACTTAAGTGAGGCCTCTCAGGTGGCATTAAAAGAACCCACCTGCCAATGCAGGAGACTTAGGAGATGTGGGTTCAATCCCTGGTTTGGGAAGATCCCCTGGAGGAGGGCAACCCACTCCAGTATTCTTGCCTGGAGAATCCCATGGACAGAGGAGCCTGGCGGGCTACGGTCCACAGGGTCACGAAAAGTCAGACACAACTGAAGCAACTTAGCATGCACGCACACATACACCAGTATTTGGAGATAAAGTATCACAGTACAGTACAGTACAGTTCAGATGCTCAGTCGTGTCCGACTCTTTGCGACCCCATGGACCACAGCATGCCAGGCCTCCCTGTCCAACTCAATCACCAACTCCCGGAGTTCACTCAAACTCATGTGCATCAAGTCGGTGATGCCATCCAGCCATCTCATCCCCTGTCGTCCCCTTCTCCTCCTGCCCCCAATCCCTCCCAGCATCACACTCTTTTCCAATGAGTCAACTCTTTGCATGAGGTGGCTAAAGTATTGGAGTTTCAGCTTTAGCATCAGTCCTTCCAATGAACACGCAGGACTGATCTCTTTTAGAACTGACTGGTTGGATCTCCTTGCAGTCCAAGGGACTCTTAAGAGTCTTCTCCAACACCACAGTTCAAAGGCATCAATTCTTTGGCACTCAGCTTTCTTCACAGTCCAACTGTCACATCCATACACGACCACTGGAAAAACCATAGCCTTGACTAGATGGACCTTTGTTGGCAAAGTAATGTCTCTGCTTTTGAACATGCTATCTAGGTTGGTCATAACTTTCCTTCCAAGGAGTAAGCGTCTTTTAATTTCATGGCTGCAGTCACCATCTGCAGTGATTTTGGAGCCCAAAAAAATAAAGTCTGACACGGTTTCCGCTCTTTCCCCATCTATTTCCCATGAAGTGATGGGACCAGATGCCATGATCTTCGTTTTCTGAATGTTGAGCTTTAAGCCAATTTTTTCACTCTCCTCTTTCACTTTCATCAAGAGGCTTTTTAGTTCCTCTTAACTTTCTGCCATCAGGGTGGTGTCATCTGCATATTGAGGTTATTGACATCTCTCCCGGGAATCTTGATTCCAGCTTGTGCTTCTTCCAGCCCAGCATTTCTCACGATGTACTCTGCATATAAGTTAAGTAAGCAGGGTGATGATATACAGCCTTCACGTACTCCTTTTCCAATTTGGAACCAATTGGAACTGTTGTTCCATGTCCAGTTCTAACTGTTGCTTCCTGACCTGCATACAGGTTTCTCAAGAGGCAGGTCAGGTGGTCTGGTATTCCCATCGCTTTCAGAATTTTCCACAGTTTATTGTGATCCACACAGTCAAAGGCTTTGGCATAGTCAATAAAGCAGAAATAGATGTTTTTCTGGAACTCTCTTGCTTTTTCGATGATCCAGCAGATGTTGGCAATTTGATCTCTGGTTCCTCTGCCTTTTCTAAAATCAGCCTGAACATCTGGAAGTTTACAGTTCACATATTGCTGAAGCCTGGCTTGGAGAATTTTGAGCATTAGTTGTGAGATGAGTCCGATTGTGCGGTAGTTTGAGCATTCTTTGGCATTGCCTTTCTTTGGGATTGGAATGAAAACTGACCTTTTCCAGTCCTGTGGCCACTGCTGAGTTTTCCAAATTTGCTGGCATATTGAGTGCAGCACTTTCACAGCATCATCTTTCAGGATTTGAAATAGCTCAACTGGAATCCATCACCTCCACTAGCTTTGTTTGTAGTGATGCTTCCTAAGGCCCACTTGACGTTGCATTCCAGGATGTCTGGCTCTAGGTGAGTGATCACACCATTATGATTATCTTGGTCCTGAATATCTTTTTTGTACAGTTCTTCTGTGTATTCTTGCCACCTCTTCTTAATATCTTCTGCTTCTGTTAGGTCCATGCCATTTCTGTCCTTTATTGAGCCCATCTTTGCATGAAATGTTCCCTTGGTATCTCTAATTTTCTTGAAGAGATCCCTAGTCTTTCCCATTCTATTGTTTTCCTCTATTTCTTTGCATTGATCACTGACGAAGGCTTTCTTATCTCTCCTTGCTATTCTTTGGAACTCTGCATTCAGATGCTTATATCTTTCCTTTTCTCCTTTGCTTTTCGCTTCTCTTCTTTCCACAGCTATTTGTAAGGCCTCCCCAGGTAGCCATTTTTCTTTTTTGCATTTCTTTTCCTTGGGGATCGTCTTGATCCCTGTCTCCTGTTACAAACCTCCATCCATAGTTCAGCAGGCACTCTATCTATCAGATCTAGTCCCTTAAATCTATTTCTCATTTCCACTGTATAATCATAAGGGATTTGATTTAGGTCATACCTGAATGGTCTAGTGGTTTTCTCTATTTTCTTCAATTTCAGTCTGAATTTGGCAATAAGGAGTTCATGATCTGAGCCACAGTCAGCTCCTGGTCTTGTTTTTGTTGACTGTATAGTGCTTCTCCATTGTTGACTGCAAAGAATATAATCAATCTGATTTCAGTGTTGACCATCTGGTGATGTCCATGTGTAGAGTCTTCTCTTGTGTTGTTGGAAGAGGGTGTTTGCTATGACCAGTGCATTTTCTTAGCAAAACTCTATTAGCCTTTGCCCTGCTTCATTCCGTATTCCAAGGCCAAATTTGCCTGTTATCCCAGGTGTTTCTTGGCTTCATACTTTTGCATAGCAGTCCCCTCTAATGAAAAGGACAACTTTTGGGGGTATTAGTTCTAGAAGGTCTTGTAGATCTTCATAGAACCGTTCAACTTCAGCTTCTTCAGTGTTACTGGTTGGGGCATAGGCTTGGATTACTGTGATATTGAATGGTTTGCCTTGGAAACGAACTGAGATCATCCTGTCATTTTTGAGATTGCATCCAAGTACTGCATTTCGGACTCTTTTGTTGACCATGATGGCTACTCCATTTCTTCTAAGGGATTCCTGCCCACAGTAGTAGATATAATGTTCATCTGAGTTAAATTCACCCATTCCAGTCCATTTCAGTTCGCTGATTCATAGAATGTCGATGTTCACTCTTGCCGTCTCTTGTTTGACCACTTCCAATTTGCCTTGATTCATGGACCTGACATTCCAGGTTCCTATGCAATATTGCTCTTTACAGCATCGGACCTTGCTTCTATCACCAGTCACATCCACAGCTGGGTATTGTTTTTGCTTTGGGTCCATCCCTTCATTCTTTCTGGAGTTATTTCTCCACTGATCTCCTGTAGCATATTGGGCACCTACTGACCTGGGGAGTTCCTCTTTCAGTATCCTATCATTTTGCCTTTTCATACTGTTCATGGGGTTCTCAAGGCAAGAATACTGAAGTGGGTGGTATGACAAGGCTTGTAATTAGCTCTCAAGTGCTTTAACAAATGAATTAATGACTGAATGAATAAATAAGTGTTTGTGTGTTTATTATGAGAGAGCAGAAAGAAATAGATTAAGAAAATAAGACAAAGTGTTAACAATTGGTGAGCTTAGGACAAGAGAATATGAATATTATTATCTTATTACTGCCTCTCTTCTGAAAGTTTGAAACTTCAAAATAAAAAGCTGTGATAGAGAGAACATACATATACCTATATGTTAGGGACATGAATAGCTGCCTGTATCTAGTCCTGTCCCACCACTTGCACCTCTGGGTCAAAGAGCATATAGGCTCAGCTTGCACTGTGGATGGGTATTGATACCTCTGATGATAAAGCCTTAACAACAAAACAGTTTGATTCTGTGCTATCCCAGAATATCTCCAGACAGGAAGAAGGAGGAGATTCATGTGGTTTTAAAAATATGTGCTACCCTTCATCAAGAAGGATGACAGACCCACTGCAGAGAAGGAATAGGCTTTCAATGCTTCTCCATGGATAATAGATCTACAATTGTGTGTTCATATTCTGTCATAGTAAATTAGCACCTTGAGAAGGACATAGAGATGAATAAAGAAGAGAAAAGTAATTTCTCACTAAGTGTTACTGGTGGAGGATGAATTACTCAGTTTGTTACAGTCTCCAGCCCTGGAGATCAACTTAACCTTGAATTCTTGATCCAACATGGGAAGAATAATAAGCGTCTAATTCAGGCCTTCTAACCCTGACTACTTCAATTCCAGTGCCAATCAAAAAGTTTGCCCCCTTTATTTATTTATTTGTTTATTTTGAGGGAGGAACCCGTTTTTCTCTATTATGAGTTTGAGTGGCTCCCTCTGATTCTATCCCCAGAAGTGAACCAAATGGTGGACTGAGTCACAAGCCTGATCTAAGCATGTGTGGATGAATGGGATAGGAAGACATGTTTTGGTAGCAGGTTTCTGGTGTTGTAATAGGACCCCCAGGACCATGCTTCCTGAAGTAGAGCCCTGAGACCTGCCTTGGGCCTGCGTGGACCTCCACGGAAAGCCAGACTTGATGTGGCTTTTGGCTGGAGGAGAGGGAACAGACTGTGCTGGGGAATTTGCAACTTGGAAAGTCTATTTAAAAAAAAATGTGGGCTGGCAAATTTTGATGTCTTTACAAGGCTGCTTGTAAGATAATTAAATCTCATTTATCTTAAAAAAAAAAAAAAAACCTTCATGTATCTGATTATAGACTTTGGCTTAAAAATAACTCCTAAATAAAGTCTTATATCTCTCACAGTTGTTGACTCAATGTTAAACAACTGGAAAGTCTGAGATTCTTCATACGAGGCTCAATTTTAGTGCAAACTGTCTTATAAGATGGAAAAAAATCTCTGACTTTATTACAGCCCATCAGGTTATTCAATCTTTGGAGAATAACAATCCTAACCTTTCCTTCAGATGACTCTTAAGAATAACTAATAAACACGGAGGAATCTTGCCCGAAAGTTACCAAATATTATGTAAATCCTTATTGATGAAAACAAATCAACCAATTTTACCATATTATAAAAGTTTATACTTCATAAAAATACATTTTATTTAAAAAATCTCTCATTTTTTAACAAAGTGTCACTTTAAAGGTAGCAAGTTTTAAAAACAATTATAGGAAAAGCAATAGAAGTTGAAATTAATTTTATTAGATAGAATTGAAATAATTGAGTGAGAGTCTCATGTTTATGTTTAGAAGTTCTGAAGAAACCTAAAGAACTTAAAAAAAAAAACTTGCAAGGACAATTTAGAAAACTTTTGCAACATGCCTTACATTTTATAAGTTTATAAAAATTTCCATAGAAATGACTCAGCATTTCCATGAGTGAAGTTAACCCACCAAGATGGTGCTTAAAAGAGGAAAAGGCTCATCATTATAACAAAACAAAGCTTTTTACTCTCAATTATTCAACTAAATAAAGCATAAATGCAGTTTCCCCTTTGGGGAAGGTTAGAGGTGACTTTTTCTCCCTGCTTCACAACCTCTCAGTAGTCTTGTATTCTCTCTTGCCTCTAGACACATACACATGATCTTCTTTTTGTCTGGAGCAAGAATCTTCTTGTTTCTTCACCTGGCTAACCTTTGGTTATCTGTAAGAATGCCACCAAAATTTTGCTTGTGTGACACCCAAGACTATGTTAGTTGCCCCTCCAATGGGCCTGCATCTCAGTTCCGTCTGCTATTCAGAATGTTTTCCACACTTACAATAACTGCTCCTCTGCCCTCCCCACTGTTACAATTCTCTGCCAGGGAGGGAGGCATGTCTGTTTTGTTCAGGGTTATATGTCCAGCTTTCGCTGAAATGCTGAACATTTGATGTTTAAAACAAAACCAAAAACTTTCTTCTCAATTATATCAGGTAGTCAGGCACAACTGTTTTGGTTAGCAATTATGCTTTGGCCTAGAACAGAATGGTGCTAAGTTGCTTCAGTCATGTCTGACTTTGCGATTCCAGAGACGGTAGCCCACTAGGCTCCCCTGTCCCTGGGATTCTCCAGGCAAGAACACTGGAGTGGGTTGCCATTTCCTTCTCCAATGCATGAAAGTGAAAAGTGAAAGTGAAGTCCTTCAGTCATGTCCGACTCTTAGCGACCCCATGAACTGCAGCCTACCAGGCTCCTCCTTCCATGGGATTTTCCAGGCAAGAGTACTAGAGTGGGGTGCCATTGCCTTCTCCGTAGAATGGAATACCCCACCCCTTTTTCTCCACAATCCTCTGTTTGGATACTTTCTATCTAGCTCATAGGTCTCAGTTTTTTTTTATGATATTCCCTTTCAGGAAGCCTTCCTTGAACTTCAGGGTTTGATACCGCTTTTACATGCTGTCCTTGAAATCTACACTGTTCCTATGATAGCTTTTACTGATCAGATTACAATAGTGGTTTCATTTTTCTGAGTCTTCTGCCAGAATGTGAGCCACATGATGGCAGGACCATGCCGCCTTTTAAACCTTTCTATTTTCAGCATGTGACATTGCTGGAAGATAGTGAGCACTTAAGAACTACTCATTGAGGAAGAAGTATTAAATTATAATAATTTTAATTACAAGCAGCCTCCTTCTTTCAGGTTCTCACTCTCCACTCCATCCTTTGTATCACTGTCAGGCTGGCCTTTCTTAAACTCTGCCTTTCTCATCTTGTTGTTATAAACCTTTTAATGCCACTTAATTTACTACATAACAGAGATTCAGCTTCTTATGTCTCATTTTTTTAATACAATCTCTTCCTACTATTCTTAGGTCCTCCAGTTCTAATTGTATCTTCCACTTGAGTTAGGCAACCGTCATAGTCTAGATCTAGACGACTCTGGACAAACCGATGTTCATTGGTGATTCTGTGATTACACTAAAAAGACCTACCACATCCATAGTTCCCTTCTATAGAGTTTTTGCTACAGCCTCTCCCTCCGCCTAAAGTCTTCTTGGTTAAAGTCATGTTACGTAATGTTAACATATGTAATATATGTTAATATAGCCGGGAGAAATATCAATAACCTTATATATGCAGATGACACCACCCTGATGGCAGAAAGTGAAGAGGAACTAAAAAGCATCTTGATGAAAGTGAAAGAGGAGAGTGAAAAAGTTGGCTTAAAGCTCAACATTCAGAAAACGAAGATCATGGTATCCGGTCCCACCATTTCATGGGAAATAGATGGGGAAACAGTGGAAACAGTGTCAGACTTTATTTTTCTGGGCTCCAAAATCACTGCAGATGGTGACTGCAGCCATGAAATTAAAAGACGCTTACTCCTTGGAAGGAAAGTTATGACCAACTTAGATAGCATATTCAAAAGCAGAGACATTACTTCGCCAACAAAGGTTCATCTAGTCAAGGCTATGGTTTTTCCTGTGGTCATGTATGGATGAGACTTGGACTGTGAGAGTGAGACTGTGAAGAAAGCTGAGCGTCAAAGAATTGATGCTTTTGAACTGTGGTGTTGGAGAAGACTCTTGAGAGTCCCTTGGACTGTAAGGAGATCCAACCAGTCCATTCTGAAGGAGATCAGCCCTGGGATTTCTTTGGAAGGAATGATGCTAAAGCTGAAAGTCCAGTACTTTGGCCACCTCATGCGAAGAGTTGACTCATTGGAAAAGACTCTGATGCTGGGAGGGATTGGGGGCAGGAGGAGAAGGGGACGACAGAGGATGAGCTGGCTGGATGGCATCACTGACTCGATAGACGTGAGTCTGAGTGAACTCCGGGAGTTGGTGATGGACGAGGAGGCCTGGCGTGCTACGACTCATGGGGTCGCAAAGAGTCGGACATGACTGAGTGACTGATCTGATCTGATCTGATCTGATATATAAATTTTGTCACCTTGCTGACTGTGCCTGATGTGCATGTATGCATAAGTATGTTCATATTGGAGGGGTTGATAAAATAACAATCAACCTCAAAATGTGCTAGAATCTATAAAGCACCCAGGGATGCAAGTTATGACTAATGTGGACAACAGGGATCTAGGAACCAATCAAATCAATCTCTTAAGGAAATCTGAATGAAATATTGGTGAGCCAGATAAAGTTTCAGCCAGAGATATAAATAGACCCAGATGGGAGAGAGAGGAGAGGCAGAGAGAAAGAGAAAGTTAGAGAGGAAATAGTAGATACATAGGTGAAAAGCAGGCAATAAGACATGTGTGCAGAGTCCATGAGGCAACAGAAGCTGTTTAGTAAGAAGAAGCAGAAACGTATACAGAATAGAATGTGAGGTAGTTAGTAGCAGTTGCAGACCAGGAATTAATAACCCTCTGCTAATGTGGTGCAATGATATACCCAGGTCACAAGTGCTGTGCTGGCCTGTAAGTCACCCTTCATTCCCTGACCCATAAGCCAGATTTCACAAAATCAAACGTACAACTCATTTCATTTCTATAATGCGTGATATGTGGTCAGCATCTGAAACTTCCTTATTTCCAAACACACTGTTATAATAATCATGCCTTTTGATTTAAGATTCCCTGGGTGAATCTCTATTAGCATCACTCTGAAAGACTTCACACAGATTCATTTTAAGTTTATAAAACACTGAAATTCAATTTTACTTGAAGGAATTCATAAAATAGAAATAACTTTCACCACACAGGCCACAATGCAGCCTCTGTGTCATGCAGTTTCTGGTGCTGAAATTTTATAAGCCGTTCCGTCACCGCAAAGAATGAACGAGCATCTTGCTTTGCTAAAAATGGGTTTCCCTCTTAACAAGTTTCATACATACTGAGTTTTTTATATTCTTTTGTACAAAATTGTTACTGAATTGTGTGAGCACTATAATTATGTTTCAACACTGACAGGTAAGATTGAATGTTGGCTGAAGTAATTTTTTCAACTGTATTACAAGAACTGCATACTTATTGAAAATTACTTGGCTTATCTGGTCAATACTCTGTAAATTAATTGAGGGAATTGATTCTTGGTGTTCACTGGGAAAAGAAAATCCAAGCAGCCTTACAAGAAATAATTGTGGAGGAGAAAACCACACGTTGTTGAGAAAAAATAGTACAGTGATGTGGAATGAACACTGGACCTGCGCCCCTTAATCTTTGCTTCCATTCTCGCCTAAACTTCAGATTCCTCTAGACATTCCTTTCCTCTCTAATCAGTCTGCACCCAAGTTATCGCACTTCAATCCCTCTCTTGCCATCAGCCTTAATCTCTATGTTCCCCTGCCCTTTGCCTATTATTCTGCAAGAACTGATCTCAGATAACTTGTGAAATAGCCTCTTATATTACTGGAATTTTGAGTACCACTGAGAAAATAAAACAGTTATGAATATAGGTGCCACTACACATGAATTGTCTTCAACCTCAGCTTGGAAGACATTTTTATGTGCTTGGTCAGCTGTCATTCCTGATCCTATAGCAAAGAAGTCCAGAATAGATTGCTCTTTTTGAGTTCCTGAACTCAGGCCCCACCTATTTCAACAAGGGCTTTGCAATCCCTTTTATATATACACACCCAAAATAGAAACTATTAGGTGTACAATTCCTCAAATTCTATTGGATATACCGCCTGCAAGTTACCTATATCTGAACTTGTCTTTGGCCTTCCATCCAGTCTCAGAGGCTGGGGAGTATCAGGGTACAATCTCATCAACTCCTGAAGAAAGGACTTAAAGAGTTTTAAGAGTTTTCTGGAGGAGGACAAACATTCTCCTCGTATATTTATTCTTCTCTTGACATCAGAGAAGCCTTTTTTTCAGAGACAGGAGCGCTAAACTGAAGCTCAGACCTGGCTGCAGCTTTCATCAGTTTCAGATGACTGGGGTTCTCATAAAGGGTTTGTTTTCTACACAGTGATGAATAACTAAAATAAGAGGCAGTGATCTGATCCTTTTTCAGTCTTATCCTCATTGATGCCTGGTCCTGGAGAAACAATGACCAGTTTACAAAAGGTAAATATAACTTTAAAAATTAGAGGCTAATTTTTTCAATTAGATGAAATTGGGTTCAACTTGTTTCATCTCAACTTGGTCCCTGAAATGGTTTTCATTTTGCAAAGTCCTACTCTAATTCTTAAGAGAGTAATATATTGTGGCTTAGATATTTTTACTATATTTTGACCTAAACGAAAGTCATAAAATATTATCTTTGAAAATAAAAATATTTCAAAATATAAGTATGTATTAATTTCTTCATTTAACATGGCTTTTAAAAAGGGAGTGTGCAGAAAAGCTGCTTTGGTATTACTTTTAACATAAAACAAAATCTAATTCTATATTATAATCAACATATTATTGACCAATTTAAGCCAAGGATTTAAAAGTAACAGGTTTTCGAAATTTTATAAGACAAACCTTTTATCTTTATTTCCTGGTGGCTCAGAGGTTAAAGCGTCTGCCTGCAACGTGGGAGACCTGGGTTCAATCCCTGGGTTGGGAAGATCCCCTGGAGAAGGAAATGGCAACCCACTCCAGGATTCTTGCCTGGAGAATCCCATGGACGGAGAAGCCTGGTGGGCTACAGTCCAAGGAGTCGCAAAGAGTTGGACACGACTGAGCGACTTCACTTTCACTTTCATGCCAAGCAAGCACATATGATCCTTAACATTTTCCACAGCCTCATTCTCACATTGTATAACTCAAACTTGCATTTCTATGTTGTTCATTCGCTAAGTTATCTCCTACTCTTTGCAATCTCATGGACTGCAGCACGCCAGGCTTCCTTGTTCTTCATTATCTTCTGCAGTTTGCTCAAATTCAAGTCCATTGAGTCGGTTATGTTTTCAATCATCTCATCCTTTGTCACCACCTTCTCCTCTTGCCCTCAATCTTTCCCAGCATCACAGTCTTTTCCAATGAGTCAGCTCTTCCCATCAGGTAGCCAAAGTATTGGAGTGTCAGCTTCAGGATCAGTACTTCCAGTGAATATTCAGGGTTGATTTCCTTTAGGATTGACTGGTTTGATAGGGTTGGTCAAAAAGTTGGTTTGGGTTTTTCTGTAAGATGTTAAGGAAAAACCCCAAGGAACTTTTGGCCAACTCAATATATAGCTTAAGTGGTAGTTCTAGTATAGTTACTAACTATACTATATGCTGCATAAGTACCATATTTGTATAATATTAATAATAACATACCTTACCTAGGACTTTTTGTGTGTGTCACAATTTCTTAGACCTGAGTATGACTTAATCTCATTTTGTAGGTGTAACACTAAAGATCCAAGCAATTCAGTAACTTGGTAGTAGTCAATAGTACATTTTTGAGTCAGATTTATCTAGGCCAGCCTAACTCAAAATGCTAGCTTTTAATTACTATGTTGTATTTCATTTTATAGTTACTTTACCTTTTGTGTTCACATGTAGTATCTTATTTGACTTTGAGAGTCAAATATGAAATAGGTATTATCACTTTCATTTTACAAACTAAGATTCTGAGGCCCATATAGTTTATTTAGGTGGTAAGTGGCAGGGCTGGCCTCCTGAGGGCAAGTCTATCTACGGACTTCTCTCAAAGAATCTTGAGACATATGGCATATACGTTAGAGGCACAAAGAAGTCATTCTGTTGTTCCTTTTTCAACAAACAAACTTAATACTTAAAATATTTTTTGCAAATTAGAAAGCCTCACAGTTTTGTTTGAGGATAAATTGTAATGTTTAGTGATAATGGTTAAAAACATAGAACTGACTATTTACATTCTAATTTGTCATTTCCATTTGATTTTCTAGATAACGCCTATAGATTTTCATTCGTTTATTTTAACCTCCAATTTTAGAACATGTCCACAGCCTTAAAAACAATTTATGTAAAAAATGAATATTGTCCAAAGTCTACTTTACAGATGATCACATTGCCTGATATATAGATCGTATTCTTTTTAGTAATTGACCTCTTGGAAAGGAAATGGTTGTTATGGTTACCACAGAGCAAAAGTGAGAGAAAGAGAGTGGGAGTGAGTGCAATCACTTTGAGACAAAGTGCTGCAGAGTTTTGTTTTGAGTAATCTTGTTAATAATTTCCTGGCTGGCTTATCTTATTATCCTCTCAGGAAACAAAGGACTAATATACATAAGCACAATAAATGCTATTTCTTAGTTCTTTTAGTATCTGATATTTTTCAGATTCCACAGGTATGGAATCTGCCATTGCAGTTCTTTTGTGTTTATACCCTTAAATAATTTTAATTAATAGTTATAGGACCAAACTGCAAGTGTTAGAGAAAAGAAGGTCTTAAAACTTACAGCCAGTTTTTCTTTGTTTCAGAGGTATTTGTCTGGTTAGGATTCTACTAAAGACTGGTAGTCATATGCAAATCAAAAAGCATGAATTTCAATTATACAAATATAACGTCCTTAGATTATTTGATATGTTAACTTGAGACACTGAACTCCTGCAGATGTGATCAGTAAAAGAAAAGAAAACTTATTCAAAGAGAGTTAAGTTTTTTACTTTATCTATTTATTTATACAAATTTTCAAATGTTTGATCAAGACACAAGGAACAGGCAAGTGTTTAAACAAGATTTCTTATTTATTCTCATACCAGGATACATTATAGGATATAATAAAGTAAAAATAATTATACACCATTCCAAGAGCTTAATTTTAAAAAAAAGCAAAGACAGAAAAATAACTGTTTTACCTCCCTCCTGCTTGTAATGACTTGCCTTTTGATTGATTTCTGTCAATCTTTTGAAAAATAGTAGGATTAAAATTGGGCTTCCATGGTGGCTCAGTCGGTAAAGAATCTGCTTGCAATGCAGGAGACCTGGGTTTGATCCTGGGTTGGGAAGATACCTTGTAGAAGGAAATGGCAACCCACTCCAGTGTTTTTGCCTGGGAAATCCCATGGACAGAGGAGCCTAGCTGGCTACAGTCCGTGGGGTCCCAATAGAGTCTGACGTGGCTTAGCAACTGAACAATAACAAAAACAGGATTAAAATACTCTCTCAGGGTAGAATTTTACATTGTCTGCCATTTACTGACTTGTGCAATAAATGGGTATTTATTGAGCAACTACTATCCACCAGGAACAGTGCTGGCTACTTTGGAGGATTTTAGGAGGTTACTAACTACACACAACTCCATCATCCTCTGCTGGGAGAGACTGAGATTTAAAGAAATAGTCAGGCTTGGAAAGAAAGTACTTGTAAAAGATTGGAAGGGCAGATTAGTGTGGGGGTTAGTGGGAGAAAATACACTGTCCTACCAGCATTGTGATGCTGGTAAGTAGTTGGTAGGAACTGGAGATTATTGGATTTGGGAGGTTTAAAGACAGTACAAGGAGTATGGAAAATATTGAAAGAAATTAAAAGAATGTGGTGAATTAGTGATTGTTGCTGTTCAGTCACTCAGTTGTGTCTGACTCTTTGCGACCCCACGGACTGCAGCAAGTCAGACTCCTTTGTCCATGAAATTCTCCAGGCAAGATACTGGAGTGGGTTACCAAACTCTGGGGGAATTAGTGATAGAAAAAAAAAATAAACTAATTAACTAAAATAATTAGTTAATGTGTGCATATTAAATTGCTTCATTCATGTCTGACTCTTTGTGACTGTATGGACTGTAGCCTGCCAGACTCCTCTGTCCATAGGAATCTCCAGGCAAGAATACGGAGTGGGTTGCCATTTCCTCTTCTGGGGGATCTTGCTGACCCAGAGATCAAACCCACGTCTCCTGCATTGGCAGGTGGATCTTTACCAACTGTGCTACCTGGGAAGCCTGGGTTATGCCATAATATTAAGAAAAAACTGGAAATTGACAAGTCTGAAACTCACCCTTGAGCCAACTTCATATTTGATTGGATTGAGGTGATTATCCTTTAACTTCTCTCCAGGAGAAAAAAAATAGATCACCCCTTAAAAAAAACTATCTGCAGCCTATGTAATTTTAACAATAACTTTGGTTGTCAGTTCAGTTCAGTTGCTCAGTCATGTTCGACTCTTTGCGACCCCATGGACTGCATCACGCCAGGCTTCCTTGTCCATCACCAACTCCCGGAGCTTACTGAAACTCATGTTCATTGAGTCAGTGATGCCATCCAACCATCTCATCCTCTGTTGTCCCCTTTTCCTCCCACCTTCAATTTTTCCCAGCATCAGGGTCTTTTCTAATGAGTCAGCTCTTCACATCAGGTGGCCAAAGATTTGGAGTTTCAGCTTCAGCATCAGTCCTTCCAATGAATATTCAGGACTGATTTCCTCTGGAATGGACTGGTTTAAATTCCCTGAAGTCCAAAGGACTCTAAAGAGTCTTTTCCAACACCACAGTTCAAAAGCATCAATTCTTTGGCACTGAGCTTTCTTTATAGTCCACCTCTCACATCCATACATGACTACTGGAAAAACCACAGCTTTGACTAGAGGGACCTTTGTTGACAAAGTAATGTCTCTGCTTTTTAATATGCTGTCTAGGTTCGTCATAGCTTTTCTTCCAGGAACAAGCATCTTTTAATTTCATGGCTGTAGCCACCATCTGCAGTGATTTTGGAGCCCCCCAAAATAAAGTCTCTCGCTGTTTCCATTGCTTCCCCATCTGTTTGCCATGAAGTGATGGGACCGGATGCCATGATCTTAGTTTTTTGAATGTTGAGTTTTAAGCCAACTTTTTCACTCTCTTTCACTTTCATCAAGAGGCTCTTTAGTTCTTATTTGCTTTCTGCCACTCAAGGAGAATTACTAGGCATACAATGATTATTGTACAAAGATTTGTTTAAACTATTATAAATATGTTGAGGAAAATTATTAAAGATAAATTTTTCAACAGAGAAAGTGTCTATAAAATAGCAAATGGAAATTCTAAAACTGAAAAACACAATCAAGGAAATAAAGAATTCAAAGCCGGTAAAGAATTCAAAGAAGGTAAGACAGAACAGAAGAAATGATTAGTAATATAGAAGCTGGATCAGTAAAAAAAAGATTCAAACTGTAGCACAGAGTAAAAGGAACAGAAAATACACATGAATCCAGATCTAAGATTCATAAAACCTAAACAAGGTAAGATCCAAGTAAACCACATTTAGTCACATCAGAGTGAAATTGCTTAAAATCAGAGACAAAGAAAAGAATCTCAAAAGCAGTTAGAGGGGGAAAAAGACCCATTGTCTTCAGAGGGACAGTTTAAGACAAACTGTTTATTTACAATAGCCACATTAAAACTGTCTATTGCCCACAAACAAATGACTGGATTTTAAAAAAATGTGATATGGATAAATAAAATAGAATACTATTCAGTCATAAAAATAAGGAAATCTGCAATATGGGACAGATTGAATGAATCTAATTGCATTACATTAAATGAAATAAGACAGAGAAAGACAAATATTGCATGATCTTACTTACATGCTGAATTAAAAATAAAAAACACCAAACACACTCGAAAAAGAAATAATAAACAACTCATAGAAAAAGAGATGAAATTTGTGGTTACCAGAGACAGGAGATGAGGGGTGGCAAATAGGATAAAGATGGTCAAAAGGTATAAACATCTAGTTATAAATAAGCACAGGGGATGTTATGTAAAACATAACGACTATAGTTAGCATTGCTGTGCTGTGCTGTGCTTAGTCGCTCAGTCGTGTCCGACTCTTTGTGACCCCATGGACTGTAGCCCACCAGGCTCCTCTATCCATGGGATTGTCTAGGCAAGAATAGTGGAGTGGGTTGCTATGCCCTCCTCCAGGGGATCTTCCTGTACGGTACATGTGAAAATTGTACAGAGTAAATTTTAATATTAATGGCTCTCCTGACAAGGAAAAATGTATTTTTTTCTTTTTCTTTTTTGTAGCTATATGAGGAGATAGATATTAACTAAAATCAATGTGGTAATCATTTCACAATATATGCTTATAAACAGTGTATTTTATAGAAATATAAAACAGCACTATACAATGACAGCACTTTAACTCAGGCCTAAACAAAGCTTACCCAGTACATGTGTTTTCTCTATGGGGCACACTGCAGGCTTTTTGCCCTTAGGAACATCGGACAGCACTTCAATACTAAATTTAACGGACATTTTAAACAGCAAAATCATCATGAAAAAAAGGCACAAAAATGCAAATGCAAAACAAAGGCACTAAATAGACCAGAAAAAGCCACCTGTTGATAGGATGAGAATGAAGACGAGAAAACAGAACTTGCTTTGGCCAATCTTAGCTGCGAATGCGCATCCAGTCGCTCAAATCTTTCCCTACCCTACCACTCTGTACATGACTGCAAAAGCTTCGTGAGTGTAGACTGGGGCTTACAAATGAGTCTCAGCAGATGAGGATCGACTGTGTATACGTATAGCACAATCGCAGCGGTTCTAGTGGTGCCCGGTGAGTTCTTGCTGGCCCTTCAAAATCCAGGGGAGAGGCTGTAAATCTTGCCCGGGACTGTACCTATATCCACAGCAGGTCTCCAAGGTGAACAGTTACCAAACTATGTATGAAAATGATAAATATGTTTCTTTTACCTCTGGTAAAGGGGGGAATGGAAAGGGATGAGGGAAGGCTATAGCTCAATTTGCTTTTTTTTTTAATAGAGAGAAAATTGGTACACATATCACTGATCATAGATATATTAGTTTTGTAATTTCCACTTAAAATATTTTATATTAAATAATAAGAAATCGTGTGTGATCTGTCTTTCTCCATTGTTTAAGACTAACAAAAACTTCAATTACATATTAGTGTTATTAGATAAGATATGAAAAATATTTTGATAAAAGATGTCAAGGATAAAAGTGGATTATTGAGAAAAGATAAGGAAAATCATCAGGTAAAGATGATACCTGAGAACAACAAAACTCTAAATCTGTAACAACATCTTAGAAACAGAGGTAGGAATGAATTTGACTACACGTTTCCAAACGTGGCTGTGCTGCAAAAATTACTGGATTACATTCAAAAACACAGACAAATCTTTGGGTTCCAATCTTTCAGATTCTAATTCAGTAGGACTGGAATAAAAGTTTTGGCAAAGCTCACTAGATAATTCAGATACATAGTTAGGACTGAGAATCAGCAGACAAGATGTTGGCCTTAGAACAGGGCTTCGGCCCGTAAGGACTTCAGAAGCCATTAGGCACACAGCCCACTGTCGGCGCCTCCTGGGGTTGTGCAAAGCTGCAGTCCCGTGAGACTCATGTGCTTTCTCTGTGACACTATTTCTATACTTCTGATTGGGACTGTGAGGAATTAGGAAACCTAATGACTGATCAGGAGTGTGAAATATGAAACACAGCTCCTGATACACCCGTTTTAGTTCCATTTTTTTATACCCTTTCTTTTAAAGAAAAACAATGCTTTTTTTTGGTGTTAAATGAGTTGCTTAAGTCCTGGATGTGTATATGAAAAAAGAAACTTACAAATGTGGTCTAAAATAGATTTAATGTAATCTGAGTTAAAGTTACCAGTGTAATCATACTTAGGGACACATTTATATTTATTAATCTAAATCCAACTGTATGAAACAAATTCAAGTACAAATATTTAGGAGCAGAAAACATCAAAGAAATTTCTTGAGAAAACCAAATACCAACAGTTACTCTATTGAAATGTCTGTTTCTGGCATTTCTTAACTGAGCTTTTTTCTTTTCTTTTTTTTTTTTAACATATAGAAACAGGAAGCAAGCAGGGCAAGAGATATGACTAGTTTCATGTTCCTTTCTCTCCTCATCTAATTTGTTCAGCATCACAGCCTGGCTCTGGACTGGAACTTACTTCCATCTATCTTGCCTTTGCTACTTGCCCGGCTATGGTTTGGGACTCAGAAAAGTCTGTTTACAGGAGAAAAAATTTTTATATATACATATTGGTTTTTTTTTTTTTTGATGGAGCAGAATGATTCCAAGTTGCTGCAAAATTATGTAGGTTGTGTTGCTTTCTAAACAGCACCAACAACCCTTCTAATATGAAAACATATTAGAAATATCAAAACATATTAGAAATATGAAATACTTTCTGTATATACGTATATTTTAATGCACTTTTTACTATTTTTAAGCCACAATTAATTGCAAATAGGTTAATCAAATTCTGTATTAGCAAGAGTTGCCTATATATACACCTATAGAAGCATAGGCTAATTTCAGTTAGGGTATATACTAGCTTGTTTCAGGCCAACTCTCCCACTGAAAATTTCCCCAGAGAATCTGGGGAAAAAATGTTAATCAACTCTCTGAAGGCATCAGAGAGCTACAAAAGCAGTGAAGATTAGGAATGCAAGACCCTGGAGGGAGGGGAAGTATGGAATAATGAGGTTAAAATTTAGTGTTACTTTTCCCTGAAGGTATTTGTCAATTTACAGTAGATCTGAGAAACTGAGAAGCTAGAGGCAAGGGGCAGAGACTGGGAGAATCTGAGACTACAGCTGAAAAGAGCCTTGAGTGAGTGAAGTCGCTTAGTCGTGTCCGACTCTTTGCGACCCCGTGGACTGTAGCCTAACAAGGTTCCTCTGTCCATGGGATTTTCCAGGTAAGAATACTGGAGTGGGTTGCCATTTCCTTCTCCAGGAGATCTTCCCAACCCAAGGATTGAACCCAGGTCTCCTGCATTGTAGTTTACAGTCTGAGCCACCAGGGAAGATCCAAAAAGAGCCTTGGGGAGACAAAAACCCTGGTAAATACCCCCAGACTATCAGTTGGGACCCCTAGAAAGGCTACATCCTAGAAGTAAGGCTGATAAGAAATTGAACAGTCCTTACAAAGACTGAAACTCAGCTCCGGATCTGTTTCCTATCAGATTGAGTGAAGGTGATCTGCCTTTACTCTGCCTGCCTGCCTGCCAAAATCTAAAGAAAATACTCTCAGTAGGACCCTAAAATCATTCACAGCTTGAAATTGAAATTTACTCTACATAGACACTGTCCACCATGAAATAATAATGATAATTTTTTAAAATGCCAAGCATACTAGGCAACAAGATCAAAAAGTCAAAATCAATAGAAAAAAAAAAATTGTAGTTACAAGGATTTTAAGATACTTGCCATTAGTGTGTGCAAAACATAGATGACAAGATGAAGACTATCAACAGACAACTGGAATCTGTAAAAAAAAAAATAATAATAATAAAGTAAAATTATAAAACTGAAAACCATGGATGTTCATATGTATCTTTCTATCTACTGCCCCATCCAGTAGCTGATGAAACTCCCTGACAATTGTAATTAACTAAATTCACGCTAATGGTAGAGAGTGAAGAGGAACTAAAGAGCCTCTTGATGAGAGTGAAAGAGAAGAATGAAAAAACTGGCTTGAAACTCAACATTCAAAACCTATGATCATGGCAACCAGTGTCATCACTCCATTACAAATAGAAGGGGAAAAAATTGCAAGCAGTGATAGATTTTATTTTGTTGACTCCAAAATAACTGCAGATGGTGACTGCAGCCATGAAATTAAAAGATGGTTGCTCTTTGGAAGGAAAGCTGTGACAAACCTAGAGAGTGTATTAAAAAGCAGAGACATCGCTTTGCCAACTAAGGAAAGGAAAGTTGCTCGGTTGTGTCTGACTCTTTGTGACCCCATGGACTGTAGCCTACCAGGCTCCTCCGTCCATGGGATTTTCCAGGCAAGAGTACTGGAGTGGCTGCCATTTCCTTCTGCATTGCCAACTAAGGTCCATATAGTCAAAGCTATGGTTTTTCCAGCAGTCATGCATGGATGTGAGATTTGGATAATAAAGAAGGCTGAGAGCCAAAGAATTGATGCTTTCAAATTATGGTGCTGGAGAAGACTCTTGAGAGTCCCTTGGACTGCAAGGAGATTCAACCAGTCCATCCTAAAGGAAATCAGTCCTGAATATTCATTGGAAGGACTGATGCTGAAGCTGAAGCACCAGTACTTTGGCCACCTGAAGTGAAGAACTGATTCATTGGAAAAGGCCTTGATGCTGGTAAAGATTGAAGGTGGGAGGAGAAGTGGGTGATAGAGGATGAGATGGTTGAATAGCAATACCAACTCAATGGACATGAATTTGAGCAAACTCTGGGAGATAGTGGAGGACAGAAGAGCCTGGCATGCTGTAGTCCATGGGGTTGTAGAGAGTTGGACACGACTTAATGACTGAACAACAACAACAAATTCTTACTCAATTAAAACTCTCATGAATATTTATCTTTTATTTTTCTCTGATCTGATCTGATCTGAATACACTTATTCCCTAAGAAAGAAGAATATCTAACTGTTACATTGAATATCTGAATGCTACAAATAGTTCAATTAAAGCATTACATATACTATACAGTTCCAAATGTGTTACTTTATTTGATTCATAATCAGATGTAAAGTTATTCATTAATTAGGACTATTTATAATTCCATTATTAATGAAAAATATGTATTTATTTGAACCGATCTTTCTTTGTAAGAGTATAGTATAACTTGTCACAGATAGTTTTGGGATTTCAAAAAATTACTTAATTCTTACTGTTTTACATTTTCTAGGAGGAGTCTGGAGTAACTCAATATGTTCTCTGACTTAAAAATCTCAAGTTCTTACTTAATCTAATAAAATCATTATTTTATGAAGTCACATGACATATAAGAGCCTAATCAATTAGTTTCTTAACAGATGTTTCTTAGTTACAAGTGCATTTTAAAGTATTTTATGAGTTTAATTTTAGGATGGCATGTAACTGTACCCATAAATAAACACATGCATATGGATAAACAATTTCTTTTAAAATTAGTTAACAGAGTAATGAAATGAACACTTATTTTCCAGAAATTCTGAGAAGCCAGAGGAGGGAGTGGTAATTAGGGAAAAAGGGAAAGGAAATATTAATATTTATTAATATCTAAGCATGAAATTAAAAGATGCTTACTCCTTGGAAGGAAAGTTATGACCAACCTAGATAGCATATTCAAAAGCAGAGACAGTACTTTGCCAACAAAGGTCCATCTAGTCAAGGCTATGGTTTTTCCAGTGGTCATGCATGGATGTGAGAGTTGGACTGTGAAGAAAGCTGAGCGCTGAAGAATTGATGCTTTTGAGCTGTGGTGTTGGAGAAGACTCTTGAGAGTCCCTTGGAGTGCAAGGAGATCCAACTAGTCTATTCTAAAGGAGATCAGTCCTGGGTGTTCTTTGGAAGGAGTGATGTTAAAGCTGAAACTCCAATACTTTGGCCACCTCATGCGAAGTGTTGACTCATTGGAAAAGAGTGTGATGCTGGGAGGGATTGGGGGCAGGAGGAGAAGGGGACGACAGAGGATGAGATGGCTGGATGGCATCACCGACTCGATGGACGTGAGTTTGAGTGAACTCCGGGAGATGGTGATGGACAGGGAGGCCTGACGTGCTGCGATTCATGGGGTCACAAAGAGTCGGACATGACTGAGCAACTGAACTGAACTGAAGTGAACTGAAGCTTTGTAAAGTAGGTATTACTCTTTCCATTATACAGTGATATTCAAAGAAATTAAGTAATATAATCATGGCCATAGACCTAGTAAATGGCAACAATGGAATGCAAACACAGTTCTATTTGATTTCAAAGCCTATATTCTTTCAAGTACATTATGCTTTCTATCTTTAGAAATAGATGAGTGGGCAGATTTATGTTAAAAATGGTGAGGATATAATCCTGTTAGGAATTTAATAGGATTTTTATGTGAAGTTTATTATATTTCAAATTTGAGTGTGACCAATGAAATTCATCAAATTTGGATCTCATATTTCAAAAGTGTATAGAATTCCATGTATAATTTTTGCATCTACCATTGATATTCTTCTCCAGGTAAGTTTTAGCACACAATGTTCAGTTATATGGCCTTGAGTGGGTAGGTGCTCAGGGTATAGATTAATTAAAATAAATTAATTCCACAAAGTAGAAAAAGATTAAGATATAGAGCACTATATAAAGAACTAGGAATAGTTCAATAAATGCATTATAATTTTTTACATCTATGTTGTACTTAAGTTAATAACCAGAGAAGGAACGTAAGATTCTTCATTAACTGTTTCCTATCTGGTCAGAGTTGAGAACAGTGGTGCTGTATTAGAGCTAAGGGATACGTATATTATATAGTTATCATGCAGACTCTAATTTCCTTTGCTTTAAACTGTTTTAGTATTCTGTTATGATACCTATTTATGAATAGCAATGTTAGATCATTTGACATTTAATGAAAAAAAAAAAGGCCCAAGTTTCTCTATATTTTCAGAAGAGATCCATCTAGCAATGCTCATACTGCAGCCAGATGCTCATTTGTTTCTCACTAGTCCTTAGTTGCAAGTGGGTTGATGGGTACTTGGGTTGGGAGATTAAAGCAGGGCCACAGTTTCAAACTTCAATCCCATTATTTTCCATATCTCCCTATGTGTGTGTCCTAAGTCACTCTGTGCGACCCTATGGACTATAACCCCCCAGGTTCCTCTGTTCATGGGAATTCTCCAGGCAAGAATATTGGAATGGGTTACCATGCCCTCCTCCAGGGGATCTTTCTGACCCAGGGATTGAACCCATGTCTCTTACATCTCCTGCAATGGCAGATGACTTCTTTACCACTGGCGCCACCTGGGAGGGCCCATATCTCCCTATGCTTTCTTCCATTTTAACTCCACAGTTGCAATTATATGTTTCTCATTCTATCTGTGTTTAGTATGTATGTCCCTTTCTAGAATATACCAAAGAACAGAAAATATGTCTTTAGTACACTAAAGACAAGCAGAATTCTTGTTTACAAACAATGCTGCTGCCGCTAAGTCACTTCAGTCGTGTCTGACTGTGCGACCCCATAGACGGCAGCCCACTAACAATACAAGACACTAATTTGTCGAAATAGAAGGGGATTTTTGGTAGCTTTCATATCCCCATGTGGTCTAGAGAACAAGACTTGGATACTACCAAGCCAGGTACAACGAAGGCAGGAAAAACTTTCAACTCATACCATGAAAGAAAAGTGAAAGTGAAAGTTGTTCATTCGTGTCTGACTCAGACCCCCCACGGACTATTCAGTCCATGGCACTCTCCAGGCCAGAATAACTGGAGTGGGAAGCTGTTCCTTTCTCCAGGGGATCTTCCCAACCCAGGGATCGAACCCAGGTCTCCCACATTGCAGGTGGATTCTTTGCCAGCTGAGTCATCAGGGAAGCCCAAGAATACTGGAGTGTGTAGCCTGTCCCTTCTCCAGAGGATCTTCCCAACCCAGGAATCAAACCGGGGTCTGCTGCATTGCAGGCAGATTCTTTACCAGCTGAGCTACTGCCCCAAATTTAGTACTGAGCATGTTAAGATATGAACACAACAACTCCTATCATAGCTATTTCAAAAGAACCAGCTTCCAACTCCACTGTGCATGTCAGAAGATCTATTCTCTCTCTAAGACTAAAGCCTCGGGTTTCTCATTTTAGTATTCAAATGTTATTCAGAGCCATCTGACTGGTAGCACCTAGGTCACATGTCTGTAGTCTAATTGCAAGGGAGTATGCAAGTATAATTTGTATCTTTCAAGCCTCTCTAGTGGAAGAAGACAAGTTGGAAGAAGGTTAAAATGGGTACTGAATGACTTCATGTGCAAAATATGTGACAACACTCAATGAGTACTTGTTAGATTTCCTTCTTCATAACCAGGATTTATTTTCTTATTTGAAGATATATTATTGTGGACCAGACTAAAAGTAGAAAACAAATGTTTTCTTGAAAACCAATACTAACTGTTTATTAGTAGCAGACTTTCCCATCCTCAGTGGGAAAATGTGGTTGACTGGTGTTGACTTTCTTATATACTGAAGGACTGTTATTGCTCTGTGTCAGTCTTTCCTTGTGGAAAAATGGGCACTACTGTACAATATTTATCAGTGTAGGGGTGTGCACTTTTGGTCTGCACCCTACATGTGGCTGCAGTTTAGTGTCAGGGAATCTTGTGGGTCAGTGTGTCACATCAGAAAGACTGTTGTTGTTTAGTCACTAAGTTACATATGACTCTTTTGCAACCCCATGGACGGTAGCCGACCAGGCTCCCCTGTCCATGGGATTTTCCAGGCAAGAACACTGGAGTGGGTTGCCATTTCCTCCTTCCCAATCTAGTGACCCCACCTGCATCTCCTGCACTGGCAGGTGGCTGTCTTTACTGCCGAGCCAGCTAGGGAAGCCATCCAAAGGATTGTTAAGGGATGCCATTTTTTTCTTAATTATACTTAGATAATATTTAGCATGAAGGGTATCTGCTGCTGCTGCTGCTAAGTCGCTTCAGTTGTGTCTGACTCTGTGTGACCCCATAGACGGCAGCCCATCAGGCTCCCCCGTCCCTGAGATTCTCCAGGCAAGAACACTGGAGTGGGTTGCCATTTCCTTCTCCATTGTGTGAAAGTTAAAAGTGAAAGTGAAGTCGCTCAGTCGCGTCCGACACGTAGTGACCCCATGGACTGCAGCCTACCAGGCTGCTCCATCCATGGGATTTTCCAGGCAAGAGTCCTGGAGTGGGGTGCCATTGCCTTCTCCGGAAGGGTCTCTAGCAGAATCAAAGAATGTTTTTCACAAACTAGTCACCCAATGACTAAGATACTGAGAAACCAGGCTATTCCTCCAAGGTAACAAGATCTTCCATTTTCCAGAAAATGGTCTAGTGAAATTGTTCTTCAGGAAGAATAAATGCTGTGCATTCTCTGGAGATTCAATACCTCACCAAGTGCACAAGAGTGTTTTCCAAGTGTTCCTTCAGACAACATTTCAAATAGTGCTTCCATAAATATCTTTTGTATTTATGAATACTTTGACACAATATCTCTATTCCTTTTGGATATTTGTTTTTTAGGCAAGGAATGAAGAGAAAGGTTGTGTGGAGTGTTGGAGGTGCTGCTTTGGGGAACAAGTAAAGAGTATAGCAGAAAAAGATCTATGTAGTGTATGTATGACACGTATCTCTTTAAAAAAAAAAACTCATAAACATTCATTCTCTAAAACAATGTTCACCTACTGTCCCTTGGATGACTTCAACTTAATTTCACACTTAATAACCTTAAAGATTAGAGCATTTAATTACACCAGTTACTGCTGATTGCTTTGGAAATGAAAAATGAATATCTAATATAAAGTCATTAATACTGTATCTGATGGATTGGTGTTATTATTTATTATAATCCATATCTTGGGTCCTTATCCATTTTTTTTAACATGATAAAATGAAATATTTTTTGCTTCAAGGAAATAATCGTGTGCATCATAAAGATATAAATGGATTCAACAAATATTGAATAAGTGCCCACTATATGCCAAAGACTAGAGTAGGTAGCAGGGCTACCAAAATCAATAAGACAAATTCCTTCAAAAAGGGCACAGTCTGGTAGCAACACAGACAGAGCCTCTGCCCTCCCGCGGCATCATAACCCGTGTGCACGTGATACCACAGCAGCGCAGCCCGCCAGCCAGACAACCATCCAGAGGGGAGACTGAGCTCAGCCTAGTAGTTTTCCAGGCAGCAACAGGCAAGGTCATTCCAGGCAAGACAGTAAAGGCAAACTGGCATAAAAGAGCCCAGTGTATTCAGGGGAAAACATATAATTCCATGTGGCTAGAACACTGGGTACATGTTAGGGAGATGTAAGAGCTGAGCTTGCAGAGCAGACAGTCCAACTTGTGAAGTACATTATATGCCCTACAAAAGAGTTCAGACTTCATTATTTTGCAGTGGAAGCCCAAAGAAGAGTTTTCTAGCAGTGTACCAACACAATAAGGTTTGGGTTTCACAAATGGAACTCTGGCAGCCACCTGGAAGAGGTGTTGGCAGGGGGAGAGTCTGAACTCAGGGAAACTAGCTAGTGTTTTATTGCAGAAGACCAGTAAAAGATGATTATCTTGAACCTGTTCCTCTAAGAGAGCCTGACACCCACTGGCCCATAAAAACAATGTTCCTGAGACTTCTTCCCAATCCACACCCAAATATATCAAGTTCCCAATGGGATTTCAATCTTTGAGTCCCAATTCTGTCCCTTTATATACACTCTTACTCTTCTAAGCTCAGTTCCCTCATTAAATTTCTTACCTAACAATGGATGAGCTCAAAAAGTAAATATTAATACCTGTTTGTGTCTGACCCTATGACAGTCCAGACCTTACCTGAACTCAGCTCCTAGGCTGGGGGCTAGCATCCCGTTCATCCTGCTATTCCTCTGTGATAGAGGAGAGAGCACCTAGACATCAAATAGCTACTGAATTTGTCCAACCCATTCCCGGTCCTTTAAACTCAGCTACCTCATCCACATATTCTACCATAGACAAACTCCTGTAAGAAACTATAGATGTGTTATTGACCATGATATGAGTGCTTACTGCCCTATATTGGGTTTACAATGCTGACGAAGGTAACTCACTAGAGGATGAGAAACTTACCCAAAGCAATCTGGATACACTCATGATTGGCCCTACCTCCCTGGAAAATTCTCCTAGAACATACATTAAAAGCAGGTGAAAATCTAGGAGCTTTTATTACAATGAAGGATCAGGAAATGCCCCAAATTAAGGAGGAATCCTTTAAAATAAAAAAAGTGTCACTCAAAGAATCAAGCCCAATCAGGCAACAGGAGCAAATATGTCTGAGCTAGAAAGCATGTGATTGCCACAGCTGAGTCAGAAGGCACCCCAAACTGACCTGATGGTATCTGTCATGATGATCTCATCTTTCAACCCAGAGAATTAAGTGAGCCCAAAACATTGGAAGTTCATTTGATGGAACCATGATCCACTTCCAAGGCACTCTAACCAGAAAGTGACTACAAAGATGTGTTTCCTGGAACAGAGCCATCTTCTCCCTCCCTGCCCCTTGATCCCTCCCTTCTCTCCAGGCTAAAGGACTTTAAAAGAAAGTATGATTAGAGGTGAGGCAAGGTATTTTTGTCTCCAGTGGCTAGATAGACCCATTTGAGCATGCTGAGAAATTTCAGGGAGGAGAGAGACTCAAACTTTTATGACTTTGTTGGATACTGCTGCTACTGCTAAGTCACTTCAGTCGTGTCCGACTCTGTGCGACCCCATAGACAGCAGCCCACCCGGCTCTGCCGTCCCTGGGATTCTCCAGGCAAGAACACTGGAGTGGGTTGCCATTTCCTTCTCCATCGCGTGAAAGTGAAAGTGAAGTCGCTCAGTCGCGGCCGACACGTAGTGACCCCATGGACTGCAGCCTACCAGGCTCCTCCATCCATGGGATTTTCTACGCAAGAGTACTGGAGTGGCTACAGATGCCCAATTCACCATTCTACCAGTTCCATGAGGGGTAGGGACATCAGAATTCTACTGCTAAGTACTGGCAGGGCCCACAGTGGGACAGGGAAGCTAACATGACTTTATGGGTGGGGCATTTGGACCAATTCAATGTACTGTTGCTGCTGATTCTTCAACTGACACTATTAAGAGAAATAATATGTTATATGCTTGTACATTTTGTCCCATAAGTGCCAGGAGGAATTCTGATTGGTAAAAGCTGCATGTAGAGAAGTGTTAAAAAAAAAAAATGTAAATTGCTTTCTAATCATCTCTCTACCCCATCCCAAATAGGGCTTTACAATCTTAATGGCCTCTAGGAGCTATATGCTTCTGGCTAATGATTTCACCCACTGAAGCCTCTGGCAGAAGATGCCTTCATCTGGAAGCTTCCATCAGGGGCACTCCTATGGTTCTGGACCCATCACTTCTCTGAGAAAGTTACTGGGCACATCCCTTTTGAAAAGCAGCTCTTTGTTTGCTACTGGGCTCCAGGTGACACTGAACACCTGACCCATGGAGCCCTTGTAACTCTTTAGGCTGATAATTCCATTATGTCCTGCCATCAACTCAGACACAATGATTAACAGGATGTGAATGGCACATCACAACAGGGCTCACTTGTCAAAGGAAAATGAAATGCTCAAGATACAGCTAACCTAGCCCAGGGAGTATCTTGGCTTGACATGAAGAAATGACAGCCATCCTCCTGGGGGAAACTTTATTCCCCATTACACTACCATTCAATATCACAGCAATCCAAGTCTATGCCCCGACCAGTAATGCTGAAGTTGAATGTTTATATGAAGACCTACAAGACCTTCTATAACTAACAACCAAAAAAGATGTCTTTTCAATTATACGGGACTGGAATACAGAAGTAGGAAGTGCGAAAGAAACACCTGGAGTAACAGGCAAATTTGACCTTGGAGTACAGAATGAAGCAGGGCAAAGGCTAATAAAGCTTTGCCAAGAGAACTCACTGGTCAGAGGGTCAGTCATCCTCTTCCAACAACACAAGAGAAGACTCTACACATGGACATCACCAGATGGTCAACACCGAAATCAGATTGATTATATTCTTTGCAGCCAAAGATGGAGAAGCTCTGTATAGTCAGCAAAAACAAGACTGGGAGCTGACTGTGGCACAGACCATGAACTCCTTATTGCCAAATTCAGACTTAAATTGAAGAAAGTAGGGAACCACTAGACCATTCAGGTATGACCTAAATCAAATCCCTTATGATTATACAGTGGAAGTGACAAATAGATTCAAGGGATTAGATCTGATAGACAGAGTGCCTGAAGAACTATGGACAGAGGTTCATGACATTATACAGGAGGCAGGGATCAAGACCAAGGAAAAGAAATGCAAAAAGGCAAAATGGTTTTCTGAGGAGACTTTACAAATAGCTGTGAAAAGAAGAGAAGCGAAGGCTAAGGAGAAAAGGAAAGATATACCCATCTGAATGCAGAATTCCAAAGAATAGCAAGGAGAGATAAGAAAGCCTTCCTCAGAGATCAATACAAAGAAATAATGGAAAACAATAGAATGGGAAAGTCTGGAGATCTCTTCAAGAAAATTAGAGATACCAAGGGAACATTTCATGCAAAGATGCACACAAAAGGACAGAAATGGTATGGACCTAACAGAAGCAGAAGATATTAAGAGATGGCAAGAATACACATAACTATACAAAAAATATCATGAACCAGATAATCATGATGGTGTGATCACTCACCTAGAGCCAGACATCCTGGAATGTGAAGTCAAGTGGGCCTTAGGAAGCATCACTATGAACAAAGCTAGTAGAGGTGATGGAATTCCAGTTGAGCTATTTCAAATGCTAAAAGATGATACTGTGAAAGTGCTGCCTTCAATATGCCAGCAAATTTGGAAAACTCAGCTGTGGCCACAGGACCGGAAAAGGTCAGTTTTTATTCCAATTCCTAAGAAAGGCTCAATTCCAATGCCAAAGAATGCTCAAACTAGCGCACAATTGCACTCATCTCACACACTAGTAAAGTAATGTTCAAAATTCTCCAAGCCAGGCTTCAACAGTATGTGCACCATGAACTTCCAGACATTCAAGCTGGATTTAGAAAAGGAGCCCCAAGAAGGGCTCCAAAATCACTGCAGATTGTGACTGCAGCCATGAAATTAAAAGACACTTGCTCCTTCATAGAGAAGTTATGACCAACCTAAACAGCATATTAACAAGCAGAGACATCACTTTGCCAACAAAGGTCCACCTAATCAAAGCTATGGTTTTTCCAGTAGTCATATATGGATGTGAGACTTGGACTATAAAGAAAGCTGAATGCCAAAAAATTGATGCTTTTGAACTGTGGGGTTGGAGAAGACTCTTGAGAGTCCCTTGGACTGCAAGGAGATCCATCCAGTCCATCCTAAAGGAAGTCAGTCCTGAATATTCATTGGAAAGACTGATGTTGAAGCTGAAACTCCAGTACTTTGGCCACCTGATGCAAAGAAGTGACTCATTAGAAAATACCCTGATGCTGGGAAAGATTGAAGGCAGGAGGAGAAGGGGGTGACGGAGGATAAGATGATTGGATGGCATCACCAACTCAATGGACATGCGTTTCAGTAAACTCCAAGTGTTGGTGATGCACAGGGAGGCCTGACATGCTGCAGTCCATGGGGTCGCAAAGAGTCGGACATGGCTAAGTGACTGAACTGAATTGTCATTGCTTAAGGCAAAGCCACTAGTTCAGTGAGATCGACAATGCACAGAGGTTTCCCTAAATGACTGGCTCACCCATGGCTCAGTCCAGCTAAAACCAAATGGTGTCCAGGTGCTGCTGTGGTACTTCAATCTCAATGCCATCAATGCCGAATCAAAAGTGGACATGGTTGCTCTCCTCAATGGTCAGGATTCAAGCTGTTCTTTGTCCAATACTCCCTTTGATGAACCTCGTTCCATTTTTGTTGACTCGGGTTGTTACTAATGGCCTAGCACTTTGGAAAGCCCCTCTTTGGGGCTGTGAATAGCAAAAATAAATTACAGCTGCTGATTCAACCATTTGAGTCACTCATGTAGACACCCACAGTAAGGGCTTGTTCTTCAATGAGACAACTGTAATCAAGCTGCACCACGCACTTTGATACTATTTCCATGTAAATCCATGTTTTACCAGATATGGAAACATGCCCACCATCATAGATTGGGCAAAAGCAAAAACACTTGTTCTAATTCCAAGCCTACTGCTACATGCCAGGTTTGTGATTCCTGCCAAAAGCTGACCTGTCTGTCTCAAGGTGAAGGAGACCACACTGTATGCATGTCTCCATCTGCTCCTGAAAGACTAAGTTGGATTTTTTATTCTTTCTTGGGGCCATTGGTAGTTCCTCTCTTCCACTGAAACGCTCACAAAATCCCATGCTACTATTTCAGTCCCACCAGTTGGTCTTGGTCATACCATTCTGGTTCTTAAAACTAACTTGTGTCATGTTTTCTGCTTTTTAGAGTTCGAAAATACATGAGTTTTACTGCAAAACCACCCTATAGTGGGCTGGTTGTCAATGTATTCAATGGACTTTTCACTCTCCCTACCATCCACAGACGTGTTGCACTGTGGAATGTTGACCTTCTCAAAGGACAAAGCCCAAAGATTTCTGACTACCTGTCTCACCTCCTGGTCTACAATATTTTTAACAAGGAGCTTTGTTCACTTAATGTGGCTACCCCCAGAAAGGAATCATCTTCTCTCAGACATGTTCTGGGTAATAATCAGGAATTATGTACATCTGTTTTGAAAACTGGAGGTTCCACCCTGACATTTCTGGACATGATACGTCTCTCTTTTCCCTAATGGCAACCTCAGGCCAACCTGACTGGTGCAACTTCTTGGTGGCAGCCAGATTAACAGAAACCTAGAGAATCCAAACTTAATTCTGGTGCTACCATCTTGTTCTCTTGTGGGTTTTACATGGTCCAATGATGGCCTAAGGATAATGGTCACTTGGTTGGGTACACTGCTTGCCAAGTGACCCATACAGGCCAAAGTGGTAGACATAAACAACCTCTGTATGTCTTATAAAGGCCCCAACTTCTGCACTTTCCATGCAAAATATCTGCCAGCCTCTCTGGATCTCTTTACTCCTAGCCCCATAGTTGATATTCAGTCTTTCCACAGACTGGATGAATGCGATGATATTGTGGATAAATGGGTAAAGTTGAACACACTCAGGCAGTTCCTCCAAAAAGAAGGATTAGACTCAATTCCTATAGTGAAGTTGCAACTGTGGGCTGGCCATGAGGACACATGGGCTGTGAAGCGCTGGCAGCCCGTGCCCCTGACTGAAGTCTGCCCCATCTGGTGGGCTCCAAGGATGGTAAACAACAGCGGCTTGCCCAGGACTGTGTTTCTTTGTGAAAGCCAGGCACTAACTTGCCTCCCTCCTTAAAACACAGTGCTTTGCACCTTAGAGATGGTCATAGGAGACCTAAAAGTGTTGAAAGAAATACTTCTAGATCATGTAGTCCTCAGACAGCGGCAATGACCTCTCCAAAATAAGGTTACTTCAGGGAAAATTCTCAAGGGAGAACTGACTTGTAACTTAGGGGCACCCTCAAGACAGTTTTCCCTACAAAAGGAATCCTTCAACTAAAAAAGACAATACACATTTTTCCACTGACTTTAGTTGAACTGATTGATGACTCACTTTGGTGCTGGAAGGCATTTAAGTCAGTCTCAATCCACAGGCCAGAGTTAGTCTGGAGGACAGAATCTTCCTAGACTTCCTTCCTCCTTGCAGGCCAAGATGGAATCTGTCCAATCACTAATACATCTTACTGCACCTGGATTAATGCCTCAGGCCAAGCAATTCAAGGAGAAACCACTTGACACTTTCTACAGCAGACATGGATGGTTTATGGAATTTATTTAGCTAAGTGGGTCTGAGCCCTAGGTGCACGATTAAAGCAAGCACAGCAGATGGCCTCATCCTGTTGCTTGAAGTTTTGGTGAGAGTATCCTTAATTAAATGCTGTGTAAGACTAATTCACAGATTCAGTCCCAGCTTCTCTCAGCCAGATTAAGCAGAGTGGCCCCAGCTTCTGCTGGCATACTCATGGAAAAAATCACCAGAAGCCAAGACTGTCAAGAAATGAGTAGGCAGGTATCAGTACAAGGGGATATTCTGTGGATCCATCTTGGTTTTGCATGTTTTGTAAATAGAGGTTCTGACAATCTTCGTTTCAGATAAGTTTTCCAGGGATATTTTTTGTTTGTACGGCAGGCAGCCTTTGGAGATAGAGATGGTGTCTCCCTTTACAGCAAAAGGCAGCCAGCCTTACTCCATGTTATAGAAGATTCAGATTCCCTAACGTCCAGGTTCTTCTGTCACCAACCCACTGTGAAAGCTACTGACATCCAGCCTTCTTTGTGTTGCCCTGCAGGACTTGGGGTTTAGGAAACCAGTGTGAAGGCAAATGCACTCTGACTACTGCTCTTGCCAGGACTGATAAAGTCTTATGATTCTAACCCAGGGGTTTTGTGTCTTCATTAGCAGCCATGAAGCTGTCTTGAAAGATGGTAAGGATGGTAAAACTTCAGACCCTTCCCAGCTCTTAATGGTAATCCCAGCTATCTAATGGTAATCTGGCAATTCCATTATCAAATACTGTGCTTCATTATCACATGTTAATTCTGTCATTGATTTCATGATCTTTCCAAAGTAGAACCATGCATTTTGTAGTTGAAGAACCAAAATGTGAAACAATTATTTCAAACTAAAATATTTTTAGTATCAGGAAAGATCAACACCAGGTCATAGACCAATATTGCTGCTGCTGCTGCTTCTAAGTCGCTCCAGTCGTGTCTGACTCTGTGCGACCCCATAGACGGCAGCCCACGAGGCTCCCCCGTCCCTGGGCTTCTCCAGGCAAGAACACTGGAGTGGGTTGCCATTTCCTTCTCCACTGCATGAAAGTGAAAAGTGAAAGTGAAGTCACTCAGTCATGTCCGACTCTTAGTGACCCCATGGACTGCAGCCCACCAGGCTCCTCCATCCACGGGATTTTCCAGGCAAGAGTGCTGGAGTGGGGTTCCATTGCCTTCTCCATAGACCAATATTAGGAAATGACAAATGCAGTAATGTTTGGAATCATATGTATGCTGTTAAATTACCTTACAGTATCATAATACATTCCAGCTGCTGTGGTCAAGTCTTTTCCTCTTCATGTACTTTTTCTATTTATGCATATAATTAGCATAATGAAGTGGAAAAGGTATTGGATGGGATATCAGGAAACCTGAGATCAAATACCAGTTTTGCCAGTTACTGGTTGCAAGACACTGGACAGGTTTCCTCCCACTACTATGGACCTTAGACTCTTCATCTTTAAAATGTGAATTAGGGTGGGCAAAATGAATGGGTTTTGTTAGATTATTTTTTTAGATTTTTTTCCCTAGTACTTGTTTTCAATGAATGGTAGAAAGGACTTATAGCCAAGATGGATAATTATGAGGTTTTGGTTTTTTTTTTTTCTTTTCCTATTTGCTTTAGCAGAAAGTTCAGACACTGGAATAAAGATTTCCACAACCGTCTACTTGTCCAAGCCCTTGTGAGCAAGATTTGTTGTAACCCTCCTTGAATTAGGGTTTACATTCCAAGGGGGTAGCTCCTGTGAAATGAAAGAGAGGAACATTCCTTGCACAGAAGGTCTTTTCATTTGCTGTCCTCACCACACACAGACATCTTTCCTTTGGCCAGCGTATTACACAAACAAGAAAGTTAGTTGATTTCCTACTCAATACATGACACAACCTTGCCAAGGTCAGGGTGCCCTTGCCAGAGCTGGCTACAGGAGGAACACACATTGGCTTGAACTACCATCGGATTTTTCCTGAGCACAGTGGAGCAGCTAGAGACAATGAGATGGTCAGTCTCATTGGTTCATTCATTAATCAGTATATCAGTCAAAGCCCTTAGGACCTACTACAGCCAACCACTGGGAATATACATGTTACTGATAAGACCATGTAACTGCCCACAAGGATCCCACAATCACTTGCGGGAGGCAGATAAATCAACAGATAATTATAACACATCTGAAACTGGTGAAATTATAGAAGGGAGTTGAAACTGGTGAAATTATGACCATCTATTCTGTGGGAGCTGAAGAGGACTCCTCAGAGGAGAGAATTCTTGAGCTGAGACTTGGAGGCAAAGAATGAGAAGATATTCAAGCAAAAGAGCATATGAAAAGTAAAAAAGACAGATGAACTAAGATAGAGGGTCAGATATTTCAGTATGAGAGGAACATAGCTTTAGGGCTGCAAGTTACAGGAGATGAAGATAGAGAGGCAGGTAGGAGCATTTTAGGGTAAGAGGGGGACAGGGCTTTAAAAGATTTGAAACACTAGAGCCTGTTTATATGCTGAGTAGAAGGAGCTAACCGGAGAAGGCAATGGCAGCCCACTCCAGTACTCTTGCTTGGAAAATCCCATGGGTGGAGGAGCCTGGTAGGCTGCAGTCCATGGGGTTGCGAAGAGTCAGACACGACTGAGCGACTTCACTTTCGCTTTTCACTTTCATGCATTGGAGAAGGACATGGCAACCCACTCTAGTGTTCTTGCCTGGAGAATCCTAGGGACGGGGGAGCCTGGTGGGCTGCTGTCTATGGGGTGGCACAGAGTCAGACACGACTGGAGTGACTTAGCAGCAGCAGCAGCAGCAGCAGAAGGAGCTAACAGGAAGGGTAAAGATAGAACAAGGGAGACCACTGCTGAATCAAGATCCTAGGGAAATTAGGAGATGTATTCTAGACATAAGTTGAGTAGAAAGGCTTGTCTGAAGTTGAAAATGGATCTCTTTCTCCTCTTAGAAAGGAAAAAGAGAAAATAGGTGCAGACGAAAGTGGGTTTGAAAGAGAAGCATGGAAAGCCAAGAATTTAGGCATCTGAGCCCTAGGAGCTAGAGAAAATGTAAGGTTCCTGCAGTCTGGGTGGTCAGCAATTTACATGCTTATTCATTCAGCCATTCCTTCCTTCAGAAATATCTGATGAATACAGAAATACAACGATGAACTAGACACTGATTCTCCTTCCAAAGAATATACAATCCAGTTCAGATTTTAAAGGCACAAACCTTGGTAGGAAGAAAATTCTTAGTATATGTTCATAGAATGAATAATGAATAAAAAAATAAGTTCAACAAGAAAGGTAGAAATGAAGTATAATTAGAATAGAAGGAGAAAGGACTATTTTCTAGGCTTGTGTGGGCCCAAAGAATGGGTGGATCTGAATATACAGAGCCTGGGAGGGAGTAGGAAAGGTCAATCTATGCAAAAAGAACACATGAGCAAAATTCTGGAGGTGAGAAAGGGTAGGCGCTAAGGCAGGGAATAGCAAATCTTTCCAAAGTGATGTGCAGCGAAGTAATATTTGGAAACAATAACACAAGTCTTTCTTTCTTCGTGTTTCTTTGGGCCTCCTACACCAAAATTAGTGGTATTTATTGTCTTGGGTAGGAGACAAAACACTTCAAGAGAAGCCAGCATTAAAGTAGAAATATGTGGTATGGAATAGGAAGACAGTCCCAGAGGGAGCCCCAGAGGGAGGGAAAGAGAGCATCCTAAATTTTCTTACAATCCAGACGCAGGTGGCAGCAGTTGTGAATGGATGATTAGACCTAGAAATTCCCAGCAGCTCGGACAGAGAGCACGGAGAGTGGTCTGCAGAGACCTGGGGACCAAGGAGCAGAGAGAACACGTACATCTTAGGTGTGGATGTTGCTGAAAAGGGATCCTGTGCTATTATTTTCAAAGTCTGGCATCCTACGCATGAATATGACACCTCCTTTTAGGTTCTAGGACAACTTAAAACACTCGTGTTTCCCAGCCCTGACATCTATACTATCTTTGGGGAAAAGGGAAGGATTGCAAGAAACAAAAGAGGTCTAAATTTGATTGAATTTTAATCCAACTAAGCCTAAGAAAAATCCAGAAGGGACTGAATTTAATTGGATTGGAAAGAATTTACTAACATCAGTGGAAATTCAGGTTGCTTATAGGGAAATAAAATTCCATTTTTTTAACCCCAAGTTTATGACCGTAAAATTCAGATATAATTACAAGTAAATAAAGTTATGACTGTAAGCACAAGATCTTAGTTTCTAAACACATTTCCTAATACAAGGCTTTTTAAAAGAAATGGTTGATTCAAATATGAGCAGGAAGGCATAAGGTGAGTCTGGTCTGGGATATATTGCTTTCCCAGAAAGCAAGAAAGCTTTCCAGGATCAATGAGATTGTGTCCGAGGATACTGGAAACAAACTGAAGGGCCACCCATAGTTGAAGTATAAAAACTCAAGCATCAAAGAGAATAATGATTGAAGTTGACTGAAAGATATTCTGAATGTAAAGAAAACCCACAAGTTTATAATGATATTGAAAAAAGAGAAACCAAGAAAAAAGTAATTTATCATCATTTACAGTATTCACTTAATCAATTCTTTACACTGAAAACTGGCAATTGAAGGAGAGAGGTAAGAATGAAAGGAAGGAGACAAAATCTTTTCAATAACTATTTATAGCAAATGATCTGAGTTAAACAGGAAACCTCTACTTGGTGGACTAAAGATAATTACTTATGTACAAGAAATGACAAAATTGAACATTAGCTATTTTTGAAATCTCTGATGAAATTATTGATTTAAGCAAGAATTATCAACGGCTACTGAAATCATTAGATACATTGGCAATTAGAAACAGAATGTCCTTATGGCAGCAAAGTGACACCATGTGGATTACTTTCTAGTCTGCTGCTGCTGCTAAGTCGCTTCAGTTGTGTCCGACTCTGTGCGACCCCATAGACGGCAGCCCACCAGGCTCTGCTGTCCCTGGGATTCTCCAGGCAATCCCACTCGAGTGGGTTACCATTCAGTTCAGTTCAGTTCAGTCGCTCAGTCGTGTCCGACTCTTCACGACCCCATGAATCGCAGCATGCCAGGCCTCCCTGTCCATCACCAACTCCCAGAGTTCACCCAGACTCACGTCCATCGAGTCAGTGATACCATCCAGCCATCTCATCCTCTGTCGTCCCCTTCTCCTCCTGCCCCCAGTCCCTCCCAGCATCAGAGTCTTTTCCAATGAGTCAACTCTTCGCATGAGGTGGCCATTAGACAAACCTAATTTTACCACTGGAGACTCAGTGTTCATCACCTTAATTCTGCGACCAAGCTCTAAACCACTAATAGTATATACAAAGATAATACTTTCTACTCCATATGAAGTACCATGACAATGCAATCTTACTGGGATAGTTGAGGCTTAATCTAACTGAGCGACTGAACTGAACTGAACCAAATCTTTAGAGTCTAATTTCTAGGTTACAGAAAATACAGAGGCTAGAGTAGCACTGCCCTCCCCACATATATATGTTGCCACATATATAATTTAAAATTTTCTAGTCATCCACTTTAAAAAGTAAAATGAACCAATGAAATTAATTGTAGTGGTTAATACATTTTTAATCCAGCACACCTCAAATACTATCATTTCATATAAGCAATAATAAAAACAATGATAACCAAATAATAAAAAAATTATTAATGACATCATTTATACTCTTTATTTGTACTATGTCTTCTAAATTTGGTATGGATTTCACACTACAGTTCAGACTAACTACATTTCAAGTGCTTATTAGGAGCTGCTAGTCACCATATAGGACACCACAGGACTAGAAGAAAAAGCTAAACAACACTGTGGAATTTAGTTCTATGTGTCAACTTGGCTAGGCTATAGCAGCCAGATTTCAGCTAACCACTGATCTAGGCATCACTAGGGATGTATTTTATAGATGTGGTTCATGCCTACAATCACCTGACTTTAAGGAAAAGAGATTGTCCATGGGATAATGTGGATAGGCCTCATTTAATCAGTTGAAAGGCCTTAAAAGCGAAACTGAGGTTTCCTTGAGGGAGAAGCTCCTGCCTGAGAGTGTCTAACCTGCCAGCTTGCCCTTCAGATTACAGACTTGTCAGCCTATATAATCCCATAAACCAATTCCTTGTTTCATTCAATTCATACAATTCATTCAATTCTGTTTCATATACAGATACATGGTTTTCACATACACACACACACATATATATGATATTTACATATATAGTCTATTTTTATATATAATCTATGTCTATATATTATAAACCAGATCTAAGAGGTATATTGGAGACAACTGGATATTTTTGAATACGAACTTCTTGAATAATTAAGGAGCTATTGTCAGTTTTATAGGTGAGATAATATAAACTTATCTATGGAGGAAAACATCAATATTGTCTAGAGATGCCTTTTGAAGTAATAAAGGATTAGATGTCATGATGATGATGGATTATACTCTATTGACTAAATCTACATGAAGTCATAATGCTTAGTAAAATGAAGAAAATAAATCCAGCCTTTATCCTCATTGACATAAACTACATTATCTTTCAGTCAGTTCAGTTCCATTGCTCAGTTGTGTCCAGCTCTTTGCGACCCCATGGACTGCAGCATGCCAGGCCTCCCTGTCCATCACCAGCTCCTGGAGCTTGCTCAGACTCACGTCCATCGAGTCAGTGATGCCATCCAACCAACTCATTCTCTGTTGTCCCCTTCATTAGCTTTAGCATAACAATAGTTAATAAAGTTTCAGCCTAATATTTAATAGAGCTTCACAGCATGATAAATTGGTCTTTAAAAATTAAATGAGAGGGAACCTAAGGGTGCGATGCAGTTTGCTTTCACTAGCTGAGGGATCAGAAAGCATTCTCCTTCCAGAGCACGAAGAGCAATGACCAGAGTCACAGGAAGTGATGTGGACGATTCAAAATGTGAGTGTTTCCCACTTGGCCCCTAGCTCCACGTGACACCCCAGGACACTATGCCTCAGAATGATGACTTTTTACAATCAGCTATAAAACCAATATTTTGGCTTTTCCTGTTGTTTTCTTAAGAATACAGATGTTACTGGTCAAGTAACAGTGTGTTCTTACCAAAACTCTCCTGTACAACTAAAATGACAGATATTTTTCCTTCCTTTCTGTCACTAAATTGTAATGAAGTGTTGATAGTCTTTGCTGTTATGGTTACTGTTATTACCATGGTGATAACCTATACATTCCGAAAGAAGAAAAAACCATATCCGCATTATTTTATAAAAGTCCTCTGTCAGAAATACAAGGTAAGTTTACTTTTCAACATAAAATCTAAATAAATATTTGGGTACCTACTATGTACTTAGTTGAGTGTAGGACAGAATACTTTCTAATTTATGCATAAAATAAACTACTCAGTAGTTTGCAAGGCATTCTGCAAAGCTCTTTCACACATTGATCCTATCAGAACCTCATGGAGACCCAAGTTTGATCCCTGAGTTGGGAAGATCCCCTGGAAAAGGGAACGGCAATCCACTCCAGTATTCTTGACTGGAGATTCCCATGGACAGAGGAGTCTGGTGGGATATGGTCCATGGGGTCGTGAAGAGTCAGACACGACTGAGTGACTAATACAAAACACACATACACACATTTCATAGGACTCTACGGAGTTTGTAGGTTAGGTGTTACTAACTTCATTTTGCAAAGTGGGAACGTGGTAGACATAATTCGGTGCCTACCTGACATCCATTCATTCCATCATCCCAACCTCATTGCTAACAAAATCCTCAATGTGTTCAAGAGAAAAATTGCCCTGCTTCAATCTAGGTATTTGCTTTTCCTAGTCCTGCTGTAGGAGTATGTGCTATAGTTCAGACTCATGTCTCATAAAGTAGAAATCTGCTAGGGCTTCTGGGACATCTTTTTTGGTTGTGCGTGTGTTGGTTTTTGCTTAAAGGAACTAAACTACAGCTGAAACTCTCCTCCACTCTCCCTTCCTGCTTTGTATGTGATTGTGAGGACTGGAACTGCCATGGCTATTATGTGACCAGGAATGAAAAGAAAAAAAAAATACTGGTTCAACAGCCTAGTTTTGGATTTTATTATGTGAGACTATAAACCCTTATTTAAGAGACTAATGAAGATAAGTTTTCTATTACCTATAGTTAAATGCATTCCCAACTGAAGCTGAGATAAGGTTTAAACGATATTCCCAAGATAACACAAACTATTAGGAACATGCTGTTGTTGGTGGTTAAGTCTTGTCTGATTCTTTGTGACCGCCATGGACTGCAGCACGCCAGGCTTCCCTGTCCTTCACTATCTCCTGGAGTTTGCTCAAACTCATGTTCATTGAGTCAGTGATGCTATCTAACCATCTCATCCTCTGCTTCCCTCTTCTCCTTTTGCCTTCAATCTTTCACAGCATCAAGATCTTTTCCAAATTTGTGTTGTTTTAAGTCACTAAATTTGTGGAAATTTGTTAAAGCAGCTGGAGAAAACGGCACAAAGGGCTTCTTGCTGCTATTATTAAGCAGAGAGCTTGACCTCTACTAGACCACAGTCTATTCTGAGTTACATTAACTTGAGAAGAATAAAACTTCATTTTTTAAAATAAAATATTTTGCAGTGCACTTTCCATTCATTCAAGTTTACTTCTCCCACTGTTTTTTTCTCAATCAGTGATACGTTAGTGTTCTTCTAGGTGATTCTCTGGCTATAGAATTCAATGAAATGATATCAAACTCTTCTGGGTTTGCTCCTTGTATATGACATTTCTTTTATTAGCTAACCATGGCATATTTTATAGTTATTTGTATATAATTTAAGAGACCTTGCTTAGAAATCAAAATATTAACATTCATGGTTCATTCATTCATACATGTATTAAACTAATGTTTTATTAAGCATCCACCAAAAGTCATAAAGTCAAGCAAAAAGACTTTGACCAAACACTAATAAAAGCGATGCCTGACCCAGAGGCTTCTGTCATAACAGAACCATGGCCTCTTCATTTTCATGAGACTATATATTTTCAAGATTGCTGGGAGTAACATGAATAACCTCAGATATGCAGATGACAGCACCCTAATGGCAGAAAGCAAAGAGGAACTAAAGCTTCTTGATGAAGGTGAAACAGGAGAGTGAGAAAGCTGACTTAAAACTCAACATTCAAAAAACTAAGATCATGGCATCCGGTCCCATCACTTCATGCAAATAGATGGCGGGAAAATGGCAACAGTGAGAGACCTTTATTTTCTTAGGCTCCAAAGTTACTGCAGATGTTGACTGCTGCCATGAAATTAAAAGAGGCTTGCTCCTTGGAAGAAAAGCTATGACCAAACTAGACGGCACATTCACAAGCAGAGACCTCGCCCGCGCGGTGGGAGCGAGCCACCTGAGCAAGACAGCGGGTGGAGAGCTGCGCACCCGCGGAGCGGCCTTCCTGGGCGGGCCAGCCCCTGCCGCCTCCTGCCCCATCTCCGGAAACTGACATCTCCCAATAACAGACCTCGAGAGGACGGCTGGCTAAAATCCTTGTTTGTCCAGAAAGTTGACCCAAGGACAGATGCTCACTCTAACCTCCTAGCCAAAAAGGAAACCAGCAGTCTGTACAAATTACAGTTTCACAATGTGACACCGGAACGCCTAGAAGCATACAACAAAATCGGTCAAGAGATGTTGCCACAGATTCATGAAGATAAACATTACCCTTGTACTTTGGTGGGGACTTGGAACACGTGGTATGGCGAGCAGGATCAAGCTGTTCGCCTCAGGAGATATGAAGGAGGCTATCCAGCTCTCACCGAGGTGATGAATAAACTTAAAGAAAATCAGGAATTTTGGAATTCCATAAGGCAAGAAGCAACAGGCTTCTCTCGAGAATCAGCTGCTGGTGGCGTTCAGTTTCTGGAATGAGCCCATCTCACGGTCCGGACCGAACATATATGAACTCAGATCCTGCCAGCTCCGACCAGGAACTATGTTTCAATGGGGCAATTACTGGGCTCGTGCTCTTCGCTTCAGACAGGAGGGCAATGAAGCAGTTGGAGGGTTCTTCTCCCTAATTGGGCAGCTCTATATGGTGCACCATCTTTGGGCTTACAAGGATCTTCAGACCAGGGAAGATATACGGAATGCAGCATGGCATAAACATGGCTGGGAAGAACTAGTATATTATACAGTCCCGCTTATTCAGGAAAGGGAATCCAGAATCATGATCCCACAGAAGACCTCTCCCCTCCAGTGAAGTGACGGAATGGAGATGTGCCTGCAGAAGTTTATGTGACAAGTGCTTGTCATCAATCAATTTGAACTGTGTGAGAGAGAAACACTTAAGTGTAAACTGCTGTATATAGCTTGTAAAAGACCTCTTTTCTTTAAAATTTACATAATCACAAGACAGGAAACTATTACAGCTTGGCGTGGGCTGTAGTCCTCTGGAACATCCTTAGGTTTATCGAATGTGCTGTATAATATTAACAACAATCCACCTCTCCCCACCCCCCCAGGAAAAGAGAGCCCAACTGAAAATTGGAGTCATCTCCAAGTAAGAATCTAACCATGGGGGGAAAAAAGTTAGCCATTTTTTTATAAAGAGCAACTTTGCTTTATAATTACAAATTTCTTAGACAAATTTCTTGTATCAGGAAGAAATATAAATTTCATCATGTTTCTGTAGCTTTTTTTTCTGAATTTCAGACTAGGAACAAATTATATGTGTACTCAATACCTGGAAATGTTTTACTTCACTCTCATTTTTAATGTCAGCATAGTAAACTGTGTCATCATTGAGGGGGAAGTGGTTGATCAGTAATTCAGTCTCCATTTTGCGTATTGTGATATCTTTATACAGGAGGAAAAGATGGCTTGAACCTGTGTATCTTATGTGACTTTGAAATGAACACCTTGAACAGCACTAATTTTTATTTGTAATATTTTTCTACAACAAAACGAGTAGCATTAGGAAAAGAGGTTTTATTCTGTAAACAGTCATCTGTGACCTGTGTTTTAATAAGCTCACAGCAGATTCTTCGAAGTTCATGAATGGGGGAGGGGAGTGTGCATGTTGAGATTTAAATTGGCATAAAACTGCATACTTTGTCTAGCTCTGATTTCGTTTTTTAATAGTGCCAATTTTGTGACTGTAATCATGTGAAAGTCCTGTTGAAATAAAAAATTATATCTGACCCCCAGATCAAATAATTTATGTTAAAGTGTAAATAAATCTCATATCAAATGTCAAAAAGAAAAAAGCAGAGACATGATTTTGCTGACAAAAGTCCATATAGTCAAAGCTATGATTTTTCCAGTGTTCATGTACAGATGTTCATGTACAGATGTTCATGTACAGTGTTCATGTACAGATGTTCATGTACAGATGTTCATGTACAGTGTTCATGTACAGATGTGCAGAGAGTTGGACTATAAAGAAGGCTAAGCACCAAAGAACTGATGCTTTCAAATTGTGATGCTGGAGAATACTCTTGACAGTCCCTTGGACAGCAAGGAGATCAAACCAGTTAATCCTAAAGAAAATCAATACTGAATATTCATTGGAATGATGGATGCTGGAGCTGAAGCTCCAATACTTTGGCTACCTGATGCGAACTGACTCATTGGAGAAGACCCTGATACTAGGGAAGATTGAAGGCATGAGGAGAAGGGGATGAGATGGTTGGATGGCATCATTGACTCAATGGATGTGAGTTTGAGCAAACTCTGGGAGACAGTGAAGGACATGGAAGCCTGGCATGCTGCAGTCCATGGGGTCATAAAGAGCTGGGCACGACTGGGCAACTGAACAACAAACAACAGCAACGTATATTTTCAAAAAGGAAGACATGTGAAACACGTTTTCTTTTCCATGTTATTTACTTATTTTTTAAGAAACCAATGCTTTTTACACACACAAATTAATGTGATATGATTGTGCTCTCCATGCAATAATGATGGAATTTATAAACTCTACAATCTCACAGTGCTCTGCAAAACAGTATAGTCTAGCAAGGGGCCCAAGTTTAGGTATATGATGCATGCAGTTTGGTTCCAATTCTGTCAGCACATCTGACTCTTTGTATGTCCTTGTTTGGAGACAAGGTCAACTTCCTAAGTTTGCTGCCCTTTGTGAATATAAGGCCTGGGCCAAATGTCCCTGCCTAACCTCAGTTATTTACTATCAAATTAGAATAAATTGCATACACAGTTACCAGTCACACAGTTAACTGTACACAAATAGAATTCAAAGTTTCTATTCATACCCATGAACTTAGTTAAAACTACTGGTTGCATCAATTTCCAGGGTAAATATACATGTGTTCTTTCTAGGTCCTCCATTCCAAAATATTCCCAGAGGACACTTGCTATTTCATTTTCCGGCACTGCCAGAGATTTAAGACCAAGTCTCAGGAGGGCCCTGACCAAGGAATGCCCAGCCCAGAGATTCGGCAGGGCTCAAGAAACTGGATCCACAGGGCTGAGTCTTTCTCAGCTTCCTCCCTTGAAGAATACTACAAATACTCTAAGTCAATAGATGTCTGGTTTATGGTTTTGGGTGTCTTTGAGTTGAAATACTGTTGACAAGAAGAAAAGTGTAATTAAAAGACATTTTTGATTTTTAGTTTGTCATAAATTTGAAAGTTAGTAAGCTCCTTCTTTCATATAAAGTATTTTTAGACACAGTTGGCAAACCATATGGATGTATTTCTAGTTCTTTATTTCTAGTAAGGTTTTATTAAAAAAGAAAAACACAGATTAACTAGAGCTTTCAAATTAGTGCATACTTCAATGCTAGCCATTTAGACACTCATAGGATACCTTCAACACTCTCATTTGCCCACATGGAAAGAAAATTTTTTTCTTTCCCTGTAGCACCTTGGAGCCACACCTGCCTGTTTAAAATCAGGCACACAGCAGAGGAAGTGCTGATGAATTTGGTACTGTCTAGACAAGTACACTAATGTGCAGTGTTGGGCTGGTGGTTGTCATGGTAATAAGCAAATAAGCTCTTACAGCTCCACTAAATAGTGGGTTGTGGATGCTTCCTTTACAATAGGCAATTTTCCCTCCCTTGAAAGGGGCATTGCCAAAAACGATCTGACTAGCTCTAAGACATGGAATCATGACATGCAGCAATGTTTCAGGTTGTAAGATAAATGCCACATTCTAATGTTTCTTGTAAAAGTAATTCATTTTCTTTGCCATTTGTCAGCATATTAATAAGTCCCTCATTATGTTGCAGAGCCTGAGCCGAAGAAACAACAGAAAATGGGCAGGAAATCTAAAGTGTTTTCACTGCTTTAATAAATAATAGCTTTTAAGGTTTTCTCTCATTAGAATTATTCCTTCCTTTCATGCAAGCAATACTTTTCAGTCTCTCACTCCATACTAGTCACTGTGCTAACCTCCAGGCACTCAGACTTGCAGAGGGGCTTCTTTTCCTTCAAGGAGCTGAGAGTTTGGTGGGTAACACAGAGAAGCCAAGCATTACAAGGCAGATTTGGATAAGTGATACACATGACACTCTGGGTACTTTCAGGACAAGTATATATGGCACATATATACTTCAGAGAAACCCGGATGCAAGTCAAGACGCAACAGTTAGAACTGGTCCCGGAACAACGGGCAAGTCCAAATTGGGAAAGGAGTACATCAAGGTTGTATATTGTCACCCTGCTTATTTGACTTACATGCAGAGCACTTCACGCAAAATGCTGGGCTGGATGAAGCACAAGCTGGAATCAAGATTGTCAGAAGAAATATCAATAACCTCAGATATGCAGATGACACCACCCTTATGGCAGAAAGTGAAGAACTAAAGAGCCTCTTGATGAAAGTGAAAGAGGCGAGTGAAAAAGCTGGCTTAAAACTCAACATTCAAGAAACTAAGATCATGGCATCGGGTCCCATCATTTCATGGCAAACAGATGGGAAACAATGGAAATAGTGAGAGACTTTATTTTCTTGGGCTCCAAAATCACTGCAGATGGTGAGTGCAGCCATGAAATTAAAAGATGCTTGCTCCTTGGGAAAAAAGCTATGACAAACCTAGATAGCTTATTAACAAGCAGAGACATTACTTAGCCAACGAAGGTCCATCTAGTCAAAGCTATGGTTTTTCCAGTGGTCATGTATGGATGTGAGAGTTGGACTGTGAAGAAAGCTGAGCACCGAAGAATTGATGCTTTTGAACTCTGGTGTTGGAGAAGACTCTTGAGAGTCCCTTGGACTTCAAGGAGATCCAACCAGTCCATCCTAAAGGAAGTCAGTCCTGAATATTCATTGGAAGGACTGATATTGAAGCTGAAGCTCCAATAATTTGGCTACCTGATGCAAAGAACTGACTTACTGGAAAAGATGCTGATGTTGGTAAAAAATTGAAGGCAGGAGGAACAGGGGATGACAGACAATGAGATGGTTGGATGGCATCATGGACTCAATGGACATGAGTTTGAGCAAGCTCTGGGAGATGGTGAAGGACAGGGAAGCCTGGCGTGCTGCAGTCCATGGGGTCGCAAAGAGTTGGACACGACTGAGTGACAGAAGAACAACCACAATATGTGGCTCAGAACTCTGTCCTCGAAGACCTAAGAAAGTGTCCTGGTGGGGGCAGTATCTAGGCTATAAAGAAGATGGGAAGAATCCAAGCAGAAGTGGGGAAGGTATACTAAGAAGAGGGAACAGGAGAGGGCAGGAGAGGAGCTGCCAGTCAGGGTGAGACACAGAGGGAGGGAGCAAATGGAAGTGGGTCCTCAGTCACGCCAACTCCTTGGGCCCCGGGGACTGAAGCCCACTCAGCTCCTCTGTCCGCACAGTTCTTCTGCCAAGAGTACTGGAGTGGTTTGCCGTGTCCTTCTCCAGTGGATCTTCCCGACCCAGGGATTGAACCTAGGTCTCCTGAATTGAAGGCTAACTTTACCATCTCAGCCACCAGGGAAGCCCCTGAGGGAACAACATAGGGCGTAATGGGCTCTATGAGGAGGAGAACAGAGAGGTGAGTCTTAAGAGGCAGGTAGGATTTGAATGACAACAGCCTAGCTACACTTAGAGGTTAAGGCTTCATCCTAAAAGTGCTGAGGAGTCAAGGCAGCGTTTAAGCAGAAGAGTGAGACACTTTGGAAAACTAATTTTAATTGCTGCACGGACAACGGTTTGGAAGACAGTAAGACTGGAGGCAGGAAGAAAAGTTAAATAGGCCTTTTAAATAGCCAACCACTTGTCAAAAAGTGTCTTTTCTGAATTATTATTATCCTTTCCATTCAAGATGGAGATGGCTAATGTTCCCCAATATCCATGCTTCCCTCATTACAAAGTATGAAGCTGAGAGTCAGGTGAGCACATGGCTGCCCAAACATTTACATTTCCCAGATTCCCTGTAACCAAGGACAGTCATGGAAAACTGAAACGTGCAACTTCCAACGTTGGCCTTTCCCATTCCTCTTTTCCTTCTTTCTGCAAACTTGAATACAGATGTGATGGCAAGAACTGGTGGAACTGACTTAAACCATGAGAACAAAGCCCAGTTTAGACTGCTATAACAATGGAGCATCAACTAGGAAACTTGTAAACAACAGAGATTTATTTCTCACAGTTCTGGAGGCTGGAATCTGAAATGAGGACACCATCATGGTCAGGTTCTGGTAAGAGCCCTCTTCCAGGTTGCAGACTTCCACCTCCTTGTGGTATCCTCTCATGGTAGAAGGCCAGGAGAGCTCTCTGGAGTCCTTCTACAAGAGCATTAATCCGTAGTTTCCTAGTTCACCTCTCAAAGTCCCCACCTCCTAATAGCCTCACGCTGGCAGTTGGGATTTTGACATATAATTTTGAGGGATACACACATTCAATCCACTGTACCCAGTGTTAAGGAGGCAGAGCAATAAAGTAGAAGAATCCTGGGACTCTGATGATTGTGGAATTAACATTCCAACCCTGAACCATTTAATGCGGCTGTTTTGATTTTTCAGTTATAGAATCTCAGCCAACGTTCTAACACATAGAGTGTCTTTAAGTCATTTGACAGTGTCGGGAGCTAAGTCATTTTCCCCATAACCCGTCTACCATCTTGTCTTTATGACAACTTCTCTGCCCACTTATCTGTCTGGCTATCTATCAGCTCTGTTCTTCCACTTCACCAACTACTCCCTGGGTAGTGGCTTTCCTGGGTTCTCTTTGTCTTTCTGCATCATCATGGGTGTGATGTCAGCTCTGTTCTGCACTCCTCTGTTGATAGAGTCTGTATTCAATGCAGAAGGTTTCCCATTTTATATTTGAGCCTGATCTTTGTCTAGACCCATATTTTTAGATGCCTGTAGCATATTTCCATTTATGTCTCTGGTTATCACTTCCCAATCAACATGTCCCAAATTGAGCTTGTCATCCTCTTCCCCTCATCCACAAGATTCTATTTCCCAGAACCGTCTTTTTGTTCCAAGGCAGTATCATTTTCTTCTCCTCTTTCAGCCCTCAAATCTTTTGATTAACTTGAACTGCTCCCCCTCATCCATCATCCCTCATGTCTAACCTATACCTAAGTTTCATTGCTCTAGTTTGTCTCAAATAGCTTTAATATTTGCCCTTCCCATCACTGCTGACACTATTCATTGCAGCCTTTTTATCTGGGCCCCCCGATATCCATTCTCATCCTTTAATACTCTTGTCTTTAGTAAGCAGCCCAGTGAACAGTTTCCTAAATCACTTTCCTGTATCCCTTTTCTCCTTAAGAACAAAAGTGATCAGGCTTTATCACATTACCTGCAAACCCATCTCCTGAGAAAGAGTGTGACATGGTGGAGAGAACCAGGGCCTTAGAGTCTGACAGAACAGGTATGAACCACTAACCCAGTGATCACTGAGTGTGTTATCTTAAGATTCCTTTACTGCTCAAAGCTGAAATAGTCACACGTATGAATAGAGAGAGTAAGAATTCATTTCTGGAGACTGTTGTGAGGCTCGAGGGAGATGAGTCATCCTTACTATAGTTGGCAGCATGTGGAAGGTGTCAGTGAAATGTCATCTGCCTGCTGGGCAGCTGCAGTCTCGTGTTACGCTACCCTGCCCGGTTCAGTTCTACATTTTTCTACCCTGGTCAGGTCAGGCTGGCCTCAATCAGTTCAATCTCTGTGCCTCTGCCCATACTGTTCCACCTGTAAGGTACACGTTTTCCTTCTTTTTTTTATTCAACAAATGATCATTGAGAGCATTCTAGGTACCAGGTATCGATTCAGACACTTACCTAAATCCTACTCCTCCCTTATGATGTATCAAGCTCCATGAAGCCCCTGGACATACTCTAGTGTCAACAGAATGTTCTTCTCCAAACTTGCTATTGTCCTAACATGAGAAAACCTGGTTGCTCTCTAGTTATTTGTTGGTATTTTCTCATATAGTCCATGAGTTAGTTGAGAGCAGGAAAACTTAATTATACTTCTTCTCATTTCCAGCTTGGTATACCCTCCCTTAATAGCCAATTGACAAATACCGTTGCTTAAAAAAGTAACTTTAACTCCAATATTTATCATTTCATAAGGGAACTTCTTTGATTACTTCAGCTCTGGCTTAGGAAAAGTTTAAATCAAGGGAAACAAAAATCATAGGCATACTAACAGGTAATAATACAACAAGCCATTGTTAGCTGCTTACATAAATATTGCTGGAGACTAGAACCATCAGCCTTCCTGCTCACACTGAATATTCATAATAAAGACTTAACATCCTGCAAAACATGAACCATTTTCTAAGTATCCCTTCTATGGAGAGGCCAAATAATCTGCTAACAAGCTTCAGGCAGGAGACAGGAGTTCTAGACCACCTTCAGGGATGGGCTGTCAACAGTCAAACTTTTCTCCAAAAGGTGGTGGAAGGGGAGGGAGGGGGAAAGGTGAGGCTGTGTAGTGCAAATTTTCTACTTTCATATGTGTAATCTACTCTTCTGTATCGCTTGTCGCTAACCCAAAGCCCCAAAGGCACTTTATCCTAATGTTGTGCCCCTTCCCTGCAGATTCTTCTGTGTCAGGCTTTCTTCTCAACATTCTGACGAGGGTGCAGATGAGATCACTACATGACCTCAAAGCCTGGAGGTGTGCAGCACCTCAGTGCTTCTCAGACTTATGGTCATCCTGACTTGTCCTCATTTTCCCTGAGAATGTGACTGTATTTCAGTTCCAATGAAGAGATACTTGTAAAGTGCCTATTACGAGCAAAGCATGCTCTTGAGGGTTTATTTAAAGTCAGGAGTTCTGGGTCCTGGTTCCATCTGGCCGCTCACTTTGGGACTTTGAGAAAGCCGTTTCTGTTTTTGTTGGGGGAGGAGGTGGATGTTTATTATTAAATTAGGAGATTCATTGGAAGGAGTGATACTGAAGCTGAAACTCCAATACTTTGGCCACCTAATGCAAAGAACTGACTCATTGGGAAAGACCCTGATGCTGGAAGAGATTGAAGGCAGGAGGAGAAGGGGATGACAGAGGATGAGATGGTTGGATGGTATCGCCGACGCGATGGACATGAGCTTGGGTAAACTCTGGGAGATGGTGATGGACAGGGAGGCCTGGCCTGCTGCAGTCCATGGGGTCACAAAGAGTCGGACATGACTGAGCGACTGGAGTGAACTAGGAGATTCTTTTGAATACTATGTTGTATGATAAAATACAATTTCATTGTTTTTGGAGCATACAGGTAGGACATTAAGACGTTATAACCAGGCAGTAAAAAACGAACTGTGGAATCAGATCACCAAGATTCAAATACTAGCCCCACCTCTTTAGTAACTGTATGCCCCTGAGCTAATCAGGAAACCTCTGGGTCCTAGATCCCTTTTTAAATGGCCATGACAAGAGCACCTTTCTCAAAGATCTGTAGAGAGGACTGAAAGTCCGTATCAAACAATTCATAGCAAAGGCCATGAAGGAGCTACTTGGGTGATGGAAGCAGTCTGTGTCTTGAATGTGCTGGTGCTTACACTTCTGTACACATTTGTTAAAACTCATAGAACTGCATGCCTAAAAAGGGTGCATTTACCTTAAAAAACCCCTAATCTTAAAAATAAAGGTCTACTCTATGATTCTAATGACATATTCTGGAAAAGGTAGAACTATTAGTCATAGTAAATAGGTCAGAGGTTGCAGGGGTTTGGTGGTGGCGAGCAGGCTGGTGAAGCTGCTCTTCTGAATCTGTACCAGTGGCTACACGTCATTACACGGTTTTCAAAACCCACAGAATATACAACACAAAGAGTGGGCCCTGATATAAACTATGAACTTCAGTTAATAATATATCGATTTGACTCATCAACTGTAACAAAAGCACCACGTGAATGAAAAATGTTAATAATAGGGGAATGTGGGAAATCTCTGTACTTTCCACTGAAACTTTCATAAATCTAAATCTGCCCTAAAAAATACATTTTATTAAAAAAAAAAAAAAAAACAAACAAAGAAACAAGCACTTAGAAACAAATACTCCATAGTTACTGTTATTACTATCCCTTCCTTTGAAAACAACAACCAAGGTTTATTCCTTAAAAGCAGGCCAACATACCCATGCCTGGGTTGCATCTTAGCAGGAGAAGAAGGTATGAACAAGTAACAAAGTATGGTCCCTCCCAACTCAGACTTCTTAAATACTGCTTTCCCTGGTGGCTCAGACGGTAAAGCATCTGTCTACAATGTGAGAGACCTGGGTTCTATCCCTGGGTTGGGAAGATTCCCTAGAGAAGGAAATGGCAACCCACTCCAGTACTCTTGCCTTGAAAATCTCATGGATAGAGGAGCTTGGTGCAGGCTACTATCCACTGGGTCGCAGAGTCGGCATGACTGAGTGACTTCACTTTCACTTTCACTTTTGTTTAAAAGGGGAAAATAATCTCATAAATGTCTCCTCTCAGATCATTTCTCTGAGGCCTGATCTGCCTGTGGAAGCTGCTCTTTTCTCCCGAGCTGCTCCCCTTCTCTGTGATTCAGCCACAGATGCTCTTTCTTATTTCATGATCGTATCTGCTGTTGTACCAAGGCACTGAAGACATGGAACAGCCAATTAAATATCGTCACATGTTCAGTGCCCTTGGGAAAGCCGTACAGGAAACAGACTGTTTATATCTCACACCTCTGGGGAGGCTGCACAAGCTGAAAGCAATGTAGGATTTTTCCTTCTCTTTATTCTCAGAGAAGAATTAAAAACAAAAATCCAAGCCACACAATCACCCAAAACAAACAAAAAAAAATGTAGTTTCAAATATAGAAACACTCTCCTTCATGATGAATATGCATGTGGGAGAATTGTCACAAAGTCTATGAACAATCTGGCCAAAGGCTGCTTCATTTGGGAGCTCAACAGTGCTTCTGCTCAGGACGTTTAGAGCACATACATGGGTTCTGAGCATGGGGCCAGCCTCTGGGAGGCTCTGTGGGGCAGCGCCTTGCAGGGCCACTTGCCCAGGGAGCACTAGTGGTTGGGCTCCGAGTGAGGGGTGTAAGCCCACCCTATGTGTCCCGTGCTCACGATGAGAAGGCTGCTCTGGGGGACCACAGTCAAGCTACATAATCTTCCAGAGCTCCACTGTCTTCATTGGTGAAACTGAAAAATCTCTAGGATCCCTTCCAGCCCCGCAATCTGTGACTTTTAGGGTTTTTTCCAGAACTGAAGTTCAGTTCAGTTCAGTTGCTCAGTTGGTCCGAATCTTTGCGACCGCATGGACTGCAGCACGCCAGGCCTCCCTCTCCATCACCAACTCCCGGAGTTTACTCAAACTCATGTCCATTGAGTTGGTGATGCCATCCAGCCATCTCATCCTCTGTCGTCCCCTTCTCCTCCTGCCTTCAATCTTTCCCAGCATCAGGGACTTTTCCAATGAGTCAGTTCTTTGCATCAGGTGGCCAAAGTATTGGAGTTTCAGCTTCAGCATCAGTCCTTCCAATGACTATTCAGGACTGATTTCCTTTAGGATGGACTGGTTGGATCTCCTTGCTGTCCAAGGGACTCTCAAGTGTCCTCTCCAACACCGTAGTTCAAAACCATCAATTCTTCAGTGCTCAGCTTTCTTTATAGTCCAACTCTCACATCCATACATACATTAACAAATTAATGTATTTCTTTATATATTTATCCACCTGTCAATTTCTATTTATTTTTAATTGCATAAGTAAAACATAAAGATATGAAAATGAATAAGAAAACATGAAAAAAGAGAACACTTTATACGTAAGGCCAGGCCCCTCTGATTAAAATCTCTTTTACCTTCCCTTCTGCCCCTTCCCAGACATAACCATTGTTATTATTCTGCTGGTATCTTTCCAGATACTTTCACACCTATACAGATGCAGAGAAAATAGGCAAGATTGTGTTTGTTTTTTAACATAAGTGGTATCATACCATTTGCTTCATTCTGCAACTTGTTTTATCACTCAGCAATAGGTCTTAAAAAGGTCTCCATACTGTGGAATTATAGAATATTCATTCTATAATATCACTGTGTCGTTCCACAGTGTAAGAACTATAGTTTATCCTTCCGTACTTTACTGGTTCATATTTAGCCCCTCTGCTCACACAAACAGCGCTATAACCAAAGCCTCACAGTGAATGAGTGAGTGTATTTCCCTCAGGTAGATGTGAGTGGAATTGCTGAATTAGTTAATTACTGTTTATTTTCATAGGTATTGCTGGATTGTTCCAGAAACTGTCTGGACCAACAGACACACTGGTAGCAAGTACATTTTCTGAGTCATATGGAATAATGGCTAAAAGCACAGGATCTGGAGAGTGCCTGCATTTCTCCCCACGCCACTACTCAGAGTTCTGGGAGTCTGAAATATCAGTCAAGATATTTTCTCTGTGCCTCAGTTTCCACGTGTTAAAACAGGAATAAAATGCATGGCAAATTGCTCTGAGGATTACTAGACAGTTGCTGGCACAGAATAATAGTTCCATCTTATCTTTAATCATCACTATTTTTACTAAGTTATGTTTTGAGGACCTTCAAGCTTCTTGACCAAATGGGTCTGCCATCCCACCTCCCAAATCACTCTGTGAGTCAGGATTTTTCCAGACCCAGAGGTTAAGTGCCTGCTGGGCTCATTTAACTCCCACTTCTGAGTCCTTCTCTGAAGTGAAGCCAGCAGAGCCCTGACTGACAGGCTGCCAGTGTCTGTTTGTACAACAGTCTTTGCTAATGTAAATAGCTAAATGCAAACTGCACCATCTAAGAACCCTCAGGGGATTTGAGGACATTCTTGGAAGAGGCTGATTGCATTAATCTTTAAGAAGCAAAACACAGGCCACCCTGACCTCACATGCAAGTCCATCCACAGGAATTGCAGAACAGGACAAATCACACGGGGTCTCTCCTCCTCTTTCATGCAGGTAAAATCAGGTTAAAATGAACACCAGCGACAGCTTGGAGTCAAAAAGAAAGGTGAAAGAAAATGATCTGCAGCTGTGAGAATGTAAAAGGACAAAAACTCTGTTTAGTCCGCCCTCCTCCCTCTGTGTTATTGGTGAGGACCTGAGCAAGACACGACTATGGATGAGCTAGCCTTGGTTAACTCGCTGAGCCGCTCTGAACTGTCCCTCCGTCTCTGGCTACTTGTATGCTAGTCTACCTGCCATGGAGCGAGGGGGGAAAGATGGAGGGTCTAGGATGTTTCCACTTAAAATGCCATCTGCCCAAATACAGGATTCCCCCAAAGGGCTACTGAATCTAGCTGTGTCATCTCCACTTTCAAGGAAATGTAAATAGTTGCTTCTTCTTTTATCCAGATCTTTACAAAAAAGGATATTGGTGCCCAGAGAGTTAAGTTCAAACAGGAATGTCAGAGCCACAGTAGGCCCCTTCCTGTTTTGCAGCCCAATACCCTTTCCATATGTAATAAGCCAATTAAAGAAGCAAACTCACATCCTTATACTGAGGCTCCAAAGGCATGAATTCTTTCTGACAATTGCCTTATGGTGGGTGGTTAAGAACAAAAGCTGGGATTTTTGCCGACCTCAGTCTGAATTCCAGAACCAAGCACTTAACTAGTCTCCACACCAGAAGGAACACAGTCCACTCTTAGCTCAACTACCTGACCCCTGACAGTGTTTATCCCAAATAATCACCATGTAGATTGTCAAGGCATTCAAATTTAACCATTTATGATAGCAAAATACAAAATATTTAATGATTTTTTTCAGAAGTGAAAGAACATTTACACTCAAGTCTTTTTTTTTTTCAGCTTCCCTCTGACAAAAAGAGATATTGTGGTGTAGTGAAGGGTTGAGCAACTGATTATTCCCTTTCAACATATAGTTTTGGTTTAATGTGTGTTAGATGTTTTTTTTTTAAGTTTGACACTAATTTTGGTATTCCTTAATTTTAAGTTCTTTTTGTTTGTGTATGTTTTAATTTAGTTTCTTTGTCAATTTTACCTCAATTTTTTTTTTCTGTTTATAGAAACATGCTAGTTAAATATTGCTGCCTGATGACAAAACACAGCTGTAGTAGGATATTTCTGCTGAATTCAAAGCGCATGTGCTAGATTTCCAAATGGGCATCACCCTGCATATTTCCCTGGGAAGCAGGTTGGGAGAACCAAGTATAATCACGGGAGTCTTTAGAAAACACAAGCGAGTGCTTGTCACCCACACAAAGTGAACCCGAGAGGTCACTTTCGTTGTTGTTCAGTTGCCAAGTTGTGCCTGACTCTTTGTGACCCCATGAACTGCAGCACGCCAGGCAACCCTGTTCTTCACTATCTCCTGGAGTTTGCTCATATTCATGTCCATTGAGTTAGTGATGCCATCCAACCATCTCATCCTCTGGTCCCCGCTTCTAATCTTGCTTTCAATCTTTCATAGCATCAGGATCTTTTCTAGTGAGTCAGCTCTTCGCATCAGGTGGCCAAAGTGTTGCAGCTTCAGCTTTAGCATCAGTCCTTCCAATGAATATTCAGAGCTGATTTCCTTGAGAATTGACTGGTTTGATCGTCTTACTGTCCAAGGAACTCTCAAGAGTCTTCTCCAGTACCACAATTTGAAAGCATCTGTTATTTGGCCCTTAGCCTTCCTTATAGTCCAACTCTCACATCTGTATATGACTATGGGAAAAATCATAGCTTTTATTATACGGACCTTTTTCTGCAAAGTGATGTCTCTGCTTTTTAATATGCTATCTAAGTTTGCATAGTTTGCCCTCCATGGAGCAAGTGTCTTTTAATTTCATGGCTGCAGTCACTATCTGCAATGATTTTGCAGTCCAAGAAAATAAAATTTGTCACCATTTCCAATTTTTTCCCTTCTATTTGCCATGAAGTGATGGGACCAGAAGCCATGATCTTCATTTTTTCACTGTTGAGTTTCAAGCCAGCTTTTTCACTCTCCTCTTTCACCTTCATCAAGAGATTGCTTAGTTTCTCTTCATTTTCTGCCATTAGGGTAGTATCATTTGCATACCTGAGGTTGTTGATATTTCTCCCAACAAACTTGATTCCAGCTTGTGATTTATCCAACCTGGATTTCACACGACGTACTCTCTATATGAGTTAAATAAGCAGGGTGACGTACTTCTCTCCCAATTTGGAAACAGTCAGTTATTCCATGTCCAGTTCTAACTACTGCTTCTTGACCTGCAAACAGGTTTCTTAGGAGACATGCAAGGTGGTCTGGTATATCCCATCTCTTTAAAAATTTTCCACAGTTTGTTGTGATCCACACAGTAAAAGGTTATAGGAAATGGTAAACCACTCCAGTATTATTGCTGCAAGAACAGCATGAAAGGCAAAAAAATATGACACCATAGGATGAGTCCCCCAAGTCAGAAAGTGTCCGGTATGCTACTGGGGAAGAGTGGAGGGCAATTACTAAGGGAAAGAAAGAATTCCAGAAAGAATTAAGGGCTAGGTCTAAGCAGAAGCAATACCCAGCTGTGGATGTGTTTGGTGGTGAAAGTCCCATGCTGTAAAAAACAACATTGCATAGAAACCTGGAATGTTAGGTCTATGAATCAAGGTAAAGTGGACATGGTCAGTCAGGAGATGGCAAGAGTGAACACGGACATCTCAGGATCAGTGAACTAAAATGGATTGGAATGAGTGAATTTAATTCAGATGATCATTATATCTACTACTGTGGGCTAGAATCCCTTAGAAGAAATAGAGTAGCCCTCACAATCAATAAAAGAGTCTGAAATAGAGTACTTAGGTGCAATTTCAAAAATGACAGGATGATCTCAGTTTGTTTCCAAGGCAAACTATTCAACATCACAGTAATCCAAGTCTGTGCCATAACCACTAATGTCGAAGAACCTGAAGTTGAATTGTTCTATAAGGACCTTCAAGACCTTCTAGAACTAACACCAAAAAAAGATGTCCTTTTCATCATAGGGGATAGACTGCAAAAGTATGAAGTCAAGAGATACCTGGAACGACAGGCAAGTTTGGCCTTGAAGTACAAAAAGAAGCAGAGTCATGGAGCATAAAGCTGTGTGTTGCTCTGTGGTCCTGGCTTCATCTTAAGCATATGGTACTCATTATAAACCAGAGAGCAGAACCTAAAAGCCAAATTGATGGTTCTCCCCTTTAACTTATTGATCTTAAATTTAGTTTATCACATACCTTGAGTTTGTTATTCTCACCTAGCCTCAGGTGATACCTAAATGTTCTAGTGGTTTTCCCTACTTCCTTCAATTTAACTTTGAATTTTGCAATAAGGAGTTCATGATCTGAGCCATAGTATTCTTGTCTTGTTTTTGCTGACACTAAAGAGCTTCTCCATCTTTGACTGCAAAGAATATGATTTTTTGAACCTGATTTTGGTATTGCTCATCCAGTGATGTCCACATGTAGAGACGTCTCTTGTGTTGTTGGAAGAGGGTGTTTGCTATGACCAGTGTGCTCTTTTGGCAAAGCTCTGTTAGCCTTTGCCCTGCTTCATTCTGTACTCCAAGGCTAAACTTGCCTGTTACTCCAGGTATCTCTTGCCTTCCTACTTTTGCATTCAAGTTCCCTATGATGAAACGGACACCTTTCTTTGGTGTTAGTTCTAGAAGGTCTTGTAGGCCATCATAGAACTGTTCAGCTTCTTCAGCCTTAGTGGTTGGGCACAGACTTGGATTACTGTGATATTGAATGGTTTGCCTTGGAAACAAACATATTCTGTCATTTTTTAAGATTGCTTCCAAGTACTGCATTTCAGACTCTTGTTGACTATGAGGGCCACTCATTTTTTATGATGGATTCTTGCCCACAGTAGTAGATATCATGGTCATCTGAATTAAATCTGCCCATTCCAGTCCATTTTAGTTCACCGATTCCTAAAATGTCTATGTTCACTCTTGCCATCTCCTGTTTGACCACTTCCAATTTACCTTGATTCATGGACCTCACATTCCAGGTTCCTATGCAATACTGCTCTTTAGAGCATCGGACTTTACTTCCATCACCAGTCACATCCACAACTTGGTTTGTTTTCATTTTGGCTCTGTCTCTTAATTCTTCCTGGAGTTATTTCTCTACTCTTCTCCAGTAGCATACTGGGCACCTCATGACGTGGGGAGTTCATCTTTCAGTGTCCTATATTTTGGCCTTTTCATACTGTTCATGGAGTTCTTGTGGCAAGAATACTGTTGTGGTTTGCCATTCCTTTCCCAGTGGACCATGTTTTGTCAGAACTCTCCACCATGACCTGTCCATCTTGGGTGGCCCTTCATAGCATGGCTCATAGTTCCATTGAGTTAAACAAGGCTGTGGTCCATGTGATCAGGTTGGTTAGTTTTCTGTTATGGGTTTTCATTCTGTCTGCCCTCTGATGGGTAAGGATAAGAGGCTTATGAAAGATTCCTGATGGGAGAGACTGTGGGGGAAACTGGGTCTTATTCTGGTGGGTAGAGCCATGTTCAGTAAATCTTTAATCCAATTTTCTCTTGATGGGCAAGGCTGTGTTCCCTCCCTGTTGTTTGGTCTGGTACCAAACTATGGTGGAGGTAATGAACCTAAATCAAATCCCTTATGATTATACTGTGGAAGTGACAAATAGAGTCAAGGGGTTAGATCTGATAGACAGAGTGCCTGAAGAACTATGGATGGAGGTTTGTGACATTATACAGGAGGCAGTGATCAAGACCGCACAATTGCACTCATTTCACATGCTAGCAAAGTAATGCCCAAAATTCTCCAAGCCAGGCTTCAACAGTACATGGACCATGAACTTCCAGATGTTTAAGCTGGACTTAGAAAAGGCAGAAGAACCAGAGATCAAATTTCCAACATCCGTTGGATTATAGAAAAAGTAACATAGTTCCAGAAAAACATCTACTTCTGCTTTATTGACTACACCAGAGCTTTTGTGTGGATTACAACAAAGTCTGGAAAATTCTTAGAAAGATGGGAATACCGGACCACCTTACCTGCCTCTTGAGTGAAATCTGCATGCAGGTCAAGAAGAAACAGTTTGAACCGGACATGGAACAACTGACTGGTTTCAAACTGGGAAAAGAGTACGTCAAGGCTGTATATTGTCACCCTGCTTATTTAACTCAGATGCACAGTACATCATGAGAAACGCCAGGCTAGATGAAGCACAAGCTGGGATCAAGACTGCTGGGAGAAATACCAATAACCTCAGATATTCAGAGGACACCACCCTTGTGGCAGAAAGTGAAGAGGAACCAAAGAACCTCTTGATGAATGTGAAAAAGGAGAGTGAAAAAGCAGTCTTAAAACTTAACATTCAAAAAACTAAGATCATGGTGTTCAGTCCCATCACCCATGGCAAATAAATGGGGAAACAATGGAAATAGTGACAAACTTTATTTTTGGGGGGTTCCAAAATCACTGCAGATAGTGACTGCAGCCATGAAATTAAAAGATGCTTGCTCCTTGGAAGAAAAGTTATGACAAACCTAGCATTTAAAAAGCAGAGACATTACTTTGCCAACGAAGGTCTGTCTAGTCAAAGCTATGGTTTTTCCAGTAGTCATGTATGGATGTGGGAGTTGGACCATAAAGAAAGCTGAACACTGAAGAATTGATGCTTTTGAACTGTGATGTTGGAAAAGAGAGTCCCTTGGACTGCAAGGAGATCCAACCAGTCCTGAATATTTATTGGAAGGATGGATGCTGAAGCTGAAGCTCCAATAATTTGGCCACCTAATGCAAAGAAGTGACTAATTGGAAAAGACCCCGATGCTGGGAAAGATTGAAGGCAGGAGGAGAAGGTGATGACAGAGGATGAGATGTTTGGATGGCATCACTGACTTAATAGACATGAGTTTGAGCAAGCTCCGGGAGATGGTGATGGACAGGGAAGCCTGGCGTGGTGCAGCCCGTTGGGTGGCAAAGAGTCGGACACAACTGAGCGACTGAACTGAATTGAACTGAACTGAACCTCAGGTGTGTATTAGGGTGCTAGGCGTAGAGCAGGTGAACCTTAAAAATATCTGATTACTAAACTTTCTTCCTTGGACAATGGGAATTGTTTGCACTGAGTTCTCTTTACTACAGTCTGGAATAGAAACTCCATAAATAGACAAATTGGTCCGTTTTTTTTTCATAACTAGATCCCCAGCCTCTAGCAAAGTGAATGGGACGTAGTAAAACTAAATAAAATATTTGTTGAATGGAAAAATAAATAAATGCATGACTTTTTCATTGTCCTCTGGAAAGGTAGAAGAGAGGAAATGAGTAACTACCCATCTTCCCACAGTAGTGATACATAAAAGCAATAAGAAGTGACAGCAGCCACTGTCCCCAGTGGCAATCCCTTCCAATACCAATCTTGGGATCAACCAAAAAGGACATGAAAAAATATCCCATTCATTCCTCTGCTATTTGATTCTACTTCAGAGCTAAAATACTCTGCTATAGGTTACAGCTCCTAGAAGTGAGAAATTTACTTACATGACTCTCAAAGGTGGTCCCTGGAAACAGCAACATCAGCTTCACCGGGAATGTGGTGTTAGAAATCACACTTTCAGGTGTTACAGCAAACCACTGGATCAGAAACTCTGGGGGCAGAGCCAGCAATCTGTGTTTTAACAACCCTCCAGGGGTTTGATTCTGATGCAGGCTTAAGTTTGAAAACCACTTACCTGAACACGGTTTTTGCTTCTGTAACTCTCCACACCCTACCCTGCCCAGAGTAAGGTTTCTTTCTATTTTATTTATTTTGCCTTCTCTACCTACATAATCTGGATGTTCCACATTCCAAATCTTCCCCACCAAATCCAGATCACCTTTTCTTATCTCATATGTCCCAGGAGCAGCTGTGTCCAGCTTTTTTGGGTGGGGGAGTTGGAGGGGGATGGGGTTAACTGTCCCTGGAGTAACAGGCAAGTTTAGCCTTGGAGAACAAAATGAAGCAGGGCAAAAGCTAATTGAATTCTGCCAAGAGAATGCACTGGTCATAGCAAACACCCATTTTCAACAACATGAGAGACGACTTTACATGTGGACATCACGAATAGGTCAATACCAAAATCAAATTGATTACATTCTTTGTAGCCAATGATGGAGAAGCTGATACAGTCAGCAAAAAGAAGACCTGGACCTGATGGTGGCTCAGATCAGCAGCTTCTCATCGCAAAATTCAGGCTTAAACTAAACAGAGCAGGGAAAAGCACTAGACCAGCCAGATGTGACATAAATCCCATCCCCTATGACTATTCAGTGGAGGTGACAAAGAGATTCAAAGGATTTGAGCTAGTAAACAGTGTGCCTGAAGAACAGACAGAAGTCTGTAATATTGTACCGGAGGCAGTGAACAAAACCATCCCAAAGAAAAAGAAAAGAAAGAAGGCAAAGTGGTTATCTGAGGAGGCTTTACAAATAGCTGAAGAAAGAAAAGAAGCAAAAAGCAAGGGGAAAGGAAATGTACATGCAACTAAATGCAGAGTTCCAAAGAATAGCAAGGAGCGACAAAAAGCCTTCTTCAATATACAGTGCATAAAAATCGAGGGAAACAACAGGGAGCGAAGGACTAGAGATCTCTTCAGGAAAATTGGAAATATCAAGAGAACATGCTGCTCAAAAAGTGAAATCACTCAGTTGTGTCCAACTCTTTGTGACCCCATGGACTGTAGCCTACCAGGCTCCTCCGTCTGTGGGATTTTCCAGGCAAGAATGTTGCTCAAATAAAGGGCACAATAAAGGACAGAAATGGTAGAGATCTATTAGATGCTGAAGAGATCAAAAAGAGATGGAAAGAATATGCAGAAAGACTGCACGAAAGAAATCTTAATGAACCGGATAACTATGATGGTGTGGTCAGCCACCCAGAGCCAGACATTCTGGAGTGTGAACTCAAGTGGGCCTTAGGAAGCACTACTGATAATGAAGCTACTGGATGCGATGGAATTCCGGTAAAGCTATCCAAAACAGTAAAGGATGATGCTATCAAAGTGTTGTACTCAATATGTCAGCAAATCTGGAAGACTCAGCAGTGGTCACAGGACTGGAAAAGGTCAATCCTCATCCCAATTACCAAGAAGGGTAGTACTAAAGAATGTTCTAAACATCGGACAATTGCAATCATCTCCCATGCTAGTAAGATCATGCTTAAAATCTTGCATGCTACAACTTGGCAGGCTACAGTCCATGGGGTTGCAAAGAGTCAGACACGACTGAATGACTAAGCACAGCACATGGCTTCAGCAGTATGTGAACCAAGAACTTGCAGACATCCAGACTGGGTTTAGAAAAGGCAGTGGAATCAGAGATCAAATTGCTAACATTCACTGGATCACAGAGAAAGCAAGGGAATTCTGGAAAAACATTTACCTCTGTTTCATCAACTACACTAAAGCCTTTGACTGTGTGAACCATAACAAACTGGAAAGTCTTAAAGAGATGGGAATACCAGACCATCTTATCTGTCTCCTGAGAAACCTGTATGCAGGTCAAGAAGCAACAGTTAGAACCCTGTATGGAACAACTGATTGGTTCATGATTGAGAGAGTATGACAGGGATGTCTGCTGTCATCCTGTTTATTTAACCTATATGTCTAGCACATCAAAAGAAATGCCGAGTTGGGTGAATTACAAGCTGGAATCAAGATAGGCAGGAGAAACATCAACAACCTCAGATATGTGGATGATATCACTCTAATGGCCGAAAACAAAGAAGAACTAAAGAACTTCTTGATGAGGGTAAAGGAGAAAAGTGAAAGAGCCTGCTTAAAACTAAATATTAAAAAAAACTAAGATCACGGCATCTGGCCCCATTACTTCATGGCAAATAGAAGGTGGAAAAGGTGGAAGTAATGACAGATTTCCTTTTATTGGGCTCTAAAATCACTGCAGATGGTGACTGCAGCCATGAAATCAGAAGATGACTGCTTCTCAGCAGTGAATACAAACCTAGACAGTGTGTTTAAAAGCGGAGACATTACTCTGCCAACAAAGGTCCATTTAGTCAAGGCTATGGTCTTCGGGAGGCCTGGAGTGCTGCAATTCATGGGGTCGTAAAGAGTCGGACACGACTGAGCGACTGAACTGAACTGAACTGATGGTCTTCCCAGTGGTCATGTACAGTTGTGAGAGTTGGACCATAAAGAAGGCAGCGTGCCAAAGAACTGATGCCTTCAAACTGTAGTGCTGGAGAAGACTACTGAGAGTCCCTTGGACACCAAGGACATACCAGTCAGTCTTAAGGCAAATCAACCCCTAATGCTCATTGGAAGGACTGATGCTGAAGCTGAAGCTTCAATGTTTTGGTCACCTGATGCGAACTGCTAACTCATTGGGAAAGTCCCTGATGTTGGGAAAAAATGAAGGAAAAAGGAGAAAGGGGTGTCAAAGGATGAGACGGCTGAATGGTATCACCGATGCAATTGACGTGAACTTGGGCAAACTTAGGAGATGGTGAGGGACAGGGAGGGCTGGCATGCTGCAGCCCATGGAGTCTCAAAGAGTCAGACAACTGGGCAACTGAACACCAGCGAGGGTAACTCTCATGAAGGGAGTCCATATAACAAGTTTTAGCAAAGATTCCTAAGAATGTGGGAATTAGCAGGGGTTTTTGAAATCATAAGGTCTGAATCATTTATTTTGTATATGAGAAAAACTGACTTCAAAGAGATTTAATAACTTAGCTGAGACCAAATACATTTAAAATACTAAATCTGAATTTTTCCACTCATAGACAAGCTTTTCCCATCATTACTGCAAAATGACCCATACAACCTTATATTTATATTCAAGATGTTTATTTCCAGAGCTTCAAACACCAACAAGGGTACATGGAACCTGTTTATGTTATAATGATTCTCACAGCGTGGGTGTGTGATTAATCACTCAGTCGTGTCCAACTCTTTGACCCCATAGACTATAGCACACAAGGCTCCTCTGTCCTGGGGATTCTCCAGGCAAGAATACTGGAGTGGGTTGCCAAGCCTTCCTCCAGGGGAGCTTCCCAACCCAGGGATTGAACCCAGGTCTCCCGCATTGTAGGCAGATTCTTTACCATCTGAGCCAGCAGGGAAGCCCAGGAATACTGGAATGGGTAGTCTATCCTTTCTCCAGAGGTTCTTCCCGACCCAGGAATCGAACCAGAGTCTCCTGCATTACAGGCAGATTCTTTACCAGCTGAGCTACCAGGGAAGTCGGGATTCTCAAAGTAATTTCTATATATTCATTCCCATTTCCCAAGAGAGCTGAAGCAATGTGAAAGGTAACATGTAGATGATCAGCCAAAGAACAAGTTTTGAAAAAAGAATGACACAAATCAGGAAAAAACTAAGTTTTTCTACCTCTTACTTCTCAGCCTTAGGGGTAGATCCATGTGTTGCCCACATGGGCTTCTGATAACATCTACCAGGACCTGATGCTCAACATTCAGAAAACGAAGATCATGGCATCTGGTCCCATCACTTCATGGGAAATAGATGGGGAAACAGTGGAAACAGTGTCAGACTTTATTTTTTTTGGCTCCAAAATCATTGCAGATGGTGACTGCAGCCATGAAATTAAAAGACGCTTACTCCTTGGAAGGAAAGTTATGACCAACCTAGATAGCATATTCAAAAGCAGAGACATTACTTTGCCAACAAAGGTCCGTCTAGTCAAGGCTATGGTTTTTCCTGTGGTCATGTATGGATGTGAGAGTTGGACTGTGAAGAAAGCTGAGCGCTGAAGAATTGATGCTTTCGAACTGTGGTGTAGGAGAAGACTCTTGAGAGTCCCTTGGACTGCAAGGAGATCCTACCAGTCCATTCTGAAGGAGATCAGCCTTGGGATTTCTTTGGAAGGAATGATGCTGAAGCTGACACTCCAGTACTTTGGCCACCTCGTGCAAAGAGTTGACTCATTGGAAAAGACCCTGATGCTGGGAGGGATTGGGGGCAGGAGGAGAAGGGGACGACAGAGGATGAGATGGCTGAATGGCATCACTGACTCGATGGACGTGAGTCTCAGTGAACTCCGGGAGTTGGTGATGGACAGGGAGGCATGGCATGCTGTGATTCACGGGGTCGCAAAGAGTCGGACACGACTGAGCAACTGAACTGAACTGAACTGATTTAGAAATGTGAGTTCTTAGGGCAGAAAAAGGGTTTAAAGTGGCGATTCTGAATACTTTGAATTACAGCTTAGACAACATGTTCCCTTATCTCTTTCAGGTAGAGAGTCTTCATCTAAGAAGGAGTCATTCTGAGCAGAAATTTTTGTCTTGACTGCTAAATACTCTAAAAGGGACTCCACAGTACTAGGAAGACAGACACCAGTTCTAGCTAGCCAAAGAAAACCTGTGGTACAATTGAAATGTTGCAGCAAAAGATCCAACCACTCAAAAGGAAAAAAGATAACAAGCTTAAAAAGAAGAAATTGCTTTTAGAATGGAAGTTTTTGCCAAAGAAAAAAGTCAATAATTGAGTAAGAGAAGAGAGTGTGCCAGGCAGCTGTGCCCCAGAGCACTTCCTCTTGCTGTTTAGTGTGAATTAGGCAACCAAAGCACCTTGGAGGCCTTTGGGATGAAGCTTGGAAGACAGATCTTAAAAGGGTAATGTTAATGTGTTCACAGACCTGCTGGGGATCTGGAGCCAGGCACAGCCTTGCCCTTGCTGGCTCTCTGCTCTCCTACCCTACCATACCTGGTGGTATTTATTTTTCCGAGGACCGCAAGAGGAGGTCAAACCCGGACATGCTGAAAACAGAATGGTTCCAGGAATCTTGCTGAGAAATCCAAAAATATCCACCACCCCACAGGCAATTTTATCTGCCCAGTCTTTTTTAATCAGGTCATCCTACTACTAACAGTGACTGGTAATGTTCCTTGGGCGGTGAACTTAAACCTGAACTAATCCAGGATCAATGTACAGCTCATGTTGTACATTTTTATTAGCAATCTAACTTTTCATCAATTTGGCTTCATAGGCTCACCAAAATTTCTTTCAGTTTTCAGGTCTTTGGGCTTCTTTACAGGGCAAGCAAATGCTCTGGAGCCTCACTTACGACTCTCCTGTTACATCCAAGTTGCATAATCATGTTGTAAGTGAAAAGCAATGTTGTAATGAAATCCTTCTAGGACTTCCAGGAATAAACTTCCTTGGATGGGGTCCAAGATGAAATCACCTTACTCTGACTTCAAGGCTTATAGGAACTAGTTCAAGGCCCCAGTGTGAGTGTGTGTCACTCGGGGCATAGGACACGCTCCCTCTGAGTTCTCTGTCTTCACAGATGACACCACTGTCTTCTTTACAATGAAAACCTTGGCATCTCTTTTGATTACCTCTTCCCATCACTCACATCCAACATTTCACCAAGAACAATCATGTGTTTCCTTGAAATACTTATTTACACCTTCTTGTCCATTCTGCTGCTGCTACTGCTGCTAAGTCGCTTCAGTCGTGTCCGACTCCGTGCGACCCCATAGACGGCAGCCCACCAGGCTCCCCCATCCCTGGGATTCTCCAAGCAAGAACACTGGAGTGGGTTGCCATTTCCTTCTCCAATGCATGAAAGTGAAAAGTGAAAGTGAAGTTGCTCAGTCGTGTCTGACTCTTAGCGACCCCATGGACTGCAGCCTACCAGGCTCCTCCATCCATGGGATTTTCCAGGCAAGAGTACTGGAGTGGGGTGCCATTGCCTTCTCCCCTTGTCCATTCTATTTGCACTTTAATCCTGGGTCTCATCAGTGTTATGCTTATATTTCTGTGGAAATTTACCAGCTGGTCTTTCTGATTCCAGTCTCTCCCTCCTTCATTCTGTCCTAAACTCAGTTTCCCAACTAACACATAGGAAAATATCTTTTTGCCTATTTTCCAGAGCAAAATCCAACAAGGCTTGTATTTCATATTTTAACTGTATTTCTTATTCATCACCCAACATACAATAGACATCATTTAAAAAGAGCAAAGTGAAAAGTAGTTGTGTTAGGAAAGGACAGGATAATTCATATGAAAATGCTTAATGTATTCAGACACATTATATAAACGTAAAAAACTAAAGAAACAAATCTTTCAGAAACACTTGGGAAACATTTGTAGCATGTCTTACACATAATTTTGTGGTTCACTGCTCTCACAACAATAACGAACGCTCCGGAGTTGGGATCGAGATGGTGGTCTGAGAGCACCAGGCTGTGACACTTCTGCCCTAAATCCTTAAAAGTGGTGGAAAAGAGTTTTAAAATTCTGAAAACAAAGGAAAACAACAACAAAAACGATGAGGAATCCTTGAAAGAAAACAGATGCTGAGAAAATACTGGAGAAAATCACAGCCTAGAATGCATTTTGAAGGGAGTAGATTTGAGAGTGGAAAGGGTCAGAGCCACCTTGAGCTCAGAAGCTTCAGGGACAGGGAACAGGAAGTGTTCCTTAGCAACTGCTATGGTGGTGGGCTTGGGCTCTGCTTTTGGAACAGCCAGATGTGCAGTGTTCCCTCTGTTTGGGCCTTCTGTTTGGGCCAAGAAGTGGCTGCAGAGGTCTGTGCCCCAGGGCTAGTACTTGGGATGCTTGGATTAGACAGGTGTAGTAATGACTCTTGTAGCTACAGATATACAAGGTGGGTGAGGTGGGGAGTGTCGAGCACAAGGGGAAACTGATGTCACATTCCTAGAAGACTCATCATGTTCTCAAGGTCTTTGATTTCCCCAGGTCTAGTTATGATCCATCATTTCCTATGTTCATCGTATCTTCTATACATCTCCCCAATATCAATTATTAATTGCATTATATTTGATAACAGGAGCCAAACATAACTGTCATTTTATGATTAAATTTCAGACCTATGAGAACATATCAGCTGTTATATTGCTGTAAAGAACAACTTGAAATGTTTTTCAACAGGTTTTGTTTTCTTTTTTTTTTTTTAGAGCTTTTTTTTTAAAATTTTTTAACTTTACAATATTGTATTGGTTTTGCCATATATCAACATGAATCCACCACAGGTATACACGTGTTCCCCATCCTGAACCCTCCTCCCTCCTCCCTCTCTGGACCATCCCTCTGAGTTGTCCCAGTGCACTAGCCCCAAGCATCCAGTCAATAGGTTTTCTTAGACTTCAGTCTAAGAAAGTTTTGTTCTACATATAGGAACATGGCGAATAACACTAAGTTGCATACAGTAGGTATGAAACAAATATTGATTTAAGATAATGCTAGTCATGTTGCCCAGGAAAATACTAAATATCCCACAAGAACTTTTATTAGCAAAGGGAAGCACAGTCTTCAAAATTATTAGTCTTGACATATGTAATAAATAATACATAGGCTATTATGCCATTCAAATACCAAGTAAAAAAAGGAAATTAATTGAATGGTGCAAGTAGAACATTTACACATGATGATTTTCTTATTTACCTGTATAGAATAATGACTATATTTTTATATTCCCCTAAACAGTTAGGGAAATGGCTTATTTTAAATCAATTATGAGTATAATTTTAAAAGCATATACATTTTTATCAATAGAGATGCATTAAGTCATATTATACCAGAAAATAATGAACTAAGTGCAATTCTTTGTATAAAGCCTCTATTTACAATGAATTCACTTGGAAATTATAAGGTTGGTGAGATGTCTTATATTTTGGACAAGAATTTCAACTCCCTGAGGATAGTCAAATTATTCATGCATGAAGCATATAAATGTCTCCAGGAGTTGGTAGGTTGATAGATGATGGGGCATGCTGGTACAGAAAACAGAATGCCACTGAAATATTTCCAAGGACAACACAGACCAGAGAGCAGGGGAGTCAGCTAAGTGTGTGCACCTTGCTATCAGCAACTATTTCATTATGCAAGAAAGGAAGCTATAGCTCTCTCTGAGGCATGAAGGAGAATACAGTCAGGCTCCCAGGGAAGGTATGGTCCTTCTGAGGCAAGACTCCAGGAAGTAGCATTCTCTTACTCAAGGCAGCAATATTAAGAGAATGGAGGATGTATGACAGTCCAGTTTTAAGAACGGACTTGTAAACAGCTGTCAGTTTTCTAGAAAAGTAGGCTATCTGGACCATCTTTCCCACACTTTTATAAATTAAAAGCCAGGAGAAAAAAAAACATTATTCATTGATACATCAACTTTTATTACCTAGTTCCTTGTATCAAACCCTGTGTTACATTCTGGGAATAGAGCAGGGAATCTGACAAACTGGGCTTAAAGTCTGTTAAAGACGAGAGACATAAAATTACTCACTGCGCAATTATGTGTTTATTGTTGTGACATATATAACAACGAAGAGAGTCAGGTATGAGCATGTTATATTTAAAAATCAAAAGACAACCAACACAGCTCACTGCATCCAACACAGAGAAAGGTGACAATAGGTTTTCTAAGGATCAAAAGGGTAGATTATTTGGGGCCTTAGAAGACATATTAAATATCTTAATATTGATTCTGAGAGCATATTTATTGAAAGCCTTTAGTCAAGGGATAATATGATCTTATTTGCAATTGCAAAAGATTACATTGGCTTCTGAGTGAAAACAAAATCAAAGAGGAAAGAATGAACCCTAAGGAACCAGTTAGAAGGCTGCAGTAATGTTCAGGTGAAAGTGGTTGTGGTTAGGTGCAGAATGAGTAGTAGAGACAGATAAAAGTAGAAAATGCAAGAAACAGTAAAACTTAAGAACAAAGTGATTCAGTGATAGGGTAAATGTGGAGAGTGAAAGAGAGGTGATGATTTCCCAGTCACTCTCTGCTAGCAATGCCATTCACTGAGGTACATTACACTGGGGGAAAATTCAGATATGAATTCAGCTTTTTATGTACTGTATGTGAGATATCAATAAAACACCCAAGTAGAGAGTCTGAAGTGGATATTTTGTTGTTGAATACACAGTCTTGAACGTCAGAAAAGAGGTGTGTGCTGAAAGTGTACATTTGGAAATTGTCTGTTTCCAATGGTTGAAGATTTGAGTATATATGAGATTGCTTGCACAGAATATTAGGGGGAAGGGGAAGGAAAAAGGGAAGAAGAAGGAGGAGAAGGGGAGGAGAAGGAGGAAGAGGATGGTCCAAGACAAAGCTTTATGGAACTCTTAACATCACAAGCTTGAGGGAAAGAGGATAAAACAATGAGACTGAGAAATGGTAGCCACAGAAGTGAGAGAGAAGTTATGAGAAGGCAGTGCCACTGGATCAAGGGGAAGCGAATATTTCAATAAACAACTGTAATTAATGTCAAGTGGTGATGAACAGTTGAAGATAAAGACCTAATTCCATTATCTGCTATTTGTATCGAAGATGGTTCAGATGCCTGACCAGCCAGCTGGTGCTAGCTTTCAGCTGGAAACTCATTTGGAACTATCACTAGGAATCCTGAGTCTTTGCCCATGTGGACCGCTCCACGGGCACTGTCTGGGCCTCCCCACACCCTGGCCACCAGCTCCATCATCAGGCGTTCAAAGACACAGAAGTCTTCTAAGGTCTAATCCCAGAAAACAGTACAGTGTCATCCCTACCATCATCTGCTGGCCAAGAAGTCATACTGCTCACCATGATTCAAGGGCATGAGGCACAGACCACACTTACTGACAGAGGACTGTCAGAGAAATCATGACATCTTGTTTTAAAAAAATTTTATTTATTTTAATTGGAGGCTAATTACTTTACAATATTGTATCGGTTTTGCCATACATTGACATGAATCAGCCATAGGGGTACATGTGTTCCCCATCCTGAACCCCCCTCCCACCTCCCTCCCCATCCCATCCCTCGGGGTCATCCCAGTGCACCAGCCCTGAGCACCCTGTCTCATGCATCAAGCCTGGACTGGCGATCTGTTTCACATATGATAATATACATGTTTCGAGGCTATTCTCTCAAGTCATTCCACTCTTGCCTTCTCCCATGGAGTCCAAAACTCTGTTCTTTACATCTGTGTCTCTTTTGCTATGTCAGAGAAATCATGACGTCTTTAATCTACCACAGACCCCAATATTCAATGCGTATAATCCTAATCATTGTAACATGTTTTTTTTAAAGCAGAAAAAATTGGAAATAACCTAAACATCCATCACTAAAGTTAAATAAATTTAAATTACCTTAAGTAAATTAGTTTAAATTTATAAAATTAAATACTATGCACCCGTTAAAAACAATGGGGATGTTTTTAATATAATATTATAAAAATATTACCATGAGATATTTTGAGTAAAAAAAGGAAAGGTTAGTATGTGTGTAGTATGGTACCATCTGTGTGAAAGGCGGAAAATAAAATGCATTTGTATTTACTTGTATTTGCATCAAACAGCTATGGAATATGCATTCTCGTTGGGGTGATATCACCACTGAAGCGGTAAAAACTGGTTCTTTTGTGGGAGGAATCTTAATATTTTTATGTAAGGAGCACAGTTATATGTAGAGTACAAAAACAGATACACAATATACCTGTGTATTCAAATTAAAGGAGGAGCCAATAATCAGGAAGAGATGTCTTCAAAGCCTCCTTAAGAGAGTGGTGATGGAAAAAGGTTTGCAGAAAAAAAAGGATGAGAAACATCTTTTTCTAGAAGGATGTAAAGAAATGAGTCCAGATGGTTGTCTGAGAGAGCAGAAATGAGTTACTGGGGAAAGGAAGTGATAAGAATAAGAATGTTCAGTGTGTTCTCTTTCATATTTTTAGTGTTAGAATCATGGGATGATAGTATCTATCTAAATTTAAACTAAAAAACTGTTGTGTGAAAATTGTATAAATCTTAATTATGCTGAATTGGTTAAAAAAGGTACAAGCTTTTGGTTATAAGAAAAATAAGCACTAGTGATGTAGTATACACACGATGACTATAGTTAATACTCCCCTATGATGTATATGAAAATTAAGAGAATAAATCCTAAGAGTTCTCATTACAAGGAAGAAAATACTTTTTTGTATCCATGTGAGATGATGAATGTTCACTAGATTTATTGCGAACATGTAATCATTTCATGATGTATATAACTAAAAGCATTATGCTGTGTACCTTAAACCTGTACAGTAATATATGTCAATTTTATCCTAATATAACTGGAAGAAAACAATTGAAAAGGTTATCAATCTCATTTAATCATATAGTATTACTAAACAGAAGCTCTTTCAGCAAATATTACAGTATATATAAACCATACACTTTTAAAGGACTAGTCTGGACAAGAAATTAATAATTTCATTCAGTTATTTTGACTATTCAAGAGAAGCTCATAAAGTGACATTTTAAACAAAGCCTTAAAAGTCAATTATTACTATATATTCAAGGTAAACAGTTCGGAAAGACATGTTGTGTGTGCTTCATTCTAAAGGGACAGAGGATATGATCCCCTCCTAGAAGTGTGAAGGGTCGCTGGAGTTCTCTCAGTGTTGAAATGTTTCCTCCTTCACACTCCAGGACAGAAGAAGCAGCTATAAGACTCAGAGAAGTAGAGGCGATGTGAACAGTTAAAGTCCTTAGCAATGCTGTAAAACAACTATACTCCAACAAAAATTAATTTTTAAAAATTCCTCAAGCAACAGCCATACAAAACAATTTTTTTTTACATGTACTAATATGGCTCAACTTACACTGCAGAAGAATGTAGCCATGCTAAACTCTTGGCAATCTTCTAGTTGGGAACACCCATATGTAAAGCTAGCCAAATAAATAACTTCCTTGTTCTCTCTGCTTCTTTAACACTGAAAATCTACAGTAAGGTTGTAGCTCTTAACTGCTGAAGTCACCAGGGGAAGAGCAGCATTAAACCTGACCCTGGTATCTAAAAGACAGCATGCAGCTCTGGGAGCTGGACCATGTCCTCGGGAGGGAATCAGACTCGCCCAGTGTTCCGAGCAGCAGCCATGTCGCCACTATGACCAATACTGGGCAGCCTGAAAGGATAAAGAGGAGACTTGGAAGCAGTGAAGAGCTATGGCTTTGCCTAATACTACTAGCCTTGCAAAAAAGTGGCTATTTCATCATTAAGTTCCTATATCCTTCCAATGACACCAACTGATACCGGTAAAGCTGACTTAATTGCGTAGAATTTCCACAGAGAGTTCATGGACAAAGCACTGAAAATAATTTTAAAAGTCCACTTAGACCATTCATCATTTCTCAAATTTACCCTCACATCATATCAAGTGCAACTCTGATCACAAATGCCCTTTAGAAAAGCATGTGACTACATGTGGTATAACCCAAACCATAAGTTCTGTTCAACAATGCATAAAAACTAATGTCCCAAGTCACCAGGTGATATGCAGTCACTCCCTGCCAACTTTGGATGCTCTCCATTGCCTTGAAATGTAGCTCCCTCGTGTTTCTCTATGGACACTGGGATAGCAGTTGTTAGAAAGAATATTGGTTAATTCTTTTTTGTTTGTTTGTTTTTTTACTGTTTTCTGTCAAACCTCAACATGAATCAGCCATAGGTATACACATATCCCCTTCGTTTTGAACTTCCCTCCATTTCCCTCCCCACCCCATCCCTCTAGTGGTGAGCTTCCTGAGCCATACAGCAAATTCCTGTTGGCTATCTATTTTACATATGGTAATGTAAGTCTCCATGTTACTCTTTCCATACATCTTACCCTCTCCTCCCCCACCCCACCTCCATAAGTCTGTTCTCTATGTCTGTCTACTGTTGCCCTGCAAATAAATTCTTCAGTACCATTTTTCTAGATTCCATATATCTGCATTAGAATATGGTATTTATCTTTCTCTTTCTGACTCACTTCACTCTGTATAATAGGTTCTAGATTCATCCACCTCATTAGAACTGACTCAAAGGTGTTCCTTTTTATGGCTGAGTAATACTCCATTGTGTATATGTTCCCAAACTTCTTTATCCATTCATCTGTCGATGGACATCTAGGTTGCTTTCATGTTCTAGCTAGCTATAATGAACAATGAAAAATGGGATACATGTGTCTCTTTCAATTTTGGTTTCCTCAGGGTATATGCCTAGGAGTGGGATTACTGGGTCATGTGGTGGTTTTATTCCTGGTTTGTAAAGGAATCTCCATACCGTCTTCCATAGTGGCTGTGTCAATTTACATTCCCACCAATGGTGCACGAGTGCTCCCTTTTCTCCACACCCTCTCCAGCATTTATTGTTCGTAGACTTTTTTGATGATGGCCATTCTGACCAGTGTGAGGTGATATCTCATTGTAGTTTTGATTCGCATTTCTCTCATAATGAGTGATGTTGAGCATCTTTTCATGTGTTTGTTAGTCATCTGTCATCTTTGGAGAAATGTCTGTTTAGGACTGTTTCCCACTTTCTGATTGGGTTGTTTGTTTTTCTGGTGTTGAGTTGTATGAGCTGCTTGTATATTTTGGAAATTAATCCTTTGTCAGCTTGCTATTATTTTCTCCCATTCTGAGGGTTGTCTTTTCACCTTGCTTATAGTTTCCTTTGCTGTGCAAATGCTTTTAAGCTTAATCAGGTCCCACTTGTTTACTTTTGTTTTTATTTCCATTACTCTAGGAAGTGGGTCATAGAGGATCTTGCTTTGATTTATATTATCAAGTGTTTGGCCTATGTTTTCCTGTAAGAGTTTTATAGTTTTATAGTTTCTGGTCTTACATTTAGGTCTTTAACCTATTTTGAGTTTATCTTTGTGTGTGGTGTTAGGAAGTGTTCTAATTTCATTCTTCATAGCTGTCCAGTCCTCCCAGCACCACGTATTGAAGAGGCTGTCTTTGCCCCATTGTATATTCTTGCCTCCTTTGCCAAAAATAAGGTGCCCATAGGTGTATGGGTTTATGTCTGGGCTTCCTATCTTGTTCCATTGGTCTATATTTCTGGTTTTGTGTCAGTACCATACTGTTTTGATGACTGTAGCTTTGCAGCATAATCTGAAGTTAGGAAGGTTGAGTCCTCCAGCTCCATTCTTCTTTCTCAAGACTGCTTTGGCTATTTGGGGTCTTTTGTGTTTCCATAGGAATTGTGAAATTTTTTGCTCTAGTTCTGTGAAAAATGCCATTAATAATTTTATAGGGATCACATTAAATCTGTACACTGTGTTTCATAGTATAGCCATTTTCACAATATTGATTCTTCCTACCCAGGAATATAGAATGTCTGTCTGTTTATGTTGTCTTTGATTTCTTTCATCAGTGTCTTATAATTTTCTGTGTACAGTTCTTTTGTCTCCTTAGGTAAGTTTATTCCTAGATATTTAATTCTTTTTGTTGCTATGGTAAATGGGATTGATTCCTTAATTTCTCTTTCTGATTTTTCATTGTTAGTATATAGAAATACAAGTGATTTCTGCGTATGATTTTGTATCCTGCAACTTTGCTAAGTTCACTGATTAAGTCTAGTAATTTTCCAATACTATCTTTAGGGTTTTCTGTGTACAGTATCATGTCATCTCCAAACAGTGAGAGCTTTACTTCTTCTTTTCTGACCTGGATTCCTTTTATTTCTTTTTCTTCTCTGATTGCTGTAGCTAGAACTTCCAGAACTATGTTGAATAATAGTGGTGAAAGTGGACACCCTTGTCTTGTTCCTGATCTTAGGGGAATGCTTTCAGTTTTTCACCATTGAGAATAATGTTTGCTGTAGGCTTATCATCTATGGCCTTTACTGTGTTGAGGTAGGTTCCTTCTATGCCCATATTTTGAAGAGTTTTAATCATAAATGGGTGCTGAATTTTGTCAAAGGCTTTTTCTGCATCTATTGAGATGATCATACAGTTTTTATCTTTCAATTTGTCAATATGGTGTATCCCACTGATTTATTTGCATATATTGAAGAATCCTTGCATCCCTTGTATAAACCCAACTTGATTGTGGTGTATGAGCTTTTTGATGCGTTGCTGAATTCTGTTTGCTAAAATTTTGTTGAGGAATTTTGCATCTATTTTCATCAGTGATATTGGCCTGTCGTTTTCTTTTTCTTGCGTTGTCTTTGTCTGGTTTTGGTATCAGGGTGATGGTGGCCTCATAGAATGAATTTGGAAGTCTTCTTTCCTCTGCAATTTCTTGAAAGAGTTTTAAAAAGATAGGCATTAGCTCTTCTCTAAATGATTGATAGAATTCTCCTGTGAAGCCTTCTGGTCCTGGGCTTTTGTTTTTTGGGAGATTTTTGATCACAGCTTCAATTTCAGTGCTGGTAATTGGGTTGTTTATAATTTCTATTTCTTCCTGTCTTGGAATATTGAACTTTTCTAAGAATCTGTCCATTTCTTCCAGGTTATCTATTTTATTGTCATATAGCTATTCATAATAGTCTGTTATAATCCTTTGTATTTCTGCATTGTCTGTTGCAACCTCTCCTTTTTCATTTCTAATTTTGTTGATTTGATTCTTCTCTCTTTTTTTCTTGATGAGTTGGTTTGTCAATATTGTTTATCTTCTCAAAGAACCAGCTTTTGGTTTTATTAAACTTTACTATTGTTTCTTTCACTTCTTTTTCATTTACTTCTTTATGATTTTTTTCCTTCTACTAATTTTTTTTTGGGGGGGGGTGTTGTTCTTTTTCCAGTTTTTTAGGTGTAAAGTTAGGTTGTCTATTTGATGTTTTTCTTGTTTCTTGAGGTAGGATTGTATTGCTAAAAACTTCCCTCTTAGAACTGCTTTTGCTGCATCCTGTAGGTTTTGAATTGTCTTGTTTTCATTGGCATTTGTTTCTAGGATTTTTTTTTTATTCCCCTTTTGATTTCTTTAGTAACCTGTTGGTTATTTAGAAATGTGTTGTTTAATCTCCCTGTGTTTGTGTTTCTTACAGTTTTTTTCTTGTAATTGATATCTAGTCTCATAGCACCATGGTCAGAGAAGATGCTTGATATGATTTCAATTTTCTTAAATTTACTGAGGTTTGATTTGTGACCCAGGATGTGGTCCATCCTGAAGAATGTTCCATGTGCACTTGAGAAAAAGGTATATTCTTCTGCATTTGGATGGAATGTCCTGAAGATATCAATGAGATCCATCTCATCTAATGTATCATTTAAGACTTGTGTTTCCTTATTAATTTTCTGTTTTGATGATCTGTCCATTGGTGTGAATGGGGTGTTAGAGTCCCCTACTATTATTGTGTTACTGTCAATTTCTCCTTTTATGTCTGTTAGTGTTTGTCTTATGTATTGAGGTGCTCCTATGTTGGGTGCATAGATATTTACAATTGTTATGTCTTCCTCTTGGACTGATCCCTTGATCATTATGTAGTGTCCTTCCTTATCTCTTGTAATTGTTTTTATTTTAAGGTCTATTGTGTCTGATATGGGGATTGCTACTCCAGCTTTCTTTTGCTTCCCATTTGCATGGAATATATTTTTCCACCCTCTCATTTTCAGTCTATATGTGTCTTGAGGTCTGAAGTGGGTTTCTTGTAGACAACATATATATGGGTTTTGTTTTTGTATCCATTCAGCCAGTCTGTGTCTTTTGGTTGAAGCATTTAATCAATTTACAGTTAAATTAATTATTTATATATATATATATATACACACACACACTCCTATTGCCTTTTTTTTTTTGTTTGGGGTTGATTTTGTAGATCTCTTCTCTTCTGTTGTATTTCTTGACTATATAAGTCCCTTTAACATTTGTTGTAAAGCTGGTTAGGTGGTACTGAATTCTCTTAACTTTTGCTTGTCTGAAAAGCTTTTGATTTCTCCATCAATTTTGAATGAGATCCTTGTTGGGTACAGTAATCTTGGTTGTAGATTTTTCCCATTCAGTACTTTAAATGTATCTTGCCATTCCCTTCTGGCCTGCAGAGTTTCTGCTGAAAGATCAGCTGTTAAGCATATGGGGTTTCCCTTGTATGTTACTTATTGCTTCTCCCTTGCTGCTTTTAATATTCTTTCTTTGTGTTTTGTCTTTGTTAGTTTGATTAGTATGTGTCTTGGTGTGTTTCTCCTGGGGTTTATCCTGTATGGGACTCTATGTGCCTCTTGGACTTGATTGGCTATTTCCTTTTCCATGTTGGGGAAATTTTCAACTATAATCTCTTCAAAATTTTTCTCATACCCTTTCTTTCTCTCTTCTTCTTCTGGGACCCCTATAATTTGAATGTTGGTGCATTTGATATGGTACCAGAGGTCTCTGAGACTGTCCTCAGCTCTTTTCATTCTTTTTATTTTATTCTGCTCATCAGAAGTTATTTCCACCATTTTATCTTCCAGCTCACTGATTCATTCTTCTGCTTCAGATATTCTATTATTGATTCCTTCTAGAGTATTTTTAATTTCCATAATCCTGTTGTTTGTCTCTGTATGTTTATTCTTTAATTCTTCTAGGTCTTTGCTAATTGATTCTTGCATTTTCTCCATTTTGTTTTCAAGGTTTTTGATCATCTTTACTATCATTGTTCTGAATTCTTTTTCAGGTAGTTTGCTTATTTCCTCTTCTTTTATTTGGACTTCTGTGTTTCTAGTTTGTTCCTTCATTTGTGCAGTATTTCTCTGCCTTTTCATTATTTTTTTCTAAGTTATTGTTTTTGAGGTCTCCTTTTCTCAGGCTTCAAGGAAAGTTGAAGTCTTTCCTTGAAGAAGGTTGAATTCTTTCCTCCTTTTGGTTTCTGCCCTGCTAATGTTGGTCCAGTGGTTTGTGTGAGCTTCATATAGGGTGAGATTTGTGCTGAGTTTTTGGTTTTTTGTTTGTTTGTTTTTCCTCTGATGGGCAAGGCTGAGTAAGGTGGTAACCCTGTCTGCTGATGATTGGATTCGTATTTTTGTTTGTTGTTTAGATGAGACGTCCTGCATGGGGTGCTACTGGTGGTTGGGTGATGCTGGGTCTTGTATTCAAGTGGTTTCCTTTCTGTGAGTTCTCATTATTTGATACTCCCTAGGGTTAGTTCTCTGGTAGTCTAGGGTCTTGGAGTCAGTGCTCCCACTCCAAAGGTTCAGAGCTTGATCTCTATTAAGAAGCTGTGGGCATGAATCTAAACCTGGAGTGATGTCTGTCCACACTTGACTCTCGCCCAGTGGTTACTGGTTAATTCTTTTTTTAATTTATTTTTAATTAGAGAATAATTGATTTACAATGTTGTGCTGGTTTCTGCCATACATCAACATGAATCAGCTATATGTTCCCTCCCTCTTGAATCTTCCTTCCCCATCTCACCCCAACTCATCCCAGTAGACTGTCACAGAGTACCAGGTTAATTAATTCTCATTCATTTAAAGGCTTAGCTCTGGTTGCTACAACAAAATACCATATAAAGGGTGGCTTAAAATATAAAAATTTATCTCCTCCCAGTGTGGAGGCTGGAAGTCTGAGATCAGTATACCAACATAGTTAAGTTCTGGTGAGGGCTCTATTCCTGGTTTAAGAATGGCCACTCTATTGCTATATACTCACATGGCCTTTTCTCAGTGCATGCATTGGTGGGGAGGCGGGGGTGGTGGGGCATGGGCGACACAGAGAAAGAGAGAGAGAGAGAGAGAGAGAGAATCTTTTCCTTTTTAAAAGTCCACCAATTCTATTGGATCAGGACTCCACCTTTATGACCTCAGTTCAGTTCAGTTCAGTTCAGTCGCTCAGTCGTGTCTGACTCTTTGCGACCCCATGAATCGCAGCACGCCAGGCCTCCCTGTCCATCACCAGCTCCCAGAGTTCACTCAAACTCATGTGCATGGAGTTAGTGATTGCCATCCAGCCATCTCATCATCTGTCATCCTTTTCCTACTGCCCCCAATCCCTCTCAGCATCAGAGTCTTTTCCAATGAGTCAACTCTTCGCATGAGGTAGCCAAAGTACTGGAGTTTCAGCTTTATCATCATTCCTTCCAAAGAAATCCCAGGGCTGATCTCCTTCAGAATGGACTGGTTGGATCTCCTTGCAGTCCAAGGGACTCTCAAGAGTCTTCTCCAACACCAGAGTTCAAAAGCATCAATTCTTTGGCGCTCAGCTTTCTTCACAGTCCAAATCTCACATCCATACATGACCACAGGAAAAACCATAGCCTTGACTAGATAGACCTTTGTTGGTAAAGTAATATCTCTGCTTTTCAATATGTTATCTAGGTTGGTCATAACTTTTTTTCCAAGGAGTAAGCGTCTTTTTATTTCATGGCTGCAGTCACCATCTGCCATTATTTTGGAGCCCCCAAAAATAAAGTCTGACACTGTTTCCACTGTTTCCCCATTTATTTCCCATGAAGTGGTGGGACCAGATGCCATGATCTTCATTTTCTGAATGTTGAGCTTTAAGCCAACTTTTTCACTCTCTTCTCTCACTTTCATCAAGAGGCTTTTTAGTTCCTCTTCACTTTCTGCCATAAGGGTGGTGTCATCTGCATATCTGAGGTTACTGATATTTCTCCTGGAAATCTTGATTCCAGCTTGTGCTTCCTCCAGCCCAGCGTTTCTCATGATGTACTCTGCATTTAACCTTAATTAGCTCCTAAAGGTACTATCTCCAAATACAGTCACATTAGCGGTTAAAGCTTCAACTTATGAATTTGGTGGTGGGGGGGGGGGGGGGGGGGCGGGAAGGGAGTCACAATTCAGTTCACAGCATCTATAAACATAGATCAGAAATGTTTAAATATCTACAAGAAAAATTTAGGTTGAATATTAGAGTGAAGTGAAAGTTGCTTAGTCGTGTCCGACTCTTTGCAACCCCATGGACTATACAGTCCATGGAATTCTCCAGGCAAGAATACTGGAGTGGGCAGCCTTTCCCTTCTCCAGGGCCCAACCCAGGGATCAAACCCAGGTCCCCTGCATTGCAGGCAGATTCTTTACCAGCTGAGCCACAAGGGCAGCCCAGGAATACTGGATTGGGTAGCCTATCTTTTCTCCAGCGGATCTTCTGACCCACTTAGGAATCGAACTGGGTCTCCTGCATTGCAGGTGGATTCTTTACCAACTTAGCTGTCAGAGAAGCCCACAAGGGGACCTGTTTCCTCCTAGCGTCGAACCCAGGATCTTTTGCATGTTAGGCAAACATGGTAACCACTACACTATGGAAACCACACATATATTAGAGAGGTTGAATATTAGAGAGGTTAAGAATTATATAAGAGCTTAAGAAATGTAGCTAGCTATTCAGAAAATAAAATAAGGAAATACAGCATCCTTACCTGACACTGTAAACCTCTCTAATGATAATAATGCATCTTGGCCCTGTGGCAATGGCATTTTTGCTTAAATTGAAGCAAAATTCACATAACAAAATTCTCTAGTTAAACCATTTCAAAGTGTAAAATTCAGTGACTTCCAGTACATTTACCATGTTGTACAACCATCACATCTATCTAATTTCAGAACATTTTTTAATCACTCAAAAAAGAAACCCTGTACCTGTTAAGTGGTGATTCTCCATTGCTCCTAACCCAAGTCCCTAGCATTGCTCTTTTAAAGTTCAGGAAAGAAAGTTACAGAGCTTTATTTATTATTTCCACTGAGGAACAAAAAGGCACTATTTTAAAAACCACTGGTACCATAAACTCAGAGAGAATTTAACTTAGAGAACTAAGTCTTTGTCTTATTTTGTTGTGGGAAGGACAACTTCATAGAAATGTAGAGTCAGAGATCATGCAGAGGATTTCTGTTCCCAGAGCATCTCTAAATGCATAATACCAAATAGCTGAAAAAATAAAAGTTATGGATATCATGTCCTCATACACCCTCCTCAACAAAAGAAAAACAGATTTTTGTTGAAATATGTTTAAGAAATTCTAAATTCAACTGTTAACAGATTTCTTTGCCAAGCAAAGAGGATGGATAGAGCACCAACAGGGAAGTTTTGCTTTTTGTTTTAATTATCAGTGTAGAATACCAGTTGCAACCTGGTGGTTTTGTCACAACAAATGGACCAAAATCACAGATGGATTTTATTTTTTAAAGAAATTGAGCCAATAATGTAATGTCTGTAAATTTTACACAAAAGTATAGATTTCTAGCTTTGCTTAAAAAATACTAGGCTAGGTGGCAACTCTGGGCCCTTGTAGATGAGACTAGAGACAATTGCTGGTTTTGAGAGGATCGTGCGTAACCGAGTTTACTAGAGCCCTCATCTAGTCCATTTCTATCCTGTGTTAGCTGCTTGGCCCCTGATGACACTTGAATTTGCTTTTCCTATTGTACGACAGCCTCTGAAGAGAGATTACAGAGGCATATTCTTTTAATCATACTTCAAGCACAAAGCCATCTTAAACTTGAAGTATCATCCAACTTTCTACCACAATTTTGAATTCATGATGGTTATTATCCCTATAGATCTAGCAACTTGAATGAAAAGTACAAAATATTTGAGTGGGAGACCAATGACTAAACTGGAGTTTTTTGAAAGATACACAAAAATTTCTGTTTAAGGGGTAAATAGTTTTTGCACACTGGGTCTCAGCATAAGTATATGTAATTCACTTAGACTCTAATAAATATGTGGGAGCCATGAGGTGGGAATAATTTGAGCCATAGCAAATAGTTTACAAAAGTCTATATGCATATGTATCTTCCACATAGATAGAATTATAGATATACCCAGAGGTATAGTTAATAGAATCTACATACTCATACTAGTTAAGGATGAGAGATTATTTACCAGCATCAGAGAAAGCAAGTGAAGCATGGAGGTTTAGCCAAAATTACACATCTGCTCAAAAAACAATAATTAGAACTTCCTTAAATTCCATTTGTTGACATGCTGCTTGAAACTATACTGAAGTTATTTCAAACATACATATTTCTACCATTTAAATACAAAATTAAGGACTTTTCCAAAATTATTTTGTTTACATTTCATTTCTCCTCTAAAATCCAGTAGTATAACTGCTCTTAAATTAATCACTGTCAATCAAGTTTTAACTAAATATCCCAAGTCTTACGAGCAGTTGCATGCTCTCTTGTACTTGTTTTAGAGTCACACTGTTCTTGGTGTTAAATAGTGTAGTACATGTGATCCAGTACAATATCATGGCTAAAAGTTCAGGCTTTAAATTCAGAGAGACCTGGATTAAAATGCTCATGTGGAAAGGACGAACAAATAGAGTCATGAGAATTCTTCTCAGGAATAACAGTGGATTTGGGGGAGGGATATGCTTTGAGAAATGCTAAGGAAGAAAGAGTGAGACCCTAAGTGCATGCTCAAGAACAACAGAAGCAGAAGACAAGAAGAACAACTTGTTTCTTTCCTGCTAGAAAGAGTGAGTAAAAATAGGAAGAACCAGCTTAAAATTGACCAAATGCAAAACATGTTTTCTGGGAGTGAATTTCTTAATAGAGAAATATGTATGTGTAGCTGAATTGATATAGGGCAAAAAAGACAGAACATTATAACCTCTAAGATTTAAAGTTCTTCAGCATAGACTCTGCAATATTGTATATATGCCAATTAGTATAAATTTCAACTTCAGCGGCAGACTATTGACCTTAATGCACCAGGAATTAGTGGTTGGGAAGATCCACTGGAGAAGGGATAGGTTACCCACGCCAGTATTCTTGGGCTTCCCTTGCAGCTCAGCTGGTAAAGAATTTGCCTGCAATGAAGGAGACATGGGTTCAATTCCTGGGTTGGGAAGACCCCCTGGAGAAGAGAAAGTCTACCCACTCCAGTATTCTGTCCCGGAGAATTCCATGGACTGTAGGATCCATGGGGTTGCAAAGAGTTGGACAGGATTGAGCGACTTTCACTTTTGTTTTTCAGCTTTAAACATGGTCAGGCTGGAAGAATTATCTCTTACTCTTGGAAGAGTGAACTGACACAGGCATTCAAATGGTTAGATAATGATGACTCCACATTGTGGAGGGGGATCTTCTTTACTCATTCTACCAATTTAAATGTTAATCTCATCCAAAAATAGCCTAACAGAAACACCCAGAATAATATTTGACCAAATAGCTGGGCCCCTCACAGCCCTCAGGTTGACAGATGAAAGTAACCATCACAACATCCATGCTTTAACCTCTAAGAAGTTGTGCGCTCTACCATTAGCTTAAGAGGATCGATAGTTGCTTGCGCTACCTCCAAATGTAACAGAATCTTGTCTCTGGAATGTAGTTACACCTGCTTGAGCAAATCTTTTGTACAAGGTGGGGTTGGAGCATGTAAAGGATAAAATTTTGGAACTTGCTAATCCATATTTGTATGAACTGTGTTGGTCCTGCATGCTAATGAATATTTGTTTAATAAATGCTTGTACTTGTGGCAGAATTTGAAGTGAGATTTCCTTTAATTTATATAGGATGGCAAGTTTCAAAAGGAAGTAGTTAAACCTCACAATTCTCAAATTTCTAATGCTTTACATTAGCTATTGAAAAGAATGTGAAAGTCATACTTCACCAAATTTCTGGGAAGGGCTTCAGATTTTCACAAGCTGAGAAACTGTCAGCATTTCAGTCATTCTTCCTTGGATCAGAGGCATAAAGCATTCCCAGTTGATATCTAGGTCGTATCATTTATTAAACAGCAATCTGACATTGAGCTATTACCCTTTCCAAGTCTTGGTTTAGTCACCTGCAAACTGGGGGAATAGTAGTACCTACCTCAACTACTACTGTGAAAATTAGATACCATAATTCAGGTAATGGCTTTCCTGGTGGCTCAGACTATAAAGAATCCACCTGCAATGCAGGAGACCTGGGTTCACTCCCTGGGTTGGGAAGATCCCCTGGAGGAGGGCATGACAACCCACTCCAGTATTCTTGCCTGGAGAATCCCCAGAGGAGGCTGGTGGTCTACAGTCCATGAGGTCACAGAGAGTCAGACACAACTGAGTAACTAAGCACAGTACAGCACAAAGGTTGTCATTAGTATTTTTAATCTTAGATGTTGTTTGACAAGCCAGAAAAATAACTGAGGACAGCAAATGGGTGTGACCATAAAATGAACAGAAGGAACAGGAATATCTTAATTTTCTATCACTATTGTGACAAATCACCACAAATTTGGAGGCTAAAACGGACACAAATTTATTATCCTACAGTTATGTAGGTCTGAAGTCTAGAAAGCTCTCTCTCACTGGGCTAAAATCAAGACGTCCATAGACTGTATTTCTTTCTAGGGGATAATCTGTTTTCTGCTCATTCAACTTGTTGGAAGAATTCAGTTCTTTTCAACTACAGAACCAAGGTCCCCAACTTCTTGCTGGCTGTATACTGAGCACTGGTCACCATTTTTAGAGGCCACCTGCGTTTCTTGGCTCATGGCCCCCTTCTCCATCTTCAAAGTGAGCAGTGACTGATTGAGACCTTCTCACATCTTGTCTCCTGCCCCACTCTTCTGCCTCCCTTTTGAAAGATTTGTGAGATTAGATTGCATCATCCAGATAATCCAGGATTAATCACATCTGCAAAGTCCTTTTCTTCACATAAGGTAACAAATTCACAGAGTCCAAGGATTAGGATGTGAACATCTGCGAGGGAACCATTATACTGCCAACCACCAGGAACGAGGGGGAGAGAGCAGGTAGAGTCCTAGTAACTCCAGGAAACCTCTTATGTTCTCCTGACCTAGACATCTTCTCCCCACTCCCTCCCCATCCATGCCCAACTTTCTCTCCACAGAGAGTGTCTCAGGTGGAGACAGACACAGATTAAAGATAGGAACACACTGTTTGGGCTGGTGATTTTTGTTCTGGGTGGTGGTACAATCTCATCTGTTCATAACCTGAGGGCCTAGACGTTGATGAGGAGTTAGATGTATGAAGAAAATAATCTACTTGCACCACAGCCCAGTCTCTGCAGTGTATTTGAGGTATCACAAAATCCCAAGATAGAAAGTGCTCATTTGCAGACATAGGTGAAAATACAAGCCATGTTTTTTAAAGCTCTCCTTACACTGTTCTCCTTGTTAGCTAAGATGCTAAAATGAGTCATCTGTATGAACACTACATGTATGCTCTATGCTAAGATTGAGAGCCAAATCTGGAAGAAAGAGAAAAAGAAACATTTCACAAGTCCAAGAAAAAAGTGTATAAAATCCTTCACTGATTGAGATCTATGGGACTTGATTTTTAAGTGACTATTCAGCTATCCAGTGTTTTGATCCTAAGAAGCAGGGTTTTTCCATTATAATTCTTTCTTGATTTGTGGACTTCATGATAGGCTCCAGAAAGGTTGGCCTGTCTAGGGAGAAACTTTTGTGGCTTAACAGGCTTTTTAATCCTGTTACATAGATTAGCTTGTTTGGAGCTGCTAATGTAGCTAACATTTTTTATACAAATCATATATGCAGGTAGCATAAACTTTTGCAGGAAGTCTTCCAAGGACTGCATGGAGCTGGGGGCTGAAGAGAAGAGGTACTTCTGCCTCCATGCTGAGTTACATGTGAGGTAGGCTACCTGGTGCCTTATGACCTATTATAGGCCCATCTCAGTGTGGATATGTTTCTGGCCACTTGTCACAGAGCAGACTGCCTGAGACACTCTACTGTGTTCTGTGTTCTACACTAATAAAATTATTTAAGCAGGATGGTTCATATGGGTTTAGAACATGAGCTCTAACACAATGCATGTTAAGTCTAAGCATAAAAGTCCTTCCATGCTTGGGTTGACTAGAATGTCTGAAATTACATTATTAAAGAGTTGTTCTTTGGACTCTAATCTCTTTTTCTAAATTTCCTCTTACCTTTTCAACTTTAAAATAGTACTATTCCTAAAAAACTACTATGAGCCATGCCACGTAGAGCCACCCAGGATGGACTGGATCATGGTGAAGAGTTAAGACAAAATGTGGTCCACTGGAGAAGGGAATGGCAAACCACTTCAGTATTCTTGCCACAAGAACCTCATGAACGGTATGAAAAGACAAAAAGATAGGACACTGAAAGATGAACTCCCCAGGTCAGTAGGTGCCCAATATGCTACTGGAGATAAGTAGAGAAATAACTCCAGAAAAATGCAGGGATGGAGCCATCACACTAGGACCACAGCCTTGTCTAACTCAGTGAAACTAAGCCATGCCCGTGGAGCCACCCAAGACGGGCAGGTCATGGTGAAGAGTTAAGACAAAATGTGGTCCACTGGAGAAGGGAATGGCAAACCACTTCAGTATTCTTGCCTTGAGAACCCCATGAACAGTACGAAAAGGCAAAATGATAGGATACTGAAAGAGGAACTCCCCAGGTCAGTAGGTGCCCAATATGCTTCTGGAGATCAGTGGAGAAGTAACTCCAGAAAGAATAAAGGGATGGAGCCAAAGTAAAAACAATACGCAGTTGTGGATGTGACTGGTGATAGAAGCAAGGTCCAATGCTATAAAGAGCAATATTGCATAGGAACCTGGAATGTCAGGTCTATGAATCAAGGCAAATTGGAAGTGGTCAAACAAGAGATGGCAAGAGTGAACATTCTAGGAATCAGCAAACTAAAATGGACTGGAATGGGTGAATTTAACTCATATGACCATTATATCTACTACTGCAGGCAGGAATCCCTCAGAATAAATGGAGTAGCCATCATGGTCAGCAAAAGACTTTGAAATACAGTACTTGCATGCAATCTCAAAAACGACAGAATGATCTCTGTTCGTTTCCAAGGCAAACCATTCAATATCACAGTAATCTAAGTATATGCTCCAAGCAGTAATGCTGAACAAGCTGAAGTTGAACGGTTCTATGAAGACCTACATGACCTTTTAGAACTAACACTCAAAAAAGATGTCCTTTTCATTATAGGGGACTGGAATGCAAAAGTAGGAAGTCAAGAAACACCTGGAGTAACAGGCAAATTTGGCCTTGGAATATGGAATGAAGCAGGGCAAAGGCTAATAGAGTTTTGCCAAGAAAATGCACTGGTCATAGCAAACACCCTCTTCCAACAACACAAGAGAAGACTCTATACATGGACATCACCAGATGGTCAACACTGAAATCAGACTGATTATATTCTTTGCAGCCAAAGATGGAGAAGCTCTATACAGTCAGCAAAAACAAGACCAGGAGCAGACTGTGGCTCAGACCATGAACTCCTTATTAGCAAATTCAGACTTAAATTGAAGAAAGTAGGGAAAACCACTAGACCATTCAGGTATGACCTAAATCAAATCCCTTATGATTATACAGTGGAAGTGAGAAATAGATTTAAGGGACTAGATCTGATAGAGTGCCTGATGAACTATGGACTGATGTTTGTGACATTGTACAGGAGACAGGGATCAAGACCATCCCCATGGAAAAGAAATGCAAAAAAGCAAAATGGCTGTCTGGGGAGGCCTTACAAATAGCTGTGAAAAGAAAAGAAGTGAAAAGCAAAGGAGAAAAGGAAAGATATAAGCATCTGAATGCAGAGTTCCAAAGAATAGCAAGAAGAGATAAGAAAGCCTTCCTCAGCAATCAATGCAAAGAAATAGAGGAAAACATCAGAATGGGAAAGACTAGAGATCTCTTCAAGAAAATTAGAGATACCAAGGGAACATTTCGTGCAAAGACGGGCTCGATAAAGGACAGAAATGGTATGGACTTAACAGAAGCAGGAGATATTAAGAAGAGGCGGCAAGAATACACAGAAAAACTGTACAAAAAAGATCTTCACGACCCAGATAATCACGATGGTGTGATCACTCACCTAGAGCCAGACATCCTGGAATGTGAAGTCAAGTGGGCCTTAGAAAGCATCACTATGAACAAAGCTAGTGGAGGTGATGGAATTCCAGTTGAGCTATTTCAAATCCTGAAAGATAATGCTGTGAAAGTGCTGCACCCAATATGCCAGCAAATATGGAAAACTCAGCAGTGGCCACAGGACTGGAAAAGGTCAGTTTTCATTCCAATCCCAAAGAAAGGCAATGCCAAAGAATGCTCAAACTACCACACAATTGCACTCATCTCATATGCTAGCAAAGTAATGCTCAAAAAAAAAAAAAAAAAATTCTCCAAGTCAGGCTTCAGCAATACGTGAACCGTGAACTTCCAGATGTTCAAGCTGGTTTTAGGAAAGGCAGAGGAACCAGAGATCAAATTGCCAACATCCACTGGATCATCAGAAAAGCAAGAGAGTTCCAGAAAAATATCTATTTCTGCTTTATTGACTATGCCAAAGCCTTTGACTGCGTGGATCACAGTAAACTGTGGAAAATTCTGAAAGAGATGGGAATACCAGACCTCCTGACCTGCCTCTTGAGAAACCTATATGCAGGTCAGGAAGCAACAGTTTGAACTGGACATGGAATAACAGACTGGTTCCAAATAGGAAAAGGAGTACGTCAAGGCTGCTTATTTAACTTCTATGCAGAGTACATCATGAGAAATGCTGGACTGGAAGAAGCACAAGCTGGAATCAAGATTGCCAGAAGAAATATCAATAACCTCAGATATGCAGATGACACCACCCTTATGGCAGAAAGTGAAGAGGAACTAAAAAGCCTCTTGATGAAGGTGAAAGAGGAGAGTGAAAAAGTTGGCTTAAAGCTCAACATTCAGAAAACAAAGATCAAGGCATCTGGTCCCATCACTTCATGGGAAATAGATGGGGAAACAGTGGAATCAGTGTCAGACTTTATTGTTTGGGGCTCCAAAATCACTACAGGTGGTGACTGCAGCCATGAAATTAAAAGATGCTTACTCCTTGGACGATAAGTTATGACCAACCTAGATAGCATATTGAAAAGCAGAGACATTACTTTGCCAACAAAGGTCTGTCTAGTCAAGACTATGGTTTTTCCAGCGGTCATGTATGGATGTGAGAGTTGGACTATGAAGAAAGCTGAGCGTCAAAGAATTTGATGTTTTTGAACTATGGTGTTGGAGAAGACTCTTGAGAACCCCTTGGACTGCAAGGAGATCCAACCAGTCCATTCTGAAAGAGATCAGTCCTGGGATTTCTTTGGAAGGAATGATGCTAAAGCTGAAACTCCAGTACTTTGGCCACCTCATGCAAAGAGTTGACTCATTGGAAAAGACTCTGATGCTGGGAGGGATTGGGGGCAAGAGGAGAAGGAGACAACAGAGTATGAGATGGCTGGATGGCATCACTGACTCAATGTATGTGAGTCTGAGTGAACTCCGGGAATTGGTGATGGACAGGGAGGCCTGGCATGCTGCGATTCATTGGGTCGCAAAGAGTCGGACACGACTGAGCGACTGAACTAAACTGAACTGAAAAGATGATACTGTGAAAGTGCTGCACTCAATATGCCAGCAAATTTGGAAAACTCAGCAGTGACCACAGGACTGGAAAAGGTCAGTTTTCATTCCAATCCCAAAGAAAGGCAATGCCAAAGAATGTTCAAACTACTGCACAATTGCACTCATCTCATATGCTAGCAAAGTAATGCTCAAAATTCTCCAAGCCAGGCTTCAACAGTACATGAACTGAGAACTTCCAGATGTTCAAGCTGGATTTAGAAAAGGCAGAGGAACCAGAGATCAAATTGCCAACATCCATTAGATCATAGAAAAAGCAACAGAGTTCCAGAAAAACCTCTCCTTCTGCTTTATTGACTACACCAAAGCCTTTGGCTGTGTAGATCACAAGAAACTGTGGAAAATTCTGAGATGAGAATATCGAACCACCTTACTACCTCTTGAGAAATCTGTGTGCGGGTCAAGAAGCAACAGTTAGAACTGGACATGGAATAATGGACTGGTTCCAAATTGGAAAAGGCTATATATTGCCACCCTGCCCATTTAACTTATATGCAGAGTACATCATGGGAAATGCTGGGCTGGGGAAAGCACAAGCTGGAATAAGACTGCCGGGAGAAATATCAATAACCTCAGATATGCAGATGACACCACCCTTATGGCAGAAAGTGAAGAGCAACTAAAAAGCCTCTTGATGAAAGTGAAGAGGAGAGTGAAAAAGTTGGCTTAAAGCTCAACATTCAGAAAACAAAGATCAAGGCATCTGGTCCCATCACTTCATGGGAATTAGATGGGGAAACAGTGGAAAGTGTCAGACTTTATTTTGGGGGGCTCCAAAATCACTGCAGATGGTGACTGCAGCCACGAAATTAAAAGACACTTGCTCCTTGGAAGAAAAATTATAACCAACCTAGACAGCATTTTAAAGAGCAGAGACATCACTTTTCTGAGAAAGGTCCATCTAGTCAAAGCTATGGTTTTTCAGTGGTCATATATGGGATGTGAGAGTTGGACTATAAAGAAAGCTGAGTGCCGAAGAATTTATGCTTTTGAGCTGTGGTGTTGGAGAAGACTCTTGAGAGTCCCTTGGACTGCAAGGAGATCCAACCAGTCCATCCTAAAGGAAACCAGTCCTGCATATTCATTGGAAGGACTGATGCTGAAGCTGAAACTCCAATATTTTAACCTCCTGATGTGAAGAATTGACCCACTGGAAAAGACCCTGATGCTGGGAAAGGTTGAAGGCAGGAGGAGAAAGGGACGACAGAGATGGCATGACTTACTCAATGGACATGAGTGAGTAAGCTCCGTGAGTTGGTGATGGACAGGGAAGCCTGGCGTGCTGCAGTCCATGGGGTCGCAAAGAGTTGGACATGGCTGAGCAACTGAACTGAACTGTTGCCTAAAAAACATCTTTTAATAATAGGCTTTATGAGATGTATAGAAAAAGAGATAAATAGAAAATGCTTTCCCTAGATCTGAAGCTGTCATTAAAAAAGAAGACAAAGAATATATTGTCCTCATTGCATTTTTGCTGAGAGGATCAGTTTTCAAAAATGTCTGAAAAAAAGTAAAATTAAGACAACATGGGAGGCTTATTGTGCTTTCTACCACTCAGAATATACCAGCAATTTACATAATGGCTCTTGGACACCAAACTCTGCAAGCTCTAATATCATTGAACTTAGCTCCCAGTGTTCCCCCCTCTCCTCAGTTTATCTCCTTACATTATAGAGAAAATGTTATAATTCAGAAACCCCGTTCAGAAACAGTCAAGTTAACCCATCACTTCTGAAACATTAAACTTAACTCCTATTATACTTCTGACTGTTGGAGATAATATCTAAGTGGTTGAGGTTTCTCTTTTTCTTTTACAGGTGTGAGAACGCCTGACTTTCACGGGCCATAGGTGGTGATGGGGCTCAGAACAAAGAGCGAAGCTGGGTACCAGTTCATCGATTCCTCCTCCTCTGAACCATGAGTCCAAAACTCCTCAGAGGGGCAGGTCATCTGGTCTTCAATGACATAAAATTCCCACACACAGTCCCAGGAGGAGAATTGGTGTTTGAGGGCTGTGAGTACCAAGTCTCTCCACTTTCTAAAGCAGAACAAAAGAAAACACAATCTAATCCAGCGATATGAGGAAACACTAACCAACATCATTCTTAATATAAAATACACCTCAGTAGAGTCAGGATGTCAACCCAGGTGGTCTTTGTTTTTAACCAGTCTACTTAGTTGGCTCTCGTTCCCTAATGATAAAATAGTGGCATATTTTGTATAACTCAGTATTCTGAAATCACAATATTTTCTCAAAATCTGCTTTTACTCTTATGTTGCTGATTCTGGTTACTGATATAACCCATCTAACCCATCAAACCAGATACCCTCATGTGTGTTAATTCCCTAAGGATAATCTATCACTTTTACCTATCAATTCTATTTCCTGCATGTCTCTCAGTCTTTGCTCTCTCATCTATTGCTTCTGCTATAGCCTAGTCAGCTCTCCGTGGGCCCCTGCAACAGCCTCCTCCATAGAGGCTGTCACTTCTTTCATATCCTTTATCCATTCCTTCTCTGACGATCCTAAAACACAAGCTAATCATACTATTCCCACTAAAACAAAACAAAACAAAGCAAAACCCTGTCATTATTTCCCAGCCTCTATATCAGTGTCTTTCAGGCTATTTCTCCATGAACCAACAACATAGTAGTCATTCTAAGGATCTTTTAAAAAGTACAGATTTGTGGCTGCCACCTTGACCCTAGTGAATCAGAATTTCTGGGGATGGGACTCAGGAGTCTGAATTTTGTTAAGTGCTTGAGGAGATTTTTACATACACTTGAAGTTAGAGCAGTACAGATCTGCTGAGGAAATTCCAGATCCACTGCAGGGGTATAAAGGTCCCGGGATCCCATCTTACCTATTCCCCAGTCTCGGCTCCTGTTGCCTCTCTCATTTCCGGTCCTGCAGTACTCCAGCTCCCACTGCAGGGGTATAAAGATCCCGAGATCCCATCTTACCTACTCTCCAGTCTCGCCTCCTGTTGCCTCTCTCTCACTTCCGGTCCTGCAGTGCTCAGGCCTGCAGTGGCTGCACTGAGCCATCTGCATTGCCATCGCGTGTGTTGCCGCCTGTCTCCTCTGTCTTGAGAGTTCTACCATCTTCTCTCACACTGCCCACTCCATGAGGCCTTCCTTGAATAAACCATGCCAAACAAATGACTCCGCTCCTCCTTATCCCTTTGCCCCATGACAATACCTTCCAGATGGCACTTTAGCTACTTGTTTACCTGTCTCCTCACATACACTGAAAACTCCTTGAAAGTAAAAATCTGTCTTTTTCAGATTTTACTTCTATTTCTACCATAGAGCCTGAACAAGCTGCATGAATGATAGTGAGTTTAAAAAGTTCCATGATCACTTTGCATTAGGAGAGAGCAGTAGGAGTGGGTATCTTTAGAGCTGACATCCATGCCAAGAAATGGAGCCTCATCACAGACCACATCCAGGTCATCCTTTTCCTGCCTAAAGCCAAAAAGGCCTGTTAAAACTTCCCCACTGCTGCGTTCAGGGTCAGTCAAGGTGAAACTTCTTGGCAAAGCTGTGTTTATCACAGTTTCTTTTTCTGTAGAGTAAAGGTTTTAGACAGAAATTGAAATAATATTTGAAATACAAGTCTGTGTAATTAGCGTAGAAAGCCTACACCTTGAGAAACAAACTTGGAGCCACTGAAGGTAGGAACGCTGGACACTGTATTAATTAGGCTGTCCTGTAAATATATGGTGGAAACTAACTTGAGCTAGTTAAGTGAAAAGGAAAAGCTTATAATGATATCAGAGTATTTTACAAAACTCAGGCTTAAGAATGCAGCTGGAGATGCAGAACAACTTGAACTAAGGACGTGAACACTGTTGGGAATCCCCCCCTGCTGCCCACCCCGCTGCTCAGCATTGCTCCATTCACCACTCTGGCTATATACAATGGAAAGCATGGTTGCTGTAACTTCTGAGCTTTAGACCACATAGTTGTAGACTCTTAAGTATTCTGAAAGAGATGGGAATACCAGACCACCTGACCTGCCTCTTGAGAAACCTGTATGCAGGTCAGGAAGAAACAGTTAGAACTGGACATGGAACAACAGACTGGTTCCAAATAGGAAAAGGAGTACATCAAGGCTGTAAATTGTCACCCTGCTTATTTAACTTATATGCAGAGTACATCATGAGAAACGCTGGGCTGGAAGAAGCACACGTTGGAATCAAGATTGCGGGGGGAAATATCAATAACCTCAGATATGCAGATGCTAATGCTAATGCTAAGTCGCTTCAGTCATGTCCGACTCTGTGTGACCCCATAGACGGCAGGCCACCAGGCTCCCCCATCCCTGGGATTCTTCAGGCAAGAACAATGGAGTGGGTTGCCATTTCTTCTCCAATGCATGAAAGTGAAAAGTGAAAGTGAAGTCACTCAGTCATGTCTGACTCGTAGCAACCCCATGGACTGCAGCCTATCAGGCTCCTCTGTCCATGGGATTCTAGGCAGGAATACTGGAGTGGGGTGCCATTGCCTTCTCCGATATGCAGATGACACCACCCTTATGGCAGAAACTGAAGAGGAACTCAAAAGCCTCTTGATGAAGGTGAAAGAGGAGAGTGAAAAAGTTGGCTTAAAGCTCAACATTCAGAAAACAAAGATCATCTCATCAGGTTCCATCACTTCTTGGGAAATGGGAAAACAGTGGAAAGAGTGTCAGACTTTATTTTTTGGGGCTCCAAAATCATGGCAGATGGTGACTGCAGCCATGAAATAAAGACACTTACTCCTTGGAAGGAAAGTTATGACCAACCTAGATAGCATATTAAAAAGCAGAGACAGTACTTTGCCAACAAAGGTCCGTCTAGTCAAGGCTATGGTTTTTCCAGTAGTCATGTATGGATGTGAGTTGGACTATGAAGAAAGCTGAGCACTGAATAATTGATGCTTTTGAACTGTGGTGTTGGAGAAGACTCTTGCGAGTCCCTTGGACTGCAAGGGGATCCAACCAGTCCATTCTAAAGGAGATCAGTCCTGGGTATTCATTGGAAGGACTGATGATGAGGCTGAAACTCCAATACTTTGGCCACCTCCTGCGAAGAGTTGACTCATTGGAAAAACCCTGATGCTGGGAAAGATTGAAGGCAGGAGGAGAAGGGGACGACAGAGGGTGAGATGGCTGGATCGCATCACTGACTCGATGGACATGGGTTTGGGTGGACGCTGGGAGTTGGTGATTGACACGGAGGCCTGGCGTGCTGCGGTTCATGGGGTCTCAAAGAGTCAGACACGACTGAGTGACTGAACTGAACTGAACTGAAAGAGATCCTCACTGAACTCTCAGGGGAGCAGCTCAATAACCCAGTTGAGTCAATGACCAAGTTTCTTCGGGTTAATTCAGTGTGACTGGCAATACCAGCAGAGACATATTGGAACAAGGTGCCCCAACTAGTTATGTGAAAGGGAGAGGTAACTGGAGTGAGAAATCCTGTAAGTGATCACCAGCAAGAACAAGCTCATTGATGCTGGAAGCAAAGAGGATAGTTTATATTGTGGGTAATCCAAATGGGATATATGGAATGGGACAACTGAACAAGAAGAGCCAGACCAGGACTATGCCAGAGGCTGGGCCAAAATCTCCCCTGGTAAAAGCCTGTACCAATAGCACAGTGAGGAACTGACTGTTAGGGCCACGGTTGTCTGTTTGTCATTTATCATTTGCTGCTATGTCTGCTACAGTTAAACATTTGTATGCAAAATAAGAAGTCTGTTGCATAGAGCAGTTTTAGTTTTTAACTAATCCTTGTGTCATCTTTTTAAAGCCATAAGTAAAGAAATCTTTTTAAAGAGAGCAAACATGTAGAAAACAGTAAGAAATCTAGACTCCGTTATGCCTGACGGATACTGCAACGCACTGGAAGGCACTTGCGTTAGTCTGCTCGGGCTGCCACTTCCGGTCTCTTTCTTCTGTGTCCACATTTCCTCTCCTTATAAGGACACGGCTGATGCTAAGTCTCTTCAGTCGTGTCTGACTCTGTGTGACCCCATAGACGGCAGCCCACCAGGCTCCCCCATCCCTGGGATTCCCCAGGCAAGAACACTGGAGTGGGTTGCCATTTCCTTCTCCAGTGCATGAAAGTGAAAAGTGAATGTGAAGTCGCTCAGTCCTGTCTGACTCTGTGCGACCCCATGGACTATAGCCCACCAGGCTCCTCCATCCATGGGATTTTCCAGGCAAGAGTACTGGAGTGGGGTGCCATTGCCTTCTCTGTATAAGGACACTAATCATATTAAATTAGGGCCCTTTCTAAAGATCTCATTTTAACTTAACTCTTTAAAAACTTTATTTCCAATCACAGTCACATTTGAAGTACTAGGATTTAGAACTTCGACATATGAAGTTGGAAGAAGGGAACATCAGAGACATAAGTCAGCCCATAACACTTGAAATGCAAACTTTTTAAACTCTCAGATATGTTATTTTATTGGTCTTCATGAAAAAATTTTAACATTGCAAGGAGACTTGCATTGCTATTATCTCAAGTGAACAGATAAGAAGGCTGCAGGTAACAGTGGGCAGAATCATGATCCCAGACAAATGCTCAGTCCCCAAGATCACAATGCTTCCACAAGCTGTCACTTCCACTAATCTCAGCGACATGCAATTACGAGCTGCTGAGTCCAGTCTGGGCAAGGCAGAGTGGGACTGTAGTGGGACAGCTGCTCTAAATACTGTAGAATAGGAACCTGGACTTTGGGTAATTTAATTGGTATGAAGAATGGGGGAAAAGGACGTTAAGTGCCTTGAAATATAGCTGAATGCCTTGTCATCTGGGGTTTGCTTGGCTATTTTTCACTGAGGCTGTTCAAATCCAACTGAAGGCATTCCAGACAGATTCTACCCAGAAAACTCTCATTTTAAAAAGTGCTGACATGGCCATGGGCATTGCTCTTGAGATGTAGGCAGATCTGATACTCATGCACCTTTTTGTAAAGTCCTGATCCAGCTCTAAGTATAAATTGGATTTGCCTGTCTCAGAGTCACCCACCTGACAGGCCCCCAAAACACAATTCTGATTACGTCTTAGCAGTATTCCCAGAGGTATCTTGTTAGAGCAATCACAGAACCATTTGAAATCAAGGGGAAAGTCCTGGCAAATGAACTACTGAAATAATTGTACTTTACAAGGCTTCCATGGCCCAGTTTGCTGTAGCACTGATGAAAAACAGAAACTTCACAATGGAATCCTAATGGACTACAGGCTTGGGATGGGGGTAAGATTAGGCAACAGAGTTCTGTTTCAGAAATCCTGTCATGCTTTTGGACTGAAAGTCAACCTGTTGCCTCTAAATTATGAAACAGCGGTCACTGCTAGCACCTACTGTTCAGCTAGATGCAATCTTTCATTTTAGCCTGCATCCTACTTCTTAGGTAATAGGTCTCAATGAAAAGTTTATGGCCGTAAAAATACGAAATAATGCCATTTGCAGAAACATGGATGGACCTAGAGATTCTCATAATGACTGAAGTAATTCAGACAGAAAGACAAATAATGTGATATCGCTTATATGAGGAATCTAAAAAAAGCCTACAAATGAACTTATCTACAAAACTGAAATTGAGTTACAGATAAACTTATGGTTGCTAGGGTGGGTAAGGGGGGGATACGGGCTTCCCAGGTGATGCTAGTGGTAAAGAATCTGCCGACCAAAGCAGGAGATGGAGAGTGATGTGGGTTCAATCCCTGGGTTGGGAAGGTATTTCTTGCCTGGAGAATCCCTTGGATAGAGGAGTTTGGCGGGCTACAGTCCATGGGGTTGCAAAGAGTCAGACAAGACTGAAGCGACTTAATACACACACACACACAAGAGGGATATAAACTGGAGGAGTGGGTTGACACATACCCGCTACTATATATACAACAGAACTAATACGCACCTACAGTATAGCATGGGGAGCTCTACTCAGTACTCTGTAATGGCCTATATGGGAAGAGAAAGAACGGGAAAAGAGTGGATATATGTATACGTATAGCTGATTCACTTGGCTGTAATACAACATTGTAAATCAATTATACCAATACAAATTTAAAAAAATTTTAGTGTAAAAACTAAACAAAGCAACAATAACAAAAAAGAAAATGTTATGGCCAATTGCCCACAGCTCACCATCAACAGGAATGCCTTTTCATCTCTCCCTTGTCCCTCACCTTGTCCCACACCCCAAGCTAACTAAATTGCACTGAAAAGGAGACTGAGCTCCAGTTCAAATGTTGGGTTGAGCGCAACATTTCCCTCCAGTCTTTCTCTAAGACTCCATTGAAATAAAATTTTAGGGGCACACAAGGAATAAACATATGCAGCAACTTGAACAAGAGTGAGGTGGTGATTATTAGTGGATTGATGGATTTCAACAAATATATGAAAGCCAGAAAATTGAGCAATATGTATGGCCTCACACAGTAAACACACTCCTGGGACACATGTCAGAGAAATTCTCACTTAGGTCTACAGGGAGCATGTTCATGGATGGTTCTTGCACACGAACACAATGGCCATTTAAGGTAATGGGAAGCAGGAAGAAACTTTGGGAAAAGATAATTAAAGAGGAGTGAGAACATTCTATGAAACACTGGGCAGTAACAAATAGAAAAATTAGACATAGAATGAGAATTTATGAGAAAAGTAAAAACAAGGAAGCACAATGTCATCTGTGTAAAGACTAACACACAACAGAGCATATTATTAACAATTACATGCACATTTTGAGGACATGTAAATACATTACTGCAGGTACCTACAGGGAAGAGACAGATGGAAAGGAATGAAAGACTAGAGAAGAAGGGAAAAATATAATAATAGAGGGTACTCATTAAAGTTACTAGTAACAATGTACTCTGCATAGCATGCCTGGGAGCCTACAGGAAAGATACACTGAGTGGTATGGATTGGATGAAACAGGGAAGAAGCTACATATCAGAATGGAGGGTCAACAATCTATGTACTATAACATCAAAATGATCTCACATATTTATACTCCTACATTTATTTATATATATATAAAAATTACTTGAAGATACATTCTAACTTTTCAATATAAGCAAATCTAAATAATTTCATTTTTCACTATGGTGCATACATTGTTTAGATTAAAAATTAAGAAAAAGAGGGGCTGTAATACACTGAGAAAAACTCAATTTACTCTCTTTTTTTCAAAGGAAAAAACCACACACAAATAGGGAAGAGAATGCCTGAAGGAAATGTAGGTTAAGATTTTAACATGTGGAGTGCCTACAATCTTATTTTAAAACTTGACTTTCTCTGTATGTTTTAAGGAATAACTCTGAAAACACAAGAAGAGGCTCTGGAGAGCAGCTGCCACGGGGCAGCCATTCAGGACATTGGTTTGGGAATTCTATAAACCCTATAAAAACTTGGGTTTCTTAGGATCTGAAGGTTACTGGATTTTTTTATTAATGAAAGTCTAGCCCACCAGCAATATGAAGTTTCTACTCTGTGAGAGGAAAATACTGCTAACTGAACCCATCATTAAATTGGAGAAAACCTAGAACTCCAGTGGAAAAACAGTTTTATTGATTCCCCGCATTTGCCACTGAGCTACCCGCAGCAGCTCTCATGACCTTACACAGCTAGGTAGAGAATTTGCTTTGTTGTGTGATGGTTGCAGCCAGATCTTCCTGTCTAGATGAAGATTCCACACAAATCCCAGGAAAACAAAACAAAGGGTGAACTGCAAATAATTCCTGTGGGTCATCAGGATGGCTTTTTGCTTTAATTGCAATTATGTTATGAGCATTCAGCACTAAATAGGGAAATAACACAAAGACACTAACTTAAGTAATACTCAGACAGCTGACAGATACTATATACACTGTACACTGAGTAGAGAAGACAATTAAGGTCTTTAAAGAAAAGAAACAGTTGCTTCATGACACAAAGACTAAATGGGTAAACTCTTAAAGCTCCTTTCCTTTCTTCTCTGGGCACTACCTCAGGGTGGCATTCACGAATCATTTTGAAAGATTTCCAGTAAAACTTTATTCCATATTTCCAAAGCAAAGACTATTTACAACATGAGAACTGTACACTAAGTTTAGAACATCAAAATAGAAAATTAAAGCCAAATAAAATGATATATGCAAATGCATCCATTTTAACAGTTAAAACTAAGTTGTTGGGATTTCCCATTTAATTTTCGGGGGACCTGAGCATTCACAATTCATTTCACAATCATCTAACTCTCATGAGGCATAAAGGGACAGGAGTGGAGTTTTTACAGAGAGGTCTAAAAAGTGCAATGACTCTAACCTAGAAATTAGCTTTAGCAAATAATAGTATAATAATAATAAATTTTCCAAATAAAAACTCTTGGTTAATCCTAGTTCAAGTACAGGGTACTGAAGATAATCTATTTAAATAGCTATGTTTATGATAAATTTTTGTGTTTCAAAATTTGTTCTTTTCAATGGGAAGTTCTGTGATTAAGACTTAGAATGAATTTATTCTAATTAGCTTTTCTGTCAGCATAACCTTGAGGGATTTTCTTTTTCTATTTTTTTCTCAGCATGAAGTCCTGCTGGAACAAAATTAAATTTGGTGAGATTTGGGAATTCAGTTGTGCTTTTCCTTGAAATTTGATCATTTAACGTCAAACCAAATGGAAAACCAGCAGCTTTCCAAAAGCAGAGACACGTGTATGTTGAAACATGATTTTCTAATTGCAAAGACAAGTTAACCTACAGATTCAAAGCAAGTCAGGCCTTGGCCCAGCTCTTTATTGTACTGATGATTCCTGCTGCCTGTGTGATTTCACTGAGAACATAATTGTTGATCTACAACAGCAGACAACCCTATGGTGTGGCCTTCAGATTATGGCCAGCATGGGGTAATCCCAAGGCCAGGAGGGGGATGTCATCCACATGGAGTGAAGAGTCATCACAATATTTATACAGTTATCATGGTACATTGACATCAGATCCTCTGCAACAACACTGTAAGACGTTTAGTCACCAGGAAAGTCATAAATCAAGCAGAAGATGACTAGGCAAAACAATCTGCGTGCACAGCTCTTAGAGTACCCTCTGAGTAGAAGGTTCTGGGGCATGGCTTTGGCTCTCATGCCTTCTGAGGCTGCTTTATGGTGCTGATTCTGGGGATGCTGCAGAAACCATCATTTTAATTCGGAGACAATCTGATGGGGACTAAAAAGCACTGTTCTCCAAGCTTGCAGAGAGAAATATTTTTTTTCTTATGCAGTATACATTCTAGGTGGGAGTGCCAGAGATGAAACAAAAATAACTACAAAGGTAATATCAGGTGGTTTCAGTGCTATGAAATGGAGAACCCCTGGGGGTAGCAATTTGCCAGGTAGAGCCAGAAGGCAGTGGAGAAAACAAGTAAGGAAGACAGTGCTATGGATGTGACAGGCAGGAAGAAGAGGGGTATCTCAGGGCGCTGTAACTTAGGCATTACTGCCAACTGGGGCCAGATAACTCTGTGTCACAGAGGGCTGGTCTGTGTCCTGCAGGATGTGAGCAGTGTTTCTGGCCGCTCTCCAGGAACATGTCCGGAGCACACCCCATCTGTGACAACCAAAAATGTCTCCAGATATTGCTGACAATCCCTCGGAACATTTGAGACTCTCTAGTTGAGAACAGCTAGCTCACATAGGGTCTTAGAAGCAGGAGAAATAGGCAAAATATTTAACTCACACAGCAAGAGCACTGGCCACTCAGACCAGGCATCCTCTATAAATAATCCACAGAGCTGTACCAATGCATCCTGGGTGAATATCAGCCCTGCTACAGCTCACGATAAGGAGTTTGAATTATATTATAATTGTGATAAAAAAGCTATAGTAGCAATTCCTATTTGTCCATTAAAACAAAAAGTGACATGATTTCTTTTATGTTATTCAAAAAGACCGATTCAGCTGCTAAGCAGAGAACAGATTTCAGGGCAGGGAGCAGGAGAGGACACAGGGAGACGGGGAGGAGGCTGCTGAAGAGGTCTACATGCAAAGATGCTGGTGGCTTGGGCTAGGCTAAGAGCGGTGGGGACAAATCAAAGTGACCACAATACATTCGAGACATGGAGGGCAACTGAGAAATGAAGGGTCATAACTAGGTTTGGGGAGAAGGCAATGGCACCCCTCTCCAGTACTCTTGCCTGGAAAACCCCATGGAAGGAAGAGCCTGGTGGGCTGCTGTCTATGGGGTCGCACAGAGTCAGACACGACTGAAGCGACTTAGCAGCAACAGCAGCAACTAGGTTTGGACTTAACAACTGAGTGAATGGTGTTCGTGTATAAAGATGAGGAAGACTAGGTAAAGAATGGATTTCAGAAGGATAATCAAAAATTCTTTTTTTAGGTATGTTAAAGTTTCAGATGCCTATGAAACATCTAAATGAAGTTGTCCAACAGGTACCAGCTGGGAACGTGAGACTAGAGGTCTGAACAAATTTGATAATCACCAGCATATATAATCCAGAAACAACTGATATCCAGAGTGTGTGTTTACATAGGTAATCAACACAGGACAAGCCACCAACCATTTAAATCAATGTATCTCCTCACTTTCTAAAGATGAACTTACATATTTCATGGCCTGCCTCCCATAACCTTCCATGTCTTCCCTACAATTGACAAAGATTCAGTTCAGTTCAGTTCAGTCACTCAGTCGTGTCTGACTCCTTGCGATCCCATGAATTGCAGCACGCCAGGCCTCCCCGTCCATCACCAACTCCCAGAGTTCACTCAGACTCAACGTCCATCGAGTCAGTGACGCCATCCAGCCAGCTCATCCTCTGGTGTCCCCTTCTCCTCCTGCCCCCAATCCCTCCCAGCATCAGAGTCTTTTCCAATGAGTCAACTCTTCGCATGAGGTGGCCAAAGTACTGGAGTTTCAGCTTCAGCATCATTCCTTCCAAAGAAATCCCAGGGCTGATCTCCTTCAGAATGGACTGGTTGGATCTCCTTGCAGTCCAAGGGACTCTCAAGAGTCTTCTACAACACCACAGTTCAAAAGCATCAATTCTTCAGCGCTCAGCCTTCTTCACAGTCCAACTCTCACATCCATACATGACCACTGGAAAAACCATAGCCTTGACTAGACAGACCTTTGTTGGCAAAGTAATGTCTCTGCTTTTCAATATGCTATCTAGGTTGGTCATAACTTTTCTTCCAAAGAGTAAGTGTCTTTTAATTTCATGGCTGCAGTCACCATCTGCAGTGATTTTGGAGCCCCCAAAAATAAAGTCTGACACTGTTTCCACTGTTTCCCCATCTATTTGCTATGAAGTGATGGGACCGGATGCCATGATCTTCGTTTTCTGAACATTGAGCTTTAAGCCAACTTTTTCACTCTCCTCTTTCACTCTCATCAAGAGGCTTTTGGAAAAAAAAAAAGAGGCTTTTGAGTTCCTCTTCAGTTTCTGCCATAAGGGTGGTGTCATCTGCATATCTGAGGTTACTGATATTTCTCCCGGCAATCTTGAGTCTAGCTTGTGCTTCTTCCAGTCCAGTGTTTCTCATGATATACTCTGCAAAGATTAGCCTCATTTAATTTCAATTAACAAACAGACTGACCTTTACACTTTGTTTTTTACTGAAAAATCTTGGGCAAATACTCCTGTGTACTTTTTAAAGGTTTTGTTATAATGCAAAATTGAATGCAAATCTATTAGGTACTGGGGTGGGGACGAGGGCATGGAAAGAAAGTCATAGTTCTTTGGGTAACAATATGATTCCTTATTCTTAGTCCCAGACAGCCCAAGACCCCACAATTAAATACTATCTATTTTTACAATATTCAATGTATTTTGTCATCATTTCATTTACTATTATTAAATTCTTATTGGTCTTGAAGGATAGGTGTTACTCTATTAGATTCAAATCTGGTTCTAACAAGTGCCAGTAAATACTGTTAATAATAAAGGAAATCTTATATTTAAATAACACTTTGTGGTTTTCAAGGCATTTCCTATACTGATAAGATTTTATTTTCAACACAGTTTATGACATAGGAAGGGCAGATATTAGTACACCAATTTTAAAATAAGGACACTATTGTTCAGTGAGATTAAATGATTTGCCCTTTGTCCTAGAGTTGGTAAATGTTAGGGAAAGGATTGGAACACTAGTGTTTTGACAGCTAATTCAGTACTGAGAGAGTAGACAGTGTTCTGCCAGTACATTATGATACCAAAAGTGAACTCTTGTTTGACTTTTTCCTAAAGATGATTTGAACTTGTTCCTCAGCCCAAACATATTTTCCTGTTTCTTCTCTGTAATCGAATTTTCTAGGCCTGATAAGATTTGTGTGTCTGCCTCCCATGTTCAACATGCTATCTATCTGTCTGTTTTCTTGGGTTGTGTTTATTCTAGCTGACAACCTTTTCCCAAGACTGCCATGCTGGCATCCTAACTTTTCCCTAATTACTGCAATGCCATTATGACCAAGACAGTGGCACAGACTACACAAATTGAATTATATTTGCTCCTTTTCCATGCTTAGTGAGTTTACTCTAACTTTGCTCTCCATCATTATTAACAACTTTGCTCTCCCATTTTCCCAACTTAAACGTCTCATTCTGCATTGACAAAATGTTTTCCTTACTAATTTTACGTCTAATAAATGATATTGTGAAAAATGACATAAAAGTACAAAGAAGAAAATATAAATTACCAACATACCCACTAGTCAAATATCAGTAAAATGTGATTGCCTGATTGCGTTTGCTGTCTATTGAATCGACTATTACTATTGTTAATAGTAAATGGATTCAAGTCTATGAATTTTACTCAAAGTCTTAATACAACTTTAGCCATATCCCATCACCTTGGGGGAAAAATAGTAAAAATGAACTCAAAGAGGCAACATGGCAGAATGTGTAGGCCTTGGAGGCCATTGTGAAAACTTTAGCTTTTACTAAGATGAAATAGAGAGCCAGGGAGAGTTTTAGGCAAAGCAGTAGCATAATTTAACTAAAAGACTCAAATGAACTGCAAAGTAAAAAGTGCCTATTTAGGAATGTGAACAATGCCACAGAAATACAAAAAATCCCATAAAAGTTAATATGCAATTTTGCCTTCCCTGTCTGTAAGTACTGAGCCCTATGATTTAACAGAAACATGTTTTATTCTCCATAAGTGCAATAACCAAAATCTAATAAACATTTAAATAAATATTGAAGTGAAGTGAAGTGAAGTGAAGTCACTCAGTCGTGTCCGACTCTTTGCAACCCCATGGACTGTAGCCTACTACGCTCCTCCGTCCATGGCATTTTCCAGGCAAGAGTACTGGAGTGGGTTGCCATTTCCTTCTCCAGAGAATCTTCCTGACCCAGGGATCGAACCCATGTCTCCCGCACTGTAGGCAGATGCTTTACTCTCTGAGCCACCAGGGAAGTCAAATAAATATTAGTTATTACATTTTCATCTCATCCTAGCATTTTATATTAATAAAGTATAGACCACTGAGTCTTACATAATGAGTATCCAATAAATAAATATTGTTGGTTTAAAAATGAAAAAGAAAGAAAGGGAAGAAGAGGGATGGATCGAGAGTGAGAAAGACAAGGGAAAAGACAGGAAAGTCATTTAGTAGACCTACTTCTACAAAAAGGAAATATGCATACTGTTTAGGACAAATACTTAGGTTAATACATCTCAACTAATCTCAAATTTTAGAGAATATACAATATGATGAGCCTATAATTTAAAAACAAAGAACAGAGAAATGTTTTATTTCTTAAAATTGCTATTAAAAACTGAGCTTGTATCTGTTCTTACAGAGGACAGATTACTGTGAGAAACTAAGATGGTGCAAGATATACCTTGAGCTGGCTTTCTTCCCGAGATCAATGCAGAACAACAAATAAAATACTAATTTGCACATCTGGGCTTGGTTTTGTTATTAGTGTTTGAAACAATTTCAATTTTTGTATTGATGATTGTTTAAAGGATTTAGTGTGTCTTAAGGAGAACTATTTTAATGCACTTACAAAGTGGAATAAGATTTGCTTCTCTATAACTGTGTTTAGCAGCTCAAGATACCATGGGAAATGGATTGGTGTGTAAATTTGCTCTCCCCATGTGAAGCAAACATGTTAGGCTTCTAGGACTTATTGATCTAAAACCACTAAAAGAGAAGAGAGATACTTGAACAGCAGGTTACAGCAGGAATGTGCTTTTGTGTGAATCCCCACTTACATTTTTCTAATGGTTTACATATCAAATATATCCCATCTACATGTCAAAGTTTTCATTTTCTAATACAAATTCCACCCAGAGCCTCAATGCCAAGCTGTGTTCTCTCAGCCTTGATTTGTCAATGCCAGATAACAGGTCTAGCAGTAACGGTTCATCTGACAGTTTTGCAATGAGCATGGGAGGCAGAACTGCATGCAGATGGCTCCGCCATCACTGCATTATCATCCCTGCGGCTCTAACCACAAAACTCACCTTTTGTGGATTAAGCAGGCATTTATGATTAAATGTCTGGACCACAGCTTTATCTGGGACTTCTTTCTTTCCATGTATAGGACTGACTTAGTAAGTCTCAGAAGAGCACAATGTAATTTAGTTATCATATAATACACAATTACAAAAGAATATGAATTACTGAATTTGTTGTAGACTAGAGCAGGCTTCAGGCTTCCCAGCTGGTGCTAGTGGTAAAGAACCTGCCTGCCAATGCAGGAGACATAAGAGTCATGGGTTTGATCCCTGGATCGGGAAGATCCCCTGGAGGAAGCATGGCAACTCAGTCCAGTCCTCCCATAAACAGAGGAGCCTGGTGGGCTACAGTCCATGGGTTCGCAAAGAGTCAGACACGATTGAAGTGACTGAGCGTGCAGACACAGAGTGGGCTTCCCTGGTGGCTCTGATGATAAAGAATCTGCCTGCAATGCAAGAGACTCAGGCTTGATTCCTGGGTCAGAAAGATCTCCTGGAGAAGGAATGGCTACCCACTCCATTATTCTTGCCTAGAGAAGTCAATGGACAGAAGAGCCTGGCAGGCTACAGTCCATGGGGTTGCAAAGAGTCGGACATGTCTGAGTGACTAACACTTTCGCTTTCAGAGTGATGTTATATTTTTTCATTTCCTTAAATTCAGTTATCTTCAGCTAGTGAAATTAATGGTTAAAATGCCCATTTACCTCCCTGAATTTTCATTCTGGATACCAACAAAAGATGACATTCATTTTAAGAAGTTTCTGACATGGAAGCATTTTAAATGTTTACAAATATAGACTGAATAAAAAATACTTGCCACTTTTCTATAAGAGTTTAAGTTAAATCATCTTTTTTCTATAATCAGAGTTCTCACAGGGAATATTACAAAAGGGTCAATGTATGGGATTAATTGTCTCCTGTTTTTATTATGAGGGATAGGTTAGCAGAGTGTCCTTACAACAAAAAACCTTAAGAAGTGAAAAATTCAGAAGGACCCTCATACTTATCATAACTGGCTTTCTCCATGAAAAGAAATTTGAAGTAAATTGTAAATGGTATCAAAGATAAAATTCAAAAAATATGAAAGGTGCTGAGGACAAGAATGTTGCCACGTGTGGGTCTAGTGCCTGCTAAGTTGCTTCAGTCGTGTCCAGCTCTTCGCAACCCTATGGACTGTAGCCCTCCAGGCTCCTCTGTGCATGGGACTCTCCAGGCAAGAATACTGGAGTGTGTTGCCATGCCCTCGTCCAGGGAATCTTCCTGGCCCAGGGATCAAACCTGTGTCTCTTATGTCTCCTGCATTGGCAGGAGGGTTCTTTACCACCAGCACACCTAGGAAGTCTTTGTGGGTCTCAGCATGATGCTATTTGGCACCATCAAAGCCCCAGGCTGGGAAGCTGAGGAACCTGGCCTCTGGGACTGTAAGAAACGCACAGTTCTCCCAGGAGATGAGCCCTCTGACGGCTAACTCTTGAAAAGAAAGCCCCCTGAGGAAGGAACCTTGTCTATCTTGTTCACTGCCATAATACATATGTGTACCCAGGTTTCTAAAACACAGGGTTCCAAATATTAAATTATAATTTCTAATAAGTCCATGTATAGCTCCTGTTGTGTATCCCCCAAATGGCCTCCCTGTTCACTGCCATAATACATATGTGTACCCAGGTTTCTAAAACACAGGGTTCCAAATATTAAATTATAATTTCTAATAAGTCCATGTATAGCTCCTGTTGTGCATCCCCCAAATGGCCTCCCACCACCTCAGCCCCTTCTTGGTCCTGGATACTTCAGAAAGGTATCCCCTGGCAGAGCAGAGCACCTCCGGGATGCCACTTTATCACCACCAGTGTCAGTTCTAATTAGCACTGCAGGGACACTGGTTCCTTATTCTAGAAACCATCCCTTTACCCACTGCTCTGAGAACCTCCAGCGTGCAGAGTGGTGTCTGCCACACAGATGCTACTTCTTGAGTTTTTCTGAGTAAAATGATGAATAACGACCTATTTACTTTCTTTATTTTATATTTTTAATATATTTTATATATATTTATATATTTTTTATATTTTATATTTTTATTTATATATTTTAATTTATGCATTTCCTCAGAAACATTACCTATTCACTAGTTCAACCCAACAAAACCCAAGTATCTGCATGGGTTTCATCCACACTTCCAATGCCATCCATCCATGCAGACAAACCCTGAGTAAGCATCTACCATGTGGCAGAAATCCTTCTGGACCTTGGACCGACCCTCCAGGAGTCTGAGGGAGACAGAGATGTGTTTGGACTTCTTCCCCAAAGTACAGATCACATAAATAATTCACAAGTAGGAGAGAAAATGAGATGTCAAAGAGATTAAAGGGATCGTAAGCGTGCTGCTATTCTTCAGGCTCAATTTGGCCTCTTTTTGACTCTAGTCCTAGGGTCTAAAAGTTATTTTTATGACCAGCTAAAGACATAAAAATAGGTACAACCATATGACAGGTCAGATTACATAAGCTTGAGGAGACCTCTAGACATACATGTAGAATCCAAATTCAGAATAGTTTACACACATTGCCTAGCTACTGTGAGCCAAGTACCGTGCTAAGACACAACCAAACAGCCTTTCGTTCAGTGTCCAAACCACCCCATGAGCAAATTCTAGGCTTCACCTTATTTTACACATAACATAACTTAGTGGGAACTCAAATAATTTGCCAAAAGGTACACAGCTGATAAGAGGCAAGGACAAAATGTGATCTCCTGTCTTTCTGCCTCCAGAGTTTGGGTGAAAGCACTGCACCATCTGCCTTGTAAAGACGTAAATCTAGTACATTAAGTGTCTCTGAAATTGTAAATTTTATGCTAGAATAGCCAGTATTTAAACTAGAGCAGATCTTAAACCTTTTGGCCACTTTAATTTTCTTCCCAGCTTATGAATTGGTACAAGTTGCCATAGCAACACTCTGCAGCCTTTTTCTTCTGCTCTTTGCTCATCAGCCTCTTCTCTCTGACTCCGTCATGCAGTCTGGTGTGGCCCCGTAAGTGACTGAAACCACCACAGCAGACGGGCTAGGGTCTCCCTGGTCACATTTCAAGCAGACTTGGGTTTGCTTATTGAACCTCCTCACTTCACCCACTCAGAGCCTTGTTCTTCTCTCTGCTCATCTGATGCCCTTGACCACTGGTCTGATGCAGATTACTGTGTCCATATACTGACCCTACTTACCATTAGAGCTGGACTTATAGTCTATTGTCTCCATATCTCTGAAAATGGTCTCTCGCTCAACTTTCCTAAAGGATATAGATGTGCCTCTTTTGTTTGACTCTGGATATTCAAGGACAAACTTCAGAGGGGATTGAGATATTCTCTTTCTTGTCTTTTTAATATCCAAAATACCTAGACTTTTTATTAAAAAAAAAAAAACACTCAATTACATGCCAAGATGGGCCTCTGTGCCACATGTCTTGTACCCTCCAGAGGACCCACCCTAGCCTTTGGCACCTAGTGAAAGTGAAAGTGGTGTTCGCTCAGTCATTACTGACTCTTTGCGACCCCATGAAGCACATAAATAAGTTAATAAATAAATGAATGGATGGTTGACTTGTAGATATAGACTAGAGAAGAGCTAGTATTGTGCACAGGTGAAGGAGAATCTAATTTAAGAGGTACAACTTATTTCTTTTCTTCTATACAGAGTATCTAAGAAATATTTGATCATTAAGATTACCAGCATTACTTGGAGTTACAATATTCTTTTACAATATTTGCATTTACAATACAAATACAAAGCAATACAATATTGTTTTATAACTTGGTTTATAATACTGTTACTATATTAGCTTCAATTTGTAAGACACCTACTGTATATCAGACACTAACCTGGGTACTCTTTATACTTTTTAAGTAAATAGCTCCAAAAATACGGAAGACAAGTGCTAGTATCCCTTTTTATATATATTTTATTTTATTCTTAAACTTTACAATATTTTATTGGTTTTGCCATATAGCAACATGAATCCGCCACAGGTATACATGTGCTCCCCATCCTGAACCCTCCTCCCTCATCCCTCCCCATACCATCCCTCTGGGTTGTCCCAGTGCGCCAGCCCCAAGCAACCAGTATTGGGCATCGAACCTGGACTGGCGACTCGTTTCATATATGATATTATACATGTTTCAATGCCATTCTCCCAAATCATCCCACCTTCTCCCTCTCCCACAGAGTCCAAATATCCTTTTTTTATGGGTGTTAAAAGGTAGATTAGGCAGGTTCAGAGAGGTTAAGTAACTATGGATGATCTCTTGGGAAATAAGGAAGAGAGATGGATTTGATCCAATGTCCATTTAATTCCAAAAGTAAGATTTCACTTTCTCCTATACTGTCTCATTATTGAGGGAGTCATAAGAATATTCCCCTTAAAATTTGCAGGTGTTTTCAGGAGATGAAGAATTAGTATGTTGTCTTTAATCTATTACCATAGACTAGGTGACAAGACCATCAAGCTATCACATAGCAGAAAGAACAATCTTGTATAGATAGAACTCAGGATAGGTTAATTTTGATGGGAGAAAAGGAAGTTTAAGAAGATTCAAATGACATCTTCCCAGATTACCGGGTGGAGAAGGCAATGGTGCCGCACTCCAGTACTCTTGCCTGGAGAATCCCAGGGATGGGGGAGCCTGGTAGGCGGCTGTCTATGGGGTTGCACAGAGTCGGACACGACTGAAGCGACTTAGCAGCAGCAGCAGATTACCGGGGGGGGGGGGGGGTGCGGTGAGTCTATATTTCAATGCACTATATGACCAAGGAATAAGATGAGGACACTAAATGGCCAGAAGAGACAGAGAACCAGAAGCCAAAAGAAGGAACTAACAGAAAGTAGAGTGGAAGAGAAGGGATGGGTGCTGAAAACAAGATTTTCTTCTTCACAGGAGAGAAGGGGCAATTTCCAAGTTCTATTCTTTTCCCATCTCCGGCTCTGATTACAGGGATGGTGCTATTACTACAAAAGACAAAAGGGCAGGGCAAGGGAAGGGAAGTAGAAGACATTTCACACTGAAATAACATCACCACTTAAAGTTACCTTATGATGGAGGAGGTCATCATAAATTCAAGTCAAGCCACAGATGTACTCTAAAAATTAAAAGCATGTCCAGTCTGAATTAGGAGACAAATGGAGTGTAACCATCCATAGGCATAAAAATGTAAGATTCTTCAGTGGTCAACGGCATTTTTAGATTTGAGTCCATTGGTAGAAAAAAATTTAAATGGAAATGACAATCAGGTGCAAAAATGGGCTCTAGGCTAAGGGCCACATTCCCACTTCAGATCCAGGGATCAGCATAAAGAGCCTTCTAAGCATAAGGACTGGTATGTCTTTAGCTGAAGCACTTACTGCAAAAGTGAGTTCTTGGCTTCTGTTCCTCTTTGCTCACAGAATACATCTCTAAGGCAGAACATTTCCATCTTAGGTGGTTAGGGAAGCTTAAGAAGTTTAAACATATATGTAACTTTCTCTGATATGAACTTAAAAACGTGCCCTAAAGTTGCTCTCAGGGAGTGGTCTTTCCATTTTTGTAAAAATCTTGCTCTTTTTGATTATTCTCTTGAACTATGTCCATGCATGAACAAAAGTCCTTTTAATTGTAAACATAGGCTTCCTGGTGGCTCAGATGGTAAAGAATCCACTTACAATGCAGGAGACCCGAGTTCAATCCCTGGAGAAGAGAATGGCTACCCTTCCAGTATTCTTGCCTGGAGAATTCCATGGACAGAGGAGCCTGGCTGGCTACAGCACGTGGGGTCGGAAAGAGTTGGACACGACAGAGCAACTAACACTTTCACTTTTTCACTTTAAGACATAGATAACCAACCACTCAAACCAGGGCTAGCAAATACCATCACTCCAGGCCGATGCCCTCAGATTACCCCTTTTGTGCTGGCTTTCTTGTTGATTGCTTTCTGTGGACTCATCAATGATTATTCTTTCAAAGACTCCCTCTGGCTATTGAGTTGCACAATCAGGAAGCTGGACATGCTTGGGAGTTTGCATCCCTCTGAGCCCTGAACCAGCGGCTGATGGTGCAGGGCAACGGAAGGCCAACATTCTGAGCTCAGGTCAAGAGAGCTCTGAGGTGAAGCTACCTTCCATAGACTGTCTGAAATCACAACTTACTCTCCTCTTCTCTTACATTGCTTTCTCCATTTCCTTTCAACTTCTCTTGGGAGTACTTGCTTAGTCAATTACCTGGACATGAACTGTCACTTCAGCATCAGTCTCAAGAGAACCTGACCTAAGACACCAGCCCAAATAAAAACTGGCTGGAGTGGCCTGGGTAACACTGCAAGAGGTGATCACAGACACACACAAAGCACAGCCTCGTCTTGGGAACTGGAGCTCAAGAGCATTTGGGTACTAGAGCTTCTCTCTGCAACTGCAGCTCCATGATTGCTATCGTGTGTTTGAGTGTGTGTGTGTGTTTCTTTTAGAATCTTTCCCAGTCCCCTCATTGCAGACAACCTTCTCAAACTTCAGGCAGCCTTGCCCAAGGACACAGGTCAGAAGTATAAGACTGGCCACCTGGGTGTACATTTTCATCAGAGGTGCGCGTGTGCACACATACACACACACACACACACATGCAAAACTTGTTTAAGTTCTAAAGTGCACAAATGAATTAAGCTGAAGGGGAGCAGAAGATAGGTACAGATACATTTGCATATTATTGTAAATATTTTGTATGTGAAAATACACTGATTATATAATATGGAAAATGTTCATGAGAACTGAACATCAGAGCCTACTAGTTTACTAGCCTTTCACATAGGCATAGCTACTTTGTAGTCTAGAATAGATGAATGAGAAATATGCTTTGTTTCAAAAAGTATTTGTGTGCAGGGAAAGTGAGTGAGAGGTTAACTGTGAACTGTCGCCTTCTCTTTCCTCCTTAAAGAGTATGAGTGAATATTCACATATATCTTGTGTTTTATGATACAGATAATTACTGAGGCAATTCAGAACCCTGTCTCCCAATCCGTCCCTCTTATCTTCTGCCAGGAGATGTGACACTGACCAATAGCAACATCTACCCTACGACTACGGTTTTCAAATCTTTCTGGCCCATAGTAACAACACAACCTAATATATGCCAACACATGCACATATAAACAAAATTTAAACATAATCAAAACAAATATTTGTGAAATAATACTTATTCTTCCTACCTCTGATGTGCTTTGTTTTCCATTGTTTTGTTATAACTGAGTCTATTTCATTTATAAAAATGCTAGCAGCAAGCAACTAAATTGATTTCAGGGCCCATTAATGGGTTGCAACTAGTGCCTTGGGACATTAAGGGCCTGCCTCTAAAGGCTAATATTACTAGAAGTGTTACCCCTTTAAGTCATTACCACCCACTAACATCTGGTTGTACATCAGCTCATTGTTCACGTAAGAAATGTGTTCTGAGCACCTGCTCTGTGTTTGTCATTTTGCTGAGAGCCAAGAAAGACACAAGCAGAAAAAAGCACCCATCTTCACCTTTAAAATATCACCAGCAGGGTCCTTGGTTGCAAGCAGTAGGAGCCTATTCTGACTGACATAAGGAGCTATATACTGTATAGTTATGAGAGTGTTGTAGATGATAGATAAAGAGACAGACGATAGACAGTAACTTTTCCAGGACCACCAGGAAAGAGAGAGAACCTCATAGAACGTTGCGTGGCCCAAGCTACAGTCACAATCATGCCCCAGCAGGGGTCCACAGCTGTCCCTGCTGGCACTCCACGCTGCCAACCCTGGACCCCAGTTGCTACCACTGGCCCGTCATCGGCATGTTGCCGAGACAGTCCAAGCGGTGGCCACAGTGGTCCTCCCCAGTCCCACATGGAATCTCCTGTCACTGCTTCTCTGAGGCACCAGCTCTTGAAAAACAGTCTGCGTTGACTGTACCTGATTGTTTGAACTTGGGCCATGTGCCTTTGCCTGGTGACTTAGAACTGAGATTCTAGAGTCAGATTCCTTGGATTCGAAGCTTGGCTTATCCAGTTACTTGCTGTGCGACCATGAGCAAGTTACTTTGTCTCTGCAGGCTCCAGTTAGTCCCCTCCTGTATCCATTTGATAATGTGCGCGTGCTCAGTTGCTTCAGTTGTGTCCAACTCTTTGCGGCCCTGTGGACTGTAGCCCACTCGGCTCCTCTGTCCGTACAATTCTCCAGACAAGAACACTCGAGTGGGTTGCCACGCCCTCCTCCAGGGGATCTTCCCAACCAAGGGATTGAACCTATCTCGTCTCTTGTGTCTCCTGCAATACAGGTGGATTCTTTACCACTGAGCCACCAGGGAAGACTAATTTGATAATAATGGTACCAATTTCACAGGTATTAATGAAGATTACTAAATTTAAGACTATTATAGTTGGGTTATATATTATGATAGCTGTTATTAAGGATTATATGAGTTATTACTTGTCAAGTACTTAGAAGTGATATCTCTTAGTAGAAGGACTTGGGAAAGGGAATATAGGAAACTTTTAGATTTTATCATGCGAGATGGGTTCAGCCTCCAATCAAGACTCAAAAGATGGGGAACTTTCTAAACCACAGAATGGGCAAAGAAGAATGGTCACTAAGCTAGTAGAAACTTTTAAAAGGACTTCCCTGGTGGTCTAGTGGCTAAGACACTGAGCTCCCAGTAGGGTGCCCAGTTCTGATTCCTGGCTAGGGAACTAGATCCCATGTGCTGCAACTAAAAGTTCTCAGGCTGCAACCAAAGACGCCACATATGGCCACAAAGATTGAAGATCCTGCACGCTGTGACTAAGACCCAGGGAACCAAACAAACAAGTAAGCTGAAATAAATAAAAAAAGGTGAGTTGAACAATTAGATCCCTGCTCCTGGAGGTCAGAGCTCTGTAGAAATGAAACCCAGAATAGGATGGAAGTGCAAGGACTATGGAGAAGGCAATGGCACCCCACTCCAGTACTCTTGCCTGGAAAATCCCATGGACGGAGGGGCCTGATAGGCTGCAGTCCATGGGGTCGCTAAGAGTCGGACACGACTGAGCGACTTCACTTTCACTTTTCACTTTCATGCATTGGAGAAGGAAATGGCAACCCACTCCAGTGTTCTTGCCTGGAGAATCCCAGGGACGGAGGAGCCTGGTGGGCTGCTGTCTCTGGGGTTGCACAGAGTCGGACATGACTGAAGCGACTTAGCAGCAGCAAGGACTATAGAAACTGGACTGGGGAACCCTGGCTGCCAGAGACCTCTGTGAGGAGAGCTTCAAAGGAAAGGCAGAGCAGAGAGAGGAGAAGGCCCAGACGCCAGAGACTTCCTTTCTGGACAATTTTGTGATGGACTCCTCCCGTTCTGCCCCGCCCTAAGATAATATGACACTCTCAGGCAGTAGTCTTCAAATACTTTTGCCCAAACATCCCCTAAAAGAATTTTGCAAACTATCTACATGCCACAGATTTCTAACATCTAGAATTTTTATCATAAATTTAAATAGTTGAAAATGTTGTGATTTCTGGCATACAATATACATGCTTTAAATATATTCCTCAAAATCTTGAAGCTTCAGATTTAGCTATTTTAATTTATAGAAACTGTGTATCCTTAAAAGGAAAATGGCAAAGTTCTCAGTTTCAAATCAATTAGGCAAAACAGACCATTTTTGTCAGCAAAAAAAAGTCTGACTTTATATTTAATTGAAATGCATATATTAATCTGTGTCTCTGGGTTAACCAACTGATTCTGAACTCAAGTTCTAAAAGAAATGGAGCCTTTCCTTGAGTCTGAAGCCTGAAGCAAATAATGTGTTTCTCCTTTCAGATCTTTCCACTAGAAGTTTCTCTTTATTTTCCTCACACAATGCTTCCTTATGAGCTGTGAAGTCTCAAATTCTCCCTTTGGCTCCTTGACATTCAAGTCCTGAGTCCTGAGCAAGGCATCATGGTCAAATTTAGGACCACTAAAGTGGAGGGAGGTAACTGTAAAAAGGGAGACAGAGAACCCATAGACCACAGGCTCATTCTCAGGTGGCCCGTTTAGGAAAGAACAAACGTAGAAGTTAAAAACCAGAAGTTTATTCCTTAAAATGAACCCAGCTTACATATTCACTGAAAACTCTCACTGGAGCATGTATTCCAGTTACAAACAAACAAACAAAACTTATTCTAGAGCTATATCTAATGCAGAACTCTTTATATGCATATTTTCTATTATAAGTATATTTTCCATTAGAGAGAGAGAGATAAATGACGGACAGACATAGATGTTCTTACCGAGAGTTTGCGCCAATCAGGGCCAATATGGTAGAGGTGCTCCCACCCTCTCCACAACAAAAGGAAAAGGAACATGCAGCAAATGGTGCAACATTTTATATTACACATTTATCTCTGTCTTTGCCAGCAGCTTAACTTTCTTAGGGGGCCCTACAATGCCTTTGGTTCCAAATTAATCTTGACAAAATATTATATGTAATTGTGAAATAATGTGAATATTTTATGAAGTGCTATGGTATTTAGAGCAAATACATGATCCAAAGAAAGGCAAACAGAAAGATACTAAGGAATTTTGCCAATCCATTTTAAAGGGGAAAGCCAATGGGTTAGGGAGTCCCCAAGTCTCCACTCCCTCCACCCCCCTCCCCTGACCCCCCCATGAAATCAGCCTGAGAGCTTCTGGAGCCAACACCTACAGCCACCTCTGCAGAGGCCTGGCTCCAGTAAGGGACTTTCCTCACCACATCTAAGGAGCTTGTTAGAAAGTGTTAATCGCTCAGTCGTGTCCAGCTCTTTGCGGGTTACCCCATGGTCTGTAGTCCACGAGGCTGCTCGTCCATAGAAATCTCCAGGCAAAAATACTAGAGTGGATTGCCATTCCCTTCACCAGAGGATCTTTCTGACCCATGGATTGAACCCAGGTCTCCTGCTTTGCAGGCCGATTCTTTACCTGGGAGCTTGAGCTGGTAAGGAGGAGCTTAAGCTGGCCACAAATATTTAGACACTTTGAAGTTAAATTCCCTGATCACTGTCAAGTTGACTTTAAATAGAAATCTTCCTTTCCTTCTCTTAGCATGTGTATGACTGACACAACATTCTGTAGGAAATGAGAAATCTGCACACCAATCTTTATACATTTTCAGTTCAGGCAAAATCTTTAAGGAATTAATTATGTGTCTTGGATCTGCTGTTATTCAATTTGTCAAGGCAATTTCTGTGTGCCAGACAGAGTTTTCCACTCCCAGTCATTCACTTGCCCCCTGAATGATAGGGAAACAGAAGCCCTCAGAGACCTCAAAGCCAAATAAGTGAAAGAAAGAAAGGCAGAAAGAGTGAGAGAAAGAGAGGGAAAAAAAAAAAAAACCTATTAAATGCAAAGTATCTAACCAAATATCTTTGTACCTAAGCAAGTTTAGCCTTTCTCCCAGGAGAAGAAGATTATTTCTACTCTTTCCTCTTTCTTCTGTTCCCCTGAATTTGTCTTGAGAAACTGTCAAGCAATTGTAAAAAGTCCATGAAATGACTAAAACAGAGCACAGATGAAACATGACGAATGAACTGCTGTGGAGATGTGCTTTGGGTGAGCGATGCTGAAATCACCCTGAATAGCTCTGCAGGGCTCAGGATAACAGAGAGGCAAGAGCATCAGCCTGTGGCCCCAGTGGCCTGCCGCAGTCTCTGACTGAGCAAGAGCAGTGGAAGGAACGGGGGGTGTGAAAAGGCGGGCGAGCAAATGACCCCTCTCTTCCACCAACACTGAATATTATTAAAGATGTATTTTGAGATTATATTTTCTGAATTTTTACTTATTTTAACTAGAATGAGCATTATATTAAGAGTTACTGAGGGGCTACTTGGACTTGACCTTCTGTCTAAAGTATAACCCTTTACATTCCACAGAAGAGGCACTCTTGTCCTGCTCACAAGGCATGGTGATTAGAAGACCGTCATGGAAGGAGATCGCGGATCCAAAGCTAACTACCAGCTTATAGTGTTTCCCTCTCTTTCTTGCAAAGGGAACTCTTAATTTACTTCAGTGTCCACCTGAGGACAAGCTAGCTCCTGATCTCTAGCTCAGGAACGCATCCCGATTTATGTAAGCCATTCACGGCAATGCCACTCCGCTTGCCTGTGATTTGAGTAGGTGATACAGTTCTGGTCAGGTAGTTAAGACAGGAAATCATTGAAGGCTTCCAGAAAAGGTTTTCTTACCCAAAAATCACATCACAAGGAAGACAAAACCATTTTTCCTGCTGGATGTTGTGACTGGATATGGTAGCCAGTACTTGTCCAGTCATCTGGCAACTCTGTGTGGGCCTAACTGGAGCACAAAGTCAAGGCACCAAACGTGGCGGAACAGAAAGAGGAAAGAGTGCAGACCCTTGACCGTGTCACAAAGATGCTGAGCTAAATAATTCTGGCACTGCCTTATCTTGCCCCTTCTCATGTCCTTATTATTTCAACCTTCTGTTTTGGCTTTAAAATATGCTCCCATTCACTGATCTTCTTCCATAAATGACTGAAACCTAAATCTCCCCCCTTGATTTAGCAGACTTAGTGACTCACTTCTAAAAAATAGCATAGGGCGGAAGTGACAGCACACAACTTCAGAGACTAGATTTAAAAGGGCAAAGGCTTCCTCTTCACTTTCTCTCTCAGAGGACTCACAGTAGATGAAGCTACCTGTTATGTCCTGAGGACACTCAAGCAGCCTAAGCAGAGGCCCATGTGGTGAGGAACGGAGCTCGTCTGCCAACAGACATAGGTAAACCATTCAGAAGCAGACCTTCCAAGCCCAGTCGAGCCTGAAGATGATGGAAGTCTCTGTTTGTGTCCTAACTGCAACTTAATAAGAGACTCTTAGCCAGAACAATCCAGCTAAACCACTCCTGAAGTGCTGACTCATGCAAATGCTGATATAATATCATTGCTGTTTCAACCACTACTTTGTTGGAGAAACTGTTATAAAAGGGTAGATAACAAATACGCTTTTTAAGATTTAGTCTAACCTTGTCAAAGGTATATTAATTGATAAAATGTTCTAAAAGTCTGCATCCTAAAGCCAGAGAATTACAGGGCCCTCCAGGGGTCCCCTGGACCATTTTCCTCTTTCTTTAAAAGGGCATACGATACACTCTGAGACAAATAGATATCTCTCTCATATGATCTTCCAAAAAAGGAGATAATAGTTGTTCTAGGGCTTTACTTTTACAGTCATCTGGTGAGAGGCCAAAATCCTCTAGCTGTGATTAAACCAACTGCATCTTGATTAAACTGAATAGTATTTCCCAAATTTCTTATAGGAAAAGTATCCTGAATAACATTAACAGATATTCTACCCCCCCCCCAAAAAAAAAGAGAGAGGGAAGTGATAGGGATTCAAAGCATACACATAGTGTAGTGAAGACTTTGGAGAAGTCTTTCTGCAAAGAAATCGGTTTAACTTTTAAGTCATAGTTTCTCAAATTTAGGGTGACTATAGACAGTCCTCAGGGCTTCCCTGGTGGCTCAGAGGTTAAAGCGTCTGCCTGGAATGTGGGAGACCCGGGTTCGATCCCTGGGTCGGGAAGATCCCCTGGAGAAGGAAATGGCACCCCACTCCAGTACTCTTGCCTGGAGAATCCCATGGAGGGAGGAGCCTGGTAGGCTACAGTCCGTGGGGTCGCAAAGACTCGGACACAACTGAACGACTTCACTTTCTTTCTTTCTTTCTATAAACAGTCCTCTAATTCTCCTTTCTTCCAACAAAAATACCTATGATAATCTCTTGAGACATAAATGTTCTTTAGATACAGAGAAACATGAGAGTGGATGAGAAAGAGAGCATCACAATACACTGAATGAATGTATTAACATGAATGATCAAAATAATTCAACACTATACTCAAAATACCACAGCCATCCTACGGAGACACAGTCACATCCATTATCTGAGTAATTCAGTGTCTAAGTTTAGACTTAGATCTCAAGTCAGAAATGGTATAAGAATTAGCAATGTGCAATGTGCAAAATAGGACTCACGCACATTTACTCAAAAAGATTAGCACTTTTCTCCAGAAGTCCAAACTTTCAGATTAGTTTCTTCTTTTCATTAAGCAATAAAATGTTGCTTTTGCCTTTAAAATTTTTAATTTTAACATTTCAGGAGAATTTTTCCTCTCAAATATTTGGCAAAGGAAAAGAACTTCTTACAAAGATTGCTAAAATATTGATATCTGGTATATAAAACCCCAAATTGACATGCCAGTGCCTGCTAAAATGTCAAATAAGTCACTAATGATGCAGCCACTAGTGCCAAGGCTGGCAGTGTCAGCTCCTGGATTCTGTCCTGTTAAGCCCCAAGTCAGTTCAGTTCAGTCACTCAGTCACGTCCGACTCTTTGCAACTCCATGGACTGCAGCACACCAGGCTTCTCTGTCCAAGAGCAACTCCCAGAGCTTACTCAAACTCATGTCCATTGAGTCAGTGGTTTGGGTTAAGTCCCAAAGCCAAGTGAATAAAGTCCCACTTACTCCTGAGTAAGTAGGAAGATCACTCACAGGAGTCAGTCAGGACTTCCTCTAACCAGACAAGGTCCCATAAGGTAAATGGTTCTGTCCTGGGGCTGGGCCAACCTTTTATGCCCAGAATACCTCTGACCTCCTAATTATACCTTTGAAGGAATTTCTTTACCATTTAAAAATCAAATCAGGATGGGGAACATGTGTATACCTGTGGCAGATTCATGTTGATATGTGGCAAAACCAATAAAATTAATTTTAAAAAAGCAAATCACCAACCCTTTAAAACTCTTTAGAAATGGGATCTATGGAAATGAATATATTCAAGCAGGTCCATGAGAAGCCCCGCTTTTCTCCTCCACCCCCTGGCTCTCCATCTTTGATACTTGTAGTTGGCCATCATGCTCGCCACTCAGGAAAGGGAGACTGCTTTTTTCGGTTTTGTCCAGGAGAGGACATGAATGCTTTTCCTTAGTTCCATTAGTAGCAATTTCCATTTAGGAAAAGGAACTCCAAAGGAAAGAAATGGAGTAATTGCAGAGCAATCTTTGAGTGGTCGGTTTTTGAAAGGATGCTACAACTGCTGCAGTCTTAACGGCTGGTAAATCGGTTTGGACATTTTCCTGGTTTCTTCTATTAGTTAACCCATTAACTGGTTAATCCATTGCCTATAATCCTTTATTGAGAGAGGATGTTACCATCTTGGTCAAGGATGAAATGACTACATTCTTTCTCATCCATACCATCACTCCCAGTAGTTCAAGTTCCGTTTTTTGTTTGTTTGTTTATGAAAGATTCCTCATCTGCAGCTTTCCTAAATTCCCATATCCTGTTGGTCAGCCAATCCATGAAGGGCATTGCTCAATCCTAGAATTTCTGAGAACTTAAGAACAGCTGCACCATTTTTTTCCTTTTGGCTTGCTTGAGGGAAGGATGGACATCACATCACATGGTAGACTGCGTTCCTAAATAGAAACCATAGCTACTAATCTTTTAACTGAGACAGTCTCAGAAACCAGAGCGGGTCCATGGAGTGGAGTCACACAGAACCTAAAAAGACCCAGGGTTTTTAGACTGTTTTCCCCCCATGACATGAGGTCAGGCTTCTCACCGACCCTCAGGAGGAGGAAGCTGTGGCTGTAGCTCACGGCAGGACCCAGCCCACACTGTCTACTGCCTGAAGTGATGAGTGGTGCAGGATCTGCTATGTGAGGCCCAACGGAGGTTCATCCCAGGCAAGAAGTGTTGCCAACACAGGTGACTTAGCGAGGATGGAGAACCTCCTGTAGGAACAAACAGCACACCCCAGATGATGGCGGCAGTGACTTCAGCCAGACTTACCTACACAGCTTTGGAGAGGCTGGAGAATATCTCACCCACACAGCTAGATACCGCTTGGTGTGTGGGAGTTACTGTCTTTGAGGAACACGTTCATTCAGGATGCAGACCCATGGTGAGGTGGGTGGATAGGAGGAGGATGAGAAGGCCACCTAGAAAAGAAAGAGTATTTTGTGGGATTCTTTTTGTAGTTTTAGTAATTATTTTTCTAGAAGAGAAATGTGGCTGTACAGCATTTTTTAAAACTAACTGATCACTCCCCGTCACCTCCAATATTTCCCTACCTTCTGAGTGCTCATAATTACATAGCAGGGAGATGATAGCAGAAAGCAAAGATAAAAAGAACTATTCCAATCAGTCCCAAAGGCAGAAGGAGAGTAGCTGTTTACTGAGCCTTAGACAACATCCCGGAAGAGTCCAAACCTCAGCACAGCTCAAACTTAGCAGACCACATCAATGGGCCAGGAGGGCTAGGAGCCAGTGCAAAGAATGAAGAAGCACCCAAGACCACCCTCGCTTCTGACACCTAATGCAAGGTTGGGGGTCCTCAAGTGCACTTCTGGCACCAAAGGCAAATTTGAGTTTCCCCAAGAACACTCACAGGTTGAATAATTCACCAAATTAAAAAGCAGCAAAGGGAAGAGGCACATATGTCAAGAGTATTCCATGCATGAGCTTCCAGTGGTCCTGTCCCAGTTGAGTCATGCAGACAGCACTTATTTCTCCCAACAAAGATATGTGACAATATACAGTGTACAGAGTACTCCCAACCAGACAAGCTCACTCTGGCCTTGGCAATCAGAGTTTTTCCTGGGGCTCGGTCATGTAGCTATGGTAGACAACCATACTGTGTGACCCAAGGATCCCCAAATAAATCACACTGTCACCACAGATTGTCTGTCATGGCTGGTTTTTCTGAATGCACTGCAAGAGAGTTCATTTCCATGCTTTCTTCCGTTTCTAGGGGTCACCTGGAGTTTTCTGCTTGCATTCCCTTTCTCCAGCCTCAGAGCACATCACTCCCTTCTTTGTTTCCATCATCACATCACTTTCAACTGTGACCCTTACTCTTCCAGAGTCTCTGTTACAAGGTTCCTTACCTAGGGTAACCTTCCACCTCAAGATCTTAAACTTTATTACATTTGCCAAGCCCCTTCTGCCCTATAAGGCAACATTCGCAGTTTGCAAGGACTTGACAGGGACATATTTCGGAGTCTGTTATTCAGTCTATTTCAGATGGGTTGTATGCCTAAAGAATCATAGGTACCACCAAAAAAAATGTATTTTATCTTCATTTTATCTGACTTATAGTAAGAGATTTGTTATGAATAGCAAATATTTGTTTCTCAGAAACATTTATAATACGGAGAAAACTTAAAATTTTCTTAATAGGAAAAAAAATCCCTCCTTAAAGAGACTTACATTATGTAGCATAAATGTTTTGATACCCTGGAAATGCCAGCTGGCTTCAAAGAGTGAAAGGGCTAGGATGAAATATAATTAAGTAAGCCTGCATAAAAAAAGAGCTCATGGAGAAGAATGAGAAGCTACTTGCTGGGGCGGAGGGTGGGGCAGGGAGGTATGGTCAGTGGAGAAAACAAAATGATTCATGAGAATTTCCTGAGTGCTGAGTCTTGCGTACTCTGATGCTTGGGAAGATTTGAGGGCATGAGGAGAAGCAGGTGACAGAGGATGAGATAGTTGGATGGCATTACTGATTCAATGGGCATGAGTTTCAGCAGACTCTGGGAGGTGGTGAAGGACAGGGAAGCCTAGGGTGCTGCAGATCACGGGGTTGCAAACAGCAGGACATGACTTAGCAGCAGAATAACAACAATGATCGATCCAACACTTCGTGGAAGAGCAAAACCAACTTGTTTTTTTTTTTGCTTTTGTGATAAGAGTGCCTCTCCCAGGGATCAATTCCATAAGGCACTATCTTGTCTTATCCTTACAAAAATAACTATATTAATTTAACCTCACAAAAGACATTTTTCTTGATATTCTTGTAGTAATTATTTTAGGAAAAAACTGCCAGTATTTAAAAGCTTGTTTGTTAATAAAAGTTTATCCAGATGCTTACCTTAAAATGTTTAATATCATTTCATATTTTTATTGAGAATTATACCAAATAACACTAAAATCAAAATGATTCACTTTTACTTCAATTGTGGGTATTCTGAATCTTCTCACTTTAAAAAGTCTGATGAGATTTGCATTCCCATCTGATAAATGAGAGTCATGGTCACATGTGATGGAGTCATTGCTCATATCCCTGGTGTGGGTTAAAAACAGTCTCTAAAATAGGCTCTGTTGCTCTTCCTGATGCCTTGACTGCATTACAGTACATCTGCAGCCCTGCAGGTGTCTTCAATTCACTGCAACGCAGTTTGTGCTATCAACTAACAGCAGTGTGTGCTAAGATCACCTTGGACAGAGACTTTTGCACTCCAGATTTGGCTTTAAAAAAGAGAGAAAAATATTTTACTGTGATTGCTCATATAAGTAAGAGGCTGTAAAGAGAAGGGATTAAGCACATGGACTCAAGAATCAAAATGCCTGGTGTCAAATCTGTGTTCAGCCCTTAGTAACAGAAAATGTGAGGCAAGTTCCTGGAACTTTTTTTCCTGAGTTCCCTCGACTGTAAAATGTGGATACACATAGTGCTTTGTAGGGCTGTGGTGAGACTGTCAGTCACAGCACTGAGAACAAGACCTGGCGCCAGGCAGCACTCAGTGATGGGGCTAAAGCATCATCCTCTCCTCCTTCTCTCCTCTGACCTCACTTTCATCCCATCACCACCCTCTCGTGTCCTCCCTTTTCCTCTTCCCCATCATCAGCTTTATACAAGGCTTTGAAATTGGCTCTCCTTTTGTATCTGTACTCTGTCCCTGGCTGAATTCAATAACATATTAATAAAGCATCCTGCTATTACTCTTCAATAATAACAATAGTTAACATTTTTTGAGCATTCACTATGTTCCTATTATGCATCCTTTTGTGAAATACACCCTACACCCCTAAGCAGTCTCCTCCCTGAACTCCGTGGAAACATACTGTCATATTTTTCCTTGCGTCCTCCTCCTTTCTCTTAAAGGCTGGCTTTCCTTGGCATTCTTTCCCAGTGCCTTCTCTGTACACTTTCCTTTGGGTGGTAAAGATTGCATATTTTCAGTAACCTACTACATGCTGATGATCTCAAAACTGTATCTCCAGCTTGAACTTCTCCCCAGAGTTCCAGAATCTGATGGATGTGCACTGAACATCTCACTTAGATGTCCCACTGTAGCGTGAAGCCAGCGCAGGCAACCTGAGTTCATCTTCACACCGAAGTCTTCCCCTTCTTGCATTCCTATCTAAGAAGCAGCAGCATCCCTGCCCCATCCCAAGATGTAACGTGTTAAATACTGAGTTGAAAAAGTTAAGAGCAAGAAAATGGGCTCTGCCCTTGTGGAACTTAGAATCTAACTGGAGGATACAATAGAAGAAACAAGTAAATAGGCCATACTTAATTTTCTGTCTTTTTACTATTATTACTTACATAATTAAGTGTACTCTTTTCTTGGGATTTTTTAAATTTGCTTTTTATAAAACTGACTCTCTCATATTTTACCACACATACTTTCTTATTCAGTAATTTTTCTGCATTCACCAATCTATTATTTTTAAATGATCAGGGCTAACGACCTTTCCTTCTATGAACTTTTGTCTACCACTAAATCAACAAAGGTTTTCTCTATCAGGAGATCTTACGAACGGTCAAGTTTGTCTTCCAGTTTTTCTATTTGTTTATGTTTCATTCTGTTCTAATTAGGCATTTGTTATTGATGAGGTATTATTAAAATTTAATTTATGAAGTTCTCCAAATCTTAATAAATAGATTGGACGAGAAATCAACCTGCCTAGTTGATTGAGATTGCCTAGATAGCAGTCTCTTTCATTTCTGAAATATTTGATACCATCAATTTTTCTATCTTGAATTTGCATCTTCCTTGTTTTAGCAACAGAACTTTTAGGGTTCTTCCTACCTTTTCAGCTTTGATACCTCTCTCCTGTTTTCTCATCCCTCCTCCTTTTTCCTTCTGGTTGTATTTGTTCCCACAGCTAACGTCTTAGACATCTGTCCTCACCTGATTGCTTTCCTTGACTCAGTTCTGGTCCACGGTATCAAAGATACTTTGATTAGGATGACTTCCTACTTATATTCAGCAAGAATAAAATTCAACATAAAATCTCCTGCAGCCTTCAACCGGCTTACTCTCCAATTTCTCAATTGATAACAATCTTTTCTTCAATCAAAATCCCAGTTACATATACTCAAAACCTCAGAATCACCTTCAACTCTCCTTTATCTCTCTTATTTCATTAGTTAATGATTTCTACTAATGCTGCCTTTAAATATTTTATTATTATTTACATCTATCCCTACATCTCTAATCTAATAGACTAATGATCAAAGGCCAGCCAGAACTCTTCCCTGTACGTTTAAACAACACCCTCACTTCTGTTAATGAATGCACTCTCTTCATCCTTCAGTGTCTACCATGCACTTCTACCAGAAGAACCATCCCTATCATGCTATTTCCAAAATTAAAAAACCTTAGGGTATAAATGACAAAGTCCAGCACTGTTATCCTAATTTTCAAGTCCTTGTGTGATCTGATTGTATTTAGTTTCTTACTAAACACCTTTAAACTAAGGGCAAAAGAAAAAAAAAAAAAGATGAAAAGGAAAGGGAAGGAAAATAAAAAAGGAAATAAAAAATGGAAGAGAGGAAAATGTTTAAAATTTTTAAAAGAAGGGTATTTTTGTTGGAAATGACAGATACCAATCTCAAAATAAATTAATCACAGAAATAAAATCGTTGACACATATAATTAGGAATGTGAGGTCTGAATCTGGCTTCAGGAGAGTTGGATCGAGGGTTTTACATGATATCATCAGGACACTGTGTCTCTCTTTATTTCACAGCTCTGTTTTCCTCAGTATCTGTTTTATTCTATGCCAAAGTCTCTGAAAAAAAAAAGAAAAAAGGAGACCTGAACCAGTTTAGCCAACTCATTTAGATAGCATCACCAAATTTCTGTCATGAGCTCTCACTGGCTCACCTTGGCCTTGTGCCCAATTCTAAACCCATCACTGCGACCAAAGACAAGCAGTACGTTCATTAGCAGATGTGGGGCACATCCTCATCCCTGGAATTAGGCCTGGTTTGAACCCCACCAAACCCAATGTGTGAAACTGAGGCAGAGGAGACTCTCAAAAGAGATTTTTATGTGGCATAATACACATCTTTGTGAGACAAACTAAATTTGAAAGAGTCATGACTAGCCTGAAAGTGTCAATTCTGCTAATCAGCTATTGGTGAGATTTCTGTCAAGCTAATTCAATTTTATTTGTGCTTCACTTTCTTTCACAACAAAATGGGCATAGAATTTATGCCACCAGCTGCTCCCAAAAAACAAGATCCTCAGATGAACCTTGACAGAGTACTGCCAACACCACAAAAGGAAGAGTCTGTAGAGTCCAGTGTGGGCCTTACACTGAAGTTCTTCACAGTCATATACGGAGCTTTTGACTTTAAGGCACTTTCATACTGTCTACTTTGATCCAAATAAGACAACTGTGAAATACCTAGCTTTTCATTTTACACATAATACTTTGCTTCTCAGGCCACAGCCCCCTAAAGGCATCTCGGCTATCCCATAGCGTCAGTCATTTCCTCCCTTCCCACTCTCATTCTTTCCAGCAAAGTCACATGTAAAGAAGGAGGGTGGTGTCTCAGCACTGACTGTGGAGAGCCCACTCTGCTAAGGGGCTGACGTCTGTTTGGAGGACACTGCATGTCCTTGCCTCTCCTCCCCAACGGAAAAGTCAATTCCCACTGACTCCGTGCCAAGAGCAGCCCCAACTTCCTCCAAAATTATCTCCGCTTCTCTTCCAGTCTACTTCTAGAGTTTTATAGTCAACCAATTGAGAGATCAAAACCAAAACCAACCAACCAAGAAACATACAAAATTTCTTCTAAGAAAAATAAGAAAATCCCAGTCTCTTTACCATTAATCCAATTTTTCCCCTACAACATGATGAACTTTAACTCTCCTGGGGCAGGGATGATTAGTAAGATTTGGAAACACAGTTTACAGAATTTCCCAACAAATTTCTCTTGGACATTTAAAAAGGTATAAATTCAAAGAAAGAATGTATAACTATGGAAGTCCCTATTTTTTAATTCCCTCCTCCACAGTAGTTTACAGTTGTTTGTACACAGTAGCTACTGTAAAATTCTTGTCAAAATTAATTAAAATACTATCTTTGGAGGTTCTAAATACCAAACTTATTAAAAAAAAACTTTTAAATTCAGATCTCATTAATTCATGTTCTGTGTTCTTTCAATCAAGAACAGAAGTAAATTGTCTACCTTTATAATATTAAAAAGGAATGTGACATGATAAATGATGGGTAATATTGAACTGTATTATAGAGGGATATTTATCAACTTTGAAAAACAGTTTTAGTTTTATTGTTTGCATAGCAATTATATAATGTAATTATGATAGATATCACTTACTGAGTACTGATTGGGTGTTACCCTAACTGCTTTATATTATCTTATTAAATCCTCACAACAAATCTATGAGGCAATTACTTTCTTTACAGATGCAAAAACTAAATCTCAGAGAGAAACTATTCAGGGGTTTTATATAGTAAGGTTGGACCCTAGCGCCAAACATTATGCTCTTAACCAATACACTGTACTCTTCCTCCTTCTAAGAGGTGACCACTCTTTGGAAGAGTGCTTTGATATGGTAATTTAAAATTATTTTTGTACATACTTTAAATAAAGGCATCTTGACAAGAAATATTTTGATAACATATTTTAGTTATTGTGTAAATTTTAGTATTCATGTAATGTTTGAAGTAAACATATTTCTTATCAATGTCTTACAAACATGTCCTCTTATGAGTTGCTGAGCTGTTCCTAGACTTTGCTCCTTCATTTATTCCCAGTTTAAGTTCATGCTATACTCCATACATGCAGCCCTCACTCACATTTCTAGTAATTTCTGACTCAATATTTGCTGCCACTTCAATTTGCATGAGCCACATTAAATGTATTAGATATCAGTTCTATTTGTTGGAAAACACATTTGTTGGTCCCAAATTTTAAATAATGAAGATAAACTGCTGTTGAGAGAGGTAGGGAACCAAAAGAGATTGGTAGGGAACCAATCTCTATAAACCCCCAAATATTTAGTTTCCCACAAAAGGCTTCTTCCAATGATTTAATATTTCCTGTAATGCTATTTCCCTGGTGGAAAGATCAGTGTGTTCTACACTTCTTGGACCACTTTGTATTTTGGATCAGAAATGTATGGCAGCGAGCAGCTGTGGAGAAAGTGGAAGACAGTGTGCTGGGTAAGGGCCTGCCAAAACACCCTGAAATGGATCCTCACTATTTTGACAACGACCATACAAACTATATATTTCCGGTCTTCACTGTAACTCAGCCCTCCCCTTATGGGATACATAAGAGAGGGAGATGCCCTGATGGTATTCGCTTCTATGTCACCAATCAGTAGGCTAGAATCTGTCCTGGCTATTTCAGTTCTATCAAGTTCAAAGACCATTTGTCATATATACCGAGACAAAAACAAGAGTCCTTCTCAGACAGCTGTGCCTAAGGGCCATGCGAAAGTGAATGGAGGTCCAAGGAATGTCTTCATGGAAAAAATTCCTGAACTCTAAAAGCCAGCACTTCTCCCTCCTGCCCCGTCAGCCTGTCACCTTTCCCAAGCATGGAACAGCTCACTGTAAGTGGACAACATGTTCCCAGCTGCGGCTGACTCATCATGTCTGTGAATCCAAATCAGCTTCTTTCCAGTGTGGGAAAAATCTGAACTTAATCAATTCCCTATGTAGAAGGCATTTCCAATTTTTCTCATCCTCTCTGGAGAACTAGAAAGTCACCTAACTTGAGACTTGGTGACCAAAACTCACCCATCTAAAATGTGAAATAAAGGACAAACATTGTTGGTGGATCTCTTTCTAGAATTTTCAAAGAGGAAAGCAGAGAACAACAAATAAACCATAGGATTTGGGCTAGAAAACTGAAGTAATGGTAAATTCATAAAGACAAATAAATGAAAAAACAAAACAGAATCTTGACAACACTTTCTCCTCTCAACCAGCAATTTTCCATAGCAACCTATTCTGATTACAAATAAAAGTGCTGCTGGAAGACCAAGGCTAGTGAAAGCACTTTCATCGTCCAACACAAATGTTATCATATTAAAAGTGCTGTCAAACAGGCTCCATGGATGGAGCACGTGGTTGCACCACTGAATGAGACATTAAGATTCAACTAATTGCAGCTGTCTATCAACAAGGGGTCAAAACCTGCAGTCTAACACAAAGGCATTCAAAATTTTAAACTCTATAAAAATTTTTAATCATAAAGTATTTGAGACAAAGAAAAAGGTCCAGGATATGATATAATGAGCACTCCTTTACACACCATTTGTAGATCCTCCATGAGCATTAAACTTCAATTTAAGTCCCCTGCATGCCCTTCCTCGATAGCTCTGAACTCACTCTTGCCATAGGTTACCACTATTCTAAATTCGATGTTTGTCTTTCTCGTAAATCTTTTTATACTTTTAATATATATATACATATCTTAAAACAATAGGTGCAATTATTCTGTAAAACTCAAATAAATTACATCACATTTTCTGCATACTTCTTGCTTAAACATTGTGGGATCTATCCATGATGATATAGAGTGCTGGGACTTCCCTGGTGATCCAGAGGTTAAGAATCCACCTTCCAATGCAGGAGCCTCAGGTCCGATCCCTGACCAGGGAAATAAGATCCCACGTGTTGCTGAGCAACTAAGCCCAAGTGAAGCAACTAAGACCAAGGACAGCCAAAAAAATAAATATTTTTAAAGAAGAAATATACAGAGTGCTCGTATTTATTCATTGGCGGATACAGTTATTTCACTGCACATATATACAATCTACTTATCCATTTTTCTAATGATGGACATTCAGTTTATTTCTAATTTGCTCTATTGCCAACAATGATGTTATGAACATTCTTATGTGTTCTTATGTATTTGTCTTGTGTGTATAAAATTAAATGATTCTTTAGGTCAGGAGTCAGCAAACTATGTCTTTTGGCCAAATATGGCCTGTCATTTGCATTTGTAAATAAAGTTTAATGGAAGAGAGCATGTTCATCTGTTTATGTTTTATCTATGGTTGCCTTCAACACAAGAGATGACTCTACACATGGACACCACCAGACAGTCAACACCAAAATCAGATTGATTATATTCCTTGCAACCAAAGATGGAGAAACTCTATATAGTCAGCATAAAAAAAAAAAAAAAAAAATGACCTGGAGCTGACTGTGGCTCAGATAATGAAGCTCCTTATTGCAAAATTCAGGCTCAAATTGAAGAAAGTAGAGAAAATTATTAGATCATTCAGGTTTGGCTTAAATCAAATCTCTAATGATTAGACAGTGGAGGTGACCAAGAGATTTAAGGGATTAGATCTGGTAGACAGAGTGCCTTAAGAGCTATGGACAGAGGATTACAACACTGTACAGGAGGCAGTGACCAAAACCATCCCAAAGAAAAAGAAATGCAAGAAGGCAAAATGGTTGTCTGAGGAGGCCTTACAGATAGCTGAGGAAAGAAGAGAAGCAAAAGGCAAGAAAGAAAGGGAAAGATATTTCCAACTGAATGCTGAGTTCCAGAAAATAGCAAGAAGAGATAAGAAAGCCTTCTTACATGAACAATGCAAGGAAACAGAGGAAAACAATAGAATGGGAAAGACTAGAGATTTCTTCAAGAACACTGGAGATACCAAGGGAACATTTCATATAAAGATGGGCACAATAAAGGACAGAAAACAGCAAGGACCTAACAGAAACAGAAGAGATTAAGAAGAGGTGGCAAGAATATACAGAAGAACTATACAAAAAATGGCCTTATGACCTGGATAATCATGATAGTGTTCACTCACCTAGAGCCAGATATCCTGGAGTGTGAAGTCAAGTGGGCCTTAGGAAGCATTACTAAGAACAAAGCTAGTGGAGGTGGTGGAATTCCAGCAGAGCTATTTCAAATCCTAAGAGATGATACTGTTAAAGTGCTGCCCTCAGTATGTCAACAAATTTGGAAAACTCAGCAGTGGCCCCAGGACTGGAAAAGGTCAATTTTCATTCCAATCCCAAAGAAAAGCAATGCCAAAGAATGTTCAAACTACTGTGCAATTGTGCTCATTTCACATGATAGCAAGATAATGTTCAAAACCCTTCAAGCTAGGCTTCAACACTGTGTGAACCAAGAACTTCCAGATGTACAAGCTGGATTTAGAAAAGGCAGAGGAACCAGAGATCAAACTGCCAACATCTGTTGGATCATAGATAAAGCAAGAGAGTTTCAGAAAAATATCTATTTCTGCTTTATTGACTATGCCAAAGCCTTTGACTGTGTAGATCACAACAAATGGTGGTAAATTCTTAAAGAGATGGGAATACCAGACCACCTTATCAGCAACAGTTAGAACCAGACATGGAACAACAGACTGGTTCCAAATTGGGAAAGGAGTAGGTTAAGGCTGTATATTGTCACCCTATTTATTTAACTTATATGTATAGTACCTCACATCAAATGTGAGCTAGATGAATCACAAGCTGGAATCAAGACTGCCAGGAGAAAAATCAACAACCTTAGATATCCAGATAACACCATCCTTATGGCAAAAAATGATAAGAAACAAAAGAGCTTCTTGATGAAGGTGAAAGAAGAGTGTGAAAAAACTCAACATTCAAAAAACTAACATTATGGCATCTGGTCCCATCATTTCATGGCAAATAGATTGGGAAACAATGGAAACAGTGACAGATTTTATTTTCTTAGGCTCCAAAATCACTGCAGACAGTGACTGCAGCCATGAAATTAAAAGACACTTGCTCCGTGGAAGAAAAGCTATGACAAACCTAGACAGCATATTAAAAAGCAGAGACATCACTTTGCCAACAAAAATCTGTATAGTCAAAGCTATGGTTTTTCCAGTAATCATGTATGGGTGTGAGAGTTGGACCATAAAGAAAGCTGAGCACTGAAGAACTGACACTTCAGAACTGTGGTTCTGAAGACGCTTGAGAGTCCCTTGGATAACAAGGAGATCCAACCAGTCAATCCTAAAAGAAATCAGTCCTGAATATTCACCGGAAGGAGTGAAGCTGAAGCTCCAATACTTTGGCCACCTGGTTTGAAGAGCCAGCTCATTGGAAAAGACCCTGTTGCTGGGAAAGATTGAGGGCAGGTGGAGAAGGGGACAACAGAGGATGAGATGGTTGAATGGCATCACTGACTCAATAGACATGAGTTAGAGCAAACTCTGGGAGAGAGTGAAGGACAGGGAAGCCTGATGTTCTGTAGTCCATGGGGTCGCAAAGAGCTGGACATGACTTAGCAGCTGAGCAACAACAATGAATGGTTGCATTCACAATACAGTTGCAGAGCTGAGTAGCTATGACAGATAATATGTGGCATGTGAAACTCAAAGTATTTATCTGATCTTTTATAGTAAAATTTGCCAACCCCTACTTTAGGGTAGAAGCTTAGCAGTGACATGTTTGGATTGAGTGAAAGTGAAGTCGCTCAGTCATGTCCGACTCTGCAACCCCATGGATGGTAGCCTATCAAGCTCCATGGTCCATGGGATTTTCCAGGCAAGAATACTGGAGTGGGCTGCCATTTCCTTCTTGGATTGAAGACTACATAAATATTCAATTTTACCAAATATTGCCAGATGCCTCCCAAAGTAATGTGCCCATTTACATTCTCTTCAATAATGTAAAAACAACTCCATTCTCCTTGTTCCTCAACCTTACTAGCACTTGAAATCTCAAAAACTTGCGAATCTTGTCTAGTTGTCTTGTGGTTTCATTTCAGATATCCTGGATTTGTATTATAATGGCGCACATCTATATTTGTGGGTCGTGTTCCAGGGCAATAATTTCAATGGTAGACAATGGTCTAACTCCATCCCAAGGTCAGGCTGAGGCACAAAAGTGCTGAGGGATATCTCCTTATCTGTTTCCACCTTAAGTTCCTCCTTGCAAACACTATATCCTGTTCTCTTTCCTGGCACCTGAACCCCAGGTCCTCTAAGGTCTCTAAGGACCTATGCATCTGGATCATGTGTACCAAGTTCTAGAGTTCATTTGCTACCTGCCGAATACAGCTTTCTACTCCTTCCATTCACAGATAAATTGCACGGTGAAACAGGACCCTGGTTGTTTTCCTGAATGAAGAGAGAAGTCCTACTCTTTCAGTGTGGGATACCAGGTCTCCACATGGCATCATCATAGTGCAGTTTCTACCACCTACACATGAAGCCAACCAGACAGGCAGTTGTAAGAATATGCTGAAAGGAGGAAGGACTGTTCTGCGCCTCTGGCTACTCTGGAGATGAGGTTCACTGTCTAGGTGCCTCTGGATTATCCAGTTTTGATCAAACTCTTTGATGGAAGTAAATCAGCTTTTTATCTTCTCAAGGCCTTTGATTTTATTCTGGAACACAGATACTGCTTTACAAGAGTCTAGCTTATTGTCTTTTCATTTATTCAGTTGGCTATGGTAAGGGAAACGCTCCTCCTCATGGATATTCCTATAACCTGAGTAGGTAAATGAGACAAGGGGGAAGCAAGGGAAGGGCAAGAAGTAATGGAAGAAGTTTATACGAGTCAGTTACTGACACATTCTCAGAGCCCTGAAATGCCAAATAGCACCTCAGTTTTACAGTCAGGCTGTTGATCTAGGTGAATTTAAAGAGGGAAAGGCAGATAAAAGGGAATAGAGAAAATTGGGTGAGAGAAGCAAGACAGGAATCATGATGAAACAAGAGAAAATCAGCGTGAAGAGAAGTTGAAGAGAGCTATCAATAATGTATATGATAAGTAATGATTAGCACAATTCCAGCTACGGTGAGGTACAAGTTGGGCTATCATAATACAGGCACATGTGCTAATACTTAGGGACAGGAGACAGGGACTTCCCACCATGGGGTGAGTGATTCAGAGCAGCATAGCTCCAAGCCTTGTCAAGCTTGTGCTTCCCAGAGGGGTAATGAGCAAGCAGGCATTGGTATGCAGGGAGGCCACTTGGCAGTGGACATGCTCATGGCTAAATTACACCTTGGGAATGATTCAGTGGATTTCCTTTTGAACACTCTGTACATGGGTATAGAATCATCTGAGACCATTAGTTATGTTCCCAAACATTTTCTCCTGCATTACTGGCAACTTCTTCCACTATTTCCTTTTTTTTTTTTCTTTCTATCGGACTAGCTGTCTTCTAAAAATGTCTGGTTTTTAAGCTTTGTCTGAGCTTGCTCTCATTCTCTAGGCAACATGTGTCCAAACAGTATTTACTGAGGGCCAACTCAATAAATGAGGAAAACAAAGATTAAAGAAGACATGGTTCCTGCCTTCAGAAATTTCAGATACTAAGTCACATTACAGAGTGGAAAGGAGGAGGACGTGAACTAAGTGTCAAGATCTGGGAGCAGAGAGAAATAAATTCTCCCTCAGAGAATTGAGGTATATTTTCAGAAAATTTGAGTTGTGTTGTGAAAAATAATGGCGAAAGAGAAGAAGGATAGTCCAGGTAGGAAGGCCAACAGATGCAAAGGCACACTGATGTGGAAATACATGGCATGTTTAGGAGAAATAGTTTTTAAATAACTGCTCTAGGGGGTGGGAAGTCCTAGCCCCGTGTCCTTGAAGTTATCAAAGCTTTAAGCAGGGATATATTTTATTTGATTTTTTTTTTTTCTGATTTCGCGAAACTGTCTAAGAATGGCATTTTTTTAAAGTCCCAAATAGATGTATTTTCATATCATTTAAATGACTTGCTCTAACAAATGACAATTTCTCTACACTTGAAAGTATCCATTGTTAGATTGGAGAATACCACTTTCTCCTTTGCTCACAAAGATATATTTGGAAAATAAAAAGGAGAAAAAATTAGAAGGATAAAGAAAGGTAGAGAATAGAAATGCAAAGTGAGAAATAATACATATGTGAAATGGAAAGCAACAGGTTCTTTCCATGTTACAGTGAGGGCAGGGAGATCTAAGCAGTTAAATGCCTCCAGTGTTTGCACAAAGAAGCTGGGTCCCCAGACTGTCTGGGACCCTGCTCTCAGACCATTCTGTACACACCTTCTGGTAGGAGCAAAGAGAGTGTGAGAATAGGATGTTAAATAACTTTTTGAAAAATACATTTTGATGATTATTGGTAACCAATACAAAAGACTAAGTGCAAGATGTTGCAGATGATATTAAGGACTAACGTACGGTCATAAGCAGATTAATTATTTTAAGAAGAAAAAGGCAGACAGCATATATATACTAGTCTGCTAAGATTGCCATAACAAAACATCATAGACTCATTTAAACAACCGAAATTTATTTTCTCACAATTCTGGAATCTGGAAGCCAAGATCAAGGTGTTAACAGGATGGTCTCATGTCTTTCTCTTTGGCTTCCAGGAGACCACCTTCTTTCCACGTCCTCACATGAAATATCCTCTTTGTGCACATTCCTGCATCTCTTTCTATTCTTACAAGGATATCAGTCCTGTTGAATTAGAGCCCCACCCTGATGGCCTCAATCTTAACCACCTCCTTAAAGGCCCTATCTCCAAATACCGTCACACTGCGGGTTTACAGCTTCAACATATGATTTTTTCAGGGACACAGTTCAGTCCATAACAGTGTGTAACAGATGGGGAGACAGGTCCAGACCAAAGAGAGTGGTGCCTGCGTTACTGTTCCAAAGAATTTACTCTAGCCTCTACCTTGCATGTCCTGTGGCATCTTGCTGACCTCCAACACTCTACTATCGTCTTTTAGAATTTGTCAAAATAACTATTCATTTATTGACTTTCTATGCAGTTTTTCAACTCTCGCCCTTGGAACTCTGAACTCTGTTCATGGGCCAGGTACCTGTCAGTTTCTAACACAAAGACCCGCTCCCCTTGAACTCTCACTGGCCCAGGGGGACCCTTTCCTACACAGTGGCTTGAGTACTACTGTCCTTGTCCACTGTCCTTCCATCTGTGCGCTTTCAGGCTTCTCCGGGGACCACTTCTGCCAGCACAGCTGCCCAGTAAAGCTTAAACTACCTGCCAACACATGTTCTTCCACCTCTAACCCAAAAGGTCCTTCAAGCAAGGACTATGTCTTGTTCATTTTGTGTACTCAAGGCCCACAATAGTGTTTGAGCATGTAATAAGTTTTTGAGAAATGTTTTATAATAAGTGACAAAAAACAAATCAGGTTTCTAATGGAGATACATGGGAAGAAGGCTAAATGAAATTGGCAGTGAGTCCAGATTTTTTGTTTGCTCTAGTAAGGAAAATGTAGCTCCACATGATATTATCCTCTACAATAACACTTACCCTCGGCCTGCCTGACATATAGATGAAACAGGGAAGAATAAGTAAAGGGTTGTGGAGAAAGTCACAGTCCCCATGCTTAATTCTTCACTCAACTAGCACTTTTTAAGCAGCAGCTACAGTCAAAAAGCTATCACATTCTGTACACATTCAAAGAGGAATACCAGTTTTATATTTCTTCAGGTCATGCTGCTGCTGCTGCTGCTAAGTTGCTTCAGTCGTGTCCAACTCTGTGTGACCCCATAGATGGCAGCCCATCAGGCTCCCCTGTTCCTGGATTCTCAAGGCAAGAACACTGGAGTGGGTTGCCATTTCCTTCTCCAATGCATGAAAGTGAAAAGTGAAAGTGAAGTCGCTCAGTCCTGTCTGACTCTTAGCGAACCCATGGACTGCAGCTCACCAGGCTCCTCCGTCAATGGGATTTTCCAGGCAAGAGTACTGGAGTGGGGTGCCATTGCCTTCTGTTATTATTGGTAGACATGCTAATAAAATAATAATTATGAACATTTTATTTATATGCCACTTCATTCTACCAAAAATTTATATAATGTAGAAATATAAAATTAATAGTTGAGTCACTTCAAAAAAGATTAATACTTAAGAGAGACCAAAAAAAAGGAATATTTTCACTAACTGCAGGACATCCAAGATGCTGTATCTAGAGATGCTAGAAATGAGAGACAAACTGGGCCATAATCTACCTATACCAAGAAAAAACTTTCAGTTACAAGACTTGTGGTAAGAAACACAATGTGTTCTTATGTAGAGATCCTGTAAGTAATTTCTTTCCATGTCTGTATGAGGGGAACACTGTGGAGACTTTTTTTTGGGGGGAGTGGGGGGTCCAGGAAATATTTATTTATTTATTTTTAATTTATTTTTTTATTGAAGGACAATGGCTTTACAGAATTTTGTTGTTTTCTGTCAAACCTCAATGTGAATCGGCCATATTAAGTAGAGTTGGACTGTGAAGAAAGCTGAGCACCGGAGAATTGATGCTTTTGAACTGTGGTGTTGGAGAAGACTCTTGAGAGTCCCTTGGACTGCAAGGAGATCCAACCAGTCCATTCTAAAGGAGATCAGTCCTGGGTGTTCTTTGGAAGGAATGATGCTGAAGCTGAAAGTCCAGTACTTTGGCCACCTCATGCGAAGAGTTAACTCACTGGAAAAGACTCTGATGCTGGGAGGGATTGGGGGCAGGAGGAGAAGGGGATGACAGAGGATGAGATGGCTGGATGGCATCACCGACTCAATAGACAGTGAGTTTGAGTGAACTCTGGGAGTTGGTGATGGACAGGGAGGCCTGGTGTGCTGCGATTCATGGGGTTGCAAAGAGTCAGACACGACTGAGCGACCGAACTGAAACGAACTGAACTGAAGGATTTAAGTCCTCATTTCCATTCCAATAATAAAATACTAAATAAAGTATATAAACTATATTTATTTTTATGTAAATGAGCTGGATGAAAGGAATAATGAGAAATACCCAGGTGTCAGAAATGTAGTGATTTTAGGCTGAGTTCTGGAAACTCATGGTATCCTGGGAGATCTTGGCAGATCCTGGGAGTAAACAGAACCATGGAGTCTGTATTTCAACATCAACATGAGGATGAGTGTTAACAGTTGCAGATCTCATCCCTGTGGTGGAAAACCAAAGTGATGTAATTCTTAACTACACCTAGGCCCAAAGTTGTGTTTCCTGTGAGAATATAGGACCTGGTAAGCAAATTGTCCACTCAAGCCATGGTTGGAAATAGCTTCCCATTGAATTCCAGAATCTTGGATCTGTGTCATATCATTGCCTAGTTACAATATTTAAATCCAAAAAAACCAGAGACAAAACACAAACATAAGAACTTTCTCAGAGACAGTGGCAGTGCCTAGGTAAGGCTACAAGGGGAAACGTCCACAACAGAGGGTATACACGAGGGGCTCAGAGAAAGGGTGATGACCCAGGAGAGTGAACTCACAGACAAGAAAGACACAGCAAATGGGAATGCTTGCATCCAGAGAAAAGACAGCACATAGAGCTCAGAGCAAAGAATAAGACAATGAGAAATGCCTAGGAATTAAGTTATTAGAAAAACAAACCAACTCATGGTTATGATTCAACATTTCAAAAAATATTTTTCTCTCCCTAAATAATTTATAAATCTATGTGTGCATGGACTGCAGCCTGCCAGGCTCCTCTTTCCATGGTATTTTCCAGGAAAGAATATTGGAATGGGTTGCCATTTCCTACTCCAGGGGATCTTCCTGACCCAGAGATTGAACCCGTGTCTCATGTGTAGGCAGGCAGGTTTTTCACCACTGCGTCGCCTGGGAAGCCAGCAATTCTGATAAAAAATCCCAAGAAGAATTTGCAAAGAACTTGATAAGCTAACTACAAGATTCACTTTGGAAAGCTTTGGGAAAATATCAAGATTTTTTTTAAAAGGACAGTGTTAGGAGAGAACTTGGTGCTACATCTATCAAAATATTAAAAATAATAAAAGCATGTTCTTTTAACAAGGGTATACAAATAAATAACAGTACAGAATAGGTAGTCCTATGTGATGAATCACTGGGGAAGGGCACTTTTCAAGGCACTTCAGATACATTTTACTTTTCAGAAAGGAAAAAACTATATTCCTATTTCATACAAGGAAAAGATCAGATGGGTTAGGGAACTAAGTGGAAATTCAAACTGCAAATCTATTTAAAAGACAACTTGAGTTTCAGATGAGAAGTTTTCTTGAACAACTTACAAAGACATAAAGGAAAGATGAACATATCTGACTAAATAAAATATATAATGGCTAAACATCAAAATATATTCAAACTTACTCCATAAGTTCATTTATGTAAATGTTAAAATGGTGACTGAAATCAGAATAGCGGTTACCTTTGAGAAAGCGGGGCTTCCCTGGTAGTTCAGTTGGTAAAGAATCCACCTGAAATGCAGGAGACCCCAGTTTGATTCCTGGGTCGGGAAGATCCACTGGAGAAGGGATAGGCCACCCACTCCAGTATTCTTTGGGCTTCCCATGTGGCTCAGCTGATAAAGAATCTACCTGCAATGTGGGAAATTGGGTTTGATCCCTGAGTTGGGAAGATCCCCTGGAGCAGGGAAAGGCTACCTACTCCAATATTCTGGCTTGGAGAATTCCATGGACTAGTCCCAGGGGTTGCAAAGAGTCAGACACAACTGAATGACTTTCACTTTGAGGAAGGGATGTGTGGGTAATAATTGGAGAGGTTTATAAGGGGGGTCTCTGAGTGCTAATGAAGTTTTTGCTTCTGATTTGGATGATGATTACACTTTTTGAAAAGATATCAGGCTGCACATATGTGTACACTTTTCTTTATGTATATTAACTAAATTTAAAATTTTAAATAAACATGGATATCTAAACATGATTAAAATGCAAACAGTATTGGGGGGGCATTTGTATTAGATATCAAAGAAACTGAGTATCCAGAGTATATATTTTTGTAAAAACTCACAAAAGCAAATCAATATTCCATTTTTTTTAACCTATAGCATTGACAAGAACTTTGAAGACTTCAAATATCAAGAGTTAACAAAGGAGTAGATAAAACTATATTCTCATGTGAAATCAGTGAAAAAATAATTAGCTTGACATACTGAAGAACAATTTAGTGTCATTTCTATTGAATTCATACTGTATGGATGTAAGAGTTGGACTATAAAGAAAGCTGAGCACTGAAGAATCGATGCTTTTGAACTATGGTGTTGGAGAAGACCCTTGAGAGTCCCTTGGACTGCAAGGAGATCCAACCAGTCCATCCTAAAGAAAATCAGTCCTGAATATTCATTGGAAGGACTGATGTTGAAGTTGAAACTCCAATACTTTGGCCATCTGATGCAAAGCACTGAGTCACTGGAAAAGACCCTAATTTGGGGAGAGATTGAAGGTGGGAAGAGAAGGGGACGACAGAGGATGAGATGGTTGGATGGCATCACTGACTTGATGGACATGAGTTTGAGTAAATTCCAGGAGTTGGTGATGGAGGGAGGCCTGGCGTGCTGCAGTCTATGGGGTCACAAAGAGTCAGACACAACTGAGCGACTGAACTGAACTGAACTGTTGAAATTAAAAGTTCATATACCTTAAACTCAGTAATTCAACTTTTGCCTAAACACCATAGAGCAGTATTTTTCAAATTGTTTGTTGTGACTCATGAAGTGGGTTCTTAAATCAACTTCATGCTTTATAACAAGGTTTGTTTTTTTTTTTCCATGAAGTATAAAAACAATAAAATATTTGGACATGGAAATGCTATGCATGGATAGCAGTCAGTCCAAGACATGCTTTTCACTGAACCAAACGAAGAAACAAAAATGTCAAGTTTTTCATAAAGCTAACCAGATAATGTAATATTTTAATTCTGAGACTGTTGTTAAAACTTTTTAGTACAGAAAAGTTCTTTCTATCATAAATTATAGTGACTCAATATTAATATTGTCTGTGGATTTTTTAATGTTTGCATCAAGCAAAAGTAAAAGTTGGCAAACCTGTGTGCATCACCAACTTTTTTCCTCTAAATATCACTGATCTCTGACATTCCAAAGTCCGGGAATCACTATTCTACTCCATACCTTGGCAGTTTCAAGCAGATCAGAGTCACAGTCTGAGCCTTTCGTGCTGTAACTACTGAACTAACCATGCACTCATTCTTTAGCACATCCAGTGAGTGGATGTTGAGGGGACGGAGGCATAAAGGTCAGTTAGCTTGATTTAATTCCACAACAAAGCCTTTAAAACATGTGCACCATTGTACACTAGGGCATGGCAATGGAGGTGGATGGATTATTGCAAATCCATCATCGCTGTGAAAAACAATCCAGCGGACGGGTCAAAACCTTCATCTTTATTTGAATATGATCTCATATGAGCACACTGCTAGTGATCTGAATAGACAAGAATGCGGAGGATCAAAGAACAATACAGGCCTAGCGCCCACTTGAAGTAGGCTACTGGAGTGGCTGTGAGAAACAGAAGGAGTGAGGCTGGATCCTGAGGTGGAGTTTACAATCCACTCTGACTCACCCTCACTGTATCTAAATTTGCTTACAGTTTAGAAATAGATGTCTATAGATTGTTTGAAAGTTTAAATGTTTTACAAGTTTTATTTAAAAAATGCCAAGCAGTTAGGGATCTATAAAGCTTAGAAGATGAAAAACCGATCCTTCAGCTATATAAACAATGAAAAGTGATTTTAAAAATCAGTTTAAGCCAAATAACCTCCAGCATTACCAATTTAAATATTAAATATTTTGTGTATGTTGTGTTAGTCGCTCAGTCATGTCCGACTCTTTGCGACCCCATGGACTATAGCCCACTAAGGCTCCTTTGTCCATGGGATTCTCCAGGCAAGAATACTGGCTGCTAAGTTGCTGCTAAGTCACTTCAGTCGTGTCTGACTCTGTGTGACCCCATAGACGGCAGCCCACCAGGCTCCCCTGTCCCTGGGATTCTCCAGGCAAGAACACTGGAGTGGGTTGCCATTTCCTTCTCCAATGCATGGAAGTAAGAAGTGAAAGTGAAGTTGCTCAGTCGTGTCCGATCTTCAGCGACCCCATGGACTGCAGCCTTCCAGGCTCCTCCATCCATGGGATTTTCCAGGCAGAAGTACTGGAGTGGGGTGCCAGTGCCTTCTCCGAAGAATACTGGAGTCTGTGTCATAAAATGTTACCCGTAAGCACTCATATGGCAGTAGTCCTGGCTTAGTCAGTTTAGACTTCTACTCATTGACAAGTTCCTATCCACTTCCAACTATAAACCCAGAGGTCATTTATCTCAGTCTTTCCCCACATTGCAGTTAAGAAGCTGAGGCTCAAAGAGGTGAAATGACTTTTACACAGGCAGTTAGTTCAGAATCAAGGCCCCTTGGCTCTTAGTCCAGTGCTCCCCTAGTGGTACCACTTTGGATGGAAATTATACCCACTTGGAGTGCACTTTACCCATCCAGCAACCAATGCTCACTGGATTTAAGTTTGAAAAGGAAAATGAATATTAATAATCAGCAAAAAAATGCTATATTTTTGTCCAAAAGAAAATAATAAGTGCTATGCTCCATTGATCTATGGTCCAGTTAGGAGAGCTTTCTTAATCTGACAGTTGAATGAAACAACATTTGATGAGAAACAAATGGTAAAAATATGCTAAAAATATTATAATTTCAACTATAGTATTTTCTGTTCATTTAACCTAACTTTAAAGAGTTATGTTATTTTAGAGCTGTGAGTCTATTTCTAGCATGAAAACCACTTCCTTTTATTTACTCTATATTTATAATTTTTAAGTAGCCCTATAGTTTCCATGTATAATTTCTACTGTTTGCCAATTCTATACTTTCAGTTCAGTTCAGTCACTCAGTTGCGTCTGACTCTTTGTGACCCCATGAACCACAGCATGCCAGGCCTCCCTGTCCATCACCAGCTCCCGGAGTTTACTCAAACTCATCTCCATTGAGTCAGTGATGCCATCCAACCATCTCATCCTCTTTTCATGTCCCCTTCTCCTCCCACCTTCAATCTTTCCCAGCATCAGGGTCTTTTCAAATGAGTCAGCTCTTTGCATCAGGTGGCCAAAGTATTTTTGGAGTTTCAACTTCAACATCAGTCCTACCAATGAACACTCAGGACTGATGTCCTTTAGCATGGACTGGTTGGATCTCCTTGCAGTCCAAGGGACTCAAGGGTCTTCTCCAACACCACAGTTCAAAAGCATCAATTCTTCAGTGCTCTATACTTTAAGAAGTGTCAAATACTGCTATTACCCTACTGTCTTCTGATTCTATAAGCTAGAGATTCCAAATCTGAATGCTTTTAGGGACTAAGTGATAACATAAATGTGTGAAGTGACAATTTGGAGTGATGAGGATTTGGTGAACAGGTTCATGTCTTTGTTTTTGCTCTACATGGATTTTGAAAACATGTAGAATTTTAACAGGAGTGTTAGAATATCAGTGAGCAATTAGATAAAACTCTAAAGAAGAAGGGGAGAGAAACTGAGAGGGTCCATTAGAAACAAAGACTGTGCTTTCTGTAAGTCAGGGCTCCAGTAAAGGGTATAGTCAGATCTCAGGGAAGGTATAACAGCCTCCATAATGACAAAGCTCAAGTTGCCTCAGTAGTCCAGTGCTCTTTTCATGTCAATACCAGGACTAACAATGAAAAAAGTTTTGTTGTTGTTTTTTTTTAACCAACTGAAGTTCTTTTTTACCTTATTTCACCTGTAAAACCTCTTCGTTCTTTATCATTAGCTAAGAGGAGACTGGGCTTCCGTAGTGGCTCAGATTGTAAAGAATCTGCCTGCAATGCATGAGACCTGGGATCGATCCCTGGGTTGGGAAGATCCTCTGGAGGAGGGCATGGCTACCCACTCCAGTATTGTTGCCTGGAGAATCCTATGGACAGAGAAGCCTAGTGGGCTACAACCCACGGGTCACAAAGAATAGGTCACAACTGAGCAACTAAGCACAGCACAGCAAGAGGAGACTATCCTAAACCTGAATCCTTAAAAAAGAAATCACTGATATGGGTGGATGAGCCAATTAAATGTAATCCATGCAGTAAAACTGATGCACTCAGAACATTGCTCACATTTTCTAGTTCTCAACCCCGGTAATCCACTCTGCTAAAAAATCAGTATTACAGAAGACATTGTCAAGTACTCTTTCTTTGCTTCTTTAGCAAATGTTCCCCTAAATATTCAGTGACTCTCTCAGAGAGTGACAGCATCTCAGAGAAACTCTCTGGAACAGACGCTATAAGATTGTGCCAAAATGTCATCCCGCCAAGAAAACACAGAACAAGAGATTTTTTTTTAATGGATCATCAAAACCCAGTTCAGAATAGCATGAAACAGAGAAAGCAATTTGAGAACTGAAGGCAGTCAATTAAACAAGACTGAACTTCCTCCCTCTAGCCCTGTCCAGAGATGTAGTTGACAGTTTTCCAACAGACTATGTAGTTTTCACACCTAAATTTACTACAGAAGTTTCTATGGCACCTTAAAATTCACAAGTTTCACATGGTCTGTACTCAAGACCAACAGCCAATAAGCTTGAAAGAAGAAAACATAGAATGAAGTGACATATCATAGAAAAATAGAAAATTACAGTAAGAAATGACTCTTGAGGTTCAATTCTCTCATTTTATAGAAATAGAAACTTGAGTCCTTGGAATGACATACTCAAATAAGATGAGTAGCAATCTCGTTTATTTTCTACTACACTACCACCATTCATAAAGGCTTTCTAAAAAATTCTTTTGAAGTATTATCAATGCATGAAAATGAAAGTGAAGTTGCTCAGTTTTGTCCTACTCTTTGCGACCCCATGGACTTCTCCAGGCCAGAATACTGGAGTGGGTGGCCTTTCCTTTCTCCAGGGGATCTTCCCAACCCAGGGTTTGAACCCAGGTCTCCCTCATTGCCGGTGGATTCTTTACCAGCTCAGCCACAAGGGAAGCCCCATTATCAATACATATAGGAAAGTAAATTAATCAAATGTACATTTAAAAAAAACAATAATAATAAAGCAGGAACTTGTGAAAGCACCACCCAGGCAAAGAATCAGGACACTGCCAGTCTTTTGGAAGCCCTCACATGACCCTCTTATTGCTCCCTCTTCCCTCCTGCAAAGGAAGCCAGGCTCTCCTGCAAGTGCTTTACTTTATACTCTTTCTACTTAGGCATCTGTACCTAAATAACGTATTTTTAGTTTTTTTATTTAGTGGAATCAAATCATTATATGGGAAATTTTATATCTGACATCTTTCATTCAATGCACATTTGCAAGATTCAACTAAGCTGATGTGTAGAGCTATAATTTGCTCATTTCATTGCTATTTAATATTTCACTACATGAATATGTCATTTCTTTTCATCTTTAGGTTATATATCTGTATAGAGTGCAATTTCTATGCTGTAGAGTATGCACATAGTCTACTTAGAACACTTTCAGCAGGAAAAAAATATGTAACTCTAATTAAAAATGGCTCAAACAATAAGAACACTTACTATTTTGCATAACAAGGAATTAAGGCATAAGTAAAATCCAATGTTGTCTGTTTCAGTGACTCAACAGCATCATCAAGGACCTAGGCAATTTCATCTTCTGCTCTCATCCTTGATCTCTGTCCCACTTTGTTCTCAGGCCGGGTCCTTCATAATCACAATAAGCCACAACAGCTCCAGACAATATATCCAACCATGACCACATCCAGAGGGAGAAGGGGCCATTTCTCCAGTGTTTCTCTCTTAAGTGTAACACAACCTTTCCTTGGAGCCCTCAGCAAACTTTCTCTCACCTCATAGTTAATGATTATATCACTTGTTCTACCGAAATCAATCACTACAAAGACAAATAAAACTCATCTATGTCAATCAAGGTAAGGTGTTCAATACAAACTCTCAGAGGCCGGTGAGAGACCCTGGCCCTGAGCGCTTTGCCATGGGAATGAGGTTGTATGCTTTATCTTTATTCTCTTAAATTTTACTATTGTTAAACATAATGACATATATTTGTTTACTATGGAATGTGTAATTTTAAACCTATATAAGAACACAGTGAAAAGAATAATAAACCTAAACCCTATTCCATGAAACCAGTTCCGAGCTTCACTATTAACTCATGCCCAGTCTCCTTTCATCTGTACCCCATCCATTCCCCCGTTCCTTCTTTGGTTGCTGCTGCTGCTAAGTCACTTCAGTCGTGTCTGACTCTGTGTGACCCCGTAGACGGCAGCCCACCAGGCTCCGCCATCCTTGGGATTCTCAAGGCAAGAACACTGGAGTGGGCTGCCATTTCCTTCTCCAATGCATGAAAGTGAAAAGTGAAAGTGAAGTCGCTCAGTCGTGTCTGAATCCAGCTCTGATGTTATTACATCTATAAATATATCAGTTGCTGTTTAGTCTCTCAGTTGTGTTTGACTCTTTGCAACCCCACGGGACTGTAGCCCACCAGGCTCCTCTGTCCATAGGATTTCCCAGACAAGAATACTGGAGTGGGTTGCCACTTCCTTCTTCAGGGGATCTTCCTGACCAAGGGATTGAACCCAAGTCTCCTGCATTGGCAGGCAGATTCTTTACCACTGAGACACCAGGGAAGCAAAACTACATACCAATATAAGTCTTTTTAAGACTCCTTTAGAAACAAAGCCACAATACAATTATCACAAATTGAAAAAAGAAATTTCCTAATACAAGCAGAAGATATTAAGAAGAGGTGGCAAGAATACACAGAAGAACTGTACAAAAAAGATCTTCATGATTCAGATAATCACGATGGAGTGATCACTCACCTAGAGCCAGACATCCTGGAATGTGAAGTCAAGTGGGCCTTAGGAAGCATCACTATGAACAAAGCTAGGGGAGGTGATGGAATTCCAGTTGAGCTATTTCAAATCCTGAAAGATGATGCTGTGAAAGTGCTGCACTCAATATGCCAGCAAATTTGGAAAACTCAGCAGTGGCCACAGGACTGGAAAAGGTCAGTTTTCATTCCAATCCCAAAGAAAGGCAATGCCACAGAATGCTCAAACTACCGCACAATTGCACTCATCTCACATGCTAGTAAAGTAATGCTCAAAATTCTCCAAGCCAGGCTTCAGCAATACGTGAACCTTGAACTTCCAGATGTTCAGGCTGGTTTTCGAAAAGGCAGAGGAACCAGAGATCAAATTGCCAACAACCGCTGGATCATCGGAAAAGCAAGAGAGTTCCAGAAAAACATCAATTTCTGCTTTATTGACTATGCCAAAGCCTTTGACTGTGTGGATCACAATAAACTGCGGAAAATTCTGAAAGAGATGGGAATATCAGACCACCTGACCTGCCTCTTGAGAAATCTGTATGCAGGTCAGGAAGCAACAGTTAGAACTGGACATGGAACAACAGACTGGTTCCAAATAGGAAAAGGAGTATGTCAAGGCTGTATATCGTCACCCTGCTTATTTAATTTATATGCAGAGTACATCATGAGAAAGGCTGGGCTGGATGAAGCACAAGCTGGAATCAAGATTGTTGAGAGAAATATCAATAACCTCAAATACAAAGATGACACCACCCTCATGGCAGAAAGCGAAGAAAAACTAAAGTGCCTCTTGATGAAAGTGAAAGAGGAGAGTGAAAAAATTGCCTTAAAGCTCAACATTCAGAAAATGAAGATGATGGCATCTGGTCCCATCACTTCATGGCAAACAGATGGGGAAACAGTGAGAGACTTTATTTTTTTGACCTCCAAAATCACTGCAGAATGGTTACTGCAGCTGTGAAATTAAAAAATGCTTACTCCTTAGAAGGAAAGTTATGACCAACCTAGACAGCATATTAAAAAGCAGAGACATTACTTTGTCAACAAAGGTCTGTCTAGTCAAGGCTATGGTTTTTCCAGTGGTCATGTTATGATGTGAGAATTGGACTATAAAGAAAGCTGAGCACCAAAGAATTGATGCTTTTGAACTGTGGTGTTGGAGAAGACTCTTGAGAGTCCCTGGACTGCAAGGAGATCCAACCAGTCCATCCTAAAGGAGATCAGTCCTGGGTGTTCATTGGTAGGACTGATATTGAAACTGAAACTTTAATACTTTGGCCAACTGATGTGAAGATCTGACTCACTGGAAAAGACCCTGATGCTGGGAAAGATTGAAGGTGGGAGGAGAAGGGGACGACAGAGGATGACATGGCTGGATGGCATCACCAACTCAGTGGACATGGGTTTGGGTGGACTCTGGGAGTTGGTGATGGAAAGGGAGGCCTGGCATGCTGCAGTTCATGGGGTCGCAAAGAGTCGGACACACTGAGCGACTGAACTGAGCTAATACAACAAATATCCTGTTAGTATTCAAATATTTCCAACCACCTCATAAATATATATCAGCAAGTGTATTTATGTCCATGTGTGTAGGTCGTGTATTTAGAGAGTTTGAATTGAGATCCAAATAAGGCCCAAACATTCCAATTATTGATAGGTCTCCTAAGCAGGACAAGGTATTCTTGAAAAAAAAGTCAGGGTTTTGTAAATGAGGAGGATGGGCAGTTGAGGTAATGTGAGTACAGGCTGGAGCTCCCAAGCTAATAAGCCTCAACCAGGCTCTGAAAGTCTCCCTAAAAGACCAATCCATGGACCATGGTCAGTGATCACACCTAGAAATGCGCAGGTTACAGTCTAGAAGACCTCCTTTGCTCAAAGGGCAAAAAATACTAAGGATCCAAATTTCTTATGAAAAGCATATCACGAAGAAATGAGCATCATCAAAACTGGGTGAGAAAGAATATGGAATTAATGCTAATGTCACTGCAGCAACGATTTGTTTTTAAGAAATCAACTGTTAACAAAAGATTAATAAAGGTGGTAAAAGACTAGAAATGTGTAATTCCCTGGTGAATGATATCTATTGGTTAAAATAAAAGTAAAAGTATAAAATATAGTGACTTCAAGTCATCACTTCTTTGTAATCAATTTCGCTTTTAATCTACACTTAGATTTTACAATTAGGTTGTAAATACTTGAAATGATTGGTATTGAATCTGAAATTGTGATTTTTTAAAAATGTGGTGTTGAGATAAACTGCTAACCGAAGGAGAAGTGATATAGTGCTAATGAGATTTTATGGTGCTATTTATTAATACCTCTCCACTTCTAAAAATGATTTGCAGTAACAAAATAAAATATATAGATTTGATAAGACTGGAAAAACATCAAAGAAGAATAAAGGCAAAATTCAAGAAATGAAAGAAGGAAAGGAGAATAATTAAGCAGAAAACATGGGCTAAAGAAGGGATCGACTACTTTTTAAAAAAAATAAAACTTAAGTTTACTATTCCTCATCTCTACTTTTCCAACCCATTTTTCTTCTAACAGTCACAAGTCAGAGGTAGTGGTTCAAAGAGGAGGAAAAAATGCTTATTATCACCACAGCTTCTCCAGGAACTGGGCATGGCAAGATGGCTGTGCTGAATACACCTACAGCCTATTATACAGAGTGAAGGGAGTCAGAAAGAGAAAGATAAATATCATATACTAACGCATACATACGGAATCTAGAAAGATGGTACTGAAGAATTTATTTGCAGGGCAGCAATGGAGAAACAGACATAGAGAACAGACTATGGACATGGGGAGAGGGGAGGAGAGGGTGAGATGTATGGAGAGAGTAACATGGAAACTTACAGTACCATGTGTAAAATAGATCAGTTCAGTTCAGTCTCTCAGTTGTGTCCAACTCTTTGCAACTCCATGGACTGCAGCACACCAGGCCTCCCTGTCCATCACCAACTCCCGGAGTTTACTCAAACTCATCTCCATTAAGTCGGTGATGCCATCCAACCATCTCATCCTCTGTCATCCCCTTTTCCTCCCGCCTTCAATCTTTCCCATTATCAGAGTCTTTTCAAATGAGTCAGCTTTTTGCATCGGGTGGCCAAAGTATTGGAGTTTCAGCTTCAGCATCAGTCCTTTCAATGATCACTCAGGACTGATCTCCTTTAGGATGGACTGGATGTAAAATAGATAGCCAATGGGAATTTGCTGTATGTCTCAGAAATTCAAACAGGGGCTCTGTATCAACCTAGAGGGGAGGGATGGGGAGGGAGATGGGAGAGGATTCAAGAGGGAGGGGATATATGTATTCCTATGGCTGATTCATGTTGAGGTTTGACAGAAAAGAACAAAATTCTGTAAAGCAATTATCCTTCAATTTAAAAATAAGTAAATTTTTAAAATTTATATTTAAAAAAGGAATACGACAGTGGTTCTCAATGACGGTAATTTCGCCCCTCAGGGGGAGAATTGGCATTGCATGGAGACATTCTGTCTATGTTTGTTTCAATAATGGAGAGTTACTATGTTCAATGAGTGGACAGAGGCCCGGGCTGCTGCTAAACATCCTACTATGTACAGGATGCTCCCTTCCCCCAGTAAAGAATCACTCAGCACAATATGTCAACAGGACCAGGTTGAGAATCCCAGATCTAGTGGACAACACTGTAGAACAATTCCAAGGCACCAGCCCGTCATGCACCATTAACATACACAGAAGGACTTCTCTCTCCTTTGTCCAACAAATTCTTTCCCAACAATTTTCTTTCCTTGCTGTCACCCTCAGCACAATCAAAATACATGCTTTAACAGATCAATTCCAGTTTACTGCAAGCCCCCAAATGATTTTATGGCTCACTTTGATATGAGCTCACAGATGTCTAATTTTTCTGACATTATAACTGACCCCTCTCACCTAAGAATGGCAGGGGTTTCTGTTTTGTCTATGATGTCAAAGCTAATTCCTCTTCCTGACAACAGACTCATCATCCATCAATGGCTAATTCTTCACTTTTGTAAACTCACCTTAAATCTTCACAGATCCTTTTCTCCAGCCAAGACATCAAAAGGCCTTTCTCCCTCTTATCTCCTTCACCTGTTCAACCTGCCTCCAGGTTGGTTAAAAACTTTGGTAAAGAATACTTTCGAAAAACCGGATGTATTTTTTAGTTCAGTCAATTCAGTCACTCAGTCATGTCCGACTCTTTGCGACCCCATGGACTGCAGCATGCCAGCCCTCTCTGTCCATCACCAACTCCCAGAGCTTGCTCAAACTCATGTGCATTGAGTCGGTGATGCCATTCAACCATCTCATCCTCTGTTGTCCCCTTCTCCCTCCTTCACTCTTTCCCAGCATCAGGGTCTTTTCCAATGAGTCAGCTCTTCACATCAGGTGGCGAAAGTATTGGAGTTTCAGCTTCAGCATCAGTCCTTCCAATGAATATTCAGGACTGCTCTCCTTTAGGATGGACTTGTTGGATCTCCTTGCAGTCCAAGGGACTCTCAAGAGTCTTCTCCAACACCACAGTTCAAAAGCATCAATTCTTCGGTGCTCAGCTTTCTTTATAGTCCAACTCTCACATCCATACATGACTAATGGAGAAACCATACCTTTGACTAGATGGACCTTTGTTGGCTGAGTAATGTCTCTGTTTTTTAATATGCTGTCTAGGTTGAACATAGCTTTTCTTCCAAGGAGCAAGCGTCTTTTAATTTCATGGCTGCAGTCACCACCTGCAGTGATTTTGGAGCCCCCCCCTAAAAAAGTCTCTCACTGTTTCCATTGTTTTCCCATCTATTTGCCATGAATTGATGGGACCGGATGCCATGATCTTAGTTTTCTGAATGTTGGGTTTTAAGCTAACTTTTTCACTCTCCTCTTTCAGTTTCATCAAGAGGCTCTTTAGTTTTTCTTTGCTTTCTGCCATAAACGTGATATCATCCGCAAGCTTGATTCCAGCTTGTCCTTCATCCAGTCCAGCATTTCTCATGATGCACTGTGCATATAAGTTAGATAAGCGGGGTGACAATATACAGCCTTGATGTACTCCTTTCCCAATTTGGAACCAGTCTCTTGTTCCATGTCCGGTTCTAACTGTTGCTTCTTGACCTGCATACAGATTTCTTAGGAAGCAGGTAAGGTGATCTGGTATTCCCATTTCTTTAAGAATTTTCCACAGTCTACTGTGATCCACATAGTCAGAGGCTTTGGCGTAGTCAATAAAGCACAAGGAGATGTCTTTCTGGAACTCTGTCACTTTTTCTATGATCCAACGGATGTTGGCAATTTGATCTCTGGTTCCTCTGCTTTTTCTAAATCCAATTTGAACATCTGGAAGTTCACGGTTCACGTTCTGTTGAAGCCTGGCTTGGAGAATTTTGAGCATTACTTTGCTAGCGTGTGAGATGAGTGCAACTGTGTACCAGTTTGAGAATTCTTTGGCATTGCCTTTCTTTGGGATTGGAATGAAAGCTGACCTTTTCCAGTCCTGCAGCCACTGCTGAGTTTTCCAAATTTGCTGGCATATTGAGTGCAGCACTTTCACAGCATCATCTTTTAGGATTTGAAATAACTCAACTGAAATTCCATCACCTCCACTAGCTTTGTTCGTAGTGATGCTTCCTAAGGCCCACCTGACTTCTCATTTCAAGATTTGTGGCTTTAGGTGAGTGGTCACACCATCGTGGTTATCTGGGTCATGAAGATCTTTTTTGTATAGTTCTTCTTATATTCTTGCCACCTTTTCTTAATATCTTCTGCTTCTGTTAGGTCCATACCATTTCTGTCCTTTCTTGTGCCCATCTTTGCAGATTTTTAGTTACTTCCCTTGTGGTAAGTGGGACAATAGTAGAATCTACTACAAAATCTGTGTGTTGAAAAGGCTTTTTCTATGACTTTTTCCAGACTCCACCTGCCAATGCAGAAGATGCAGGAGACACAGATTTGATCCCTGTGTTGGGAAGATCCCCTGGAGAGGAAATGGCAGCCCACTCCAGTATTCTTGCCTGGAAATTTTCATGGACAGAGGAGCCTGGCAGGCTACCGTCCATAGGCTTGCAAAGAGTCAGACACAACTGAGTTCTGGGCATGCACACATTTTCCTTCTAATATTCTATGTCAGAAAACTAAGGCTGAAACAAAATATATTTTGATGCAAAAACAATTTTAATTAATTGAAACTGAGTCCCCCTAAGATTGAGTTCCCTTGCCAAATTTATGATTTATTCTCCTTTGTCCTGCCCCCTGTTTCCTTCAGGTTGAGGACTATCAAAGAAATAGGGAACTGAAACCAAGCAAGACCTGTGGGGCCCTCCTAAGTACAAAAGTTCCTCTGTGTCCCCTGTCTGTCATTTGTAGAACAAGGCTTTAGTCTTCGAAGCCTTCCCAGAGTTCCAAAAAGCCGACTCAAGTAACTACTAATTGGATAAGTGAAGGAATGCAGAAACAAAGGAAAAGCAGTTAAGCAAGAAAATTAATGACACTAGTTCCTCCTCAAAGGACATGTGTAACAATTGGATGCATATCTTTTAATCATTCTGCAAGAACCAAGACCTCCACCCAGGGAGAGGATGGTGACTAAAGGCTGAACACAAGCCCACAGATCCCAGACTGGTTGGAATTAGAAGGCTGATTAAGATGCCTGAAATACCACTCTGTTAGGCTACCACCAACCAATCAGAAGAAAGTCCTGCCTCCTTTCAACCCTCACCCCAAATGTTGCCTTTAAAAATCCTCTCTGAAAACCATTGAGAAATTTTGGTCCTTGGAGTGTAAGCCACCTGTATTCCTTGCTTGGTACCTGCAAAAAACCTCTAATTTCCTCCATTACAACCCGGCGTTAGTAGAAGAGTTCTGCTGTGAGGTGAACAAGCAGACACAAGCTTGTTTTAGTAACATAATCATAATTTTTTCATTTTCCACTGGTTTAATTAATGGAGATTTTGTTTCATGAAAATCTGTGTTCAGAAGAAAGGAAATTTAGGGAGATATCATTCACACTTTTTTAATTTGTTGTTTTTTTAATTTTAAAAATTACCCTTTTGGGGGAAATTTTTTAATATATTGAAATCTAGTGACTGAAAAAATGAGATGAAAATAAAATATGAAAATTGAATTCACATTTTTAAAAATAAACTCTATTGCAGAAGAGAATTACTCTCTTATTTCTGATAACACTAAGTCAACATTTCTAGTACAGATATTGGAAATGCTCAGCCTGAATAAAACATGAAAACTATTTTAAAATATCTAAGAATTTATTACACAGAAAGGGGGATAGATGAACTTTCAAAGTTGCTCACAATGAGAGCAGTAGAATAAATGAGGCAGTTGCAAGAAGTGAGATTTTGACTTAATATAAGAATGAAGACTTGCCTCCACTCTGATATTCAAGGAGCTTCCTGAATGTTTCAATACCATCACTTTAGTTAGGAAAATATGCCCTAACTATCAACTGATGGGCTGGGCGTCAGCATTCCCTCCTGGTGTTTTATGGACACGACACATGCAGCTTCATGCCTTCAGATCCTTGGTTACCCAGCTTCTCTCAGGGTTTGGGCAGCCACCAGCACCATACATCATACTTAGATGTACTGGGTTGACCAAAAAGTTGATTCTGGTTTTTTTGACCAGCTCCATAATTATGCTCCTCCTTTGCTCAACAGCAGAAGTCCCCTGCTGTGTCCGAAACAGCCATAAAAATTTAGCAAGAGTCACAGGGCCCTTCACAATCTGCACACCACCATCAACCACTCCTCCACCCTGGTGGAAGAGTAAAGATTTTGATGTAAAACAAGTCCATTTTTTAAAAATTCATTGTTATTTATTTATTTATTTATTTTTTAGAAAAAACATTTTGATGGACTCAAAGGAATGACTTGGGGAAATGTTATAGATAGAAAATGCATTCAGATAGTATAAAGAAATTTAATAAAGTTTCCCCTAAGATTTTTTAAGTCAAGTTAGAGAAATGTGAACCAGATACTAGGACATTCAGGAGAATCTATAACTAGAAAAGTGACATTAGAAACTAATTAATGGATGATTACTAGCCTTAAAAAGAGATTTCCAATGGCAGAACACAGAATGTTGCTTGTCCAATGACATGTTTAAAAATATGGAACTCCTGTTCATCACATCTACAGACCATGGTGCTGAGAAGGGAAGCAAATACAGTGAATGGCAGAAATAAGAGGCAAAAAGCTAGAAGGTCAGAATGCTGGATGGAAAAGAAGATGAAATTCAACCAATTCAGAAAGCAAACTGCAAAAGTACAAGACAGTGAGACAGTGATATTCCAGAACCATTTGTAGAAAAGGCATAAATATTTTACTCAACTGCAAACTTAATATAAGTCAACATATGACTCTCCCTCCAAAAAGGAACTAATATGACCTTGAGTTGTATTAATAGACATACAGTAGCTATATAAAGGAGATAAATGTTCCTCTGTTCTCTACAACCTAAATGCAAAGGTACTGGTGATATTTAGCCTGAAGAAAGAAGGTAGATTGATTGCTCTCTTTAAATATTTAAAGGGGTGTCATGTAGAAGCAGCTCTCAGAAGTCTGACATACAATGGGTAAAATATATGAGGAGATAAATTTGGATCTTCTTCCTAACAGTGAAAATATCCATGGGAAGGAATAAGGTCTCTATTACCAGACTGGACCAGTTTTATACATGCTGTAGGTTGGATTCAAGTTCTGGAGAAGTGACTGGAGTGAATGAGACAGTTCAAAATATCTACCTCATTCACTAGGGGGTCATTGGGTAAAGCTGATGGTGGATTGGACAGAGTGGGGATTAGTGAAGGAAAATTGCTCCATACTGGAGAAGGCAAAGGCACCCCACTCCAGTACTCTTGCCTGGAAAATCCCATGGATGGAGGAGCCTGGTAGGCAGCAGTCCATGGGGTTGCTAAGAGTCAGACATGACTGAGCGACTTCACTTTCACTTTTCACTTTCATGCATTGGAGAAGGAAATGGCAACCCACTCCAGTGTTCTTGCCTGGAGAATCCCAGGGATGGGGGAGCCTGGTGGGCTGCCATCTTCGGGGTCACACAGAGTCGGACACGACTGAAGCGACGCAGCAGCAGCAGCAGAAAAAGCATGAAGCAAAACTCCTACTGTCTCTCATTAAAGTTTTACTAGAGATGAATTGCACTTCCACACTCATTAGGAACAAAGCCTAATAGAATTACAGAGAAAATTCTCTTTCCATTTTATGTTTTGTAAAAACTTCAAAATGTTTCCTCTTCCTAAACCTGATCTTCAAAATCTCTTTTATAAACTGTGTACAATGTAGACTTGTTAGGCATTTTCCAGGAGTAATTTTTCAACTGTAATAAGTGAAGCCCAACAACAAACTGCAGAATAAATCTGTTACTTGGAATTAAAATTTGCAGTTCTCAATTTATTTTTTAGTTTCTTTTGTGTTCCCAAGATATCAAGTAAAATAAACCTATCTGTCAGCACACATGGGTCTCCTTACATCAATGTCAAAATGATGGTTTCGGTCTGAGTATTTTAGTTCTCAGCATCAGTGACAAGCATTCGGCCAACATTCCTTTGGGATTTACCTGTGCTGCTTTTGTATCAACATTCTATAGACATGCTCATTTTCTCTGGCTCCAAGGGACTTCCTGGCCTCTCGTATGCGTTTAGTTTCTATTCCCACCACTTCTTCATGGCATTTCTTCAAGGCAATAAATACATCTAGAAGTCTTGCTGGCCAGATCTCTTATAGCTTCATTTGCCTGCTTTTCCTTTCTCTTGAGCTGAGAGCTCTCAAATTTAGAATGCTTCAAAATCACCTGTATAGCTAGTTTAAAAATATGGATCCCAAGATCTCATCCTCAGGTGTTCTGATTTAATAGCTGCCTTGAGACAAGTATGACCATTCTAACAAATTCCACTTACCCTATAAAGGTGTGTGTGTTTTTTTAATACAGAAGGTCAACAGATTACACATGGAGAAATATTCTCCCAAGGATTCTAAATGGAAATGAAGCAATGTACTATGTGGTATTTTTCTCATCAGGCCTGAGAAAATTTGTTGATGATCTACATTTTTACAACAATGACTGGTTAAAACATGTCTCCCTCACCCAAAAAGAGACAGCAATAAATGTAGTTTCAAGACTATCTGCTATTTAAATGGTGATCTGTATGGAGCTTGTTAGAAATCTCACCCCATACCCACTGGATCAGAACCTGCACTCCAATAGGATAGCCAGGTGATTTATATCAACACTAAGCTTTGAGAAGCAACTGTGCTACATACAGCACATGAAAAAAATGACAAGCAACATACATAGGCCATCACACCAGGGTTGATTCAGCTTCAAATACCAGACACTCAAAAATAGCAGCAGCTTAAACAAGAAAGCTTGTTTCTCTCACAAATAAAAAGTCCACCTGTAGGTGTATTAGGGCAGATACTATAACTTTCTTCTGTGTGGTGGTCCTCAGGGATCCAGGTTCCTTCTTGACCAAGCTGTTGTGTTTTGTCATGCAAAATGCACACTGCACAACTCTAGGATACCATTCACATAATATTCAAAAAGGATTTGTGAATTTATTATGACAGTTTTCCTGCATGTGGCAATAAAGGACTTAACAGAATGGATGCTTTTTTCTAAATCACAAAAACTTGCTTTTATGGGCTGATGGCAGAACAGTCTAGCTTTCTGCTTATTATCCCTTCATCCTCCTGCTAAGGTAGATTTCCAGAAGTCACACTCACTTTTCAAGCAGAATCCTAGATAAAGGGCCAAGAAGTATGCACCAGTTATCTAGTCCTGCTATATTTACCTGGTGCTGCCAAAATCTTAGCATACATCTCATTGATCAGACCTGATACCAGAGATACACATAGTTGCAAAGGAAGCTGGAAAATGTAGTCTTTATTTTGGGCAGCTGTACATCCAGCTCAAAAGTCTATTATGATGAAAAACAGGAATAACACTGTGGTAAACAACTAGGAAACATATATTTGGGGACAAAGCCAAGTAATTCTGAGATTTCTACAGCAAAATAATCTGCCTTTTCAGAACCTGTTCCACTCAACCAGACGGTTCTACTTCAAAGTTGAGTCTCTCTAAAACTGCCACATTTGCTATAAGCAACTTCATAGCAACATTTGACTGTCTCAGTTTTCTTTCCTTTGTCCTGGAGGGGCAGTGATAGGAAAGTGGTTAGGAGTGAGCCTAGAGAAAAGAGCAGAAAAATGCAGGTACCTGTACTGAGGTATAGAGGAGACAATGTTCAAAAGAAATTAGAAGTTTTCATCAAAGAAAGACTAACAGACAAAGTGACCTAATACTGAGTCTTAGGGAGTTAAGCCAAAGCATCTTCAATCCTTTGTGTTCAAAGCAAGGATTGTCCTAAAGGCAGGAGAGGTTGAGTATACTGAACTAGAGGAGTCATCACTCTCGGGAGCAAGGTTAGCTCCCAAATTTGTGGAACCCAGTGCAAAATAAAGATGCAGGGTCCCTTGTTCAAAAAGAAGGAAGAAAGTGTAAAGTTACTAAAATATAAAGCTATTTCCTTTAAAACTATCTTATTATTTATAAACATAATAAGGATATAGTAATAGATGAGTAACAACATTAACTTACAAATTGTACAAAAATTATATTTTGGTACATAATTTTATAATACTATTTTATTAATGTAATATCTTGATTCATTACAAAATTTGCTGGATCATTTTTGTGCAAACTTATTTATCAGGTCATCAGAATACTTTATTTTCAATTGATACAATTAAAGTCACATAAAGTGTTCCTGCTTATTTAACTTACATGCAGAGTACATCATGAGCAATGCTGGGCTGGAGGACGCATAAGCTAGAATCAAGATTGCTGGGAGAAATATCAATAACCTCAGATATGCAGATGACACCACGCTTAAGGCAGAAAGTGAAGAGGAACTAAAAAGCCTCTTGATGAAAGTGAAAGAGAAGAGTGAAAAAGTTGGCCTAAAGCTCAACATTCAGAAAACGAAGATCATGGCATCCAGCCCCATCACTTCATGGGAAATAGATGGGGAAACAGTGGAAACAGAGTTAGACTTTATTTTTTTGGGCTCCAAAATCATTGCAGATGGTGATTGCAGCCATGAAATTAAAAGACGCTTACTCCTTGGAAGGAAAGTCATGACCAACTTAGATAGCATATTAAAAAGCAGAGATATTACTTTGTCAACAAAGGTCCATCTAGTCAAGGCTATGGTTTTCCTGTGGTCATGTATGGATGTGAGAGTTGGACTGTGAAGAAAGCTGAGCGCTGAAGAATTGATGCTTTGGAACTGTGGTGTTGGAGAAGACTCTTGAGAGTCCCTTGGACTGCAAGGAGGTCCAACCAGTCCATCCTAAAGAAGATCAGCCCTGGGATTTCTTTGGAAGGAATGATGCTAAAGCTGAAACTCCAGTACTTTGGCCACCTCATGCGAAGAGTTGACTCATTGGAAAAGACCCTGATGCTGGGAGGGACTGGGGGCAGGAGGAGAAGGGGACGACAGCGGATGAGATGGCTGGATGGCATCACCAACTCCATGCACATGAGTTTGAGTGAACTCCGGGAGTTGGTGATGGACAGGGAGGCCTGGCGTGCTTCGATTCATGTGGTCGCAAAGAGTCAGACACAACTGAGCGACTGAACTGAACTGAACTGAAAGTGTTCCTGGCAAATAAAAGATGACAAATCACTTTTTTCAATATTTAATTGTGAGAAGGATCTCTCAGCTCACATAACTGTTACTAGAGCTATTAAGAGTATTTCATAGACTGTGTCAAAATTGGGATAAAAAAATTGTTTTGAAATGTAAAGGTTAGTATATCTAGAGCCAATGGTTCTTGCAGAAGAAAATCTTTAAAAGATTTAATTTCAGAGCTTCCCCGGTAGCTCAGCGGCAAAGAATCTGCCTGCCAGAGCAGGAGACAGAGGTTCAGTCCCTGGTCTGAGATGAGCCAACACGCCGCAGAGTAACTAAGCCCATGCACCACAATTGAGCCTGTGCTCTAGAGCCTGGGAGTCAGCACTGCTGAGCCCACGTGAGCTCCAGGGCCCGTGCTCCACAACAAAAGCAGCCACCACAATGAAAAGCCTGAGCGCCACAACTAGAGAGCAGCCTGAGCAGCAACAAAGACCCAGCACAGCCAAAAATAAACCAACACACTTAAAAAAATAATAATAATTTGAAGTATCTTCTAAATACGACCATTTTGGCCTGAACCATTCCCTCCCTCACCTCCTTCTCTCCATCACCAATCCAGGAGACAAGTACAGGCATGTGTAATGCTTAGAGGTGTTTGAATAAATTCATATCAACAATCATTTACAAAAAACAAGCATTCCTATGAATTTCAACACAAAGTATACAAAATGTGATAATTTTACTACTTTGTCATACACTGGCAACCTCTTTAACATCTAGAGACTAGAGGTCACAAAATTAGGACTCATTTGTCCGTGATATATACTAGATACACAGCAAAACCAAATGCACATAACATACAAAAAATGATTTCATCTGAAAATGTCCAGGGACAAACAACTTGCATATTGACTTAATTTGTCCACTGTATACAGAGCAGTCTTGAATAAACTGCCACATGTAATGGCTATAATCTGAAATTGTCTTCAAAATATGAGTATTCTAGCCTAAGACCCTTCCCTTCTCTCCCCTCTCCACCATACCCAGGAGGCTATAATGCTCAAATTTTCAGAAGACAATCTTTCCTAGAAACTTTTAACACAAAATGTACAAAATGTATTGTTTATTAACTATTTTCGTCATACAGTGGCAACCTCTTTAACATCTAGAAAGACTAGATGTTGTAAATTAGGATTCATTTGTCCATTATATACACTATATACATAGCAAAGTGAAACAAAATGCACTAACAGAAAAGACAACGGTTACTCTTGCCTCACTATAAACACACTGGCACAGAGGTCTGCACTACCCTCCCCTCGTGGCCACCACTCCTGACCTCCAACCAGGGCACAAAACATGTGGTCTGGCCAATCCCCCCATCCCCCAACATTTCATATGAATTTTAACAAAAAGGTATTTACAAAACGTCTTTTTACTAATGCGACTTTTAACATATATCAGGCACTTCAGAACATCTAGAAGGATTTTTCCAAAAAGTACTTATTGTCAACTATATATACAGTATTGAGGACTGAAATGTACACACAAAACAATGTTTATATGAAAATGTCGTCTAAGTATGATCAGTCTGGCATAGAACTTTCTATTCTTCCTCCCCAAGGTCTTCCATTCCATGTCCTCCAACCCACTGAAAAAACCGGGACTTCGGTGGCTCCGGAATTTGCTTCTAGAGGTAATCAGACAACTCATTTCGAAAAGTCATTTCCAGAAGACTGCTACTGCTGGTGCTAAGTCACTTCAGTAGTGTCCGACTCTGTGCGACCCCACAGATGGCAGCCCACCAGGCTCCCCCGTCCCTGGGATTCTCCAGGCAAGAACACTGGAGTGGGTTGCCATTTCCTTCTCCAATGCATGCAAGTGAAAAGTGAAAGTGAAGTCGCTCAGTCGTGTCCGACTCTTCGCGACCCCATGGACTGCAGCCCACCAGGCTCCTCCGTCCATGGGATTTTCCAGGCAAGAGTACTGGAGTGGGGTGTCATTGCCTTCTCCTTCCAGAAGACATTTCTTTTCTATAGTTTTGTTTTGTTTTGTTTTTAACAAATGAGTATTTACAAGACATGTGATTTTTCCGTTTTATCGTACGTCGGCAACCGCTTTACATCTAGGAGGCCTAGATGCAGCGACAGTTTTTTCCTGAAAGGTTGGGGTGGCAGGGGAGTTGGGAGCAGCTTTTCCGTATTATATACACAGGCCTTGTGTCAGCGGCCAGTAAAACCTCCCGCTGGGCGATGGGCACTTTCTGCTGGCCGCAGGGGTACGTTACTCTGCCATTTCTGTCTTCTGACATCAAGGGCTGGGCTGAACGATGCTCATCATCCCATGGCCAGCTAACGCTCCACTTGTCATGGACTGCGGCTCCGCTCACCTCGTGGGCTCGCTAAGGCCTTTGTCCCTCACTGTCCGGACGAGGTGAGGTCTCATCCAACCGGGACGCAGCGGTCACCTCAGGCTGCGGATCCGTGCGGCCCCAAGGCCTAAGGGTGGACGCGCCGGCACCACAGTCCTTCCCGGCCCCGGGCTCTAACGGGCCTCCACGGACTTGGAGCGGGCGCCATTCTTCTAGTCCCGCAACGCCCGACGCCCAGAGGTGCCACGATCTCAGAGGCCGGGAGGAGGCTTCACCTGAGGCCAAGCCCTGCAGCGCAGGGTGGAGACCCAGCGGTCGGCAGATCCCGGCTCGGAGGGGCCGCCGCCATTAGGTCGCGGGGGTGCGGGTTGGGGCGAGGAGAGGTTCGCGGCTGCTTCCGGTCCTGGGCCCCGCCGACCGGGGCCTCGGCTACCGCGCTGCAGAGCACACCACGACTGACCCGGGGCCCGCGGTTCACCGACTGACCAGAGGCTGGAGGGCCTGGAGGGCCCCAGGGTAGAAGGCCACGGTCCGCTTCTGGCCGCGCTCTCTGCCAGACCTAAACAAATACATTTTGAAAAGATATATTTTTCAAAAAGGCAAACCCAATTAAAAAAAAAAAAAAGATTTAATTCTTCATGCAAATCAGTTTTATGCATTTGAGTTTAATTATAAACATAAATTAGTGCAATGGCATTTAAGTATTTCCTCTAAGAGTTCCGGAAATGGAGGTTGTACAAGAAACCAAAAGTGGTTTTGAATTTGCAAATAATTCAGAATACTTGCTTATTCAGTTCAGTTCAGTTCAGTCGCTCAGTCGTGTCCGACTCTTTGCGACCCCATGGACTGCAGCATGCCAGCCCTCTCTGTCCATCACCAACTCCCAGAGCTTGCTCAAACTCATGTGCATTGAGTCGGTGATGCCATTCAACCATCTCATCCTCTGTTGTCCCCTTCTCCTCCCTCCTTCACTCTTTCCCAGCATCAGGGTCTTTTCCAATGAGTCAGCTCTTCACATCAGGTGGCCAAAGTATTGGAGTCTCAGCTTCAGCATCAGCCATTCCATTGAACACCCAGGACTGGTCTCCTTTAGGATGGACTGGTTGGACCTCCTTGCAGTCCAAGGGACTCTCAAGAGTCTTCTCCAACACCACAGTTCAAAAGCATCAATTCTTCGGTGCTCAGCTTTCTTTATAGTCCAACTCTCACATCCATACATGACCACTGGAAAAACCATAGCCTTGACTAGACGGACCTTTGTTGGCAAAGTAATGTCTCTGCTTTTGAATATGCTATCTAGGTTGGTCATAACTTTTCTTCCAAGGAGTAAGCGTCTTAATTTCATGGCTGCAATCACCATCTGCAGTGATTTTGGAGCCCCCAAAAGTAAAGTCTGACACTGTTTCCACTCTTTCCCCATCTATTTCCCATGAAGTGATGGGACCAGATGCCATAATCTTAGTTCTGAATGTTGAGCTTTAAGCCAACTTTTTCACTCTCCACTTTCACTTTCATCAAGAGGCTTTTTAGTTCCTCTTCACTTTCTGCCATAAGCATGGTGTCATCTGCATATCTGAGGTTATTGATATTTCTCCCGGCAATGTTGATTCTGGCTTGTGCTTCTTCCAGCCCAGGGTTTCTCATGATGTACTCTACACATAAGTTAAATAAGCAGGGTGACAATATACAGCCTTGACGAACTCCTTTTCCTATTTGGAACCAGTCTGTTGTTCCATGTCCAGTTCTAACTGTTGCTTCCTGACCTGCATACAAATTTCTCAAGAGGCAGGTCAGGTGGTCTGATATTCCCATCTCTTTCAGAATTTTCCACAGTTTATTGTGATCCACACAGTCAAAGGCTTTGGCATAGTCAATAAAGCAGAAATTGATGTTTTTCTGGAACTCTCTTGCTTTTTTGATGATCCAGCGAATGTTGGCAATTTGATCTCTGGTTCCTCTGCCTTTCCTAGAACCAGCTTGAACATCTGGAAGTTCATGGTTCACATATTGCTGAAGCCTGGCTTGGAGAATTTTGAGCATTACTTTACTAGCATGTGAGATGAGTGCAATTGTGTGGTAGTTTGAGCATTCTTTGGTATTGCCTTTCTTTGGGATTGGAATGAAAACTGACCTTTTCCAGTCCTGTGGCTACTGCTGAGTTTTTCAAATTTGCTGGCATATTGAGTGCAGCACTTTTACACCATTATCTTTCAGGATTTGAAATAGCTCAACTGGAATTCCATCACCTCCACTAGTTTTGTTTGTAGTGATGCTTTCTAAGGCCCACTTGACTTCACATTCCAGGATGTCTGGCTCTAGGTGAGTGATCACACCATCGTGGTTATCTGGGACATGAAGATCTTTTTTGTACAGTTCTTCTGTGTATTCTTGCCACCTCTTCTTAATATCTCCTGTTTCTGTTAGGTCCATACCATTTCTGTCTTTTATCAGGCCCATCTTTGCATGAAATGTTCCCTTGGTATCTCTAATTTTCTTGAAGTGATCTCTAGTCTTTCCCATTCTGTTGTTTTCCTCTATTTCTTTGCACTGATGGCTGAGGAAGGCTTTCTTATCTCTCCTTGCTATTCTTTGGAACCCTGCATTCAGATTCTCTATCTTTCCTTTTCTCCTTTGCTTTTCACTTCTCTTTTCACAGCTATTTGTAAGGCCTCCCCAGACAGCCATTTTGCTTTTTTGCATTTCTTTTCCATGGGGATGGTCTTGATCCCTGTCTCCTGTACATTGTCATGAACCTCATTCCATAGTTCATCAGGCACTCTATCTATCAGATCTAGGCCCTTAAATCTATTTCTCACTTCCACTGTATAATCATAAGGGATTTGATTTAGGTCATACCTGAATGGTCTAGTGGTTTTCCCTGCCGGGGACCAGCCCCGGCTGATCCAGGGTATTCGAAGAAGAGACGGCGTAGGCGAAGATCAGGAAACAACTGCTTAATTAAACGTTTATTAAGGATATAAAGAGTAATAGAATGAGGATAGCTCAGTGAGGAAATTCAGTGGAGAAAAGAGGCTGAAATAAGGATAGCTCAGTGAGGAAATTCAGTGTAGAAAAGAGGCTGAATAATTCAGCCAGAAGGTAAGAGAAAGAAGGACATGGTGAGACCAAGTTTCGGTGAACAAGGCCCGCATTTTATTTTCCAAAGTAGTTTTTATACCTTAAGTTATGCATAGAGGATAATGGGGGAAGGGGTAGAGTCAGGCAGCAAGCCAGGCTTTCTTCTGCAAACTTATCATATGCAAAAGCTTAGGTGATTTACATCATCTACTGGCCCGGAGGCCTGTTAACATTTTAAGACCCTTTCTTCAGAAAACTTATTTTTCTCTAAAGGTGATTGGTCAGGAGCCACCCTCCAAAAGCATTAGATAAAGTTGCATTCCTACAGCGCAAAGGTGTGGTGGGCTATAACAAGAAAAAGAATTAACTCAAGGGTCCCAGGTTACAAACATTAAAGCTACTACTTACACCAATTATATTAATCAATACACTGCCAGGGACACAGCAGGTAAGGGATATGGAAACTTAGCAGCAAACATTGGCCCAACAAGTGAAAATCCCTTCACCAATACAATTTCTAATCAATCTTTCAACTACTCAAAAGAATCTGTGTTTAGACAGTTTAGAACATCTCTTGCCTCTCACAGTTGGGAGGCTCTGAACAATCACATGTGGCCGGAAAAACCTATTCAGGCAGGCTAGAGGATTTCCAAAGGAGTTTGTAGGTTAAACACTGTCACACCCAGGAATTATTAACTGGAACTGTAAGCTAACTCTTTTTTCAGAGAGAGGTAGTGGGGGACAGCCCCCCGTAAAGTCAGAGGTATAGGTGAAAGCACAAAGCAGAAAGTAGGCAGACTCTGGTTTTGGGGGTATATGCTCGAGAATTTCCAGGGGGACTCCTGAAGCTCGATCCTGCCTTTGCGTATGCCGAGCCTCCTTCCTGGTGACCTTTGTCATGGGCGGAGTTCCTCACGCTGGCTACCAGCAGTGATAGAATTCCAGTTGAGCTATTCCAGATCCTGAAAGATGATGCTGTGGAAAGTGCTGCACTCAATATGCAATATGCACTCAGTATGCAATATGCAATATGCACTCAATATGCAATATGCCGGCTGCCGGCATTTCCCTACTTTCTTCAATTTCAGTCTGAATTTGGCAATAAGGAGTTCATGATCTGAGCCATAGTCCGGTCCCGGTCTTGTTTTTGCTGACTGTATGGAGCTTCTCCATCTACGGCTGCAAAGAATAGAATCAATCTGATTTCAGTGTTGACCATCTGGTGATGTCCATGTGTAGAGTCTTCTCCTGTGTTGTTGGAAGAGGGTGTTTGTTATGACCAGTGCATTCTCTTGGCAAAACTCTATTAGCCTTTGCCCTGCTTCATTCCATATTCCAAGGCCAAATTTGCCTGTTACCCCAGGTTTTTCTTGACTTCCTACTTTTGCATTCCAGTCCCCTATAATGAAAAGGACATCTTTTTTTGGGTGTTAGTTCTAAAAGGTCTTGTAGATCTTCATAGAACCATTCAATTTCAGCTTCTTCAGTGTTATTAGTTGGGGCATAGGCTTGGATTAGTGTAATATTGAATGGTATTTCCTCTAAGAGTTCTGGAAATGGAGGTTGTACAAGAAACCAAAAGTGGTTCTTAATTTGCAAATAATTCAGAATACTTGCTTATAGACCCTATCATATTTTCAATTAAAAGGAAAAGTCAATCTTAGACTTGTCATCCTTATTAGTAATTGGTTCATCTGATGCTCGGAGAAGGCAATGGCACCCCACTCCAGTACTCTTGCCTGGAAAATCCCATGGAAGGAGGAGCCTAGAAGGCTGCAGTCCATGGGGTTGCTGAGGGTCAGACAAGACTGAGCGACTTCACTTTCACTTTTCACTTTCATGCACTGGAGAAGGAAATGGCAACCCACTCCAGTGTTCTTGCCTGGAGAATCCCAGGACGGGGGAGCCTGGTGGGCTGGCGTCTCTGGGGTCGCACAGAGTCAGACACAACTGAAGCGACTTAGCAGCAGCAGCAGCATCTGATGCTACATATGAAAACAATGTTCTTTTCCATCCACTGGGGCAATCATTAAAGTTAGTTTGTTTCATACATGATATTATACATGTTTCAATGCCATTCTCCCAAATCTTCCCACCCTCTCCCTCTGCAACAGAGTCCATAAGACTGTTCTATACATCAGTGTCTCTTTTGCTGTCTCGTACACAGGGTTATTGTTACCATCTTTCTAAATTCCATATATATGCATTAGTATACTGTATTGGTGTTTTTCTTTCTGGCTTACTTCACTCTGTATAATAGGCTCCAGTTTCATCCACCTCATTAGAACTGATTCAAATGTATTCTTTTTAATGGCTGAGTAATACTCCATTGTGTATATGTACCACAGCTTTCTTATCCATTCATCTGCTGATGGACATCTAGGTTGCTTCCATGTCCTGGCTATTATAAACAGTGCTGTGATGAACATTGGGGTACACGTGTCTCTTTCCCTTCTGGTTTCCTCAGTGTGTATGCCCAGCAGTGGGATTGCTGGATCATAAGGCAGTTCTATTTCCAGTTTTTTAAGGAATCTCCACACTGTTCTCCATAGTGGCTGTACTAGTTTGCATTCCCGAAACGAGTTGCCAGTCCAGGTTCGATGCTCGATACTGGATGCTTGGGGCTAGTGCACTGGGACGACCCAGAGGGATGGTATGGGGAGGGAGGAGGGAGGAGGGTTCAGGATGGGGAACACATGTATACCTGTGGCGGATTCATTTTGATATTTGGCAAAACTAATACAATATTGTAAAGTTTAAAAAAAAAAAAAAAGTTAGTTTGTATTTCTAAGACTGTAGCTGTCTGTTTGCAATGTTGTAACAGCTTTTAAACCCATGGACTAAACTCTTTGAAAAAAAATGATAGTCATTTCCTATTACACTTTATTGCAAGGTGCATGTGTACACTTTTAGTTTGTAGGTATTAGCAAAATGTACCTAAGTACTGGCAGTTCCTATATCAGCATTCCATCTTGAGGATTAATACTTATGCTAAAGCCCTAGGGATGAGCTCCTAAGACAAACACCCAAGCCGGGGTCCTGGCCCAGTCTCAGTCCTACAGCCTTCCCAAGGCTGCACTGCTGGCTGTCACCACCAATCTAGACCAGGTCCTAGTCTCAGCGGCCCAGTCCAGGTCTCACATCATCCTGTACTGTCCCAGCAATGAGAGTGCACACAGAGCAACACTCAGTGTATATGCCCCAGTGTACAGCACAATGCTTTTATATTTTTATACATCATATTTCACTTAAAGTTATTATGAAATATTGGCTATATTCCTTGTGCCATACAGTATATTCTTACAGCTATTTATTCACTCCTGGGACAGTCCAGGATGCTGTGAGACCTGGAGTGGGCTGCTGGGGCCAGGACCTGGTCTAGATTGGTGATGGCAGCCAGCTTATTTATTTTATACACAGAAGTTTGTACATTATTTTATACATAAAAGTTTGTAAGTCACTTCCCTGGTGGCTTAGACAGTAAAGAGTCAGCCTGCAATGCAGAAGACCCGGGTTCTATCCCTGGGTCAGGAAGATCCTCTGGAGAAGGGAATGTCAAACCACTCCAGTATTCTTGCTTGGAGAATCCCATGGACCTAGGAACCTGGTGGGCTACAGTCCATGGATTAGCAAAGAGTTGGACAAGACTGAGCAACTAACACTTTCACCATTCATTCTGGAAGTTTGTACACGTTAATCTTCAACACCTATCTTGTACCTTCCCACTGTCTCTGTCCCCACTGGTAACCACTAGTTGGTTCTCTTTATCTATAAGTTTATTTCTGCTTTGTTATATTCATTTATTTTTTAGATTCCACATATAAGTGATAACACACAGTATTTGTCTTTCTCTGACTTATTTCACTAAGCACAATATCCTCCAGGTCCATCTGTGTTTTTGAAAATTTTTTTTAGCTGAGTAATATTCGCGTGTGTGTATGTAAACAGACCAATCTTCTTACCACTTTATCTTTTGATGGACACCTAGGTTGCTTCCATATCTTGGCGATTGTAAATAATGCTGCTATGAACACTGGGGTGCATGTATCTTTTCAAGTTAGTGTTTTTGTTTTCTTTGGATCTATATCCAGGAGTTGAATTGCTGGATCACATGGTAGTTCCACTTTGAGTTTTCTGAGAATCTTCCATACTGTTTCCCATAGTGGTTACACCAATTTACATCCCCACCAACAGTGTACCAGGGTTGCCTTTTCTCCACATTCTTGCTAGCATTTTTGCCTGTGGTCTTTTTGATGATAGCCATTCTTATAGGTGTGAGATAGTTTCTCGTTGTGATTTTTTGTTTGCCTTTCTCTGATGATTCACGATGTGGAACATCTTTCATTTCTTTGCACAAGCCTAAAGCAACCTCCTGAGTTTTGAATCTTCCATTTGCATTTAACAAAAAAGGCCAAACTTGTAAGTTATTGAGTGTATATTTACTTTTAATTTCTCCTTTTTTCTATTCAAGTTACCAGGTTTAATGCTATTTATCCACACTTAATTTGTAATAAGGCAAATTGTTTCTGAAATACTTTCCCAGATCACATGCACATATATCAATATATGTACACTATTTCAGTTCTCTATCACTGAACATTTTCCCCATGCTCTGAGTATTATCTACACAGGCTCTAAGCCAACAAGAATTGAGACACACACTGACATACTTCCCTGGTGACTCAGTGGTAAAAGAATTCACTTCAGCAATGTAGAAGACATAGGTTTGATTCCTGGGTGGGAAAGATCTCTTGGAGAAGGAAATGGCAACCCACTCCAGCATTCTTGCCTGGGAAGTCTTATGGACAGAGGAGTCTGGTGGGTTACAGTCCATGGGGTCCCAAGAGTTGGACCAACATGATTTAGCAACTAAACAACTGACATACTGAAAAAACCCTTACCTGAGTCTGTTGCTTGCTTTCTTGTAGCTAGTACGTTCTGCATGGCTTTCTCTCTCTGAAGTCTTTATTTCCACCAATTATTTTGGGTCTGGTCAAGATTTTTACTCTTACTGGCTCACAAAATGTGTGAAAGTGATACAGTTGGGCCTCCCCATGGACAGCAAGGAAAGTATCATGTTGGATGCTGTGTTTATGTAAGTTGTAGGGCAGCAGATGTTACCCTCAAAGAAATAGATGTGGAAACATAGGATGAAGCTAGGCAGACAATTCAGGGATTGGTGGAAATACAGAGACATTAAGAATGGCGATATAAACATCTCTGTGGTTTGGGATAACTGATCTGTCATTGTTGAAAAAAACACGTCAAAGAAAACAGGCCCAGAAGCAGTCTTGACTTCAAGTCATTTTAAGAGAATGGAAAAAGTATTGTCAACATAAAATGCTAGGAACTCATAGTGTTGACAGCTGGGCTACAACAACCTTATATGACATTGCTAGCAGTCCTACTTCCCAAAACACATCCTCCTTGCTAAACAGTGTGTGCACACATCATATAGTAGTATCTTTATATAAAGCACATCACTGTAAGAACTATTGCTATTTACTTTAATCTAATAGTAAAATAATTATACTCAGCAAACATGAGTCCATTATATTTAAGTTCATTTTCCATTTAAACTGTATTTTCAAAATTCTCATAGAACTATAAAACAACAGTTGGCAACATCATTTTTATCAAAATCAAGCACATATAATGTTTAAGGCACTGGAGATACACAAAGATAGGTTATATTGTCTCAAGTCTCAAGGAATTTAAAATCCAGTTAGAGGAAAAATATCAGTGAGCATTTACTGAGAAAAAAGTGCCTATAATACAATGGATGCCCAGGGAACTAGGAAAAGATATATACGGCAAGTGGAGCTTGAGCTGGATGCTAGTAAGGATTGACCCTCCTAAAAGGAGAGACTGGTGAAGGTCCCTGTGCAGAGGTGTGAGGGAAGAAACATAAACAAAGCTCAGGAAGTTGAGTGAAGAGCCTGAAGTCATGGAAGGGGTCACATAGGGTAGTAGTGAGGATCACAATAGTCAGAAACTGCTTGGCTGCATATGATAGAAACTCAAACCAGTTGAACCAAAAAGAGGAAATCAGGATTACACAATCCAAGAACAGAAATCTGGCAGAGAACCTGAGGACAACTGGAACCAAGGATGCTTGTCTGTCTTCTTTTCCTCTTGGCTCGTGTTTCATCTTCTACATGATAAGAAACATGGATGCCAACACTCTCTCAGTACACATCTTACAGCCTCAGCGATTCAGAATGAGAGAAGGAGAATGGTCTTTGTTTCCGTTTCTAAAATTCCTGAGAAAGACAGTGACTGGCCAGGGTACGGAATCAGGAGATCTGGAAGCCTAACGATTAATGTAAGGAAAGGAAGGTGGTTTAATAAAGTGTTTGAAAAGGAAAATGGTTATACTATAAATGTATACATGTTACATATGGAAATAATATCCATAAACACGCATTCATGCTGAAAACCAAAAATACCACATTTTGTGTTCCTTAACTTGGAATTAAAAATGCTTAAAAACTCACATCAAAATGCTAGCCTGAGACAGGCTTGATTCATTCCTGTTATTCTTTCCTAAAACAGTTAATATCACCTGTAATTATTAGATGAAATGCAATTATCTTTAGGACTCACTGCTGCTTTGTATTCTGTGCCAGGCTTTCATCAAAGCCACATTCCATCCTCTTGCTTTCCTGTCTTTGTTTAAGTTAGGCAGCATATAGACCGTTTTACAAATTAAGCTGCTCTTTCTTCAAGGTGAAACCTTTTTATAATGATAATTGAGGGGAACTGAGCTAACCTCAAAATGTAGATTAACTATGTTATATCATGATTTTATGGTACATAGTATGTTTTGAGGTCTAAGAATTTACTAATTTCATATAATAAACTCTATTATAAGGAATCATTACTGCCTTCATTCAGAAAAGACTGCATAATAGCTTCTGAGTTAAATAGGTGCTCTGAATATTTCAATGCTATAGTGAAAATTGTTAGAAGCATGATAGAAAAACTGGTATTTGTTTTATGGCATTCTTGACTTAAGAAATGTAGATTCTAGTCCTATTGAAACAATTCCACATCTATGTCTGACATGTTTATATTTCCAGAGCTGGAAAGAAGAATGCCTTCCAGAATACATTCTTACAGATCCTCAGTAGAATTTCCCCTCCCCTCTCTTTTTTGCCACTTTATTTATTTTTTTAATTGAAGGATAATTGCTTTACATAATTTTGTGGTTTTCTGTCATACAACAATAAGGATCAGCCACTCTCCCCTTGCCCTGCATTTTCATGGACATGCATTTCCCAGGTGGCTCAGTGGTAAAGAATCTGACTGCCAATGCAGGAGATAAGGGTTCTATCCCTGGTCTGACAAGATTCTCTGGAGAAGGAAATGGCAACCCATTCCAGTATTCTTGTCTGGGAAATCCTACTGACAGAGAAGCCTGGCGGGCTACAGTTCATGGGCTTGCAAAGAGTTGGGCAGGACTGAGTAATAGAGCATGCACGCACACACACACTCGTCATAGTCTCTCATACTAAATTACATAATATATTTCACTATTGCTAGTTCTTTGCACTAGGGAGCACTCAATAAAAATATGTGACTTGCTTTGGAAAGCAAAACAAAAAAAAGAAAAAGAAATGTAGATTCTACATCAAGTTTTCCCTTTGGAATAACTTTTTTCCTGCCTCATTACTCTGTGCTGCACCCCAGTGGCTTCAACTCAGATGGTTCTACCATATACCAGTAGGGGAGCACAATGTGCCACCCTAAAATGCATCTCTTTGGCAGAAGGACTAATTTAAGTTGATTATTTTTTAAAAAGCTATTTATTTATTTTACTTACTCATCTCGGCCGCCTCGGGTTTTAGTTGTGGTGCACGGGCTTAGTTGCTCCGCAGCACGTGGGGTCTTAGTTCCCAGGCGAGGGACTGAATCTGCATCCCTTGCATTGCAAGGTGGGTTCTTAACCATGGACCACCAGGGAAGTCCCTAGGTTGATTATTTTTAAGAAGCTGAAGACACAGGAAGTCTTTCTTTTCACCTTCACCCTAACTGCCCAAAAGAATGTAGACAGAGGACCTGTTCCAGGAAGGGAGCTGTCACCACAGATCACTATAGTTTGAATGTGATAGACAGGGAGGAATGAAGCAAAATATATTTGTTACAATTCATCTCTGTGTTTCATGTGTCTACATATGTGGCCCAGAAAACATTTGTTTACCAAATATCAGCTTTTCATATCCATGTGAATTGCCTTCCTCTCCTTTGAAAGTCTCAAACCACTACTCCCAATATCCTCTTTTGTCTTTAGCTGAAGACTGTATTTAAGCTCAGGGTTTCAGCCACTTTGGTGAGTTACTGCTTGTTTCTGGGTCTTTCCCATGTATACATGTTATTAAACTTCTGTTTGACTTTCTCCTGCTAATCTGTCTCATGACAATTCCTAGGACGAAAATTTCTTCCTCCTCAACATATCTCAAGGCCAGGGTTCAGCCTCCATTGGGGCAAAAATGTCTTTCTATTCTAGCACCTGAAATGGTGACAGGACCATTGGCATTCAGTCAATATTGAATAAATGAATGAATTGCATCAAAGGTTTGCATTCATGGACACAAATCAATAAACAGAGTAAAAACATCCCCCAACTAAAAAGAGCAAGGTTAAAATGAAGAGGTCAGTGAGGCAGGGAGCAAACAGCTTATACTTGCTTCCTTTCTTTATAAAATGTCCCTTCATGTGCATAAATAGAAAGTTATTCTTTACATACCAAAGCTGAGTAATTCCAACTCCATTTATTCCAATTCTGTTAGTGCTTGGGGATTAAGTTCAGTCTCTAAAGGACAAATAAGTTTCTTGCTCAGTGTTGGCCAAATGGCTCAGGGCACAGCTCTGAAGTCCATTCTGACTATCCAAAGTTTCTTTTGATAAATAGCATGATTGCACTGACTGGAAGAGTAATTCCTTCTATCAGAAAATACTAGCAAAAGAATTATTCTGGACTATCAGAATAATTGATAGTAATTATCAATTATATAATTACCTGATAATAATCACAGTGCAAAAGTATAAAAATGTCTGCATTTTTATCAATAGGTAGATATTGATACAGATAAAAGTCTGCATTTTATCAATATCAAATTTAATCAATATGTTGGGATCAGTTTTTATTTGGTTCCTTGGATAACGAGACAACACACAGCTTATTCTGTGAATTAAGTCTATCCAAGCCCAAATACACAGTTTCACACAGCACACCACATGTCTTTATGCTACGCCCAAGGCATTTTCCTAATTAGCAAAAATGAAGAGCATATGGTAGGAAGGAGAGAGACAGCAAGCACCAGGAGTTTGAAGTACCTATAGGGCAATCCAGGGGCAGATATGCAGTAGCAGATATATAGGGCTTAAAACCAATAATGGTTTAAATCATAGCTAACATGTATTAAATAGTTGCTAGCCACCATGCTAAAGGCTTCACCATGTGACTTCACTTAAGCCTTACAACAACACTCTGAATATGCTCTACATTAATCTCCATCTTACAGATAAGGAAATAGAGGCATAAAGGGATGAAATAATTTGTTTACAACTAACAGTTGTAAATTGATGAGTTAAAGCTAGTTTGTGCCTTTTTCAAAGAAAGAACAGATTTCATGGCAAAACCTCCCCCATTATTTTAATCTGCTGTTATGTGTGCTCAGTCATGTCTGACTCTCTGAGACCCCATGGACTCTAGCCCACCAGGCTCCTCTGTCCAAGGGGATTCTGCAGCCAAGAATACTGGAGTGGGTTGCCATGCCCTCCTCCAGGGATCTTCCCAACCCAGGGATCAAACCCAGGTCTCCCACATTGCAGGTGGATTCTTTATCACTTGATCCACCAGGGAAGCCCACCATCATTTACATACTCTAGCAAATTTTTCTTTCTCCATATAAAAAATGTTGAGATTCTGAGTCAAAATAGATTTTGAGGCTTCAAAAAGTCCTATAAGTGTTTTGTTGATGGAGGTAATGTCTCCTTCTCTTTACATCCATGACACAAAACATCTAGAATTATTAGTGACCATCTAAAACTTCCATGGTAATCCTCTCTCAGTTCTTGCCTCCAAATGGTGCTCTCTTTTACATTCTGAATCTGGCTTTTAATAATTCAACTTTGTTTGCCTCCCTTGTACTGAGTTACAAATTCTGCAGTTATTTCTTGTACTGCCCCACAAAAGGCAGCTAATCTTATCTTGCCAGGAAAATGCCAAAGATGTAGTTAGCCCTCTAGAAGCTGATACCCTCTCATTTCTTAATGATGATTTAGGGCAGGAGTCCCCAAACTGTAGCTCACAGTTCAAGTTTGGTTGTCTGCTTGTCCGTATAAGTGCTTTTCATTGCAACACAACCACATTCATTTGTTCATATATTGTCTGTGGCTGCTTTTGTGTTACAAGAGCAGCAATGAGTAGTTGCAGCAGACACTACTGGCCCACAATGCTAAAAATGTTTACCATCTGGCCTTTTACAGAAACAATGTTTTGACTCGTGGTCCAGGTGGTTAGATGGGGCACTCTATCACAAGCATGCTTTCAACGAAATACATAAGCACTGACAGACAGTGACTTTAACTTAAGAATGTTTATCGCTTTCCTAACCTAAAGTCTAGAGTCTGCAGATTCCAGTTGGTTCATAGATTCAACAGTGACATCAGAGACCCAGGTTCTTTATCCTTGTCCACTCTGCCATCCTCAGCAGGTTGACTTACCGGTTCAGCATGTCCAGATGGCTAAACAACTACTAGTGTCCTCACAGGACAGCATCCAAGAAAGACGGAAAGTAAAGGGCAAAGGAGACTTCGAATTCTTTTTTTTAATCATGAAAGTGAAGCTTTTCCAGAAAACATTAGCAGAAATTCCCATATTTGGCTATGTGCATAGCCTTGGACCAGTAGAAAATGGGTTTGGAGACACGGCTGTCTTGCCTGGTTGCATATCAGAATGACCTGCAGAGTAAACAGCAAATTAGAAACACTAACATCTGTGCCCTGTCTCAGACCAATTATGTCAGAAACTCTGAAACTGTTCCTAGCAGTGGCATTTTTCTTTAACTCCCAAGAAGATCCCAACAGGTAACCAGGAATGAGAATCACTAGTTACACTAATCATAATTTCTTTCCTGGAGCTAAGCATACTTCCATATGAACAAAAGCAGAATTCATTTTTCTAGGAAGATGATGGAATAGTTGATGGTTTGGGACAGGCAACCAACAGTGTTTGCTACAGTTATATACATGTATAATCAAAGCTATGGTTTTTCCAGTAGTCATATATGGAGGTGAGAGTTGGACCATAAGGAAGGCTGAGCACTGAAGAATTGATGCTTTTGAATTGTGATGCTGGAAAATACTCTTGAGAGTCCCTTGGACAGCAAGGAGATCAAACCAGTCAATCTTAAAGGAAATCAACCCTGAATATTCATTGAAGGACAGATGCTGAAGCTGAAGCTCCAATACTTTGGCCACCTGATGCAAAGAGCTAACTCATTGGAAAAGATCCTGATGCTGGGAAAGATTGAAGGCAAAAAGAGAAACGGACAGTAGAGGATGAAATGGTTAGATAGCATCACCAACTCAAGGAGAGTGAAAGACAAGGGAGCCTGGTGTGCTACAGTCCACGAGGTCACAAAGAGTCTATGGGTACACAACTTAGCAACTGAACAATAAGAACAACATACATGGACGTTAAAGTAATTCAGATAGATGGTGGGACTAATGTGGAAGAGACAATGAGCAAGGATCCCCCCCAAATCCTCAAAGAACGGGGAGAAGTACTCAGAAAACTTCTGAGCAACAACTCAGAGAAGAGTAGAGGGCCATGAACTTCAAGGAAGAAAGAACACGCAGATGGAGATCACAGGAGATAGGGAGTGTTACAAGTGTAAGAAATACAGGAAAGAAAGGAGTTCTGAGAGTTCAATTGGTTCAGTATTAGGGTAAAGTGTCTATGTTATTTCAACAAAAAGACTCATCAGTCTAGAATTCAAATAAGTATTCTTTATAAAACATTTTTGAGAATGATAGGCAGGAGGCTACCAATAATTTCCTCAATGAATAGCAGTAAACTAAGTCAGGAGAAAACTCTAACTATGAGGATGGTGGAGATCATGAGTCTGGGTGAAGCTGTTCTGTGAGATATGTAAAATACAGAGAAAAGTATACAACAAATACAAATCAAGTCTGCTACCAACTGTTAATAGGTTGTAGATGTTTAGAATTATCCTGAACTTCTGCTAAAGATAATAGAAATTTGAATGTTTTACTTGACATACTTTAAACCTTGATGATAAAATTAGTTTTCAACTAATAAGACAGGATAAATCCAGTCCTTCTAATTCCAGATTCCCTGGATTGAGTCCTCACTTAAACCAAAGATTGATTTGCACACGACTAGTAACCACAGAATGTGAGTGACCTTTTGGTCTCCAATGAAACATCCTAGGAAAATTGTTTTCCCTGAACTCATTTAAAAACAGCTAACTGCTCTATATTATTTAAGGATCTTTTGTCAAGGGAATTCAATGAGCATCAGCCTGAGGTCACCTCATGACTTCTTCAACTTTTTCATCCTGCGAACTCCCCTGGGTTTTCCATGACTCATATCAACTGTCCACAGAAAAATAACTTCAGTTTTCATCATACAGATTCTGCAGTAGCTTTGGTCTCCCCCTTAGTATCACATCAAATCTGAAAGGAGGAAGTGCCCAAGGGGAGGCTGAAGGTAAAGAATGCTGGGTCACCCACAGTTTAGTGCCTCTTCTCCAAACACTGCCCAGAGCACTGGCCTACAGATGCTATGACTTCCTGAGAACAGTCCATGAACTCGGTATGGGTCAACCAGGTCCTAGTGTAAAAAAACACTGGGAAAACATTGAAAATCTATTTGGTGTAATGACAGACTATAAGATAAATAGAACCCAGGAATGCTAAAATAATAATTTTCCAAAATTGCTATATCAATAGCATAAAAACATCACCTTAAAAATCAGTGGGCAAATATTTATTGTTTGCTATTATTAGTAAATTTAAAATATGCCACTTTCATAAAACTATCATAAGTTAAAAACATCATTCCTTAGCCTTTAGTTCAATAAATACTTCAGTGCCTACTGTATGCGTGTCATGCGTAAGGGCCAAGGTTAGTGGAACACAATTCCTGCTTTTCAGGAAATTTAAAAATCTAAATAATACCTTTGCTTAAAACAAAAAAGTTAACATGATATTATAATATGGCACAAAGGTATTAGAGTTAGTCCAGCATTCACAATGAGAATTCGGATGTGCGTGCTGTCACTTCAGTCATGTCTGACTTTTTGAGAGCCCATGGACCGCAGCTGGCCAGGCTCCTCTCCATGGGATTCTCTAGGCAACAACACTGCAGCGGGCTGCCATGCCCTCCTCCGGGGGATCTTCGCGACCTAGGGATGGAACCTGCTCCTCTTACATCTCCAGCATGTAGGTTCTTTAACACCAGAGCCACCTGGGAAGCCCAGAATTCTGAGGTACCTGATCATATCCCACACGCTTTACGTAATAGGCTTACCAGGAATCCAACCATAGGCATCTCTTGCTAAGAAGACATGATTAGGTAGGTAAGCCTGGCCTGGTTGAAATGCACTTCTGTCAGCGGCGGGTGACTCTGACAGCCGTGTCTGCCCATTAGAAGTCTCCTTTGCCCTTTGTGCAACAGCAGAAGGAACTGTTCCCACCAACGCCAACAGGATGTGAGACCAGACAGGGCCACGGGCCGGCCCTAGTCTCTCACAGAGAACGGTCTGTTAATGCAACCAAACCCTTAGCAAATTCAGTCCTTCAGCAAATATTTTTCACGAGTCTACAATCTGGCAGAGTCACAGGGCTGTGCGGCCTAACAAAAATGGAGGAAGATGAATAATGTTCATATGCCGTGAAACAATCAAGCTGATGTGTTTTAAAGTCATGAGGTTCTTATTGGAATAGAATGTCCAACTGGTGACAAATTTTTAAGGATGTGAGAAGGCTAAAGCAGATCCAGAGGAAAATGGAAAGGATGATTAATTAGGAAAGGAAATTAGGTTCTATGAGGAAAAGTTAAATTAATTCCAGCTTTAACTTGGAGAAGACTAAGGGCTGACTTGATTATTATCTTTATGATCAGGACAGATTTTATGTTTTTTTTTCCCTAAAAGACCTGGACACAGAATTCCCTGGTGATACAGTGGATAAGAATCTGCCTGCCAATGCAGGGTTCAATCCTGGTCTGGGAAGATTCCACATGCTGCCAAGCAAGTAAGCCCATGGGCCATAACTACTGAGCCTGCATTCTAGCGCCTGTAAGCTGCAACTGCTGAAGCCTAGGTGCCTAGAGCCTCTGTTCTGCAACAAGAGAAGCTGCTACAACATGAAGCCGGTGCAGCACAATAACGAGTAGTGCTCGCTCTCCGAAACTAGAGAAACTCCCATGCAGCAATGAAGACCAAGGGCAACCAAAAAAAAAAAAAAAAAACACCCAGACATAGAAGAAATAGGATAAATTCAAAGCATTTATTTAGACACTGGTCTAAATAAAACACAATAAACACACACAGTGTGGGCCACTGCCTCATTGCCTAACGCAATAGGAGGTTGCAGAAGCACAAAGATGAAGTACATATGTCTCTGCCAATAGAAGTCACTGCATTTCAATATAAGAAAGAACTCCTTTGACCAATCAGGTGATAAAACTCAAGAACTGGCTGAAGGGGCATATGTAATATAAGCGCCTAGAGATTGTCAAGAATAATACTGAGTGCTATTCAACATTGTTATGATAGTTATGATCATAGAACTAGATGATTATTGAAGTTCCTTTCTAGACTGATACTAGAGCCTGTACCTTAGTTTTACAATCAACAGTTTCCTTCAAGTGGTGTTAAAATTAATATACAACCAAAGTATATATAACTGGATTTATACCTGTCCACTGCAAGGAGATCCAACCAGTCCATCCTAAAGGACATCAGTCCTGAATATTCATTGAAAGGACTGATGCTGAAGCTGAAACTCCAAAACTTTGGCCACCCAATGCGAAGAGCTGACTCATTTGAAAATACCCTGATGCTGGGAAAGATTGAAGGCAGGAGGAGAAAGGGACGACAGAGGATGAGATGGCTGGATGGCATCACCAACTTAATGGACATGAGTTTGAGTAAACTCCAGGAGTTGGTGATGGACAGGGAGGCCTGACGTGCTGAGGTCCATGGGGTCACAAAGAATCGGACACGACTAAGTGACTGAACTGAACTGGTTGATTAATATTACAATTTCATGGCAAAATATTCTTATGTCCATTTTTCAGCTGATTTAATTAAAAGCAATACTTAACTCCTTAAATTTAAGGGAAAACATCTGATAAGCCCTCTGACAAAGGGTTAAGAATTTAAACTCTGCATCAAGATTGTGTGTGTGTTCAGTCACTAAGTCATGCCCAACTCTTTGCAACCCCATGCACTGTAGCCCACCAGGCTCCTCTGTCCATGGAATTTTTCATTCAAGAATACTGGAGTAGGTTGCCATTTCGTTCTCCAGGGGATATTCTTGACCCACGGATAGAACCCACATCTCCTGTATTGGCAGGTGGATTCTTTACCATTGAGTCACCTGGGAAGCCCCTGGATTAAGATTATTACCAATAAATAGATTACAGCTATAAAACGAGAGGACTATTTGGAATGTGATCAACTACATTTTAATTTGAGTTTTCAGGTTGAATATGCAGTATTACAGACTAGAAAAAGAACTATGAAAGCTGAATTCAGTACTATTCAAGAAATGTAATGAGATACATATAACCCCGAAGCCTAGAGCTTATATCTAGAACATTTGTTGTTTAATAAGAACACTACAAAGAATAAAAATATTTGAAACAGCTTTCTAGGTATTTCTACTTGGATATCCCACTAAAATTTCAAATACAATGCATGAAGAAAAGGGAGAGAGAAAGTCAAAGAGTAAGAGAGTGAGACCTTAACTCAAATCTGTACCTTGTATTCTTTATATGTCTTTATAAGTATCACCATCTTCCCAGTATTTCAGTCCAGAAATGTCAACCATCTTTGACTCCTTACTCTCTGTTCCCCACATTAATTAATTTAACAATAATTTATTGGGCACCTATCATAAGTCTGTCACCACATTAGAGGTTGCTATGCTAAGTCACTTCAGTCGTGTCTGACTCTGTGCGACTCCATAGACGGCAGCCCACCAGGCTCCCCCGTCCCTGGGATTCTCCAGGCAAGAGTACTGGAGTGGGGTGCCATTGCCTTCTCCACATTAGAGGTTAGGAGTGCAAAAATACATGACATTGTATTTGCCCTCAAGTATATGGCCATGTAAACCAATTTTCAGCCCCACATAATTAGACTGTTTTTGCTTCAGCATCATTGAGATCATTGTGGATTCATATGCAATGATTATGTTAAAAGACATAATACAGAGAAATCTCTCACACACTTTGCTTCATTTCCTCCAGTCTTAGATACTACAAAACTATAGTGTATCAAACCAGAATATTTATATTGACCCAATCCAATCCTTATTCAGATTTTCCCAGTTTCATTAGTATGTGTGTGTTTAGTTCTACACAATATAATCACATATGTAGGTTCCTTTATCCACCAACACAATCAAGCTATTAACAATGCCATCACTTCAAGTGTTCCGTCACCCTTTTACAACCACACCCACTTCTCTTCCATTTCCCACCCCTATTCAACTGATTTCTAGTTCCTGTTTGGGTAGCGCTTTTTCCGGCTTAGCTGGAACTTCACATTTCCTCCGCCTCCTTCTTAGCCTGTGGAAATGTTCCTGATCCTTAAAGACTCAGGCTCAGTCTGATTTCCTTTCATGAAAGTCTCCCAATTCCCTTCCCTCCTCCATCTCCTGATTTATGCTACTACTCTTACTTTAGGTTTCACCATCATTTTGCTTCTATCATGAAACTACCATGATACTACAGTTTAAAAACTCCTTCTAACATGTCTGTGGACATCAAAGCCACTTCTGATAAGTTTATGGAAATGCAGAGTGAGCTGCACACCACTGATGTTGCCAGTTCCACACATTTTTCAAATACAAGAGCTCAAATGACAAAACTGCCAAGAGTTAAGTCAAGGTGACCATTCATTACCTGGAAGGTGTGACCAGACTATTTTTTAATAGTTTTCTCTTAAAAATAATAAAATAAATATATATAGGATGCAATGCAAATTTATCTCTTGGTGATGAGCCAATGTGTTGATCTAACTTGAAATTTATCAGGAAAACCTGACATCTCCTGCCCTTTTAAAAAGAATAATTTACAAAACTATTCTCTAAATGAAGACCCAGTAAATGTTACCTCTTTCTCTAATAAAATTAGTATTCTATTCCTATAGTATGCTGATGGCACTCAATGTATCTTCAATTTAAAGGAAAAGGAACAATTTCATGCTAACCTTTTTTGATATATAAAATAAATACCATAAAAGGTTAAAGGTTAAAAGCTTAAAGTAGGATCACTTAGCCTCCTCTTCTCTGGACACAGAGTCATCAGGAGCTGATCACTGGGACTGTCGCTGAAGTTCTCAAATAAACTACATTGTTATTTGTTCTTTTTTCCCCCTGCGGTAAAGCAAATATATTCCTTACTTTTTGAAAGAAAATCAGCAACACCGAGGTCATGATTTTTATTAAGTTCTAAAATCACAGCCAGTATCTAAATTGGATCTTTTGATAGATCTTTAATCAGTTTTTAATCACATTCACCACAAGTTCCAGCCACTGTAATAAAAATTTCCCTCTAACTTATCAGACCTAAGAGGAGTATGATTTTTTGGAAATTCCAACATAGGCTTAGCTGAACACAGAGATTTCTTTGGAGCCTAATTTTATTTTAGCCCTCTTTCCTGATTAGAAATGAAAATTTAAAAAAATGTTTAATCATTAGGTGTATCAAATAAATGAGTGGCTATCTGTGCCTTCCAGGGAAAATATTGCCATCTAGGCAGGACCCTCATGAACTAATGACAGGCTCAGTTCAGCCATAATGGACAACAGTTAGCAATAAAATTGACTTACATAAATGTTTCAATTTTTGTACTGTTCCTTATCCTTTAATATTGAACAAAGTCAGAAAAAGAAGCTTTAAAAGGAGACTGGAAGAAGAAAAAAGAAACACACTGGAAGGAAGTCACAGGGTGGAAAATGAGCCATAGCAGGGGAATATGATGAAAATTTTTGATGGATTTATGTCATGTATTAGAGTGTCATAAGAAAATAAATTAAAACAGGAAAGAAAAGAGAGAGGCTTCAAAAGTCCTCCAGTGCTTCAATAATAATAAAAATAATGCTACTATAAATAGTTCTCATCTGATTTGGGTTTGGACCACACAGTGCACTTTTGCCCACACATATTTTCTTTCCTAATCCTCACAATAACTCTTTGAAGTGAAAAAAAATTACTTAATGTAGATGTATGGCAGAAACCAACACAATATTGTAAAGTAATAATCCTTCAATTAAAAATAAATACATTTTAAAAAATTACTTGAGTTTCATACCACCTAATACTGCAGCATTCAACTGTAGGAATGGCATACCTTCTCTTAGTAGCTCTCTGCAGAGAATCTGCTTGCTGTGTTTAAACATACGAGTAGAGTGGTGGATTCAATCATCCACAGTGTGAATAAGATCTACTAAAACTGTAGTGATCTGACAAGCTTATGGATTTCTGATTCCTCTGTGTACCTGACCCTACTTCTCAGTTCTCATGTCACGTACCACATCCTAGAAGCTGCTTCTTTACTTACTGTGACTTTTGATGATATGGCCAGTGTAAGACACTGTGTCTTAATGACAAATTCGACAGAAGTAAAAGGCAACTCTAGGGACTTCTCAATGAATAAGAAAATTCTGCAGTGTTAACCGATAAATCTTTAATTTTTAATTTAATTGGACCTAATTAAATACACGTGAGTTGAACAGCTGCAGTTTAACTGTCTTCATCCTATCTATGAAACTTAAACCTTCAATGATTGGTGGGTCAGAAACGAACAATAACAGTTTCTAATAGAGTTGCATTTATAAAAATATTTCACATTTTTGGTTAATTTGTCATCTGGGGCATGTTTAGTCTAAAATAAAGCAGAAGCCATGACTATTACTATTGTGGCCTGGGTTCTGGCCACATGAGACACATATGACCTCAGACAGAATACAATGAGTCAGCATTGTGGTCTAGAATAAGGACAAATTAGCCCTAGATTGGACTTCATGTCCATGGAGTCGAGTCCCACGTGGACCAAACAGCTAATGGAGCTGAGTCATCAGTGTCTAGGGGCTCAGCCAATTATTTCCCAACTGAGAAGCTTTTTACAATACAGACACATAAACCACTCCCTGGATCTACTTCATACCGTTCATGGTCACACTGTTCATGGGGTCCTCAAGGCAAGAACACTGAAGTGTTTTGCCATTCTCTTCTCCAGTGGACCACGTTCTGTCAGACCTCTCCACCATGACCCGCCTGTCTTGGATCTATTTCACCCATATTTCTTGGAATGCTTATGGATCTGAATTTTTCAGAAGTTTCCCAGGTGACTGGATGATCAGTGAATTTTGGGAAATAGGGCTAGACTAAAATTATTCTAAGTAGGCATAAAAGGGGTATAGGAGTTCTCCATCTACTCACAGACAGAAAAAAAAAGCCACCTTAAACTACTGCTCCACCACCCAATGCTGCTAACTAGAAATCTGATTACAATTGGACTCTTACTCCTTTCTTAACCATTTGTTTGTATAACTGATTGACTGACTGATCTTCTCTAGAAACTGAATTTGGAGACCAGAAACTTTATTACGATGCAGCTATTTAAAGGTACTCTATTAATCTAAAGACCCCAAACCTTCAGCTCAAGGGAAATTCCTCTAGTTCCTTTTCATCACTTCCATTTCCTATGTTCTCTTTTCCTAAAGCACCTATTTTATAAGTATTTAACATTAAGAATTAAAATTCTTGTGTTTTAACTTTTAACTCATTTTTGTTCTCATTTTTTCCTCTTTTCTCTCCAAATTTTAGAATATTTTATTGTCCAGAACACTAATTTAGGCCTTCACTGTTTTTCAACTCTTGCATTTTTTTTCAACTTTGCCTTTGAGGTTTTTAATTTCTAGGACCAATTTGTGTTTTCTTATTATTCATCTTCATAACAATCTTTTCCTTTCCCTCCTTCTCCCTCCTCATCTTCCCCCTTCTTTGCTTTTCTTTTAATGGATAATAGCCATTTGACTTTCTCTAAAAGATATTTTTAAGTGTTTCTTACTAAGTTTTCATCTATTTCTTGAAATGTTTATTTTATAACCTTAGATCAGTAGTTCAGCTAGTTCTTCTTGTTTGTTCTATTGTTTTTCATCAACTATCTGGTGATGGGTGGTTGTCCATGAATAGCTGGCACGGGTCACCTCTGCAGTGATGTAGCTCCAATGTTCCAGCAGGCCTCAACTTTGATTGAAAAGACTGCTTTTAGTTTTCACATAAACGGTTAGGGCGGGTCAAGCACACAACACCCCTCAAGGCTCCCTGGGCATGGGCGGGCAGGCAGGCTGGGTATCCATCTGCTGTACCCCCTGCCAACTTAGGAAGATGTGTACTTTGGCAGAGAAGCACTTCAGAGCTTGAAACTCCTGGCAGAGCAGTCTGTTCTGTTTTTTCCCTCTGTGCCTGTATGTGTCTCATGTCACCACATGATCTGCTCTCGTTTTCGCTCAGACCCCTGAAGGCTGTTTTTGAAAATACATTTCAGGCTTACCCTGACACTGAATTTCACCTGTGCCTGTCATTTAGTTTTAGTGGGGTAAGTGAAAGGACTGAATTGCTCCATTGTTCAGATTTAGCTCCTATTTAATTATTACAAGGGAAATTCCTTCAGCTCACTCTCCTTTATGTTAGGTCACTTGCAGGATCTCAGGACTGCATTCTCTCTAATTTGAAAAATCCTCAAAATTTTCTGCCTGCTGACAACATTCTTCCTCCTTTTCCAACACTGATCTGAAATATACACATATATTTTATATATATACACATTCAGCCATATAAGAGAGTCAAGACAACAGGAAATTTAGATGTTTTCAGTTTGATCTCCTCCTACAATAATTCTCTTAGATTTCTCCCATATTAAATCACAGATACATTCAACTCCAGGCACAAACACAAACATTAAACCACATCTTTCGTAAAATACATAAGAAACCAGTGAGTAAAAAGCTTACAAAACTCACAGGCTAATGACATCTGTTTCTTCATGAAAATATAAATAGATGAATTATATTTTATATTTGACCTTTTTTTATTATTAATTTTCATTTTTAACAAAAGAAGTTCTACCTGACAAGGTATCTTCTTGAGTAAACAGAAGTACTGCTCAAGTTGATAAAGCATACTTGACTACATATAACAGTTTCTATCATTTTCAAAATATTTAGTCCAAGAGAAGCCTGAAGTGAACCTATCATCGTGGCCTATTGTATCATACAAATTTATAACAAGAATGATACCTACAAGGTACTGTGAAAATCTACGTTAATAATTCTCAATCTCTTGGATGGTTATTGACCATCTGCAGTTACTAGTTACACAAGGAAACTGTTTCTTGCCAAAATACAGACCCAGTTGCAGAGGGTTATAAGTCCTATTAATCCGCATACATACTTCTGTTAGAGATTAAATTTTGAAATAATATAACTTGATATTTGCAAATATCACTCAGGAACATGCTATCTTCCATCTTCCCATAGTGAAGAATCAGTAATCACTCATAAGTCACACACCAAAATTCTATGTGCTCACCACATTAATCATAAGTGTGTGTGTGTGTATAATCCAGTTGTGATGTAAACTCAAAAATTAAGGGCTTTAGAATCTCCTTATCCTATTTCCAATTCACATCTCGATGGTAAATATGGCACACAAAAAAATGACCTGTATCAAGAACTTGTCTGTTATATATTCATGCACTCAAATTGGTCTGGAGTTGATGGGACATGACATGCTACATGGACAAAAATATAAACAGAGAAAAGCAAACAGCTTTGATATTAAAGGTAAGTTGTCTGGACTGCCCAGAGTAGCAAACTATAAGATTAACCAGTGGCCAAAAGGCCATGAGAATAAGTGTAAAGTATTTTTAAATATCAAGAGATGTAAATAGAGCTGTATCGGTAGTGACAATAGTTGTGATTATCTTTTCCCTGTGAATTTAGAGACATTCTCAAATCAGCCATGTCATACTAGGCTTCCCTCAAAAGTATGAATAAATAGCAAGCTACCACTAAAGTAGAAAAGAAAGAATCTGAAGAAAGTGAATGTTCATGCTAGCAGAAGACCCTGTAGTATATATGGAGGCAAAACCTGCCTTGGGTCCCAGAGGGTCAGGGATCTGATGGTATTAAAATGATACATATAATAAATGCTGGAGAGGGTGTGGAGAAAAGGGAACCCTCTTACACTGTTGGTAGGAATGCAAACTAGTACAGCCACTATGGAGAACAGTGTGGAGATTCCTTAAAAAACTGGAAATAGAACTGCCTTATGATCCAGCAATCCCACTGCTGGGCATACACACTGAGGAAACCAGAAGGGAAAGAGACACGTGTACCCCAATGTTCATCGCAGCACTGTTTATAATAGCCAGGACATGGAAGCAACTGAGATGTCCATCAGCGGATGAATGGATAAGAAAGCAGTGGTACATATACACAATGGAGTATTACTCAGCCATTAAAAAGAATACATTTGAATCAGTTCTAATGAGGTGGATGAAACTGGAGCCTATTATACACAGTGAAGTAAGCCAGAAGGAAAAATATAAATACAGTATACTAACACATATATATGGAATTTAGAAAGATGGTAACAATAACCCTGTGTACGAGACAGCAAAAGAGACAGTGATGTATAGAACAGTCTTATGGACTCTGTGGGAGAGGGAGAGGGTGGGAAGATTTGGGAGAATGGCATTGAAACATGTAAAATATCATGTAAGAAACGAGTTGCCAGTCCAGGTTCGATGCACGATACTGGATGCTTGGGGCTAGTGCACTGGGATGACCCAGAGGGATGGTATGGGGAGGGAGGAGGGAGGAGGGTTCAGGATGGGGAACACATGTATACCTGTGGCGGATTCATTTTGATATTTGGCAAAACTAATACAACAATGTAAAGTTTAAAAATAAAAAAAAAAAAAAAAAAAAAGAATTGTTCTAAAATGATACATAAAGACAATTTCATTTTGATGGCCTAAGTTTAAAATACATTCCAGTGAAGACTGTGTGACATGTTATGTTGAGTTTGGAAAGAGAAATAATTATACTATAATTTTTATCTGTGTATAAAAATGTATTGGACAGGAGACAGGAATCAAGACCATCCCCAAGAAAATGAAATGCAAAAAAGCAAAATGGCTGTCTGAGGAGGCCTTACAAATAGCTGTGAAAAGAAGAGAAGAGAACAGCAAAGGAGAAAAGGAAGGATATACCCATTTGAATGCAGAGTTCCAAAGAATAGCAAGAAGAGATAAAAAGGCCTTCCTCAGTGATCAGTGCAAAGAAATAGAGGAAAACAACAGAATGGGAAAGACTAGAGATCTCTTCAAGAAAATTAGAGATACCAAGGGAACATTTCATGCAAAGACGGGCTCGATAAAGGACAGAAATGGTACGGACCGTACAGAAGCAGAAGATATTAAGAAGAGGTGGCAAGAATACAAAGAAGAACTGTACAAAAAAGATCTTCATGACCCCGATAATCACGATGGTGTGATCACTCATCTAGAGCCAGACATCCTGGAATGTGAAGTCAAGTGGGCCTTAGAAAGCATCACTATGAACAAAGCTAGTGGAGGGGATGGAATTCCAGTTGAGCTATTTCAAATTCTAAAAGATGATGCTGTGAAAGTGCTACACTCAATATGCCAGCAAATTTGGAAAACTCAGCAGTGGCCACAGGACTGGAAAAGGTCAGTTTTCATTCCAATCCCAAAGAAAGGCAATGACAAAGAATGCTCAAACTACCACACAATTGCACTCATCTCACATGCTAGTAAAGTAATTCTCAAAATTCTCCAAGCCAGGCTTCAGCACCACATGAACCATGAACTTCCAGATGTTCAAGCTGGTTTTTGAAAAGGCAGAGGAACCTGGGATCAAATTGCCAACACCTGCTGGATCATCAAAAAAGCAAGAGAGTTCCAGAAAAACATCAATTTCTGCTTTATTGACTGTGCCAAAGCCTTTGACTGTGTGGATCACAATAAACTGTGGAAAATTCTGAAGGAGATAGAAATACCAGACCACTTGACCTGTCTCTTGAGAAACCTGTAGCCAGGTCAAGACGCAACAGTTAGAACTGGACATGGAACAACAGACTGGTTGCAAATAGGAAAAGGAGTATCTCAAGGCTGTATATTGTCACCCTGCTTATTTAACTTTTTTGCAGAGTACATCATGAGAAACCCTGGGCTGGATGAAGCACAAGCTAGAATCAAGATTGCCAAGAGAAATATCAATAACCTCAGATATGCAAATGACACCACCCTTATGGCAGAAAGTGAAGAACTAAAGAGCCTCTTGATGGAAATGAAAGAGGAGAGTGAAAAAGTTGGCTTAAAGCTCAACATTCAGAAAATGAAGATCATGGCATTCGGTCCCATCACTTTATGGCAAATAGATGGGGAAACAGCGGAAACAGTGTCAGACTTTATTTTTGGGGGCTCCAAAATCACTGCAGATGGTGATTACAGCCATGAAATTAAAAGACGCTTACTCCTTGGAAGAAAAGTTATGACAACCTAGATACCATACTAAAAAGCAGAGACATTACTTTGTCAACAAAGGTCTGTCTAGTCAAGGCTATGTTTTTTCCAGTAGTCATGTATGGATGTGAGAGTTGGACTATAAAGAAGGCTGAGCACCAAAGAATTGATGCTTTTGAACTGTGGTGTTGGAGAAGACTCTTGAGAGTCCCTTGGACTGCAGGGAGATCCAACCAGTCCATCCTAAAGGAGATCAGTCCTGGGTGTTCATAGGAAGGACTGATGTTGATGCTGAAAGTTCAATACTTTGGCCACCTCATGTGCAGAGCCGACTCATTTGAAAAGACCCTGATGCTGGGAAAGATCGAGGGCAGGAGGAGAAGGGGACGACAGAGGATGAGATGATTGGATGGCATCATCGACTCGATGGACATGGGTTAGGGTGGACTCCGGGAGTTGGTGATGGACAGGGAGGCCTGGTGTGCTGCAGTTCATGGGGTCGCAAAGGTCGAACATGACTGAGCGACTGAACTAAACTGACTGAATGTGTGAGGAGATTGGGGCAGGAGAGTCTGGGGAATTAAGCATCTGTGCTGCATTAGCTTTCTAGGGCTGCATTTCCTTTGTACCTGTCTGTGTCCAAATTTACTCCTCTATAAGGACACCAGCCATACTGGATCAGGGCCCACCCTAATAGCCTTAGTTTAATTTAATTACCTCTGTAAGACTCTGTCTTTAAATATGGTCTCATTCTGAGGTACTGGCAGTTAGGACTTCAATCATGTTTTTGAGGGGACATGATTCAGCCCATAATACATGCTATTTTTGCTAGGTATTTTTGTAAAGAGAGCAGCAATTAATGGGTGAAGGAAGGAGGGCAGGGGTGGGAACAAGGGAATCTTAACATTGAACTCTAAATAATAAGTTCACCAGCGCCTATACAACTGAATTAAATGTCAAACAAGAGCCCACACTAGATGAACAAAAAAATTTAGATTTTCTTAACAAAAAAAGAAGCAGTGGCAACTTGAAGGAGATACAATGGTTCTTGAATATGGACCTTACAAATTCATATTAATAACAATTAGAGAAACATTATTAATTGCAATGTGAACAGACAATCTAGGATTATTTAGGATGAGACCAAAATTAATTATGTATAAAGCTCCTTTACTGGAAAATATGATCAAGTGTTTGTGGTATTACTATAATATGAGATATCAAATTACTATTATCTAACCTATTTTTTTTTCAGTTTTCTGCTATCTATATAGCAATTGATGTTCATTATTAGGATGAGATTTTTTTAATTGGGGTATTTGGCTTTTTTAGTTTTTTTTTTTAAGAATATCATTGATAAGAAATGAGTATGAATAAGAGTAACATGAAATTTCCTGGCATTTTGACCCTTACTGAAAAATCAGGCAGACCTGCTAAGATATGAGTGAGGACTAGGATATCACTTTATGCTAACATCTTCCATTTCAAAATTTTCACCATGAAACATCCATGCATTTAAAATGAAAAGCTATAACAAATTCACTTCAGTAGAGTTTTTGACTTCAGCCTTATACTCTCCCCTCCAGACCTCACCAGCAGTCTGGGAATGCCACCATGCAGTCTAGGTTGAAAGAAGTCAAAAACACTGGTGTTTCTGGGGGAATACACACTCTCCTTTCTGTCTCTCAGTCACAGCTTCAAAACCCTAAGGGGTGATGCTGAGACCTGCTTGATTTACCTTGCAATGTGACCTGTTTTAACTCTTGTGCTGGTGACTCACTGAACATCTCTTTTATTAATCCTTGTATCTACTGCTAACAATCAACACTGGAGCTGAAACAGCTTTCAGAAATAAACAGTGTTTTCCTGTACTCTCAGAGGGGGAAAAAAGAGAGAGATGAGGGCATTGGCCATATAAAACCATATACTATATATACTTGGCTTAGAAAGCTAAAGTTTTTAATCTGTATTTTAAAAGTTGGGAGTCTATTTTTAATTTTTCCCTACTCAGATTCTAGGGGGTATTATCTGTCTATTCTAGCTTTTTTAGTTTTCTGATATCTATATGATACTCACTAATAGAACAAGGTTGTTGGTTAAGATGTTTGCTTTTGTTGCTGTTTTCTCATGTTGATTTTTATTCGTTTATTTATTTGGAGGAGTTTCATTTTCCATTCATTGATTTTTCCTGAACAGCCCTGTCTCTGCTTGCCATGGTTCATAACTATGGTTACTTTAAATCTTCTCTTTAGGTAGGACAAGATGTGGGGTCTCAGATTCTCCAACACAGAGGAGAAATATGAACAAATTTGATAATGAAAACTTTATTTTAATACAAATTCTAGAAAAATCTTCACACATGCTCAGTTCAGTTCAGTCACTCAGTTGTGTCCGACTCTTTTGCAACCCCATGAATCACAGCATGCCAGGCCTCCCTGTCTATCACCAACTCCCGGAGTTCACTCAGACTCATGTCCATCGAGTCAGAGATGCCATCCAGCCAGCTCATCCTCTGTCATCCCTTTCTCCTCCTGCCCCCAATCCCTCCCAGCATCAGAGTCTTTTCCAATGAGTCAACTCTTTGCATGAGGTGGCCAAAGTACTGGAGTTTCAGCTTTAGCATCAGTCCCTCCAAAGAAATCACAGAGCTGATCTCCTTCAGAATGGACTGGTTGGATCTCCTTGCAGTCCAAGGGACTCTCAAGAGTCTTCTCCAACACCACAGTTCAAAAGCATCAATTCTTCAGCACTCAGCTTTCTTCACAGTCCAACTCTCACATCCATACCAGACCACTGAAAAAACCATAGCCTTGACTAGACGGACCTTTGTTGGCAAAGTAATGTCTCTGCTTTTGAATATGCTATCTAGGTTGGTCATAACTTTTCTTCCAAGGAGTAAGCGTCTTTTAATTTCATGGCTGCAGTCACCATCTGCAGTGATTTTGGAGCCCAAAAAAATAAAGTCTGACACTGTTTCCACTGTTTCCACATCTATGTGCCATGAAGTGATGGGACCAGATGCCGTGATCTTCATTAACTGAATGTTGAGTTTTAAGCCAACTTTTTCACTCTCCTCTTTCACCTTCATCAAGAGGCTTTTTAGTTCCTCTTCACTTTCTGCCATAAGGGTGGTGTCATCTGCATATCTGAGGTTACTGATATTTCTCCTGGCAATCTTGATTCCAGCTTGTGCTTCTTCCAGCCCAGCGTTTCTCATGATGTACTCTGCATATAAGTTAAATAAGCAGGGTGACACTATACAGCCTTGACGTACTCCTTTTCCTATTTGGAACCAGTCTGTTGTTCCATGTCCAGTTCTAACTGTTTCTTCCTGACCTGCATATAGGTTTCTGAAGAGGCAGGTCAGGTGGTCTGGTATTCCCATCTCTTTCAGAATTTTCCACAGTTTATTGTGATCCACACAGTCAAAGGCTTTGGCATAGTCAATAAAGCAGAAATAAATGCTTTTCTGGAACTCTTGCTTTTTCCATGATCCAGCGGATGTTGGCAATTTGGTCTCTGGTTCCTCTGCCTTTTCTAAAACCAGCTTGAACATCTGGAAGTTCATGGTTCACGTATTGCTGAAGCCTGACTTAGAGAATTTTGAGCATTACTTTACTAGCATGTGAGATGAGTGCAATTGTGCAGTAGTTTGAGCATTCTTTGTCATTGCCTTTCTTTGGGATTGGAATGAAAACTGACCTTTTCCAGTCTGGTGGCCACTGCTGAGTTTTCCAAATTTGCTGGCATATTGAGTGCAGCACTTTCACAGCATCATCTTTCAAATAGCTCAACTGGAATTCCATCACCTCCACTAGCTTTGTTCGTAGTGATGCTTTCTAAGGCCCACTTGACTTCACATTCCAGGATACCTGGCTCTAGGTGAGTGATCACACCATCATGATCATCTTGGTCGTGAAGATCTTTTTTGTACAGTTCTGTGTATTCTTGCCACCTCTTCTTAATATCTTCTGCTTCTGTTAGGTCCATACCATTTCTGTCCTTTATCAAGCCCATCTTTGCATGAAATGTTCCCTTGGTATCTCTAATTTTCTTAAAGAGATCTCTAGTCTTTCCCATTCTGTTTTTTTCCTCTATTTCTTTGCACTGATCACTGAGGAAGGCTTTTTTATCTCTTCTTGCTATTCTTTGGAACTCTGCATTCAGATGCTTATATCTTTCCTTTTCTCCTTTGCTTTTCGCTTCTCTTCTTTTCACAGCTATTTGTAAGGCCTCCCCAAGGTCAGAAGGGGTGGCTGTGAGGAGATATCCCTCATCCAAGGTAAGGAGCAGTGGCTGTGCTTTGCTGGAGCAGCCGTGAAGAGATACCCTATATCCAAGGTAAGAGAATCCCAAGTAAGACAGTAGGTGTTGCAAGAGGGCATCAGAGGGCAGACACACTGAAACTATACTCACAGAAAACTAGTCAATCTAATCACACTAGGATCACAGCCTTGTCTATCTCAATGAAACTAAGCCATGCCCGTGGGGCCACCCAAGATGGGCAAGTCATGGTGGAGAGGTCTGACAGAATGAGGTCCACTGGAGAAGGGAATGGCAAACCACTTCAGTATTCTTGCCTTGAGAACCCCATGAACAGTATGAAAAGGCAAAATGATAGGATACTGAAAGAGGAACTCCCCAGGTCAGTAGGTGCCCCACACATGCTCAGAGATATATAAAAATATTTATGAAGTATTGTTTGAAACAGCAATAAATAAGGAAACCATATCTGTTAATGGAACAGTAGTGAATAAACTATGAAATATCAAACCAATAGAACACCATGCAGCAGCTAAAGAAATGAGGCAGACCTGTGTGTGTGCAGGGCTCTGTATTTTGTTTTGCTTTTGGCCATTCAGCCTGCAGACCCATTTTTTATCTGAAGGGAATTCTCTTTTCACAAGATAGGAATACTTGGTAGATTTAACATGTGACTTGCTCATCCCCTCTACATGCCCCTGGGTGGGCCTACAAAAATATTCTTTATGCCAAAGGTTGGCTTTTTGATACCTTCTTTATGAAAGAGGTACTACATCTAGAATATTTAGAAACAAGAATTAGAACAGTGTCTGATACATAATAAGTGCTCAATAAATGTCATCTCTTCCTATTATCTTATACTTCTATACAGAAATATATAGCATTAACTGGGAATGTGAATCTCAAACTTTTTGTACAACTGCACTATGTCTCTGAGCTAACACTAATTCCTGAGGACGAAGAATATCACTCTCGAGTACTGATCAGAGTGAGGATAAGGAGGATTCAGATTAAAATGGAATGCTGATAGCCTCAAAATGGGTTTAGAAAGACCCTGAATTACAAACAAATACAGACTCAAGAGATGAAGAACAGATATCATTAATCATAGAGTGCCGCACACCCCCCACCCCCGCCACCACCAATCATGATACCTTTCTGATTTACAGAGTAACGAATAAGGACTAACAAATGAAATATCCTGGAACATTTATTCCTATATTCAACCAAGCCATACTGCAATTCTGAGGACTGGCCAGGGTGGTAACATCAGTGAAGATCTGAAATGTATGGTGGTGGCTTCTACTCTGTGTGTGTATGTTAGTAACTCAGTCATGTCCAACTCTTTGCAACCCTGTGGACTGTAGCCTGCCAAGTTCCTCTGTCCATGGGATTTTCCAGGCAAGAATACCGTTGTGGGTTGCCATTTCCTTCTCCAGAGGCTCTTCCTGACCCAGGGATCAAACCCAGGTCTCCTGCATTGCAGGGAGATTCTTTACTGTTTGAGCCACACTACCATTTAATTCTCCAGCTTGGTTGGTTGAAGAAAGAGATGGATGGGTATTGGAGAGTAATAGTGGGAGAAGCACAACTATTGCCAGAAGCACTCCATTATTAAATAGAAGTACATTTAAGGATGAGGTTTGAGCAGTTCTGAAAATCCAAGTAAACTGAAAAGAAGTCTACTTATACTTATTTCAGTCCAATTGCAAAGCAGCTCTGTTGCTGAGTGGATCTTGGAAGCATTTTCCATAAGACCATGACTGCCCTGGTCCATCTGGCAAAACCATTCTTCTCAAGAGATGGAGACATCACATATGCCTGGACTGGTGCCACTGTGCACTGAGTTTATTTAAAGCTCCCTCTTCTGAGTCCGGGATCACCAAGAAACTCTGATTCTGAAGTTATTTAACTTTAGGCAAAGAACAGATTGATGATATAACTGTCTTCCTGAAATCACTGTATTTTTTCCCATGGTTTGAAGCATCTTAACAAGGTCTGTCTACAGGGAAAGACTGCATTAATCATGTTTCCACGTGTATGCCCAGGCCGTGTAGTAGTTATATTTTCCTTTGTTAATAAATAAACCATCATTCTGGGTCTACCTCAGTCATGCAAAGTATTTTGGTAAGCATGAGTCAGATTCTCAGGGCCTGGTCACTCCTGGGAAATATAAGTCATTGGAACTTTAAAAGATGACCAAATTTAGCTGGTCTCTCTTTTAGATGACATCGCATGCAGGAGCACAAGTCCATTCAAAACATTTTAAAAGTTTCCATTTCCTTCGTCTCCGTTTAGCTTTTGGTAAGTACCTGCATTTCAATTTTTATTTCTTCAGCCCTATTGCATGTAATTTGATTTCTACTTTTACTCTTTTACTCCAAGGTCTTCACTAAAGGTTCTAGAAGGATTTTCTGTGAACCTAGTTTTATTGATGTTATTGCTATTGGAGATTATGGTCAAATGATAAAACTTGGCCAGGCCCTAATGGGAGGGAGTTTGGGGAAGAATGGACACATGTATATGTATGTCTGAGTCCCTTCTCTGCTCACCTGAAACTACCCCAACACTTAATCAGTTCTATCCCTACACAAAATAAAAAGTTAAAGCAAAACTAGGCCAGGTCCCAGTTTTCCCCTCTGTATCCAACTGTGTCTGGAAACAGTTAACACTTGACATCCCTATAAGTAAAGAAATGGCTTCTCTGTACGTTCATGGAGTTTTTTTTCCCCAGAGATGCACATGCTTATTGCTGGGTCTCTCAAGAATTCCCTGTATTTGCCTGTTGCCCAAACCTGTTGCCAAAGCCAATTCTCTTTATTTCCTTAGTCTTACTTAAACACATTAATCTGAATTAAATAAAGCAGTTTTCTGATGACCTGTCAAAAAACCAACTCCACAAATGATTAAACTTTTCTTAAGTCCTCTTCCAAACAGCACTGGGTTGCCCAGAGATTTATCTTGGCAAAACGAACACTGCAAACCTAGAGCATGCTGGGTAAAAACCTCATCATTAATCCTCAAAGAGGTGACTCAGTCTGCTTGGCATTCACCTTTGGCCTTTGCCCAAATATGTAGAAATTTTTTCTTAGTGACAAAATAGAACTAACGGCATTTGGTAAGAGAAGGGGAAAAATGGAGGGAGGAGAGCAGAGAAAAGAGAATAGAAGCATATAAATGAGAAATGTGTCCCTTTGGGCTTATGCATCAGAGTAATGCATTATACTCAAATTCCAAATATAGGTTGAAATTTGTTTTAAATTGCATTATTTTTGTAATTGGTTTATTAAGAGTAAATTTCCAAAATGAACCTGTTACATCCCAAGATTCAACAATGGAATAACACAGAACTTTAAAAAATTGGTTTAAAAATCACTGTTTCTCTAACTCATGAGTTAGCATGTGAATCATAGAATAAATGGCTCACCTAAAAATAATGTTAGAGCTTCATATAAAGTTAGTATTTTTGAACTATTTTAAAATGAAGTCTTTTTTATCATCTAAAATTAAGTTTAGCATTTTGGAAAGTCACTTCCTTCAAAGCTCTAAGGATCTTATGCTAGAGCAATTAGTAAACAATCACAGTCCCTTTTTGTATGCTTTGATCTGCTTTGTTGATGATGTTCCATATAAAAAATATGCTTCACAACTAACAAAGGATTAATCTCCAAAATATGTAAGCAGCTCATATGGCTTATATTAGAAAAGCAAAATAGCCCAATCAAAAAGTGGGCAGATGACCTAAACAGACATTGCTCCAAAGAAGACATATAGATGGCCAATAAACACATGAAAAGATGCTCAATATTGCTCATTATTGGAGAAATGCACATCAAAACTACAATGAGGTATTCACCTCACACTAATCAGAATGGTCATCATCAAAAAAAAAAACAAAAAAACTACAAATGATAAATGCTGGAGAAGATGTGGAAAAAAGGGAACCCTACTGCACTGCTGGTGGTAATATAGATTGATACAGCCACTATACAGAACAGTATGGGAGGTTCATCAACAAACTAGGAACAAAACTACCATATGACCCAGCAACCACGCTACTGGGCATATACCCTGAGAAAACCACAATTCAAAAAGACACCTGTACCCAATGTTCATTGCAGCACTATTTACAATAGCTAGAACATGGAAGCAACCTAGATGTCCTTTGATAGATGAATGGATAAATAAGACGTGATACATATGTACAATGGAATATTACTTGGTCATAAAAAGGAATGAAATTAGGTCAGTTGTAGTGAGGTGGATGAACCTACGGTTTGTGACACAGAGTGAAGTAAGTCAGAGAAAAACAAATATCATATATTAACACACAAATATGGAATCTAGAAAAATAGTATTGATGAACCTATTTTGCAGGGAAGAAACGGAGATGCAGACATAGAGAATGGACTTGCGGGTAGAGGGGAGGGGAAAGTGAGGCTGGGATGAGTTGAGAGAGCAGCACTGACATATACAGACTACCACATGTAAAGCAGACAGCTAATGGGGAGCTGCCGTGTGACACAGGAAGCCCAGTCTGGCACTCCGTGATGATCTGGGGTGGGGATGGGAGGGCGGAAGGAGCCTCAGGAGGGAGGGGATACAGAAATATATATAAAACTATGACTGATCTGCGTTGTACGGCAGAAACCAATACAATATTGTAAAGCAATTAGCCTCCAATTAAAAATAAAGAAAAAAATAAGCTTCAATTAACTAATTGCTTTTATACAGGACATCCTATAACATAGTGGAATCAACTGTATTAATAAATACATCTGAAGTAAAATTAGTTAACATATAGGATGTTTTCGTTTTTCAGGCCTCCTCGACAAAAATTTATCCTAAATCAATAAACTAGAAATTTAACTAATATACACACACTTATATTAATATAAAAACAATAATGATGATGGAATTACATCTTTAGAAGCCATGAGGACACTGAGGTCAACAGAGTTATAAATTAGATGAAATCTGTCTTCAAAATAGTAAAAATATTTTTGTCCTCTTCTTTTAAAAGTCATTCTCAAAAAACATAGGTAACAAAAAACAGAAAAAAAACTTTAACTTCATTACAATTGAGGATCTCTATAATCCTGAACCAATTAGTATATGAAAACAGAAAGCGGATAGAGAAATGGTGAAATGATTCAGAAGGCGGTGGTGGGAAGATTAAGTCCACAACAGCATGGTACAAATGAGAAGCAAGCCACTTTTATCTTAGAATCTTGGGAAGTTTTAGGAAATGGAGGTAGAAATCATGGAAGTCAGTTGGAAAGTTTCTACTATCTCCTACCTCCAACACATTACTGAACCAGAGGGCCCTTGACTGGAACATCAGGCACAGAGGAGGGAGAGATGTGGTGCCTTGCTGGAAACTGGAGGATGACATTCTATCTGCATCATAAACAGTGAAACTTCCAAGCTCTTCTGCCTCCCAGATTTAGTAGTATTTAGTACTCCTAGATTTAGCCTCCTCCAGGCAAGAAACAGAAAGATCCTCTTTCTGAGAAGAACTGTTGCAGAATAAAAATCAACAGAATTTCACATCCAAGGGAAAATCCTGCTGACCATATTCATGGTATCCACCAGTTGGTAAGATCCACCCAAATACACAAATGCCAATCAATATTTTACTACGTCTTTCACAAATATAAACATAGTCAAGAGAGATCAGAGATTTGAGAAAGATAGAGGTCAGATTGACCTTGCTGGGCTTTGTGAAAATCATGCTGCTGCTGCTAAGTTGCTTCAGTCATGTCCGACGCTGTGCGACCCCATAAACAGCAGCCCAACAGGCTCCCCCGTCCCTGGGATTCTCCAGGCAAGAACACTGGAGTGGGTTGCCATTTCCTTTTCCAATGCATGAAAGTGAAAAGTGAAAGTAAAGTCTCTCAGTCGTGTCCAACTGTTAGTGATCCCATGGACTGCAGCCTACCAGGCTCCTCCATCCATGGGATTTTCCAGGCAAGAGTACTGGACTGGGGTGCTATTGTAAAAATCATATGAGTTTGTAAATTCCCAGTATCTAGTAGAGTGAAGGTGCCTACAATGTATGCATAGGATTTTTACATAATGTTGAATTCAAGTATACATTTCTTTCCTTTCAAAAGTAACCAAATGTGCATCTTCACAATACACCTTTAAAGGTAGATGGAGACTTCCGTTGTATTGCTTTTGCTCTTATTGTAATTACTATTTTAGCAGTTTCAAGAGAGATTTGGGACCATGGATACCATAAAAGTGGGAAAATTCTTTGTCTGAAATGAACATTCATGGATAGTGACACATCTGTCTACACAAAGAACAAGAATGTTTAGAGGCACACTTTTCATTCAGGTGTGCATATCGAAACCTCGATGTCTATCTGGAGCTTCTGGAAAGGGATCTTACATCAATATAAATAACTTGAAAATAGGAAAATCCCTTATGATAAGAATTTAAAATAATTTCCCCTGAAACACTGAAAATAGGAAATGTTTCTAATACAGTGAAAGAAAGTAAAAGCATAGTGATAATTTTTCTAGGCAGGGTATCTGATCACCAATGTAAATGGCAAAATATTTAAGATTAATGTTAATCTGATGCTCATCCTCCTCTCTTATCAACCCCATCAGACTGAACACCTGTCACAGGATCTGTGCTGTGGACCCTTGTGTGACTCCACATCATGCATTCCCGCTTCCTTGAGTAACGGGCGAGGTACTTATCAACTCTCAGACCAAATGGTTCAGATGGAACCAACTTCATCCTCAAGTCTAGAGGTGGACATTTGATCCTTGAGGGACCATCCAGAACATCATCAACCTACCCCAAACACAGTAATTGGTTAAGCAAAGAAAATATGTCCACATTAGAAGGTTCCAGGCCTTTGGCCCTGGGCACTGGTGAGAATTCTTTCCTTTCTGCAATACCAAAGATTTAAAGATGAGCTTCTAAAGGTCAGCTCTAAGAGAAAGCCTACCTGAGAGGGAAGTCAACTTCCAAATGGATGCAAAACAAAGATTAAAAGAGTGATTTGATTCTGATTACATCAATACATCAGATCTAGTGGTATTTAAGCAATACATATCCTTGGCTTTTCAGATATATGAGCCAATTAAGTTCCCTTTTTTGCTAAAGGCAGTTTGAATTGGGTTTCCTATTACTTGAACTAAAAAACCCTAAAACAATCATGCATTTGTATGTAAGTATATTCAAGATAAAACTATGTATAATCTAGTCTCCTTCCTTAGATCATATAAACTCCCCACACATGTCTCACATATAGTCTTCCAACACAAATATATATAAGAGAGCCTAAAAGCTATTTTTTTAAAATTTTTCAAAACCTATTATACTTAATAAGGAGTGAGAAATGCTCCATAAATGTTTATTGAGTGATTTGAAGATGACAGACTGAATATATGAATGAATAAAATAGATGCCTGAACTTGTCTAATATTAATCCATGCAATAATAGATTCTCTGTATCAGATCAGATTAGTCACTCAGTCGTGTCCGACTCTTTGCGACCCCATGAATTACAGCACACCAGGCCTCCCTGTCCATCACCAACTCCCAGAGTTCACTGAGACACACGTCCATCAAGTCAGTGATGCCATCCAGCCATCTCATCCTCTGTCGTCCCCTTCTCCTCTTGCCCCCAATTCCTCCCAGCATCAGAGTCTTTTCCAATGAGTCATCTCTTTGCATGAGGTGGCCAAAGTACTGGACTTTCAGCTTTAGCATCATTCCTTCCAAAGAAATCCCAGGGCTGATCTCCTTTAGGATGGACTGGTTGGACCTCCTTGCAGTCCAAGGGACTCTCAAGAGTCTTCTCCAACACCACAGTTCAAAAGCATCAATTCCTCGGTGCTCAGCCTTCTTCACAGTCCAACTCTTATATCCATACATGACCACAGGAAAAACCATAGCCTTGACTAGACGGACCTTTGTTGGCAAAGTAATGTCTTTGCTTTTGAATATGCTGTCTAGGTTGGTCATAACTTTCCTTCCAAGGATTAAGCGTCTTTTAATTTCATGGCTGCAGTAACCATCTGCAGTGATTTTGGAGCCCAGAAGAATAAAGTCGGACACTGTTTACACTGTTTCCCCATCTATTTCCCATGAAGTGATGGGACCGGATGCCATGATCTTCGTTTTCTGAATGTTGAGCTTTAAGCCAACTTTTTCACTCTCCACTTTCACTTTCATCAAGAGATTTCATCAAGAGTTTCACATTCATCAAGATTCTCTGTATAATCATTAATCCTAATTTAATAATTTTCAAGAATCATTGGAAGCTCCCAATCTTCTTCAGCTGAAAGGAAACTATTAAATTAGCTTTATCCAGTACAAACAGAATGCACCTACAAAATTCTTAGTGCTTGATTAGAGACTGGAAAAAACCAAGTTAAACTGGTGTGGTTCTTATCAACTAGAAGCTCATCAGCTAATATGTATAATGTATGGAGAACTCTAAAGGAAATATGACTGTACAACTGTATGCATATAGTTAAGATAACTTTTTAAAAAATCCTCATATTATACTGATCCCTTTATAATCCTAGGAATTTTCCTCTAAATATACACTAATATGCTTTTACAAGAATAATAATTAAAGTAATTTATTAAGCAATTACCTTGTGCTGTATACACTGTGTGGTACGAAGAGCTGATTCATTGGAAAAGACCCTGATGTTGGGAAAGATTGAAGGCAGGAGAAGGGGACGGCAGAGGATGAGATGGCTGGATGGCATCACCGACTCAATGGACATGAGTTTGAGTGAACTCCGGGAGTTGGTGATGAACAAGGAGGCCTGGTGTGCTGCGGTCCAGGGGGCTGCAAAGAGTAGGGACTTAGTGACTGAAAAACAATACATTGTGTGAAGTCTCTATATCCATTACTATTTCTTGAACTCCTCATATCAACTGTACATGGTATAACTGAAGATAATTTCTTTGAAAGTTTAAAGGCTGTAAGCATTCAAATAATAATTTATATTTTAAAAGAATGTTTTTCATGATTGCCCATTTTTAGTCACGCTATATAATAACAGATCACTTTGCTATAATGTGCTTTGCTGAGCTAAGTTGTTTTTTTGTTTATTTATGGTTTCCCTGGTGGCTCAATAGTAAAGAATCTGCTTCAAGGTGGTAAATGACAGGAAGGTGATGATGAAATGGACAAGGCAGTGCAGAACACAAAGAAAGGTTAGAAATTTCATAAATCCCATGGAACAAAATATATTCACTGGTGAGCAGAAGTTACTCCAAAGGCATAGGAAGGGAGAGAAGCTTGAAAATGAAAGAAAGAACAAGTACACAGTGGGTCCCGCCTGACCTTTTCCGAAGACCTATTGTATCGTCCTCTCCTGTGGCTGCTACAGAAAAAGCAAATCCTAGTGATTAGTAATCTTACGAAACTTCTTTCTGCAGATTAGGAACAAATTGTATGTTTTTAAAATAAATCTTGTGCCTAAAAAATTTCCAGGTGCTTTTTAAAGCCATTTTTTAAGGAAATGAATATGGTTTATAAATTCTGATTTTGTAATAAAAGTGTGATGGGCAAAATATATTGATTATACATACAATGTTTATAACATTAAATCTTTATATTTTATGTGATACATATTTTCCTTTCACAGGTAAACAAATATTTTCATTTGAATCATCCACAGATACACAGAATTCTTTAGTAATTTGCATGGTATTTAACTCATAAAAGTGATTCTGTAAGACATCAATGCATATTAAATTTATTTCATATCATAGTTGACATCTCATATTATATACCAAAACTATCAGACTAAAATGGCTTTGGTAAATCACTGTGCTCTTTAGGAATTAAGATATCTAAAGTAAGAAATATTAACCTGGAATGAGTCAGGTCCCGACAGTCTAAGTAAATGATCTTTTATTGTAGGTATTAGTGCCCATACTTTATTGATGGGGAAAATGGGGCTCAAAGAAAATAAGTAAGGTCAAAGTAAGCCAAGATTCAAATTCTTGCCTCTCTGATTCCAAAGCATATGCTCTTTTTTAAAAAACAATATTTGCTTTTGGTTTTGCTGGGTCTTCCTTGCTGCAAACACGCTTTCTCTGGTTGTGGGGCTACTCTCTGGTTGTGGACTTCTCACTGTGGTGGCTTCTCCTGTTGGGAGCACGCGCTCTAGGCTGTGCAGGCTTCAGTAGTTGTGGCTCCCGGCCTCGGAAATCGTGACTCCTGGGCTCAGTAATCGTGGCTCCCGGGCTCAGTAATCATGGCTCCCCGGGCTCATGGGCTCAGTAATCGTGGCTGCCGGGCTCAGTAATCGTGGCTGCCGGGCTCAGTAATCATGGCTCCCCGGCTCAGTAATCGTGGCTGTCAGGCTCAGTAATCATGGCTCCCTGGGCTCATGGGCTCAGTAATCGTGGCTGCCGGGCTCAGTAATCATGGCTCCCCGGCTCAGTAATCGTGGCTGCCAGGCTCAGTAATCATGGCTCCCTGGGCTCATGGGCTCAGTAATCATGGCTCCTGGGCTCAGTAATCGTGGCTCCCGGGCTCAGTAATCGTGGCTTTCAGGCTCAGTAATCATGGCTCCCTGGGCTCATGGGCTCAGTAATCATGGCTCCTGGGCTCTGTAATCGTGGCTCCCTGGGCTCATGGGCTCAGTAATCATGGTTCCTGGGCTCAGTAATCATGGCTCCCTGGGCTCATGGGCTCAGTAATCATGGCTCCCTGGGCTCAGTAATCGTGGCTCCCGGGCTCAGTAATCATGGCTCCCTGGGCTCATGGGCTCAGTAATCATGGCTCCTGGGCTCAGTAATCGTGGCTCCCGGGCTCAGTAATCGTGGCTTTCAGGCTCAGTAATCATGGCTCCCTGGGCTCATGGGCTCAGTAATCATGGCTCCCGGGCTCAGTAATCGTGGCTTTCAGGCTCAGTAATCATGGCTCCCTGGGCTCATGGGCTCAGTAATCATGGCTCCTGGGCTCAGTAATCGTGGCTCCCGGGCTCAGTTGCTCGGCAGCATGTGGAATCTTTCCAGATCAGAGGTTGAACCCAGGTCTCCTGCATTGGCAGGTAGATTCTTTACCACTGAGCCACTACAGAAGCCCTCTCTTTTTTTTTTTTTAATGTTTCTTATCTGAATCCATTTTTTAAAATTAAAGTATAATTGCTTTACAAGGTTTTATTAGTTTCTGTTGCACAACAAAAGTGAGTCAGCTATATGTATACACACAATGTATAATAAAATACACTAGAATATAACTCCATGAGGTTAAGCATTTTTATGTTTTGTTCACTGTGGTAGTTCCAGAAACTATGACAGTTACTAGTATATATTTAAGAGGTACTTAATAAATATTTGTAAAACAAATAGAAAAATGGTTACTTCCTTTTACTTACTATTAACACAACCTAATGCTTAAGTTGTTTAGCAATGAGAGGATAAGTGTCTTGTATTTACATCTGACTATGTTTATATTCTTGTGAATGTGACATAATAGAAAAGTAAATAAAGAAAACACATTGTAAGAAATCCCAGAATTCCTGGGATGATTTTCTTCAGTAAATGAAAGAGGTGGAAGAGAGTGTATATGATGGTTTTATGTCTAATTGTAACAGTTTATCTCTCTAGGAACATAAAGGAAGACAAAGTATGTAGGTGCACAGGACATGATGAGTGATTTGAACATCCTCATCAGTCTACTTACATTTTTTTAGTGAACAAGAAGGAAGGTCATCAGCTGAGACTATGAATGGAGGAGGTGATAGTGTTTGAGGAGAGAAAAAGTCCAAAATAGTCATGTGACAGACTTGGAGAGGGAAGAGGTTAGGGACACACAAAAAGATCAGTGCCATCAAGAGTGAGGCTAGTCTGCAGTCCTGTTTATCCACGGATTCATGTAGAGAGCCAGATTTATCCATGGCTGTGGTTTTGTAAAGGACAAGGCAAAAGATGGGCAAGGGAGTGATGATCAACCATGAAATTAAGCTTTGTGGGAGGAAACACAGAACAGCAAGAGGGTAAGAGACAATCAAAAGTGGTCCATAAAATCAATGGAGTCAAGGTACTGAACTTTATTAAGTGCAGCCATTTTTTTAGCCACTCAACTCCTTTTGAATCTTAATCCTGTTGTTAACTATATTACTTCCTTTTTTGTATCACATGAAAGTAATACTAAATTTGACATTAAATTCACCTACTCAAAAATACTTTACTGAGTACCAGATGCTGTGGGATATAAAGTTAAATAAGATTGGTCTTTTACCTCAAGAATTTCACAACCTCCCAAAGGAAACAGGCAAGAAAGCAAGGAATTACAGAATAATGTGGAAAATTCTATGAAAAACTACTATAGTGATACAGAAGGGAGATCTCTGAACCAAATTGGGGTGTGACAGAAGACTTCTGAGGTGGGGCTTTGAAGATCAAATAGACAATCAAACAGGAAATAGAAAAGGTCCTTCCATGACTCACCCAAACTATAAATCAAAATGCTTACTGAAGTTACACCAACTAAGAGTCTTGTGGCACATCTCTAAAAATCACCTCCTAAATTAGATAATTTCATGGAGTAGCCATAGCAGTTCTGACAGACTGGGCCATTTCACCCAGTTCTGTTTTCTACATCTTGTCCATGAAGCCATCTTGAGCAACTACTTCAAGCATCTTGCTGGAATCAAAATGCTCTCTACAGGTTCTCTGACCTCCCAGTGCAGGGAACCTATGTAAGGGAGAGATTAGTTTGCCATTCGTTCTTAGAAAATTCATGAATACCCTCACAGTTTATCACTGGCTTTTTCCCCTAAGTGCTAACAAACCACTTATGTAATATTCTGTTTAAGGATTTTCCCAATAACTTATAGCAGATTCATCAGCCTGTAACTTGCCTGCTTACAGAGGGTGATATTAGGATGGGAAGCAATACCTCTTTTTGAAAATATTTTAAGGAGATAATAGTGTTTGAGAGTCACTTTTATGCTGAGGGAATTGAGATGAGAAAGTTCTGCCTAAGACAAAGGATGAGGATAGATAGGGCAAGATAAATGGGACAAAAAGGGAGAACATTAGCCTGGAGAAATGGAGTGTTATTTAAGAAGTTTGTGTTCAATTCATGAAGGGGAGTAATCCAGGTCAGCTTGGATAAAGTCCTTAGAAGTCAAAGATGATGTCTTGGTTCTGACATCTGGTAAAGGGCTCTCTTCGAGCTCAAGATAGAAGCCACACTTACTGGGGAAAAACTTGGAAACCACTTTTAAATAAAACAAAAGAAATTCTTTTCTATGACGTCACACCAATTCTGCCAAATCACAGTTTGCCAGTGCTTGTCACAATGTTTACAATTAAGAATTTGAATACATAAAAGCCCTTGGTTTCCCTGCAGTTCAGCAAGGCTGCTAAGAATCTGGAATAACTCCTTCAAGGGAAAGGAAAAGAAATTAAATTGATGACAGACAAAAAAATCACAGCTCAATACAGATAAAAGAGAATAGTAGGTTAAAGAAATTGCATTAATTGGGTCAGCAAGGACCTAGCTGATAATTAAGTCATTAATTGCTTTTTTTCTTTCCTTAATCATAAAAGTTAATTCAAAAAACAAAAGTTTTATTTTGTGTGATTCCTTTAGTGCCTATATTAATTTTTTAATCTTAAAATCAAAATACAGACAATATTACGTTTATCAAAGTTAAAAACAACGCCTGATGAAGCAGGAGGATGGGTAAGGGAGAAACTATCTCTGATTATCTTTTGGTTAAATCTTATTTGGAAAAAAAAACGTAATGTTTGGGCAAAGCATCTAATGAGCAGAGAATCCAATATTCTCTGTTCAGTTTTTGCTGGGGAGGCAGGAGGTAGAACCTAGAAATCCTGAAATTACCAAAATGAAAGTAATCTGATTAAATTTCTCTCAACATTAACAACAATTTATTATTAGGCCAAGATTAGCCAGCCTTGAAAACCAGTATGTTTCCTTCAGGAAAGGCAGCTAAGGCAATCAGAAAAATATGCTGGTTGGTTTTTTTAACCATCATTACTTATGCAATAGTAACCAAACGGTGTGAATAATTACGTATCGGTGGGTACTCCGTGGGCAGATACCATCTTATCTATTGTCTTACATGCTCTGAACAGACAGAAGATTGTGCTACAAAACCAAGAACTTTTGAAAACTGAATCACATGAATAGTTTAAATTGAAATCTATGCAAAATTAATCTGGCATATTTAATGATGAATCATTGCTATTGTGTTTTTATGTTATTGACAATTATACATAATTGATTATTGGTTTATACATTTATTGTAACTAGCATTTTTAACAATTTTTTTCTCTTTTATTTCTCAGTGCCTGCTGTTGGTGTTACTTGAAAGTTTTCCTCATTCTATAGCAGATTTTAATTATTATCACTTTACTTCTGTCATAGAAGGTAAAACAAAATTCTGGACTTGATACCTCAAATTTAGGTGCCAGGCTCTAGTCTGAGGAACTCTGCCCTGAAGTGCCTTGCCCACTCTACACCATCACAGGAGGCCTTCAAACACCATTTTAGTTACTTTCCATTTAGGACCCTAGGAGTTATGCTAACTGAACAGACAAGAGAATGAAAATGTAGGTTGTGAGCCTGTGCAGGAGCTGGCAATATGGCACATGCATGAGGGAAGCAGTGTACAGGGCAGGGATGGAAGAGCAGGTTGGTCCCCAAGGCTGGGTGAAAAAAAGAAGAGGCAGATGCCAAAGAGGGAACAGATGTGGGGTTTTAAACCTGCACCCAATACTTCAGAGAAAACATAAAGCTGCTCCCATTTGTTTTTTCCTATCTACCTTCTCCTGATGTTTAGCTTTTACACTGGCAGATGCTCAGGTGTGTTCAGGGTGGTATAATCGGGCATTGATCAGGTTATAAAAAGAATTAAATTAGGCAACAATCTCTGTTTAAGTCACTGGAAAAAATTAAGGGACAGCTTATCTCCACATTATTTCACAAACATCTTCTCCATTTTCTGTACTGCCTAGAACTTAGTGTAATGCCTCATATACTGCTGCTGCTGCTAAGTCTTTTCAGTCATGTCCGACTCTGGGCGACCCCATAGACAGCAGCTAACCAGGCTCCTCTGTCCCTGGGATTCTCCAGGCAAGAATACTGGAGCGGGTTGCCATTTCCTTCTCCAGTGCATGTGTGCATGCTAAGTCGCTTCAGTGTCCGACTCCTCATATGCTATAGGAGCTCAATGAATTACTGAATATATTATTTTTAATCCTTTTTTAAAGAAACTTCTCAGTATTATATGTATTGCTGTCTAGAACCAAGTCACAGACTCACCTAACCAATTCATAGCTTCCTGAATTGTTAATCTAGAAATAGTACAAGCACCCAGGATATAGCAGGGAGAGTGTATGCCTGAGTCTGTAGTTCAGGGTTGTTAATCCAATGTTCTAGGTATAAAAAAGGTCAAAATCTATTTTCTGGCTCAAATCTACATTTTGTCTTAAATAACTGTGTAAATTTGATCCTAATAGCAGCCAGCTGCTTGATCTTAGGGCATAGAATTATTATACTACCTTTGTTTTCTGGTCTTTAAGAAGAGGGTGTATACATTTCACTACATTTTATTAAGAAGTCCTGCCTGCAGAGCACTGTGCTCGACACTTCCCTATAGGGAAGAAAACTGGTGCTTTCTATTTTCTTTAGGAGCCAAGACCACCCAAAATAAGCAGGTCTCTATCCTCCTCTAAACATTCACAGGGAATATCTCTTAATAAACAATGTTAACAATAAAAGTATTCCTTCCACTTTCTTTTCCTTAAATCCCTTTTGGGATTTAACAAGGACACTGATAAAATGCCTTACATTCCCTAGAGTTAGAAAGCTTTTTATTTCAAATCTAAATCCTGTGTGCTATAGCTTAAATCTATTTCCTCTTATTCTGTTCTCATGGAAGACAGAGAAAAATCACTTATCCTCCTCTATATAATAGTCCTTCATGTATTAAAGATTTCAGTCTTCATTTCTCCAGGTTCAGTTCAGTTCAGTTCAGTTCAGTTGCTCAGTCGTGTCTGACTCTTTGCGACCCCATGAATCGCAGCACACCAGGCCTCCCTGTCCATCACCAACTCCTAGAGTTTACCCAAACTCATGTCCATCGAGTCAGTGATGCCATCCAGCCAGCTCATCCTCTGTCGTCCCCTTCTCCTCCTGCCCCCAATCCCTCCCAGCATCAGAGTCTTTTCCAATGAGTCAACTCTTCGCATGAGATGGCCAAAGTACTGGACTTTCAGCTTTAGCATCAGTCCTTCCAATGAACACCCAGGACTGATTTCCTTTAGAATGGACTGGTTGGATCTCCTTGCAGTCCAAGGGACTCTCAAGAGTCTTCTCCAACACCACAGTTCAAAAGCATCAATTCTTCAGCGCTCAGCTTTCTTCACAGTCCAACTCTCACATCCATACATGACCACTGGAAAAACCATAGCCTTGACTAGATGGACCTTTGTTGGCAAAGTAATGTCTCTGCTTTTGAATATGCTATCTAGGTTGGTCAAAACTTTCCTTCCAAGGAGTAAGTGTCTTAATTTCATGGCTCCAATCACCATCTGCAGTGATTTTGGAGCCCAAGAAAACAAAGTCTAACACTGTTTCCACTGTTTCCCCATCTATTTCCCACAAAGTGATGGGACCAGATGCCATGATCTTAGTTTTCTGAGTTACAGAATGCCAATTCCTTTCATTTTATTCATATATCTTATTTTTCCCAAGCTTTTAAATGCCTCTTGGACTCTATGGATAATCAAATAGTCATGCAGTCCCTTTCAAATTCGAATTGAGTAATAAACCTTCAAGGAGTGAAGTTTTTAAACTTAAATCAGAATCTCACATGATCTGGGGTTTAAAACATTTTTGGAGAGCAGGAGGAAGCTGGAAACACTGGCACAGAAAGCATGGGAAGAGGCAAGAAAGTACTATTTGAATATTGTTATTATTTTATTACAGAGAAAATTAAGGGATACGTCACAGCAAATAAGGAAAAATGCAAGATTAAAGTCACAATTAAAATAACCAGCTGCTTATTCCTGATTTCCTACCAAATTGCTGTCAGATGACTATGATATCTGATCATAGTAATCTAGATTGAAGTTAAAAAAAAAATCACAGTTTAATTGGGCATGAATTCACTGTATACAGTGTTTGCATCATTTTTCTAGAAGTCTTCCAGTTTTTTTCTTCTTCCCATTCCAACTAAGTTCTGCAAAAGAATTCCTCCCCATAAAGGTCACTACATAATGATCAAAGGATCAATCCAAGAAGAAGATATAACAATTATAACTATATATGCACCCAACACGGGAGCACCACAGTACGTAAGACAAATGCTAACAAGTATGAAAGGAGAAATTAACAATAACACAATAATAGTGGGAGACTTTAATACCCCACTCACACCTATGGATAGATCAACTAAACAGAAAATTAACAAGGAAACACAAACTTTAAACGATACAATAGACCAGTTAGACCTAATTGATATATATAGGACATTTTATCCCAAAACAACGAATTTCACCTTTTTCTCAAGCACACATGGAACCTTCTCCAGGATAGATCACATCCTGGGCCATAAAGCTAGCCTTGGTAAATTCAAAAAAATAGAAATCATCCCAAGCATTTTTTCTGACCACAATGCAGTAAGATTAGATCTCAATTACAGGAGAAAAACTATTAAAAATTCCAACATATGGAGGCTGAACAACACGCTGCTGAATAACCAACAAATCACAGAAGAAATCAAAAAAGAAATCAAAATTTGCATAGAAACGAATGAAAATGAAAACACAACAACCCAAAACCTGTGGGACACGGTAAAAGCAGTCCTAAGGGGAAAGTTCATAGCAATACAGGCACACCTCAAGAAACAAGAAAAAAGTCAAATAAATAACCTAACTCTACACCTAAAGCAACTAGAAAAGGAAGAAATGAAGAACCCCAGGGTTAGTAGAAGGAAAGAAATCTTAAAAATTAGAGCAGAAATAAATGCAAAAGAAACAAAAGAGACCATAGCAAAAATCAACAAAACCAAAAGCTGGTTCTTTGAAAGCATAAATAAAATTGACAAACCATTAGCCAGACTCATCAAGAAACAAAGGGAGAAAAATCAAATCAACAAAATTAGAAACGAAAATGGAGAGATCACAACAGACAACACAGAAATACAAAGGATCATAAGAGACTACTATCAACAATTATATGCCAATAAAATGGACAACGTGGAAGAAATGGACAAATTCTTAGAAAAGTACAACTTTCCAAAACTGGACCAGGAAGAAATAGAAAATCTTAACAGACCCATCACAAGCATGGAAATTGAAACTGTAATCAAAAATCTTCCAGCAAACAAAAGCCCCGGTCCAGACGGCTTCACAGCTGAATTCTACCAAAAATTTAGAGAAGAGCTGACACCTATCCTGCTCAAACTCTTCCAAAAAATTGCAGAGGAAGGTAAACTTCCAAACTCATTCTATGAGGCCACCATCACCCTAATACCAAAACCTGACAAAGATGCCACAAAAAAAGAAAACTACAGGCCAATATCACTGATGAACATAGATGCAAAAATCCTTAACAAAATTCTAGCAATCAGAATCCAACAACACATTAAAAAGATCATACACCATGATCAAGTGGGCTTTATCCCAGGGATACAAGGATTCTTCAATATCCGCAAATCAATCAATGTAATACACCACATTAACAAATTGAAAAATAAAAACCATATGATTATCTCAATAGATGCAGAGAAAGCCTTTGACAAAATTCAACATCCATTTATGATAAAAACTCTCCAGAAAGCAGGAATAGAAGGAACATACCTCAACATAATAAAAGCTATATACGACAAACCCACAGCAAACATTATCCTCAATGGTGAAAAATTGAAAGCATTTCCTCTAAAGTCAGGAACAAGACAAGGGTGCCCACTTTCACCATTACTATTCAACATAGTTTTGGAAGTTTTGGCCACAGCAATCAGAGCAGAAAAAGAAATAAAAGAAATCCAAATTGGAAAAGAAGAAGTAAAACTCTCACTATTTGCAGATGACATGATCCTCTACATAGAAAACCCTAAAGATTCCACCAGAAAATTACTAGAAATAATCAATGACTATAGTAAAGTTGCAGGATATAAAATCAACACACAGAAATCCCTTGCATTCCTATACACTAATAATGAGAAAACAGAGAGAGAAATTAAGGAAACAATTCCATTCACCATTGCAACGGAAAGAATAAAATACTTAGGAATATATCTACCTAAAGAAACTAAAGACCTATATATAAAAAACTATAAAACACTGGTGAAAGAAATCAAAGAGGACACTAATAGATGGAGAAATATACCATGTTCATGGATTGGAAGAATCAATATAGTGAAAATGAGTACACTACCCAAAGCAATTTATAGATTCAACGCAATCCCTATCAAGCTACCAACAGTATTCTTCACAGAGCTGGAACAAATAATTTCACAATTTGTATGGAAAAACAAAAAACCTCAAATAGCCAAAGCGATCTTGAGAAAGAAGAATGGAACTGGAGGAATCAACCTACCTGACTTCAGGCTCTACTACAAAGCCACAGTTATCAAGACAGTATGGTACTGGCACAAAGACAGATATATAGATCAATGGAATAAAATAGAAAGCCCAGAGATAAATCCACGCACATATGGACACCTTATCTTTGACAAAGGAGGCAAGAATATACAATGGATTAAAGACAATCTCTTTAACAAGTGGTGCTGGGAAATCTGGTCAACCACGTGTAAAAGAATGAAACTAGACCACTTTCTAACACCATACACAAAAATAAACTCAAAATGGATTAAAGATCTAAACGTAAGACCAGAAACTATAAAACTCCTAGAGGAGAACATAGGCAAAACACTCTCTGACATACATCACAGCAGGATCCTCTATGACCCACCTCCCAGAATATTGGAAATAAAAGCAAAAATAAACAAATGGGATCTAATTAACCTTAGAAGCTTCTGCACATCAAAGGAAACTATTAGCAAGGTGAAAAGACAGCCTTCAGAATGGGAGAAAATAATAGCAAATGAAGCAACTGACAAACAACTCATCTCAAAAATATACAAGCAACACCTACAGCTCAACTCCAGAAAAATAAACGACCCAATCAAAAAATGGGCCAAAGAACTAAATAGACATTTCTCCAAAGCAGACATACAGATGGCTAACAAACACATGAAAAGATGCTCAACATCACTCATTATCAGAGAAATGCAAATCAAAACCACTATGAGGTACCATTTCACACCAGTCAGAACGGCTGCGATCCAAAAGTCTACAAATAATAAGTGCTGGAGAGGGTGTGGAGAAAAGGGAACCCTCTTACACTGTTGGTGGGAATGCAAACTAGTACAGCCACTATGGAGAACAGTGTGGAGATTCCTTAAAAAACTGGAAATAGAACTGCCTTATGATCCAGCAATCCCACTGCTGGGCATACACACTGAGGAAACCAGAAGGGAAAGAGACACGTGTACCGCAATGTTCATCACAGCACTGTTTATAATAGCCAGGACATGGAAGCAACCTAGATGTCCATCAGCGGATGAATGGATAAGAAAGCTGTGGTACATATACACAATGGAGTATTACTCAGCCATTAAAAAGAATACATTTGAATCAGTTCTTAATGAGGTGGATGAAACTGGAGCCTATTATACAGAGTGAAGTAAGCCAGAAGGAAAAACACCAATACAGTATACTAACGCATATATATGGAATTTAGAAAGATGGTAACAATAACCTGGTGTACGAGACAGCAAAAGAGACACTGATGTATAGAACAGTCTTATGGACTCTGTGGGAGAGGGAGAGGGTGGGAAGATTTGGGAGAGTGACATTGAAACATGTAGAATATCATGTAAGAAACGAGTTGCCAGTCCAGGTTCGATGCGCGATACTGGATGCTTGGGGCTGGTGCACTGGGACGACCCAGAGGGATGGTGTGGGGAGGGAGGAGGGAGGAGGGTTCAGGATGGGGAACACATGTATGCCTGTGGCGGATTCATTTTGATATTTGGCAAAACTAATACAATTATGTAAAGTTTAAAAATAAAATAAAATTAAAAAAAAAAAGAATTCCTCCCCATATATTCTATGGAGAAAAATAAGAGACTGTTACCCTATTAGACTTCATCTAACATCTAGAATCAATTAGCATGTATATAAAATATTATTTGCCTAAATTCCATAACTGATGAATGGATAAACAAAATATGGTATAGCCATACAACAGAAAAGCCACAAAAAGGAGTGAAGTACTGACACATATCATAGATAAACCTTGAAACATTATGTTGAGTGAAGGGAGCTACACACAAAAAGCCACATATTGTAGGAGTCCATTTGTATGAGAGGTCAAAACAGGCACATCCATAGAGACAGAGACAGATTTGATCTTACCAGGGACTTTGAGGAAGAAGGATGAGGAGTAACTGCTTGATGTGCATAGCATTTCCATTTAAGGTGATGAAAAAGTAGTGGAACCAGATAGTGGTGATGGTAATTGCAGGGCTCATAAAGTGATGTCATGATTTTTGTGAAATTCTTCTCATAAAATGTACTTAATAACCTTGAATTGTATATTTTAACATGGTTAAAATGGCAAACTGTGTGGTATGTATATTTTACCACAATAAAGAAAACATCACTTGTATTCTCAGGGAGTGTACATATTACCAAAAAATCAAGTAGAAACAGAGGTTAGACACAAGAGGACTTTCTTGTAAGTTAGTAAGCAGTTTAACATTTATTGAGAGCCTACAAAGAGCGAAGTACTGGGCTGAGTGTAGAGACACAGCAGGGAATAGAGACAGACGTGGATTCTGCCCTAGCACAGCAGTTGAGTGAAGCAGCCATTCTTCCATTTCTTCTCTGCTGCTTGAGATACATTCATTCTTAGAGAAAAAAATAAGACAAAATATATATATATGGGCTCTACTGAGCCACCAGATATACCTACACCTACATTTTGTTTGTAAATAAACAAACAAAAATGAAGCAAAGAGTTGCTAAAAAGTTTATCTCGGATCCTAAAATAAGGACTTGAAAATTTATACTTAAATTTACTCTTAAGCTTATAGAATGCCATGAAAAAGAAGGGATAATATTTAGTGATTCAGTGTATCTGCATATAATTTCACAAATCGGGATCCTCTCCATCTCACATGTCATTTCTCATACATATCATTTCTCATAAAGAATAAAAAATTACAAGATAGTTTGGATTACTCTTCAATAAATATTCACTCCTATCCTTCCCACTCCTCCAGGGGTTTGTTATATCCATGGATTCCAGGCTTGGCCATGAGACTGACCTTGACCAAAGGAACCTCAGAGGATGATGCTTGTAGAGTTTCTGCTCTTTGCCACAGCAAAGTGCTCTGAGCAGAAACTGGTCCAAGAACAGTGAAAAGCTCATAAAACTAATATAACTGCAATTAGTGCCTTAAGAAGGGTTGCCCAGCTGTTCTGGGCTGGACCTCTCTGCAGTCAAATATAAACATTTGAGATGAGAATAATTTCATCTTGTTGTATAAATTGTGAAGTGCTGGAGTATTTATGCAGCATTATTGTGGTAATAAAGGATTAATTCAATACACACATTGCAATCAACTGACCCAGAATTCTCTCAAAATATGATATATAAAAATACTTAGAAAGCTAACCATCAATAATAAATTAGCTTTTTCTTTATATATTTTCTTATTCAGTTACAGATTTAGTACTAAAAATTCTCAAATGTGTAAAATGGAAATTCACACTATCATTTATCTATTAGTATAACTGGTGAGATATGCAAGGATGTACTACTGGGATGTTAAAAAAAATACAGAAACCATGATATTTGCTACATATATCCTGATATAATGAGGTTCTAATAAACATTTTGATGAAAGCAAATTAGTCACTAATCCGACATTTTCTTTTGGTAAATTAGCAAGATTAGGTTTCACGTTAAATGAAATGTGTTTCTGCTTAAGTACTCCATCAGAGCAGGATCACTGATGGCCTGGGTAGAGGGAACTAATTTAAGTAAACCTCCTCACTATATTCTACATTTCTATTCTACATTTCTACATCACTATATTCAGACATTTCTATTCTTAATCTTCATGTTTTTAGGTCCCAGACAGAGCTGATATATCAATGTCATATTTTTTTTTTGTGAAATTTTCCTCATGAAATATTGAAGAAGTTTAAAGGAAAGCATCTGGCACATTCAGAAAACCTTATGATGTTTTTCTTTTAACCTGAGTCCCTCCATTGATCCCCGGTGGAAAACTGAAAATACTATACAATGACTACTAAGAAGATATTTATAAAAACAGTCTCTTAAAGAAGTGTAATTCATTTTTAACTTTTCATAGGGCACAAGATTTTATTTTTCCTAATAAAATGTTAGTTTATGAAATAAACATTGTTTATAAATTATGACGGAACATCTAATGAAGGTAATTTTCCTCTCATTGGACACTCCCTGCCATTCATAAAAGTTCACTGGAATAGGAAAAAATGCAAAATAGTAAACAAAGAAGATGAAACAATGCTTATTAACAATCACAAACCAAAAAAGGAGTTGAATTTTTAAGATAATTAGAAAAAAAAATGATTTAGGATAGATTAAGTGATAGAAGTAGGCAGAGACAAAGAATTCTATTTGCCTGAGATAGCTGAGAGTTAAAATGACTGTGAAAAGGCCAAAACACCCCACTAAATAGCCACAAGACAAAGTGGAACAGAGACTGCTATTCATTCAATAAACATCAACAATACACTATGTACTTCATTAGAAACTTAAATAAATCAAGGAAGTGGAGATTACAGGTTGTAGTAACTCTGAGAAATTTAAATAATGACTAGAGCAGAAAAACACATGAAGGAATCAAGAGTTCTGCCCTGAGGGAAAGAGTAGTCATGAAAAATTCCAGAGGCAGGTCTCCAGAGTAAATTCATTGCATGTGTCCTTTGACTAAATTAGTGCCATGGAAACTTTTAAAAAAATATTATTGCATTGGAAAGCAATAGGCTTTGTGATCAGAAAAAAAAAAAAAAAAACTTAAAGTAAGAAAAGACAGATTCTGAGAAGGATTCAAATACTTTAAATACTTTCAATATTTTCAAGTTTTTAATCTCTGTGGTAGGCAGAACTCTAAGACAGTCCCCCAAGATTCCTGGCATTTGGTGTGCACACATCCTTTCCCAGTTATTCAATCAAACACTAATCTACATTCTGCTCTGAAGGGATTTTGCAGATAATTAAGGTCCTAAATAAGTTAACCTTTAAATTTAAGAGATTATATGGGTGGGTTAGATCTAGTCGTGTGAACCCCTTTTACAACTAGAGTTTTCATCCACTGGTATCAGAAGAGGAAGTTAAAGAACTTCAAATTGTGAGTGAGAGTGAATGAGGAGAAATTTCCCATTGGAGGTTATATTCATTTCTTACTGCTGCTGTAACTAATCATAAGAAATTTAGTGACTTAAAACAATGCACATCTATTCTCTTATATTAGTTCTGGAGGTCAGAAATCTAGGATAAGTCTGAAGAGGCTTAAATTACGGTGTCAGCAGCTGGTCTGTTCCAAGGGTGAATTTGTCCCTTGCTCTTCTAGCTTCTAGAGGCTTCAGCATCCCTTGGTTCCTGGCTGCATTACTCCTATTTCTGCCTCTGCCTTCTGATTGCCTTCTCTCCTATGAGGACCTTTGTGATTACTCAAATTTACCTAGACAGTTGAGTATAGTCTCCCATCTCAGGACCTTAATTTAATAACATCTGCATAGTTCCTTTTGTCTATAAGGTAACATATTCATAGGTTTCAGGGATTAGGATATGGGGATCTTTGGGGCTGGGGAGGAGGATGGGGCACATTACGCCACCTACCACTTTGGCTTTGAAGATGAAAGAGGTGGTCCACAGGAACTAAGAGCAGCCCCCAGCTGACAGCCAGCAAGGAAAGGAGGACCTCAAGTCTACAACTGCAAGGAACAGAATTCTGCCAGGACTTCCCTGGCAGTCCAATGGTTAGGAGTCTACGTTACGACTGCAGGAAGCCTGGGTTTGATCCCTGGTCAGGGAACTAAGATTCTACAAGCCCCACAGCACAGTCTTAAAAAAAAAAATTGCCAACAAAAATGAGTTTAGAAACAGATTTTTCCAGAGTCTCCAAAAGATAACTCATTCAGGCCAACACCATGTGATACTCTAAGCACAGAATCCAGGCATTCCATACTGGACTTCTAACCCACAGAATGGTAAGCTATTATATGGTAAATGGTAAAGTATGATATCATTTCAAGCTTCTTGTAGTCATTTGTTACACAGCAGCAGAAAACCGCAAAATATTTTCAATATTTCAAGTCAGTCACAGTATTCATGATGCTATGCACTAAAAGGTTTTGAATTTCAATTAAAAATGTGTGTGTGCAGCACAAATAGGTGCAAACATCAATATCACCTAGTTATTCGTGTTCTTTACTGACATTGATATAATTATTTTAGTCAACACATACTCTAGTGACACAAATGAAAGCCTTTGAAATCATAACACTCAGTTATGCAGCTAGGAACACGACACACAAGCTAGGCCTTGCTAGAAGATGGCACCACGAGAAAATGTGTATAGAACCACCCTCCTTGAAGTCTATTAAAATAAATAAAATGAACCTGAGTTAGCTACAAAAATCTCATCTACAATAATACTAGGGTACTACCACAATCTAAAATAAAGACTTCCAATAATATGTACTCATAAACAGTGAAATTTGGACACAACCACAGGGAAATGTTGAGAACTGAAATCCGTCTCCATAATCTTGATCAGTTTTTGTTTTACACGATAACATCCCTTAAGTAAAAAGGGTAAATACCAGTGTCAGGTTAAACCTCGAAGAAAAAAAAAAGCATCCACTTGAATGGATGTATTATCTGTACATCCAAAGACAAACAATGAGACAAGGCTGAAGATGGTAACAGGCCACATGTCATCTTTATTTCGTATGAACCTAACTGGGAAAATCCATCATTATGATCATTAAAACAAAATTAGAAGGTAGTACCTCTTTCTCATATATTATCCCAACCTCACACCCACACATACACACCCCAAATGAAAGATGTCTAAAGACAGATGATTTATCATTTCTGAAGTGTGTAGAAACAACATATCTGAACTAAAGCTGCAGACTGCCTGCTATCCGAGCTCACACATCACTGCCCTCCACCCTACTCCACCACACACACACACACATGAAACCTTACCTTCCATTTAAGTCTTCAGGGGACAATTTAAACAATGCCTATATAAGCATGATGAAGATCTTCCCTACTCGCTGACAAACAGAGGATCAAGAGTCATTTATGACCCTATCCCCACATCAGGCAGCAAGGAGGGCTGTTCAGAGCCTGAGACCTAGATTACCAGTGATGCCGGGGTTGGGGTGTGGCTGTCTTTCAACATTAAATAACAACAAGCTCCCCCAGAATCCCAATTCCACTTAGATTCAAAGTTCAAAGCAGAGCCTCTCCCATCAAGAGCGGCTGTGCTCTAGTTCAGGGGAATGCAATCCTATGATATAGGACAAAAATCCACTTCCTTATTTCCTGTTGCCTCTGTCAACAGGATCAAGAGGGAGCTTCAAGCACCCAATTGTTCCTGCCCAAAACACTCAGGCTGCTACCATTTTCTGCCTTGAATCATATAATAAGGGTGAATCTCACTATAGCCTTATATATGTTATCTCTGCAGCCCCAGATGGCTAAGGACACCCTCATCTCCTACCTTTGAAACCCCATAAAGTTTTGCTAGCTCCTCATCCATTCTCTTCTCCCAACCCTCCAGGAATCTTTTTACTAACTAGAGTTTGGGGACTCTATTATTGGCACGACCCCAAACATCCCCAACCCCTTCTCTGATTCTCTTACCTTCTTACTCCAAAGGAAACCTGGCATTGTCCTAGGTTTCCCCTGTGGCTCAGCATTAAAGAAGCCATCTGCCAATGCAAGAGACACAGGAGACGCAGGTTTCGTCTCTAAGTCAGGAAGATTCCCTGGAGGAGAAAATGGCAACCCACTCCAGTATTCTTACCTGGAGAATTCCATGGACAGAGGAGCCTGGCAGGCTACAGCCCATGGGGTCGCAAAGAGTTGGACACGACTGAGCATGCGCACACACAACACAGTCAGCATTGCCCTAAAGGCATTGCTTCCTGCAGAGCCATTGACCATATAGGAAAAAACTGATTTTCTCCATCAGTCCTTATGTCCCTGAGCATGGGACTGAGCATGGATAGCCTCCCTGTTGCTTATTCCTTTCTCACTTCCATCTAAAAACCTTCAGCTGTATGTTTCATGACATCAGATTATATTATCTCCTACCCCTCAATTCTGCTCTGTCTACAGGTCTTCTACCACATTATTCACTCTTGTATCTCAAGACTTTCACATCTGACTCATTGTCCTTCTCTCCAGACTACACCTTTCTTAATTTTTGGAGAGTTCAACATACATATAGATAATCTTTTCAAGTCCCAAGCTTCTCAGTTCCCTAAACCTCTCTCCTCTGGTGATACTGTTTTCCACATTATTTAGCCTCTACTTCCATAGATTTTATTATTATAAAACATAACATAATAACATAGATGTTATTATAACTTTAGCCTCTCCCTATTCATTATTTCACCTATTTTACTATTGGATAACCACCTTCTTTTGTTCTTTTCACTCGATCTGGCTCACAAACTGCAACAATCCGTTGGCCCCTCTAGGACTCCAGTGTTATCAGTTTTGACTGTATCTCACCTTATTGTTATTTCTCTCCCTTCTTTAACTAGCTTTACTTTCATAATCCTTAGCTCTCTCGTCCTTCTCCTTCATCATTATAAATACTTAGGAAATGTCTAAACCTGGTTAAATCTAACCTTTCAACCACCACATGTCTGCATCTCTGCAGCTGGATATGGCTTTTAAAAAATCCACATAACTACCTCGATTGGCATCACTTTGAATTCATGATCATAAACCTCAATCAATCCCCTACTGCTCTCTTACTATCATCCTACACTTCTATAGCCTATTCATTTTCTACTCTGCTAGAAATTCATTTTACTTTTTCTCATTTCTCCTCAAACTCCCAACATCTCCTGCATCCTCACTCTTGATTATAATTTTGCTTCCAACTTCACAATGAAAATTAGGACAACATTTACAAATTTATACTACCACATTTTCCCAATTGCCAGTCTTGCATTTGTCACCTGTTACCACAGCAGCTTTCTGACTTTCACAAGGAAATAGCTCAAGATAAAATGGACAGTTCATATCCATTAAAAATTAACAAAAATCCAGAAGATAAGTCCAAGAAGAAATTAAAAGATTATTTAATGTAGTCCATGATTACTGGTTATTTTAATTTTATAGAGTTACTTTCCTAAATGTGACCAAGGCCCAATAATTTCAGAAATAAATTGCTTCAAATTTCTAAGAAATAAAATTCCTATTTAAGCTACATTGGAAAGCAGTAGGAAAAAAAAGAGAAATGCTTCCCAGATCATTTATAAAATTAAATAGCATTGCTACTGAAATCATACAAAGATACCTTTAAAAAAGAAAATACGTATACCCGTGGTGGATGCATGTTGATGTATGGCAAAACCAATACAATATTGTAAAGTAAAAAAAAAAATAAATAATAAAAAGAAAGAAAGAAAGAAAATATAGGTTAATTTCACTTATCTAGTTATAGCCATTCCAGAATTGCATGGATGGATCAATATTAAGAATTCTATTAATAATATTCACCATACACTTATCTAGTGAGTGAGTGAAAGTTGTTCAGTCATGTCCAACTCTTTGTACAGTCCATGGAATTCTCTAGGCCAGAATACTGGAGTGGGTAGCCTTTCTCTTCTCCAGGGGATCTTCCCAACCTAGGGATCGAACCCAGGTTTCCCACATTCCAGGCAGATTATTTACCAGCTAAGCCACGAGGGAAGCCCTTATCTAAGTAGATAGCAAAAAGGCATTGGATACAATTTAATTATTTATAAAAGTTGGATTTAAATCAATCCCGTTTTATATTTAAAAAATTCAATAAAGTAAACATTCATAGTTACTTAATTAACATGATACACATACAACTCAAAAGACAGCATTATGCTTAATTTAGGTACTAGAAACAGAAATATTAAAGTAAGCAGCAGGGTGAAAAGATACCTAACATTATCACAACAGCTGTACTTTGCACTGGAAAAACTCTGAAAACAGAGCACTAGACTAAGATTTACCAATAGAAAAAAAAAAAAAGGCAAGTCATTACTATTTACAGGTATTTGTCTCTCTGGAAAGTGAAAGGCAAGCAACTTTAAAAGTACTAGCAGGAAACAAAATATTCAGCATAGAGCTGGATTGAAAATTAATATACAAAAATCAATAATTTGATATATTCTTATAAAACATAATGAAAATATGTATAATAGAAACAAAAAATACAAAATATCCTGGGAATATTGGTCAGAAATACATAGTCCCTATGAGAAAAAGTTAAATAAGCAGGGTGACAATATACGGCCTTGATATACTCCTTTCCCGATTTGGAACCAGTCTGTTGTTTCATGTCCAGTTCTAAATGTTGCGTCTTGACCTGCATACTCAGGAGGCAGGTCAAGTGGTCTGGTATTCCCATCTCTTGAAGAATTTTCCACAGTTTGTTGTGGTCCACAGAGTCAAAGGCTTTGGCATAGTCAATAAAGCAGAAATAGATGTTTTTCTGGAACGCTCTTGTTCTTTTGATGATCCAACAGATGTTGGCAATTTGATCTCTGGTTCCTCTGTCTTTTCTAAAACCAGTTTGAACATCTGGAAGTTCATGGTTTCACATATTGTTGAAGCCTGGTTTGGAGAATTTTGAGCATTACTTTACTAGCGTGTGAGATAAGTGCAATTGTGTGGTAGTTTGAGCATTCTTTGGCATTGCCTTTCTTTAGGATTGAAATGAAAACAGACTTTTTCCAGTCCTGTGGCCACTGCTGAGTTTTCCAAATTTGCTGGCATATTGAGTGCAGCGCTTTCACAGCATCATCTTTCAGGATTTGAAATAGCTCAACTGGAATTCTATCACCTCCACTAGCTTTGTTTGTAGTGATGCTTCCTAAGGCCCACTTGACTTCACATTCCAGGATGTCTGGCTCTAGGTGAGTGATCACACCGCTATGATTATCTGGGTCATGAAGATCTTTTTTGTATACTTCTTCTGTGTGTTCTTGCCACCCCTTCTTAATATCTTCTGCTTCTGTTAGGTCCATACCATTTCTGTCCTTTATTGAGCCCATCTTTGCATGAAATGTTCCCTTGGTATCTCTAGTTTCCTTGAACAGATCTCTAGTCCTTCCCACTCCATTGTTTTCCTCTATTCTTTGCACTGATCACTGAGGAAGGCTTTCTTGTCTCTCCTTGCTATTCTTCGGAACTCTGCATTCAGATGGGTATATTTTTCCTTTTCTCCTTTGCTTTTCACTTCTCTTCTTTTCATAGCTGTTTGTAAGGCCTCCTCACACAACCATTTTGCCTTTTTGCATTTCTTTTTCTTAGGGATGGTCTTGATCACTGCCTCCTGAACAATGTCATGAACCTCTTTCCATAGTTCTTCAGGCACTCTGTCTATCAGATCTAATCCCTTGAATCTATTTATCACTCCCACTGTATAATCATAAGGGATTTGATTTAGGTCATACCTGAATGGTCTAGTAGTTTTCCCTACTTTCTTCAATTTAAGTCTGAATTTGGCAATAAGGAGTTCATGATCTGAGCCACAGTCCATTCCTGGTCCTGTTTTTGCTGACTGTATAGAGCGTCTTCATTTTTGGCTGCAAAGAAGATAATCGATCTGATTTCGGTGTTGACCATCTGGTGATGTCCATGTGTAGAGTCTTCTCTTATGTTGTTGGAAGAGGGTGTTTGCCATGACGAATGCATTCTTTTGGCAAAACTCTGTTAGCCTTTGCCTTGCTTCATTCTGTACGCCAAGGCCAAATTTGCCTGTTCCTTCAGGTATTTATTGACTTCCTACTTTTGCATACCAGTCCCCTACAATGAAAAGACATCTTTTTTGGATGTTAGTCCTAGAAGGTCTTATAGGTCTTCATAGACCCATTCAACTTCAGCTTCTTCAGCATTATTGGTAGGGGCATAGACTCGGATTACTGTGATATTGAATGGTTTGCCTTGGAAATGAAAAGAGATCATTCTGTTGTTTTTGAGACTGCATCCAAGTACTGCATTTCAGACTGTTTTGTTGATTATGATGGCTACTCCATTTCTTCTAAGGAATTCTTGCCCACAGTAGTAGATGTAATGGTCATCTGAGTTAAATTCACCCATTCCAGTCCATTTTAGTTCGCAGATTCCTAAAATGTCAGTGTTCACTCTTGCCATCTCCTGTTTGACCACTTCCAATTTACCTTGATTCATGGACCATGAATTACAGGTTCCCATGCTGTATTGCTCTTTACAGATCAGACCTTACTTCCATCACCAGTCACATCCATAACTGAGTGTTTTTACTTTGGCTCCATCTCTTCATTCTTTCTGCAGTTAGTTCTCCACTGATCTCCAGTAGTGTATTGGGCACCTACTGTCCGGGGGAGTTCATCTTTCAGTGTTCAATCTTTTTGTCTTTTCATACTGTTCATGGGGTTCTCAAGGAAAGAATACTGAAGGGGTTTGCCATTCCCTTCTCCATTGGACCACGTTTTGTCAGACCTCTCCACCATAACCTGTCCCTTTTGGATGGCCCTACACAGCATGGCACCCTGCTTATTTAACTTCTATGCAGAGTACATCATGAGAAATGCTGGACTGGAAGAAGCACAAGCTGGAATCAAGACTGCCGGGAGAAATATCAATAACCTCAGATATGCCGATGACACCACCCTTATGGCAGAAAGTGAAGAAGAACTAAAAAGCCTCTTGATGAAAGTGAAAGTAGAGAGTGAAAAAGTTTGCTTAAAGCTTAACATTCAGAAAACGAAGATCATGGCATCCAGTCCCATCACTTCATGGGAAATAGATGGGGAAACAGTGGAAACAGTGTCAGACTTTATTTTTCTGGGCTCCAAAATCACTGCTGATAGTGACTGCAGCCATGAAATTAAAAGACGCTTACTCCTTGGAAGCAAAGTCATGACCAACCTAGATAGCATATTCAAAAGCAGAGACATTACTTTGCCAACAAAGGTCCATCTAGTCAAGGCTATGGTTTTTCCTGTGGTCATGTATGGATGTGAGAGTTGGACCATGAAGAAGGCTGAGCACCGAAGAATTGATGCTTTTGAACTGTGGTGTTGGAGAAGACTCTTGAGAGTCCCTTGGACTGCAGGGAGATCCAACCAGTCCATCCTAAAGAAGATCAGCCCTGGGATTTCTTTGGAAGGAATGATGCTAAAGCTGAAACTCCAGTACTTTGGCCACCTCATGTGAAGAGTTGACTCATTGGAAAAGACTCTGATGCTGGGAGGGATTGGGGGCAGTAGGAGAAGGGGACGACAGTGGATGAGATGGCTGGATGGCATCACTGACTCAATGGACATGAGTCTGAGTGAACTTGGGGAGTTGATGATGGACAGGGAGGCCTGGCATGCTGCGATTCATGGGGTCACAAAGAGTCAGACACGACTGAGTGACTGAACTGAACTGAACTGAACACAGCATGGCTCATTGTTTCACTGAGTTAGACAAGGCTGTCCATGTGATCAGAATGGTTAGTTTTCTGTGATTGTGGTTTTCAGTCTGTCTGCCTTCTGATGGAGAAGGCTAAGAGGCTTATAGAAGCTTCCTGATGGGAGAGACTGACTGAGGGGGAAATTGGGTCTTGTTCTGATGGGTGGGCCATGCTCAGTAAATCTTTAATCCAATTTTCTGTTGGATTTTTCTGGATTTTCTGGATGAAGCAAAAACTGGAATCAAGATTGCTGGGGAAAGTATCAATAACTTCAGATATGCAGATGATAGCATACTTTTGGCAGAAAGTCAAGAAGAACTAAAGAGCCTCTTGATGAAAGTGAAAGAGGACAGTGAAAAAGTTGGCTTAAAACTCAACATTCAGAAAACGAAGATCATGGCATCGGTCCCATCACTTCATGGCAAATAGATGGGGAAACAGTGGAAACAGTGACAGAATTTATTTTGGGGGCTCCAAAATCACTGCAGATGTTGACTGCAGCTGTGAAATGAAAAGACACTTGCTCCTTGGAAGAAATGCCCAACCTAGACAGCATATTAAAAAGCAGAGATATTACTTTGCCAACAAATGTCGGTCTAGTCAAAACTGTGGTTTTTCCAGGAGTCATGTATGGATGTGAGAGTTGGACTATAAAGAAAGCTGAGCACTGAAGAATTGATGCTTTTGAAGAGAAGACTCTTGAGAGTCCCTCGGACTGCAAGGAGATCCAACCAGTCCATCCTAAAGGAAATCAGTCCTGAATGTTTATTGGAAGGAGTGATGTTGAAGCTGAAACTCCAATACTTTGCCCACCTGATGCAAAGAGCTAACTCATTTGAAAAGACCCTGATACTGGGAAAGATGGAGGGCAGGAGGAGAAGGGGATGACAGAGGATGAGATGGTTGGATGGCATCACCGACTCAATGGATATGAGTTTGAGTAAACTCCGGGAGTTGGTGATGGACAGGGGGGCCTGGCATGCTGTGGTCCATGGGATTGCAGAGAGTCAGACATGACTGAGCAACTGAACTGAACTGAACTGATGAGAAAAAGAGTATAAAATTCCAATGAAGGTCATAAAAGAAGACTTGAAAAATGAGTTTCATTTTGTTTGGGGGTAAAAAGATTCACTTACTTAAAGGTATCTTTTTTATCAAATTAATCTATAAATCAGTGTTATAAAAATCAATATTCCCATTGTACTTTTAAATTTGGCTCTATAACTTGAACAAAGGAAAGTGGAAGGCCCTTTAGATATTCAAATATATTCAAGCTACAATAATAAAACATCCCAGGATCAGCACAGCAATAGACAGAATAAAAGAAAATAGACTCAAGTATATGTAAATGTATTTGATAAGGATGGTATTTCAAATTAGTGGAGAGAAAAATGGACTACTGAAAGAAGAGGCTTGTACAATGAACCAGTCATCTGGAAAAGGACAGCAAATTGGAAAAGTGAATCCATGACTTATCCATTAGCAATGGCTAATATGTGTCATAAACTTAGAATTCAGGAGGTATTTCCAAGCATGATATGATATCTAGAAGCAATGACATAATGGACACATATGTTCACATGAAAATTTGAAACTTCTGCAAGGCAAAATATACCATAACAAAAGAAAGAAGACAGAGTGATCAGAGAAAAGTACAGACAACACACAGAAAAGACAAAAGTCTAACATCTCTAATATGTATTAATATATGTAACATATTTATATATCATATATGTTAATATATCATATATTAACAGGTTAATATGATATATAATATATATGTGATATATAATAATGTATTTGTTAATATATTAATTAACAAATTAATATGTATATATTGTGTGCTCAGTCTTGTCAGACTCTTTGCAACCCCATGGGCTGTAGCCCACCAGGTTCCTCTGTCTATGGAGTTTTCCAGGCAAGATTACTGGAATGGGTTGCCATTCCCTACTCCAGGGGATCTTCCTGACCCAGGGATTGAATCTGTCTCTTGTATCTCCTACACTGGAAGGCAGATTCTTTACCACTAGCGCCACCTAGGAAGCCTATTAACATTATATAGAAGTCTGTATTTAAAAAGACAAATAACAAAATAGGGAAAAGATACACATCAACAGGCAACTTGTAGGAAAAATTCTGTGGGCCAATAAACTTATAAAAAGGAGCTGAACCTAACAATTAAAGAAATTTAAAGTAAAACAGAATTAACAAAGAGTAATAAAGACCAATGATAGATTATAGACAGTATTAATGAATACAACTTTACTTGGCAGAGTAATAATATATCAATTGGAAAAACATTTATGGACAATCTACTAAAATTCTGAAAGTTCAGAATCTTTGAACCAGCAATACTACAGGTATTAATTCAGAGGACAGAAAGAGAAGAAGAGGAGTGGGGAATGAGAATGGGGGATATAGGGAAGAGGACTAAGGAGAGGAGAATGAAGAGGAGAAGGAAGAGGAAAAAGAGGAGAAGAGGAGGACATCAGAGGAAAGGGAAGAGGAGGAAGAGGAGAAGAATCTCATAAAAAAAAAAACTAAATTCTGGAAGAGTATAAAGAATATAGACAAACTATTAATGACAGTTACTTCTGAAAGGTGAGTTGGTATGGGAATTTCACTTACTGTTAAATATTTGCATAGCACTTAACTTTTTAATATAAGAAAATATTAGTTTTGAAATCTAATTTTGAAATATTAGATTTCTACTTTTAGAAATCTAATTTTTTAATATATAGATATATTTATATCTATATATAATATCTTATAAATATATAGATATATATTTCTAATAATAGAAATATTAGAAATCTACTTTTTGAAATATTTCAAAAGTAAAATGAAATTGCAAGCAAGCTTAGAAAGATAGCATTTCCTTTATATTGATTTTGTTGCTAGCTTTTTCTCACCAAGTGCATATCTAGAGCTCCTATAGATAAAATTTGCGATTTCCACCCAAGTAGTGACCATTCCACTCTCTCTGCTCATGCACTGTAGAAATAGAGAATGGAATGGTCTTCATCAAAGCTTAATTCCTCAACACACAACACTGACACATATTTCCCCAAATTGCTCAGATTGTTGACTTTAAGAACCATTAGGCAAGAAATGCTGGAAAGCTAGCACAGAATTATATAAATACTGATCTGAAAGTAATGAAAATGATTGCACTTTGCCAAGTCAGAAATCTAAGAATTCTATTGGGGAAGCAAAAGAAAGTTGTTTTCATCAAGATAGTTTGTGATGTTTCCAATACAACTAAAAATCAAAGAACTTACTTGGATGGGCCTGCTCCTTAATTAACACTTTGGAAATGTCTTATCACCAAAAGGTTTCCTAGGAATTAGTATCCCTGCTCAGTGGAATGAAGAGGAGGATTTTCACCTTTTGACCTAAAATTTTTGAATCTTTCCAAGCATTGATTCAGCACCAAAAAATCCAATTTAGTATTGACTTCTACATAATAAACAATATATTAAATAGATTTATACATATTAATCTTCATGTCCCTTCATATTAATATTTTCACAGCCTAGGGAATAATAAAAATGATGAAAGGAACTTGGAATAATAATACAGTAACCAATTCTCCCAATCAATACACAAATTATTTCAGAGACAGAGTCAAAGGATCTAATTTTCTTCGTACTGAGAAGCACAGTGATGACTCAAAGAAACTGAAGTTAACAACAACCCATTTTCTGTAATTTGGAGATTGTTTAGGGGTGTGCATAAGGGTGGTGCAGTGGTAAAGAATTCACCTGCAATGAAGGTGACACAGAAGTTGTGGGTTCCATCCCTGGGTCAGGAAGATCCCCTAGAGAAGGAAATGGCAACCCACTCCAGTATTCTTGCCTGGAAAATTCCATGGAAAGAGAAACCTGGTGGGCTGCAGTCCATGAAGCCATAAAATGAGTCAGACATGATTGAGCATGCATCTCCTCTCCTCCTCCTCCTCCTAGGGGTGTGTGTATTGAATGCATACCTTGGATGGTCCTCTGTGTCCTCTATGAAGAAGAGCAACATGTGGCATCTCTAAATCATTCTCATCTTCTGGGTGACATCTCTCATAGTTGCTAGATTACCATACTTCACAGTCATTTTCATTCAAACCTCACTTATGTGTTTAGAGTAAAGGAGTCCTTGTCTTTTGTAGTCTGTTTCAAGTTTAGTCTTCAAGTTGAAGTATGTGATCATCTTAAGACAGTTGGAATTTAGGATGCTCTCTGAATAAAGCTCCACCATAGCTGACCTGGGGAAGAAAGAAATTTGGTACCAGGTGTTAAAGGGTTAAGATTAGAGGCTGAGTATCCAAAGAGAATGTACAAAAAAAAAAAAAAAGGCAATTCACAAGATGTCTTGATCTCCTGGAACACAAGGGAACCTCATACTTTGATAGACATTATCGATGCTCACTAGTATCCAGGTCTTCCTTCTGGATACATAATACTGTACCTCCAGGTATACTTGGGATTCAGTTCAGTTCAGTTCAGTTGCTCAGTCGTGCCTGACTCTTTGCAGCCCCGTGGACTGCTGAACACCAGGCTTCCCTGTCCATCACCAATTCCCAGAGCCTACTCAAACTCATGTCCATCAAGTCAGGCAGGGTCTAAAAACTAATTCTAGACAATGTTATGAGTGGAAGTGTTCATGCCTTTTTCCAGGCAGGCATATTTAATTATTGGCACGAGACCCTTCAGAGTTCTCCACCTGCTGTGCTGACTAGATAAACACATTATGAAATGAAAGTATCATGAGATGGTAGTGCACTCTTTACTTTGGAAGCATGAATAACTGTGAAGAGCAGAGGTTTACTGCTGGACCTCACTGGGTGTATTCCTGTTTTAAGCCACTGAGATTTGAGTGATCTCGTACCAGCTGCATAACCCAACTTGTCTTGAGAAATACATATACTTAAGCAATCATCATGGTACCAGATGAAAGGTCTTTTTGATGTCATCATTATGGTCAACAAAGATGACCTGGGGTAAAGTATTATCATTTCAGTACTAGAATAAGTTCATGACATAGTTAGCTATGCACACAAATTAGCATGTATATAAATTGGTGGATAAAAAGATCTTTAAAATTTTCATAAACTAATAATTGGGTTTTCTGAATTTGCCTTTTATTTCCAAATACCTTGGTTTATTTTTTAATGAATAATATTTGAAGGAGAGAGAAGATGGGGCTAAAAATATAAATTTACCCTCATCTATTAATAGTTAACAGCCAAGTATACAGGCAAGAAGAGTGATTTCTTTCTGTTTCAGTAGTGGGAAGATATATTGTTAAATCAACATGACATATTTATAAGCCACAAATGCAAGTTTAGCCTGAGACAGTTCTATCCAATGAGACAAATAGTATACTGGTTATTTTATATTTGTTTAAAATGGGCACCTTATCTCTCCTTTCACCCTAGTCTTACCCCACGAGCACTTACACATTTTGTGTTCAGCCAATAAGGATGCTCAAGCAGAAAATGAAAAGAGAAGACAATATGGTCAGGATATTATGTCCCTAATTCTCTCCTTGGAAAATCACCTCAACTTGTCTGTGTCCCTAAAAGAAAGTCATTGTTTCTCTCAAGGAAGTATTAATACCCACTCCCCCCCAACACCCCCCCCCCACCAACACACACACCCTGCTGTTGTAGCTTCCAGCCTAGGGATGGTAACAGCTCCACTATTCCTAGCTTCAGGCTCTTGCACTACTCTTGACAACTTACATAATTCTATAATAGAACAGACTTAATGAAAGAAACATTTAGGCATTGGTTCTTACTGGCTACTGAACTGGGGAATAAATAATTTAACATTATCCCTTCCATTGAATCACAACACTTGATTTTAAAGACAGAAGAATAACATAACATATTGTTCATAAAAGAATCCAACTTGTTATTTTACTAGGGCTATCATTTCATGTTTATATAGTAAACTACTTTTGTAAAGAATCTTCATGTAAAACGAGCAATCAACTAGATGGGAGAACAAGACAACTTTGCAACAAAACCACAAAAAAGACCCACACAAAAGACCCCCACATCCCTAAATAAACCAAAGTGACAGCATCCACAAGATCTGCATGTCATCAGTGTCTGTGGAGAGAAGACAGAGAGAAGAAATGGGGTGTCTGTGGGTCTAAAAAATGAAAAAGCAAAACAGCGTACAGGTATTCCCCGAGGAGCAAGACCCGCCAATTTGAAAACAGCATCCAAAACTGGAAGCTTTTTGACCAACTCAACAGTGGATGGGAACTTCCCCGGTGGTCCAGTGGTTCTGCCTTCCAGTAAGGATCTGCCTTCCAGTACAGAGGAGGCAGGTTCTATCCCTGGTCAGGCGATTAAGATCCCACATGCCGTGGGGCAACTAAGCCCATGTGCTACAACAAAGATACAGAGCAGTAAAAAAAAAAAAAAAAAAAAAACAACCTGTAAATGGCTGTTGATTGCTGCAAGAGACCCTACAGTAAAGTCTGAAAAAGACAAGCAGTATGGGTCACATGAATTGTCAAGATCAAACAGCCAAAATTTCCCTCTGAGAGAAAGTCCCACAGTAGGCAGAAACTTCTTGGAATAAAGTGAAAATTCAGAAAAATGTGGGCACTGTAGAAACATGGAAGAGAGGACCCAGGTAAGTACGGAAAGGCAAACAGAGCCAGGAAACCTCAAAGAGTAAGTGAATATATGCCCTAACACTCCAAAAACATAAAACTAAAGGGAGCACTAAAAATTAAGAAAACTACCTTGAGTAATAGAGCTATAACTTCTAAAAGCTTAGAAAAATTAGTTTCACATAAATATGAGCAACAGAAAAAGATCTAGGTCAAATCCAATACAAAGCTATTGAGGGAAAAAAGAGAAAAAGTATATACTACTACCCCTTTGGACACTGAAAACATACTAGGAGACATAAGCACAAAACAGATCTAATTGTGACCTCTCAGAGCAAATAAAGCTGCTAAGAAAACTATGTAACTTAAAAGAAGAACATTAATCAGAATTATAACTCAGAGTGTTAAGAGTTGATATACTTAAACAGAGCTATCCGGGCTCTGTAATCCCCGATCAGCCACCCCCCACCACCTTCCTTCCACCAGTCTATGCGGGAAGGTGAGGACCACAGGGACGCGGCACCGGGGTCAAGGGCCCCACGGGCTCCAGCACAGGCCTCCAGCACAGCATGTGGGAAGGAGCTTGTGAGAGAATCTGGCTATCCTCCACAGAGCCAGGGAGTCAGAGCTGGGATGACCACTCTCAACTGAGGACGTCAGCTGGCCCCGACTGAGGGTGAGCAAAGCCGCTGACGGGAGCAGGCACCAGTGGCGGCAGGTGCTATACCAAAAGGAGGCTGCAGAGGACCCAAGGACTGGACCTGAGGGGAACCTAAAAGCATCAGCAAGAAAACCCGCCCCCCTGCACCAAGGAAGTGCAGAGGGGAGATCCCCTGCGGTGAGGCTTCCAAAGAACTCCCCAGGGTGATGGGAGAGGAGGAGCTGGGAGCTCTGGCCCTTCAGATTCTGTGTCCATTCCCATCTGCCCCCCTCACAGGGGAAGAAGCACAAACAGCCTTGAGGACAGGGATAAACCTGTGGAAAGCTGAAGAAGCGTAACCTTATTGGTCAAACTGTGCTCCCCTTGCCTACTATAGGTTTCACAAGAGCAAGCTGTGAAAGGGGAAACTTTTTAATTGACTGAGAGATTGATGTTGTTCAGTCGCTCAGTCGTGTCCCATCTCTTTGCAACTCCATGGACTGCAGCACACCAGGCTTCCCCGTCCTCCACTGTCTCCCAGAGTTTACTCAAACTCATGTCCATTGAGTCGATCACGCCATCCAACATCTCATCCTCTGTTGCCCCTTCTCTTCCTTCCCTCAATTTTTCCTAGCATTAGGGTCTTTTCGAAAGAGTCAACTCTTTGCATCAGGTGACCAAAGAATTGGAGCTTCAGCTTCAGCATCAGTCCTTCCAATGAACACTCAGGACTAATCTCCTTTAGGATGGACTAGTTGGATCTCCTTGCAGTCCAAGGGACTCTCAAGAGTCTTCTCCAACACCACAGTTCAAAAGCATCAATTCTTCAGCACTCAGCTTTCTTTATAGTCCAACTCTCACATCCATACATGACTACTGGAAAAACCACAGCTTTGACTAGATGGACCTTTGTTAACAAAGTAATGTCTCTGCTTTGTAATATGCTGTCTAGCTTGTCATAGTTTTTCTTCCAAGGAGCAAGTGTCTTTAAATTTCATGGCTGCAGTCACCATCTGCAGTGATTTTGGAGCCCAAGAAAGTAAAGTTTGTCACTGTTTCCATTGTTTCCCCATCTATTTGCCATGAAGTGATGGGACCGGATGCCATGATGTTAGTTTTCTGAATATTGAGTTTTAAGCCAGCTTTTTCACATTTCTCTTTGACCTTCATCAAGAGGCTCTTTAGTCCTCTTTGTTTTCTGCCATAAGGGTGGTGTCTGCATATCTGAGGTTACTGATATTTTTCCCAGCAATCTTGATTCCAGATTATGCTTCATCTAGCCCAGAATTTTGCATGCTATACTCTGCATGTGTTAAATAAGCAGGGTGACAATATACAGCCTTGATGTATTCCTTTCTCAATTTGGAGCCAGTCCATTGTTCCATGTCCAGTTCTAACTGTTGCTTCTTGACTTGCATACAAGTTTCTGAGTGAGAGATAGATGTTTGCATTTAGACAAGATTGGACTTTCTAATGGCTGAAAATGAGACTGTCTTTAATGTCTGAATGAAAATGATGAGATCTGTCCTAGGGAGTTTCCTGGGGTGGAAAAGGGCAGGAAGACAAGGAGAAAATACATAATGAAATGAAGTTGCTTCTGCTGTTATCCTACCAATGAAATGGTTGAATGGTAACATTTCTGGAACCAGCACAGAAGAGCTACACTCTCTGGGACTGGAGGAATTAATAGATGGTGAGGACTGACAGCACTTTGACTCAATGTGGGCCCTTTGTCCTTAAAACCTAATGATTCAGTATGATTCACACATTCTAAATCTTACAGGTAAAGAAACTGAGACTCAGAAACTTTACATAAATGGCCCAAGGACAGCACTGGTACAAGCATGTCTAGGACATTTGCAAAGTAGGCTGCTCCAGCTCTGTGGTGTGTTTTATACACACTTCTCATTTAATCCAAACAACTCCTTACAGGCTAGCTTCTATTTTTATGCCCAGATCAGAAAGTCAAATTAGTCTTTGGTGCCTCCTCCTGCTTCACTACCTTGGGCAGTAGGGTGATTTTAGGAATCCAAAGAAAAGCTTAGTGCAGTGTATCCTTTAGTGAGGAAAAGGTCCCACTGGCACCCTCAGAGCCAAGGAAAATGTGTTCCAGATTTAGTGCCAACTTTTCATGTCAGATGCAGGTAGTTTCAACAAAATTATAGAACAGATTTTATTCACTATCCATTTGTATCCCAAAATTACTTGATTCATACCAATAGTTGCTGGGCTGTTTTAAAAATACTCATTTTCTTTATTTAAAGCTGTCACACACAAACTCTTGGGATGCAGCCTGATGTAAAATTAACTACCAAGCATATTTCAACTGCCAAGAATAAAAACTCAGAACCATAAATGTCAATGGTTTACTGTGCTATAGTTGACTTTATAGTTAGCATTATTAGTTTTCTTCCTAAGGAAGAACATAGTATGAGGCTTTAAGGACATACTGCCAGACAGTCACAGAGAAATATATTTCCTTCCAGGAGCCATTGAAACTGTACTGGCTGGAGAGAAAGGATTGATAATTACAGTAGACAAGTATACAAATTACACTAGTCAGAAGGACAATGGAACAGACAGGAAGAGGATAATCCTGGTTTCCTTGGGGCAATATAGAATGTGGTGTTTGTAAATTTTAGTTATGATGGCACTGAAATCGACAAAGACACCCTCAGTCATCACCTCATTCCTTTTTATTTTTAGCTACCAACCGAGGTTACATTCTGCTCAGTTTCAGTAAGAAATGGGTTTTGTTTTACATTTTCTAGGCTCTGCTTTAATTAAGAAATCTTACTACATAGAGACTTGATTTCTACATATTAATTTGATAGCCAAATCTGTGAGCCCTCTGCCCTTTGGTTGAGCTTGTTTTTAGTAAAATGTATTCTGTAACCAACATCTTTTGTTCCTTTGCTATATCATGATTTGTTTTCTGGGTTCTTAGTACATAAGATACACACAAACTTGCTGTCATAGAATTGGTTTTCAAGATGGACAAAGAAAAATAAAGAATTACAAAAGGGCCTACAGGAGCCAAGAAACTTCATCAGATTTCTTATATACTTCCATCTTCTTGGAGTTTGTTCATGGTATTATCTCATTTCTTTCCCCCTTGTGATGATTAGTTCTTAAACCATTAAAATAAAAAGATCCTGTGTTCTGTCTTTGGGTATAGAAAGCAAAGGAGTTCTCAAAGAGCTGCATCTGAGTCCTCAGCCAGGACCATGGAAAGAGGAAACACACACACACACACACACACATACACAAGAAGTGTATAGTAGCATCATCCAACCAGGAAGGTTTCCAGGTTCACTTAAAAAGAAAGACCTTCAAGAAAGAACACCAGAGCCCTGGGAGCAGATCTGAGCCAGGCTGGAGTGAGTGACAAGACCTTTGCATCACATGTCATGATCCAAAGACACTAAAGGATTTGCATCTAGGTAAAGCACCATGCTGGAGAAGGCGATGGCACCCACTCCAGTACTCTTGCCTGGAAAATCCCATGGATGCAGGAGCCTGGTACGCTACAGTCCATGGGGTCGCAAAGACTCGGTCACGACTGAGTGGCTTCACTTTCACTTTTCACTTTCATGCATTGGAGAAGGAAATGGCAACCCACTCCAGTGTTCTTGCCTGGAGAATCCCAGGGACAGGGGAGCCTGGTGGGTTGCCGTCTATGGGGTCGCACAGAGTCGGACATGACTGAAGTGACTTAGCAGCAGCAGCAGCAGCAAAGCACCATGCCACAGCAAGTGTACCTAACCTAGCAAGGTCATGTCACACAAAAATCTTTCTCCGTATTTTAATGGAGATATGGCCAGACCACTTATCCCAACTAAGATGATCGGTAGCAATATCATTGCATTTATTCTTCTCTGGTATTGCATGCCTACCAAGCCAAACTAAAAGCTCCCTTAAACTAAAGAGCTAAAGTAATTCTCCACAACTTGATGTGTTGAACAGTCTCAAAATCAAGAGCATGGATACCAGAATTGGAAAGTGAATAGGAGAAATGATAACTGAGAAGTTTCCCCTAATAGAAGTTTTCTTTAATAGCCCTCCCAAGAGCAAGCCTTCATGGAGAAAAGGGGAAAAAAATTGTGTACTTTGCACATATTTGGATATTCATATTTTGAACAGCTTTTGAAAAATCTCAACAAAATTACCACAGAAACCTGGATAAACACTGGTAATATTTAAGATAATGACTGCTCCCTTCCAAACCAATCTCAGAAGCAACAAAATATGGTACTGCAAGGAATAATTCAGCAGTCCATAAAAACAATTCTGCTTAATGAAAGTGAGTGATTCGCAAGTATTGCAAGAAATAGGAAACATTCTCAGGAAGCATTTATGGTTCATGTGTTAGTATTTATACTAACCTGGATTATTCCCTCTTTAATTTTAGGCAATATAGTGCTTTGCAGGTGGGTGGCTCAGTGATAAAGAATCTGCCTGCCAATGCAGGAGACACAGGTTCGATCCCTGGATTAGGAAGATCCCCTGGAGGAGGAATTGACAACTCACTCCAGTATTCTTGCCTGGAAAATTCTGGAAAATGGACAGAGGAGCCTACTGGGCTACTATCCATGGGGTCGCAAAGAGTCAGACACAGCTGAGCCGCTGAGCATGTGCACGAGTGCTATCTAAATTTAGGTCTCTTTTTTCCTTTGTCACATTTTTCTTATGGCACATGTGCTTTTGGGTCAACATTAGTGGTGAAGCCCAAAAGCACACATGCTGACAATTATATTTTCCTTACTATGCATCTCTATTGTGGGTTAACTCTTATGATCTTTCTCACGAAAGCCAAGCAAATCAGATTTACGTTCATGGAACTATAACAAAACTTTTGGGAATGTTGGTAATGGGTCCCACATGTTCTGTTTGCTTAGATTCATAAAGCTGGAAAGGGAATTTCAAGGGATCATGTGGGGATTTTAGAAACTTAATTTTAAATGATCTGATACCATTTACTAATTTTCCACAAGGATAGATTTCTGAGCAAATGGGTAGTTTCTGTTAGGCCCCTTGAGTTCTCACTTGTAAGACTGAACCCACTTTTGTGTGAAAGAATACACTGCTGACAGATAAAGGGAATTCTGATGTCACCCTTATGAAGACAGTAGGAGGCAAGTGGCAGACACCACAGAACACCTTAAGCAATTCTGGTATCAGGATAGATATATGACACCAGAATTCCAACCAATTAAAAGCATAAAAATATCTATGAAGCATGCATAAGTAGCCATTATTATTTTCTAAATGTACTAGTGATGCAACATGCAATATAAAATAAAATATGTTTCAACATATTTTTGCATGCTGAATCTTCAAGGGATAATCCTGCTAAATTACTCTTCAATCAGGAAATTATTTTATTAGTTGGTCTCTCAAATAGTTTGCCTTGAGGAAACTGAAAAATTTCAGTCATTTTGGCCAGACCTCTGCTGCTGGTATCTATACTTAAATCACCCAAAATAGGTGGTTGCTTATCCAGTTTTTAAACCCTTTCTGAAACAGGGATCTCATAACCTTCTCATTACACCAAAATGCCTCCTATATGTAAATCTGCTCTTTGGGTCACCACTACACTCACTATATGAGTAGACCTTAACATGGCAGTAGATGGACTTCATAAATTGGTAAAGAGTTAGTAATGTATGTAGGGAGCAGAGTCAGCTATAGGAAATAAAGAGGATGGCTGGGACTAGCTCACAAGCACAGCGTGCACGGCAGCGGTTCTCAAACTGAGGCCTGCATCAGAGTTACCTGGAGGGCTCACTCAACAGATTACTGGACCCAGTACTTCTAATTCAGTAAGTCTGGTGTAATCTAATGTCTGAACTTTTTTTATTTCTAAAATATTTCCCAGTGAGGCTGATGTTGCTGGTCCAGGGACCACATTTTGAGAACCACTGTTCTACAGTATTTATTCTTGCAAATAGCTCCATCTTCCTGAGATACAGGAATGTATACAAAATAAAAACAGAAAAATCTTAGGAAGAAAAAATTGCTTTCATTTCTCCTAGAAACATTTTTCACATAGATCTATAACTGTTTGTCTCCCTAATTATGGAGTTAACTTGTCTGTACCAAAAAGACCCCAAATGGTTACTGCCGAGCCTGGAGTGTTACCTTCTGAGGTATTTAAATGTCAAGGAGGAATGAGCCCCAAAACTTGGAGATACTTCTTGGGTGGTAAAAGCCAAGAACACAGGGCATTCTGGCTCCTGGAGAGATTTTATTTATAAACAAAAGAGCTGAAGTAAGGATTTAGGCCCATTATGTTTCCAAGGAGATATTTTCAGGAGAGGAGGGGGATAGCTGTCTCCTTCCCCCTTGTAAGCAGAGAAAAATCATTTTCCCTGTCTCTCACCTATGGAGTGTTCAGCCATTCAAGTAGTACACTTGTCCTTACTTTTATTACATCACACCAGAGGTAAGTTCTGGGACAACAGGAGTTGATGTGCTTAAGAACTCTCTCTCATACCCACAATACTTTATGTATGCATTTAGGACAAAATTTTAAAAAGCTAGTATTAAAAACCTAACAGCATCCAACCTTAAATCAGCTCCACTGTGATTAGGGCACCTTGCAATTCCTGATAAAGGTTAAGACTGTACCCAGCTGATTCTGTAAAAGGAATATTAAAAAATTTTATCCAAATTATTTCTTCCTGGCAGAAAAAATAACTCATATGTGTATTGCCTTTTAGACCATTAACCAGTTTCCAACTGTACTCACCATTCTCATTCTAAGATTCTCTTACTGAATTTCCTACAAATGCCGACTTTCTCAAAGTGTTATTGTAATCAAGCTTTCATCTTACTGGTTCCTTCATTATTTGATAAGTTAAGTAAAATTGTTGACAAGTTATTTCTATTTCTATAAGTTACACTTTTAAATTCAAAACCTGTGTTTACAGGAAGTTCCAACAGCCATCACTCTAACAAAGCCTGTAGCAATGGGGCTTGCCCCTGTCTGTGCTGCTGTCCCACCTCTACTACCGATTCATGGAAGTGCTGCCTCTTCTCTTGACAAATTTACTTAGGCAGGCGCCATCATTCCTCACCTGACATCCATGTGCCTTATGGTTTAGTCGCTAAGTCGTGTCTGACTCTTGAGACCCCAGGCTCCTCTGTCCATGGGATTCTCCAGGCAAGAATACTGGAGTGGGTTGCCATTTCCTTCTCCAATGTGCCTTATACCCTGCTTGAAATGGAGAAAAACATTAACCTTTACACCTACTCTTTCTTTGACAAAGGTCCTCCTAGCGCGTCTAAGTAGCACAACTGGACGTGATTCACACAACCTCCATTTAGATGAGGCCATGCCCTGTGCAGTTGTGCAATATGGTGGCTCTGGACCACTGGGTCTTGTCTTGGGAGCACAAGATGGATCATAAAAAGTATTTATATTTTATCCATACTCTATAAGCCACTCATCCAAAGGAAAAAGACTCCAGTCTAGTCCACATCTGGAATAATATAACAAATGAAGAAGAAAGAGGAACTTCTAGGTTGCTTAAATGTATATAATGAGCATTTTCCATTTTTCTTCCTCTTATGCAGAAAGTCATTCCTTCTCCATATAAGTAAATACATTTAGTTCCTTCATCACTCTTAAGCACCGAAGAAGCCCAGATGGCCACAAAAGCAGAGCAGGCTCATCTGTCTCTACGTCTTTCTTTCCAGAGCACAGTGGCTTCAGAAGCAGATTCTGGTTCTTCTATCTAGTTGTATAAATGGTTTGTAGTGTAACAGCCCTTGGTAGGAGTGATTTTGCTGAATTGCTGTTGGATATGAAGCCACTGATAATTAACAACCCTGAGAAATGTATCAGAGTACCACAGAACTCTGCTGAGAATATCATTCATTACATCACAAGATGCCATCTCCATTAAATCTTCTCCTGCCTGTCCCCAACCTCAAGGATATATCTGTACCTCTGGAGTCACAAATGTTTGCATCTTATGTACAACCAGCCTCTTTTCTGAATAGCTTTTAAAATATCAGACATAAATATAAGGGCCTTTGTAGACCTTTCTGGCTGACTTTTTAAATTATTATTATTATTAATGTTATTTCTTGCTCCATTTTAATATTCATGCTTTTATGTTGCTCACTTCTCATTTCCTTTAAAATTGTATCATTTTGCTTTCTCTTGTTCTTATTTTTCCCCATCTCTTTCTCTATCTCCATCCCCTCCCCCACAACTGTCATACAGTCCTACACACAGAGAGAGAACTATTTGGAAACATAAGATCTCTCTGTAACAGGTAGACAGTAAAAGAAAGAACCCTGGATTCTCTAAATCAATGATTCAGTACTCTAGTCGTCTGTTAACATATGCCCTCATTACTCCACACACTGTTCAACTGTGATCCCCCCAACCCTCAAGTTTCTATCTTTCTTCCCTACTTTCATCAGGAACACTATCCAGCTTATCCAATGTTTGGTAAGTTTTCAAACAATGCAGTTCTTGATATTAGGTAATTCTTTGAATGTTGTCAAGAAACTGGGACATATTAGTTAAGGGGAGTCATTTGTTTGGGGGAAGCAGTTTTTTAAATTACTAGGCAGTATTATCTATATTTCAGATAATATTAACAGAAGCAGAAGATGTTAAGAGGTGGCAAGAATACACAGAAGAACTATACACAAAAGATCTTCATGGCCCAGATAACCACGATGGTGTGATCACTCATCTAGAGCCAGACATCCTGGAATGTGAAGTTGGGTGGGCCTTAGGAAGCATCACTACCAACAAAGCTAGTGGAGGTGATGGAATTCCAGTTGAGCTATTTCAAATCCTGACAGACGATGCTGTGAAAATGCTGCACTCCATGTGCCAGCAAATTTGGAAAACTCAGCAATGGCCACAGGACTGGAAAAGGTCAGTTTTCATTGCAATCCCAAAGAAAAGTAATGCCAAAGAATGCTCAAACTACTGCACAATTGCACTCATCTCACATGCTAGCAAAGTAATGCCCAAAATTCTCCAAGCCAGGCTTCAGCAGTACATGAAACCATTAACTTCCAGATGTCCAAGCTTGATTTTGAAAAGGCAGAGGAACCAGAAATCAAATTGCCAACATCCACTGGATCATGAAAAAAGCAACAGAGTTCCAGAAAAACATCTATTTATGCTTTATTGACTACAGCAAATCCTTTGACTGTGTGGAACAACAAACTGGAAAATTCTTCAAGAGATGGGAATACCAGACCACCTGACCTGCCTCCTGAGAAATGTGTATGCAGGTCAGGAAGCAACAATTACAACTGGCCATGGAACAACAGACTGGTTCCAAATTGGGAAAGGAGTACTTCAAGGCTGTATATTGTCACTCTGCTTATTTAATTTCTGTGCAGAGTACATTATGCAAAATGCCAGGCTGGATGAAGCACAAGCTGGAATCAAGATTGCCGGGAGAAATATCAATAACCTCAGGTATGTAGATGACACCACCCTTATGGCAGAAAGCAAAGAAGAACTAAAGAGCCTGTTGATGAAAGTGAAAAAGGACAGTGAAAATGTTGGCTTAAAACTCAACATTCAGAAAACTAAGATCATGGCATCCAGCCCCATCAGTTCATGGCAAATAGATGGGGAAACAATGGAAATAGTGACAGACATTATTTTCTTGGGCTCCAAAATCACTGCAGATGGTGACTGCAGCCATGAAATGAAAAGACATTTGCTCTTTGGAAGAAAAGTTATGGCCAACCTAGACAGCATATTAAAAAGCAGAGACATTACTTTGCCAACAAAGGTGGGTATAGTCAAAGTTATGGTTTTTCCAGTAGTCATGTATGGATGTGAGAATTGGAGTATAAAGAAAGCTGAGCACTGAAGAATTGATGCTTTTGAACTGTGGTGTTGGAGAAGACTCTTGAGAGTCCCTTGGACTGCAGGGAGATCCAACCAGTCCATCCTAAAGGAAATCAGTCCTGAATATTCATTGAAAGTACTGATGCTGAAGCTGGAACTCCAATACTTTGGCCACCTGATGCAAAGAACTGACTCATTGGGAAAGACCCTGATGCTGGGAAAGATTGAAGGCAGGAGGAGAAGGGGACAACCAAGGACGAGATAGTTAGATGGCATCACTGACTCGATGGAGATGAGTTTGACCAAACTTCGGGACATGGTGAAGGACAGGGAAGCCTGGAGTCCTGCAGTCCATGGGGTCGCAAAGAGTCAGACACAACTAAGCAAATGAGTTGACTATCTGTATTTATGTCTCTGTACAGCAAAAATAAACTTTATTACTGCAGAATATGTCTCTGATTATTTTAAACTTGCACTGACCACCAGCAGCATTTGAAGTACCAGAAAAAAAAACAGCATTAAACCTAATTACAGCCCAGTGGGCATGCTGCCTAAAATGGTCATGTTCTGGCTTCTGTCTAATATAATTCTGTTTATTTGGCTTACCCTGTCAATTTAGGTTTTATTTGTCATCTTTTATTCATCGTTATTCTTTAAAGACCTATATCTATCACTAAAAATTCCCAAGCAATCCTAATCATGTGAAGAAAAGAAAAATCTAATTTGTACAAAATATCTGAGTCCCAACTTTGTTATAAATTCTGAGATTTATTTCTTTAATAATGTATCAAGACAATTTGAATAACAGTCTTTTCATAGGTTTTAATGCTGTAAATTCTGGATGCTAAAGTTTTTGCTTTCTCATTATGTCCAGAAACTCAAATAATCTGGAAATTACTCCTTCAGGTACCTACCATACTAATGCATTACACTATGTGTTGTGATTACCCAAGTAAAATAAGAGCCAAGGATAAGGTGAAGGTTACTATTTGCTTCCAAAGAGGCTGTTTCATTGAGATTTTTATATTCTGTGAGTGCTACCTAAATACTTGTTGACTATGAAAAGAAGGTACCCCTTCCAGGGCCCATGTCCATCATTCAGTCCCTTCACTGACCTCAGGATACTTACACTCTGCTGTCACAGCTCTCACCTTCCCTGATGACTATTTCCTTTCAGTTTTCCATGCTGTTTGGCTCATATGCAGACAATGTAATGGGACGCATCATTAACATCAAATACAGGGAAAGGCGAGGAAGCTTCACTCCCTTTCTTTATTTAAACTGCATAAAGGCTCACAAGGTAGTCAGGTAGAAAGAAGTAATATGTCTCAATGGAGAGTTGTAGAAGTTCTCACATCCAGGCAACAGAAAATGTGAAATGTAATTCATTCCCCTACTCCAACCTGATTATATTCCAAAGGCTTCCTAGTTCTAGGGCTGGATCAAGAATTTATGCCTGTTGTTGGCTATTTTAAAAATCCCAGATTCGTTACAGTCATTTGGATGTGCTTCCTTTCTTGAGAATCCAAAAAAAACAAGTGACTGAAGTCTAAGGCCCAACTCCCAACCCTACCCCTGGAGGCAGTTGAGTCATTCCAAAACATCAGAAAGTTATCTAGTCTGGCAAAATTTCAATCCTCCCCTGCTTGCTTCATCTTTATGGCAGTTAGAAACTTATTGCAAAGCTTCTGGTTATAGCTGAAGACTACATGCATTTACCTAGCCTAACTTGCATAATCCCATTAAAATGGCATCAGTTCAGTTCAGTCACTCAGTTGTGTCTCACTCTTTGTGACCGCATGGACTGCAGCACACAAGGCCTCCCTGTCTATCACCAACTCCCGGAGCTTCCTCAAACTCATGTCCATGAGTCAGTGATGCCATCCAACCATCTCATCCTGAGAGAGTCAATTCCTAGGTAGGTTGATAAGAAGTCTGGGGGTCCCAAGGAAGAGAAAGGGGTCTGGGGCTCTCAAAGTGGAGATTGGGGGTCTGGAATTCTCAAGGAGGAGAAAAGGACAAACTTTTTTTTTTTTTCCTCTGCATTCCTTAGTCTTAGTCAATTAAACAACTCAGTTTAAACTGTACTATGGATTATACAACAACAACGTATCTGGCTGGAGGACAGTTTCTCCTTCCTGAAAACCTTCTGACTAATTCTGATATCTTCAGATCACATCAGTCGCTCAGTCATGTCCGACTCTTTGCGACCCCATGAATCACAGCACGTCAGGCCTCCCTGTTCATCACCAACTCCTGTAGTTCACTGAGACTCACATCCATCGAGTCAGTGATGCCATCCAGCCATCTCATCCACTGTCGTCCCCTTCTCCTCTTGCCCCCAATCCCTCCCAGCATCAGAGTCTTTTCCAATGAGTCAACTCTTCGCATGAGGTGGCCAAAGTACTGGAGTTTCAGCCTTAGCATCATTCCTTCCAAAGAAATCCCAGGACTGATCTCCTTCAGAATGGACTGGTTGGATCTCCTTGCAGTCCAAGGGACTCTCAAGAGTCTTCTCCAACACCACAGTTCAAAAACATCAATTCTTTGGCGCTCAGCCTTCTTCACAGTCCAACTCTCACATCCATACATGACCACTGGAAAAACCATGGCCTTGACTAGACGAACCTTTGTTGGCAAACTAACGTCTCTGCTTTTGAATATGCTACCTAGGTTGGTCATAACTTTCCTTCCAAAGAGTAAGCGTCTTTTAATTTCATGGCTGCAGTCACCATCTGTAGTGATTTTGGAGCCCAGAAAAATAAAGTCTGACACTGTTTCCCGATCTATTTCCCATGAAGTGATGGGACCGGATTCCATGATCTTCGTTTTCTGAATGTTGAGCTTTAAGCCAACTTTTTCACTCTCCACTTTCTCTTTCATCAAGAGGCTTTTTAGTTCCTCTTCAGTTTCTGCCCTAAGGGTGGTGTCATCTGCATATCTGAGGTGACTGATATTTCTTCCAGCAGTCTTGATTCCAGCTTGTGCTTCTTCCAGTCCAGCGTTTCTCATGATGTACTCTGCATATAAGTTAAATAAACAGAGTGATAATATACAGCCTTGACGTACTTCTTTTCCTATTTGGAACCAGTCTGTTGCTCCATGTCCGGTTCTAACTGTTGCTTCATGACCTCCATATAGGTTTCTCAAGAGGCAGGTCAGGTGGTCTGATATTCCCATCTCTTTCAGAATTTTCCAGTTTTTTTGTGATCCACACAGTCAAAGGCTTTGGCATAGTCAGTAAAGCAGAAATAAATGCTTTTCTGGAACTCTCTTGCTTTTTCCACGATCCAGCGGATGTTGGCAATTTGATCTCTGGTTCCTCTGCCTTTTCTAAAACCAGCTTGAACATCTGGAAGTTCACGGTTCACATATTGCTGTAGCCTGGCTTGGAGAATTTTGAGCATTACTTTACTAGCATGTGAGATGAGTGCAATTGTGCAGTAGTTTGAGCGTTCTTTGTCATTGCCTTTCTTTGGGATTGGAATGAAAACTGACCTTTTCCAGTCTGGTGGCCACTGCTGAGTTTTCCAAATTTGCTGGCATATTGAGTGCAGCACTTTCACAGCATCATCTTTCAGGATTTGGAATAGCTCAACCAGAATTCCATCACCTCCACTAGCTTTGTTCGTAGTGATGCTTTTTAAGGCCCACCCAACTTCACATTCCAGGATGTCTGGCTCTAGGTCAGTGATCACACCATTGTGATTATCTAGGTCGTGAAGATCTTTTTTGTACAGTTCTTCTGTGTATTCTTGCCATCTCTTCTTAATATCTTCTGCTTCTGTATGGTCCATACCATTTCTGTCCTTTATCGAGCCCATCTTTGCATGAAATGTTCCCTTGGTATCTCTGATTTTCTTGAAGAGATCTCTAGTCTTTCCCATTTTGTTGTTTTCCTCTATTTCTTTGCATTGATCGCTGAAGAAGGCTTTCTTATCTCTTCTTGCTATTCTTTGGAACTCTGCATTCAGATGTTTATATCTTTCCTTTTCTCCTTTGCTTTTCGCTTCTCTTCTTTTCACAGCTATTTGTAAGGCCTCCCCAGACAGCCATTTTGCTTTTTTGCATTTCTTTTCCATGGGAATGGTCTTGATCCCTGTCGCCTGTACAATGTCACGAATCTCATTCCATAGTTCATCAGGCACTCTATCTATCAGATCTAGGCCCTTAAATCTATTTCTCACTTCCACTGTATAATCATAAGGGATTTGATTTAGGTCATACCTGAATGGTCTAGTGATTTTCTCTACTTTCTTCAATTTAAGTCTAAATTTGGCAATAAGGAGTTCATGGTCTGAGCCACAGTCAGCTCCTGGTCTTGTTTTTGCTGACTGTATAGAGCTTCTCCATCTTTGGCTGCAAAGAATATAATCAATCTGATTTCGGTGTTGATCATCTGGTGATGTCCATGTATAGAGTCTTCTCTTGTGTTGTTGGAAGAGGGTGTTTGTTATGACCAGTGCATTTTCTTGGCAAAACTTGATTAGTCTTTGCCCTGCTTCATTCCGTATTCCAAGGCCAAATTTGCCTGTTACTCCAGGTGCTTCTTGACTTTCTACTTTTGCATTCCAGTCCCCTATAATGAAAAGGACATCTTTTTTGGGTGTTAGTTCTAAAAGGTCTTGTAGGTCTTCATAGAACCATTCAACTTCAGCTTCTTCAGTGTTACTGGTTGGGGCATAGACTTGGATTACTGTAATATTGAATGATTTGCCTTGGAAACGAACAGAGATCATTCTGTCATTTTTGAGATTGCATCCAAGTACTGCATTTCGGACTCTTTTGTTGACCATCATGGCTACTCCATTTCTTCTGAGGGATTCCTGCCCGCAGTAGTAGATATAATGGTCATCTGAGTTAAATTCACCCATTCCAGTCCATTTCAGTTCGCTGATTCCTAGAATGTCGGCGTTCACTCTTGCCATCTCTTGTTTGACCACTTCCAATTTGCCTTGATTCATGGACCTGACATTCCAGGTTCCTATGCAATATTGCTCTTTACAGCATCGGACCTTGCTTCTATCACCAGTCACATCCACAGCTGGGTATTCTTTTTGCTTTGGGTCCATCCCTTCATTCTTTCTGGAGTTATTTCTCCACTGATCTCCAGTAGCATATTGGGCACCTACTGACCTGGGGAGTTCCTCTTTCAGTATCCTATCATTTTGCCTTTTCATACTGTTCATGGGGTTCTCAAGGCAAGAATACTGAAGTGGTTTGCCATTCCCTTCTCCAGTGGACCACATTCTGTCAGATCTCTCCACCATGACCGGCTCGTCTTGGGTTGCCCCACAGGCATGGCTTAGTTTCATTGAGTTAGACAAGGCTGTGGTCCTAGTGTGATTAGATTGACTAGTTTTCTGTGAGTATGGTTTCAGTGTGTTTGCCCTCTGATGCCCTCTTGCAACACCTACCATCTTACTTGGGTTTCTCGTACCTTGGGCGTGGGGTATCTCTTCACAGCTGCTCCAGCAAAGCATAGCCATTGCTCCTTACCTTGGACGAGGGGTATCTCCTCACTGCTGCCCTTCCTGACCTTCAACGTGGGATAGCTCCTCTAGGCCCTCCTGCACCCACGCAGCCACGGCTCCTTGGACGTGGGGTTGTACTCCCGGCCACTGCTCCTGGCCTCAGGCGTGGGGTTGCTCCTCCCGGCCGCCACCCTTGGCCTCGGGCATGGGGGCGTGGGGTAGCTCCTCCCACCCACCACCCCTGGCCTTGGGCTTGGGGCATGGGTTATGTCCTCCCCGCCGCCGCCCCTGACCTCAGACGCGGGGTAACTCCTCTCGTCGCCGCCCCTGACCTTGAACGCTGGGTATCTCCTCTTGGCCGCCCCCCCCCAACCCCCCGCCCCCCGACCTCGGATGCAGGGTAGCTCCTCTCGGCCGTTCCTGCACCGTCGCAGTCTGGTACTCTCAGCCGCTGCCCCTGACTTCGGACGTGGGGTAACTCCTCTTGGCCGCCGCTCTTCGGGCATGGGGTCCTCCCAGCTTCTGCCCCTGAACTCGGACGTGGGGTGGCTCCTCTCGGCCGTGCTTAGCGCGCCCGTCGCAGCCGCCTGCGCTTTAGCGTGCCCGTCGCATACATATTATGAGAGTGGGTCTGGAAGATCTTTCTATTGTTAAATTCTAATCTTGTTATCCTAAAATGTAAACTGTGAGAGTGGGTCTGGTAAAATTTTCACAAACTTGAGACATTCTTTTGATTCATTGTAATAACTAATTAAAAGTATATAACTCCATTGCTAACACTTGCAAGGGGGTACTCTTTCTGTCCCCTTCTATGTCAGAAGCATTCTCTATCCTTTTTATACTTTAATAAAATTCTATTGCACAAAAGCTCTGAGCAATCAAGCCTTGTCTCTGGCCCTGGATTGAATTCTTCTCCTCTGGAGGCCAAGAATCCAGGCCTCTTTTGTGGCTCAGCAACAACCTTTCAATCCTCTGTTGTCTCCTTTTCCTCCTGCTTCAATCTTTTCCAGCATCAGGGTCTTTTCCAATGAGTCAGTTCTTTGCATCAGGTGGCCAAAGTATTGGAGTTTCAGCTTCAGCATCAGTCCTTTCAATGAATATTCAGGACTGATTTCCTTTAGGATGGACTAGTTGGATCTCCTTGCAGTCCAAGGGACTCTCAAGAGTCTTCTCCAACACCACAGTTCAAAAGCATCAATTCTTCGGTGCTCAGCTTTCTTCACAGTCCAACTCTCACATCCATACATGACTACTGGAGAAACCATACCTTTGACTAGATGGACCTTTGTTGGTAAAGTAATGTCTCTGCTTTTTAATATGCTGTCTAGGTTTGTCATAGCTTTTTTTCCAAGAAGCGTCTTTTCATTTCATGGCTGCAGTCACCATCTGCAGTGATTTTGGAGCCTAAGAAAATAAAGTCTGTCACTGTTACCCCATCTATTTGCCATGAAGTGATGGGACTGGATGCCATGATCTTAGTTTTCTGAATGTTGAGTTTTAAGCCAACTTAAACAGCTATGTCTTATGTTAGCCTCCTGAAGCTGCAATAACAAACTACCACAAACTCAGTGACTTAAAAGAAATTGATTCCCTTATGATTCTAGAATCTAGAGATATGAAATCAGTATCACTGGGTAGAAATCAGGGTGTTGGCACAGCCTCTAGAGACCCTAGAGAAGAAGCTCTTCCTGCCTCCTCCAGTTTGGATGGCTGCCACAATTTCTTGGCTTATGGCTGCATCATCTTAATTTCTGCCCCCATAATCACATCCCCTTCTCCTGTCGGTAACAAATCTCCCTCTGCCTCGTTCTTAAATGGACATTTGTGGTTATATCTAGGGCCCACCTGGATATCCAGGATGGTCTCCCATTTCAAGATCTTTAACTTAACCACACCTGCAAAGTCTTTACCATGTAAGGGAACACTCAGAGTTTCCAGAGACTAGGACATGGATATCTTTTGAGGGGGCCATTATTTACCCTACTATATGCCTAAAAAGATATGAGGAGAGGGATCAACAGCATCTAAGAAAGGACTTTTTTAGATGATTAAAGTAGATGAAGCAGCTCAACATTGCTAATCATCAGAGAAATGCAAATCAAAACTACAATCAACTATCACCTCACATATCAAAATGGCTATCATTAAAAAGAACACAAATAACCACAAATAACAAATGTTCATGAGGATGCAGAGAAAAGGGAACATTTTCACACTGTTGGTGGGAATGTAAAGTGATGCAATCACTGTGGAAAACCTTAAGGAAGAAAGAATATTAACAAAAAGTTATTTATCACTGCATTTATCTACTGTCTTTCTCCCAACCTGACAGGAAAGCAGAGGTTATTCTCTGGAGAAATAAAGGCAAAAAGGCCTCACAGTTATGGCCACCAAACAGAATGGAGGAGAGAAGTGTGGCAAAGGATAAAACCAGAGGATGACAAGGTACACTAGTGAATGAAGGAATATGCAACCCCCTTTCTCTGACCCACTCCCAAAATGCCACCATATAGCACAAAGTCAAAGAAATGAAGAATTCCTCTCTGGAGTAAAATGAACAATTTCAGAAAAATGCATCTACGAGTAATAACATTTATGAGTGTTCCAATGAAAAGACCAGGTCTTCCTTCTAAGACCTGTAGCAGCACATCTCAAATTCTGGTGCCTGTACCTCCTTATAGTCACAAAAATTACTGATGGCTTCAAACTATGCAAATTACAGGTATCAAATTGTAACATTTTAGAAATTAAAATGGGAATTTAAAAATACTTATTGATTCATTTCAAAATAACAATAACAAATCTACCATATAACATAAGTAACATTTTTAATGAAAAATAATTATTTAAAACAAAAAATATTTAGTGGAAGAGTGGTAGTTTGAACAATCTCTTTAAAGCCTGTTGTAATAAAATACATCTGGGCTCTCATATCTGCTCCTGCATTTAACCTGTGGCAACGTTCTGGTTGAAGTATATGAAGAAACTGTAGCCTCACAATAATATACATAGTTGGAAAATGGAAAATGTATTTTAGTACCCTTTTTGGATAAGTGAAGACTGAAACTCCACCAAAACTTGAAAATCACTAGTTTCTAAAGGTTATCCTTAGGCAGAATCTGAAATTATACCAGTGAACTTTTTGTCCTCTGTTTCATTAAAGTCCATTGGTCTATCTTGCACTTTGAACGTATCTTTTGATTTTGTAACATCATGCATTTATCATTTAGAAAAATCTTTGCTCACTGAGTTACAGAGGTCTTCCAAATGTTGACACATTTCATTATACAATATCCAAAAAAATCACATTTGTTAATATTACCACAGATACCATCAGAAAACTCTATAAGTATTGGTAAGCTGTCAAGTTCCCCATGGCCAATTTAAATGTTTCAAACTTTTATATTTCTTGAAAGCTTGAATTTTATCATTGGCAAAAAATAGTATGAGTTGTTTTCCTTAAAGTGACATGCTCGCTTTATTGATTTTTAAGAAAATGTCTGGTAGGTATCCAACTCTAAATGATCATAGCTTGTCTATCATTCACTCTTGTAAATAAAAATGGTTTTCATGAAAAAAAAAAAAATCACTTCAACTTTCAACTCAGACAAGGGCACTAATGATTCTTCTTGAGACAGCCACTGTATACAGTGTGTGGCAGAAATGTCCTAGGAGGACTTGCCATTTTCTTGCACAGAATGTTAAAAAATGTGTACTCAATTCATAAATTTTACTATTTCACCAAGGTTAACCTTCAGTGAAACTAGCATGTTATACAATAGCTTGTGGTGGTGAATAATACTGGCATGGCTCAGTGCCATTACCTTTATTCATGGCAAGAGGTTTCAGCAGTTTTATCCACCAGTGCTTTGCACCATCTGTGTGAATGTTAACACAGTGAAAAAGCAAACAGCTGTCTGATACTTAATATGAAAATAATTTTGACCTCATGAACTCCTTGCAAATTTCTCTGAGATCTCAGGAGTCCTTGAACAACACTTTGAGAACCACTACCTTATAACCAAATGAACAAACCTGTCTTTATGATCTGAGAACTCTTTGGGCATTTTAGTCACTTACTTAAAAATATGCAGAGTTAAGTAAGAATCACTTTTGTGCTGGGGTTTTCCAGGACAACCCTCAGGCTCAGTGATTCACTAGAGGGACTTAGAGTACTAGAAAAGCTGTTATACTCATAGCTATATTTTATTACAATAAAAGAACACAGATTAAATTCAGTAAAGAGAAAAGGTACATGGGATGAAATCCAAGAAAAGTCAGGTATAAGTTTCCAGGCTTCCCATCCCGGTGGAGTCATATAGGGATACAACTAACTCTCCCAGCAATGATATGTGGCACATGTAAAGTTGTGCCAACCAGGGAAGCTCACTGGAGCCTGGGTATCCAGGGTTTTTATTGGGTGTCAGTCATGTAGGCAAGCAGAACCTGTATGAATAACCTCAGCTACTGACCTTTCAGTCTCCCTCGTCCAGTACAAAACCAGGCAGTCAACATAAATCACTTTTTTAGCACAAACCATTGGATCACATTGGTTCAGTGTGGCCCAAGGTCTCAAGCATACAAAATCAATTTTATCAAGTAGGATATTCCAGGGGCTCAGAATTTATCCTCCAAGAGCCAGCCAAGGGACAGTTCTGAAGGTAGGACTTTCTGTGAAATGTGTTGGGTTTACCTCAGGTGTGCTAAGTCAATCCTTTCCTGATCAATCTGCCTCCATAATTAAAGAAAAAAGATAAAGAGCTGAGGGTGGCTCAGTGGGGAATCCGCCTGCCAATGCATGAGACACAGGTTGGGTCTCTGGTCCAGGAGGACCCCGCTTGCAGCAGAGCCATAGGCCCACACACCACAACTGTTTAAGTCCGCGCTCTAGAGCCCAGGAAACCGCAGCAACTGAGCCCTTGCGTGGCAACTACTGAAGCCCAGGTGCCTAAGGGCCGTGCTCCGCAGCAGGAAAGGCCACCTCAGTGAGAGGCCCGCGCACCACACCTGGAGAGTGGCCCTGCTCTCCACAAGGAGAGAAAAGCCTATGCATCGGCGAAGACCCAGAATGGCCAAAAATAAATAAACTATTAAAAAAAAAAAAAGCTGAACGGAAAAACAGAAGAGACACGCAAGCCAGATGCAGAGCAAAATTCAAATAAGTTATAAATAATATCCCCAGTGACATAATACAAGATATTGCACTCATAAAACAATATGAGTAGCCTACACAATGATCAGAGGGTAAGAAAGAGCTCTTGGGAATTTGCCATCATAAAATATCCAAAATGAAGAAATCGAATAGTTGAAAGTTAAAATAGAAGATATTACCAAGAAGCCAGAATAAAAAACTAAAAAGTCAGAAAATATAAAAACAATGGTTAAAAAGAACCCACAAAAATCCTCTTTGAGTTGATCTAGGATGGCCAGTGAATGAAAGGAGGATGAAAATGAGGGAGCAGAGACAATGGAGAGAGCTCCAAGAAGGAGCACAAGACATTTTCCCAGAATTATAAGGCAAAAATCTACAGTTTGAAAGAGTCTGCTGAGTGACTAGAGCAATGAAAGAATATGCATCATTTCAAAATTTCAGAATGCCAGAGATAACGAGAAGAAGTTTCCAGAGAGAGAAAGCCTGTCAACATAAAAGAATGAGAATGAGAATGATATCAAATTTCACAACAGCAATATTGAATGCTAATGACAGTGGAGTAGAGCGATGTTTCAAAATCTAAGGGAAAATATTTTTTTACTTAAAATTTTGTCCAAGCCAAACTATAAAGGAAGTGTGAAAATTAAAAAATAGAGTCAGTTTAGACTCTGAAAGTTTTTAAATGAATGTCTCATGCACCTTTTTGAAGGATATGCTTCAGCAAAAAAGGGGAGTCAGTCAAGAAAGCAAAATGTGTTCATTGTAAGTGCCAACAAAGTGACTGTATCAAAGGAGAGTAAGAGTGTCAAAGAAAGGTACAGAATTATCCCATCCATCACTCTGTTTTCCATATAAATAGGATGACTGCACAGCCTCTGTTTGTTGAGACAGTACTAGTTTATACAAGTTGGTCATAAAACCTCCTTTAACTCTCAAAAATGTCCAGGTTTGACAATAAATCATATAGTCACTTTAATTAAAAGCCACTGTGTCAAACAGCTTAGCTAAGTTATTCTATGATAATAAATAGCCCTAAAATCTCAGTGGTGGGCAACAATATGAATGGAATTACTTCCTTTCCATGGTCACTATGGGTATCTCTTCTCATCTTCATTACAAGATCAAGGCTGAAGATCAGACTCTAGTTGAGACATAAGAATTTTGTAGTAGAAGGAAAGAATAATGGCAGAACCACACTATGGCTCTTAAAGTCTCTGCTCAGAAGTGGCACCTATCACTTGCATTCACATTATTGGCTAAAGCATGTTACATGGCCAAGTCTGAAACCACTGAGTTGAGAATTAAAAACCTTCTGTAGTGTGATTCTCAGTATGGAAAGGATCAGTTGGGGTTGATGTAAGTAAATTATTTCTGGAAAGTAATTTACATTATCACAGGTATGTAGAATTTAGTTTTAGAACTGCATATTTCAGTTCAATAAAGATAAAGATTGACTTTAAAGTAGCAATTCATGAAAAACCCTGATTCTTATCTAGAGAGCAATCACTAGGAAAGGTGTGCATTAAATAATGGCATTCCTCAATATATCTAATGTTGATTCAGGAGTTAAAGTAGCATCAGAGCTTTCCAGGTGAACAGCATAAACTACTAGGTAAGACTCAAGTCACTCTTGACTTACTACGTCATCAGCATACACTTTCTTCAGAGACACGTGGTGCCAAACTGACTTAAGTCTACTCATTCATTCATTCATTCACACAGCACACATGTACTGAGCATTAGAAATCCAAATTCCTGTATTGAGCTGCATGAGTTGTTTGTTTATTTTAGAAATTAATCCTTTGTCAGTTGTTTCATTTGCTATTATTTTCTCCCATCCTGAGGGCAGCCTTTTCACCTTGTTTACAGTTTTCTGCGCTGCGGACATTACGTATACCTATGGCTAATTCATGCTGATGTATGGCAGAAACCAACACGACGTTGTAAAGCAGTCCAATTAAAAACCAGGTCTGTGTGTGTGTTAGTCACTCAGTCGTGTCTGACTCTTTGCAACCCCATGGACTGTGGCCCCCCCAGGCTCCTTTGTCCATGGAATTCTCCAGGCAAAAGAAAACTAAAAATAAAATTAAAAAAAAAAAAAAAAAGAAATCCAAATTCAAAAAAGATTCTATAGTTTCCTACAAGGAGCCCTCAATCTTAAGGAATTGTGAAAATACTGATAATACAATGGGATATGTACTTTATGCTTTTAATAAAGTGCTTTGTGAGCACTTTATTACTGTTGGGTTGATCTTGTTCACTGGTCTGAATTTCACTGTCTCCCTCCTGCTGTGGCCTAGCTGAGGCACTTAGAAATAATTGTAAATTTTTAAACTATATGGTATTTTCATAAAGTGGTTAAATATCCAAATATCCTACAATGACACACTTTTCCTTAAGTTCCATGCTGAGTAATTATCTCAGGCTATCTACCCAAGCATCTTTCTCTGGATTGATAGTCACTGCCTATAGTGTAAAGGAAATGACAAAAACACAGAGGCATAATTGTAGAAGATGATATTTCCCAAAGAAGATCTGATTCCAATTACGACCATTCACTTTAAGGATTCTGATTAAGGGAACCTACAATTTCACGGTTGTAAAATCCTTAATTACCAGCTAACATGTAAACTTTCAGGAGTAAGAAAAAAAAAAAAAAAAACAGCAAAGTACAGTTGACCTTGAACAAAGTGAGTTTGAATTGCACAAGTCCACTCACACCCAGATTTTCTTCAACAGTAAATACTACAGTACTGCATGATTCAGTGGTTGAATCTGCAGATGTGAAACTGCAGATACAGAAGAATGACTGTAAAGTTTTACATGGATTTTTGACTGGTTCTGGGGGCTCCACGCCCCTAACCTCCACACTCTTCAAGGTCAACTGTTGAACAAAAGCATAGAGCATCTTAAATCAAGGCAGAAGGTGAACCAGATAAGAACCAGAATAGGAGAAATGTCAGGCTCACATTGATGCTGTTTCCCTAAAGGTAACTCCTCACAAATCCATATATTCCTTCTCTGGGTTGAATATTCCTAGCGTTGTAATACATCTCTTCCATTTTCCCTTAACGTCTCCTCACTTTACAAGACTGTACAAGCCTGCTGTTCCTAAGAATCAAGTAGATCTCAGGCTCCATCTCCATGATCTGGGGAAGAAGGTATTTCCTTCCATTTTCCCAAAGCTAATATCACTTCAGAGTAGAAAAAGATAAAATGTCAGCAAAAACCTTCTGAGAGCTGTGCCTTCTTGCCCACTGGAAATAGCTAAGTGCTTTACATGCAACATCTCATTTTATCTTCTCATGAGACCCAGGAGAACTTTTTTAAAATATCCATCTTACCGATGAAGAGAAATTACGTAACAGAAAAGTTGATACTTTGTCCAATATCACATTACTAACAACTGGTGGAGCTAGGATTTGAGCCCCTACAGGCTTCCGAGCCAATGCCTTAATTATATACTATACTGTACCCCCTCCATGGCAGCAAATGTGGAAAAGACTATAGTGATAGAAACTAAAAAGTGGCAAATATCTTGAATATGTGCCAATCCAACAATCTGCAGATAGATCCCATGGAATTAGTTAGAAACTTCTGTACTATTTTATGTGGAACATCCACCTTTCCTATCAAGCAACCCCAGATAGAACAACAACCTGCCAAATGGCTTGAACGCAATAAGTGTAACCGAATAATCTTAACAAGAACTTATACAAAAATCATTTCACAATACATGTAAATCAAGTTATCACTCGATATGTCCTCAACTTATATAGTGATATATATCAATTGCTTCTCAATAAAACTAGAGAAAAAAGAAAAAAACTTAAAATCTGCAATGTTTTCATAGCTACTTCAAAGAGTTAGTACAGCAGCTTGATTTTTAGTCAGCAATTTGTTCTCTGTGGAAAAAAGAAATTATCATATAATAGGTCTCACAGTCATAGTCACTCCAAGTTAGTATGAATTTTAAGCATAAGCATTGTGGGAGAAAACAGTCTTAACTTTTTAATTGCTTAGAATTTAATTTTAAAACATTTCTATTCAAGTTGTAATTTGAACAACATATGCTGCTAAATATTAAAACAAAAATTATCCTAATTTTCAACCATATTTATAGAAAAAAAGTTTTTATTTATAGTTTTAACCTGTTATCAATAAGGAAGAAGACATACAACAGCACACATGACTTTTCAGCAGAGATCAAAAGATTTGTATTTCAAATGTCATATATACTCCAAATTTCTAAACCCGCTTGTATTTATTCTTTAAAAGCAAAAAGAAAGCAAAAAAAGGTCAATTTCTAATTTCAAAGAATATTAGTGTGTACTTTGAAAGTATTGATTTTGTCTCTGAGTTATTTCACGCCATTAAAAAATTATGGCTTAGAGGTTACTAGAAACTGTCTTCCCCTATAAACAGAATTGAAGACCATAAAAACAAGTTTCAAATAGAAAGCTCACTTTGTCGCTAATAGACATTTATGTGTTTCAATTATATCTATGTTTTTAAAATATAAAAGCTTAAATATTACACAAGAACATCATGAAAATTATGTTGGAAGAAAAATATAGTCACCGCTTATCACACTGCATGTGGATCAACTGAAAACTAAATTTATAATGTTGCTTTAAAAGAGACCAAAAGGATGTCCTAAAGTAGGGACTCTGGTTGGTGGTATTATAAGCATCATTCATTTTTTCTTTATTTACTAATTTCCTAATTTTATACTGCTAAAATGTAAAACATTTGAGATGAAATAAGGTTTACCATGTGTTTAGTCGCTCAGTCATGTCCTACTCTTTGCAACCCCATCGACTGTAGCCTGCCAGGCTCCTCTGTCCACGGGACTTCTCCAGGCAAGAACATTGGAGCGGGTCACCATGCCCTTCTACAGGGAATCTTCCCAGCCCAGGGATTGAACCCAGGTCTCCCACATTGCAAGCAGATTCTTTATCAGCTGAGCCACCAGGGAAGTCCCAAGGTTTATTAAATCTAATGTGGAAAGATAAAGGGAATATATGCTGATTTCAAAGCTACAGTAATTAAAATATGATATTGGCACAAGAATAGACATATAAATCAATGGAATAGAATTGAGAAACTAGAATAAGCCCTTAAATTTATGTTCAATTGGTTTCAACAAAGGTACCAGGACAATTCAGTGGGGTTTTTCAACAAATGATGCTGGGATAACCAAATATCTATACACAAAAGATGAAAGTGGACCCTATCTCATACCACATACAAAGATTAACTTAAATGTGAAAGTTAAAACTGTAAAGTTTTTAGAAGAAAACCTAGGTATAAATCTTTGGAACTTTAAATTGTTTTGGAGACTCTGAATTAAGAAATCTTTGGTTTCTTACATGTAACACTAAAAGTATAAGCAATAAAAAAATAGATAAGTTGGACTGTATTAAAATTTTAAATGTTTGTGCTTCAAAGAACACCAATAAGAAAGTGAAATGCCAACCCACAGAATGAGAAAAAACATTTTCAAATTATATGACTGATTAGGGATTTGTTTCCAGAAAATATATATAATATATATAAAGAATTCTTGCAACTCAACAATAAAAAGCAAATGTCAAATTTTAAAATGTGAGAAGCGTTTGAATATACTGTCTTTCTTCAGATATATGAATGACCAATAAGCACACGGAAAAGTGCTCAACATCATTAGTCATTTGGGAAATAACAGAGTGAGATATCAGTTCAAAGATATACAATCATAAGTGTTGGCAAGGAGGAGAAGAAACTGAACTCTCATACATTGCTAATAGGAATACAAAATGATACCGACACTCTCAAAACAGTCTGGCAGTACCTCAAAATATGATACATAGGATTACTATGTAACCCAGTAATTTCACTCCTAGGTATCTACCTGTGAAACTTTTGAAAAGTTATGTCCCCATAAAATCTTGTACACAAATAGAAGAAACCCAAGTATCCTTTCTGCTTTATTGACCATGCCAAAGCCTTTGACTGTGTGGATCACAATAAACTGTGGAAAATTCTGAAAGAGATGGGAATACCAGACCACCTGATCTGCCTCTTGAGAAATCGGTATGCAGGTCAGGAAGCAACAGTTAGAACTGGACATGGAACAATAGACTGGTTCCAAATAGGAAAAGGAGTACGTCAAGGCTGTATATTGTCACCCTGCTTATTTAACTTATATGCAGAGTACATCATGAGAAACGCTGGACTGGAAGAAACACAAGCTGGAATCAAGATTGCCGGGAGAAATATCAATCACCTCAGGTATGCAGATGACACCACCCTGATGGCAGAAAGTGAAGAGGAACTCAAAAGCCTCTGGATGAAAGTGAAAGTGGAGAGTGAAAAAGTTGGCTTAAAGCTCAACATTCAGAAAACTAAGATCATGGCATCCGGTCTCATCACTTCATGGGAAATAGATGGGGAAACAGTGGAAACAGCGTCAGACTTTATTTTTTTGGGCTCCAAAATCACTGCAGATGGTGACTGCAGCCATGAGATTAAAAGACGCTTACTACTTGGAAGGAAAGTTATGACCAACCTAGATAGCATATTCAAAAGCAGAGACATTTCTTTGCCAACAAAGGTCCGTCTAATCAAGGCCATGGTTTTTCCTGTGGTCATGTATGGATGTGAGAGTTGGACTGTGAAGAAGGCTGAGCGCCGAAGAATAGATGTTTTTGAACTGTGGTGTTGGAGATGACTCTTGAGAGTCCCTTGGACTGCAAGGAGATCCAACCAGTCCATCCTGAAGGAGATCAGCCCTGGGATTTCTTTGGAGGGAATGATGCTGAAGCTGAAACTCCAGTACTTTGGCCACCTCATGCAAAGAGCTGACTCATTGGAAAAAACTCTGATGTTGGGAGGAATTGAGGCAGGAGGAGAAGGGGACGACAGAGGATGAGATGGCTGGATGGCACCACTGACTCGATGGACTTGAGTCTGAGTAAACTCCGGGAGTTTGTGATGGACGGGGAGGTGTGGTGTGCTGCAATTCATGGGGTCACAAAGAGTCGGACACGACTGAGCGACTTAACTGAACTGAACTGAGGAAAAGACAGACAAAATGTGGTCTGTCCAATGCAGCAACAGGATGAAGTACTGACACATACAGTAAGGATGAATACTGAAAACAACTGTGTTAAATGAAGGAAGTCAAACACAAAAGGTCACATATCACATGATTCTATTTACATGAAATGTCCAGAATAGGCAAATCTATAGATATAGAAAGCAAGCTGATTAGTAGTTTCCAGGGACTGAAGGAGAGGTGAGGTGGGGGTGGGAAGTGACTATTAACAGTTACAGGGTTTCTATCTAGCACGATGAAACGTTCTAAAATTAAATTTAGTGACACTTTCACAATTTTATAAATATAATAAAAATCATTGAACTGCATATACACTTTAAATGAGTGAATTTTATGGTATTTATACACTAATAAATATTTTTTAAATAGTCACCACAATAGTGTTTGTAACAATACATTATTTTGACAATAATCCCAATTTCCATCAACAGTAGAACAGGTGAATAAACGAGTATTTACACAATGCCATGCCTATGGCAATGGAAAGGAGTGAGGTATATACTAGGATAAATAAAGAAGAATTTCAAAACCCTATCACTGAACAGTAAAAGGAAGGTACAGAAATGCATAAAGTGATTACATGTATAGAATTCAAAAACGAAACAAAATGTCTTTTCTAATCTGATTACTCACTTAGAGGGGAAAAAAAATCAATGTTATGGTTAACTATTTGTCCATGCTATAAAATTTTAAATTTTTAAACTTTAAGATTATTCTGCTGTGAAAGAAGCCCTCTCCTCTAAAAATAGATATCAATATCTTTATCTTCATTCTGCACTTTATTTTACCAAAATCTTATTCAAAGTAAGTTTAAAATTAAAAAACAAAAACTCTTGACAGAAATGTCAACATAAAGGATGCATAAATACTAAACATTACAAAACATCCACTAAATATCATAAACAAAAGGGTAAGTCTATATTTTATCCTGTGGTGATTGATGGCAGTCTTATGAGACTGCAATTGAGGACAACAGCATTTTTATTCCAATTAGTCATGAAGGATTTCATAAAACTTCATAACATGTTAAGATCTTCTGTTTCAAATAGGAAGAGGTTATGAAGTTGAAAACCTTTAAAACTAAACTGTCTTTTTTTGAGTCTATTTTCTCATTTTACTATTCTCTGCTCAAATATTTAAAAGTCCAGTTAAATGAGAAATAAAGGTACAGTATCCCCATACTTATCAACTTACTATGTGGTTTATAAGATGATTTCAGTTCAATTCACTTCAGTCGCTCAGTCGTGTCCGACTCTTTGCGAACCCATGAACTGCAGCATGCCAAGCCTCCCTGTCCATCACCATTTCCCGGAGTTCACTCAAACTCACGCCCATCGAGTCGGTGATGTCATCCAGCCATCTCATCCTCTGTCATCCCCTTTTCCTCCTGCTCCCAATCCCTCCAAGCATCAGAGTCTTTTCCAATAAGTCAACTCTTCGCATGAGGTGGCCAAAGTACTGGAGTTTCAGCTTTAGCATCATTCCTTCCAAAGAAATCCCAGGGCTGATCTCCTTCAGAATGGACTGGCTGGATCTCCTTGCAGTCCAAGGGACTCTCAAGAGTCTTCTCCAACACCACAGTTCAAAAGCATCTATTCTTCAGCGCTCAGCTTTCTTCACAGTCCAACTCTAATGTCCATACATGACCACAGGAAAAACCATAGCCTTGACTAGATGGACTTTTGTTGGCAAAGTAATGTCTCTGCTTTTCAATATGCTATCTAGGTTGGTCATAACTTTCCTTCCAAGGAGTAAGTGTCTTTTAATCTCATGGCTGCAGTCACCATCTGCAGTGATTTTGGAGCCCAGAAAAATAAAGTCTGACACTGTTTCCACTGTTTCCCTATCTATTTCCCATGAAGTGATGGGACCGGATGCCTTGATCTTTGTTTTCTGAATGTTGAGCTTTAAGCCAACTTTTTCACTCTCTACTTTCACCTTCATCAAGAGGCTTTTGAGTTCGTCTTCACTTTCTGCCATCAGGGTGGTGTCATCTGCATATCTGAGGTTATTGATATTTCTCCCAGCAATCTTGATTCCAGCTTGTGCTTCTTCCAGCCCAGCATTTCTCATGATGTACTCTGCATAGAAGTTAAATACGCAGGATGACAATATACAGCCTTGACGTACTCCTTTTCCTATTTGGAACCAGTCTGTTGTTCCATGTCTAGTTCTACCATTTCTGAAAGAGTAGTGAGGGACAAGATTATTGGGTTCCTGGAGATTCTGATTCAAAATTGAATATTTGAATATAAACATCTGAATACTTTTAAAGGAACTATAGGAAATTTTAAGGGAACCACTGAATTAGAAACTTCTTTAAGTCCCAATTCCAGTTTTACACTGCAAAATACAACAACTGTATAAGCAACTAGTTAGCAACAACAGAATGGTACAGGACTAGTCAAGTTATCAAATCACAAATCTTGGAATATAAACACACTGCTTTGTGATAAGCAGAGCAGCTGTTTAATCTGGTAAGAGAAACTGAAATCACATCTACTAGGAAGGCCTGATAGATACTGAACACGGAATCAGTAAACAGAATTCATTATTTTAATAATTCACATTCTTCAAGGCACTTTAACTCACAAGGAAAATGAGAAAATACATGATAAGAAGTTCTAATCATCTAGCTGTGTGGTGATATTTTTCTTTTAAATATATGTAAACAATCTGTATACTATAATTAGATCTCAATTTTTACCCAAAGGTTTTCATATCTTTCAGTAAAAATGGACTTTAGGAATCAAGAGAAAATTACTAAGATTCAGATTTCTCTAGTTCTTTAATTTGGCAATGAAGGAGTAGCATGGTATGTCAAAAACATCTAGAACTAAAGAATAAATTTAACTCTGCATACCTTATCCATCTGAGATTATAGTCATCTATAGACTTCACAGAAACTTTAGAAGTCATCTGATTTTTTTTTAATGATGTCTCATAATACCCTTAAATTCCTTTCAAAGGCAAATTCTCTTGGGTTTCCAGGTTATGTCCTTTTTCTGCAAACACATGTCGCTGAAAGCCAATGGAATTACCTAAACAGGATAGAGGGCCAACACAGCGGTCCAGGCCTGTGTCAGAGTTGAGCCGTTTCTGCTTCTGCCAGTTCCCATCGCCACTCCTGCCAGGAGCCCATCGCAGCATACACGATAGGTCTGCCTGTAACTGATCCTGCTTCTACAAGGTCGCACATCATCAAGACAGAGCTTCCTTTTATTTCTACCTTGAGTTGATTTATTAGCTCAACTTCTCTAACCTTCTTTGGAAAAGATGTTATATAAATAAGAACTTTCTTCTGCTTAGGACATTTGACTAGAACAAAGTTACCTTTGATTCCGAATGTATTTTGAAAGAATAAATACCAACAATGAAACATCAAACATCAATATGCCTTTTGTTTTTTACTCTTTTAAGAAGAAGAAAAATAATACAAGAATAAGAAAGCAAACTACTAAAATATGGTCCAAGACATTAACAAACACCTCACCAAAGAAGATATACAGGTGAAAAATAAGCATATGAAAAAATGCTCCACGTCATGTCATCAGGAAAAGCAAATTAAAAAAACAATGAGATTCAACTACATACCTATTAGAATGACCAAATTCTGGAACACTGACAGCATCAGATGCTGGTGAGAATGTGGAGCAGTGGGAACTCTTGTTCATGGTTGACAAGAATGCAAAATAGTACAGATACTTTGAAAGACAGTTTGGCTATTTCTTACAAAATTAAACATACTTTTACCACTTGGCCCAGCTGTTATGTCCCTTAATATCTAACCAAAGGAACTAAAACCTATGTCCACACAAAAACATCCATGTCCTGCACACGGATGTTTATAGCAGCTTTACTCTAATTACCAAAACTTGGAAGCAACCCAAATGTCCTTTAGTATGTGAATGGATAAACTGTGGAACATTCAGGCAATGGAATTAAAAAGAAAAGTGATATTCAGGTATAAAAAGACATGGAGGAAAGTTAAATACATATTACAAAGTGAGTAAGGCCACTATGAGAAGCTATTACAGTATGATTCCAACTTTATGACATTCTAGAAAAAGTAAAGTATGGTGATAGTAAAAATACCTGTGGTTCTTGGTGTTGAGGGGTAAATAGGCAGAGAACAGGAGATTTTTAGGGCAGTAAAATATTCTACGTGATATTATACTTATGGATATATTTACATATATATATACATTTGTCCAAACCCATAGGATGTTCAAGGCCAAAGGTGAGCCCTAAGGTAAACTATCAGTGCAATTGAGGTGGGTCAATGTAGGGTTATCAGTTCAGTCATTCAGTAGTGTATAACTGTTTGCAACCCCATAGACTGCCCCACATCAGGCCTCCCTGTCCATCACCAACTCCTGAGTTTACTTATATTCAGGTCCATTGGGTCGGTGATGCCATCCAACCATCTCACCCTCTGTTGTCCCCTTCTCCTCCTGCCTTCAATCTTTCCCAGCATCAGGGTTTTTTCAAATGAGTCAGCCCTTCACATCAGGTGGCCAAAGTATTGGAGTTTCAGCTTCAGCATCAGTCCTTTCAATGAATATTTAGGACTGATTTCCTTTGGGATGGACTGGTTGGATCTCCTTGCAGACCAAGGTACTTTCAAGAGTCTTCTCCAACACCACAGTTCAACAGCATCAGTTCTTTGGCACTCAGCTTTCTTTATAGTCCGGTTCTCATATCCATACATGACCACTGGAAAAACCATAGTCTTGACTAGATGGACCTTTGTTGGCAAAGTAATGTCTCTGCTTTTTAATATGCTTTCTAGGTTGGTCATAACTTTTCTTCCAAGGAGTAAGTGTCTTTTAATTTCATGGCTGCAGTCACCATCTGCAGTGATTTGGGAGCCCCAAAAAATAAAGTCTGACACTGTTTCTACTGTTTCCACTGTTTCTACTGTTTCCCCATCTATTTGCCATAAAGTGATGGGACCAGATGTCATGATCTTCATTTTTTGAATGTTGAGCTTTAAGCCAACTTTTTCACTCTTCTCCTTCACTTTCATCAACAGGCTCTTTAGTTCTTCTTCACTTTGTCATAAGGGTGGTATCATTTGCATATCTGAAGTTATTGATATTTCTCCCAGCTGTCTTGATTCCAGCTTGTGCTTCATCCAGCTCAGAGTTTCTCATGATGTACTCTGTATATAAGTAAAATAAGCAAGGCGACAATATACAGCCTTGATGTACTCCTTTCCCTATTTGGAACCAGTTCGATGTCCAGTTCTAACTGTTGCTTCCTGACCTGCATACAGATTTCTCAAGAGGCAGGTCAGGTGGTCTGGTATTCCCATCTCTAAAAATTTTCCACAGTTTGTTGTGATCCACACAGTCAAAGGCTTTGGCATAGTCAATAAAGCAGAAATAGATATTTTTCTATAACTCTCTTGCTATTTCGATGATCCAACAGATGTTGGCAATTTGATCTCTGGTTCCTCTGCCCTTTCTAAATCCAGCTTGAACATCTGGAAGTTCATGGTTCACATCCTGTTGAAGGCTGGCTTGGAGAATTTTGAACATTACTTTACTAGCGTGTGAGATGAGTGCAATTGTGCAGTAGTTTGAGCATTCTTTGTCATTGCCTTTCTTTGGGATTGGAATGAAAACTGACCTTTTCCAGTCCTGTGGCCACTGCTGAGTTTTCCAAATTTGCTGGCATATTGAGTGTAGCACTTTCACAGCATCATCTTTTAGGATTTGAAATAGCTCAACTGGAATTCCATCACCTCCATTAGCTTTGTTCATAGTGATGCTTTCTAAGGCCCACTTGATGTCGCATTCCAGAATGTCTGGCTCTAGGTGAGTGATTACACCATCATGATTATCTGGGTCATGAAGACCCTTTTTGTATAGCCTCTTCTGTGTGTTATTGCCATCTCTTCTTAATATCTTCTGCTTCTGTTAGGTCCATACCATTTCTGTCCTTTATCGAGCCCATCTTTGCATGCAATGTTCCCTTGGTATCTAATTTTCTTGAAGAGCTCTCGTCTTTCCCATTCTATTGTTTTCCTCTATTTCTTTGCATTGATCACTGAGGAAGAGTTTCTTATCTCTCCTTGCTATTGTTTGGAACTCTGCATTCAAATTGGTGTATATTTCCTTTTCTCCTTTCCTCACTTCTCTTTTCTCCGCTATTTGTAAGGCCTCCTCACACAGCCATTTGTTTTTTTGCATTTCTTTTCCTTGGGGATGGTCTTGATCCCTGTCTCCTGTACAATGTCACGAACCTCTGTCCCTAGTTCAATAGGCACTCTGCTATCAGATCTAATCTCTTGAATCTATTTGTCACTTCTACTGTATAATCATAAGGGATTTGATTTAGTTAATACCTGAATGGTGTAGTGGTTTTCCCTACTTTCTTCAATTTAAGTCTGAATTTGACAATAGGAGTTCATGATCTGAGCCACAGTCTGCTCCCAGTCTTGTTTTTGCTGACTGTATAGAGCTTCTCCATCTTTGGCTACAAAGCATATAATCAATCTGATTTCGGTGTTGACCATCTGGTGATGTCCATGTGTAGAGTCTTCTCTTGAGTTGTTGGAAGAGGGTGTTTGCTATGACCAGTGTGTTCTCTTGGCAAAACTCTATTAGCCTTTGCCCTGCTTCATTCTGTACTCCAAGGCCAAATTTGCCTGTTACTCCTGGTGTTTCTTGACTCCCTACTTTTGCATTCCAGTTCCCTATAATGTAGGGTTATACTTGGTAAAAAAGAAAAAAATGTGTACCATTCTAGTGAATAATATTGATACTGGTGGAAGCTATATATGTGTGTAGTAAGGGAGTATAATGGGTAATTTTCTTATCTTTGTATCAATTTTATTTTAAAACTAAAATTACTCAAAAAATAATAAGTTCTTAAATAAAAAGAATAATAATAAAGAGGCTGAATAATTTATCTAAATATCAGTATGTGCTTTTTTATTCTCCCATCCATAGGTATTTTCCTCTCTCCATCCCAAGGAGGTTTTCTAAGCTTATTTGTTCCCTTGCCTTGACGCAAATGTTTTTGTGTCCAAATATAAAACAAAGCTTGGGCGTCTAGAAAACAACACCTCCTCCTGGACTTTATATGCAAAATCAAACTCATAGAAGGAATAATTGAAGAGAAAGTTGAGGACTTTGAGGTAGAGGGAGGGAGGAAGTAAGAGAGCTTCTCTTAAAGAGTTGGGGGACCACAGCTCACCTCCACACATATGATCCAAGCATCCTCTTTCTGAGGATTCTTAAAGGCAACCTGTGAAACAGCAATGGGCATAGAAGAGAAAGAACCATGTCCATGGAAACTTTGGGGAAAGGTCTTATGCCCAGTCTTGGCACAGAAGCAACAATGCTATTATGTAGCTTAGGACATGAGTCAGTTCAGTTCAGTCAGTTCAGTCGCTCAGTCATGTCTGACTCTTTGCAACCCCGTGAATTGCAGCATGCCAGGCCTTCCTGTCCATCACCAACTCCCAGAGTTCACTCAGACTCACGTCCATCAAATTGGTGATGCCATCCAGCCATCTCATCCTCTGTCATCCCCTTCTCCTCTTGCCCCCAATCCCTCCCAGCATCAGAGTCTTTTCCAATGAGTCAACTCTTAGCATGAGGTGGCCAAAGTACTGGAGTTTCAGCTTTAGCATCAGTCCTTCCAATGAACACCCAGGACTGATCTCCTTTAGGATGGACTGGTTGGATCTCCTTGCAGTCCAAGGGACTAGTAGCGGGCCTTCAAAAGCATCACTACAAAGAAATTCCAGTGGAATTCCAGTTGAGCTATTTCAAATCCTGAAAGATGATGCTGTGAAAGTGCTGCACTCAATACGCCAGCAAATTTGGAAAACTCAGCAGTGGCCACAGGACTGGAAAAGGTCAATTTTCATTCCAATCCCAAAGAAAGGCAACACCAAAGAATACTCAAACTACCACACAATTGCACTCATCTCACACACTAGTAAAGAAATGCTCAAAATTCTCCAAGCCAGGCTTCAGCAGTATGTGAATGGTGAACTTCCAGATGTTCAAGCTGGTTTTAGAAAAGGCAGAGGAACCAAAGATCAAATTGCCAACATCCGCTGGATCATGGAAAAAGCAAGAGAATTCCAGAAAAACATCTATTTTTGCTTTACTGGCTATGCCAAAGCCTTTGACTGTGTGGATCACAATAAACTGTGGAAAATTCTGAAAGCGATGGGAATACCAGACCACCTCACCTGCCTCTTGAGAAATCTATATGCAGGTCAGGACATGAGTAGTCGAGACTAAAGATTGAGGGCTATAAAAAGAATGAAATAACGCTATCTGTAGCAACATGGATGGATCTAGAGAGTGTCATACTAAGTGAAGTAAGTCAGACAAAAATAAATATCACATGATATCACATATGTGAAATCTTTAAAAAAACGATACAAATGAACGTATTTGCAAAACGGAAACAGACTCCCAGACTTCAAAAGCAAGTTTATGGTTACCAAAGGGGAAATGCGTCAGGGGAAGATAAATTAGAAGTTTGGGATTAACACATGCACACTCCTGGTGGCATAGTGGTAAAGAACCCACTTTCCAAAGCAGGAGACATGAGACGTGTGTTCAGTCTCTGGGTTGGGAAGACCCCCTGAAGGAGGGCATGGCAACCCACTCCAGTATTCTTGCCTGGAGAATCTCATGGACAGAGGAGGCTGGCAGGCTACAGTCCATAATGTTGCCAAGAGTGAGACACAACTGAAGCAACTTAGCATGCACACACACATGTGAAAATGAAAGTGTTAGTCATTCAGTTGTGTCAGATTCTGTGCGACCCCATGGACTGTGGCCCACCAGGCTCCTCTGTCCATGGGATTTTCCAGGCAAGAATACTAGTGTGGGTTGTCATTTCCTTCTCCAGGGGATCTTCCCAATCCAGGGATCGAACCCAGGTCTCCTGCGTTGCAGGCAGACTCTTTACCATCTGAACCACCCAGTGAAAAAATGAAAGTGAAAGTCGCTCAAACATGTCTGACTCTGTGATCCCATGGACTATAGCCCATCAGGCTTCTCTGTCCATGGGATTTTCCAGGCCAGAATACTGGAGAGGGTAGCCATTCCCTTCTTCAGGAAATCTTCCCAACCCAGGTATTGAACTCAGGTCTTCTTTACCAGCTGAGCTACCAGGGAAGCACACATATATAAAAGAGGTAATCAACAAGGACCTACTTGTAACTCTACTCAATATTCTTTAAAAACCTACATGGGACACCTTATCTTTCACAAAGGAGGCAAAAATATACAATGGGGAAAAGACAATCTCTTTAACAAGTGGTGCTGGGAAAACTGGTCAACCATTAGTAAAAGAATGAAATGAGAACACTTTCTAACACCATACACAAAAATAAACTCAAAATGGATTATAGATCTAAATGCAATACCAGAAACTATAAAACTCCTAGAGGAAAACATAGGCAAAACACTCTCTGACATAAATCATAGTAGAATCCTCTATGACCCACCTCCCAGAGTAATGGAAATCAAAGCAAAAATAAACAAATGGGACCTAATTAAACTTAAAAGCTTCTGCACAACAAAGGAAACTATAAGCAAGGTGAACAGACAGCCTTCAGAATGGGAGAAAATAATAGCAAATGAAGCAACTGACAAAGAATTAATCTCAAAAATATACAAGCAACTCCTGCAGCTCAATTCCAGAAAAATAAGTGACCCAATCAAAAAATGGGTCAAAGAACTAAACAGACATTTCTCCAAAGAAGACATACAGATGGCTGACAAACACATGAAAAGATGTTCAACATCACTCATTATCAAAGAAATGCAAATCAAAACCACAATGAGGTACCATCTCACACCAGTCAGAATGGCTGCTATCAAAAAGTCTACCAACAATAAATGCTGGTCAGGGTGTGGAGAAAAGGGAACCCTCTTACACTGTTGGTGGGAATGCAAACTAGTAGAGCCACTATGGAGAACAGTGTGGAGATTCCTTAAAAAACTGGAAATAGAACTTACGACCCAGCAATCCCACTGCTGGGCATACACATCGAGGAAACCAGAAACCAGAACTTGTACCCCAATGTTCATCACAGCACTGTTTACAGTAGCCAGGACACGGAAGCAACCTAGATGTCCATTGGCAGACGAATGGACAAAAAGGCTGTGGTACATATACACAATGGAATGTTATGTAGCTATTAAAAAGAATGCATTTGAATCACTTCTAATGAGGTGGAAGAAACTGGAGCCTATTATACAGAGCGAAGTCAGAAAGAAAAACACCAATACAGTATATTAACACATATATATGGAATTTAGAAAGATGGTAACGATGACCCTATATGCGAGACAGCAAAAGAGACACAGATGTAAAGAACAGACTGTTTGAACTCTGTGGGAGAAGGCGAGGGTGGGATGATTTGAGAGAAGAGCACTGAAACATGTATATTATCATATATGAAACAGATCGCCAGTCCAGGTTCGATGCATGAGACAGGGGGCTCAGGGCTGGTACACTGGGATGACCCTGAGGGATGGGATGGGGAGAGAGGTGGGAGGGGGGTTCAGGATGCAGAACACAGGTACACCCATGGCTGATTCATGTGAATGTATGGCAAAAACCACCACAATATTGTAAAGTAATTAGCCTCCAATTAAAAAATTTTTTAAAAACCTATATGGGAAAAGAATCTGAAAAAGAATGGATAAATGTATATGCATAACTAAATCACTTTGCTATATACTTGAAACTAACACAACATTGTAAATCAACTATATTCCAATATAAAATACAAAGTAAATTTAAAAAGACTAAAGACTGAGGAATGAGGCTTCCCTGGCTCATTCCTTGAAAATCTATCTGCAGTGAAGGAGACACAAAAGATGTGCATTCAATTCCTGGGTCTGTAAGATCCCCTGGAGGAGGGCATGGCAACCCACTCCAGTATTCTTGCCTGGAGAATCCCATGGGCAGAAGAGCCCGTCAGGCTACAGTCCATAGAGTCACAAAGAGTTGGACACAACTGAACCGACTGAGCATGCACACATACAAAGACTGAGGAATATAATGTTCCGAACTGTAAAGAACTCTTAAAACCTTTGGATGAACAAGGTGGCAGGCAAAGAACCTTAGTAATGACTGAGATTTAATTTCTTGGCAGTGCATCAGGGTGGGAGAATATCTGACCTGGAAAAAATGAAGGGAATACAACGGTTTATAATTGCCTGATGTCATAGAATAAATACTAAATTTTCTACAGTTTGGAAAAATTCCGTGTATATACACCATACCTTTCCACCTCAAGGTTAGACAACCAGTCAGAATGCTTCCAGAAAACCACTAATCAGTTTTTTCAATTTAAGAAAGGTCTTCTATATAACCATCAGGATATCTGATGCAGCAGCCAAGCAGAAACATGTTTTGTATACACAATGGAGAGAATAAAGTAAAGCAGATTTCTCTGAGAAACAAGTAAAGGCCAATTACTTCTTCTCGGTCAGTGGAACAAAATGAAAAAGAAATGAACTATAAAAATGCCAAACTTCCAAAAGTATGTCATTTTGTTCTTCTCACATGAGTGGAAATATCTAAACTTTTGAAGGGTAAACTCAGTTTTTTGTACTAATATTGACTAATAGGCTATAGTTAATTTTAAAGTAGACATTTTCAAATTCACTTGACCACCTTTATAGGAATACTACAATATAGAAGGTAATCTTATAGGAACTTCAGTTCAGTTTAGTCGCTCAGTCATGTCCAACTCTTTGGGACCCCATGGATTGCAGCACGCCAGGCCTCCCTGTCCATCACCAACTCCTGGAGTTCACTCAGACTCACATCCATCGAGTCAGTGATGCCATCCAGCCATCTCATCCTCTGTCGTCCCCTTCTCCTCCCACCTTCAATCTTTCCCAGCATCAGGGTCTTTTCCAATCAGTCAGTTCTTTGCATCAGATGTCCAAAGTATTGGAATTTCAGCTTCAGCATCAGTCCTTCCAATGGATATTCAGGACTGATTTCCTTTAGGATGGACTGGTTAGATCTCCTTGCAGTCCAAGGGACTTTCAAGAGTCTTCTCCAACACCACAGTTCAAAAGCATCAATTCTTCGGCGCTCAGCTTTCTTTATAGTCCAACTCTCACATCCATACATGACTACTGGAAAAACCATACCTTTGACTAGACAGACCTTTGTTGGCAAAGTAATGTTTCTGCTTGTTAATATGCTGTCTAGGTTGGTCATAACTTTTCTTCTTAGGAGTAAGTGTCTTTTAATTTCATGGCTGCAGTCACCATCTGCAGTGATTTTTGGAGCCCAAAAAAATAGTCTGCCACTGTTTCCACTGTTTCCCCATCTATTTGCTATGAAGTGATGGGACCGGATGCCATGATCTTAGTTTTCTGAATGTTGAGCTTTAATTCAATCTTTTTACTCTCCTCTTTCACTTTCATCAACAGGCTCTTTAGTTCTTCTTCATTTCTGCCATAAGGGTGGTATCATCTGCATATCTGAGGTTATTGATATTTCTCCCGGCAATCTTGATTCCAGCTGTGCTCATCCAGCCCAGCATTTCTCATGATGTACTCTGCATATAAGTTAAATAAGCAGGGTGACAATATATAGCCTTGACGTACTGCTTTCCCTATTTGGAACCAGTCTGTTGTTCCATGTCCAGTTCTAACTGTTGCTTCTTGACCTGCATACAGATTTCTCAAGAGGCAGGTCAGATGGTCTGTATTTCATCTCTTTAAGAGTTTTCCACAGTTTGTTGTTCCACACAGTCAAAGGCTTTGGCATAGTCAATAAAGCAGAAATAGATATTTTTCTGGAACTCTCTTCCTTTTTTGATGATCCAACAGATGTTGGCAATTTGATCTCTTGTTTCCTCTGCCTTTTCTAAATTCAGCTTACACATCTGGAAGTTCATGGTTCACATACTGTTGAAGCTTGGCTTGGAGAATATTGAGCATTACTTTGCTAGCGTGTGAGATGAGTACAATTTTGTGGTAGTTTGAGCATTCTTTGGCACTGCCTTTCTTTGGGATTGGAATGAAAACTGAACTTTTCCAGTCCTGTGGCCATTGCTGAGTTTTCCAAATTTGCTGGCGTATTGAGCACAGCACTTTCACAACATTATCTTTTAGGATTTGAAAGCTCAACTGGAATTCCATCACCTCCACTAGCTTTGTTTGTAGTGATGCTTCCGACTCTGTGACCCCATGGACTGTGGCCTACCACGTTCCCCTGTTCATGGGATTTTCCAGGCAAGAGTACTGGAGTGGGTTGCCATTTCCTTTTCCAGAGGATCTTCCCTACCCAGGGATCGAACCCAGGTCTCCCACATTATCGGCAGATGCTTTACCGTCTGAGCCCAATGCCCTAAAGAGTTTATAACTTACCAAATCTGAAACTAGAGGCCAATCTCAGGAATAGATATACGGCTTGTATGTTTAGTTAATTCTTACGCAGTGCACTTCTCAGAGACAACAGATCATTTACACTGTAGCCCCATTTGCCCTAGTGTATTGCCTGGCACGTAGCAGGTGTTCAGTAAGTATGTTTTGAATTGAATTTAACTCTTTCCTCAAATTTCAGGTTCCTGCCCCAAAGTAAACAGTAATAGATGTTGTGGGTGCCTCTCATATATTCATTGATTAATATTTCCGTCTCTAAACCTCTGAAATTGCTATTATTGCTAACACTTTACACTTGTGATCTTATACCTCATTGGATGGGTATTTGGGAAGAGAATAGTGGAAGATTAAATAAATGAAGTGAAGAAAAACTACTTCTGCAGAGCACTGCCTCAGCAGGAGATGCCTTCGAAATTAAAGCATAATCACCCCAATATATCCACCCCAGAGGATGGCCAAGGATTGGTCAATATGGAGTTTAGAGCCTGGTCCTCTTGCCTCAAGGCAGAACAGCTCTAGGCTGAACCTAGATTCAGAGCACCCTGTGAATCAGACTAAGGCGAGACTTTACCCAAGACTCCATCACTGCTCAATTCCTCCTTCTTTATCCTGCTTCCTTTACTTAGTCCTGAAAAGCACTTCCTCAACCCACACATGCCTCAGTCTCTGTCTTGAACTCTTCTTTTAACAAATGTGATCTAACACAGTAATTCTCGGCTCCCGTCCTGTGTTTCTGTTTCTCTCTCATAAGCATGTGCCACTCCACTAATACAACCATGCCTTCTATAAATTCACTTTAGGTTTACTTCTGCTTAACTTTTTTAGTAAATAGTAACCACTGCCTGGATTTCACCAATCAAAAAAAAGCAGAGGTTCCTGAAAAGGCCAAGGGTCCCAAATAGGTCTGAGATCTCTGTTGGTCAAGAGAGAATCTTGACATTTATTTGCTCCTGCAGTATCAAGACTATTGGAAAATGTAGTTGGCAATTCTGAATATAACCACATGCAAAATTCAACTAAAGGTCAACTATTCAACACCAGAATATTACACTTCTGGTGTTACTGAAATGCAAGTTCCTATGCCCAACACACAGTGAGGCCATGCAACACTAAAATGTCAGAGCCTGGAACAGAGATTTATTGCAGGGCCATGCAACAAACCAGGAGGCTCATGCCTTAAAAACTCCAAACTTCCAGAAAGCTTTTGGCAAAGCTCTTTTCTAAGAAAGGTGAAGGAGGGGGCATAATTAGTTGTTGCAAGCTTTTTGATGTCAGATCCTTTGTTTCAGAGGTCAGGTCATGGTCAGGTAATGATGTTCCTGTAAATCTCTGCCAAAGTAGTGTTATTCTCACAAGTCTCTCTATGTTTTGGGGATATGTTGATACAACGGGGGAAGGAGAGGGTGGAACAAATTGAAAGAGTAGCACTGAAACATATACATTACCATATGTGAAACAGATCAAGCTGGAAACGACTGAGCAACTGAACAACAGACAAAACAGCTAGCTAAGCTAGTGGGAAGTTGCTGTAGAGCACAGGGAGCTCGACTTGGAGGGGTGGGATGGGGACGGGGGAGGGAGGCTCGAGAGGCAGGAGACCTATATACTTATGGCTGATTCACACTGTTGTACGGCAGAAAACAACACAACAGTATAAGGCAATTATTCCTTCAATAAAAAACAAATTAAAAAACGAGAGTCATCCTCTGTCCGGACAAGAAAGGGTGAGGTCCCAAGGCATAAATCTCCCTTCTGAGGTCCTGGTCCTGGCTAAAAGACAGGTCTCAGCTGGCGGCTCCCTCGGGGCCAATCCCCAGACCCTTCCCAGCTGTCATCCCCGAGGGAGCCAGGCGCCCAGGACCCAGCAGCCCTCCGGCACCTCAGGCCGCTGGGGTGGTGGGGACCAGGTTCGCAGGCTGCATCCCATGCAGACGGGCCACCGCCATCAGGCTGCAGAGGTAGGGGGGCACGAGAGGGAGGTTCAGGGCCACCTCACAGACCTCAGTCCAGTCGGTGGGAGGCCTTGGTGAGGGCTCTGGAGCCCTGCAGGACACCACCCCCAGCCTGCTCCCTGCCCCCCAGCTCACCTGCTGGCCGGAGGCCCGGTGAACTGGAGAGCCCCCAGAAGAAGACCAGGATCCCTCTCTCACCTCACTCCCTCACTCCCTGAGGACCACCACTCCGCCCACCGCCGGCTGAATGGACCCACTAACGGTCCCTCCTTGACAGCTGGCTGCTGGGGGAGGGGCCCACTGCTGTGCCCACCAGTGGCTGAGCAGGACCGCCGCCTGCGGTAACTGTGGCAGCCACGGGCTGAGAGCTGCACCCGCTGCGCTGTATTACACCGCCTCTGTAGGAGAGTGCTTCCCTGATGGCTCAGGTGGTAAAGAACCTGCCTACAATGTGGGAGACCTGGGTTCGATGCCTGGATTGGGAAGATCCCATGGGAGAGAGCATGGCAACCCACCCCAGTATCCAAAGGCACAGGTTACCCACCCCAGTATTTTTGGGCTTCCCTAGTGGCTCAGACAGTAAAACATCTACCTGCAATGCGGGAGACCCCATGAAGGAGGGCATGGCAACCCACTCCAGTCTTCTTGCCTGGAGAATCCCCCTGGACAGAGGAGCCTGGCAGGCTACAGTCCATGGGGCCGCAAAGAGTTGGACACAACTGAGCAGCTAAGCAGAGCACAGCACAGCACACTGCTTCTGTAGGAAAGTTAACATTGAAATGATTTATTACTAGTTATGACTTAAAATTGTACAGTGACTGGAAAGACCACTAAGATAAGAATCTGGTAACCTGATCACCAATAAATATTTAGTTGGATTATTGTGCAAAATGTTATCGTAAACTTATATGTCAATACTATACTTACATATAAAATTTGATAATTCAATTAATATAATCTAGAGATTTTTTATCAACATCTAATAAACAGAAGAGCTGAGGTATAGTTTTTTATCAACAATAAAGATGATAAAATATATAATTACCTTCAAGAGCCAACTCAATCAGCAGCTTACACTTCCAGCTCTCACTGTTGATAATCAGATAACTTTAAGCTGCATCTCTATAGTTCTCTTGTTCTTCATGGTCTCACAGTAAATACAGAAGCTCCAAATATCACATTTTCACCTCATTATCAAAGACAAAAAGCATGGGGAGAGGTAGCTTTCTCTCATTGGAGAAGGATTCTTTCCCAGGAGCCCCCAACACATGTCCTCTGGCCAAAACTAGGTCTCATGACCTCTCTTAAGCCAAGTTCAGTTCAGTCACTCAGTCGTGTCCAACTCTTGCGACCCCATGAACTGCAGCATGTCAGGCCTCCCTGTCGATCACCAATTCCCAGAGTTCACTCAAACTCACATCCATCGAGTTGGTGATGCCATCCAGCCATCTCATCCTCTATCGTCCCCTTCTCCTCCTGCCCCCAATCCCTCCCAGCATCAGAGTCTTTTCCAATGAGTCAACTCTTCGCATGAGGTGGCCAAAGTACTGGACTTTCAGCTTCAGCATCATTCCTTCTAAAGAACACCCGGGGCTAATCTCCTTTAGAATGCACTGGTTGGATCTCCTTGCAGTCCAAGGGACTCTCAAGAGTCTTCTCCAACACCACAGTTCAAAAGCATCAGTTCTTCAGCGCTCAGCTTTCTTCACAGTCCAACTCTCACATCCATACATGACCACTGGAAAAACCATAGCCTTGACTAGACAGTCCTTTGTTGGCAAAGTAATGTCTCTGCTTTTGAATATACTATCTAGGTTGGTCATAACTTTCCTTCCAAGGAGTAAGTTTCTTTTAATTTCATGGCTGCAGTCACCATCTGCAGTGATTTTGGAGTCTCCCAAAATAAAGTGTGCCACTGTTTCCACTGTTTCCCCATCTATTTGACATAAAGTGATGGGACCAGATGCCATGATCTTAGTTTTCTAAATGTTGAGTTTTAAGCCAATTTTTTCACTCTCTACTTTCACTTTCATCAAGAGGCTTTTTAGTTCCTCTTCACTTTCTGCCATAAGGATGGTGTCATCTCCATATCTGAGGTTATGGATATTTCTCCTGGCAATCTTGATTCCAGCTTGTGCTTCTTCCAGCCCAGCATTTCTCATGATATATTCTTCATATAAGTTAAATAACCAGGGTGACAATATACAGCCTTGATGTACTCCTTTTCCTATTTCGAACCAGTCTGTTGTTCCATGTCCAGTTTTAACTGTTGCTTCCTGACCTCCATATAGGTTTCTCAAGAGGCAGGTCAGGTGCTCCGGTATTCCCATCTCTTTCAGAATTTTCCACAGTTTATTGTGATCCACACAGTCAAAGGCTTTGGCATAGTCAATAAAGCAGAAATAAATGTGTTTCTGGAACTCTTGCTTTTTCGATGATCCAGCAGATGTTGGCAACTTGATCTCTGGTTCCTCTGCCCTTTCTAAATCCAGCTTGAACATCTGGAAGTTCACGGTTCACGTATTACTGAAGTCTGGCTTGGAGAATTTTGAGCATTACTTTTCTAGCATGTGAGATGAGTGCAATTGTGCGGTAGTTTGAACATTCTTTGGCATTGCCTTTCTTTGGGATTGGAATGAAAACTGACCTTTTCCAGTCCTGTGGCCACTGCTGAGTTTTCCAACTTTGCTGGCATATTGAGTGCAGCACTTTCACAGCATCATCTTTCAGGATTTGAAATCGCTCAACTGGAATTCCATCACCTCCACTAGCTTTGTTTGAAGTGATGCTTTCTAAGGCCCACTTGACTTCACATTCCAGGATGTCTGGCTCTAGGTTAGTGATCACACCATCATGATTATCTTAGTCGTGAAGATCTTTTTTGTACAGTCTTTGCAGCCAAAGATGGAGAAGCTCTATACCGTCAGCAAAAACAAGATCAGGAGCTGACTGTGGCTCAGATCATGAGCTCCTTATTGCCAAATTCAGACTTAAATTGAAGAAAGTAGGGAAAACCACTAGACCATTCAGGTATGACCTAAATCAAATCCCTTATGATTATACAGTGGAAGTGAGAAATAGATTTAAGGGACTAGATCTGATAGATAGATTGCCTGATGAACTATGGACTGATGTTTGTGACACTGTACAGGAGACAGGGATCAAGTCCATCCCCATGGAAAAGAAATGCAAAAAAGCAAAATGGCTGTCTGGGGAGGCCTTACAAATAGCTGTGAAAAGAAGAGAAGTGAAAGGCAAAGGAGAAAAGGAAAGATATAAGCATCTGAATGCAGAGTTCCAAGGAATAGCAAGAAGAGATAAGAAAGCCTTCCTCAGAGATCAATGCAAAGAAATACAGGAAAACAACAAAATAGGAAAGACTAGAGATCTCTTCAAGAAAATCAGAGATACCACAGGAACATTTCATGCCAAGATGGGCTCGGTAAAGGACAGAAATGGTATGGACCTAACAAAAGCAGAAGATATTAAGAAGAGGTGGCAAGAATACACAGAAGAACTCTTAAGCCAAAGGATGGGCCTATTTTGCCTCAAACTCATTTTCTCTACCTCAATCCTGAATAAAATTGGAGGAAAAGATGCAAAAAATGTTTGGGGCCAGGCAACAATTCTGCTAGAGTCAACATAAAAAGTCAGGGAATCTCCTTTAGCAAACCTATTTCTGATTCTCCTCAAAGTTACAGAGTCATTTAACTAAACTCAAGGCTTTTTCATCTCAGACAAGATGTATTTGCATATTTCTACACTGCTAGTTATAAGAGAGAGAGAGATTCATTATAATTCAAAGGTGTAGACAGTGACATCCTACAGCTTTTCTCAAATAAGGAAAAAGGCCTAAAAACAGAATTGCTTTGCTCTGTTTACTTTATAATAGTACATAATTGTCTACATATAACAGCCACTCAGTTCATGTTGTCCACTAGAAGGGGGCATGTGTATACAATTAGAAGCAGAGAGCCAGACGGATGTGAGTTCAGTATAACCTCCTTCACTTGCCAGCAATGGACTTGGGTCAGATATTTTACCTCTGTGTGCCTCAGTTTCACTATTTGCAAAAGGGCCCCATCAATCCTTACCTTGCTCTTTTGAAGATGAAGATTACTTTAAAAGAAAAAAAAAAAAGCACAATTTCTGGGCCACACTAAGTAGTCAATATGTGAAAACTATTATTGTCAGTTCAAGAGTCTAAAAAGTGAAATGATGGCAGTCACCTAGCCAATTCCCATTCTCCTCCTCAACTAGAGAAAAAAACTAAAAACAACAAGGATCAGCTTCATCCCTTTCCAACGTAAAGGTTTCTGAGAAGTTATGATCTACTGGTAAAAATTTATAGGTATGAATGTTCCCTTCAGAGAGATTTGCTAAACCATACCTCCTAGAAGACTTCTGATTCACTGGATTTTGTTTCTATTATTCCCATGAATTGTAGTATGGAAATCCAAAAGGGGCCAATCTCATTTCAGTCCATTTTTCATTTTTCACTAATTGCTTTCTCATATCTTGGTCTGAGTGGTAGGTCTTATGTAAAATAACTGTGTGATTAAAACAAACATAATTTTGATACTGTAAGCCTCCTAGATAGCATCAGTTACCCATACTGAGAAGGAAACTCAATATTTGAAATGCCTTCTTACATTTTAGAAACACTGTCAACTCAACATTCAGAAAACTAAAAAAAAAAAAAAAAAATAGCAAGCAGGTAATATGTGTACATTTTTTCAAATTGTTACATAATAAATGAATAAGTGAATAAAGCATGGACAAGAGAAAAAAAAAGAAAAAAGAAACACTGTCATGTGTGTTTCTAAAGATATATTTTATTAGTAAAATTTTTCTAAGTGCTTTTTTCTCTGCAAAGGCACACCAACCACACATTACAGTGAATGGCTTTTCTAAACGTACTGCTGCTGCTAAGTCACTTCAGTCGTGTCCGACTCTGTGTGACCCCACACAGACGTCAGCCCACCAGGCTCTCCCGCCCCTGGGATTCTCCAGGCAAGAACACTGGAGTGGGTTGCCATTTCCTTCTCCAATGCATGAAAGTGAAAAGTGAAAGTGAAGTCTCTAAGTCATATCCGACTCTTAGCGACCCCATGGACTGCAGCCTACCAGGCTCCTCCGTCCATGGGATTCTCCAGGCAAGAGTACTGGAGAGCGGGGCCATCGCCTTCTCCCTAAACGTACTGCTGCTGCTGCTGCTGCGTCGCTTCAGTCGTGTCCGACTCTGTGCGACCCCTTAGACGGCAGCCAACCAGGCTTCCTGTCCCTGGGATTCTCCAGGCAAGAACACTGGAGTGGGTTGCCATTTCCTTCTCCAATGCATGAAAGTGAAAAGTGAAAGTGAAGTCGCTCAGTCGTGTCTGACTCTAGCGACCCCATGAACTGCAGCCCACCAGGCTCCTCCGTCCATGGGATTTTCCAGGCAAAAGTACTGGAGTGGGGTGCCATTGTCTTCTCTGCCCTAAATGTACTAGTTATTTTATAATATAGTCTTAAACTTCTCTTTGCTGTTCTGGTTCTTTAGTAAACTATGTTATGAATTAACAATACTCGAGATGGTTAAGTATTTAATTAAAGAATTATATGAGACAATCCTCACCTCCTAACTATCCTGTCTTTTATTTTTATGGGTCCATTGGTAAAAGGAATCACAATGCACCTAGCATTAAATACCTGCTTTTGGGAACAAATATTTTCGGCTTACAGAAATAAAATACCATGATATAAAGACAATAGTTTCTAGAGACATTATGAAAAATATATCAAGTAAAGAAATTTAAATCTCTCTCATAAAAAAAAAAAAAGAATGAAAATGGATGAACTACTTAACCACATGGAACAATATAGATGAATACACTGCATGCTTTTATACTTAATAAAATATATAGTAAAATATATGTCAGTTTCTGCTGCATAGAAAACAACTACAAAATCTCAGCAATAAACAAAAATGGCACTTATTGCTTGCTCACTTGTCTGCAGGGTCATCTGGGCTTCAGCTAAAGGCCCAGCATGGCTAGGCTTGATACAAAGCTGTGTGATTTCAAGTCCATTCTAGGTTCCACGTCTGTGCTTTTCCTTGTCCTGGGCTGGGTAGATTACCCAGGGCATGCTCTCATGGACATGGCAAAAGAGCATAAAAACAAGTCTAGTATATATAATACGAAACCATTCATATAAATTTTTTTAATAAACACAAAGCAAAACCATGTATTCTTTATAAAAAAGAATAAAAATATGAATGGAAATGGAATAATTTTAAAATAGTGAAATAGAAGAAGAGATAAGCCTGAAGTTTTAGCTATGACAGTAAAACCTAATTAAAAAGAAAAAGAGAGCCTACAAAAAAATATGCAAAATATGAACATCTCTTAAATCTCACTGTGTGGTTAGTAAATATATGACAATTATAATTACCTGTATATTCAAAATAATTCATAATTAGAAACTATGAATGATTATATTTTTTGAAAAGCAGCATAAAAACTAACCAATTGCCCATAATATTTCTGGAAAATATTGTTTCACGGGAATCATTGATTCAGCCTGAAGATTCTACAAATACCCTCAGTAACTCATCCATACATTAATAACTCTCACTATCTAAGATTTCCTCTCCTTTCACAACAATCAGGGGCTTTGTTCAAAATACTTCCATAATTTGTGAGAAATCTTGATGTTTGCTGGCAACTTTGTGCAGATGACCACACATGCTGAACAATCTGGTATTTTATGAGTTTTGTCATACTTTTAACTCCCCAGGGATATTTTCAATATATGGAGATTGAAAGTAGCTAATAGAATGACAGCCAAATCTCATCATCTTCTTTGTTTTAAGGACAGCTCTTACCAGGTTGCAAATAGAGACTGAATTAAAATCTGGATGTGCCTACAAAAAGAACATTCTAATCTGAAAATGGGGATGTTCCACCAAATTTCAGCTGAGGAAAGAGAGTTAAAAATATGAACACTGAGTATATATGTCAGGCATTTGTTTTACATGTATTTTCCTACATAATCTTTGTGGACAGAGTATCTCTTCCCAGTCTTGGTTGAAATTACCCTTGCTGTGGTCTCAGCAAAGTGTCATGAAATCAATTTTAAAGATTGAAAAGACTGATTTATACTAATATGTAACCAGTGTACACAGCCCTGGAAACAAGTGTAAAAGCAAAGTTATTATACCATGACTCAAAATGAAGACTAGCTATAATTTCCTTCAAAAGACCTAAATAAAATATTAATAGTACTACAGTGTATAGATACATGGAGATATTCTACAGAAATTCTATTTATAAATAAATTAATTAAACATATTACATTTATTTAGAAAATGATTATAATTTTTCATGGATAGAATTAGTGAATTTGGAATTACTGCATCTTAGAAAAAATACAGCCAACCAGACAACTCATGTGTTCCTTGCCCTAGAGAAGCCAAATGAAGACACCGAGAGAGAACAATGGCCCCACACGAGCAGAATCTCTCTAAATGACAACATTTTATGTAAGAAGAATGGGCAAACATACATTATGGGGCAGGAAGTTCTATTTCCCCTGCAGGAATATATCGAAGTCCCCAGACTAATGTATTCACCCAATTTCTCATTTTAAGCCCCAGAAGATACCAGCAAGTCTTCTTATCCCAAAGAAGAAATTAATATTTTCCCTTCTATGTAGGCCTATGAAAGTGAAAGTGTTAGCTGCTCAGTCTTGGCAGACTCTTTGCGACCCCATGGACTGTAGCCTGCCAGGCTCTTCTGTCTACGGGGTTTCCAGGCAAGAATACTGGAGTCGGTTGCCATGCCCTCCTCCAGGGAATCTTCCCAACCCAGGGATCAAACCAGGGTCTGCCACATGCCAGGCAGATTCTTTACCATCTGAGCCACCAGGGAAGCCCCAATGTAGGCCTATACCAACTACTTAAATAATACAACAATCTACAGGAGTCATCTACCCACAAAAGGATGGATTTTAAAGGCCTTCTAAGGCAAATAAGCCCCTTCTGCTAAGAAAACAAAGCTCAAGTCTTTGGCAATACATGTACGACTGAGTGGGCTTCCCTACTCAGGTTACGTACTCCAGTATTCTTGCCTTAAGAATTCCATTGGCAGAGGAGTCTGGCAGGCTACAGTCAATGGGTTGCAAAGAGTCAGACACAACTGAGTGACTACCACTTTCCTTTTCTATATGACTGAGTACTCTATGAGTATTCAGTATTTACTGAATACCCACTATGTGCCAGATATAACACTAGACCCTGAGGATACAGCTGATGGTAGGCAGCCTCTTAGCTTACCCAGAATCCCTACTCACTGTTATCCATCCTGTGTAACCCACTTCCCTTAAGTCACTAGATCTAGTGACTTCTTTCTAATGACTAAAAATGGTAAAAGAGATTGGATGTCACTTCCAAAATTAAATTATGAAAATACTGTAGCTTCTGTTTTGGGTTCATTCATATTCTCCGCTGTCTCTCTCTCCCCCACCAGTTATCCCAGGGAAAGTCAGCTTGCCATGTATGGGAGGTGGCCCTGGTCTACATGAATTAGTTGAGAAGTAGGAGTGAGCTCAAGAGCAGACCCGTCAGCCCAACCTCAAGAGAGATCTTGAGCAAGAAGCCCTCATCTCTACCACACCCAGATAAATCCTGACCCACAGAAATTATAACATAATAAATGTTTGCTGTTTTAAGCTGCTAGATGTGGGGGTAATTTGTTAAGCAACAATAGAAAACTATTATTAATACATGATGGTTTATAACACAAATGAAGACCTTGTCTAAGTGCAGCTTACAAATGAGTGGACAGACACAGAAAATAAACAGATATATATAATATAATTTTCTATAATTTTAAATGCTACGGGGTAAGTAAAACAAAGTAATGGGATATAGGGTGATTGCATAGGTGGGTGGAGAAAGAAGACTCCTCTGCAGAGACCAGAATGAAGTGGACCTGACCAATGGGTATGTGCTACTGTAATAATTTAAATGAAAAAGCAGATATGAGAATTAAGCCATCTTCTGTTAAGCCAAACATTACAGAAATTTGCAAAAATGTAAAGCAATGCCACTCTTTCCAATAATTTTTTGTTTTGAAAAAGCTATTTTCATTAAAAGTGTGATATGTACTATTTTGTATTACTACTGTTTCTAAATAAACATTTTTCCATTTTTGATTTTGTTTTAACGTCTAATATAATAAATCTAAATAGCTATAACTCATATAAACAAAGACATTTGAGGATCCTCAATAATATTTAAGAGTTCAAAGGGATCCCAAGACCTAAATAAATGAGAATGCTGGTTTAGGTCATGGTATGAAGTATATATATATTATTCCAAGTTTAACAGGACTAAACTCCATTGAAGGATTTTTCAGCAAATGATATGACCTGAAGTAACTTTTTCAAAAGATTATTTGGGGTTACATAGGAGAATGGACTATGTAAGAGAGAAACGTGGAAATATGTCAGAACTTTGCAAATAATTACCCATGATGTTTTCATGTGGACCTGAGAATAGCTCATAAAGTGAGGCTTGTATTTTTTACATACCAATTTCATGTTATCCTACATGAAAATAACATATCTCTATTTTGCAACCAAAGATTTGCTAGTGTCATATTAATAAAAGATTCACTAGTATCATTATTAATAAAGGAGTAAATGAATCCTGATGAGTTGGATTATAACATGGAATTTCCTTTTCACTTGTTCCCCAGACCCCAGTGATTTGTTCCAAGCCTTTACGTTATGCTCTATGGACTTTACCCAGGCACACCATATAAATTCTAAGCAAAACAGCAAATTTATACTTTGGTGACATTTCCTGCAAGATGAAACAATCAGAAAACAGGGCTACCTGCTGGCTACATTCAGCTCTGCTTTTGCCATTATGAAATTCATGCTTCTATAAACTGGCAGTAATAGAATTTCACCTGTCTTATAAATACCACTTTTAGAGATGGCTTAAATGTTATCTCTAACAGCAGTATGCCACAGAAATAGAAAACAAACAGACCAAACCAAAACACTTTAACTTTTGCATTGTTAGATGAAACATGGTGGGGGGTTTTCTGCCAAATATTAACTTACAGAAACAACAGGATCTAATCTGAAGTTCTAAAATGTAAAAATTTCAACAAAACTGAATTAGTATAGGCCTTTAAGGTATCTTTCCTGAATTTTTCTGCCAACACTAAGGAATCTCCGGTGCTACTGATGACTAGTAATTCCTAGTTTGATTCTTCTCCCACAAGTAATGCTTCAGGAAATATACTTAAAATGCTAGAAAAACAAAAAAAAAAACAAAAATCATGCATCTTTCTGAATTAAGTGAGTTTCTGATCTTGCTCATATCCTCCTTTGTGAATCAGTCAAGCATCGAGGTAGGTGCCTACCTAGTGTAGTGTAAATACAATACTGCATGCTTCGCATTACCCTCACTAATTTCCCTTCCTTACAGGGAAATTTTTTTAAAAGATGGGGGAAAAGAAAAGAAAAACCTGTAATAAGTTTTTTCCTGAAGATAGACAAAATTGGATGGCATCAAAGAAGAAAACATAACAGCACAAAGAGAAGTGAAAATCTGCTAAGGATTTGGTGCAGTATGCCTGATTTAGGCTTGGAGAAGGCAATGGCACCCCACTCCAGTACTCTTGCTTGGAAAATCCCATGGGTGAAGGAGCATGGTAGGCTGCAGTCCATGGGGTGGCTAAGGGTCGGACACGACTGAGCGACTTCACTTTCACTTTTCACTTTAATGCGCTGGAGAAGGAAATGGCAACCCACTCCAGTGTTCTTGCCTGGAGAATCCCAGGGACGGGGGAGTCTGGTGGGCTGCCGCCTATGGGGTTACAGAGTCGGACACGACTGAAGCGACTTAGCAGCAGTAGCAGCCTGATTTAGGCTACAGAGTACGCTTCAAGCATAAGCTGCTCATCCTGACTTTCAACAGAAAATCAAGCAAAAGAAAGATCAGATTTTTTCTCTTTGAGCCAGTTTCAGGAAAACAGTTTAATATAGCTACTGACTGATGGAAGGAAAGAAATTATTTGATATGTGATTATAAAATCAAATGTGGAATAAATAAAAAAACGATATTAAAAAAGTACAGCTTCTATGAAACTAAAGTGTAATTATGTTTTATGCATTCTTTGTAACCCAGTGGAATATACTAGAGCAAATTTTAAACAGTATGTTGGAAATAGCACTTCATTTGCAGAAATTCATTTATGCAAATTTTCAAAGGTATATTTAAAGGAAAGCACATCAGGCTTATTAAATTATTTGCCTGAAAGCTAGAACAAGGAAACCTTGGAAGTTGCTTTAATTTCCTTCTGTTTCTCTCCATCCAATATCCTTTTCCTTCACTCTTATTTGCAAGGTCTCCAGACCTGACCGTCCCTGCTCTGTAGGGTGATAAGTGCCATATGAAGCAGCAAGATGTAAACAGAAGAGGCATTAAGTATGCCAGCTTACATGTGGCAGCTGCCAGCAACAGGTAGTTTTAAAAGTTGCAAAAGCCTTACCTACCCCCTTGACTAATTTTTGCCCACTGACTTCTAACTTAGAGCCAGAAATTTCTATAGGTTCTACTCTTTGACCCACGGAAGTAGGAACTCTTGCCTAAATGCCAATATTATATAAGAGAAATAGACTAGCAAGATTTAAGTGGAAGGGAAAAGAACTGTGAGCTTGGCACAGGAGTGTGAGACTGCAAAATCTAAATTTATTAGTCAAAATTTCATCCAGAATAAATTTGTATGAGTGAAATGAGGCAGGTACAGGGTCATTAGACTAGAACCTTGGTAGATAAGTATCATAGTGAGTACAGGTACTTACTTACTGGGGAAAAATACTCTTCCACTATTAAAAAGCAGAGACATTACTTTGCCAACAAAGGTCCGTCTAGTCAAGGCCATGGTTTTTCCAGTGGTCATGTACGGATATGAGAGTTGGACTATAAGAAAGCTGAGTGCCAAAGAATTGATGCTTTTGAACTGTGGTGTTGGAGAAGACTCTTGAGAGTCCCTTGGACTGCAAGGAGATCCAACCAGTTCATCCTAAAGGAGATCAGTCCTGAGTGTTCATTAGAAGGACTGATGCTGAAGCTGAAACTCCAGTACTTTGGCCACCTGTTGTGAAGAGCTGACTCATTGGAAAAGACCCTGATGCTGGGAAAGATTGAGGGCAGGAGGAGAAGGGGACAACAGAGGATGAGATGGTTGGATGGCATCATCGACTTGATGGACATGGGTTTGGGGGGACTCCGGGAATTGGTGATGGACAGGAAGGCCTGGCGTGCTGCGGTTCATGGGGTCGCAAAGAGTCAGACACAACTGAGCGACTGAACTGAACTGATTGGACCAAAAATCCAAAGTCTTGAAGCAAAGCTGATTCAGGAACTACAGAGAAAGCCAGACTCCAAAGAAACAAATTAGGGATAAGTCAGAGGATTTTTGCTCTGTGGGTGTTTTAAAAGCATCATGCAACTTTCTGGCTGATAAAAAAGATGATCAGCTTTGTACAAAAACACGGCATGGAAAGGAAGTGGAGTGTCCAGTATGTTGGCACTAAGGGTCAGTAGCTTAAGAAAGAATACTGGATTGGTCACTTAAAATCAAAGAATGATCCACAGTAAACTGATGGAAGACTGTGAAGAAGCAACATCACTAGCAAAATACATTAAAGAAAGTAGGACAGAGAGCATAGCTATGAAGATTAGGAGCAGGCACTGAACTAAAACTGGGGCAAGAGAAGGAATTTAGGGATGAAAAGAGGAACCAGAAGGGTGTAGATAATAAAGAGAGGAAAGAATTTCAAGAAAAAAAAAAAAAAAACTGTAAACAACAGTGACGGCAGAAAGAGAACAAACTTATGGTTATCAGGAAGGGTGGGAGGAAGGGATAGTCAGGGAGTTTGTGATTGACACTTATACACTTCTATATTTAAAATGGATAACCCACCTGCAATGCAGGAGAAGTGGTTTCCACCCCTGGGTCGGCAAGATCCCCTGGAGAAGAAAAAGGCAGCCCACTTCAGTATTCTTGCCTAGGAAATCCCATGGACAGAGGATCCTGTGGTCTCAAAGAGTTGATCAAGATTGAGCGACTGAACTGAACTGAACTGAGCGACTAACACTTAAACCTTGGGTCTTGTCTACCTTTTCTCAAGGTCAGTTCAGTCACTTAGTCATGTCTGACTCTGTGACACGATGGACAGCAGTACACCAGGCTTCCATGACCATGACCAACTCCCAGAGCTTGCTCAAACACAACTCCATTGAGTCAGTGATGCCATCAAACCATCTCATTCTCTGTCATCCTATTATCGTCCTGCCTTCAGTCTTTTCAAGCATCAGAGTCTTTTCCAATTTGGCATCAGGTAGCCAAAATATTGGAGTTCCAGCTTCACCATCAGTCCTTCCAATGAATATTCAGGACTGATTTCCTTTAAGATTGACTGGTTTGATCTCCTTGCAGTCCAAGGGACTCTCAAGAGTCTTCTCCAACACCACAGTTCAAAAGCATCAATTCTTTAGCGCTCAATTTCTTTTGTGTCCAACTCTCACATCCATACTGACCACTGGAAAAACCATAGCCTTGACTAGATGGACCTTTGTTGGGAAAGTAATGTCTCTGCTCTTTAATATGCTGTCTAGGTTGGTCATAGCTTTTCTCCCAAGGAGCAAGCATCTTTTTATTTCATGGCTACAGTAACTATCTGCAGTGATTTTGGAGCCCTTCAAAATAAAGTCTGTCAACTGTATCCATTGTTTCCCCATCTATTGGCCATGAAGTGATGGGACCAGATACCAGGATCTTAGTTTATTGAATGTTGAGTTTTAATCCAACTTTTTCACTCTCTTTAAACTTTCATCAAGAGGATCCTTAGTTCTACTTCACTTTCTGCCATAAGAGTGGTATCATCTGCATATCTGAGGTTACTGATATTTCTCCCAGCAATTTTGATCCCAGCTTTTGCTTCTTCCAGCCCAGCGTTTCTCATGATGTACTCTGAATATAAGTTAAATCAGTAGGGTGACAATATACAGCCATGACATAGTCCTTTCCCAATTTGGAACGAGTCTGTTGTTCCTTGTCCAGTTCTAACTGTCGCTTCTTGACTTGCATACAGATTTCTCAGAAGGCAGGTAAGGTGGTCTGGTCTTCCCATCTCTTGAAGAATTTTTCACAGTTTGTTGTGATCCACACAGCCAAAGGCTTTGGTGTAACCAATAAGCAGAAGTAGATGTGTTTCTGGAACTCTCTTGCTTTATCTATGATACAACGAATGTTGGCAATTTGATCTCTGGTTCCTCTGCCTTTTCTAAATCCAGCTTGAACATCTGGAAGTTCATGGTTCACATACTGTTGAAGCCTGGCTTTGAGAATTTTGAGCATTACTTTGCTAGCATGTGAGATGAGTGCAACTGTGTGATAAGTTGAACATTGTTTGGCATTGCCCTTCTTTGGGATTGCAATGAAAACTGACCTTTTACAGTCCTGTGGCCACTGCTGAGTTTTCCAAATTTGCTGGCACACTGAGTGCAGCACTTTCACGGCATCATCTTTTAGGATTTCAAATAGCTCAACTGGAATTCCATTACCTCCACTAGCTTTGTTCATAGTGATGCTTTCTAAGGCCCACTTGTCTTCACATTCCAGAATGTCTGGCTCTAGGTGAGTGATCACATCATCATGATTATCTGGGTTGTGAAGATCTTTTTTGTATGGTTCTTCTGTGTATTCTTGCCACCTCTTCTTAATATCTTCTGCTTCTGTTAGGACCATACCATTTCTGGCCTTTATTGAGCCCATATCTGCATGAAATGTTCCCTTGGTATCTCTCATTTTCTTGAAGAAATCTCTAGTCTTTCCCATTCTATTGTTTTCCTCTGTTTCTTTGCATTGATCACTGAGGAAGGCTTTCTTATCTTTCCTTGCTATTCTTTGGAACTCTGCATCCAGATGGGTATATCTTTTCTTCTCTCCAATGCCGTTCGCTTCTATTCTTTTCTTGGCTATTTGTAAGGTCTCCTCAGACAATCATTTTGCCTTTTTGCACATCTTTTTTCTTGGGTATGGTCTTGATCCCTTCCTCCTGTACAATGTCATGAACCTCCGCCCATAGTTCTTCAGGCACTCTGTCTATCGGATCTAATCCCTTGAATCTATTTGTCACTTCCACTGTATAACTCTAAGGGATTTGATTTAGGTCATACCTGAATAGTCTAGTGGTTTTCCCTACTTTCTTCACTTTAAGTCTGAATTTAATAATAAGGAGTTCATGATCTGAGCCACAGTCAGCTCCCAGTCTTGTTTTTGCTAACTGTATAGAGCTTCTCCATCTTTGGCTGCAAAGAACAGACTCAATCTGATTTCAGTATTGACCATCTGGTGATGTCCATGTGTAGAGTTTTCTCTTGTGTTGCTGGAAGACGGTGTTTACAATGACCAGTGCGTTCTCTTGGCAAAACTCTATTAGAATTTGGTCTGCTTCATTTTGCACTCTGAGGCCAAACTTTATTACTCCAGGTATTTCTTGACTCCCTACTTTGGCATTCCAGTCCCCTATGATCAAAAGGAAATCTTTTTTGGATGTTAGCTCTAGAAGGTCTTATAGGTCTTAGTTCTAGAAGGTCTTGTAGGTCTTCATCAAGGTAGATGAGACCTAAAAGAGATGGTTTTTCATTATAGGGGACTGGAAAGCAAAAGTAGGGAGTAAAGAAACACCTGGAATAACAGGCCAATTTGGCCTTGGAGTACAGAATGAAGCAGGGCAAAGGCTAATAGAGTTGCCAATAGAACACACTGGTCATAGCAAACACCCTCTTCCAACAATACAAGAGAAGACTCTACACATGGACATCACCAGATGGTCAATACCGAAATAAGATTGATTTTATTCTTTGTAGCCAAAGATGGAGAAACTCTATACAGTAGCAAAAACAAGACTGGAAGCTAACTGTGGCTCAGATCATGAACTCCTTATTGCCAAATTCAGATTTAAGTGAAGAAAGTAGGGAAAATCACTAGACCATTCAGGTATGACCTAAATCAAATCCCTTACAGTTATACAGTAGAAGTGACAAATAGATTCAAGGGATTAGATCTGATAGAGAGAGTGACTGAAGAACTATGGACGGAGGTTCATGACATTGTACAGAAGGCAGGGATCAAGACAATCCTCAAGAAAAAGATGTGCAAAAAGGCAAAATGATTGCCTGAGGAGGCCTTACAAATAGCCAAGAAAAGAATAGAAGCTAACAGCATAGGAGAAAAGGAAAGATATACCCATCTGAATGCAGAGTCCCAAAGAATAGCAAGGAAAGATAAGAAAGCCTTCCTCAGTGATCAATGCAAAGAAACAGAGGAAAACAATAGAATGGGAAAGACTAGAGATTTCTTCAAGAAAATGAGAGATACCAAGGGAACATTTCATGCAGATATGGGCACAATAAAGGCCAGAAATGGTATGGTCCTAACAGAAGCAGAAGATATTAAGAAGAGGTGGCAAGAATACACAGAAGAACTATACAAAAAAGATCTTCACAACCCAGATAATCATGATGATGTGATCACTCACCTAGAGCCAGACATTCTGGAATGCGACGTCAAGTGGGCCTTAGGAAGCATCACTACAAATAAAGCTAGTGGAGGTGATGGAATTCCAGTTGAGCTATTTGAAATCCTGAAAGATGATGCCGTGAAAGTGCTGCACTCAATATGTCAGCAAATTTGGAAAACTCAGCAGTGGCCACAGGACTGTAAAAGGTCAGTTTTCATTGCAATCCCAAAGAAGGCAATGCCAAAGAATGCTCAAAGTACCACAAAATTGCATTCATCTCACACACTAGTAAAGTAATGTTCAAAATTCTCCAATCCAGATTTCAACAATACATGAACCATGAACTTCCAGATTTTCAAGCTGGATTTCGAAAAGGCAGAGGAACCAGAGATCAAATTACCAACATCCATTGGATCTTCGAAAAAGCAAGGGAACTCCAGTAAAATATTACTTCTTCTTTATTGACAATGCCAAACCCTTTGACTGTGTGGATCACAACAAACTCTGGAAAATTCTTAGAGATGGGAATACCAGACCACCTGACCTGCCTCCTGAGAAATCTGTATGCAGATCAGGAAACAACAGTTAGAACTGGACATGAAACAATGGACTCATTCCAAATAGGGAAAGGCACACCTCAAGGCTGTATATTGTCACCCTGCTTATTTAACTTATATGCGGAGTACATCATGAGAAACGCTGGGCTGGATGAAGCACAAGCTGGAATCAAGACTGCTAGGAGAAATATCAATATCTTTAGATACGTAGATGACACCAACCTTATAGCAGAAAGCAAAGAAGAACTAAAGAGCCTGTTCATTAAAGTGTAAGAGGAGAGTGAAAAAGTTGGCTTAAAGCTCAACATTCAAAAAGCTAAGATCATGGCATCTGGTCCCATCACTTCATAGCAAATAGATGGGGAAACAGTGGAAACAGTGACGGATTTTATTTTCTTGGGCTCCAAAATCACTGCAGATGGTGACTGCAGTCATGAAATTAAAAGACACCTACTCCTTGGAAGAAACGTTATGACCAACCTAGACAGCATATTAAAAAGCAGAGACATTACTTTGCCAACCAAGGTCAGTCTTGTCAAAGCTATGGTTTTCCCAGTAATCATGTATGGATGTGAAAATTGGACTGTAAAGAAAGCTGAGTGCCAAAGAATTGATGCTTTTAAACTGTGGTGTTGGAGAAGGTTCTTGAGAGTCCCTCTGACTGCAAAGAGATCCAACCAGTCCATCGTAAAGGAAGTCAGTCCTGAATTTTCATTGGAAGGACTGATGCTGAAGCTGAAATGCCAATATTTTGGTTACCTGATTCAAAGATATGACTCACTGGAAAAGACCCTGATGCTGGGAAAGACTGAATGCAGGAGGATAAGGGGACGACAGAAGATGAGATGGTTGGATGGCACCACTAACACAATGAACATGAGTTTGAGTAAACTCCAGTAGTTGACAATGGACAGGGAGGCCTGGCATGCTGCAGTCCATGGGATCACAAAGAATCAGACATGACTGAGTAACTGAACTGAACTGAACTGAAAAGAGATGGTAGATCTTATCTCCTTCTGGTTCTGAAGACAGTAAAAAGTGAGCACAAATATGCAAGAAGTGTTCTGACCACAGATCCCTCCAGAAAAGGAACCAGGAGAAAATTAACTCCCTCTCTAAAGTAACAGATGTTGGCTTCTGCTTTAGATACTTTTGTTAAGGAACAGACGTTCCTCCAAATATACCGCACTCCATTCCATCCTTTCCGCCATCCACCCTGGGGACACTATTTGCTTTCTAGCAGTTTCCCACCCACAGGGTCTCAGTTTGCTCCTTTTCTGTACCAGGCCTCGTGGTAAGATTCACTTCTCATGCTTTTCTCTCTCTCTTTTTTGGCTGTGCTAGGTCTTCACTACCGTTCAGGCTTTCTCTAGTTGTGGTGATTGGGGGATAGTCTTCACTGTGGTGCAAAGACGTCTCATTTTGGTGGCTTCTCTTGTTCCGGGGCACAGGCTTCAGTTGCTGTGGTTCCTAGGCAATAGAGCAGAGGCTCAGTACTTGGGGCACTCAGGCTTGAATGCTCCAAGGCATGTGGTAATTTCCTGGGCCAGGGATTGAACCTGTGTCTCCTCCATTGGCAGGCAGATTCTTTACCACTGAGCCACTAGGGAAATCCCTACCCTGTTTTCAGCTAAATCATCTCCTTGCCTCTAGGTCAAGGTTTCTTACCCTCTGTTCTACTGTCATGTTGAATCCAATAATTTCTGGAAGGGGTATGGATTGGGGGATCCTGTGCACTGTAGGATATCTAGTTGCATCTCTGGCTTCTCCCTAAGAGATGGCAGTACCATGCCCTCCTACAGTCCTAACAATCAAAAATGTCTCCAGATAATGCTAAGTGTTCTTCTTGGGGCAAAATACCTCACTCCCACACTGAGAATCACTGCCATAGACACCTCTGTCCCCAGATTCACCCAAAGCCCAATGCAGACAACTTCTCCCATCCCAGGTCTCCCATACTGCCTGTCTCTGAAATAAGCAAATGACATTTTTTTCTTTGCAACAGTTTTTCTCTACAGGTAAAAACTGATGAGGCTTAACAAATATAATCATGAAAAAATTCCAGTTTCAAGAATGCTAACCAAGTGGCCATGCTCCCATATTCCACAGAAGCATGATGGGAATAAGGGCTACAGTTTACATGCCCCCTTCCTAGACCTCCTCCTTGGCTAAGCATGGGATATAGCTGCATCCCAACCAATCATGGTAAGACTGGATGCTGGACCCAACTCCAGGTTCACAGTCCTAATGGACCACTTTCACTTGCACTTTCTAGAATTCTGAAGTGTCTTTTCATTGTATGTTCCAGGAATGTATACATAATATTAGCAAGTCCATTCTAAAGGAGATCAGCCCTGGGATTTCTTTGGAAGGAATGATGCTAAAGCTGAAACTCCAGTACTTTGGCCACCTCATGCGAAGAGTTGACTCATTGGAAAAGACTCTGATGCTGGGAGGGATTGGGGGCAAGAGGAGAAGGGGACGACAGAGGATGAGATGGCTGGATGGCATCACTGACTCGATGGACGTGAGTCTCAGTGAACTCCGGGAGTTGGTGATGGACAGGGAGGCCTGGCGTGCTGCGATTCATGGGGTTGCAAAGAGTCGGACTCAACTGAGCAACTGATTTGATCTGATCTGATGCCAATATTAATAAAGTACTACAAATGCATCATTTGTTTAGAAGAAATAATCCAAATTGGTAGGAAAATGGTTGATTGTAGATATTTTACCTTAAAAAAAGTGAAACACTTTTTGAAAGACAAGAATCTTAATATGCCTCTCTGAGTATCTCTCTTTTACACAGGGGAAAAACACCCCACAGATTCATACAATATGACATAAACTTATACAAAAATCAAGAAATTATGTTTCAGAAATTTTAAGAAAACTTCCAAGTGCCATCCACTCACTTACATACTGTAGAAAATAGATTTTAAAATATGAATTTTCTCTACAATCTTGAGAAAAATTGATTCCACTTCTAGACAGACTCATTATTAACATTGTTTTCTGATAGTAAGTATAGGTTTTTTCTTTCAAAAATCAATAGATGCATTCTCATTCATAAAAAATAAATGTCATCACCTTGAAATATTTTTATACAGCTTTTTGTCCATCTGATATAACTTTTTTTCTTTAAACTCCTTGAGCAAGCAATGTTAAAGCTTCAAGATATTTTTTGCCCAATTCCAATTAAAGATTCATTAGGTCATCATGCCAGTAAATTTGAGCTGCATTAGGTGTTTTTGTATTTATTACCAAGAAGCCTGTTGCTGATGGACAATTCACTAATCCACTTAAAGGGAGGAGAGATGGAGGGAAAGAGGAAATGGGGAAGAGGAGGCAAGAGAGGAGAGGGCAAGACAGAACACAAGAGGAAAGAGGAGAGAGGAATGGACCTATAAGAAAATGAAGCATGTGCTAAATTCAATTCACAGTGAAATCAACCTCCTCTCAGATCATAGGGTGTTTCCTTCTGACACATATTTATCCTTATGTGAGCCTTTATTGCTCTGTCAAATTGTACCTTTTAATGGATTAAACAGATCTTTTTATATTTGTAAGTACTTTGCAAAACTGGCATGACTAAATAGGCATATTTATATGTTTGGAGTTAAACACCTGTTCTTCAGTATGGATTGTTGTATAATAAAAGAATTAGAGATGTTAAAAACATCTACTCATTTCAGAAAGTACATTTTCTGTGTATCTATTTATTGAAGAGTATTTTTTCTCTTTATGTGTTTCAGTTCCCATCACTCATCTTTGATTGTCTTTAAATATGTTTTTCAAACCCCCTTCTGTTGGGCAACTTTTCTCTGTGGCAGTCTCCTGTCTGCAAAGGTCACTTATTATCATGTTTACTGTATATGCTTAATTTTATATTGTGCAATATATCTTCAATAGCTCCTACATATGATAAGTCTGAAGGTTCAATCAGAGGTTGGATGTATCAATGTTTAATGCATTTCTCAATAAAAATAATTAGTATATGTTTTAAAAAAAGGAAAGATGTATTGTCTCCTATCTTATTCATGTTTTTATCATCTTGAGGATGGTTACCATTTAATAAAATCAGTTTATCCTTACCAAAGCTTTCCATTCATTCCCAGATCAATCAACATGCCTTTAAATATTTTCCTTTCAGCCCTCTGCCCCCACATAAGCATCCAGAAGAAAAATGCCAATTTTTCCAACCAGTTTCTGGCTAATACATTTAGTCCCTACTCTAATAAATAAACAGATACTTTCCTAAGGCTTTCATTAAAAGACCTTTCCAAATACTACTGATTCTCCTCTCCAACTATATAGCTTAACACAGCCACTGACTTTAGCATATGCCTAACTTACTTTTAAAAAGAAAAGGAAAAAAAGGCTCCAAAATGTCAATACAAGAGTCCAAGATATTCACCACGTAACCAAGGACTGAGAATACACTTGCACAAGGAGCTCAGGTCCTCCTCTGAGCGAAGACGCTTGAGAATCTGAAGAATATACACAGTGAATTGATCTCTTCATATCATGGGTAAAACTGACAGGAGAGAGCCTTCAGATCATTTTACTCCATAACCTGCAAGATGAAGAGTTACCGTGTACAATCATAATCTTTTTCCCATCATTGAAAACTCAGTAAATATCAGTAACTACAACTCTTGGTTTGTACCAAAATTTTTTATTTAACTGACCTAGGAAGGTTGATTAAAATTCCACTTGGTGTTATAATTTAAAACACAAGTGAGATGACACCTCTAAGAATACATATATATATATACATATATATACTGTTTTGAGTTGTGTGGAAGGATTATAGAAATAAATGAAATGCACAACGAAAACAGTGGAAGTGAGAATCAGTCCCTGTGGGTGTACAGGGATTGAGTATAAGAGAGGAAGTGAAAAACTGGGAAAGGAGAACAGGACGCATTTCTCTTTAGGATACAGAAAATAAAACAGGAAACCAGGGAAGAGTTCAGGGAGGGTTTTCGTCTTCTTTCCTGCTACAGAAAATCACCAATACTTTCTGAGAAAAGAGATAAGCCAACCAATTTTTACCTATTAGTGAAATTTCTTAGTTTAGGCATATTAGTGATTACTGTCCTTTATAATAGCTCAAGAAAATTCCGCTTAGAAAATACTTGACAGTAATCCCCATTGTTTCTAAGGTAAATTCACCATTTTAAGTGAAACTCCAAAAATGTGACTTCTAAAGAACACCAAGCAGATTAACAAAAGAAATGCTAAGATCCTGCTAAAACATCCAATGTAATATAATCCATATCCAGAACCAACTGAAGCAAAATGGTCAGTATGCAGAAATGTATACTTTTTAGGAAACATTTTAAATTTGAATATATGACATGCCAGCCTTTCTGAGAACCTTTCATAGAAGCAGCTAAGTGGAACTGTTGGTGTCCCCATTTCCTTCCTTGTATCTTCCTCTATGACCACTATGGAAGCAGGTTCACCCTACTGGTCCTGCATTCTTAATCCAGAGTGATCCTTTAAGAGACCATGTCAATTTTCATGAAGGAGAGGCTGGGACATCCCCCTTCCACCCTTCACTTCCCCCATTCAGCACACTCCCTGAGCTGTCCCCAGAATTAACCTGGAAGACCAGCAATCATAGCTGATTTTGATTTGATTGAGTCAAAATCCCCAGGATAAACCCCAAGGCTAACTTCCATTTCTAAAATTTCAGCACCCACCAGGGTTCCCCTAAGTCATTTCACTGGGTCATGATGAAAAAAAGTTCAGATCTCTAGTACAATCACAACTTCTAATTCAGAGGAGGAGATCACGGCATTAAAAGTCAAAACTATTGACAGTCTCATCTCATCTGCATAACAACTCCAAAGAAATAGGTTTGGTCTGTTTGACCATTTATAATGCATTGGAGAGCTCTTGCCACATGTAAAGACTTGAAAAAATAGAGAAATTACATTGTTGACTCCCACATGGTAGCATATATTCAATATAATACTGTGCTGAAATGCTGTGATAGGCGAGAGCTGGTTTACATGAATGTGTTGTAATCTGAATTAAAATGCCTCTACATTATTAAAAAGAATAACTTTCACTACCATTTGGTATGTAAGGCTCTGGAGGCTCTCCTTCCCCATTTCTGTTTTAGGATCTCTACTTTCCACACATTTGCTAACTCTACTTGCATTGTTTTCTGGACAAGCGTGGGGGTAAACCTCACCAAGGTTAGCTTTTTGACTGCTAGAAAACTAGTATCACTATGCAGCATATCCATATGATTCTTGTCTGATAATTCAGATCTGTATTTGTGACATCGAATATTTCTGTGTTCTTCTTTCACACTGTTATGGACTGAATTGTGTCCCTCCAAAATTCATATATTGAAGTCCTAACCTCAGAATGTGACCATATTTGGAGACAGGGTCTTTATAAAGGTAATTAAGTTAAAATAAGGTCGTGACATTAGGCCCCCATTCAATATGATCAGTGTCCTTACAAGAGGAGCGAATGTGGATACACATACAGAGGGAATATGATGTACAGAAGCAGGGAGATGATAGCCATCCACAAGCTGAGGAGAAAGGCCTCGAACAAATCCTTTCCTCATGGTCATCAGAAGGAAGCAATTTTGCTGACGCCTTGATCTTGTACTTCAAGACTCCAAAACTGTGAAAGTCCTTCATTCGTGTCCAACTCTTTGCTACCCCATGGACTACACAGTCCATGGAATTCTCCAGGCCAGAATACTGGAGTGGGTAGCCATTTCCTTCTCCAGGGGATCTTCCCAACCCAGGGATTGAACCCAGGTCCCCAAAAAGAGAAGCCACAATACTGGAGTGGGCAGCCTATCCCTTCTCCAGAGGATCTTCCCAACCCAGGAATCCAACCGGGGTTTCCTGCATTGCAGGCGGATTCCTTACCAACGGAGCTATCAGGGAAGCCCAACACTGTAAGACAATTAATTTCTGCTGCTTGAGCCACTTAATCTGTGGTACTTTGTTATGGCAGCCCAAGCAAACTAATACGCTTACCAAAGGAAGAAGGGTGCAGGAAGTTTTAAGGTGCCAAAGGGACAGATTGTAAAACAGTAGGAAATGGGGAAGTTCATTAAGATGACAAGTGGGAGCCAACAGGTTACATAAGAGTACAACTGTTAGGCATTCCCAGCAAAGGAAAGAATTAATTTAGGTCCTGCTGGACAATTCAAAAGGTGTAAATTAAAGAAAATTATCTGTTCCTAAGTTTAAAGAAAAAAACATAGAAAAACATTGAAATACACAAAGATGCAAAGTAGCAAAAAGAGATCTGCCATGTTGAAAATATATTAGGATACTGAGTTAAAATAAACAGTCCTAACATTTTAATACATAAGACATAATACAAAGACGTAAGTCTTTGAAGCTGCTTGGCAAATTCTAAGACTCCTTTCTAAGGCTTAAGAAAGTCTAAGTAACCAATTTATTCACTGGAAAATGGCAATAGAAACAGTCCTAAGGTATTTGTAGCACACTGCAACTTAGGCTGAGAAGTAGATTTCAGTTAAACCTATATAGAATAATTGATAATAGATTTTTCCAATATAATTTTTAAAAGACATACATTTACTTTTAATAAATGATAAATAAATGCCAACTTGAGGTACGTTAATAATCAATTTTGGCTGTTTCCCCATTTATTAAAAATGGGAAATATGTAGTTTATAGCTCTATAAATATCTGATATACTCAGACTGAACATTTTATCTTCCCGGAGAGGAGCTATCAGAGGTGGCTCAAGAATAGGGCCATACACTATATTATAAATGATTTTACTTTTATTCTCATCATCTTCATTATAACATCTCATTCACTCAAGTAGAGAAACAGACCATCTAATGTTTCACAAAAGATAAAGCATTTTCCATCTTTCATGTTGTGCAGAAGGCTGAATTCTCTTAATCTCACATTGTATTTTTTGTCTTAAGCATCAAGCCTGTCCTCGGTTTTCTACCCACAAGCCAGAATATTGGGTTGATTATCATCCTTCAAGCACACTCTTTGCCAAGGTCTACCATTATTTTTCATTAGTTTTAATTCTGGAGAAAAGGAGCTGGAGCCTATACAGGTGATGTATGGGGTTAAGGGCCCAAAGACTAACGTGATTGTGTAAGAAGCTACTGCTGGGTGATATATGGACATATTGGAGTAACACACGCTAAAAGTGAGGAGGCAGCATGGAGCAGTTGGCAGGACAACAGGAAGCCTAAATTACATCATTCATTTAATAAGTCTAACATATGGCAGCTATTACATCTTCAAAACAAACGCAAGACTAACCAACACTCTCACAGAAAAGGAGCTTCCCCTCTTATTTTTGCTTATAAAAGTCCTCAGTCCAAGTTGCTGACAATCCAACACAATAATACATGTTTCTAAAAGCAATAATAGTACAGATTGTGCCATGAAACTGTTTCTCCTGATAACATACAGAATGTTAAATGTTCTTGTTTTCATCTGATACATTTTTTGAGAAGCTCTATAGTAACTCAAATGGATAATTTAATGGTTTTTAAACAATAATTCAGTAACATATAAATCAGCTCATAATTGTTTTCAGAATGAATGATACAAATACTCTATATCAAAGCTGATCTTTACTCAAAGCAAGTGAAATATGTCTTCAATTTTGTCATTTTACAATTAATCTCATTTTTGTGTTGGAGAAAAAAAAAAAAAAATGCCGGAAAAAGCTCCAGTGATCTTTGAGGACCTAATTTTGTCCTTGTTTTACATGGTTTTCTAGTAGTCACCCTAATTAGGAGAAAGAGAGACAGTAAAAGAGTAAGGTAAAAGCATTATAACCTACTAATAATAACTGGAATTATTTTTTATCCTGCTTAAGGAAAACCATCCATCTAAATTCCAGCTCTTCTGGTAAGATACCCTTCAAGTCTCAGGCCCTCTGGAAACACTCTGGAAGGGAAATGGCTTAGGAAGAGGAATACAAAACAACTTTGCACCAAAATTCAAACAGGGACCCATTAGTTCATTCCTCATTGCCTACCTCTGAATTCTATGCTTTATCCATGTCACTCTTAGGCATGACCCAAGATGCAATTCCTCCTACTTTCTTGAACTTAAACCCATTGGGTGTAGTCCCCTGCTTCTTTGACTGGCTTCTTCTCATCCTACTTCCCTTTCACCAACCGTCTAAAGCTTTAAAACGGAATATCATTCTTCTACCTAGAAATTTCCAACATTTCAAAGCCTTTTAAGAACGTCAATTTTCAGGACCTCCCTGGTGATCCATTGGATAAACTCCACACTTCTAAGGGAGAAGGCAATGGCATCCCACTCCAGTACTGTTGCCCGGAAAATCCCATGGATAGAGGAGCCTGGTGGGCTGCAGTCCATGGGGTCGCTAAGAGTCAGACACGACTGAGCAACTTCACTTTCACTTTCCATTTTAATGCATTGGAGAAGGAAACAGCAACCCACTCCAGTGTTCTTGCCTGGAGAATCCCAGGGACGGAGAAGCCTGGTGGGCTGCAGTCCATGGGATCGCACAGAGTCGGACACGACTGAAGCGACTTAGCAGCAGCAGCAGCAGCAGCAGCAGCCACACTTCTAATGTAGGGGGCCTAGCTTCAACCCTGGCCAGGGAACTAGATTTCACATGTGAACAAGAGTTCGCATGCTGCAATTAAAAAATCCTGCATGCCACAACTAAGACCCAGAGTAGTCAACCAATCAATAAATATTTAGGGATTTCCCTGGTGGTACAGTGGATAAGAATCTGCCTGCCAATGCAGGGGACATGGGTTTAACCCCGGGTCTGGGAAGATTCCACATACCCCAGGGCAACTAAGCCTATGTGCCAAGACTACTGAGCCTGTACTCTAGAGCCCAGGAGCCACAACTACTGAGCCCAGGAGCCACAAGTACTCAGCCCAGGAGCCACAACCACTGAGCCCAGGAGCCACAACTGCTGAGCCCAGGAGCCACAGCTACTGAAGCCCACATGCCCCAGAGCCCATGCTCCATAACAAGAGAAGTCACTGCAGTGTGAAGTCCATGCACCACAACTGGAGAGTAGCCCCCACTCCCCACAACTAGAGAAAAAGCCCACGCAGCAACAAAGACCCAGCACGGTCAAAAGATAAATAAATAAAACTTTTTAAAAGAATAAATACTACTTTAAAAAAAGAATGTCATTTCTCTACCCTAGTATCCATTCACCTTTTTCTAGATTGCATTATCAAAGTTTTCCTCTGAGAAACCAACTTCTTCCTCATTCTATCTTCTTACAGCCAGAACAGGTAGAGTTAACTCTACCCTGACTCTAGAATTAAAATATAAAATGAAAACATAATCAATCAAAGAATTGCATTCTACTCTTACCATCCATTCCACTTTGTGGTGGTGATGAGCTTAGAATGAGTACGTGAACCAGTAAGGTCCAATGAGAAACCCAAGATGTTCCAAATGGCACACAAGGACAAACTCTATTCCACTGGGCACCACGCAGGAGGACGTGACCTGACGCTAGTAGACGTATTTCCAATACACGAGCCCCAGGAATGAAGCCGCAGCGAATGACCCCAAACCAAGAGATGGCTCAAGACCACTGGAGACCTTTATACTGTCTTTCCCTTCTTAGTTGCTATTATCTCAGAAGCAGAACTGTGTACCCCTTGAGATCAAGCTCGTGGGTATTTCTTTATACTTTCAACCACATCTAACACTGTCTGTACTTTCTCTACCAGGAGAGAGAATTATAATAAATGTCGCAAATAATGTGTACATCTTTGCCCCCATTTCATTTACAGCCCAAATTGAGATTAATCTGAGACGTAAAGTGCTCTTCCCTTAATTTACTTCTCATAGTGTGAGCACCACATTGAACATGATTGTGGAATTTAAAGAAACTTTTAAAGTACAACACTGTCCCTAAATATGGGTCATCTACTTCACATAAAGCTCAACTGAATATTTGAGAAAGTTTCACGGTAGTTGTCACTGTAAATTATTGCTTTAGATGTTGGTTTTATGACCAAACCAAAGTAATATGTGACTTTCCTTTGTGTGTTGTGTGACCAGGCTGGTGCAGACCATGGTCATACTAAGTCCGCAAGCAGGAGTGATGTGGAGCTTGATAATGCCATATCTTGATACAGTGTAGAAAAAAACCTGTCTGTCTCAGAACCGGAATTCTTTGCCTCCAAAAACTCTTGGACTGCTCAAAGAGCTGTTACTGTGAAAAAATTCAAGTTCACCACAAAGAGAGGTACCTGGAGACCTCTGGCCATAATTCATTGTTATGAATCCATGGGCTTGGGGGTGGGGGTGACTCACAGAGAATTCCCAGTATAAGTAAGAGAACATGGAAACTGTATCCCATAAAACTTTTTCCCCTCTTTTAGCAAGTTCTCATGTGTCTCTGAGGCTCACTGAAGTTTCTGCAGAGGAAAGCTGATGAGGAAGAACCCAAGAACCTGAAGGTCCCAGTACCTGATTATCAGAGTCAGTGAGACCTCAGAGAGGTATCAGGGTCTCAAATAGAGACTGACCTTGAGAAACACTGAGGAAGGCAGGACATGACTGCCCCCAACAGACATCTGTATCTAGCATGGTACACAAGCTACTCCTCTAGCCTGGCAGAGAGAAAAACTCAAGTGAGCACTACCTCACCACAAGGGGCTGTGAACCTGCTCAGTGTAAATAACAGAGAGAATGTAGAGACCACACGGACAGACAAGCACAGGACAAGAAGGACAAGGTGTGGGCCCACATGTGAGAACCTGTCTGCTGCTTCAAGGCTCCCTGGTGCACAGGAACACATGGGAGGCTGTTTTGGCCCCACTCGCCGGGCATTGCACGGCCACTCCTCCAGAGCTGCACTCAGGCACCAGGGCTTCGGGCCCCTCTCTGAGGCTCAGCCGGTTCCCCTTCTACCCTCCAGCTGAGGGATCTCTCTTTAATCTCAGGGGAAGCCTGCTCTCTTCCTCCTACGGCTTCTAAATATCTTGTCGATACCTCCAAATACTCTTAATTCCCTAAGGCTTTAGGGTTTGGGAACACGACTCTAGAGAGGTTCTTCCTACACTGTCACTTCCCTTCCTGGGGTGATGAGCTCAGAGCTGGCCATCTGCTCCAATGGGAAGAGGAAAGATGTGCCAGAAGAAATAAAATAATAAATCTCCACAGTATTATTCCACCATATCCTCCTCCTGAATTAAATATTTACATCCCTGCAAAGCAAATTTACTCCACATGCAGGCATCACTCCTCACCCTCACCAAATACCCCCTTCAAACACACACACGTGCGTATACATGTACACACACACACACACACACACACACCACAGGCTCAGATCTGGGTCCAAATCCCAGAAGGATGAAAACTGCTGTGGACAAGTGGCCCTTGACCACAGGAGTGATATTTTCTCTGAGTTCCCAAAGGTGGTGGTGGTGTTAGTCACTAAGTCATGTCTGACTCTTTTGCAACCCCACCAGGCTCCTCTTCATGGGATTATCCAGGCAAGAATACTGGAGTAGGTTACAATTTCTTTCTCTAGGGGATCTTCCCGACCCAGGTATTGAACCTGCATCTCAACCACATTGGCAGGCAGATTCTTTACCACTGAGCCACCAGGGAAGCCCAAAGGTGAAGTAGGTAAAAATGTGCCCTGGGTGAGGCTTTCTCCTTTATAATTCTCCTTATCTGAGGTCATCCATAAAACTCTCCCACTCCCATCAATAATCCTTTTGCCATCTGCCCCCCAAACCAACCCATTATTTCTACTGAATTAAGGAGCCCACTTTACCCAAGAAGTGAAAAGCTGATGACATCTGTTGGTGACAGGTGTGTGATCAGACTCCTCAACCTCAATTCCCATTACCTCATTCCCAAAATCTCTGCTACAAGATCTCTGGACTCCAGAGGTCTGGATAAAGGAGAGATATAGGGGTTTACTGAGCCTAGACTCTCCTGTTTTTATTTAATTTACTTATTTGGCCACTCTGTCTGGCCTGTGGGATCTTAGTTCTCCAGTTCAATTCAGTTCAGTTGCTCAATTGTGTGTGACTCTTTGCAACCCCATAGACTGCAGCACACCAGGCTTCCTTGTCCATCACTAACTCCCAGAGCTTTCTCAAACTCATGTCCATTGAGTCAGTGATGCCATCCAACCATCTCATCCTCTGTCGTTCCCTTCTCCTCCTACCTTCAATCTTTCCCAGCATCAAGGTCTTTTGCAGAGTCAGATCTTCGCATCAGGTGGCCAAAGTATTCGAACTTCAGCATCAGTCCTTCCAATAAATATTCAGGACTTATTTCCTTTAGGATGGACTGGTTTGATCTCCTTGCAGTCCAAGGGACTATCAAGAGTGTTCTCCAACATCCCAGTTCAAAAGCGTAAATTCTGTGCTCAAGTATCTTTATGGTCCAACTCTCACATCCATACATGACTACTGGAAAAACCATAGCTGTTTTTAGTTCCCCAACCAGGGGATCAAGTCTGTATCCTCTGCATTGGAAAGTGAAAGTGAAAGTCACTCAGTCATGTCCGTCTCTTTGCGACCCCATGGACTGTACAGTCCCTGGAATTCTCCTGGCCAGAATACTGGAGTGGGTAGCCATTCTCTTCTCCAGGGAATCTTCCCAATCCAAAGCTCAAACTCAGGTCTCCCGCATTGCAGGCGGATTCTTTACCAGCTGAGCCACCAGGGAAGCCCAAGAATATTGAAGTGGGTAGCCTATTCCTTCTCCAGCAGATCTGCCCAACCCAGGAATTGAACCAGGATCTCCTGCATTGCAGGTGGATTCTTTACCAGCTAAACTACCAGGGGATCCTAACCACTGGACCACCAGGGAAGTCCCCAGACTCTTTCCTGAAGGTAGAAAATGGCCCTACTCTTTGGTCCTCTCACTTTTCTGAGACCCTTTCCTCTTACCCTCACCAAGCAGACCTTACCTCCAGTATTAATGACTGAGGGTTTCCTTTAAGGCAAAGTCATCATTAAAATGGTCCTTTTTTTCTGGCAAACAAAATAGCAGTGTTGTGCTTCACTAGTCTTAGAAACATTCTCCAATGTAGAGCTGTGCCCTCTGGAGGCTTGTTAAGAAGTCCTATCTCCTTTCCTAAGACAGCGTCTGACTGTGGCCCTGGCCATTGCATCAATGCATTAAGCAGAGTAACAGGATCCTTCTGCCTTGCAAGCTACCTTACAAATAGCCTAGGTAAGGGCCTCCCAAAAGAGCTGCTGTGGTAAATACCCATCTATGCCATCTGGCAGGGTGAGAGCTCGTGTTGCTTGGAATCACTCCTTTCTCCTTAGAGTCCACTCTACATCCAGAGTCTGAGTCTGAGAATATGCCTTGAGAAGATGCCATGCACCTTCCTTTGTCACTGCCTTCCTGACACTTACAAAGCTCAAATTCACCCATTTATAAGGTTACATTTGTCTTCTCTTCTGCCCATCAGCCCTCAGGTTGCCCCCAAATTTTAAAGTATTTTTGTAAAACTCTTGCAAACTTGATCTCACTACAGTCCAGTTTTCTGATCACTGGTGTTTCTGGAGCACTTACCTTATCTCTGCATGGGTTCATAAGTATTGCCCCCAGAGGGACTTTGACCCTATTTCTGGAAGGTATCTGCGATCTGTAGTCCAGAAATATGCTGCCTCAGGAATCACAGACATTCCAGGTCCCCATGGGTATGAGATGCAAGTCCTAGCATCTCAAAACAGGTGTGCCATCAACATAGTTTTTCTCCATGGTTCAGTCTATCTTTAAGTTCCATGTCCCCAGACAGGTTAAAATTTAATCTGTGTTGGTTTGGCATTCTTCCTTTCATACTTTTCCTTTCCTGGGTCATATCTAAGTCTCCAGGGATCTACAGCGTCATGCCGTTGGTTACTTTCTAAAGCATCTGATGTCCTGTCTGGTCCTCCCTCACCACCCTAAGGCCTCCCACACTCTGTCCACAGGGCCCTGGGGAGTTCAGTGACTCTTCCCTCTGCTTCTGAGCCCTGCCTGCGGGATCCAGGAACCTCCGTGAGGCCATCTGTGGCTGGCTACTAAAATACACCGTGTGCCAGCTCCACTAGGGTCTGATTCCTTCCCCATGGCCTCTCCTGGAAAGTGGGCATACAGCCATTCTTGGCCCCCATAAACCTATCTGAAATTGCACATCCTCCAGAATATTTGGAATTAAATCTCAGAAACACTAGTCATTCTCCATTGCATGCCTGGTCTGAAAAATTCTTTAGGATGGCCATTTCCATCTAGGCATGGAGAAGCAAAAAAATTTGCATGAAAAAAAGAATGAGGCAAGCTCCCACACAGAAGCAGAGAAATAAAGAATAAGATCCAGAAAACTACTACGTGAATCCTAATGGATTTTTGGTCATAGTCTGCCGGGAGCCGGCGCGAGGACCTCCGCCCATGGCAAAGGTCGTGAGGAAGGAGGCCTGACATACGCAAGGGCAGGATCGAGCCTCAGGAGTCCCCCTGGATATGCTCGAGCATCTACCCCCAAAACCAGAGTCTGCCTACTTTACTGCTTTGTGCTCTCACCTCTGACTTTACTGGGGGCTGTCCCCCACCACCATCTCGCTCTCTTTGATAAAGAGTTAACTTACAGCTCCAGTTAATAAGTTCCTGGGCATTAGGAGTGTTTAAATCCAAACCCCTCAGATAGCTCTCTAACTGGCCTGACAAGTTTACCCGGACTCCTACAGCTATGCATACGATTGTTTACAGTCTCTCAGCCGTGAGAGGCACGGGAAGCTTAAGATATTCAAATAGCTTAAAGCCTCTCAGAGAGTTAGAAACTGTCAGAATAAAACTAGTAAAAGATTTCATTGATGAGCCAATGCTTGCTACCAAGTTTCCACATCCCCTGTATTGTATCCTTGAATGTGATTTAATTAATATAGTTGTTATGTAGAAAAAATAAGTAGTGGCCTTAGTGTTAGCAACTTTAGACCCTTAAGGTAATAAATTCTTTCCTTTGTTATAAACCCACTGCACCTCTGCCCTATAGGAATGCAACTTTATGTAACACCTCCGGACGATGGCGCCAAACCTTAAAATAATTACTCCTAGAGAAAATAAGTCTTACGGTTGACAAACCTCTGTCAAGAGTCATAAAACGTTAATAGGCCTTCTGGCCAGAAGATGATGTAAATCACCTAAACCATTTATATATGATAAATTTGCAGGAAAGAAACCCTGGTTTTGATAAGGATCAAAGACTGCTGACTTTGCATGGTTTCACGCCCCCTATTATCCTCTATGTACAACTTATGGTATAAAAGCCCCAGTTGAAAATAAAGCTACGGGCCTTGCTCACCGAAGCTTGGTCTCCCCATGTCATTCTTTCTTTTCACATTCCGGCTGAAGTTTCCATCTGGAGCGTGGAGGTCCTCTGCGACCATTTATTTGCCTGGGCTTCTAAGACCCACTCGAGAAGGTGCCTAAGGTGGGGCACCTTCCGCTATTCAAGAGGGCGCCTGCGGCCTCCATGGTCAGAGCTAACCTGATGTCACAGGTTATATTCATTTTCCGTGTAAACCAAACTACTCAGCCTCTTTTCTCCGCTGAATTTTCCTACTGAGCTATCCTCATGCTATTACTCTTTATATCTTTGATGAATATTTAAATTAATTGCCGATGCCGTCTCCCCTTCGAACTCGCTGGATCAGCCGGGGCTGGACCTCGGCAATAGTCCAGTCCTTTGTGAGACCAGAATGAACCTTTTGTTTTCAAACTGTATCTTTCCATTTTCAGTAGGTATCTGTTAAAACAGATTCACATATTACTTCTAGGTTTGATTTTAAAGTCAGTTAAGTGAAGAAAATCATATACAGCATCATGTATCCTTAAAATACTTTACACTGCTAAAAAGTATAGTATGCATTTTTTACAGCTCTGTAAGATGCTTTATTGGCTCCCCTAATTAATCACCTATACATGTTCCACCACTGACATCAATTAATTCTTCAACTCTTCAAGAGTGGAGGTGAATCTACATTAACTTACTTGGTCATCTAAACAATACACTCCTGTCCATTGTCAGTGATAAAAATAATTCTTAAGTGAGATCATTTTTACATTATTTCCATAGGTTTTGTTTGACCAACCTGCACTGACAACTGATTATTTAAGTGTCCTGTATTATGTAATGGCTTCCCAGGTGGCGCTACTGGTAAAGAACACAACTGCCAGTAAAGGAGACCTGAGATGCAAGTTGGGTCCCCGGGTCGGGAAGATCCCCTGGAGAAGGGAATGGCAATCCACTCCAGTATTCTTGCCTGGAGAATCCCATGGACTCTTTCTCCCTCTTACTCTCTGGCTCTCACTCCTGAATTGGAGAAATTTTGAAGTTGAGTAAGTTAATTATGCATATGATAAAATTCTATTATACATGCAAACAAGTAGAGGACATAGGAGACCATGCATTTAGGACTACTCCTATATTTTGCCCATGCAGAAACGCAGGCCCAGAGCGCGCACACTCACTTCAAAAGTATAGAGTAATGATTAAGAACATAGCCTCTGAAATCAGCTAACTTCTTCCTTTGGGCTTTTCTTCATTTTCAGGTGTTCTTCAGGGAGCATGAATTATTATTTTTTAATTAGAAGACACAAATAAATGATTTTATTTAATGATTAAGGACCTAAATGTGAATTGAATTCAAATGGAAGACTTACTGGTGTTATTGTCAGTAATTCTTCATAATTCCCTAGGTTCATTATGAAATTTTTAATGAATTCAATGTGAACAACTTAAAGTTTAGCTTCGATTTACAATTAGCTTCGATTTAGCTTCAATTACAGTTAATAATTGTTCTACTTCTGCTCACATGTCAGCTGGTAGAAGTGGCACTATGGTGTTTGGGCTTAAAAGACCTACAAGTGCGCAGGTGCTATCTAGTTAAGAGAAAAAGACTTTCCAAAGATTTTAGGTAGACCACATCTAGGGGTCAGAAATGTCACATGCCACACTGCATTTTCATGAGTTACATGTTGTATACTCCTTAATGAATGAATAAACAAATGTGCAAATGAATAATAATGAGATAGATATTATGTAGTATGTGATGCAATGTCAAAAGTTATTGCAAACAAAACATTTAATCCAGTGGGGTTCTGCTTTTCAAAGATTCCCCCTTCTCTTCTGCTTCTGTCCATCCTAGTGAAGTAAAGTGAGCAACTGCAACAGTGGAATTCTGGGTGTGGTTGGCAGCCTTTAAAATGCGCTCCAGTGATCCCGCCTCCCTGCATTCAGGCCACTGTATTGTCCCCTTCCCTTGAATGTGAGCAAAAGTGACAGGCTGCCACTTGTAAGATTAGGTTACAAGAAACACTACGATTTCCATCTTGGGCGCCCCTCCCCCTGCCCACCCTGCTTGGAGGGAAGCCAGGTGCTGTGCTGTGAGCGGCCTGTGACTGTCCCTTGCCTATGTCTGCATGCAATAGCTGGCAAGGCCCTGAGGGTTACAAACACCATGTGTGTCAGCCTCTTCAGTCGAGGCTTCAGAACACCACAGCTCCACCTGACACGCTGACTGCACACTTGTGAGGGATCGGAGGTACTCAGTTAAGTCACAACCAGAGAAACCCTAAGATAATAATGTTTGTTGTTTTAAGCAACTAAGCTTAGGGTTAATTTGTTATGCAGCAATAGTCCAGGGAACAAAAAGAAAGCTTAAATCAATATCATATAAGGTAATAAAAAAATAACAACAATAAGATCCAGGAAAGCTAGAACAATTTGGGCAAAAATAAATAAATAATGTTGTTGTATTAGATCATGACGTATAACTGGATGATAGAATAAACAGAAGTACATTTATACTGATATACAGGCTTCCCAGGTGGCGCTAGTGGTAAAGAACCCATCTGCCAATGCAGGAGACATAAGAGATGCAGGTCCAATCCCAGGTCAGAAAGATCCCCTGGAGGGGGCCATGGCAACCCACTCCAGTATTCTTTCCTGGAGAATCCCAGAGACAGAGAAGCCTGGCAGGCTATAGTCCACAGGGTCACAAAGAGTTGGACATGCCTGAGTGGCTAAATGTACATACATACTGATATAAATAAATGACTGAAGACAGGGAAGACAGAAGGAAGGCATACTTCTTAGAGAAAAATTCCACATAATACCTACCATCCTCTCCCTGCTCCAAGGAGGTATAGCTTAGGAGGTATAGCTTAATCTCCCACCTACTTGAGTGTGGGCTGGGCTTAAAAACTTACTTCCAAAGAACAGAGAATAGAAAAGGAAAATAGTAACTTCACAATGGAGAAACCTGGAAAACTCTACATTTAAATGATAAGATTAACATCAGCAGAGGCAAGTCATGTGGATATACACGCCCTTTATGAAGTAATAATAAATGTGCCTCTTTCCTTCTTGGCAGAAAAGCTATGACAAACCTAGACAGTGTACTGAAAAGCAAAGACGTCACTTTGCTGACAAAGGTCCGTATAGTCAGGCTATGGTCTTTCCTGTGGTCATGAACGGTTGTGAGAGTTGGACCGTAAAGAAGGCAGAGTGCTGAAGAATTGATGCCTTTGAACTGTGGTCCTTGAAAAAACTCTTGAGAGTCCCTTGGACAGCGATGAGATCAAAGCAGTCAATCTTAAAGGAAATCAACCCTGAATATTCATTAGTAGGACTGATGCTACACCTGAAGTTCCAGCATTTTGGTCGCCTGATGCGAACAACTGACTCCTTGGAAAAGACCCTGATGCTGGGAAAAACTGAGGGCAGGAGGAGAAGGGGACAACAGAGCATGAGATGGCTGGACAGCATCACTGATGCAATGGACATGAACTTAGGCAAACTAAGGGAGATGGTGAGGGACAGAGAAGCCTGGTGTGCTGCAGTCCACGGGGTCACAAAGAGTTGGACACATCTGGGCAATTGAACGACAACATGATGTAATGAAAGAAGCAATACACCTTCATCGTATTCTTTCCCAGAACTCACAATCCAGTCTAATCATGAAAAACAAAGAGTAGACAAACCCAGAGTGGGGGATATTCTACAAAATATCTAACCAGGGCTGCCAAAACCATCAAGGTCATGGAAAACAAACAATGACTAGGAAACTGTCACAGAACAAAGACTGTAGAGACCTGACAAGCAGCACCGTTTGATATCCTGGATAGGATCCTAGTTCGGAAAGGGGAATATCAATGAAGAAATGAGCCTTGTCCTCTTCTCCCCATGTGTCCCTGCTCTTTGTGTCTTTTATAAGGACCTCTGTCATTGGATTTAAGGCCCACTCAGATAATCCAGAACAATCTCATCTTCAAATGCTTAATTACATCAGCAAAGATTCTTCAAATAAGGTCACATTCACAGATTCTGGGGTTTAGGATGTGGACATGGATTCTGCAGGCCACCATTCCACCCACTTACAGATGGCAAACATTGGGAAAAGATAGGTGAAGTGTATATGAAAACTTGCTGCACTCTTTTTGTAAATTTTCTGTGCATATAAAATTATTCCAAAATAAAAAGTGTACTCAAAAAATACTCAAGCAAAGTTGGCTTATGACATAAATATTCAGAGACTGAAACCATAAAAAGAAGCATCCACAGACAGATGCCCCTTTGCTGACAGCAAAACTGGTGGCAGCAGTTATCTATAACTTTGTAAAGAATAACATGTATATTAATAATAATATAGAAGATTATAGAATCTAGAAGATTACACTGGTTTTTTGAAAGCATGTCCAAAACAGCAGAGATGGAAAACCATCCTGATCTTTCAAGTACCTTCAACCAGAACTTGAAAGTAAAGAATGCAAAACTGCTTTCATGTTTGGTTGCTTTTCCTTCCCTTTTTAATTACAGATTTAGAAGAAAGGTCAATCACTGCAAAATATACAGGTAATACAAATTCAACAACTCTTTGATTTTGTCACATCACAGAAGAATTCCAAACTCTAAAATTTGCTCTAATTTACTCAGTGCTTTGAACAAATGCAAGATAAATGGTTCCAGTGGCTGATCTTTCCTCTGTATTTACCAAAAAAGACATTCCTACAGCTCAAACTTGTGATTTAAAAGCTTAAAATGATTATATGGAGTTGGCCTACCTGAACTTTAAAAAAAAATTTTAGTCTTCTTTCTGAGACAGTCCTATATGGCCATGGATCTGTTTTAATTTCCTTGGGTTATTTTTCCTTTAAAACATAAAATGTAGTCTATTGTCTCAAATGGTTCATGCTGAAAACTGACTTCAGGCTTATATTCTCACCCTCATGGTTAGAACCCTGCACCTTTTGCTGAGGGGAAAGAGTCTACAGTCAGATGACTGTAGATACAGACAAAGTCTCAGATGTGGGGTACAGGAATGTCAGGCCCCACAGCCCTGAGATCCAGCCTTGACTGCAGGCCAAATTCCTCTGATTGAGGCAGTCACCCAGTGCCAGAATGCAGACCAACAGACAAGAGGGAAAACAGATTCTCCATTCAAAGTTTCTCTGTGTTTCTAAACACAGAATGCACAAACCTTCTTAAATCACTTAGGAAACTTGTCAGGGAGAATGTAATCCCTGTTTTGTTTCCTCCAAAGAGAACACATTACAGTTCTTTTGCTACCCTGTCTTTTCCTGACCACCAGATTCCAAAATCAGAACCTATTCTGGTATGAGATTGGCATGTTTATCAAAGTAATGAAAAGAAGTTGAAGGTACAGGCTAATAAGATGTTTAAAAATTATACATATGACCTTTATCCCTACTAACCGATTTATAAGTCATAAAGCCATCTGCTTTCCCACCAATCCAAAGATGTCCTCTTACCTGTCCTCCTTCCCCTTCTCCTGCCTCATGTGAACCATTTGAACACTCCCTTTCTTATGCCCACATCTCAGGTGTGAGTTCCAGTCATCCCACATCAAACCAAATGAACTCCAAAATGTTTGCAAGTGTTCAGTTCTGCTCACTAGTGTTCCCTCCTAGAGAAGCCCTTATTTCAGTTGCAGAAAGAAAGTTTCTGACAGTTGTCTTCTTCATTTCTCACTGTTTGTTTCTGTACCTTTTTGTTGCTGTACACTGTTTGTTTCTATACCTTCCTAATCTTCCTTTCTTCACAGCAATCATGCTTTTTAATTATTAAATTTCATGAGGTAAAGTTGCCTGTGTGGCCATCCCTTTCCATCAACACCCTTAGGACTGTTCTAGAGGAAGAATTATAACATCCAGACTTTTAAAGTAGGCCTGCACAGAGCGTTTGAGCTACTTATTTTGGTAGAGGCACAATATGAGACAGCGAGTCTTATAGTGCAACACCAGGCTCTCTGTACTCCATCCTTATGAGAAGCCCTGGAGACAGCTGCATCTGGAATATGCATGGGGCCTTTCACACCAAGCTGCAAGATTCCCAGGTAGCTCAGATGGTAAAGAATCTGCCTGCAATGCTGGATATCTGGGTCGGAAAGATTCCTGGGTCGGAAAGAACCCCTGGAGAAGGGCATGGCAACCCACTCCAGTATTCTTGCTGGGAGAATTCCATGGACAGAGGAGCCTGGCGGGCTACAGTCCATGGAGTCGCAAAGATTCGGACACGACTGGGACACTAGCACTTTCACTTTCACTGTTAAGATTCCTCAGCTTAAAGGACAGCCACTATCACTATTACTCTCCTCAGAATCCTTTAGGATTGAGGCTCACTGTCTCTCCCTTCCGCTTGTTGACAGGCTTCTTCTCTCTGAACAGCTCTCATCAACTTCCAGTTTCCCACTTGCCTGAACTAAGTGTTCCCCCACTATCAATCCAGGTCTCCCGCACTGCAGGCAGATTTTTAACCACCTGAGCCACCAGGGAAGCACTAATTATCTCTAAGTATTACTATATTGTTCTTATTGTTTAGTCACTAAGTCCTGTTGCATTCTTTGCAACCCAATGAACTGCAGTACACCAGGCCCCTCTGTCCTCCACTATCTCCTGGAGTTTGTCAAATTCATGTCCATTGAGTTGGTAATGCTATCTAGCCATCCCATCCTCTGCTCCCCTCTTCTTCTGCCCTCAATCTTTCCCAGTATCAGGGTCTTTTCCAGTGAATCAGCTTTTCACATCAGGTGGCCAAAGTACTGGAGTTTCAGTTTCAGCATCAGTCCTTCCAATGAATATTCAGGACTGATTTCCTTTAGGATTGACTGGTTTGATCTCCTTGCAGTCCAAGGGACACTCAAGAGTCTTCTAGAGCACCACAATTCAAAAGCATAAATTCTTTGATGCTCAGTCTTCCTTATGATCCAACTCTCACATCCGGACATGACTACTGGAAAAACTATAGCCTTGACTATACGGACCTTTGTTGACAATGTCTCTGCTTTTTAATATGCTGTCTAGGTTTGTCACAGCATTTCTTCCAAGGAGCAAGTTTCTTTAACTTCACGGCTGCAGTCATCATTTGCAGTGATTTTGGAGCCCAAGAAAATAAAGTCTGCCACTGCTTCCATTTTTTTCTCATCTATTTTCCATGAGGTGATGGGACCAGATGCCATGATCTTAGTTTTCTGAATGTTGGGTTTCAAGCCAGCTTTTTCACTCTCCTCTTTTACACTCATCAAGAGGACCTTTAGTTCCTCTTTGCTTTCTGCCATAAGGGTGGTATCATCTGCATATCTGAGGCTGTTATTTCTCCTGGCAATCTTTTGATTCCTGCTTGTGATTCATCCAGTCTGGCATTTTGTATGATGTACTCTGCATATAAGTTACATAAGCAGGGTGACAATATACAGCCTTGTCATAGTCCTTTCCCAATTTGGAACCAGTCAGTTGTTCTGTGTCTGAATTTTTTTTTTTTTTTTTTTCTGTGTCTGGTTCTAACTGTTGCTTCCTGTCCTGCATACGGTTTCTCAGGAGATAGGTAAGATGATCTGGTACTCCTATCTGTTTAAGAATTTTCCAGTTTGAGGTAATCCACACAGTCAATGGCTGTAGCATAGTCAATGAAGCAGAAGTATGTATCTGTTTTTCTGGAATTCCTCTGCTTTTTTCATAATCCAGTGAATGTCGGCAATTTGATCTCTGGTTCTGCTGCCTTTTCTAAACCCAAATTGTACATCTGGAAGTTCTCAGTTCACGTATTGCTGAAGCCTAGCTCGAAGGATTTTGAACATAATCTTGCTAACATGTGAAATGAGCGCAATTGTATGGTAGTTTGAACACTCTGGCATTGGAATGAAAACTGATTTTCTCCAGTCAGGGGGCACCGCTGAGTCTTCCAAATTTGCTGACATATCGAGTGCAGTACTTTAACAGCATCATCTTTTAGGATGTGAAATAGCTCAGCTGGAATTCCGTCACCTTCACTAGCTTTGTTCATAGTAATGTTTCCGAAGGCCCACTTGACTTCACACTCCAGGATGTCTGGCTCTAGATGAGTGATCACACCATCATAGTTATCCAGGTCATTAGGACTTTTTTTGTATAGTTCTTCTGTATCCTCTTGCCACCTCTTCCTAATCTCTTCTGTTTCTGTTAGATCCTTTGAATTTCTGTCCTTTACCATACTCATCCTTGCATGAGATGTCCCCTTGGAATCTCCAAGTTTCTTGAGGAGATCTCTGGTCTTTCCCATTTCATTCTTTTCCTCTCTTTCTTTGCACTGTTTATTTAAGAAGGCCTTCTTATCTCTCCTAGCCATTCTCTGGAACTCTGCATTCAGTTGGGTATCTTTCCCTTTCTCCCCTGTCTTTAGCTTCTCTTCTTTCCTCAGCTATTTGTAAAGCCTCCTCAGACAACCACTTTCCCTTCTTGCATTTTGTTTTCTTTAGAATGGTTTTGGTCACTGTCTCCTGTACAGTGTTACAAACCTCGACCCATAGTTGTTCAGACACTCGGTCTACCAGATCTAATTCCCTGAATCTATTCATCACCTCCATTGTATAAGCATTAGGGATTTTATTTAGGTCATACCTGAATGGCCTAGTGGTTTCCCCCATTTTTTTTTTCCAATATAAGCCTGAATTTTGCAATAAGGAGTTCATGATCTGTGCCACAGTCAGCTCCAGGTCTTGTTTTCACTGACTGTATAGAGCTTTTCCATTTTTGACTGCAAAGAACATAATCAATCTGATTTTGGTACTGACCATCTGGTGATGTCCATGTGTAGAGTGGTCTCTTGGGTTGTTGGAAGAGGGTGTTTGCTATGATTGGCATGTTCTTTTGACAAACAGTTAGGCTTTGCCTTGCTTCATTTTGTACTCCAAGGTCAAACTTCCTATACACTACAAGTTATTTTATCTATTCTCCAAAAATAACACTTGGTATTTCAAATCATAGTGTGATGCAAATTGAAAATATGAACTTCCTTTTCTTGTGGATACAAATATGGATAAAAATGCTTGTAAGTATAGCTCAAGAAGACCTATTCATAGAAAGTTAATACCTTGTCATAATAAGTTTCAAGTCATTCAAAAGTGATCTAAGAACAGGACTCTAGAAACTATTAGTAATTAAGTTGTGACATCTGGACTGCATGGATCAATCAGCAAGACTAAAGAGAAACACTGAAAGAGCAAGATTTTCAGTCATAAGATTAAGGCTCAATTCCTGTCTCTAATGCTTATTAGCCAGGACCGTGAGGAAGTTTCTAAACTTTTGAAACGCACATAACAATTTTTTTTTAAATTTTATTTAACTTTACAATATTGTATTGGTTTTGCCATATATCAAAATGAATCTGCCACAGGTATACATGTGTTTCCCATCCTGAACCCTCCTCCCTCTTCTCTCCTCATACCATCCCTCTGGGTCGTCCCAGTGCACCAGCCCCAAGCATCTAGTATCATGCATCAAACCTGGACTGGCGACTCGTTTCATATATGATATTATACATATTTCAATGCCATTCTCCCAAATCATCCCACCCTTGCCCTCTCCCACAGAGTCCAAAAGACTGTTCTATACATCAGTGTCTCTTTTGCTGTCTCGTATACAGGGTTATTGTTACCATCTTTCTAAATTCCACATATATGCGTTAGTATACTGTATTGGTGTTTTTCTTTGACAAAGGAGGCAAGAATATACAATGGATTAAAGACAATCTCTTTAACAAGTGGTGCTGGGAAAACTGGTCAACCACTTGTAAAAGAATGAAACTAGAGCACTTTCTAACACCATACACAAAAATAAACTTAAAATGGATTAAAGATCTAAACGTAAGACCAGAAACTATAAAACTCCTAGAGGAGAACATGGCAAAACACTCTCCGACATACATCACAGCAGGATCCTCTATGACCTACTTCCCAGAATATTGGAAATAAAAGCAAAAATAAACAAATGGGACCTAATTAAACTTAAAAGCTTCTGCATAACAAAGGAAACTACTAGCAAGGTGAAAAGACAGCCTTCAGAATGGGAGAAAATAATAGCAAATGAAGCAACAGACAAACAACTAATCTCAAAAATATAGAAGCAACACCTACAGCTCAATTCCAGAAAAATAAATCAAAAAATGGGCCAAAGAACTAGACATTTCTCCAAAGAAAACATACAGATGGCTAACAAACACATGAAAAGATGCTCAACATCACTCATTATCAGAGAAATGCAAATCAAAACCACTATGAGGTACCATTTCACACCAGTCAGAATGGCTGCGATCCAAAAGTCTACAAGCAATAAACGCTGGAGAGGGTGTGGAGAAAAGGGAACCCTCTTACACTGTTGGTGGGAATGCAAACTAGTACAGCATGGAGAACAGTGTGGAGATTCCTTAAAAAACTGGAAATAGAACTGCCTTATGACCCAGCAATCCCACTGCTGGGCATACACACTGAGGAAACCAGAATGGAAAGAGACACGTGTACCCCAATGTTCATCACAGCACTGTTTATAATAGCCAGGACATGGAAGCAACCTAGATGCCCACCAGCAGATGAATGGATAAGAAAGCTGTGGTACATATACACAATGGAGTATTACTCAGCCATTAAAAAGAATACATTTGAATCAGTTCTAATGAGGTGGATGAAACTGGAGCCTATTATACAGAGCACATAACAATTTTTTAGTAGATTAGCTGTGCTCCCATTTTTCCATGCCTGCCTATGCTCATGTCCTTTGGCTTCCAACTCCTCCCATTAAAAGTAGAGACTATTTCCTCATTGTCTGAGTCAGGGCTGGCCCTGTACTTTGGCCAGTAGGATGCAGCAGAAGTAGAGAAGTGCCAGTGCCTGGTCTGGGCCTCGAGAGGACTTCATGCACCACCCACTCTCTGGAAAACCTATTATGTCCATGTGAATGAGCCTGCCCCATGTAGACACAGATACCCTTCCGGTTTCAGGAACACAGAAGTAAAAGCAATTTTCCTTATTGACTGCACTATAGGACAGTCTCCTAGACAAGGGCTCTTACTGGCCTTGTTCAGGTCATGTGTCGTATCTGAACCAACCACATAGACAGGTGAATGAAGCTCTAAGACTCTATTAGTTCTTGTGCTGATCCCTATATGAAGACAGGAAGTAGAATCTGCACTAAAGGAATAGGAAAGGAGAGGAAATATGCTGGGTTGCAGAAATAATAGTGCCAGAAGCCTGGAATAGTACTGCTACCCTACAATTTATTACATATACAATTGTCCCACATTATCACTGAACTACATCTTTAGACTTGGAGGCCATAGTCTAATAAGGCAGAAAGAAGATAATCTGACCTCAGAAATAGAATTCAGTGCTCTTATTTCTCTATATATAATCACTCTTTACAATCCTTTAACCACCACAAATATGGAGCAGTTCTGGGAACATCAGCTCAGATCAGTTCAGTCGCTCAGTTGTGTTCGACTCTTTGTGACCCCATGGATTGTAGCACACCAGGCTTTCCTGTCTATCAACAACTCCTGGACCTTGTGCAAATTCACGTCCATCAAGTCAGTGATGCCACCCAACCATCTCATCCTCTGTCATCCCCTTCTCCTACTTGCTTCAACCTTTCCCAACATCAGGGTCTTTTCCAGTGAGTCAGTTCTTCGCATCTGGTGGCCAAAGTATTGGAGTTTCAGCTTCAGCATCAGTTCTTCCAATGAATTTTTAGGACTGATTTCACCTCCTTACAGTCCCAGGGACTCTCAAGAGTCTTTTCCAACACCACAGTTCAAAAGCATCAATTCTTTAGTGCCCAGATTACTTTACAGTCCAACTCTGACATACATACATGACTACTGGAAAAACCATACCTTTGACTAGATGGACCTTTGTCAGCAAATTAATGTCTCTGCTTTTTAATATTCTAAGTTGGTCACAGCTTTCCTTCCAAGAAGGAAGCGTCTTCTAATTTCATGACTGCAGTCACCATCTGCAGTGATTCTGGAGCCCAAGAAAATAGTCTATCAACTGTTTCCATTGTTTCTCCATCTATTTGCCAAGAAGTGATGGTACTGGACGCCATGATCTTAGTTTTTTGAATGTTGAGTTTTAAGCCAACTTTTTCACTGCCCTTTTTCACTTCCCTCTTTCACTTTCATCAACAGGCTCTTTAGTTCCTCTTTCCTTTCTGCAATAAGGGTGGTGTCATCTGCATATCTGAGGTTACTGATATTTCTCCCTGAAATCCTGATTCCGGCTTGTGCTTCATACAGTCTGGCATTTCTCATGATGCACTCTGCATATTAAATAAGCAAGGTGACAATATACAACTTTAACATACTCCTTTCCCAATTTGGAACGAGTCTGTTGTTCAATGTCTGGGTCCTATTGTTTCTTCTTCACCTGCATACAGATTTCTTAACAAGCAGGTAAGGTGGTCTGGTATTCCCATCTCTTGAGGAATTTTCCACAGTTTGTTGTAGTCCACACAGTCAAAGGCTTTAGCATAGCCAATGAAGCAGAAGTAGATGTTTTTCTGGAACTCTCTTGCTTTTTTGATGATACAACAGATGTTGGCAATTTGATCTCTGTTTCCTCTGCCTTTTCTAAATCCAGCTTGAACATCTGGAAGTTCATGGTTCACATACTGTTGAGGTCTGGCTTGGAGAATTTTGAGCATTACTTTGCTAGTGTGTGAGATGAATGCAATTGTGCAGTAGTTTGAGCATTCTTTGGCATTGCACTTCTTTAGGATCATAATGAAAACTGACCTTTTCCAGTCCTGTGGCCACTATTGAGTTTTCCAAATTTGCTGGCACATTGAGTGCAGCACTTTCACAGCATCATCTTTTAGGATGTGAACTAGCTCAGCTGGAATTCCATCACCTCCACTAGCTTTGTTCATAGTGATGTTTCCTAAAGCCCACTTGACTTCTCACTCCAGGATGTCTGGCTCTAGGTGAGTGATCACACCATTGTGGTTATCTGGGTCATGAAGATCTTTTTTGTATAGTTCTTCAGTGTATTCATGTCACCTCTTCTTAATATTTTCTGCTTCTGTTAAGTCCCTACCATTTTGGTCCTTTATTGTGCCCATCTTTGCATGAAATGTTCCCTTGGTATCTCTCATTTTCTTGAGGGATCTTTAATCTTTCCCATTTTATTGTTTTCTTCTATTTCTTTGCATTGATCACTGAGGAAGGCTTTTTATCTCTCCTTGCTATTCTTTGGAACTCTGCATTCAAATGGGTATATCTTTCCTTTTCTCCTTTGCCTTTCACTTCTAGTCTTTTCTCCACTATTTGTAAGGCCTCCTCAGACAACCATTTTGCCTTTTGTGTTTCTTCTTCTTGGGGATGGTTTTGATCACTGCCTCCTGTACAATATCACGAACCTCTGTCCATAGTTCTTCAGACACCCTATCTATCAGGTCTAATCCCGTGAATCTATTTGTCACTTTCACTGTATAATTGCAAGGGATTTGATTTAGGTCATACCTGAATGGTCTAGTGTTTTTCCCTACTTTCTTCAATTTAAGTCTGAATTTGGCAATAACGAGTCCATGATCTGAGCCAGAATCAGCTCCTGGTCTTGTTTTTACTGACTGTATAGAGCTTCTCCATCTTTGGCTGCAAAGAATATAATCAATCTGATTTTGGTATTGACTGTCTACTGATGCCCGTGTGTAGAGTTGTTGCTTTTGTTGCGGGAAGAGAGTGGTTGCTATGACCAGTGCATTCTCTTGGGAAAACTCTGTTAGCCTTTGTTCTGCTTCATTTTGTACTCCAAGGCCATATTTGCCTGTTATTCCAGGTCCAGTATCTCTTGACTTCCTAGTTTTGTATTCCAGTCCCCTATAATGAAAAGGACATCTTTTTTGAGTGTTAGTTCTAGAAGGTCTTGTAGGTTTAGAACCGTTCAACTTCAGCTTCTTCTGCATTAGTGGCTGGGGCAAAGACTTGGATTACTGTGATAATTGAATGGTTTGCTTTGGAAATGAATAGAGATCATTCTGTCATTTTTGAGACTGCACCCAAATAGTGCATTTCGGACTCTTGTTGACCATGAGGGAACAAAAAAGAAATTAAATGAACATACATGTATTTTTTAAAGAAAGGTACTTTATTATACTTAACTTTCCATTCTCTCTCAGCAACATACAAATATTCTCATGGCATTCTTACAGGGTTTTTGATGCTCTAAATACTGAGATTTTAGAGGCTTAAGCTGCCATGGCTGAATTTATACCTAGGATTTAAAGATGATGTCTCTTGAGCTGAATCAAAAGACTCTGGATACAGAAGAAAACTCAGCAATCACTTAAATCTAAACTGGACACAAACAGCAAAGACATTTCAGGTTACAGGCTTTAGCGCCATAAATGGGGCAATCGTTGGCATTAGGGATTCCAGCAAAGAACTGAGTAGATTAACAGGTATGTTGCCCACTCATTCTGACTGCTTTATGATGTTCTAATCAGTGTCTCATTTTCATTTGAACTGAAATGTACACCTTACTGTATAATTTTAAATAGCCCAACTAGTTAGAGAAATGATTTGTTTGTGCCAACCCTTTTTGGGGCCTGTCAGAGACTCTGACAGGAATTTACAGATAATTCCATCACCTTAGACAGCAGCTGTGCTCTGAAGAGACTTAAAATCCAAGGGCAAACGAAGCCTAGTTGTTCTGCACACATGAGCAAGAAAATGCAGAACTATCTCATCAATTCCAAGAGATCTGAGGGATTCTTTCATATTTAATTTCCCATTCCTTTTACTTCCTTGAATGTAGTTTGCCTGTGCCTTTTCATCAACAAAATGTAAAAATCACAGGTAGACGGCACCAGCAGAATTAATATGGGTAAGACACTGAAAATGCATGTGCTCACAATGCCGTATCTTACTAAAGCTTATCTATATTAAGTTTAACAGAGAGGAAAACTACTGGACAAACCAGAAACACAGAAGATAGTCTTACCACTACATTTAGGCACAAAACACAGTCTCATACCAATGGGGAAAAAATATCAAAGTTCAGTTAATTAAATCTTTTCTGGAAAAACTTTTGGATATAAACATTTATAAATACTAAATTAGATAGACAGACACACAGATACCAAACCTTGGTTGTGACGTAAAATGGAAAGAGCACTACAAAGCTAAAAGGAACTGGAGATCTTCTACAGGTGAAGAAATTTAGGACCCAGAGACATAGGGTGACCTGTTATTGACACTGCTCTTTGGTGACAAAACCACACCAAGAATCTAGCTGGCATTTCCAGTCACTGCTGTAGCCAGCTCATCTACTTATTAAGCTGCTCTGCTCAAGTTGCACACAGAGAACAGCTTTATCCTTTTTTCCACTCTCTTCACACCTGCTTTCTGGACTCCTTCACTCCCTTTGAATGGGAACTTAGGAAGGTCCCACAGTTCTCTTATCTAAGTTGCAAGAATGGTCTTATTGAGTATTTTAAAAGCCTCTTTCATTTACTGTCCAAATTCCAAAATCTCTGATGTAAATTGGCTCCCATCTTCCTAAGCCTCGGGCAGGCAGGTGCATGGGGTTAGGTTCTTCTACCTTTCTTGCTCCACCTCTGCCCATGATCACACAGCAAATAAGTAGCAGAGCCCGGCTTTGAACCTAGTGGCCTGGCTCTCTAGGCAGTGAATCTCCTCTCACTGACTTCTTGTCAGTCTCCTCCACCAGCCCTTTATGGTAGTCCACCCTCCAGGCAACCTTTTAAAATGAACAGGCACCTTTGCCACACCCACTGCATGATGGTGGAGCTGCTTCCACCAAATTGCTCTCGTCTGAGCCACTGCAGGCAGGGGCAGCTCCAGCCACGGTCTCTCTTAGCGTCACAGTCCTTTAGTCTCCCAAACTTCCATACACACCAGGTTCTCCCAGAGTTCCCCGGGGTGGGGACGGGTATTATACAGCATGCCAATGACTCTAACAGTTTTTATCACCAGTGCTTAAGCTCCAACCCTAGAGGTTAGCAATGGGCCAATACAGGCCGAACTGGTTGCCCAACCATATAATACAATCTGCTCAGGTGATCTCTTTAGGATTTGGAAGTACTTGGCGTCTACTGTGTTTATCTTGCCATTGGAGTTTCGACCTTATCTCCTGGTGGCTCAGACAGTAAAGCATCTATCTACAATGTGGGAGACCTGGGTTCGATCCCTGGGTCAGGAAGTTCCCTGGAGAAGGAAATGGCAACCCACTCCAGTACTCTTGCCTAGAACGTCCCATGGACGGAGGAACCTGGTGTCCATGGGGTTGCAAAGAGTCGGACACAACTGAGCAACTTCACTTTTTTTCTTTCTTTCTTTCTGAGATAACAGGAATAAAAGTCACATTTAAAATCCTAATACTGTCTCTGCTGACTAAAGACATTAAAAAGAAAAAATAACACATATTAGGATTATTGAGGTAAATTAATATTGCTCAATCTTTAAAGATGCCTTTTCTTAAGGAGTCTTGTTAGCTTAAGAAAATATGGATTAAGAAAATAACCATAAACTCTCAGAATTGAAAGGAATTTTTTTTAAGGCCAAACAGGATCTTAGTTCCTTGACCAGGGATCAAACCCGTGTCCTCTACATTGGGAACGTGGAGTCTCAACCATTGGACCACCTTGGAAGGGATTTTTAAATGTATTTAACTGTCTATCAGCTGCTAAGATATTTCTAAGTTCTTACCCATCCATGCTTGGACAGCCTCATGATGAAGAAATCACCATCTCTTCAACAGTTTGTTCCCATCTGGGCTTGCTTTCAACCATTAGAAAGTCATTATATGAAACTCAAAACTGCCTCTTTAAGGTTTCCACCCCTTGATTTTAATTTGATCCCTTGGGATGACTCAGAACAAGTCTAACCCCCATCTCACAGGGCAGACTTCCAAACATGTGAAGCCAACGTCACTCTGTCTTCTGATACTGCACCTTCTAGTCCCCAGTTCCTTCAGTCACTTCCTTTATAACACAGCCTCTAGTGTTCTTGTTACCTGGGTGGTCTTTTTCCTAAATAGTCCCGAGCCTGCCTATGACGCACCTGAGGGACAGCACCTAGAACTGAAGACAGGATGGTGCAGCCTGGGCAAGAAGGAACATCTCTCCTTTGCCATGGCATACTTTTTGATTAATAAAACCTAAGTTTACACTTACACTGCTGATTGCCATGGTACAAATGGATTTATATTATATTCACTGCCAACAGATTCCCTTAAGTCTTTTCTAGGCATGCTACAGCTAAGTTACAACTTATCCTAAATACACGCTGTTGATTTTAGGGCACACGTAGTGGACTTTACATATATTCTCTTCAAAATCATTCTTTTAACACTCACCAAGTTCAACAAACCTAAGGTTTTAGGATTCTGTCTAATTTATCCTCTTTAACTTCATATCATCTCAAATTTTATAAGGGTGCCTTCAACATCTTCATACAGACCAACAATAAAAAAGATTAAAGGAAAAGGCCAAGGGCATTCCTAGAAACATCTCTCTATTGAACATCAACCTATTAAACAACATCCCCTTGGTAAAGTACTTATCAACATACACAATGACAGGGGTACATAATAAGGGACTTAGTTGTGTCTTATTTAGATTCAGGTTGCTAGGTTCTTCTACTCAGCTCTCGAGGTCTGGATACCTTACTAAAAAAAGAAATTTCACTGTGATGGGTGTTAAACTCATTCTGGCTTCTCATAAGTAAGTGATGCAGCTTTTAAGGACTCACATCAGTCACTTATTAGTACATTACGGAATTGTAACCACACTAGTTATTATAGACCGGAGTTACTGAAATTACTTAATTTTTTGAAAGTTTGAAGGATCAGAACCCTCAAACTCCTCCCATCCTTCAGCTCCTCCTGGGCTCACCATGATGTTTCACAGATTCCTGACTGAGATTCTGTGTGATCAATTTCAAGCTGAGCCTCAGTACTCAGGGATTTAATTTATTCAGCTGTGAGACTCCAAATCTCTAATCAAGCAGCTAGGAATTCTCTTTCAGTGGCTAAAACAAACATTAACATTAATGCAACTAAAGCCACTCATTAGAAACCCAGGTTTGGGGGTTTGTGCTGTTGGAACTGTTCTGTGCCTCACAGGAGCACTCGTCTCACAGAAGACCTTCCAGTGCTGTCTACACCAAAGAAAGCCTCTGGCACCACCAAAGAGGAAAGTTACTAATATGGAAACAGATGTTCCTAAGAATACCCTTGGAAATGTATGGATATGAAACACATGCCACATATATTTAGTTACAAAAATTAAAAATCCTATTTTTATCTAGCAACTATTTATTTCCAGAAAGTGACTAAGCACTGCAATCAAGTCATACCTGACTTAAAAAAATTAAGACAGACTGAGCTCTCTAACCCACAAAAGAAGTATCTATTAATAATTCAACTCCAATTGCTATGTATATTTCCTGGCAGTCTAGATCCTGACTAAAAGCACCAGCTTTATTTTCCTAGTTGGCTTAGGACATACACTTCTGTGGCACAGGGAATTTTACCACTGAAAGATGTTTCATTTGTGTCCAGACTGGAATACATAAGATGTTCTTTTGAATTACTCAAGGTAGCATATTAAATGGAGAAGGCACTGGCACCCCACTCCAGTACTCTTGCCTGGAAAATCCCATGGACAGAGGAGCCTGGTAGGCTGCAGTCCACGGGGTCGCTGAGGGTCAGACACGACTGAGCAACTTCACTTTCACTTTTCACTTTCATGCATTGGAGACGGAAATGGCAACCCACTCCAGTGTTCTTGCCTGGAGAATCCCAGGGACAGGGGAGCCTCGTGGGCTGCCGTCTATGGGGTTGCACGGAGTCGGACACGACTGAAGTGACTCAGCAGCAGCATATTAAAACAGGTTTTTCTATGCAACTTGACCAGATATTAAAAAAAAAAAAAAAAAAAATCGAAGTATCACCTCTGAAAAACTTGTATAAAAACCCAGGTTTTAAAAACACCTGGAGAAGAGGGTGATTCTACTCCAATGTGGATATTTGATTGCTAATTTCATTCCAATTAAAGTGTAACAACTGAGAATGCGTCTGTAAAGCACAGGGAAGTTTTGTGCTTGGCTTGTACTGCCACCTGGCGGTTTACTGCCTGTACTGTCAGACTTGTTTAAGGAATTTCTTGAAGCAGCATTCATTTAACAGTCTCTTTGCAAGTATCACGGGACTTCCCAGGTGGTCCTGGTCCTAAAGAATCCACCTGCGGATGCAGGAGATGCAAGAGTCGCGGGTTCGATCATGGAGTGGGGAAGAGCCCCTGGAGTAGGAAATACCAACCCACTCCAATACTCTTGCCTGCACAATTCCATGGGCAGAAGAGGCTGGATGGACTACAGGCGATAGGGCCACAAAGAATTGGACAGTTTTGAGCGATGGAACACTACTACTTTCAGCATCACTGGCATTGACAAACAAAATATTTCTGTAAGACCTCTAACATGGGGATGCAGAAGAGATTTCACATAAAGGCTCTGCTAACCAAGTTAAGATAAACCACATCATCTGAACACAGTAAGCAAAATGATTAGTAAATTAATAATAAAAGATCTGTCAGGAAAAAAAGTTAGGCCTAATCACACCCTAAAATAAGAACAAAATGAAAGAGACAAAGCTTCTCTAAACATAGACATACCTAGCTTTTAGTTAAAAAAATGAATATATGAAAATAAAACTGGAAATTTAGTTTACATTTATACAAATGAATAGGGTTACAAAAATATTTTTCAAAAAAAATTCCTTAAGGTATTAACACTTCTCGATATGTTTCAGAGTCCATGCTTCTCCTTTGGGAAACGTCTTTTCTTGGTTTTGGTCCTACTGGGTTATCAGCATTTCTATGGATTAACAGGAATACTTTATTAAGTATTATATTTGTTAAGGTATATCTATTGTAAGAATTTGGCCTGTAGATACAAGGAATTTTCCTTGTAATATTTAAGATGTGTGTGCATGCTTAGTTGCTCAGTCGTGTCTGACTCTTTGCGACCCTTTGGACTGTAGCCCGCTAGGTTCCTTAGTCAATGGGATTCTCCAGGTAAAAATACTGGAGTGGGTTTTCATGCCCTCCTCCAGGGGATCTGCCCAACCCAGGGATCAAACTCACATCCCTTATGTCTCCCGCATTGGCAGGTGGGTTCTTTATCCGCTGAGCCATTGGGGAAGCCCTTAATTATGTAAGATAAAGAGTTTTAATTTTTGCCAAATCAAATTATTTTCTTACTCTTTTCATTTATTTATTTTTTAAATAAAGATTATTATTTTGAAAGGTAATACTTCCTCATGGCCAAAAAGTAAGGAAAGTATATTATGTTGCTATTCGTTGTAATCAGTTTCTTCCAGAAACAGCCATTAGCCATTAAGTTTAGTAAGTCCTTTCTTCAGTCAAATATTTTCACTTAGCCTTTCTATTATTTGTTTTTTTCCCATTTAATTCTTTAAACTATACAGGACTTATTTTGATTTATATCAGGTAATATTCTTTTTATTTCCAAAATGACAAATCACTCCTATCAGTGACAGGCGTGGGTTGAAGCCCTCCCATCTCTGCTGATTTGTGGTGTCTGCTTTAAGATATATTAAAATTTAACATACAGAACAAATGCTTATGAGTTATACCTTCCATTTCATTGATAGGTGAGTGCCTGTGCCAAACCCTTAATTATCTTATGAAGTTGAGAATGTTGTAATATTTAATATTGGAATATATATTAATATTTAGAGTTAGGTAAGGAGTTAGCCCTCCATCATTACTCTTCTTTTTCTAAATTTTTCTGGCTATTTTCATTAGTTTCTTGCTTTAAATGACCTTCAGAATAATTTTGTGAAGTTGCAAAAAAATTTAACCAAGTTAATTTAATAGAGACTCTGTGAGAATTGCTCTAAATTATAAATTATTTTGAGAAGAGTTATTACCTTTACAGATAGGTTGTTAGTAGAAAAAGCAGGATTAGTGATAAGCCTTCTGACACTCTTAAGCTGGATGGCTTTTCAAGGATCAAATTGATGAAGAAACGCAAATTCTTCTGTACCTGCAATGTGGCAGGAGATATGCAGAGAAGTCCCCTAATTCCAAAAATTAAAAATGCTGGATAAAATATTTTAAAATATCTTTCTAAATGCATGGCTGAGTTGGCTAAAAAATAAGGGAAGTCCTCAGAGGCCACATATAAAAGACAGCATGAATCCAAAGTAAGTTCTGGAGCTGGTATGTGCCTGGGACATCTATCGACCTATCCCTGGTGGCTTACAGCTTAAGCTTCCCAGGGTCAGTTGGAAGTTAGGAGATAGGACATAAGGCCTGAGCCAGCGGGAAGCAGAACTGCCCATCCATATGTTAAGTGAATGAGGCAGGGTGGTAGCGAGTGAATCACCCTACGGAGAGAAATAGTGGAGACAGTTATCCCACTTTTTATTAGGGAGGATAAAACGGGGGGAATGTCTCTCTAGAGAATGGCTAGCACCAGCTCTCCCTCACGCAGGAGGGCGCACAGCCGGCGCTCTGCGGAGCGGGTGGGGCGGCCTGACAGCGCCTCCAGGCAGTAGTGGTGGCAGCGGTTTAGTCGCTAAGTCACGTCCACCCCTCGCGACCCTGTGCACTGGGGCCCGCCAGGCTCCTCTGCCCATGGGATTTCCCAGGCAAGAATACCAGAGTGGGTGGCCACTTCCTCCTCCAAGAGATCTTCCCAACCCAGGTCTCCTGCATTGTAGGTGGATTCTTTACCAACGGAGCCAGCAGGGAAGGCCTGATAAAAGCACCCCAAATGCCCAGCAACACCACACATAAACCTTTTCTAGAGGAACACACCCAAAAGATTACCACAGCTTAGTTTCCAGAGAACATATTCTTACAGTTTAAAAAAAAAAAAAACCAACCTATAAGAAAACATATAACATATATCAGTGAGTTGAAACAGACAACTTTAATTTCTGACCTTGAGAATATTGAATGAGTGTGTTTATATTTAAATATAAATCTCACATATATTTTTGAGAAATAAAAGGGGGTACATAACAAAGGAACAAAAGATATCATAAGTAACCTACATCTCTGAAAAAGAACCAAAGAGAAATGCTAGAAAAATAATTTCTAATCATTGACATCAGAAACTCAGTCTCAGCATCTGGCTCAAAATGGCAACGTAAGAGGCTCTCTGACCTCACCCTCCCAGAGACACACTGAATCAACAGCTGGACACAAGACAATTTCCTCTGAAGAAAATCCAGAAAACACTAGACTCCTACTTACTGGGAAAATGAGAAAAAAACCCACATAAAACCAAGGAGAAGCTGAGAAACAATCTTGCCATAACCCCCAGCCCTGGTGCAGCAACACCTAACTAGGAGGGAACTCAACACCTTCCAGCTTCTCCCTAAGGAGTGAAGGATTGAGACCTCCAATCTGATGCTAACTTTTAAGACCTCCACCTGAGAGACGAGTACCTAAAACATCTAGCTTTGAAAACCAGTAGGACTTGCATCCATGAGCTACACAAGGCCACAGGGCTCTAAAAGACAGTCCCTAAAGGGCTCACACAGACAGCATGGCTAACCCCTCAGGCCCAGCACAGAAGCAGCAGGCTGAAACCTGCCCAGTCTTTCCATAAAAGAGGCCTATTTGCGTATTTTGGTAACAATGATCTGAGGGGTAACTTCTAATTTAACAGATATCCAAGGGCTGACTTCATTTTTACCCCCCTTGCCCTATAATTACTGTTTTTGACATCATATCTCACATCTTTTTGGTTGTGTGTCCCTTAACTACTCATTGTGGATTAGATGATTTTACTACTTGTATTTTAACTTCCCTAGGAGTTTTTCACATAGTTGGTTTACTACGTTTATGGTACATTTGCCTTTACCTATTTTTCCTATTGCAATAATTGTGTTTCTAGTTGTGGACTTCTGTTTTTCCCTTAGAGAAACCCCTTCATCATTTCTTGTAAAGCTGGTTTGGTGGTGCTGAACTCTGTAAGCGTCTGCTTATCCTTGCAATTTTTCATGTCTCCATCAAATGTGAATGTAAGCTTTGCTGGGTAGAGTACTCTTGGTTGTAGATTTTTCCCTTTCATCACTTTAAAATATATTGTGGCACTCCCTTCCGGCCTGCAGAGTCTCTGCTGAAAAGTCATCTAGAGCTTTAGGTGAGTTCCCTTGTATGTAACTTGTTGCTTTTCCCTTGCTGCTTTTAATATCTTCTCTTTATCATTACTTATTGCCATTTTAATAAAAAATGTGTCCTGGTGTAATCATCTTTAGTTTGATTTTGTTTGGGACTCTCCATGTTTCCTGGATCAACGAATTTCAAAAGGCAGCAGAATGGAGGCGAAATGGATACATTCCTCAGAAGGATGACTTAACAAAACTGACTAAAGAAAAAACGTGAATGGTTCAATCATTAAAGAAACTGATTCAGTAGTTTGAAATATATTCCTACAAAGAAAATTCTAGATCCAGATAATTCTTAAAGTGAGGTTTATTTTTTACTTAAAAAAAATTTCTGACTTTATATTAAATTCTTCAGAGTAGACAAAAAGAGGAAAAAGTCTCCAAGTAATTTTATAAAGCCAGTACTGTATAGGCACAGAGAAGGCAATGGCACCCTACTCCAGTACTCTTGCCTGGAAAATCCCATGGACAGAAGAGCCTGGTAGGCTGCAGTCCGGACACGACTGAGCGACTTCATTTTCACTTTTCACTTTCATGCCTTGGAAAAGGAAATGGCAACGCACTCCAGTGTTCTTGCCTGGAGAATCCCAGGGACGGGGAGCCTGGTGTGCTGCCGTCTATGGGGTCACACAGAGTCGGACACGACTGAAGCGACTTAGCAGCAGCAGCAGCAACTGTATAGGCATACTCCACAGAACATTTTCCTGACTAATGTTTTCCCAATAAATTAACTCTTGTATTTAATACTCCAACATCATATAACACATACATCATTCAAAACAACAACAGAGTGAAGTCAGAAAGAGAAACAAATAAATACTGTATATTAACGCATATAGATGGAAGCTAGGTACTGACCAGCCTGTTCACAGGGCAGGAACAGAGAACAGACTTGCGGACACAGCAGGGGAAGGAGCGGGAGGGCCAACCTGCGAGAGGAGTGTGGAAACACAAGCAGCACCGTATGCAGCCCAGGTAGCATCGGGAAGGGCGAAACACAAGGTGCTCAATCCTGTGCTCTGCGACAACCTAGAGGGGTGGGACCGGGGTGCTATGAGGGGCTCAAGAGGGAGGGGCCACAGGTGCGCTTATGGCTGGTTCATGGTGAATGGCAGAAACCAACATCACAACAACATTGTAAAGCAATTACCCTCCAGTTAAAAGTAAATCCTAAAAACTGAAAAAACCGACTATTTATATAGAAATATTATATTTAGGACCCCAAAACACATTTTTACCAATAACAACAAAGGTATAGGGAATGCCCTGAGTTGCATTACAAACGCAACTGGAAAAATGTTCCCAGCATCATCTGTCAGCAAATCACAAAGCATACTGAATTTCAGTGAAAGGGATATTCCATATAGACGCCATTGGGGATGGAAGAAGCACTAAAGCACCATACCATCCTCAGTGTGAGTCATTTCCTGCCACATTTCCACACTGCCTTTCATATTTCATATTGCCTTCCCCCCGACCCCAGTTTTGTATTCTGAGAACCAAGAAAGCTGAGGAAATGTTAAAGATTAATGGAGAAAGAAGCAAACCAAGCAGAAAAGTAGTAACAATAAAAGAGATTATGTTACTGCTGACAAAGCAACTATTTGTTCATAACTATATGACTGGGTGATCAGGAAGGGAAGTTATGGATGTTATAGCCTATTGTTACAGTTTTTTATTTAATAGAGCTTTGTTTAATATATTTTAGTTACATTTTATGAAACTAGTTTGGGTTAAGGACTAACTCATTATAATTTTACCATTTAAAACAAAGGAAATAGGCTCCCAGTAAATGTTTTTGCATAGAATATCTGTAATTTGTTCAGAGACAAGTTACTAATATTAAGTAGATATCTAGGAGCTTCCCAGATAGAGCAACGGTAAAGAATCCACCAGCCAAGGCAAGAGTCAAGGATTCGATCCCTGGCTTGGGAAAATCCCCTGGCGTAGGAAAGGGCAACCTGCCCCAGCAGTCTTGCCTGGGAAATTCTATGGACAAAGGAGACTGGTGGGCTATAGCCCATGGGACCGGGAGACTCGGACACGGCTGAGCCACCGAGCACAAGGACAAGAAGAACTATTGTGTGAGTGAGTGAAGCCATTCAGTCGTGCCCGACTCTTGGAGACCCCACGGACTGTAGCCTACCAGGCCCCTCAGTCCATGGAATTTTCCAGGCAAGAGTACTGCAGTGGGTTGCCATTTCCTCCTCCAAGGGATCTTCCCGACCCAGGGATTGAACCCGGGACTCCCACATTGCAGGCAGACGCTTTACTGTCTGAGCCACCAGGGAAGCCCCAAACTGTCTGTATAATTCTAGCCAAAACTATCAAAGGGGCTTTCCTGGTGGTCTAGTGGTTAAGAATCTGCCTTGCATTACAGGAAACACCAGTTCAACCCCTGGTCTGGGAAGATCCCACATGACACAGAGCAACTAAACCCCCGGTGCCACAACCTCTGAAGCCTGTAAACCTAGAGCCTGTGCTCTGCAACAGAAGCCACCGCAGTAAGGAGCCCGAGCACCACAGCTCCAGGGCAGCCCCTGCTTGTCGCTACTAGAGAAATGCCCGCTCACAGCAGCCAAGACCCAGCACAGCCAAAAATAAATACACAAATGTCTAAACACATAGATAAAAAAAAACTATCAAAGACAGTATGAGAAAGATAAACACAATCCCCTCTTGTCCATAAATATAAATGCAGTAATTCTAAACAGAACAGTTTTTGAAATGACAAGTTTGGTTTCTCCCAGAAATGTAAGGCTGGTTCAACATTAGCAAATGTATTCACGCAATTCACCTCATTAACACACTATAAGAAAAAACCTTGTGTTCATCTCAATAGAGGCAGAAAAAAAACCATTTAATAAAATTTAACATCCACTCATGATATATTAAAAAAAACTATTAGCAAACTAAAAATAGGACACTTCTCTAACCCAATCAACGATAAAATGCATTAAAATGTCATACATGTTGTACATACATGCTGAAACTTTACGGGCATTCTCTTAAAGCTGGGAACAAGACAAGGATGTCTATTATCATTCTATTCAACAATATCCTACATGTCCCAGTTTGGGCATGCACACACACACAGTATAAGTAGAAAGGAAAAACACTTTCATAGATAATATGATTGTTTAAAGAGAAAATCCAAGAAAATCACAAATGATTTTAAATTGAGTATTCAAATTATTTAATATCTATTGGATTTTATATCAGATCCCTAACTCCCAACATAAAGAAAATGTCAGTCCTATGGATTAAGCACTTCACAATGAAATGTGCATAGCTTATCTGCCAAATTTTACTGTGTCCCTGATGAGAAAATTGAAGCAGGACGAGGAGCAGGGGAAGAAAAGCAGCCCACTTCTCCCTCTCCACCCTTACAGGGTTTATTAGTTTTCTCTTGCCACCATAACAAATTAACACAAATTTAGCAGCTTCAAACAACACAAATCTATGATCACAGCTCTGTAGGTAGGAAGTCTGGCATGAGTTTCAGTGGACTAAAGTCAAGGCATCAGCACGGCTGTGTTCTTTTCTGGAGACTCCAGGGGAGAATCTGCTTTCGTGCACACTCAGGTGGTTGGCAGATTCGGTGCACACAGCTGTAGACAGGACGTCCGTGTTTGCTTGCTGGCTGTCAGAGGAGGGCCGTTCCCAGATTCTAGATGTTGTCCATCCAAAGATCTTCCCCGTCCATCTTCAAAGCTAGCAACGGAAGGTTGAGTCCTTCTCCTGCCTTCTCTTCTGCCACATCTCTCTGACTTTTTTTCTCTGCGTTTTTTATCTTCTCATTGCGTGATCCCTCATATTAATCACATCTGCAAAGCCCCCTTTTTACTACATAATGGAACATATTCACGGGTTCTGGGAATTAGGATGTGGATACCTTTGAGGGACCATTATTCTGCCTACCAATCAGAACAAGGAAACTGGGTTTGTTCCACGCTTGCATTAACACTGTAGGTAGCTTGTACATCTTTCCATAATGCCTCCACTCCAACAGCATAGGAACTACCCCCTAACTTTTTCTCACGTCCTTTCTGCTTGTGTTGGCTGGATTATCAAGCCTTCCTTCCTAGGCTATGTGAGGTCGAAGCAGACGGGAAGATGAAGAATTTCAAATGAATTTCCTGACACTTAACATTAATCCAGTAATTGAAACAAATGCCTTCTATTCTTGAACCATCCAGAGTTTAGGGATGATTTACAAGGGGCGGATGAGAAAGAATGAGGTGGAAACAAAATGTCAAGACGTTAAAAGAAAAATAGCAGCATAGTACCCCCCTTCCTTAAGACGTCAACTCAAGAAGTTTCCATACTTGGGATGGCAGTAAACAAGGAGAGGATAGCTCATCAGAGTCCTTAATTGAGTGTCACTATGTACTGTACAGTGTTAACTGATGCAACAAACCTTGCTTAAATCTTTAATCTATGTGGTCCATGGCAACCTCTGGGACACAGTGAAGGACAGGGACGCCTGGCATGCTGCAGCCCCTAGGGCCGCAGAGTCGGACACAACTTAGCGGCTGAACGACAACAATGTGGCACGTGGAATTCCCAGGTGGTGCAGCAGCCAAGCGTCTGCCTGCCAGTGCAGGAGACACAAGAGACTCGGGTTCAATCCCTGAGTCAGGAAGACCCCCTTGAGGAGGAAATGGCAACCCGCTCCAGAATTCTTGCCTGGACAATTTCATAGACAGAGGAGCCTGGTGAGCTACAGTCCGTAGGATCACAAAGAGTCGGACATGACTGAGCAACGGAGCAGGCACACATGCGCCCATGTGGTACACAGGTAAAGGTATTATCCTATAAGATAGAACCCTGGGCTTAGAGACGTGGTCACTTACCCAAAAGCACAAAAGTCAGAGAAAGAAAGAAAGTCGAGTCGCTTAGTTGTGTCTGACTCTTTGCAAGCCCATGGACTGTAGCCCGCCAGACTCCTCCGTCCATGGGATTTTCCAAGCAAGAACACTGCAGTGGGTTCCCATTTCTTCCTCCAGGGGAATCTACCTGACGCAGGGATTGAACCTGGGTCTCCCTCTACTGCAGGTAGACTCTTCAACGTCTGCCCACCAGGGAAGCCAAAAGTCAAAGAGCTGGATAGGAACTTGGGTCAGCTGGCTCCTCCAGCCAAAAGAAATATCCTCTCACTGACTCTCCCGACAAGAAGGCAAGATTGAAAGTTGCCATAATCCCCAAACTGTACCCTTCAGAGTCTTCAAATAACACTCTTTGAGGAGACCTTCTCCTTCTCCAAACTTTCTCTCCCCAGATGTTACAAAGACTTCCTAATGAAGGTCTTAGATTTATTTACCTTTTCATGGTCATTACACATTTACTTCTGTATGGTCCCTGCCCCTTTGTCCCAATGGTGATGTTATCATTCAGGCCAGTCCTTGTGGGATGACCACTGGACTACAGGCATTAAATTACCTTTTCTTTTCTTCTTCCTTCCTTTCCTTCTTCTCTTTCCTCTTTCTCTGTTTCTTTTTTTTTTCTTTTCTCACTTCTTCTATCTTCCCTCTTTCCCTTTCATTCCTTCCTTCCTTCCCTCCCTCCCTTCTCTCTTTCTTCATGCAGAAGCTTCAAAGAAACAAAGAAAGGTGCTGGGCTGAAGTCTCTGGTGCTTCTCTACTAGGACTTGGGGGTGCAAGGAAACCACACAGTCCAAATCACTACAGTTTCCATCCCTCCCATAAGTTATGGTGATCCGCAAGAAACCAATGAACCACCTCTACTTTCTTTCAGTGCTAAAAATCAATTTTAAAATTTCAGCATAAAATCCCAACCCCTTACCACAGGTAAAATCCCTATATGATTTGTTCCCGCCTGTCTCTCCCGCCGCATCTGATGCCAGCCTGCACTCCTCTGGCGGCTCCAGCCACGCTGACCAGGGCCTGCTTCTGAGCACCAGAAACGTGACTCATCTGAATTGAAATGTACTAGAAATAAATACACTGGATTTTGAAGACTTCGTAGGAATAAAAGAATGCAATGTATATCATTAATAATTGTATAGTAACTACATGTTTAAATGATAATACTTAGCACAGTTTGCAACTCGGAATTTAACTTGTTCCTTTTTTTTAACTTAAAAAAGGTTTTATTGAGATATAATTGACATCATACAATGCACCCATTTAAAGTATATGATTCAATGGTTTTTAGACATATTCACAGATATATGCAACCGTCACCATTTAGAACATTTTCATCTCAAAAGAAACCCCATATCTTTAAGCTGTCACCTCCCTAGCCAACCATTCCCACTCCCCCAGTTCTATGCTGCTGCTGCTGCTAAGTGGCATCAGTCGTGTCCGACTCTGTGCGACCCTGTAGACGGAAGCCCACCAGGCTCCTCTGTCCCTGGGATTCTCCAGGCAAGAATACTGGAGTGGGTTGCCATTTCCTTCTCCAAGGCATGCATGCATGCATGCTAAGTCGCTTCAGTCGTGTCCGACTCTGTGCGACCCCATAGACGGCAGCCCACCAGGCTCCTCTGTCCCTGGGATTCTCCAGGCAAGAACACTGGAGTGGGTTGCCGTTTCCTTCTCCTAACTTGTTCCTTTTAACGTGCATTTCGAAAACTTAAGACATTCGTGGTTCGCACTCGATTCCTACCGGACTGCGCGGCCCTATCACATCTTCGCCTCCTTTGTTTCCGTCTTGGCACTTACACTGATGAACTTACGGGGTGCACGTTACCTGTTTCGTATCTTTCTCACAGAAACAGAATGTAAGACAGGAACTCTGTCTCATTCACACCTGGTTCTCAGGCATTTAGAATAGAGCATGAAGCACAGTATATACTCAATAAATATTTCTGGATTAATGACCTTACTCTTCCTCAGCTGGAGACGGTGAGCTCTGTCTCTCCTTCTCAGAACACGAGGTCTCCGGTCCTCTGGACTACACCCGCAGCTCAGCGCTGACCGTGTGCTCTTGACACTGGGAGGAGGGGTGGTTGAGTATCCACACTGGGAAAAAACCTCCCCTCCCGCATAAAGAACTGCTCGCTGGGCTCCACCGGCCGGCGCTGGGAGTGAGAAGCCGCGCCCTCACAACTCTGCCCGTGCCGCCCCGCCCCTCTGCCAATCACTGGGCAATTCGCCCTCCGGCCACACGGCGGCGTCTGGCGAGGGCGCGCGAATGTCGATGGTGCAGTCCGTCCTCCCCGCACCCCTCTAGCAATGGGTCGTTCCAGTCGTAGAAAAGCATTGTGGGAAGACGGCGCGTCCTTTCTGGCCTCGGCTCTCGGTGGGGGATGTTTGTTTGCTAGAGGTTCGGATGGCTCGGGTCGCCCCGGAGCCAGCCCTCTGAGGGCCCGGGCGCCGGGCAGGACCCTGCGGCCTGCCTGAGTCTTGGGAGGCTGCTGCCGCAACCGGGCCGGGCAAGATGCTCCCAGCACCTGAATGCGTGGAGGGCAGCTTTGGCCTCCGCCACGTTGTTGAGACCTCAGGAGGCCCCAAGCGGCCCCGAGTCCGTTTTTCCATGCCAGGAGACGCGGCGATGGGGGCGGGGGCTTTTGACTTCATCGACTGTGTGTCAGGGAATTTCTAATGAGGGAATTTTGTGCGTGTGAAAGGGAAAGGCTTCACCGTGTAACAGTACGTATGCCGACCATGTCGTGGTTGGAAATCAGGTCAACGCCAGAGTGCCATTTCAGGTGTAGATGTTGATAACTATGTCGTGGTGCGGAATTTGGCGGAAATGAGTATCACCATCCGTGCAGGTGAGTTTTCATGTTCTTACAGAAAGGACTAGTTGCCTCGAGATTTTAATATTTTAGCCATCTAGTAATTAAGCGTTCTTTACCCAGTTGGATTCTGAGTTGTAGAAGAAAATGTAGAACTGGGCTTAGTTATCCTCAGAACAGTGAATCTCCGCCCGTTGTCAGGGTTAGTACCTCGGCGCCACGCAGTATTGCTTATGCTGTGTTCTTACCGCCTTTGTGTTGCCCATTCCTTACGCGGTGTTCTTACCGCCTTTGTGTTGCCCATTCCTTACGCGGTGTTCTTACCGCCTTTGTGTTGCCCATTCCTTACGCGGTGTTCTTACCGCCTTTGTGTTGCCCATTCACTTTTGGAAACTAGTGGATGTGGTGTCAAAAAAGGCGAACACAAAACACTTTCGCAGCTTTTTTTCCTGCCCTTGTATTTGATGTCTTTGGTGTAGGAGCTGCGTAAGTAACATACACTCATTATTTACACATGTAGTTTTGATTCTGCAAAGTCAAGTGTACCTTTCTCTTAACCGGTTTTAATTTTTGTTCAGGTGAAAGATGGACGCTGGAAGCATAGACTGCTGCCAACTGAATACTTAACTCTCTGGAAGCGTGAAGATGACCTAAGGTAGGGTGATAGTTTTGAATTATTGATAGTTGTCATAACAGCAGTTATCAGTAACGTGAATTTTATCTTTCTAGATCGGGGGTCCTTCTCTGGTGGTTATTAGTTTATAATTGTTAATCATTAATATTAGTACTGCTGTAAACGGATTGTTAACTGCAAATGGGATACCCTCATCCCATTTATCATGAAATATTCACATGATTTTATGCGTAGTAGCTAAAATTCTAAAAACCACTTGGCCAGATCTCAAGCATGTTTTATGTTGATGTATGAAGTCCAGAAGTACATGACTTAATCCAGGAAAGACGAATGTACTGAGTTTATAAGTCTTGAAGTAAATGTTCACTTGTCAAATTGAGCGTCTTATTTTTTCTTTTAGGCTGTCCTTGGTGAGGAATTTGACAACTTGATCTTCAGGAGCTGCTTCGAGTATTTAAAATTTCCAGGATTGCTTAAAAAAAGAAGTGCTTTTGGACAGCCCATAAATGTACATATACAACAGTGGGACTGTAAATAAAATAATGTGCTTCTTGGAGGTTTGTTTGTGTGTTATAATTTAACTGCTAGAACACAGCATTCTTCCACTGAAAGATCAAAAGGGGGCAGATCACTTAAGGCTCTGTTTAAAGCAAGGGAAAGCCATGATGGAAATGTACATTTGCAAGAAAAGCAGTGCTGTGGGCCAGCTGGAGGCTTCTCCTGTATGCCATATTCTGTCTATGCCAGAGCTGACCACCTTGGACAAGGGTGGTGGTAAAGTTAGGGAAGAGATAGTTAAAACTATAGCAGCCAGGAGTTAGTAATGAAGGATATGTCCGTAATGATTGCTAGGTGTGTGGTCTTCTACAGGCACAGATGAGCTGGGGGAGCAGCTTTTTGAGCTAGTCTATTTGAATTGCCTTAGAAATCTAAGTGACTCCTTGATACTACACTGGTCTGTAGTCTGAAGGAAAATGAAAGTTGCTTACTCTTGTCCCAACTCTTTGTGACCCCATGGCGTATACAGTTCATGAAATTCTCCAGGCCAGAATATTCGAGTGAGTAGCCTTTCCCTCCTCCAGCAGATCTTCCCAACCCAGGAATCAAACTTCGGTCTCCCACATTGTAGGCAGACTGAACCACCAGGGAAGTCTGTAGTCTAAGCTATGTGAATAAAACTTGGCCACAGGAATAAGTGTGATCCATGAGGGTCTAGATTTAAGAGACTCAATTACTGATGATGTAGAATAGGGGGAGCTGGCAAGGACAGAATGGCAGGAGCAATGGGAAATGCATTAAAGTAAAAATATTGCAGTATAGCTGGAAAGTTAACCTTGGGATGTGGTGACATGAAGGTAATGTCTGCTTTAGTGGAACAGTGGGGAAGAATCCATATTTGAGATGGTTTGAGATAGCACATTAGATTAGTTGAGCACACTGGTAACTGGAGAAGGGTCTGGTGGTGAGATCTGGCTGTCTTTAGATGGCAGTCTAGCTGACAGGAAGAGGCTGAATACATGAGGCAGCAGGGATGAGAAGGCTGAGGGAGCTGGGCTCCAGAGCATAGGTGGAGAGACAGGAAAAAAGGAAGGACGTGGGTTGATGGCAGCCATGAGGAGGTTTGTATCAGGGCAAGATGAAAGATCCTATAGGACTGTGTCTTCCCTGTAGACTGCAGTCATCTGCCAAGAGGAAAGGTCTGAAGTAGTGTTTTGGAAGAGTTAGCCAGGCAGACCTTTCAGGTTGAAGGTCATGAATTTATAAGCTGAGGTCAAGTGAAATCCGCACATAACTTCTGACAGCACAAGACAAGGACACTAGGAATTAAAAGCAGCACTTTTTTTAACATTTGCAAATAACCAGTGAAACTTAATGCCACAAAATACAGTATTACAAAGAACATTAATGTGAATAAAAATATCTGCAGTGTGAAAGTGATCCCTCAGCCATGCATTTCTACACAGGCCAGAGATCTACCCAGAGTCAGGAAGAACCTTTTCATCTCCCTTAGTGCACTGCTGCATAGCTACCTGGCCACAGTCCAGGATTCCAGAACTTTGATCTGAAGCCTCTGGTCTTGATGGTGGCAGACAAGACACTTGGGAGTTTCCAGGAAGGTAAACATGGCATCAAATGAAAAAGGTTTTATAAGACTACCATCTTTCCAGTTACCAAATAAAAAGGCCCTTAGGCACAAATATACTGTAATTAAACTTTTAAAAGATGCAATAGACTCCATTATTTTCTTCTGAAGAAACACTTCTGCAGGTCCAAGATATTTCAATAATTATAATTCACAGTTTCAAAGTAAAGGTGGCACACATACCCTTCCCACCCCCATCCCAAGCCCTTCACTGGGATTAAGTCTCTATCTTGAGGCGTGAAGCTTGGATAGTTTTTATTGTTTTTGCTGTGTGTTTTCCAGCCATGTTGCTTGTAGCTGTCTGAGATTTTTCTTCAATCAGGCTATCTTTAGACCCGTTTCTTCTCTGGAAAACAATATTTGAAAAAAGAGAACATAAGATTCAGAGAAGAAACTACAGCCAAGTAATTTTTATTAACACATTAGAAATAACTAAGACATCAAGTTATATTTAGGAAAAGTGTGTGATACCAGGCTGTACAAATACTCCCTTTATTTAAGTAATTATGATAAACGTGTTTAAATCTTAAAAAGTTATATGTGCATAACAAATTTTAAGAAAGTATCTCAATCCATTTCCCCAATTAAGTGTCATTTCTACTGAGAGGCTAACCCAGCCTCTCGGGCCTCTCTTCAGAGGAGGGGCAGAGAGATGAAGAGAAAGGGGAGTTTGGGATAATTTTTAATCTTCCCTGATTATATTTTCAGTAGTCACTGAAGAAACCCCTCCAACACAATGCTCTGGGTGTCCTCCCTGAGGGCTGGAGCTCCCTGGCGGCTGGGGTGGGGGCCCTCGAAGCGGGGGCCCCTCACGGAGAAGCGGGAGTGAAGACCCAGGGCCTGAGCGCCACACCCAGGGCTGCCGCTCGAGGCTCTCGTGCGCCTCCCACAGCCGCTGCGGAGGCCCTGGGAAACAGGAGAGGTGCTGCCACAGCGCCCTCTGCCTAACAAGCCTGCCTGCTCGTGCCTTTGCTGCTGCTGCTAAGTCGCGGCAGTCGTGTCCGACTTGTGCAACCCCATAGACAGCAGCCCACCAGGCTCCCCCGTCCCTGGGATTCTCCAGGCAAGAATACTGGAGTGGGTTGCCATTTCCTTCTCCAAGGCATGAAAGTGAAAAGTGAAAGTGAAGTCACTCAGTCGTGTCCGACTCTTAGCAACCCCATGGACTGCAGCCTTCCAGGCCCCTCCGTCCATGGGATTCTCCAGGCAAGAGTACTGCAGTGGGTTGCCATTGCCTTCTCCACTACAGATGGCCTAGTCAGTAGATCTGGGCTAAAGAAGCATATTTACTTCCCCAAAATATCTCCCCACACATAATGAGTTACACTCCAGAATTCTATTATTCTGGGATTTCTCTGGACTGAAGCCACCCTCTAAAAAAGTTGTCTTTTATCTGTTGTGAGACTGGCTTAGTTTTACTCATATTCAAAGAAGCACTGATGGAACGATTTTGCTGAGCATAGGGAGTACAAATCAAGCTAATTTTGGAGTCAAACATCTGTTTGGGATAGAAGATTTTTAGTTAACCAGAGGGGTAGGAGGAGGACACCAGAGCATGAGAGTCAGGGCAAGGGAATATAGCGTTAAGACAGCAGAAGAATCACTACCGTTTAAGTTTGTTAAGCGTTGAACCTCTCTCTTCTGCCTGCAAACCTTAAGGGAAATGAATCCAAGTCCCAAATCCATCCCACTTTAACCAGCCTTCTGCATAAAAAAGTGAGATGAGATGTAGGCGGGCCAGGCCACTGGCAGAACTCTGGCATCACCGTGGAACTTAGGAAATGCAACTTTCCCACTTGCCCATGTCACTTGCATCCTTTTTCCACATGGCAACCAGATCAGCAGTTTCCTTTTGGCACAAAGAATAATACAGAACAAAATCCAAACAAACTCTTTTCCCACGGCATCTAAGGCTCTGCATTATTTGCCCTCCTTCCCCTTCACTGTGCTCAGACCTCAAACACCCAGGCCTTGCCAGCCTCAGCATTTTTTTTACCATGCTCTTCCTTCTGCTTCCATCAGCCTTCCACGAGTACTCACATGGTTGGCTCCTTCTCACCTGCGAGTTTCAGTTTTCCAGGTTACTTTCTGAGATGGCCTTTGCCATATCTAAAGTGAAGTCACCTATTTTCTAACTCAGGCCTTTGTTTCTTCATATTGCTTACCTAGTTTCTGCTTTTGTTTCACCTGTCTACTGTTATGTGTCACGGCAAGAGTCACCATCTTCTGTCAAGGGCGAGTCATAGACTCCGCCCGTCTCTAGTGCATACTGTTTTTCCCTGCCTGCAAGCAACCCTTTAAAAGCAAAAGCAGTTAGCTCCTGGACTGTACAGAAGCAGGCTGCAAACTAAATTTATCCTATGGGCTGTAGTTTGCTGACTGCTCCAGTGAGTGCCTTGTCATTACTTAGAGGTGCTCACTAGATAGTTACTGAATTCAGAATCAAAGGTGTCCCAGAGACAAGCTTAGATTCAGTGCCATTGATCAGAAGATGCATGTGAGTTGTTCCTGTGTGCAGCAAAGTGATAGCTATTCTTTCAACATTTCATGTAAGTTTTTTGAGATTCCTAAGTGGTGATTGGGGGCTTCCCTTATAGTTCAGTTGGTGAAGAATCCACCTGTAATGCAGGAGACCCCGGTTTGATTCCTGGGTCAGGAAGATCTGCTGGAGAAGGGATTGGTTATCCATTTCAGTATTCTTGGGCTTCCCTTGTGGCTCAGCTGGTAAAGAATCTGCCTGCAATGTGGGAGACCTGGGTTTGATCCCTGGGTTGGGAAGATCCCCTGGAGAAGGGAAAGGCTACCCACTCCAGTATTCTGGCCTGGAGAATTCCATGGACTGTATAGGCCATGGGGTTGCAAAGAGTCAGACACGACTGAGTGACTTAGAGAGCCTAGTTGGAAAAGCAGAAATACAATGAAATTCTCATTTGTATTGAAGCCAACTTAAATTTAAGACCAAAAAAAAAAAAAAAAAAAAAAGAGCTCTGAAAAATAATAATGCTTATTAATCCTCTGAGCAACCTCAAGAAGTAATTATTATCCACATTCCAAAGAAATTTAGTTTAGAAGTTTAACAACCTTCAAAGCCACACACGTGGTGTGTGGAGAGAGACAGAGAGACGCCAGTGCATGTCCTGTCTGAAGGCGAAGTCTAAACTACTAGTCGTGAATGTAGTTTTTTTAAATTGCTATTGACTTAAATTGTTTGGACAACCTATTAGCTCTCCCAGATTAATCAAAAATTATGCAGATTTTAGTGGAAGCTGTGGTTAACCACGCAGATCTCTATTCCAGACTGAGGCAGTCATTCCCCAGCAGCTTGAAGAGACAGCTGCCATACAGCTCAAAACTGAGCCCCACCCTGGGCTGAGGAGACCACCTCATCCATGGTCAGGACCCCCTCCCAGGGCACCCTTTATCCAGTCACTTGCTACATGGTGAGTGTTTAAGGTCCAGCCCCCTCATATGCAGGTGGGAGGAATCAGAAGGGCCATCTTGGCTCCAGAACTCCCCATGGGACCATCTGATGCCTTTACTGGGGCTTGTATCATTCAATTCAACTCTTGCCTATCTTTTACACCCCAACAAGTATTGATCCTAAAAGCACTTTCCAATAAACTTCCCCCATGCAAACCTCCATCACAGAATCTCTTCCTAGGGAACCTAACCTAAATTGGCACAGGCTTTTTCTGTCCTTGCTCAGTTTAGTTCAGTTCAATTCAATCGCTCAGTCATCTCTGACTCTTTGCGACCCCATGGACTGCAGCACGCCAGGCTCTTCTGTCCATCACCACAACTCCCAGAGTTTACCCAAACTCATGTCCATCGAGTCGGTGATGCCATCCAACCATCTCATCCTCTGTTGTCCCCTTCTCCTCCCGCCTTCAATCTTTCCTACTCCAACACCACAGTTCAAAAGCATCAATTCTTCGGCACTCAGCTTCCTTTATAGTCCAACTCTCACATCCATACGTGACTACTGGAAAAACCATACCTTTGACTAGACAGACCTTTACTGGCAAAGTAACGTCTCTGCTTTTTAACATGCTGTCTAGGTTGGTCGTAGCTTTTCTTCCAAGGAGCAAGCGTCTTTAAATTTCATGACTGCAGTCACCATCTACAGTGATTTTGGAGCCCCCAAAAATAAAGTCTCTCACTGTTTCCATCGTTTCCCCATCTATTTGCCGTGAAGTGATGGGACCAGATGCCATGATCTTAGTTTTCTGAATGTTAAGCTTTAAGCCAACTTTTTCACTGTCTTCTTTCACTTTCATCAAGAGGCTCTTTAGTTCTTCACTTTCTGCCATAAGGGTGGTGTCATCTACATACCTGAGGTTATTGATACTTCTCCTGGCAATCTTGATTCCAGCTTGTGCTTCCTCCAGCCCAGCGCTTCTCATGATGTACTCTGCATATAAGTTACATAAGCAGGGTGACAATATACAGCCTTGATATACTCCTTTTCCTATTTGGAACCAGTCTGTTGTTCCATGTCCAGTTCTAACTGTTGCTTCTTGACAACAGATTTTTAGGAGGCAGGTCAGGTGGTCTAGTATTCCCATCTCTTTAAGAGTTTTCCACAGTTTGTTGTGATCCACACAGTCAAAGACTTTGGCATAGAAGATGTTTTTCTGGAACTCTCTTGCTTTATCTATGATACAACAAATGTTGGCAATTTGATCTCTGGTTCCTCTGCCTTTTCTAAATTCATCTTGAACATCTGGAAGTTCACGGTTCACATACTGTTGAAGCCTGGTCTGGATAATTTTGAGCATTACTTTGCTTGTATGTGAGATGAGTGCAACTGTGCAATAGTTTGAACATTCTTTGGCATTGCCTTTCTTTGGAGGTGGAATGAAAACTGACCTTTTCCAGTCCTGTGGCCACTGCTGAGTTTTCCAAATTTGCTGGCAAATTTGAGTGCAACACTTTAACAGCTTCGTCAGCATCAACAGAAAATTGGTCCTTGCTCAAGTCATTAACAAAAATGAATCAAGTTAAGCACAGTGAATGGCAGATACGCTGAAGTCAGGGTTCTTAGGTTGTCCATGAACTTCTTGAATCGTATGCTCATGTGCTTGAAATATACGCTTACACACATTTTCATGGGAAAAAGACAGTAGTTATAATTGCCTCTCAAAGGGATCCATGATCTGAACAATCCACTGCGAACAACAAGCTGATACTGATCCATTATAAACATCACTGATACAAATCTATCCAGTAAGCTTATATAGCCTCCATCTTTTTCTGTCTTGTTAAATATACAGTGAGAGATGATGTCAAACACTTTGTTTGCTCCAGTGTTCCTCTGGTATAGCTATCTAATTCAGCTGAGTATTAAACTGCTTTTGTTAAGGAAGCTAGATGCTTTGCAATGTCCTTGAATTCCTCTTTGACCACATTTTTAATACATCTCCAGAACAAGTGTAACTCTCTTTGACTGAGAAGACAGAAATAAAATGGGAATAAAATGGGACTTCAGTAATTCTGCCTGCTATCAGTTAACAACAGAACATGGGTCCCCTTATCCTTATTTCTCTGACTCAAAAAAAAACTTACAATCTTTGTTTTCATTGGCTTTGCCCCAATTCTCACTTTAGAGTTTACACTACCTCTAGCTGTCACTTCAAACTTGCCAGGTTGTGCCTTGTCTTGACCACACACCCTTCCTTCCTTCCTTCTCCTTCCACGTTTTATACATGCTATTTTTTTAAACATGGAACCTCATCATCAATACAATACCCTCTTAAAACCTGATTATTTCCTACCTGATGAACTGTGGAACCACCAGAACCCTGAGCATCTGAAGAACGGGTCACAGGAAGTGGAGGTACAAGATCGGTTTTTGAACTGCAGAGAGTGAGTTTTAGAATTAATGACTGAGATAGTACCTAGAAGCACAATTTGAGTTGGTAAAAGGCTACAGCAAAATAAACAGGTTTTACATATCTTGCATTCCTTATAGTTACTAGTACAGTGCTTTACACAGAGAGGTATTTAATAAATGTTTCTGAATTAAGTTCAATGGGTTAAGTAACTTACCTCAAATCACAGCAAATAAATAGAAGAACCAAGAATAAATTGTAAGTATGTGCTTTTCTTACTGTGATATGTGTATAAATGGCTTTTTGATTTGTTTGTAAAGAAATATTTATTGGCCATGTATTTTTTTTTATTTAAAAAAAAAAAACAAACAGCTGTGGAGCTATGGACAGCAATGTTCTACATTTTACAAGCAAACAAAAAATTTAAAAAACAAAAACCTGACCTATATCTCTCTCTGATGGGCTAGTCTATCTCCCAATTTATTAATGTTTATTTTAGTTTTAAGCCTTAATGCTGAGTTTAATGGTTAATATTCCTACCCTGCAATATCAAGTACATGAATTTCCATGGGGCTCCCTGGTGGCTCAGTGGTAAAGAATCTGCCTGCAGTGCAGGAGACCCAGATTCGATCCCTGGGTTGGGAAGATCCCCTGGAGGAGGAATGACAACAGACTCCATTATTCTCGCCTGGACAATTCCATGGACAGAGGAGCCTGACGGGCTACAGACCATGATATCACAGAGTCAGACATGACTCTGTGACTAACACACAGACAGTACTTTCATAAATGGATGCATAATTATTTTATTAACACATCCATTTAAAATATAGCACTTATTGTGTTAAGCTGAAATACAGCTACTTTTCTCAAAAGAAAAACTAAACAACACAAAGAAACAAACTACTGTAACATAATATTTGCTATAGTAAAAGAAAATATAAAATGCCATCGATTCAAAAAGAAACTGTTATGCCAATTTCTCTCTAATATGGATGCATTTATTATTCAAAATAGAATAGTCATGCATTTTTTCTGTCTTCTAAAAGCTTCAGTGCATAGCTTGGAAGGGCAATGCATGCATGCTAAGTCACTTCATTTGTGTCCGACTTTATGCTACCCTATGGACTGTAGCCCACCAGGCTCCTCTGTCCATGAGGTTCTCCAGGCAAGAATACTGGAGTGGGTTCCTATGCCCTCCTCCAGGGAATCTTCCCGACCCAGGGATGAAACCTGTGTTTCTTATATCCCCTGCACTGGCAGGCAGGTGTTTTTTTTTTTTTTTTTTTACCACTAGCGCCAGCTGGGAAGCCCTTAGAAAGGCCATAATTCAGTATAATCATAGTCTAGGTCTGTGCTATCCAATATGGTTGCCACCAGCCACACATTGCTGCGTAAGTTTAAATTAATTAAAATTATAAATAATAGGTTTTTAGTTTCTAGGTCACACCAGCCACATTCCAAATACTCTATGTCCTCAGATACAGAACATTTCTATCACTGCAGACAGTTCTCTTGTGCTCTGCTGTCTGGAGCTGTGAAGGTGATGGCGTACTCACGCCTGCCCACTTACTTCACTTCTGAGAGGACGGACCGCTCTCCATCTGAGCACTGGGACCTGCGATGCTGGCGGTGGCTTCTCGGTGAGTGAGAATGCCGGATGCGGACTGGGTCACCTTGAGTCCTGAACAAGCAAAGACAAACCATGGAGACAAACACACCAGAAGTCAGAATGGGACCGAGTTGGGGTTTTCCTTAATATTGTAACTGTGAAGGAATATAACTGAGAGTTTTAAAAACTTGATCTCTCTGAGCTTGGAAAGCCTAAATGGCTTTCATTTCACAAGTTAACAAAAGAAAACTACCTCCATCATAACATGCAAATAAAACTTTATCATACAGTTGGCCCTTGAATAATGCTTGCTTAGGGATACCAACCCTGAGTGAAGTTGAAAATCCCCATACCCTGTTACAGTCTGAATCCATGGATTCAGCCAGTGAAGATCGTACAGTACTGCTGTACTTATTTAGTGGAAAACACCCAGTACAAGTGGACCACCTACAAATAGGCAGTGTATAGGAGAGAGAGTGACCTCAGTATAGAATGACAATAATTAGTTTTAATACACCCCTTTCTACTTCTTCTTCTATAGTTATTTTTACTTTTAGTTAAAATGTAAAGACAAAGCACTGAAAGGAATACCTCTGAAGAGTAAGAATGGATTACTCATTTACAAATATTAATAAAACTTTTTAAGAAAGATTTTCAAAGACATACTCTATTTTAGTGTATGGAATCTCTTTTAATTGTTCTTCTGACAGTCCAGATGGATCCACAAGCTCTTTTCTAGAAGGGAATGAGCAAGAGAATGAAAGTTTTGACATAAATACTAACACCATTTACAACTGGCAGGTGAGTTTTCACCTTTCTAATCTTGTCTCAGCTTTCTTTAAGAAAAAGAAAAGCTTTCTTTTCCAAAGAAAGCTGAGTGCCAAAGAATTGATGCTTTTCAACTGTGGTGTTGGGGAAGACTCTTGAGAGTCCCTTGGAGTGCAAGGAGATCCAACCAGTCCATCCTAAAGGAAATCAGTCCTGAGTGTTCATTGGAAGGACTGATGTTGAAGCTGAAGCTCCAATACTTTGGTCACCTGATGCAAAGAACTGACTCATTGGAAAAAACCCTGATGCTGGGAAAGACTGGAGGTGGGAGGAGAAGGGGACGACAGAGGATGAGATGGTTGGATGGCATCACCGACTTGATGGACATGAGTTTGAGTAAGCTCCGGGAGTTGGTGATGAGCAGTGAGGCCTGGAGTGCTGCGGTTCATGGAGTAGCAAAGAGTCAGACACAACCGAGCGACTGAGCTGAACTGAATCTTGTCTTATAACACAGTGTTAATAAAACTAATAGAGATATAAGCCAGGAATGAAGATTAAGAAAACTAGGGTCCATTTGGGACATCCTTGACAGTCTTGGGAAGGGACTCTGCCTTCTAATGAAGGGGGTATGGGTTCAATCCCTGGCCAGGGAACTAAGATTCCACATGCTGCAGCCAAAAACTAAAACATAGACATAAATAAAGCTTAAAAAAAAAAAAAAAAAAACACTAGTATGTATTTAAGGGAAAAATGGAAGGAAAACCTTTTCAGTAGCTCTTCTACCCTCTTGCAGTTTTTCTTTATTCAGGATATAGATGACTCGCCAGTATCTCCTATCTCCCTAAAAAGATCTGCTTCTCTCTCCTGTAGCAGGTGTCTTTTCCTTGGTATTTATTTATACAGTGTTGGCCTGTCTGAGGCTCATTTACAGGCAAGGCTGACTGGCCTCAGGAGAGATGGCGGGCTGCCTGCTGAGGTCTGCTGGCCGCTGAGGCACCACCGCTGAGTGCCGGGCTCCACACAGTGATGGCAGTGAAGACCACCTCGCAGGCTTCAGCCCGAGCTGCGTCTCTGTGTCCTTATAAGTGCCTTCAAACCACGTGAGTTTTAAAAACAGTACTCACTGGATATGCTTCCATAGCTCTTCTTTCGCTTGGATATCGGGACTCCTCCTATAAATAGAAAGACCAACACTCATCTCTGCACACATGCTTCATCCAATGATCTAATCTCTAACTTCAGCAGAGCCACAATATTACCAGTTTCCAGACTGTGATGTTCTTATCTGCCAGCTGATACCAGACAAGGAAAGGCTGAACAGGAAGAGCTAATGTGGGATGGTTAGCACAAAGATACCAGATAATTTATCTGCTAGTTCACTAAAAAAAAAAGAAAAGACATAAAAATCAGCCACAACCAGGGCTCCATTTAATGAAGAGCTTAGCAGTAGCGGGGCGAATCTACGCACTCTCCAGTGGTGGTTTTACAATGAAGACTGATTGGAGGCTTCTGTTTCTGGTCCTTCTAACTACTTCTCAGTTAAATCAAAAGAACTAACCGTGACTGTATTAACATGGAGAAGTCCCAATGTGATCTGTGATTACGTAGTAGAAGCAACACCACAAGGGAAAAGAAAATGGTGGGACAGCCAGGCTGGCAGACCGTGTGCCGCTGACTCACTGTCCTTTTTCGCTGCATCTGACACTGCATTTCTGGGTGAAGATGTGGGTTCACAAGGACGGGAGCATGTCCGTGGCCCATGCTGCCGTCTTCCCATATGCCCTTCTCCACCCCGTCTATAGACTGTACAAATTTCTCCTCTAGGAACTACTTGAATAGAAACCGCAACACTATGTTTAACTTTCTAGAATGAGAAATTCAAAGCCAGCATTCAGGTGTTCAAGGTCCCCATAGCAGTGAGAGCTAGAAATCTATGATCACAGCAACTGTTGCCACAGAATGTTTTTTTTTTTTTTTTTTCCCCTAGTGAGAAAATGATAAGATCAGTCCTTTCAAGAGAACTAAGTTCTAACAAAGGCCCAAAGAAAAGACCTAAACTCCAACAATTAAAATGTCCACAGCAAACAAAGCCACCGATACGCTCTCCTGTGGAATTTTAAATTTATAATCTGTATCAGCATTTCTGGGCTCAATATCACTTTCAGCATATGAAATTATCATTGCTTTTTCACTTTTCTTGGTTAATAAGGGCATCACTGAGACATTCTGGTAGGTCTTTCTGAGTCCACAGAATACAATAAACTACTTTCTCACAACTGAATTGACTAAGTAGTTTTTTCCCTTTGTAGAGAAAGAAAAAAAATTCTGCAGACCTTTTAATCCACTCAAAAGGAGTCAAAACACAGAAGATAAGGGAAAGGGAACAAAGCCTTGGTCTCAGACATATAAAATATGGTATTGTTAAAGGTAGAGTTTGTTATCAAAAATAAAATTGTAGGCTTAAAAAACTTAAAATGCTTCTTTGGAAAAATCTCCTATATGGGATCTGCCTTTCCTACACGGCTGATCTTGTTCACTAGACGATACATTAGCCCAGTCAACTATACTGCCGGATAGAAGGTACTAATATTGAAAAGTTCTGTTTATATACAGAAAGATGAAAGATGGTTCCATTGTAATTATACACCAGCATCTGATTTTCACAGGAAGTCACCCAACAATCCTCAGTATTACATAGCATCTAGGTTAGGAAGCGATTCTGCTGGGAATCACGCTTGTTTCAGGACGGTGCAGTGCTGAGGCTGTCTTAAGGGCAGGGTATGTTGACACCCCACTGCTGACACTGGGGTCAGATGTCATCCATGGTTGTTGGGCGCTGTCTTGACCACCATAGGATGATTAGTAGTGCCTATGAACAGGGAGGCCTGGCGCGCTGCGGTTCGTGAGGTCGCAGAGTCGGACACGACTGAGCGACTGAACTGAACAACCTTGACACCTAGATGCCAGTAACACCCTCCAGTGAGGCAACCAAAAACGTCTCCAGACTTCACCAAGTGTCCTCTGGGAGGAAAGACTATCCCAGGGTAAAAACCACTGGTCAATGGTATGATACGGTAGTACAACAGCCAAAGTCTGGTGAGGAAAGGAAGAGGCCAAATGATCGTAAAGCTCCATTTTATGTGGGTACTGAATATCGCTGGATAGAATGACACTGTAACAGGAACTATTTAAATCTTAAAAGAATGAAGGAAATGTCATAATTTGATAGCAGGAGGGAGGAGGGGAGGAGAATGACAAAATGAGGGGCAAGGAGGACACGTTCCCCAAGGCTGCCAACCCTAGGCCTACTGGTAGAAAATGGTAAATGTGAGCAAAATACAAAAAGCTGATAACAACAGATATTTCTGAGTGTTGGAATTGCACCTAATTTTATTTTCTTATTTACATTTTCCTATAGTCTGATTTTTTTTCTTTTAGCCAAGAGAATTTCTTACCTTAATTATCAGAAAAGAAAAAAAATAAGGTTATTTTCATGTTTTATACTTATGGATGATTCACATTGTTGTACAGCAGAAACCAACCCAAAAATTGTAAAGCAATTATCCTCCAATTAAAAATTTTTTAAAATTACAATTGGGGGGAGGAATAAATTAAGAGCTTGAGATTAATATATACATACTGCTATATATAAAATAAACAAGGACTTATTGTACAGCACAGGGAACTATATTCAGTATCTTGTAAGAACCTATAAGGGAAAAGAATCTGAAAAAGCACACACGTGTTACTGAATCACTCTGCTGTTCACCCGAAACCAAAACAACACTGCAAATCAGTGACACTTCAATTTTTTAAAAAGTTATTAATGCTGCAATTCCACAAGAAACGTCTTTCATTCACATCTCAGAAAAATTGGGAAAATGTTATCTGAAAAGAGGGCTTCCCCGGTGGCTCAGTGGTAAAGAATCCACTTGTAATGCAGGAGTCTCAGGCTCTATCCCTGAGTTGGGAAGATCCCCTAGAGGAGGATATGACAACCTATTCCAGTATTCTTGCCTGGAAATCATATGAATAGAGGAGCCTGGTGGGCTGCAGTCCGTCCATAGCGTCATAAAGAGTCAGACACAACTGAGCTACTGAGCACTTATCTTAAAAGAACATTAGTCCTTCCAGACATAAATATTGGTTCTAAAAGATTCAGAAATTTAGTCTACATGTTTAAATGCTATGGTACCATAACAGTCATGTATTTAACCAAACTAAGTTCTGAAATGCCAGCAGTTTTAAAAAACATTAAGTCAGGGAAAAGTCCCAAAGCTAAAAGAAAAAAAAATGCTAATTTCCTCCAATTGCTAGACAACCTGCGATTTAATAAATGTAAACACAGGTTACATGCTAATGAGAACTGTATAATTTTTATGCTGACATCTGCATGCATTTCATCAATAATTTAGGATGATCTCATGATGTGCAACTCAACATTGATTTGTGGATTCTGAAAGCTGTGGGATTTTAACTGCCATTTTTCTTAACTTAAAGGCCCTTAATTATGCAGGTGTTTTACTTGAACTCACCAAATAAATTTCTAAGAAAACAGAACCATGAGTTTCCACAGGTACAATGTATATAAAACACATACATGCAGTCCAATATTAGCCCAATATTTTTCAAAAAACATCCTTCATACACACCTTATACCAATAACTCAAATTAATATTACCTTTCAGAGAGATCTCTTTGATAAGACATCATAGAAATAATTTTTCTTTTTTCCATATAGTCTTTTTCTATATCCCCAAACACTATCTAGAAAATAGTATAACATATGCTGCTGCTGCTGCTGCTAAGTCACTTCAGTCGTGTCCAACTCTGTGCGACCACATAGGCGGCAGCGCACCAGGCTCCCCCGTCCCTGGGATTCTCCAGGCAGGAACACTGGAGTGGTTTGCCATTTCCTTCTCCAATGCATGAAAGTGAAAAGTGAAAGTGAAGTCACTCAGTCATGTCCGACTCTTAGCGACCCCATGGACTGTAGCCGACCAGGCTCCTCCATCCACGGGATTTTCTAGGCAAGAGTACTAGAGTGGGGAGCCATTGCCTTCTCCGTAACATATAATATGTGCTATATATTATAGTAGAGTGTTATTCACTCAGCTGTGTCCGACTCTCTGTGACCGCATTATAACCCACCAGGCTCCTCTGTCCATGGAATTCTCCAGGCAAGAATACTAGAGTTGCCATTCCCTTCTCCAGGGAGCCAGAGATTGAACCTGGCTCTCCCACATTGCAGGTAAATTCTCTACCATCTGAGCCACCAAGGAAGTCCATATTATAGTACATAGTATACTATATTTTGTATACTATATTATGCTGAAAAAAATACATATGACAGTATTTGACTTATTTTTGGGATCACTGCCAATAGAAGGAAATTTAGAGTTGAAAATATGTTACTAAAACAATCAATTTTATAAAACACCTTTATTTAAAACATTCAGAACACTTAACTCAGTAATTGCTTATCAAATTCCTGAGTGGTCAGAATAGGTATGATTATGCAATGTCTTAAATCTTCTCCTCCTTCCCTCTCCCCCTCTAAGAATTAAAGAAAGATTAGAAAGCCACAGAGCCCAGAAACCTAGTTGCTGAAGATCACTCAGGAGTCACTTCCAGGAACTTCATGCTAAATCTTTATCTAAGGCATCAGACTTCTGTTTTGTGTGTAACTGGGAACATCATTCCACTCTGACAACCTCATCTTTCACTGTTTTTCATAGAAGTAGTAAGACATTATTGCCACCAGAGGGAGCCTGAGCCTTCGTACACATACAAGTTGAACCTGTAAGAACTTACTGTTTGAACTTCCATGTCTTTTCCAAATATCCCAGTAAATAAAAAAATTCACCCATGTAGAAAAGAAGTTTCATTTAAGTTTCCCAATCAATGTCTTGGCAATGAAGCTGAAAAATAAACTAGATAGGACCATTCCCACATTCAAGTAAATTATATCCAATCATATTTCAGTTTATGTGTTTTAGGAAAGAGGATTTTGTATTTTCTACAACTGTGTATCTCTGGTATTTAATAATGAACACGATTTTCTAGTTTTTCACTGGAGATTTAAAAAAACAATGAGTGAATCATGTGTGAATGATATATCATAACATTCTAAATCCTCAGTGGATACCTCTCTATGGGCAATTGACACACATGACCATAGCAATTCAAGAATAGGGGAGTAACTGACAGATATGTGGCTTACTAAGTATCTTAAATGCTACATACACTTACAAATATTGATACATCTAAAGAACAATTTTAATTTCTTTCTTCAGATTGCTGCTCTACGTTTTCACTTAAAAGAAAGAAAAGCTGTGGTGGTTCCTAGAGATTCCTAAATTCTCAAATTCTAGTTCTAATGTGAGTGACCTCAACCTGCTCTCTTTTCTCAGCTCTTCCCCATTTCAAGGGGAAAAAAATCAAGTAACTTATTTATACGGATACACTGAGACCTGGAGAACTTACTAATTATAGTAATTGCAATTGTGAGTATTTATGCTGTCACTTGACATATATGATTTGACTTAATGTTCAGCAAAATCTCTTCAGGATGGTATCATCATACATGACACTAAGAAGTTCATGGAGATGAGGTAATAAGCTAACATTCAGAGGCCCAGAATGCAGACATAGGTCTGTTCTTAACAACAGCACCAATCAGATATTTTCTTAACTGTCAACTAAACCTTGGGTTTTTGATGTCATGACTCAAATAGAAGGCAGAGTCCAGTTTGTCCTAAATAAAGTAATGAACAATCTTGCAGAATTTTAACACTTCTGTCTAACAGCCTACCTGACATTTCCGTTTGAGCGCCAACTTGGTTTTTCAAACCTAATGAAACAGAAACCTTAACACTTCCCACAGACACCAGACCATCTCTCTCCATCTCATGGATGAAGTATGTAAAAAGGCATGGCTACTCACTTAATCTGTCAGCTCCAAAGTTCATCCACACTATCCCTCACACTATGAACCCATTAGCTTTCCTTCCAAAATGTGTATTCATCCACTTCACTTCCACCACCACCACAATCTTCTCTGAGTTAAAACCACCTCACACTTGGACCACTGAAAAATTTTTTTAAATTGCTCTTCCTGCTTCCTTTCCTTTCTCAATCTGCTTTTAACTCAGCAGCCAGAGCAACTTCTGAAAGAATTACTCTTCAAATTTATATTTTTTTGTTAACTGTACTTTGGCCATATCAGCTATAATCGAGTTCAATTAGAAAGTCATACCACAAACATTTGATAAGTCTTTTTATGGTTTGTTTTAAAAACTAAATTCCAGAAAGGTACATATCATACTATTTACATGATTCTATCACACAATTGCATTGTTCTGAGATAACCCTCTCTCTGGTCTGATATTTTTATCATGTAAGATTTAAAAGAAAGTTTAAACCCCAAATATTAATAATTATATGACCCATAAGTATCCTAAACACTCAATTTAAGTTATAGATGGTCAGACTATATTTTTTTTAAAAATTTTAAGACAAATTACTGCAATCTACAAGAGATCAAGAGATGGGCTTTAATCATAAAGATATACTTAGGCCTAAAATAAAAGTCACTTCAGTCATGTCCGACTCTTTGTGACCCTATGGACTATACAGCCAACCAGGCTTCTCTGTCTATGGGCTTCTCAGGCAAGAGTAAGGAGCGGTTGCTATTTCCTCCTCCAGGGGATCTTCCTGACCCAGGGACTGCACCTGCCTCTGTTATGTCTCCTGCATTGGCCGGTGGGTTCTTTACCACTAGCGCCACCTGGAAAGCAGTAGCTCAGCTGGTAAAGAATCTGCCTGCGATGTGGGATACCTGGGTTTGATCCCTGGGTCAGGAGGATCCCCTGGTTAGGGAATGGTTACTGACTCCAGTATTCTTGCCTGGAGAATTCCATGGACAGAGGTTACAGTCCATAGGGTCACAAAGAGTTGGACACAACTGAGTGACTTTCACTTTCCTACAACATGTAAAGAGTGAGCATGAACAAAGTATAATGGCTATATATAAGTACACATATACATATACACACAAAAGTTTGTGGCTAAAATGGATACAGAGAAAGGAATAGTACCAGAATAAAAGACATGTCACAATGATAAAAAGTTTATCAGGTAGACCAAAAAAAAACACACTTTTTTCCCCCACAAATATGTGTGTACCTAATGCCAGAGCTTCACACTAATCTGAAACAAGAACTGACAGAACTAAAGAGTAAAACAGAAAAATCCACAATTATTGGAAATTTTAACATCTCTCTCAATGACTGATTGAAAAGTAGACAAAGAAATCAGCAAAGTCACAGAGCATCTAGACAACATTCTCAGTTAACTAGATTCACCTGACATTTGTAGACTATACCCAACAACTGAGAATGACTCTCTTCAAGTCCATCATATCATTCATCGTTAAAGACTATATGCTAGCTCTTAAGATAGATCTCAATAAATTTGAAATGATTGAAATCTTACAGATCTTAACCAAAATACAAGTAAATTAGAAATTAATAGTAATTTGATATGTAGAAAATCTCCAAATACTTGGAAATTAAATAACACACTACTAAAAAAAAACAAGGTCAAAGAAATCACAGATTTCAGTGTCACCTTAAGAAGATTAAAAAAAGAGCAAATAAAAGACAAAATACATAGAAGAAAGTAATAAAGAGTAGAAATCAATGAGTGGTTAACAGACAAAGAAAATCAACAAAACCCAGAATTAGTTCTTTGAAAAACTAGAAAACATAATTAAGGAGAAAATTAAAAGAAGAAACAATTTATCCACATCAGGAATGAAAGAGGTAATATCACAACAGATGTTCAAAGGACACTAAAAGAATTCTCATAAACAAATTTTTTATTAAAAGATGACAACTTAGATAAAAGGAACAAATTCTTTTAAAAACACATACTACTGAAACCTACACATAACAAGCGGACACAATCTTAACAGCCCAGTATCTGTTAAAGAATTTCAGTTTGTACTTTAAGACTTACCACAAAGAAAGTTCATGGAAGGGTTGGTTTCCTGGGTAAGTTATATCAATATTTATGGAAAGAATACTGTTAATTTTATACTCTCAGAAAATAGAGAAAACAAGGGAAAATTCCTAAACTATTTTAAATGACCAGCATACCCCTGTTTAAAAAAAAAAAAAAAAAACTGACACAAATGCTACAAGAATTGTAAACCAGAATCTCTCATGAACATGTGGAAAAAAAATCTTAACAAAATATTAGATAGAAAGTGGCAATATATGGAAAGGATAGTAGGTTTATTGGGCATTTAACCCAGGAATGCAAGGATGTATCACTCAAAGCTCAGTCAATGTAATTCCTCCACTGACAGAATAAAGAAAACCCATACCCGAGACACTATCTCTCCTTCCACGTGTAGGCAACACGAGACATCTACCTACCCAGGATCATAAAGGGATATAGGTAGTTAGTCCCAGCTCACTTTTCATTTTAAAAATGTATGCTTTGGAGCTTCACTGGGATGGTTCAGCTATAAAGAATCCATCTGCCCATGCGGGAGACATGAGTTCGATCCCTGGTCCAGGAAGGTCCCGCATGCGGTAGAGCAATCAGGCCTGTGCACCACAACTCCCGAGCCTGTGCTCCAGAGTGCAGGAGCCACAAGCATGGAAGCCGACATGCCCTACAGGCCACACTCCACAAGAAGAGACGCTACTGCAATGAGAAGCCAGCCGACTGCAGCTGGAGTGTAGCCCCCACTCGGCGCAGCCAGAGAACAGCCTGCGCAGCGACAAAGACCCAGTACAGCCAAATAAACAATACATTTTAAAAGTATGCATTTTTTAAAAAGGCATCATTGGGGGCCACTCTCACCTTTTAAAATGGGTCACATTCTCTCCATGGAATATGCCCATCTCCCGGGGCCTCTCACCTTCTGGGGTGGCCCATACTCAAGTCTATGAAGTGCATATCCATAGACAGAATACATAAAGCTGCTTTCCCTCTTAGTTCTTGGAGCACAGTCCCCTTGTCTGCCCACTTATATCTCTCGTAAGTGCCCTATATTAATAAATCTACTTCTTGCTCATCAAAAAAAGAATGAGATGCTTTGGAACAAGAGGTGGGAGTGGGGAGTCTAAATCTGGATGATGCATATTTTTTTTTAAGTATAAACATTATCAGTTCAAAAAAAATTGATCTGGGGGACTGGCAATCTCATCATCATGGGATAATTGAGCTCACGCTTAGCATTGCCTAGCTGGGACATAATGAATCACTCACTGACAACTGCTCACAAATGGTAATTTGATGGGAAGTTAGTCATTGCTAGTTCAACCTGGACCAAGGCTTCAGACGAGAGAAGCAGCAGGTATTTCACCAACAGTCTGGCTCCAGAACAAAGGAGACTTCCTACTTACTCAGCTGAATATACACTTTTGTTTAAAAACAAAACAAAACATGATTTTGATAGCCTTGTGTTTAAGATATTTTGCTTTGGCTGTGCTCTAACTTCTACCCCTTTAGAGATAGTTGATGAGTGTCACAATAAAACAAAGTAAATATGACAGATATAGGATAATTGTGATAAACCTGAACCACTTTAGAAGACCTCAAAAGAGACAGTCCAATGCGCCCCAGAATCCACATGCTACCAAAACTTCTGAGCTTTTTAATTCAGGCATAAAGAGGGAGCACATACGAGCGAGATCTGTGTCTGGATCGTCTATTGTTCGGGTCCGCTTGGTTTTTCTCCTTTTGTCTCCTTAATACAGCTTCCCACTGTGGCGCCGAATCAACCATATCATTCTCCTGCCGTATTCTGAAAAGAAACAACGTTCACCTAAAGTTAACACCCATACATGTGTTACCTTTATCAGTTCATCCTAAATGTGCTGTCAAAAAGTATCAAAGTTATCAAAAAGGTCAAAGGTCAAAGGTGTCAAAGGTATCAAAAAGTTATTAAGTAAGCTGTTTATAAGTTATTAAGAAATGAAATGCAGATGACACCACCCTTATGGCAGAAAGTGAAGAGGAACTAAAGAGCCTCTTGATTAAAGTAAGAGAGGAGAGTGAAAAAGTTGGCTTAAAGCTCAACATTCAGAAAACTAAGATCATGGCATCTGGTCCCGTCACTTCATGGCAAATAGATGGGGAAACAGTGGAAGACTTTATTCTGGAGGGCTCCAAAATCACTGCAGATGATGATTGCAGCCAAGAAATTAAAAGACGCTTACTCCTTGGAAGGAAAGTTATGACCAACATGCTACTGCTGCTGCTAAGTCACTTCAGTCGTGTCCGACTCTGTGCGACCCCACAGACGGCAGCCCACCAGGCTCCCCCGTCCCTGTGATTCTCCAGGCAAGAACACTGGAGTGGGTTGCCATTTTCTTCTCCGATGCATGAAAGTGAAAAGTGAAAGTGAAGTCACTCAGTCGTGTCTGACTCTTAGCAACCCCATGGAAGGCAGCCCACCAGGCTCCTCCATCCATGGGATTTTCCAGGCAAGAGTACTGGAATGGGGTGCCATTGCCTTCTCCATGACCAACCTAGACAGCATATTAAGAAGCAGAGACATTACTTTGTCAACAAAGGTCCATCTAGTCAAGGCTATGGTCTTTCCAGTGGTCACGTATGAAAGCTAGAAATTCAAACAGTTAAATATGGTGGCATAATGCCTTGGCAGTGGGGTAGGCACAGAACGTTCTGGTTACGCTGCTAGCATGTTTAAGAGAGAATGAGGGCTGAGCACTCAGTGTGGCCAGGGTCCTGGCAGGGAGAACAAACCAAGGGAAAGTGAAGCTGGGGGGAGAAGGGGCTGGGGGTACAGGCACTTGTCATGTGAGGTCAGGGGACAATATTATCAATCCTGTCAGTTTTCAAAAGATAATCTACAAATCTGGATCTTTTTTTAATGAACTCTTTAATTTTTTAAGTAATGGCAATCAATTATGAGTGTGAAGATACTGAACAGACCTAGCAAAAACCATCATGGACCACACCCAGTCTGCAGATACATCAAGTCTTTCTAAAAACAAGGGTGAGGAGTTACAGGGGAGAGAGGGAAACAAGTATTAAATTAAAGCAAGTGCATACTTAATGTGTAAATAATGTCTAGAATGCACTGATGCTGTAAAGCCATGAGTATTTCTTGCAAAAATCAGACAACTGTTATCTGAATCTTTAACTCTGACTTTATGTAATTTCTTGAGGAAGCCACTCCAGGCTGTTTCTTTCACACTGCTGCTCCCAGGACATGGGAGAGCAGCATGGCATCACACAGTAATCATCCAGTACTCGGACTGCATGAGCATAACTGTCTCAAAAGAGAAATGAAAAGAATAGGCAAGTCTGGAGTCATTTCTTTCACTGAACAGATGTCTTTTGGTTGCCCTCTTACAGCACTGTGGGATGGTTATCTGGATTTGCTTATAATGCAGATCAGTAGACAGTGACAAATATTCATCTCACTTAAACAGAGACAAAGGAAAGCAAATTCAAGTTTAAAAAAAAAACTAAAAGTAGCTTAAAAGGAAAAAGCTATTTAAATCTCTCTATATTAAAGAGGAATTGTGTTACGTAAAAACTTATCTGTAACACACTTCAAGTCTTTGAACTGTATCTATTTCCTCACTAAAGCTTTCATTTCTATTATTTGAATATTATTAACAGGATACAATCATGGTATTTTTTACAAATTCAAGAACATAGTTCCCTCTCTCATGGTATATCCAAAGGAAATTAAAATTGAACATATGTGGTTATGAATTTGAACATTAGAAATAGCTAAAGAAAAATATGAGAAGATATATGAATATTAGACATAGCTAAAGAAAAATATGAGAAGATATACGATTCAAAGTCATATGATTATTAATAATTATTTGAGACACTGTTATTTTTTATATTTTGACTACATATACAAACACATACGTATATGGATTTTCATAGCCAAAACCTACACCTCCGAGCCATTCGCTGTATCACATGACAGCCAGGGACCAACCAGACCTGCTGGGGGAGCACTGTCCTGTACACCCCCAGGACTGAGGAGTCCAAAGTTAGGAAGAGGTGGTCAGTGGGAAGGTGTCAGGCTGGCAAGGAGATAGCTCCCTTCTCACAGGAACCCACACCTTGCGTTGCCCGGGGATAGACGCAGAACCAGGTCCGTGTGGCTCCCAAGCCTGGAGTCTTCTAGATGCAGCTTCCATTCTGAGCTAAATGACTGTATAGTTCATGGACAGGACTACATTTCACTAATTTTGTTTTTATCAGTTAAGTCAGAACCTGTAAATATTTTTGAGGGGTCAGGTGTGCCAGCAAGGGTGAAACCTGACTGAGGCAAACATACTTTTGCGAGAAGAACATTCCCTAGACATTTCAAAGGAAGCACAAGGAGTATATGCTCCTTCTTCTGTTGTGGACTTTAGCTAGCTACCTTCATGCTGAGGCTTTTCTCTGGTAACAGAAATGAAAACTCCTACTTCCAGTACCTTACTAGTAATAAGAACCATATCAGAAAGAATTTCAGACTGTGGCCTGTACCTTTAACTTCTATCTTCCTAATCAAATAGTTGAAAGTGAGGGCAATGAAACCCTGTCAGTTAATATCCTTGGGACCCACATGTTCCAGAGACAGATGCCCTCTACCGGTGATACAGCTTCATAAATATTCTAACAAGGTGCATTAAAAATGTAAGGCTCATTGCAGAGTCACAACAGAAGCACATTTTCCTGAGTAATGGGTGGTGTGGCCGCCTTAGTCTGTAATGAAGTTTGAAATTACACCCTTACAAAAGGCCTCTGGTTAATGGTACCTCATTACAAGAGTGAAAGTGTCATTTCTTCCATCACTGACCTGCTCCGGAAAATACAGATGCTACTTGGAAAGGAAAAATCCTACCCTTAAAGGCAAGAATACTGTAATACTCAGTCCTTAGGAGGCAGAGGTTAACTGTTTTGTTTATGCATAAGTAACTAAAGAAATCTTTACATGTACAACACATATCCTATAACGGTTCTATTTTGTGAGTCTCATTTCTCCTGAGACGTGGGACACACAGAGTATTGGGTTTTGCTTCTTTCCTGATAGATTTTAATTTTAATGCAGGAATTTAAATTATGAAGAATAAAAATACTGTAAGCATTATATTGATACAGGGCCTTTTGAAAAGTCAAAATGTTTTCTATTTTGACTTTTTACAGTCATGAAAGTGTTAAGGGGGGAAAGAGTCCGTTGCATTTTTTACTGGGAATATATTCATTTTCAAATGTTATATTTAAAGTTGAACCTCAAAAATGCTAAACATTTCTTTCCTGTATCCACTAAGGCAATAACTCTACATATCATATTTTGTCTATTTCCTCAGTACAACTAAGAAGACTTAACAGCTAGACTAAGAAGCCTAACCATAAGAAGGCTTTTTTTTTTTAATTCTCCATCATTTTATGTTTTTTTGGCTATGCCACATAGCATGCGGGATCTTCGTTCCACAACAGGGATGGAACCCACAGCTCCTGCAGTGGGAGTGCAGAGTCTCAACCACTGGACCACCAAGGAAGTCTCGGCTTTTGTGTTTCAGTTACTGTGTAAGGAAGAGAGTTGCTCTAGATCAGAGCATTTTCCAGTAATATTTCAGAATAAGAGAGTTCTGATATACTTCCTTCATATCTCACCAAACTTCAACACCCTACTTTTCCAGGCTATCCATGCAATTTAGATTTTAACTGCATTTGACACTTAATTAAAGTTTGTAAAAGATTGTGAAGATGAAATGCCATATAATCATTTGATAACAATAATGAAGATAATGACTATTCTTAGTCTCTTCTTTCCATCTTCCCCGTTATAGTTCTGCTGCTTCTGCAAAATTCTTCACATTACCACATGAAGTCTTATACAAATCCTTGTGGATTTTACTTGGTCCTCTAGCTTTACCAGGGCAGTTTCCTTCCTAACAGGACATTCCTTTAGACCAGTTCTTAATTCATTTCTCCTTCACTGAGATAAAAGGCCATGTTTAATACAAACCTGAGCAATCTTACACAGCAAATGCAGAATGACGCTTTGGATGATAAGGAGCAATCCCTGTTGCTCCTGAGTTCAGCCTAGTTCCAGCTCTGTTGTTATCTGACTCAGAGATCTCTGGGCAAAACGTTTAACCTTCTTTGGTAAGTCTGTTTCTTCATCTACTGAATTACTGTGAAGATCCTTTCCAGATTTAAAACTCCATGTTTTTCTCTTTGTGCTTCATTTGTTCATTGTTCTTTGAAACAAACCTCCACTCTTCAGCTACAGCACGACTCTCCAGACAATTGCTTCATATGGCCACTCCATCGCTAACAGTAACTCTGCAGTTCCCAACCGATTGTGGACTTGTGCTTCTCAACAACAGCTCTCATTCTGGGATCACCTGCTATAAACCAACCTTCTTTTTTTTTCAGTAGTTTTTCTTCCCTAGGGAAATTTATATCAGTTCCAGGCATCTGTCGACATACTCCCTGAAGACCAGCAAGCAAAAAATTCATTTGCTTTTTCCATCTCCCCCCAATATCGATAAATTAATCTTATTTGCTCTTAAAGGTACTTCAATGTCTTCCACTTACACCTTATGCTCTCCCTCCTAAAATGGGCTACCTGCAGCATAATTTCCTCTCCCCAACTCTGCTTCTATTTTCGTAATCATTCAACCTGCCTCGAGTTTAGTCCTCTGAGAACATTTCTCTGTTGCTGTAGCTTTGGCCTTCCATAGTCGTCTCTATCAATTTGGATTATGCTCTGGAATTCCTAAATTATCCATTATCAAATGTTTAAATCTTAATACAACTTAGTAAAGTACAAATCAGAATGCTGTGCCATGTGTGGAGCACAGTAAACGTCACTTCCAGTGGCTCTGAACAGACTACCCACTCCAGCCCCAGAATTTGTACCTGGTTTGCAGCCCAGACATTTCTGTCAGGGACAGGAACCAGGCAGGAGGGCATGCTTGTGAGGAAACAGTTATCTATTTTCAGGCCATGTGGAATAAACACCCTTGGGTTTAACTTTGCCATCATCCAAAACACATCTTTCCCTTAAGGCACAGGGACAGTAATGTTTTGTTTTATGATTCTAACAACAACAAAACCCTACCAAGGCTGTGATCTAGATTTGCCTGCCTCAGCCGTATCGTCCCTGTTACCTGCAGTGCCACAGAGGATGGTTTCTTACTTTTCTCAGAAAAATAATATAAAAGACTTTGTGGAATGCATTTAAAATACTTCAAATCATCTTAATCCATTATTCAGATACAGATTCTAAGAGACACCTAAAAAGCAGGAGGAAACTCTAACATTTGTGGCAGGATAAACTCACATGTTAGAAACACTGGTCTCTTTGTTGTTAAAGGGAGCTGCCCCCACTCTGTAGATACAATGGGGACTTCAGGTAACACTGAGCAGCACTGAACATTCTCATCAGTCGAATGCAGGGCTCTTTCTGCTTTTCAAAGCACATCCGTTATCTCAGATCTTCACAAACCTCATGAGGTAGGCCAGGCAGGTATGATCCCATTTAGCATGTAAGAAAATTAAAACTCAGAGGGTAAAGGAACCAGCTTCTAGGCACGCAGCTCTTCAAAGCAGGGGCAGATTCATAATGCACGGTCCTTCATTCTTTGTTCTGTGCTCTATTTCACCCACACGCATGCACACATGTGCATACATATCGCCTCATGTACATAATTCATGTGATTATGATGCAAACGGCTCAGAATGAAATTTGGGAAAGGTCCAAATGGTCCCCTGTTGCCAATTTATTCTAGTCCTGTTCTTACCCCCAGCTTCTCTCATTTTTCTTACTCTTTTAATTTTTGCCAGGCTCCAGAGTTACTTCCACTTTTATGCTTATGCAAAAAACACCAGACGGGTTCTCTGCCTCACTGCCCCCACCTCCTCCAAATCTCCCACTTCAAATCCTAAAAGCCTAGCAACACATCAAAGCTAATGACTGAGTAATCCACAGATCCCAGTGAATGCCTAAAGGAGAGCTGATTTTCATCAGCAGCACAAAGGATATTTTGCAGACCAGTTCCTTTGAATGTGAAGGATATTTTATTAAGCTCAAGGTATTTTCAGGGAAAGCTGGCTTATGAAAGGCTTCACCGTGATAGATCTACTTCTTAGGTCCTCCTCCAACATGCTCTGTGGACAAGTCCCAAGAATGGCCCGGGGGTTCAAATCCACAAAGAGGAGCCAACGGACACTTCTGATTTTACGTGCAAGATTCAAAATTCTAACTAGTAAAAACTAATGCAATCTAATACTCACAAAGATCATTAATTTAATGCTTCTCTGTACTTGGTAGGTTTCTAATTTGATTAATTTAATTGAACCAATTTTTTCACAAATCGGTATAGAAAAGTAAGTAATCTCAAAAGAAATTTGCAGCCTTTTAGATTTCAACCCTACCAGTGAACTAAGATATCAACTCCATTTCCCAATATCAATCTATCTTTCATTATTTAGATCATAATGACCACTTTATAACTTTTTAGAGATCAGATACCCTCTTAAGAATCTGATTAAATCTACAGAATCTTATCACCAGAAAATTGTATGCTTGGAAACAGAGAATTTTACATAAAGTTGCTTGAGATTATGATACCCCTAAAACCTACCCATCAATCAAAGGATAAAAAAGCCTGGTCTGAAAATACAAATGTGTAGATAGGGAAGATGGGGAAATGGAGGACAAAGTTAAAAGAAAAGTGGAAAAGGCTAGAAAGAGGGTGTAGGAGAGGTCGGGACAGCCAAAGAAGAGGCAATGACACCAAAATTAGATATCCAGCTCTGTCCGCCACAGCGCCATCACCTCTTATAGCTCAGTTAGTCTTTACAGGAACTCAAGAAAACAGACCAGGCAGTACACACACCATTTTAAGGATGACAAAGCTAAGTTTAAGTTGATTAAATGAGTTGCCCAAGGTCAAACAGCAGGACACGGCAGAACCAAAACCCTGACCCACTCCCTTAGGGTTTTATCTTTGCTTTTTTTTTTTTTTTTTACATTTTATCACTGGTTCCTAAACAAAGACAGATGTCAAAGAGGACAGGAAAGAAAGAGTGAGAAAGAAGCTAAGAAAAGAAAAGAATAGGAGGGACCTGGTGAGGGAAAAAAATGTGATAGAGTAAAAAAGGGAGAGAAGAGAAGAGAGATGAAGAGAAAGGTGTACGTAGAGACACCACCAGGCTTCCCTGGTGGTTCAGACAGTAAAGCATCTGCCTACAATGCGGGAGACCCGGGTTCAATCTCTGGGTCGGGAAGATTACCTGGAGAAGGAAATGGCGACCCACTCCAGTACCCTTGCCTGGAAAATCCCATGGACGGAGGAGCCTGGTAGGCTACAGTCCATGAGGTCGCAAAGAGTCAGACACGACTGAGCGACTTCACATACTAGAGACACTGAGGGGAAAATAAGGACTCTGTCATCTTAAAGATGTTATAACAAGAAATTGCTCCAACTTCCAGTTAATTATACAGAGGAAAAAAAAAACTACTTTCTCAAACCTCAAAATCTGGAAAACTGTAGGTACCCATGCAGATTATGAAAACAATAAAGAGACAACTAAAGTGAAAGAGGATTAAGAAATACATAAACAATTTCCCAAACAAAGGAGGCTTAAGTCTCTGCTGTTGGAAATTCTGTGGAATGACACCCTGCAGTTATTCCTCACCCATCTGGCCTCACTAGCTCTCGACCTAAAGCTAACAGAGGAGGTTGCTTATCTACAGTCATATTTTTCTAAAATTGAATCTAAACAACATCCTGTTTCTAATACTAGCCTTCCAGGGTCAGTGTGGATTATGAGTTTTTCCATGTCTGTTCAAAGCCACAACCACTGCTTTGAATCAAGCTGATTTGTAACACTGTCTTGTTGACTTGTGCTTCTCTTCACGCAAAATGAGAGATACTGAAACTGTTATCTATGGGAGCAGCAAAGCAGCTTGAACTCCAACAGGTAGACACTGAAAAAACAGTATTGACACAGGATTGTCTTAAACCTAATATGAGAGACCTTCCTTATGTTAAAAAAGCAAACAAAGAAACGAACAACAACAACAAAAATTGCAACAACAGCAAGAAGCAGTGGCAGAGGAAATATCATCCTGAAGACCACACACAGTCTCCAGAACATCTCTCTGGAGAGAGTCTGTCCAGAGCTCCACTGGACACATCATGGGCTTCAAAACAGTGCTTGAAAAGCTAATGTGCACAGTCTTTGTCCTTCTGCCCCAGGCTACAGTTCCCATGGGGAGATAGGAAAATGAGTGTCTCGGGTGCAGGCTCTGACTTTCAAAGTGAGAAAGTATCCGGAGCTGAATTTAGAGACCTTGCTGGCAGGAAGCAGAAAATCAGCACGTTCAAGACTCACTTTGCCTCATTCTAGGGTTACCAGAGTCCTTTAATAAAAGCACAAAGGACGCTGGTGAGAGCTTGGCTGGGTCACCCTGCCAATGGAAATAAGGAAAGGCAACTGAGGTTGAAGAGATTCATTCTCTCCCCAAAGTTGAAAGTCAGACATCGTTAGACAACCCTTTATTACAGACACAAGACATGTTGGGACCATTAGCAGGGCCACAGTATAAATATTCAGACCCATGTATCCCAAGGTAGAGTGAGTGGGCTCTGGCACGATTTTAAAGGCTGATAATGGGGTGGAGTGGGCAGTGGCAGCACTGCATCACGGGTACGTGGCCCCCGGGGCAGAGTCCTGCGCGGCACCGCCCCGCATGCTGTGCCTCCACCAGGAGTCTCAGCCATGGGATTAGCACTGCAAGACCTGCTCCTTCCTTCGCCCACTTTCTGCTATGCCTCTGACAGCCGGACTCCAGACCTCATCTTCTACAGACACAGCCACCCTGTGTAAGCCCAGGGCAGTATCTCCACAGGTAAAAGAAATTATTTTTGCAAGTCTTTGTGTCAGTGTGCATTGAAAGCAATTTCTCATTAATAGCCTTATAAAGTACTTTAGCATTTAAACATTCAGAACCACCATCATTCTAAAATATACTATTTATACAGTACAAAAAAGCCAATCTGAAAAATTGTTGATGAAACTAGGGTAGAGGCAGAAAACACCTATTAGGAATATTAAAGCCAATGCTTCTAGATCAGTAATGAGCTATTTAGGAATTTGCTGGCAACCTTTGAATAGTGTTTCATTTTAACAGCAAATGTCAAGTTAGCACTTCTGGCTCAAAAAGACAGTTTTTAAATAGGCTGGCTCTGAGAAGTTGAGAATAGCGCACCAGGCCCTGGTCCATAGGGTCACAAAGAGAGGGGCTAAAGCAACCTAGCATGCACAAACTCAGAATACACCAAGCAAAACAGAAATATATTTGTCAAGACACTGGCTTGATAACTAGGTCCATGGAGATGCAGGAGGTGTTTTTCCGTTTGTTTTGTGTTGTCTGTGCAGAAATACTGGATTTTAGAGTGGGAAGAACATACCTGAGGGAAAGCTACCGTCCACACTTGGGTTTTTATAGATGAAGACATTGGGATCATTTCCTTGAGAAAACTGTCCTAACACATTGAGATCTCACCTCTATCAAGAAGGCTCAACACAGAAAGTTTTCCTAAGAGAGTGGTCCACTCTCACAGTGCTGTCTGGGCGGTTATGACATAGGTGCTGCAGTTAGAGAGGGAGGCCAGCTCAGTGCATGCCACGCACAAGGGCTCTGAACACAAAACAAGGACCCCAGAGAGCATCTCATGCAACCTCCTCAGCAAGAGGCAACCCAGAAGAAGCAACCACACCGGAGTCTACGTCAGGTGGGGACGGGCTTCCCCACGGTCACCACTGCCATCTGGGGCTAGGTGTTCCAGCTGTGGAGTGCTGCCTTCTGCACTGTTGGACGTCCAGCAGCATCCCTAGTCAGTAGCAACCCCCAGCTGTGACAGCCAAAAGTATCCCAAAACACTGCCAGGGAAGAGAGGGAAAACAAAACTGTCCCCAGCTGAGAACCACTGGATTAGAAACTGGCATAACCGATAACTATATCCCTCAGCTCCCCAACTTGGTGTTCTTTCATCATGGATCACTTGTTTTCAAATAAATATTTCAGAATTAGGAAGAACTGATTAAATCAATGCATTGCCATCACTAATATTGATTACATGTCAAATCATGTTACTAACAAGCTCTTAAGACTAAGTCCTAAAAATATGAACTAATTGCATTTACCCATCTAATTGCGTGTGCCTGGCACAAGTATAAACACATTTGCATTAAATATACATAAGACTAAAAGTATGCAACTGTGAGTGTCTTGGTTTTTGGTTGGGCAAAGAATAATGATGTCAAGTTAAAAGACACTTCAGGGAGAAATCTCTCTACAAATGATAAAATTTCTTACCACTCTTAGGCAAATTCACTACATGTTGTACCTAAATATAGATTATTGCTTTTTATTTTTTTTAATTAATAAGAAGGGACATCACTGTCAAACTGTTTAATCATCTTATTATAAAGATAAGAAACTCAGTTCAAAGAGCTGAGGTTTCCTAAAATAGTACTTCAGAATCATTCCAGATTTCTTCTTAAATACAGCTGAGAAAAATCAGGTATAAAAATTCATAGGACACACAGCTTCTACAATCAGTGGTAGCCGCTGATGTCAGAGTTTCTGTTAACTATCATATTCCAACATTACCTGTTTCTCTTTTTCCGGTGCTCTCTGTTAGAATTTTCTGATTCACTACCACTGCTTGTATTACAGCGTGAGCGTGACCTGAAAAGAAAATAAGAGGAAAAAAACTATATTTATGACAAATGAAAATTTTCAGAACAGTTCATGTAGGTTCTTTAGAATTAATTTTGCAATAAAATTACCAATTCAAACATAAGTAGTTGTCATAACCCTCTCCCAATCAGTTCCTCAATTCAGCTAGCCATCTGAATGTCTATAAGAAATGTGGAAGCAGACTAAAGTAAATGTCACCATGCTCCTAGAAAGGACCACAGAATCAAGTGCTTTCAACAGAACTCTGATGTGGAAAAGCTGTAAGTCCCTGGGGTGGACTAAATATGGACTCAAAGTCCTGTCAAACCCCTACCCCCATGAAGAGAGGGAGAGTTTATTTCCACTCCCCTTGAGTTTGTGCTGGTCCTACGAGTGATTTTTTCCAACAGAAGGAGGTAGAAGGGATACTCTGCCAGTTCTAGGACTATCTCTTAACAGGGCTGGTAGCTTCTGCTTCTTCCCAGCCACCTAGGTTAACCAGGCGCAGAGATCACAGACAGAGTGAGTTCCCAGGCGGACAGCCATTCTGCCGGGACCAGTTAAACTAGCTAACAAACTGCTGTTCAATCAATAGAATCATATAAGATATATATGGTTGTTGTTATATTCAACCACCCCGTTCCAGATGGTTTTACTGTAGCAAGAGATAAGCGAGGGACTTCCCTGACAGCCCAGTGGTTAAGACTCCACACGTCCATTGCAGGGGGCATGGGTTCGATCCCTGGTCAGGGAACTAAGATCCCAAATGCCACGGTGTGGTGTGGCCAAAAAGAAAAACAGAAAGAAAGAGACTAGAAAAGAAAAAAAGAAAAAGAGAGATAATGGAGATAGCTCCTCTAAGACAAAAAGGAGCAGGGTAAAAAAAAAAAAGAGAGAGAGAGAGAGAAACTCCTAAAGATGTTAAGGAATGGAAGACGGAGAACCAGTCGCAGCCAAAATTGTTATTTCAAAGTTTAAAAAATTACAATATCCTTAAAGCAGTTGCTAATAAAACCAAACATTTCCCACAGTCTTGCCTCAGGTCTGAGCTGTGCTGACCTGCTAAGCCTTTCCCTCTCCCTTGACCCTCCTTCCATTTTGGCTTTTTTACCTCCTCCTTTGCTTTAGATCTGAATCTTCACCACTGTTATGGGCTTTCCTATGGGGGGAAAAGAATAATAATTCATTCAGGAGAATAGAAAATTATCAACTGGCTAAGGAAAGCAAAGCAGAATGAGTTTTACTTCAGTTAATGCACATTACACAGTCATCCACTCACGTCAGTCACCAAACACATGAGTCACACATACATGCCCAGCTCTACAACAGATCCCAGAAATGATATCAAATGGCCTCAAGAAGCCAACAGGCTAGCAGGGGCTACAAACAGTCCATAAGTAATTATGCACAATTATCTGTGTCTGTAATTATCCATTAAGTAATTAACAGATATAACTAATTATCTGTTAAGTTCCATTCATCCAATAACAGAGTTCAATTGTAGTGTCCAGATCTGCAACTGAAACAGAGCACTAACCTGATTAGGCGCACCAAATCCAACCTGCCTCACTTGCTTTTAGTTGATTTTAAACTAACCACTCCCTAGCTTCCTTATGGATAACACCTCCGATGTATGGGTCACTATAGTAATGGTTGCTTAAATTGTTTTTCAGGAATGGGGAGTTAGTCCTTACCCAGTTCAAACTGGTTGAAACCACTGACCATTCAACTGGCCATGCGTGAGTGTCAGACGGATGATCTTTTGATGCTAGAGGGCCAAAACCTCTACCCTCAGAACACACTAACTCTGCCATCTTCTGAACAGTTGCCACGGAGAACCATGAAGCTTGACCACTCTTGCAGAAACCACTGGTTACCTCCCTTTTCTTACCTCAATCACCTCTCCCCACGCCTGATACACCCTGCCTCTTTATCCTACAAACATCCCTAAGTCTGACCTTCAGGGAGACAAGTTTTGGATGTGTTCTCCCATCAACTTGTTTGGCTACCTTGTGAATTAACGATTTCTCTGCTGCAAACCTTGGCGTCTCAATGTCTGGCTTGCTGCAAGTTAGGCAAACAAACCCAATTCCGTAACACAATCCACCAAGCCAAGTTCTGCTATAATCTGATGTCAGCTCTCACCTGAATGCCCTTTCCAACATCCCAGCCTCCATGGCCCTTGTCATCTTCCCTAAGGACCTCTTTACTGCAACTCAGCAACCCCATCAGGGTCACACTTTGGACTTTATTATCTGTAACCACCTGCAAAAACCTTGTTCTCTAACCTGAATCTCCTCTCCTTCCTGAATACCACTTCCTATTTACCTTCAAACAGCTTCAGTGGGGCATCCTGTTAAATGTGTGAGTTTTGTAGTCCTGAATGTGAATCCCGTCCCGTCTGATGATAAGTAGTGTGATTTAAACACAAGACTTCTCTACTGAGCCTCGGTTTGAACAGTACTTCCCACACAGAGTTGTTATGAGGATAAAATGAATTAATATATTTAAAATGCACACAGTAGGACCTGGCCCACTCTAAGCACTCAATAAATGTTGACTATTACCATTGCTGCTTGTTCAATGACTTCCATCTACCTTTCTTCGACCTCAGTAGTACTGTCTGTCTATCAACCTTGCAACTTTCTGTAAGCTAACTTTTATTTCCTCCCTGACTCAGTTTGGATTTTCATCATCACAATAACATGTATGCCAGTACTTGAAACTTCCTCTGACTGTGTTTTTTGTTCAGTCTCTATGACAAAACTCCAGAGGTGGGTGAATTCAACTCTCCAGGTTCTTTGGGCCAGCCCTCAAAAGCTGGCAAGCAGTGCTAGATGAGGTTACATAAAAGGGCATGTTAACTACACTACAAATCCATGTGCATAATCTCAGATCTACAACATGGCCCAGCAATCCTACCACCTTTCTCTGATCCAAGAACTCTCAGTTTCTTCAAAGTGCTTTCAAACTCCTTTCGCCTTGCAGCCCTCTGACTCACTGTACCACTGCTGCAGCAAATGACTTTGTGTTCTCCTTCCAAAGCAAAAAGGAGCCAGCCATTAGATGGGAACTCTTTCCTTTTCCTGTTACCCAAAATAAAACTCACCCACATCACCCTCTCTTTTACGGAAGTGTCCTTATAATTAAGGTCAATCCGCTCACCTGTGCTGTGCAGCTCCCATTGCCTTTTACCTCCTCGGTGATTGTCATTAACCACCTCGTCTCTCACATATATTCACCTTGTCCTCAGAGCCAAGTTTCTTTACCAGCCTTGCACATTCTCAAGTCTCTCCTGTTCAAACATACACACACCTACTTTGACTCCACATCTCCCACGACTTTCTGCCCAGTCTCTCTCCTCTCCTGCAAAGCCATACTTCTTGAGCAAGGTCTCTTTCTTGCTTTTGGGCTCCATGTCCTTTGTTATACGTGCCTTTCCGATCTAGCCAGGGCAGACATGAATCTTTTAATGCCACATTCACAACTTTCATTTTCCCACTTTCCCAACATAATTATATCAAATATATCAAACAACATTATGTTGATAGAATTGTTAACTGTAAACACAATTACGTAACTATTGTTCACAGATGACTGATCTAAACAGTGTTTTAGGAACACAATTTCTTGTATAGGTTTAAATTTTTCTTAGAGATGATAACTGGCTAGTTTTCTACTTAAGTTGCTTGCTTAGTTTTCCTCATGCTGCTGCTGCTAAGTCGCTTCAGACGTGTCCGACTCTGTGCAACCCCATAGACGGCAGCCCAGCAGGCTCCCCCATCCCTGGGATTCTCCAGGCAAGAACACTGGAGTGGGTTGCCATTTCCTTCTCCAATGCATGAAAGTGAAAAGTGAAAGTGAAGTCGCTCAGTCGTATCCGACTCTTAGCGACCCCATGGACTGCAGCCCACCAGGCTCCTCCATCCATGGGATTTTCCAGGCAAGAGTACTGGAGTGGGGTGCCATTGCCTTCTCTGAGTTTTCCTCGTACTTCTCACTAATACTTTATGCCATCTCTGAGAGAGCTGCACAACTCCTCCTGAGATAGATAAATACACAGATAGCAAGTTCCATGTAAATCCCTTCTGGAGCACTCTGCCCTCCTACTCACATTGGACAGTTTGCTGTCTAGCACTGCTGCATAGATGTCCCTTCACCCTGACCACGGAATTTCTTTTGCACCTTTGATGAATTCCATAGTCTTAGGTCTGATGGCCTCTTGTCATGGCAGCTATATATTCATATATATATACACACACACACACACACATATATATATACTCATATTTAAGTCACTTCAGCCATGTGTGACTCTTTGCAACACTATGTACTGTAGCCCGCCAGGCTCCTCCGTCCATGGGATTCTCTAGGCGAGAATACCAAAGTGGGTAACCACGCCCTCCTCCAGGGGACCTTCCTGACCTAGGGACTGAACCTGTGTCTCTTATGTCTCTTGCATTGGCAGGTGAGTTCTTTATCACTAGCGCCACTCGGGAGGCCCATACACACTATATATCAGTTCAGTCCAGTCGCTTCGTCGTGTCCAATGCTTCGCAACCACATGAACTACAGCACACCAGGCCTCCCTGTGCATCACCAACTCCCAGAGTTTATTCAAACTCATCTCCATTGGGTCAGTGATGCCATCCAACCATCTCATCCTCTAGCATCCCCTTCTCCTCCTGTCCTCAATCTTTCCCAGCATCAGGGTCTTTTCAAATGAGTCAGCTCTTCGCATCAAGTAGCCAAAGTATTGGAGTTTCACCTTCAGCATCAGTCCTTCCAATAAACAGCCAGGACTGATCTCCTTTAGGATGGACTGGTTGGATCTCCTTACAGTCCAAGGGACTCTCAACAGTCTTCTCCAACACTACAGTTCAAAATCATCAATTCTTTGGTGCTAAGCTTTCTTTATAGTCCAACTCTCACATCCATACATGACTACTAGAAAAACCATAGCCTTGGCTAGACGGACCTTTGTTGGCAAAGTAATGTCTCTGCTTTTTAATATGCTGTCTAGGTTGGTCATAACTTTTCTTCCAAGGAGTAAGCGTCTTTTAATTTCATGGCTGCAAAAAAAAAAAAAAAATTTCATGGCTGCAGTCACCATTCTGCAGTGATTTTGGAGCTCAAAAAAATAAAGTCTCTCACTGTTTCCACTGCTTCCCCATATATTTGCCACTAAGTGATGGGACCAGATGCCATCATCTTAGTTTTCTGAATGTTGAGCTTTAAGCCAATTTTTTCACTCTCCTCTTTCACTTTCATCAAGAGGCTCTTTAGTTTTTCTTCGCTTTCTGCCATAAACGTGGTGTCTTCTGTGTATCTGAGGTTATTGATATTTCTCCCATTAATCTTGATTCCAGCTTGTGCTTCATCCAGCCCAGCGTTCCTCATGATGTACTCTGCATAGAGGTTAAATAAGCAGGGTGACAATATACAGCCTTGATATACTCCTTTTCCTATTTGGAACCAGTCTGCTGTTCCATGTCCAGTTCTAACTGTTGCTTCCTGACCTGCATATAGGTTTCTCAAGAGGCAGGTCAGGTGGTCTGGTATTCCCATCTCTTTCAGAATTTTCCACAGTTTATTGTGATCCATACAGTCAAAGGCTTTGGCATAGTCAATAAAGCAGATGTTTTTCTGGAACTCTCTTGCTTTTTCAATGATCCAGCGGATGTTGGTACTTTGATCTCTTGCTCCTCTGCCTTTTCTAAAACCAGTTTGAACACCTGGAAGTCATGGTTCACGTATTGTTGAAGTCTGGCTTGGAGAATTTTAAGCATTACTTTACTAGCATGTGAGATGAGTACAATTGTGCAATAGTTTGAGCCATGTATATACATATACATATATATGCATGTATGCGTGTGTATACACTAAATATACAAAATACATTATATTTATATGCACACTATATGTACATATATTTTTGAGAATAAAGTTTCTGACAATGTCTTCTTTATACACATATAATCTGGTTTATCTTGGCATAGAATCCTAAATTGAAATTAACCTTCCTTCAGCATTTGGAGGCAATGCCTCATTATCTTTTTCCCTGCTTTTGCTGTGAAGCAGTCCAAGTCCATGATATTTATTTGTCATGATCTGTGTTTTTTTCCTTTCACATTTTCCTCCCTGATGCCAATTTTTTAAAATTCTCTCTTGGCCTATAATGTTTTAATGATCTTGGTACAGATCTTACTTTTCAATACACTATGCCAAATGCTCAGTGCGTTCTGTCTATCTATAAAGTTAAACCATTCCAATCTGGGGTATTTTCTTATATTATTTATTTCATAGTTTCCTTACTTGTAATTTTTTGGGTTTTTTCCCCTCAGAAATTTCATTAGTCAAATGACTGATATTCAGGTTTGATCATAATAATCCTTATTTCCATGGATTTGTTTTGGTTCTACTTTGGGGAAGATTTCCTTATCTTCCAATTTAATTATTTAAAATTATACCCCACGAATTTAAGATCTAAAAACTCTTATTCACTCTTTCAATACCACAGTTTTCACTTTTCTAAAGGTAATAAGTATATATTTTTTAGAAAATTTTGTTTCTTATACTGTCTCTATTTCCTGTGAATTCCCCCCGCACATACTCCTAAGTCTTGGCTCAGTCTCTGTCTTTCCAAAGAGAAGCTATCCCCAAATGCTGGGTGATTATGGCTGTTTTGATATTTTAGACACTGAAAAGACTGGAACCCTCTGGATGGTGCAGTGCATGGTAACAGACAGCCTCACTGCATTGCAGAGCTAATATGGGAAGTCTCGCCATTTCACTGGAGAATCTTTTGAAAGTTCCTATCTGTGGACCTTTTCCCTAGTATCTTTCCATATTTTATAGGGAGAGTCTCTACTCTCATGCCTAGGAAATAGAAGTCTGGCTTCTAGCATTCTGGGAATGAGGACTTCAGTTCAGTTCAGTCACGCAGTAGTGTCTGACTCTTTGCGATCCCATGGATTGTAGCACACCAGGCTTCCCTATCCACCTCACCAACTCCTGGAGCCTGCTCAAACTCATGTCCATCGAGTCGGTGATGCCATCCAACCATCTCATCCTCTGTCATCCCCTTCTCCTCCTGCCTTCAATCTTTCCCAGCATCAGGGCCTTTTCCAATGAGTCAGTTCTTCCTATTAGGTGGCCAACGTATTGGAGTTTCAGCTTCAGCATCAGTCCTTCTAATGAACATTCAGGACTGATTTCCTTTAGGATGGACTGGTTTGATCTCCTTGAAGTCCAAGGGACTCTCAAGACTCTTCTTCAACACCACAGTTAAAAAGCATCAATTCTTTGGCACTCAGCTTTCTTTATAGTCCAACTCTCACATCCATACATGACTACTGGAAAAGCCATAGCTTTGACTAGATGGATCTTTGTTGGCAAAGTAATGTCTCTGCTTTTTAATATGCTATCTAGGTTGGTCATAGCCTTTCCTCCAAGGAGCAAGCATCCTTTAATTTCATGGTTGCAGTCACCATCTGCACTGATTTTGGAGCCCAAGAAAATAAAGTCTGTCACTGTTTCCATTGTTTCCCCATCTATTTGCCATGGAGTGATGGGACTGGATGCCATGATCTTAGTTTTCTGAATGTTGAACTTTAAGCCAACTTTTTCACTCTCCTCTTTCTTTCATCAAGAGGCTCTTTAATTCCTCTTCACTTTCTGCCATAAAGGTGGTGTCATCTGTGTATCTGAGGTTACTGATATTTCTCCCAGCAATCTTGATTCCAGATTGTGCTTCATCTAGCATCTCGCAAGATGTACTCTGCATAGAAATTAAATAAGCAGGGTGATAATACACAGCCTTGAAGTACTCCTTTCCCAATTTCACACCAGTCTGTTGTTCCATGATTTTTCATATAGATATAATATCTCTGTCTCTTTTACAAGTTAATCCTCTTCAACTAAGGCAAATAAATGCTGAAGTTTCTCACAGCTCTGTCATTGGCTTGTCTTTGCATTCTATCTATAGTATGTATCTATCTAGACAACCTCAACTCTATTTCATATTTCAACTAACATCTGTAAGAAATCTATATTTCAGTCCAGATAGCCATCTAGCTCCTTATATCAAACAATCCACGTAAATCCCTTACTTGGACTTCTCAATGGTACAACAAATTCAACTTATCAACAACCAAACTCAGTTTTCCTTTTTAAGCCTGTGATATCCAGGTGATTCTTATTTCAGTGCATCACACCTCCATCCATGAAATTATACAAGTCTGGCTTTCATCCTGACACCTGTCACTCCTTCGCCCCTCATTTTGATCCTTCTCATCCCACACTTTTACCTCTTAAAGGGTTTTAAAACCATCCACTTCCTCCTATCTCCACATCGCCACCTTGGCACAAGTTCCCATCCTCTTTCTCTAGGACCTGTGTGCTGTCTGGCCTACGTCCACCACCACCTTTCCCCCAGAGGCAGTAAAGACCATCTTCACCCAGTACAAATGCAACCGTGTTACCACCCCCTTAGAAAAACTACCGGAAAAATGACTGAAATCCTCAACAAAGGCCAGGTGTCCTGTGAGGTCTGACTTCTCTTTCTCTCTTCCTTTCTCTTTCTCTCCAGGCTCGTCTCTAACACATTTCTGTCCTCTCAGTGCTTGACGACACTGACCTTTCAGCCTTTCTATGAATACTCCCCATCTCCATTCCATCCCAAGGCCCCTACAGGGACTGTCTCTAGTGCTGGTTAACACATGCCTTGCATAGAGATGCCCTCAATAAGCATTTTTGAGTGTGAAAATGGACTGGGGTAAAAATAAACTTGTACTGCCCAGAACTATAGTAGCTGTTCTGTTCTAAAACAGGACTGCTTAAACAAGCAGGCTTCAGGATCTCCATGAACGTTGAAAAATTCTATGAAAATTTATGTAGTGGTGGTTTAGTCACTAAATTATGTCCGATTCTTGTGACCCCATGGACTGTAGCCTGCAGGCTCCTCTGTCCATGGGATTCTCCAGGCAAGAATACTGGAGTAGTTTGCCATTTCCTTCTCCAAGGGATCTTCCCGACCCAGGAATCGAACCCAGGTCTCCTGCATTGCAGGCAGATTCTTTAGCAATTGAGCTGCAAAGGAAAATTTGTACATGTATTTAATTAAGCACCTACCCACCCCCCCCCGCCCCCGGAATGAATCCAACATTTCATCAGTCTCTCAGAGAGTTTCATCATCCCAAAAGGTTAAGGACCAGGGTTCTAGACTCCACCAGAATTTGATAGATTTATCCATTTAATGACAGACAACTAGCAAAACAGGAAATTTTGATATGTTTGGCAAAACATGTTATTCTGGCCATGCATTGCAAAGTAGAATTTTCCATTATTAAATTTAAGTACATGATATTCCTCCATGCTGATGACAAATCTCAGTTTTAAATGTCAGAGTTGATTCAACTATGCAGGGATTTGTGCTCAAGAGCAAGGTAAATACATGTGAAGATAAAACAAGACTGAGAAGGACAGGGACAATTACAGAGTATTTAGAGTGGAAAGAAACAAAGAATGAGCTCCAGCTCTTGATGCCAACAGTCAGCAATGTCTAGTCTCCTCAAAACACACATGCCTAATAAGACACCTTTCAAGTACCACACAGAACCAGACAGAGGCCCTGATGCTCAGACAAAAAGATTCACTACTCTATAAAATCAAAACTGTCTTTCCCCTGGATGGTACCCATGAGAGGATCCTGTGTCCACTCACCACAATTATGTCTCTGTGTTGCACAGGAAGCCAGCAGAAACTGTATTCAATATGAACATTATTAAGTCTCGACTTGGGATTGTGTGTGCTCCCAACTATTTCAAGCAATTAGTTTAGGAAAAAAAATTTCTATAAATTTTGATATGTAATGTAAAAACTTGATAAATTCACTTCTAAACATTAAAATTGAAATGACCATCTGCTCAGTGTGTGTATTTTATTTAGGGAATGGTGAAAAAATACACTAATAATTTAGGGTGAGAACCTATAAAAACCTATCTATTAACAATAATCATACCATCACAGATTCTTAAAAGATTTAGTAATTCCCACTCCCCAGAACTCCTCAATACACATGTACAGACAAATGCACTTTATAGTGTTTCCCAGTGATGTTGACTTGTTTTTTAAGTGTTCTCCAAGTTGAACCAATTGTCGGAAGAGAAAGGAGAGCAGAAAATCTATTCCCCTGCCTGTTTTAAATGATGACTCATTATCCCTGCCTTTTTCAGACATACAGATGTGGACCCAAATTCTGGATGTGTGCAAGGAATAGTTACTCTTTCCTCCTCAAGCCTGTTTTCTCATCTATAAAAGTGAGATAATAATGCTGGGCCAGGTATTTCTCCATTGGTACTCAGTCCCATCCAGACCTAGCTGCAGTCTCCCATGTATTGCCAAGACGAGAGACCTGAAAATTACACCTTCCTAGGCTTCTTCACCACTTAGGTGCTCAGCTGAGACTTGAAGGCAGGAGAAAAAAGGAGGCGATTTTGCTTCTGGCAGCACCTGCAGCACTTACTGTTGCATTCCCTAAAAGTGAGGATTCCACAGCCTTAGACGTGGTGGTACCTTCTCCAGCAGTTGCAGCAAGAGTCATTCCTCCAGTGGTGGTGGCCCCGGCAGTGTCAGCGCCAAGCACAGGCCCCCGGGGGGCCAGCTCTAAGGCAGAAGCAGCTTTGAATCACTGGGTGACTTCCCCATCTCCCCCGCTACTCCTGCAGCCCAGGGGCAGCACAGCATCCAGGCCACAGACTCTTGGTCTTTTTGTTCCTTCAGTCCTGCTCATACCTGTGCACTGATTTCTGCCTTAATCCCTCTCTGCTGGAAAGGCCTAGTGACTGAGAGATACATTACATCAGCTTCTGTAGGGTATCATAAGGTTGAAACGAGAAAATACATAGCTAGTAAACTGCTCAGTACTTGGAACATGGTACATGCCAGCTATTTTTCCATTATTCTGTCTAATCATCATGGGTTATGATCTGGCTCCCCCTTCTCAGTCCTGTTAGGTGAAGATGATGACCTTTCTTTTCTTAACTTTCAAAGGATTTTGGTGAAGTGGACCTGGTTTGAGAAAGTTATGGATGAAGACTCTGGGAAACTGGCAGAAACAGAAGGAATCAAGCAGGGATGGACCAGCAAGTGAGTATGCAAAAGGGCAGAGAAAAGAGATGCACCTCTGCTTTCTAAATCGACAGTGCATACAAAAAGAATCTTGATGGTTATCTGAAAACATGACATAATGTGGAACATCTCATAATGTGGTTATTGTTGTTGTTGTTCAGTTGCTAAATTGTGTCCGACTCTTCATGACCCATGGACTGCAACATGCCAGGCTCCTCTGTCCTCCACTATCTCCTGGAGCTTGCTTGAATTCATGTCCATTTAGTTGGTGATGCTATCTATTCATCTCATAATTATAAGTCACATAAAATACCACTCATGTAGGCACCCAAAGTAAAACACAGTCCCCATTAGATAGAAATAAAGTGAATTTCACTAGTAAGTGATTTCTAAGTCTTCCTCTCTTAGACCTATCATATTGCCCAGCCTACTTTGCAGAGAGGGTTCAAAACCGCTATTTAGGAATTTTTCTTTTTTTTATTAAGCACAAACACACAAGTATATTCATATGAACAATCTGACCTGCTGGGTAAAATGTAACACAACTCATTTTCTCTGTTCTTGAAAGGGGTTTTACTCAAGTTTAAGCAACAATATCAGTCTTGAGAGCCAATAACTCAGTCTCACCTAAGAGATATCTCTCTAACCACGATCCTGTCTTCCCAGTTCAGTTCAGTCGCTCAGATGTGTCTGACTCTTTGCAATTCCATGGACTGCAGCATGCCAGGCTTCCCTGTCCATCACCAACTCCAAGAACTTGCTCAAACTCACGTCCATCAAATTGGTGATACCATCCAACAATCCCATCTTCTGTCGTCCCCTTCTCCTCCCACCTTCAATCCTTCCCAGCATCAGGGTCCTTTCCAAGGAGTCAGTTTTCGCATCAGGTGGCCAAAGTATTGGCGTTTCAGCTTCAACATCAGTCCTACCAATGAATATTCACCCTGACTTCCTTTAGGATGGACTGGTTGGATATCCTTGCAGTCCAAGGGACTCTCAAAGGTCTTCTCCAACACCACAGTTCAAAAGCATCAATTCTTTGGTGCTCAGCTTCCTTTATAGTCCAACTCTCATATCCATATCTGATTACTGGAAAAGCCATAGCTTTGACTAGACGGACCTTTGTTGGCAAAGTAATGTCTCCAACATTAAATGCTTAAATATTAAATGCTTTTTAATATGCTGTCTAGGTTGGTCACAGCTTTTCTTCCAAAGAGCAAGCATCTTTTAATTTCATGGCTGCAGTCACCATCTGCAGTGATTTTGGAGCTCAAAAAAATAAAGTATCTCACTGTTTCCATTGTTTCCCCATCTATTTGCCACAAAGTGATGGGACTGGATGCCATGATCTTAGTTCTCTGAATATTGAGCTTTAAGCCAACTTTTTCACTCTCCTCTTTCACTTTCATCAAGAAGCTCTTCAGTTCTTCTTCACTTTCTGCCATCAGTTCAGTTCAGTTGCTCAGTCGTGTCCGACTCTTTGAGACCCCGTGAATCGCAGCACGCCAGGCCTCCCTGTCCATCACCAACTCCTGGAGTTCACTCAAACTCATGTCCAGCGAGTCGGTGATGCCATCCAGCCATCTTACCCTCTGTCGTCCCCTTCTCCTCCTGTGCCCAATCCCCCCCAGCACAGAGTCTTTTCCAATGAGTCAACTCTTCGCATGAGGTGGCCAAAGTATTGGAGTTTCAGCTTTAGCATCAGTCCTTCCAAAGAATACCCAGGACTGATCTCCTTTAGAATGGACTGGTTGGATCTCCTTGCAGTCCAAGGGACTCTCAAGAGTCTTCTCCAACGCCACAGTTCAAAACCATCAATTCTTCGTCTCTCAGTCTTCTTCACAGTCCAACTCTCACATCCATACATGACCACTTCAAAAACCATAGCCTTGACTAGACGGACCTTTGTTGGCAAAGTAATGCCATAAAGGTGGTATTATCTGTGTATCTGAGGTTACTGATATTTATCCCAGCAATCTTGATTCCAGCTTGTGCTTCATCCAGCCCAGCGTTTCTCATGATGTACTCTGCATATAAGTTAAAAAGCAGGGTGACAATATACAACCTTGACGTACGCCTTTCCCGATTTTGAACCAGTCTGTTGTTCCATGTCCAGTTCTAACTGTAGCTTCTTGACCCGCATACAGATTTCTCAGGAGGCAGGTCAGGTGGTCTGGTATCCCTATCTCTTGAAGAATTTTCCACAGTTTGTTGTGATCCACACAGTCAAAGGCTTTGGTATAGTCAATAAAGCAGAAACAGATGTTTTTCTGGAACTTTTTGCTTTTTCAATGATCCAATGGTTGTTGGCAATTTGGTCTCTGGTTCCTCTGCCTTTTCTAAATCCAGCTTGAACATCTGGAAGTTCACAGTTCATGTACTGTTGAAGCCTGGCTTGGAGAATTTTGAGAGATTTTTTATTTTGCTAGCATGTGAGATGACTGCAATTGTGCGGTAGTTTGAACATTCTTTGGCATTGCCCTTTTTTGGGATGGAATGAAAACTGACCTTTTCCAGTCCTGTGGCCACTGTTGAGTTTTCCAAATTTGCTGGCATATTGAGTGTAGAACTTTCGCAGCATCATCTTTTAGGATTTGAAAGAGCTCCACTGGAATTCCATCACCTCCACTAGCTTTGTTGTAGTGATGCTTCCTAAGGCCCACTTGACTTTGCATTTCAGGATGTCTGGCTCTTGGTGGGTGATCACACCATTGTGGCTATCTGGGTCATGAAGATCTTTTTGGGGTCATGAAGATCTTGTCTTCTCAGATAAAAACATTTAAATCTTTTACATATTAATGTATATCATTAATCCAATACATATTATATATACATATTATACATACTATATAATATATATTTTCAAAATATTATACATATTTTTAAAAATTTAGTCTTAACTACAATACAGAGAGTAAGTTCCCATCAATATTTTATGAAATCATCCTCTGAAACTCTGGCTTTTTAAGAGAAATGCTTCAGGACCTCTAGCTTATTTCATCTCAAAAAAACAAAAAACAACAACAACAAAACTCAGAAGCTCTCTGTTATTGTGAGGGGACCAACAGTCACGCACTATGAGAATATCCTGGTTAAACTGCAGCTGGGGCCTGGAACTGCTGCTGAAAATTTAAAACCGACGGCCGTTCCGCTTACCTCCTCCTGGTGGGCTGCACAGAGTCATTGTCGCTCCCACACGAGGGGTTTCGGCGGCGTGTGTAAGGGAACTTGGGGGATTTCGTGCGGTCGTTGGGGAAGTTATAGAGTCCGCTGGAGTGGAAGAGGAATGGTCAAGGATGTCTGCAGAGGGCTGGGAGAAGCAATACCCTAAGCTGGACCTAGGGAAGTGCTCATAACTGCCATTCTCTACTTTCCGGGGAATACTGGGTCTTGGGCATATGGTTCTCTTTCCTGACAAGATTTATTGAAAGAAGAGTAAGATCTAGTAAAATAAATCAGGAATGGGCTTGTTTTACTGGACTTCAAAAGAAATGAGCACACAAATGATGGCAACAGTAACAACAATCTGCGTTTAAGATGAATCTACACATGCTTGCTGAGGGCTTTATACTCATTATCCCAGTTTATCTCCAGGTCAACCCTAGTCACTGAAGTACAGGTATTAGACCCATTTAACAGTAAAGAAAACAGAAATACAGAATATTTAGTTAAGCAGCCAAGTACCCAGGAAAGAGGCAGAGTTAGAATCTGAACCATGGCATGGTCAGACCTGGAACCATCATTCAACTTATCAATAAATTATGAAGCAGATCTGTCCCTGGTATGGTAATTGTGAACAAAATTAACTAAATATTTATTTCTAGGAATAAAGGTCATCTAAAAGCACTATTCATCAACGGTAGTTTTCTTTTTTTTTTTAATTTAATTTTATTTTTAAGTTTTCAATTTAAGTTTTAACAAGAACAATGCAGTTGGGGAAATTATCATCAATATGTCATTTCAAGCATCCAGATGACCACCTAAGCCATCCTCACCAACTTTCAGGCAGTTTCTTAGTATACGCACGTTTTCCTTTCTGTCTTTCCAGGAGAAAGTTTCATGTTAGGACACATGCTGTTGACTTCGACTTCAGAAGTTCTCAGTCATGCTGATCTAGGAATCTGACTGCCTTGTCCACAGTTAGTCATCACCAGCCACAAAGCAAATTCCATTGTTTAACAAGCTGCAATTGCCAACCCCATTTATACTGTTCTCCTTTATAAAAACAAGGATTCTCTTTACCTTTGGGGGCCATTTTCTTCCCACGGTGCATGAGATTTGCTTCTCTGGGTATCAGGGCTGTTTTCATTCTTTGCTTTCTTAAAGCTTTAATTTAAAAAAACAAACAAACAAAAAAGAGTGGAAAATAAATTAAATAGAAAATAAAAGAAAATTAACTCACATACTTATTTCTTCAGTAAAATTATTTAACAAATGTTTTAAAATGTGTTTTTATTCATACCTATGACTCATTCCAGAAAAAAAGGTAAAGTGGCTGCCTAAAAAAGAATAATAATAATAATAATAAACTTTCCAGCTGTACCTTGGGGGTCTCTTTGCCTCTTCTTTCTTTCTAGTTTTACTGCCTTAAGTCACCCAAATGCCAAGTCATCAATTGTTAAAAGAAATTTTCTAGAGTCCACCTGCAGTATGGGAAGGGGCTTCCCTGATAGCTCAGTTGGTAAAGAATCCACCTGCAATGCAGGACACCCCGGTGCAATTCCTGGGTTGGGAAGATCTGCTGGAGAAGGGATAGGCTACCCACTCCAGTATTCTTGGGCTTCCCTTGTGGCTCAGCTGGTAAAGAATCCACCTGCAATGAGGGAGACCTGGGTTCAAACCCTGGGTTGGGAGGATCCCCTGGAGAAGGGAAAGGCTACCCACACCGGTATTCTGGCCTGGAGAATTCTGGCAGGATGAGAAACAGGGGGAACCAGCAAGCCAAAAACACAAGGCTGACAAGAAAGGAAAGTTGAGTATTCTGGCTCATGTGGCTGGTTCCCTCTTTCAGTAGTGGTCAGAGACCGCTGGCTTTGGATCTGGGTCTGAATTTGTGCAGGCCGGTCAGCTTTGGGCAGGTTCAGGCCGCCCAAATTGACCTTCTCTGCCCCTAGCTTCCGCCGTATCTTGGCTTCATCCTTCCAAATCAGAATGACTTTCAAATCTTATTTCCTGACCTAGTATCATCTTTCTGTCCCAAGAATGTAAATATAACTGAGCTGTTATTCAACCTCAACAATTATTTTAGAAACACTGGGAGACACAAGGCAGGGGCTCATCAAAAGCCTCCCGTCACCAGGGGAGGACAGAAGGTGTGCCACCTCTCACTTCCCTGGGAGCCTCCACTTCAGAAAAAGATAGAGCTACTTAACTCCTAATCCATGTTTAACCCCAGCTTTCTGAGGAATCCTCTATTTAATTGTCCTGGAATATAGTCATAGCAGAGTTCTTTGTAACAGCAAAGAAAGAGGAGAGAAAAAATGACAAGGTAATTTCAAAAAATGAAAATAAACTTGTACCCTAGTATATGATATTCATCTAGGGAGTTATAAAGCCTAAAAAATTAGATATTTGACAAAGGCATGTTAAAGAGCACTAGTATTCGTAGACGGTAGGTATATTTTATTTATGTTATTCTTAAAAAGATTAAAAAACATTTGGAAGATCAAATTTCTAAAGTAAAACTTTAATTTTGAAAGGAGGAAAAGTAATAAATATGGTATGTAGAAAGATACAGTAGAAAGTTTGGGTGTGTTTAATAAATCAGAGAGAAAAGAGAAAAGGGAGATTGAGCAGTGCAGTAGGGACATGAAAGAGGAACTGAGAGAGCAGCAGCAGAATAATGAAATCTCAGGGGGCAAATTAACTGAATGCAGTCTCTGAGCTAGTTCTCATCTGGAGCTTGAGTGGGAAAATTTGGCAGTCCTTCAGGTATCAGTCCTATGGGCAAGAATGCAGTTGTGGAGCGGACTGCACTCCTTCCATACACTCTAAAAAGGCTTGGGATCTGAATTTCATGCATGCCCGTTCTTATGTTAGACTCACCGTAAGCATACCCTGTACATACAGATTCAGCTGACCCTCTAGCCACAACTACGAGGCTACGAGAAGCACAGCACATGAAAGTACATCAATGCTGGTATAAAATCGATAGTGGGAAGCTGCTACAGGACACAGGGAGCCCAGTCCAGCGCTCGGTGCCAACCTAGAGGGGTGGGATGGCGGGGAGTGGGGGGAAGGCCCACGGGGAGGGGTATACTTATGGCTGGTTCTTGCTGTTGTACCGCAGAAACTAACACAACATTGTAAAGCAATTATCAACCCATCAAAACAAGAATGCAAAAAGAGAAAAGAGGAAGAAAGTGTACACGAAAGCAAAGAACTTATCATTCCAAAAAGAGAATCTATACAGGGAGCATCCAGTACGTAAACAAAAGAAAATGAAGGCAAAACCTTGGGGAAAACATTGCAACTCTGAGAAATTTCATAACTTAGAATTATTTTGCTGAGAAATCATACACTATATTTCTCCAAGTAGCAACAATCCAATTGAATGAAAACACCATTATTATTTTTTTTTGGGGGGGGTGCTTTGCAGATACTGCATTTTTTTTATTTTTTATTTTTTTTACTTTAAAATATTGTATTATTTACTAACAAAAGATGGAGTAGATGATCTAAGAAGTTTCTCAAGGTCACATATCTCGGAAATATGTGACTTCTCTACAATGCGTATGGAGTACTCTCTATAGAGAGCTCACTGTATGTGCAACATTCTGTTCCATGAACATAATTGGAGATAGGAAAAAGTGACGCTGAAACAGTGTCTGAACAGAGAACAAGGCTGATCTTTCAGGGAAACAATCCACATAATATATTAAGAGAAGGTCCTTCCGCTGGGGGATGCTTCAGGGAAAATTGATGCAAAAGACCATGACAACTCTTCATACATATGCAATCACTGCCTTCTGAAACCCTGCACCTCTAAACGCTATAAAACCTCCTTCCAGGGCCACAGTTCAGTGTACTGCTATAATGAACGCAGTACATTAAACATGAATGCTATCTACTTTACTTCCCAGGTCCCTCGGAGTTAGTCCATTATATCATGCCATTTAAAAAAATCACATGGGATTTTCACTGTGTTGTGGAGAAGGCAGACCACAGACTATCTATAACTTCATCATGCTATGACGGCAGGAGCATTTCCTTCAAATGAGAGGGACATGTTTTGATTCTTTACATTTTACTGGCATCTTAAAGTATTCTTTGGCCCATTGACTATTTTCATTAAAAGTACTAATTAATTACCAGCGTGCTTCTTAACCTTGACAAAAGATAAATAGCATTTCTGTGACAGCAGATAGCAGTGTGTCCTTTCAGTTAACTAACTGACCTTTTTATTGGTGAAGGTGCGATAATTTTAGTTGTTCCTTCATTTTCTCCATTTTCCATATTCGCAGTCACCCGATTTATGCTGTTTGATCCTAGTAGCAAAGCAGAGGAAAGAAAGAGACGTTGGAGAAGAATAAAAAAGGAGGCAGTGGTCAGAAAAACACAAAATAAATGGAAAAAAAATTTTTAATGTAAACTTAGGGACATCATGGCACAATGTACTGGTAAAATATAATTCTAAATACATAATGAATTGCTCAATAAATCTGAGATAATATTTTCTGAAATGTACTAAACCCTGAACATGACAATGTCCAAAGGGTCTAGGTTATGGCACCATTTGAAAATAGGATGTTTTGAGACTTCAGTGTTTACAAAGTTCCCACATCATGGACATTCTTTAAACCGTTAAATAAGAATCTAAGATATTTAGTACAATTATACTGGAATGTAAGCCATTCCAATCGGTTTTTGACAACTGTGTTGTGAAAAAAATTACTGTTTCTTGGCATGCCGTTGACAACCCTCATTCTCATTCAAACCTACCCCAAATATTTCAGACCTGAAAACACTCCAACTCATAATGCAAATGGAAAAAACAGACTAATATAGATATGATTTGTATCACTCGCATTAAAAAAAAAAAAAAAAAAAAAAAACATTTTCAAGTGTGCTTTTTAATGTAAACATCCCTAAAAGGCTAAAACTAACTTTTTAAAAGCTGCTATCCCCCAGATTTGCACACATGCTAGATGAACCAGCAGAGGGCACCCCCAGCAGACACAACGATGGAAACTGATCAAATCTAGCACAGCAGCCAAGCCCATCCAGGAAATCTGGATCCCATTCTTGGGGGAGAGGCTGATAAGCCTGCAGGGGAGAGATGTGCAGGCACTGATGGCTAGTCTCCTCTCTAGTGGCACGCCCCCCACTCCAGGAGGATGGACGCCTGCAGTCCTGGGTCAATCATGTGGCAGGCAGGCGTGTCCTCCTCAGAAAGCCATCTTGTATGTCCATGGGTCAAGTCCTTCAATCCAAAGTATAATTACCGTTGCTGCTGCTGCTAAGTCACTTCAGTCGTGTCCGACTCTGTGCGACCCCAGAGACAGCCTCCTACCAGGCTCCTCTGTCCCTGGGATTCTCCAGGCAAGAACACTGGAGTGGGTTGCCATTTCCTTCTCCAATATAATCACGGCTAACAGTTTCCAAATTCTAAGATAAGTCTGTAATACTAGTAAGAGCTGATACCTGTTGAACACTTACTATGTGGTGGGTGCTGCCCAAGTAAAAGTCGCTCAGTTGTGTTCGATTCTTTGCGACTCCATGGACCCTCCGTCTATGGGATTCTCCAGGCAAGAATACTGGAGTGGGTTGCAATTCCCTTCTCCAGGGATCAAACCCAGGTCTCCTGCATTGCAGGCAGATTCTTTACCATTTGAGCCACCAAACTGTCCTAAGTATTTCTGGTTTATTTACTTATATAATCCTCAAAATAATCCTCTAATATGGATACTAATTATTTCCCCATTTTATAGATAAGAAAAACAGGACTTTGCCAAGGTCCCACAGCTCATGAGCAAGGGCCCAGCTTTTAAACCCACCAATCTGGCTCCTGAGAATTAGCTCAAAACCACCACAATGCACAGCCTTCCATGGCCACCTGTGCCTCATCCTCAGGAGCCAGTCTAAATTAAGGATACACTGGGAGAAACAGACTCTTTGGAAGATAAGTGAAAAGAATACCCAATGAGGAGAACATTTAATTGTCAACAAAGAGAAGAACTCTCTGTCAAGGGCAATCAACCTTGAGAGATAACAAGAGAAACATGTGAGCACCCTGAAGTTGGCGATTCCCTCCAGGACATTGGGAGGCAGCTTTGGCTACTGATCAGGAATGATAAACATTAATGAATACACCTTAGACATGGAAAGTAAACAGGGGTTTCAAATCAGCACTCCATAAACTATTATTATGAGCAATTTGACATGGATTCAATACCTGAATTTTGTTCCAGTTTTGGAATCCTGAAGTGAAAAGGTGAACCTGAAGATGGCATCAAACGTAAGCTCACATGGGAGCAACATTCAGAATTCAGGCATTATAAGAGTACGGTCGGATGAATGGGACACAACCAACTCCCTCTGAACAACCGCCAATGCTATCAGACACTGGAGTGGCCAGTCACTGTCTACTTTGCCATAACCCTTAATAAAAATCACAAGGGCATATTCCCAAAATTGCAGGCGTAGATTTGAGAAGGAGCTGCTTCTCAAAAGTGGGAACTCTGTGTGATATGGCCCTGGGACAGTGACAAGAGGGATTAATTCATTTGTGCCCCAGACAGCTGATGTGTCCCCATAATCAATATTTTTAATAGTTTTAAATACATGTTTTTTAAATGCAGCATTGTTCTAAGCTGGTATTACTAATTTATAATATAAGGGAAATTCACAGACCCGGGGCTATTTCCCAGGCTGGGGGAAGAAGGGGACACAGCAGGGAAACCAGCCCAAGCGCCCAGTGGCAATAACAGCAGTGGAAGAAGCACCAAGTGAAAGCAAGCATCACTTAAACTGAAGTCCTGTGCAGCTAGCTGGTGGATAAACCTGGGTTTGCTTCAAGTCTTATCACTTTTGACTGAGCTGCTGCTGCTGCTAAGTCGCATCAGTCGTGTCCGACTCAGTCCCCATGGACTGCAGCCCACCAGGCTCCTCCATCCATGGGATTTTCCAGGCAAGAGTACTGGAGTGGGGTGCCATTGCTTTCTCCGTTTGACTGAGCAGTCAGTCTCTTTTTGGCTTTTTTTTGGGGGGGGGGGTTTGTTGTTTGTTTGTTTTTTGTCCTTTGTTTGATTTTAAAATTTTTATTAGAGTATAGTTGATTCACAATGTTGTGTTACTTTCTGCTGTACAGCAAAGTGAATCAGTTATACATACATATACCCACTCTTTCTTAGATTCTTCTCTCATGTAGGTCATTACAGAGTACTGGGTAGAGTTCCTTGTGCTACACAGTAGTTCCTTATTATTTATTTTACACAAAGTAGTGTGTATGTGTCAATCCCAACCTCCCAATTTATCCCAGTCTTCCTCTCCCTAGCCCTGGTAACCGTAATATTGCTGAGCAGTCTTTTCTGCTGCTTGATCACTTTCACCGAGTCTCTTTCCCTAGCTTGCAAAAGCTTAATAAACAGGCCAAAAACTGAGGAATATTTTCAAATAGAAAAATTTCAAACTATATATGTATATGTACTTCCTTAAAGAAACCAACATTTGGTTATTCACAATACCTAAGTCATAATTTTTGAGGTCAAACACTAGATCTATGGTTTTCTCAAAGAATTTCAGGGAAAAAAATCACGTACAAGCTCTCTCAGACAATCTCAGACACAATAGGCAAATGTCTTCAAAATAAACTGCTTCACTGACAAGACTATTTTACTAGCATAACAGTCATATAATACACTCAAACACATCGTAACTAGATAGGGTAATCCAATTTAATTTATATTTTTTTATACTCAAAACAGCATACTACTAACCAAAAAAAATCTATTTATATGCATCTCCCTCCTCTGTAAGTATGTGAACTGGACAAGTCTGAAGTGTAAAAGACTTACTAGGAAAACTAACTATAAGAAAAAAAGCTACTTATAAGCCTTAACTTACTGGGAGATTTTCTGCAGTATCCATTCATGTAATATTCATACCTTAATTATAAATTACTCTTTTTATTCATGAATGTAGGGTTCTTTAAAAACTCTAAGTAGGCAATACTTATTAGCTTTACATTAGTAAATATGCAATTAAAAGTAATAACTATACTTTAAAAGTATTATATTTTAACCATTGTCCTAATTATGTCAAATGAGTGAGGTTTTTTTAATCATGCTATCATTTAAGAAGAAAGCTAAGCAATTAAATATTGCTTACTGAAATCTGCAAAGGTGAGAGAGATGGTTATGCATCCTTTAGGCTCACCGATTTTCCATTTTGCTGACATGCACTAACTGCTTTCCTTTTCAAAACTCTTCCTCCCCTCATTATCCTACCTTCCAGAACCAGCCCTTCTACATAAGCTCAGATTCTTGAACTACAGAGAAGTGGTGATCTGACAAATCAACTACACTAAAGGGCTCATGTCTTCGTGTATTAACTGGTCACAAATGGTTGCATTTTAAAGACAAAAAGGAGAAGACAAATATTAACTAAAATAATTGATAACAATGGAATTTTAGGCATTGTTCCAGAAGAAATTTTGAGGCTGGAGAAATTGGTTTTCAACATTCTTTTTTCATTGTAAATTATAACAGACCACCAGAAAAGAATATAAAATACATATGTGAACTGTTTAACAAATTATTATAAAGTGAACCACTATTAAACTACTTCTCATGTCGAGAAATAAAACATTAAGGGCAGTTTTCCTACACTATAGAAATCACTCCATGTGCGGCAACTCTTTCTTTTAGAGAAGGGAAAACAGTTGTTTTCCATCTAAAATATCCAGAAACACAAATGGCCACATATATATTTCAAAAAATATTTATAATATACACAATAAAATTATTAATAAAAGTGAATAAGGCCTCAAAATCTTAATAAAATGAAGGGCATATCACTGAGGCCCCATGATTTCCAGCACAGTGTTTTATAGTATTCAGTGAAGGTCTGTTACTATAGAGGATGTCTTTCTGTTTCTACTATTTTTTCAACTAGAAGGGAAAATTGAGGATAATAATGTTATGTTTAAAAAGTGTCAAAACTAAGACAAAAAAAAAATCTGGATGTGGCAGTATGGAAAATGCAGGAGACGAAGTGACATGCAGCCATACTCTACAAGCCTGGGCTACTTCTCAGGGCTTTACGGCAGCCTTCCGCTATAGCATGCTCCTCTTTCTAGCCTTTAAAATGAAAGCAGCAGATGATCTACAAAAAAAGTCAGTTATCCACATAGGATTACCAAGGCTCCTAAGTAAATTTGTATTTTATTTTACATAACATATTAACTCTAGCAAGGTCATTTAGAATTAGAAGCATCCAGTTCAACTTACATATCATTCACAGAAAAAGACAAAGGTCTGGGACTTCCTGGAGGTCCGGTTAAGACTCTATCCTCCCACTGCAGGGAGCGTGGGTTCCATTCCTGGTCAGGGAACTGAGATCCCGCATGCCACATGGTGTGGTAACCCCCCTCCCCCAAAAGACAAAGGGCTTTATTCATGAGACTGGTCACAGGTAGAAGAATAAGTTTATCAGGAGACTGCTATAGTTTATTAAGGAGCCAGATCTAGCTCATGATCTGTGATTATTTTTGTCTCTGGACTGTTAAACACTGCAGCATGGCATGGGCCCACACAATGCCCTATGGGTTAGGCAGCACTGCAGTGCCAGTGTTCAGTGTTCCATGGTCTCATCTGTTCACCTTTTAACACCCCATATGCAAATGCTTTCAGCCCGCGTGCAGCGGACCATGACCACGCTATTGTGCAGTTTGGCTTTGCTCACAATTCAGTGCCTTCATCTTAAGTGACCCTCGCCTTCCGTTCAGGAAGAGCGGCTTTCAGAAACAGAACCAACTTTCCCAGGATCTGTTTAGCTGCTTGACCTGGGGGAGATTCTTAAAAGTCATCGCTGTGATGTCCAGATTTCAAGATGTGGTACTGAATTCACATGGATGCTCAATTATAAAAACACTGAGCCTCACAAGGTCCCTCATAGCTCAGTCGATAAAGAATCTGCCTGCAATACAGGAGACCTGAGTTCGATTCCTGGGTTGGGAAGATACCCTAGAGAAGGAAATGGCAACCCACTCTAGTATTCTTGCCTGGAGAATCCCCATGGACAGAGGAGCCTGACAGGCTACTGTCCGTGATGTCACAAGAGCTGGACATGACTTAGCGACTAAACCACCACCAGCAAAGTTCATAGCTCAATTTGACATCTGTCAACCTTAGTTTAAATGTCTGATGTTACTTAAATGTTGCCACTGCTTTGAATTTAGAGTGGGCATGGAGGATGAACATGTAACATTAAAAGAAAAAAAAAAAATATATATATATATATATTTATCAGAGTAATTTGACTTATTCTGTTTAATGGGGAAAAGGACAAATAGCCAGTAAGTAAAGCGAGACCATCATATATACAAGATTTCATTTTTAAAACTCTCAAATATGATACATTTGTAAACTTTTAGGCTAAATTTTATCCCACTTATTCACATTTTCTTTCCTGACCTATATTTTTTAAAAGCTACATCTAATGCTTGAGACAAATAATCAGGACAGAATAGATTTTAACTCTTCACAACACAACAGATTATTAGGTTTCATTAAAGACAGTCTGAGTTCATATTATCTGATCTAGAATGACTTATCAGAAGAAATATTATATTCATGAATTAAGAATGAGCTAGTAACTGGAAATATATTTTAGCTCTAGCTCTCACACTGATAGTACAGAGTCACCTTGCCGTGGTTTTTCAACTTTATAACTGGTTACTATGGGAAAAAATGGCAGAAGACAGAACAACTTGGCAAAATATATTTTTCTAACATCACAAATTACAAACAGTAAAATGGCCATGGAAACTTTATATATATTTTTTCCTATCATCATAAAGGTTTTATATTTGCCAAAACTGATATTCATTATGTATAATTTAATTAAATTTCAAAACACAAGATTTGGAAAATAAAAAGTGTTTAAGTGTACAGTGGCTAATTCTTTAAAGTTCAAATGCCTGACCTCAGCCCGTTCATCCCAAAGAGGTAGCCAGACCCCTGCCTTTCTGTTTCTGCATTCAAAAGTCCTAAGGGTGGTATTTAAACACAGTTACCTCTTTACTACAAACATACAGACTTTTAAGACTGATTTTGCTACATGTCAACTGCAAGATCAAACAAAGCATTCTGCTAGAAAGCTGGAGGGTAGATCATAAAGAGTGGGTGTGGATGAGAAAGATGCTAGGAAAATATGTCTATGCATGAAAGATCCCTTCCCTGGTTGGTCTGCTTCCAGTGTCTTCTCCCTTGACCCAGCACTCTCCTGGATCCCTCTGTTTTCCTCGTGACCAACATGGTCAACTTAGGAGAAGAAGAGATGAAGGCATTTCATCCTCTGCCCAAGCTACCGAGGCACACACTCCGAGAGGTGGGCACCAACACCCTTCTCTGTAGGTCAGAATACTGGTTCAAAACCAAAAAAGGCACGTCCAAGCATTTTTCTCCCTTAGGCCCTCAGAGTGGAACAAGGGGCTGTAGTATCTGAAGGACCTGTGATCCACACCTGTGTATGCTGGAGGGGCTGCCAGCCACGCTAACAGTAGAGGGGTGCCTATCTTTCCTCTCAGCCGTCCCAGGCCCAGTGCCAACATGGCTCTGTGAATGGTTGTCTGGAAGCACGAGGTGTGGCAAACCTCTTCGTCTCCAAGTTTTTCTTCCTGTGATATGAGAACACAGTATGGTGGAGGAGAACTGAGCAAGCGCTCACATCCTATCCCTGCGCTGCTCTCCCACTCCCCCTCCCCCGCGGCCCCCCATCAACAGGGCCACGCAGTTGAGAGCAACCTACAGCAGACCTTCTCCAGCCATGTTTTCTCAGGCCCCACATTTGTGCTCATTTGGTCTAGGGCAGGTGAACAGTTCCACACCAGACACAAAGTTTGTTCTGTTCCAGAAGAGAGTGCTAGACCACGGCTTTAGAGGTTTTATTTGATGTAATTACAGTGGTATATAAAGAGTGTGTGTGCTCAGTCACGTCTGACGCCTTGTAACCTCATAGACTATAGCCCGCCAAGTTCTTCTGTCCATGGAGTTTGCCAGGCAAGAATAGTAGAGTGGGTTGCCATTTCCTATCCCAGGGGATCTTCCCAACCCAGGGATAGGACCCGCATCCCCTGTGTCTCCTGCATTTACGGGCGGATTCTTTATAACCGTGCCACTTGGGAAGCCCCATATAAAGTATATACAAACACAAAATACATATAATTGTATGTAAAGATCACTTTTAAAAGGTTTATTTTGCTTAGGCAAAATTGAGAACATTTTTGGTTTTTCTGATTTTTCCACAGTTGAGCTCATATCTAGGAGGCCTTAACTCAGTCTTCTTTAAACTTTTTACACAAGTACTCACTAAAAGAATTTGGAAAATGATTCACCTTAGTGCATGTTTCTAAGATGATATCTAACATCTTGCATCAGAAGTTTAAAAAGTATCAAAAGGATGTCATTTGCAACATATAGTAAATACTGACATTTTAAAATGTAACTGTTTTTACATACACTTATGGCTGATTCATGTTGACATATGGCAGAAACTAACAAAATACTAAATTAAAAACAAACAGTGTTTTAAAATTTTTAAATAAAAAGATGTAAATCTCTTGAATCTCTCTATTCACAGAGAATGGACTGGTGGCTGCCAAGGGGGAGGGGGCTGGGGAGGTATGAGATAGGAGAGGTTAGGGTTAGCAGATGCATACTTTGAGACACATAATGAGTAAACAAGGTCCTATTGTATAGCAGAGAATGGTATTCAATATCCTATGATAAACCATTATGGAAAAGAATATTTTCAAAAAGAACACACACAACCGAATCACTTTGCTATAAGTACAAATTAACACGATACTGTGAATCAACAGTATTTCATAAAAAATATTAAAACAAAAAATTAATTAAATGAAACTGCTTCATGACTCTCTTAAATATATCCAGTGTAATAAAATACCATACAACTTTGATATCCACAGTCATTCATTTTAAAAACACATGAAATGACCTAGAGGGGGTGGATGGGGGTATAGCAGGGAGGGATAAGAGGGAGGGGGTATGTATATATGTAGCTGATTCACATTGTTGCACAACAGAAACTAATACTACATTGCAAATTAATCACACCCCAATTTAAAAAATTTAATTACAAAAATAAGCAAACAAAAATACATGAAATGAGTTTATCAGTTGAAAATTTCACAGCAATCTTTCATTCTCCTTGTAGTTGCAACTCAATTTCATCTCCTCTGCAAAAATGTATCCCTTCAAAGTAATGTTTTATGCTTGAAAGTATTTATTCATCACTATATCTTACTTTTGTGACAGAAAAACAGAAATAAAGTAAAAGGTTTATTTCCCATGACCATAAAGCTCGACATGGTAAAATTTTTTTCTAAACCAAGTTATCATTACAATTAGTAACAGCATGTTATTAGTATACTGCATCAATGCTGATAAGTAATTTTTAAATGTAAAATGTATGTTTTTATTGAAAAGTTAATTCTTAATAAGATAAACAGGATAGTCTTGTTTTCTCCATGATTAACCTGGATCATACCCATTCAAGAATATTATTTTGTGCTAAAATGAAATAGTTTAGCAACAATTCTATTCTTATTTTTATTTGAATAGATTTTCTTCTTCACATTAAGTAGAGGTTTATATTATTCTGTTAAGTATTCTGTTATAAGGACATCACCAGTATCCCAGAGAACTTCCAAATTACATGTAGACCTATAACTCTACAAGTAGTGATACATTATCTAAAAGTATTTCAAATTTTCTATTAAGTGGCAAATCAATTGGGTCCTTCATCAATTCTGCTGAAAGTCAAAGTGAGAAAATAACATACAAGGATGTATCACTTGATAATCAAGGTCATTTTACTTTTCCAACATCAGTCCAGGAGGTTGAACATTTAAACACAAAATAGTATAACAGATTCTGAGTGGTAAAAATGACTACTTTTCTTTTGGAAAATAGGAAAAAGTCCATTGGAAGGGGCAAGCCTACTATCACAGGCAGGCTCCTTCCAGGAAAGAGAATCTGGAAATCTAGTCTATCAAAACTGCCTGGGTCTAGAGAACCCTGAGAAAACCCTCCGGCATCCCTCCTCACCAGGGGCTGGAATCTTCCATCCCAGGCCACCAGACCTTCAGAATTTGCTTCCTTCACAAGAGCATCATAGAACATACCATTAGTCATAAGAAAACTACCTTCCTGGACACTTAAAACAGAAAGTGCTCCGCTCCACAATACCTGACACATGTGCCTGATTTTGGTAGGTCTTTTATCTCTTTGGTATGACAAAGTGGTTAAGTATACAAGTCTTACAAACCCAGATTGGTTTCTAGCTCTGCAAATTTACCCACTGTGTGATCTTCGACAAGTTATTAAATCTCTTTGCATCTCAGTTTTCTCATCTATAAAATGAAGATATAACAAACTCCTTATATAGTGGATATGAGGATTACATCAGATAATTTCTCAGTTCAGTTCGGTCACCTCAGTCGTGTTCGACTCTTTGCAACCCCATGGACTGCAGCACACCAGGCTTCCCTATCCATCACCAACTCCTGGAGTTTACTCAAACTCATGTCCATTGAGTTGGTGATACCATCCAACCATCTCATCCTCTGTTGTCCCCTTCTCCTCCCACCTTCAATCCTTCCCAGCATCAGGGTCTTTTCAAATGAGTCAGCTCTTCGCATCAGGTGGCCAAAGTCTTGGAGTTTCAGCTTGAACATCAGTCCTTCCAATGAAAATTCAGGACGGATCCCTTTAGGATGGACTGGTTGGATCTCCTTGCAGTCCAAGGGACTCTCAAGAGTCTTCTCCAACACCACACTTCAAAAGCATCAATTCTTTGGCACTCAGCTTTCCTTATAGTCCAACTCTCACATCCATACATGACTTCTAGAAAAACCATAGCCTTGACTAGACGGACCTTTACTGGCAAAGTAATTTTATGCTGTCTAGGTTAGTCACAGCTTTTCTTCCAAGGAGCAAGCATCTTTTAATTTCATGGCTGCAGTCACCATCTGCAGTGATTTTGGAGCTCAAAAAAATAGTCTGCCACTGTTTCCACTGTTTCTCCATCTATGTGCCATGAAGTGATGGGACCAGATGCCATGGTCTTCGTTTTCTGAACGTTGAGCTTTAAGCCAACTTTTTCACTTTCCTCTTGCACTTTCATCAAGAAACTCTTTAGTTCTTTGCTTTCTGCCATAAGGGTGCTGTCATCTGCATTTCTGAGGTTATTGATATTTCCCCCAGGCATTTTGATTCCAGCTTGTGCTTCATCCAGCCCAGCATTTCGCATGATGTACTCTGCATATAAGTTAAATAAGTAGGGTGACAATATACAGCTTTGACGTACTCCTTTCCCGATTTGGAACCAGTCTGTTGTTGCATATCCAGTTCTATCTGTTGCTTCCTGACCTGCATACAGCTTTCTCAAGAGGCAGGTCAGGGGGTCTGGTATTCCCATCTCTTTCAGAATTTTCCACAGTTTATTGTGATCCACACAGTCAAAGGCTTTGGCATAGTCAATGAAGCAGAAGTAGATGTTTTTCTGGAACTCTTGCTTTTTCGATGATCCAGCGGATGTTGGCAATTTGATCTGTGGTTCCTCGGCCTTTTCTAAAACCAATTTGAACATCTGGAAGTTCACAGTTCACGTATTGTTGAAGCCTGGCTTGGAGAATTTTGAGTATTACTGCGCAGCGCTGGAGTGACGAGCAGCCAAGGGGAGATACCCCATGGCCGAGGTCAGGAGCAGCTCCTGCACTTCGCTGAAGCACCCGTGAATAGATACCCCATGTCCAAGGTCAGGCACGGCAGCTGTGCTTCACTGGACCAGCGGTGTGGAGATACCCCACATCCAAGGTCAGAGAAACCCCCATAAGACGGTAAGCACTGGAGCCACTGTGAGGAGATACCCTACATCCAAGGGCAAAGGAGAAGCCCTAGCAAGATGGTAGGAGGGGCAAATTCACATTTAGAATCAAACCCCATTCCCTCCAGAGATGCTCAGAGGGCTCAAATAAACCTTATGTGCACCAGGACCCAGGGACCCCACAGAGACTGGGACATAATTGTGTTTGAGCATCTCCTGTGGATATACGGGTCGGCAGTGGTCTGCCGCAGGGACAGGGGCTCTGGGTGTGGGGATGGCATAAGCCCTCTTGGAGGAGGTCACCATTAACCCTACCACAGAGCTGCCGGAACTTACACAGGACTGGGAAATAGACTCTTGGAGGGCACAACAGAGCCTTGTGCACTAGGACCAGGGAGGAAGGAACAGCGACCCCACAGGAGACTTGCCTGTGGTGTCCAGGAGTCTCTGGCGAAGGCATGGGTTGGTGGTGGCCTGCTGCAGGGCTGGGGGCACGGACTGTAGCAGTACATGCATGGGACCTTTTGAGGGAGGTCACCATTATCTTCATTACATCCACCATAGTTTGGCCCCAGATAAATAGCAGGGAGGGAACACAGCTTCACCCATCAACAGATAATTTCTAGAAAGTATTTAGACAGTGCTTGTCATTTGTTGTTGTTGTTGTTAAGTCACTTCAGTCGTGTCCGACTCTGCGTGACCCCATAGACGTCAGCCCACCAGGCTCTCCTGCCCCTGGGATTCTCCAGGCTTGTCATTTAACAAGTGCTAAATAACTGTTATATCCTTTTTATATGATAAAGTTCCTCTAGATCAGGGGCAAGTCTTGCTCCATGGGACAGGGTCTGCACTGGGTGTTTTTTCCAACACTATCAAGTAATTCTTCAATTTTCAGCAGACACTGCTGAGTATCCTGAAATTCAACTCTGTCCTGATACTATCTACCTGGGTATCATCAGATCAAACAGGTTAAGGGCTCAGCTCCATAAGACTGCCCCCTTCTTTATTTTTAATTGGAGGATAACTGCTTTACAATGTTGTATTGGTTTCTGTATTATATCAACATGAATCAGCCATAGCTATAACATCTGTCTCCTCCCTCTTGAATCTCCTTCCCACCTCCCATCCCATCACAGGCTGCTAGGTTGTCACAGAGGACGAGGTTGAGCTCTCTGTGTTATATAGCAAATTCCCACTACCTACCTATTTTACATACGGTAATGTACATGCAGCTGTGGGGAGCTGGAGTAACAGTGAGGAGATACCCCATATCCAAGGGCAAAGGAGAAGCCCAAGCATGGCCGTAGGAGGGGCGAAATCATGGTTAGAATCAAAGCCCATACCCAACAGAGACTCTCAGAGGGCTCAAGCATACCTTGTGCGCACCAGGACCCAGAGACTCCACAGAGACTGAGACAGAACTGTGTTTGGGTGTCTCCTGAGGAGGTATGGGCCAGCAGTGGACTGCTCCAGGGGCAGGGGCTCTGGTTGCAATAGACGTGGGTATGGCATAAGCCATCTTGGAGGAGGTTGCCATTAACCCAACATAGAGCCGCCAGAACTTACACAGAACTGGGGAAACACACTCTGGGAGGGCACAAATAGAACCTCGTGCACACCAGGATCCAGGAGAAAGGAGCAGTGACCCCACAAGAGACTGACCCAGACTTGCCTGTGAGTGTCCAAGAGTCTCTGGTGGAGGAGTGGGTCGGTGGTGGCCTGCTGCAGGGTCAGGGGCACTGAGTATAGCAGTGCATGCATGGGGCCTTTTGAAGGAGGTCACCATTATCTTCATTACCTCCCCCATAGTTTGGCCTCAGGTCAAATAACATGGAGGAAACACAGCCCCGCCCTTCAACAGAAAATTGGATTAAAGATTTACTGACCAAGTGAGTGAGTGAAGTTGCTCAGTCATGTCTGACTCCTTGCAACCCCATGGACTGTAGCCTTCCAGGCTCCTCCATCCATGGGATTTTCCAGGCAAGAACACTGGAGTGGGGTGCCATTTTCTTCTCCAGGAGATCTTCCCTACCCAGGGATTGAACCCGGGTCTACCACACTGTAGGCAGATGCTTTACCTTCTGAGCCACCAGGAGCCCTGCCCATCAGAACAAGACCCAGTTTCCCCCTGTCAGTCTCTCCCATCAGGAAGCTTCCATAAGCCTCTTATCCTTCTCCATGAATCAAGGTCCATGAATCAAGGCAAACTGAAAGTGGTCAAACAGGAGATGGCAAGAGTAAACATCAACATTTTAGGAATCAGTGAACTAAAGTGGAATGGAATGGGTGAATTTAACTCAGATGACCATGAAATCTAATACTTTGGGCAAGAATCCCTTAGAAGAAATGGAGTAGCCATCATAGTCAACAAAAGAGTCCAAAATGCAGTACTTGGATGCAATCTCAAAAGCAACCGAATGATCTCTGTTCCTTTCCAAGGCAAACCATTCAGTATCAGAGTAATCCAAGTCTAAGCCTCAACCAATAATGCTGGGAAAGCTGAAGTTGAATAGTTCTATGAAGACCTACAACACCTTCTAGAACTAACACGCGAAAAAGATATCCTTTTCATTATAGCGGACTGGAATGCAAAAGTAGGAAGTCAAGAACACCTGGAGTAACAGGAAAATTTGGCCTTGGAGAACAGAATGAAGCAGGACAAAGGCTAATAGAGTTTTGCCAAGAGAACGCATTGGTCATAGTAACCCTCTTCCAACAACATAAGAGAAGACTCTACACATGGACATCACCAGATGGTCAACACCAAAATCAGATTGATTATATTCTTTGCAGCCAAAGATTAAGAAGCTCTATACAGTCAGCAAAAACAAGACAGGGAGCTGACTATGGCTCAGATCATGCACTCTTTATTGCCAAATTCAGACTTAAATTGAAGAAAGTAGGGAAAACCACTAGACCATTCAGGTATGACCTAAATCAAATACTTTATAACTATACAGTGGAAGTGAGAAATAGATTCACGGCTGTATACTGTCACCCTGCTTATTTAAGTTATATGCCAAGTATATTATGAGAAATGCTGGACTGGATGAAATATCAATAACCTCAGACACGCAGATGACACCATCCTTATGTCAGAATGCAAAGAAAAACAAAAAGCCTCTTGATGAAAGTGAAAGAGGAGAGTGAAAATGTTGGCTTAAAACTCAACATTCAGAAAATAAAGATCATGGCATCTGGTCCCATCACTTCATGGGAAATAGATGGAGAAACAGTGGAAACAGTGACAGACTTTATTTTCTCAGGCTCCAAAATCACTGCAGATGGTGACTGCAGCCATGAAATTAAAAGATGCTTGCTCCTTGGAAGAAAAGCTATGACCAACCTAGACAGCATATTAAAAAGCAGAGATATTACTTTGCCAACAAAGGTCCATCTAGTCAAAGCTATGGTTTTTCCAGTAGTCATATATGGATGTGAGAGTTGGACTATAAAGAAAGCTGAGCACCAAAGAATTGAAGATTTTGAACTGTGGTTTGAGTTGACTTGTGGTTGGAGAAGTTGACTTGTGGTTGGGGAAGACTCTTGAGAGCCCCTTGGACTGCAAGGAGATCCAACCAGTTCATCCTAAAGGAGATCAGTCCTGAATATTCATTGGAAGGATTGATGCTGAAGCTGAAACACCAATACTTTGGCCACCTGATGTGAAGAGCTGACTCAGTTGAAAAGACCTTGATGCTGGGAAAGACTGAAGGTGGGAGGAGAGGGGACGGCAGAGGATAAGATGGCTGGATGGCATCACTGACTCGTTGGACATGAGTTTGAGTAAACTCTGGGAGTTGGTGATGGACAGGGAGGCCTGGCGTGTTGTAGTCCATGGGGTCACAAAGAGTTGGACACGACTGAGCGTCTGAACTGAACTGAATGTATATGTTTCAATGCTACTCTATTTGTCCTACTCTCTCTGTCTCCTTCTGTGTCCCCAAGTCTATTCTCCATGTCTGTGTCTCTACTGCTGCCCTGCGTATAGGTTAGTTAGTACCATCTTTCTAGATTCCATATGTGTGTTAATATGCAAAATTTGTTTTTCTTCTTCTGACTTACTTCACTCTGTATAACAGGCTCTAGGTTCTTGCCTCCACTTTAGATACCTGTTGCAATTTCAGGTACCCACCTGTGATTCTAACCAACGGGCTACATATCAGAGACTCCCAAGACCCCCTTCTAAGATTAATCTGCTAAATTAACTAACAGAACTCAGACCTCAGTTACTTACTAGATTGCTGGTTTGTTATATGTAAAAGGATGTAACTCAAAAGCAGTCAGATGAAGAGAGGCACAGGGCAAAGATACATGGAAAGAGACAGAGACCTTCCATGCTGTATGTACACCGCTCTTCCCACATCTACATCTATATGTTCACCAACCCCTCAGAACCCTGTCCTTTCTAGGTTTGGGAGGCTTCATTAATAGGCAAGATTGATGAAACTACTGGCCATGGGGGACTGATTCAACCTCCAGCGTCTCTCCCCTCCCCAGACATCACCAGATGAGACAGAAGTTTCTGACCCTCTGTTCAAGTTTAGTTCCCCTGGAAGTTAGCATCCCCTCCTTGTTTGGGGCTTTCCAGAAGTCATCTCATCACCATAAACTCAGATGTGGTTAAAAGGAGCTTGTTACGAGTAACAAATGATGCTCCTTTCACATTTAAAGTTCTTACCACTTAGGCAATTTCAAGTGTTTAAGGAGCTCTGTGCCAGAAATGGGGATGAAGGCCAAATGATTAATTATTTTAATTACAACATCACAAGTCTTATGACAAACAAGGGTTCAATGAATTCTTGTTGAATGAGAAAGTAAAGGGAAGAAAAATGTCATTTATGGTAACTCACTAAAGCTATGGTATTTAACAGGAATATACAGTACGCCTTAGCCTTGGTTGCTTTTTTAATTTTGATAGCTATGCATGGAATGCTAAACACTCCCAGAAAGAGTGGAAACATTAACTTTTTAGAGAAAATATAACCAGTCTGCCATATATTAAGACATTTTTTATAGAATGAAAATAAACATTAGCTTCAAGACGGAATAGAAAAAGGTGTCAACAAAGGAAGACAGCCTTGAACAAACATACCCCAGACTCTGGGACCTAACGTTCCTTGCAGTTAACACAGTTACTGTCATTTCCCCTCTTTGCTAGGCAAAATGTCCCAAAGAAATTAAATATTTTCCGTGAACAACTAGATGGTATAAAAAAACAGAATGATTTGCTGCTACTCTATAAATGTACTATCTTCAAAAATACCTGCTGAAACAGCATCTAGTGAAGTAAAGAAATCACACAATAGTAGAAAAATAGAGGACATATACTTATTTTCAAATTACTTTTCACTTTTTTTGTTTTTTATTTACTTTCCAAGGATGTGCCTTAATATTCCAAAAACTTCAGTTCAAATTCTGCTGCTGCTCTTACTATCTGTGTAACTCTGAATAAGTGTTCAATGTTTTTGAGCTACAGTTTCCTTATGTGCAAGATGAGGATAACACCCACCGTCCTCACAGCTTTACCAAAAGAGTTGCTTCACTTCATGGACAATGAGATGAAAGCTCAGCCATGCTGAATGATGTGTTACAAGTCACAGTCAAGTTAGACCAGGAATTCAAGTCTACTCAAATCAGATAGATTTTTTTTTTTTCCTGCCACTGTCCCACATGCCTTCTCAATACAAAAGCTTATATCATCAGTTGCAGGAATTCTTAGGGTGAAGAGAAAGTGGGCTCACAGATTTGGACCACACCTCAATAGATGACCTAATTCTGACTTGCCAGTTTGAAGGAGGAAAGTCATAGTCACACTTTCTCTAAAACAAAGTTAACACTCTCCTAAATTTTCTAGAAATCATCTCCAAAACTACCCACATAGTTGTTACACGCTTGGTTAGAATGCTTTTTCTCATTTCCTTATATGAGAATTTTTACTAATGCCTTCCCTTCCTGTCTTCAGCTGACCTAGGGAGGACAAACATGCAAAAACTTCACAATGCCTACTAAGTGCCCAACAGGCGTGAGAGCTATTATTATCAATTTTCTCAATCTGTTCCCAGACAGTACCTACTGATTCTCATCCAGATAACCTCCAGGTTCCAGAACTTGCTACACTTGCAAATCATTTCACCTCTTTGGGCCTCAGTGTCCTTGCCTACAACACAAGTGACTATCCTCTATTTCATCTAATCCAAAAACACATGTGGGTCCTACATAAGTCTTCCTCCTTTGACCTGATGATCTACAGTGCAATTTCCTATACTTTAAGGCTTACATTTAAATGCACAGATATGAGTGTGTCTAATGCCTTTGCCGTGAAGACTTGGGCTGTATCTGTTACAGCACAGTAGAAATCCTAACATTTGAACTTGGATGATCCATCCTGTATTGTTCTATTACATCTTTCATAAATTATCATGCACACATCCTAGCACAATATCAGTGTCCTCATCTGAGCTTTTCAAGAATCTGTCTGTTGGAAACTTGGACATTTGAAATTACTCTGTGAACTTAAGACACTCATGACAATTATCTGAAGGGATTTTTTTAAGTACAACATGGTAAAAATGCAAATACTATTAAAGAATACAGAGTAAATTTATCTCTCTCCCATTTCTGATTTTCTATTTTTGATCCTATATCTACGTAATGGGAGTATCTTGCCTGCTGCTACCCACTACCCCTGCCCTTTTTCCCCCCCTTGCTTATACTGTATCTTGGAAATCATTTCATATCGATGCCAATTTATCACTTTCTTTTTTGTTCCCTCTCCACAGTGACCTGGTTCATATCCAGCTCTGGGATGCTGGACAAGTCCTTGCCTCTGACTGTTGACCTGTACACTGTGAGTCAGAGCATCTTCCAAAAGAAATGAGAGCAATACTACTTGCAGGGTGCCCAGTACACTGCAAGGCATGCAGTGATACTCACTGACTATTAGTTATTAACAATCCTCTGCCTGGGGAGCTCCTCAGGGGATCTGACCTTTTGCAGCAGACGTGGGGGGACTACAGAGTTGGCCAACATAAATTCAAATCCTGCCCTCAGATTTCTTCTAAAAGACACATGGTATTTCCCAGGGGTACACATCTATTATTTTATTAGGTCAGTTCCCTACTAGTGGACACTTAGGTAGTTTCCAGTCTCTCATGATGATAAACATAGCCATGGGCCTGCTCATATGGCAGAAGTGAGGTTGCTGCTGATCTAACAATATGTTGAGGCTGTGACTTGACTTATGAAATCACATATCCATAGCTGTGACTGCTATTTCCTCTTCACTCAACAACTCTGATTCCCTCTCCGAGCCCTTTCAGCTTTGCCCTTTATCTTCTGTTTCTATTGTCTGCTCATTAGGAAAAATGCACTTGGGTAGGCCTAGTGCCTAATTACCTCAAATAGGGAAAACCATCTTACACAGAAGATGAAATGATTAACTATGTGAACCTTAAAAACAGCATACAATCGCATCATTATTATGGGTTCACTGTAAGGAGTTTGTTATTCTCAACTCACAGCCATAGACTATCCAGGGGGTGGCGGGGGTGGGGGTTATAGAGCCTGGAGAATGGTGAGCATGGAGTAGGGGCTAAAAATAAGTGGAGAAAAATGATTACTCTGAGGAGTAGGAACAGGGTAAGTAGGACAACCCCTAGCTCTGGGCTCCTCATACTGCCTGACAACAGCTGCCCTTGGGTGCCCAGGGATCTTTGGGCAGGCAATGGAAGAATGAAGCAATACACCTGGCCCCAGAGGGGGCACTTTGACCTGCCCACTTCCTTCATATTGTTTATACCTAATCTTCTAGAATAAATCGGTACCAATCCAGTGGTAACCAGTTTCTTTCTGAAGCCCATTCATTGAACTTCAATGACTCTGTCCACGCATCACTCCCAAAAGGCCCCTCCTCCACATGATACTAACCTTTGTATGTGAAACTGATTCTATATGATAAATATAATTCAAAGACTGCCAGGTAGACTCACAGACTGGTCCCCACTATGTATGGAAAGACTCCTTTTGATTTAGGAGAAAGAAACTAAAGAGATGTTTGAAAGAGAAACTAAAGAATGTGGAAAGCACTCTTCCACATTCCCAACATGATGCTGTGTCCCATACAACAACCTGTGAGGCAGGAGCCTCACAACCACCTGTGGGCAGGAGGTAATACCACCACTGGATCCACAAAGAAACTGAGGCTCAGGATGGTTAAATGACTTCATAACATCACACAACTAGTCCAGGAATGACTGAGGCTGAACCCAGATTAACAAGATGGAGCTAAGCCTGATACGCCAGTCTCTACTCACATAGCTGGTTTTTCGACTGCCTTAAAAAAAATTATTTTAAAATATATTTTTGATCACCACAAGTCAAGCTGGACTTCTGCTGACCTCACATCTGGCACATGTCAGCCAGAGCAAGGGCTCAGTGACATTGACATTACTATTTCCCAGCAGCCCAGGGAGTCTTATTGCACCAAATTGGTGAAAGTGTACTTCACTGTCTCTCCTGCTTGGGCTGCTCTCCTGCATTTCTCGCTCTGGCCTGCACCAGGTCAGGGAATCAGTAAGCGTCGGTCAGCTTCTCACATGTGAATCATTTGTTAGGGGCTTCAGAACTGTGTGGCACCATCAACCCCTGGAGCTGGCCAACTCACCTACCAGCTATAAAGTGCTCCTGCTGGGAGTCATGGACTGTAGAATCTGATTTAGGGACCCTACAGGAGATGCTGCAGAAACCACAGAGACCCCAGGGCAGGTGGGCCGGTCATTCATACCAACTCTGTCAATCAGGTTCTGAAGAGGCAGCCCTCAAGCCATAGTGGCCCTTTAGCAATGTTTCATTTGGCACACAGAGACTTTCTTCAAAATGAAATTAATTGCCAATACTTAAAACTCTGGAAAGTTTCTATAAATAGCCAAATTCCATGCTTCCCTTAAGACAGTGGAAGATTTGGAAACACGACTTGAGTCTTCTTTCCTGCACAGAAATACTGGCTTGGCCTGAGCAGGAGCTGTCTGCTTCCAGACCGGCCTCACTCATGAGTCATTTTCACGAACCCTCTTGCATTGTGTCTGCAGCGTCTTCTAGAATGCCAAAATGTCGCCTGAACCAGCTTTTCAATTGCTTGAAGGACTACACTGCAACTATTTATTTCTCTGTTCATCAGTATGATATCCTTAAAAACTCAAAATGCTGCACCAGACAATCGCAGCATTGTTTATCCACTGTAAATGGTTTCAGCCATTACTTTTCAAATAGCTAACTACAGATTACAGCTAAACATTCTGTCTTTACTGCCCTTCTTACAGCAGAAGCTCTTCTATGACATGAACCCACTTACGTGAGGTGCCAAGAACTTGTCAGAGAAAGGGCTGGACACACATGCACTTTTCCTTCCTGCCATCTGGCCTCTTGCTTTACCCCGAATGCCTGCCTCTGCCGGGCAGATCTGCAGGAATGCTCTGGATGCCTGCCCTGGCGCTGAACTCCTCTGGGTGGGGCAGCAGGCAGGGCTCTTGACTCTGGAATGCACTTCCTCACAGAGGTGCCAAGGCCTAATCTCAGTGGATTCTAATCACAATGGCTTTTGAGCTACCAGGGCATTTATTATTCCTGATCAAGAAATGAACAAACAGACTTTTAAAAATTATCAGAGAACTTAGATACAGGTTAAGAGGAATAGTGATTGAATTTGACTGAATTACTTCAGCAGAAATAAAAGAATGTCTTCTACAGTTACAAGTCATGCAGTATAAATTAATGATATAAACTAACAAAAAGCCAAAGTTCCCTTTCTATCTTAACTTGTTTTTTAGTTAAATAAGAGGGGAGGATTTATGCCAATAACTCTGGGAACTGTAGTTCTCAAGTTTTATTTTAGAGAGAATACCAGAATTCAATTTATGAAAATTCATAGCTGGTCTTAAAGAGTTTTTTTTTTTTTTTTAATCTATCTTCCCTTTAAACCACAGCTCCATTTTTGTGAAACACAGTACAATCTAATAAAATAAACGTTCTCTATGCTTTAAAATAAGCTTTCTACCATTTTAATTGTCAAATTTTTCAAATTAAAATTAAAGCAATTGTGACAAGAATTAAGGTAATACTTTTGCTTTTCTTGGGTTAGTTAAAAGAATAATAATAATAATAAAAACCTACTGTTTTGAGCAATTGTTCCTTTCCTGCCCAGCCACCCATGAATGAGTCTTAGGAACAGGGAGCTTTGGAGGAGGAGGCAGCTCTGGAGCTGGGAGTATGGGAATCAGAAGTGACAGGCCTGGGAGAGCTGCCTGGAGCAGGAGAGAAGGCTTGGTAGGGAAGGAGGTGGAGGCTGGAGGGCTGGGTGACCTAGTGACCTGCGGGCCACCCCCTCACAGCAGCCTCCCCTCCCCCCTCTCAGCAGCAGAGCCTTAAAGGGCAGGCTTGACTCTCAGCATAGGAGGCTTCCAGCTTACCCATGACCTCCCCTCTCTACACACAGGAACACAGATTCACACAGAATTGCCCTGCTTCAAGGGACCTGGTGGACAGGATAAGGAGCAGAAAGTGACTGATAAACGTGAACACAAGAACGCCCTCTTCAAATGTTCTGCTCCAAGTCCAATCCCCACCATGACCTTAGACACCCGGTCTCGACCAGCTGGGTTCAACTGAGGCTCAAAGTAGAGTACATTTGAATTAGAGGAAAAAGAATATACTACGTTCAAAAACACATACAACAACATCATCCCTGCCCCTACAATAGTCTTCATTTGTGCATGACAGCAACTAAAGTAACGCTGCTTCACTGGCATTGCTAAATGGTCCTTTTCCACCCAGTCATGGTCTCAAGGGCAGGGTCACCTCTGGGTTCCCAGAACACATCACAATTTTGCAGCATACAGGCTTGAAAAGCAAAACTGATAGGTACATACAGTCAAAGTCTTAGTTTTTAAACACAGCATTGTATGGCTTTTTTTTTTTTTTTTTTGAATGGGCTTCCCTTGTGGCTCAGCTGGTAAAGAATCCATCTGCAATGTGGGAGACCTGAGTTCGATCCCTGGGTTGGGAAGATCTCCTGGAGAAGGGAAAGGCTACCCACTCCAGTATTCTGGCCCGGAGAATTCCTCACCCTAGAAGGAATGTGTTTTAATGCAACACTACGGGGGAAGGGAGAAAACTTGAGGCTCAATACAGTTTCAGGCAGGTTTGTGAAAATTGCACTTGGCTGGATTCTACATAAGCCAGCAAAGAAACAAACAAACAAAACCTCTATCTTTGGAATTTAGGCTTACAAGGAGAGACTCACAGAGTGCTATAAGGCAGATGTTTTTCTAAGAGCATATGAAGAGAGGAAAAGGAGCAACCTGGGCAGGTTTGTGTAAAAAGCATGTGTGATTCCAGCATCTCAAGTGGAATGAAATGTTGATTTGACACAAGGAATGCTTTTGATATTCTCAGTTGGTCTCAGAATAATTTCACAAGGCCTGGTGTTTCAGAAATGCATGATGATCTGAAAGTTTGCTTATCAATTATACCACACTGCACTTGATCCAAAGGATTAATACTGATCAGATACAAAGATAGTCACAAAATATTAAGATAAAGATATTAAATTTCAAGGCTAAAATTTCTGTCCTAAGTCACCTGCCTATTATGTAATCTTGGCTAAATTACCTTTATAATCTTAGTTTCCTCAACAGCTAAATGGGGATAATGATATTACTTATGTGGCACGGTAATCTATTGTAAAATTAAATCATGTCTAATTTTTGCCACTGTAGAAACATCAGAAAGAATTTAATTTCCGCTCAGCCCAGTGAGAGGAGGGGACCTACAATCAGATTTAATTTCACTCTAAAAACTCGAAATAAGTCAGGTGACATTCTCGCAGCCAGCAGCAGTGGAGCAAACTTAAACATGTTCCTCATAGCCTTGGTATGAGGATTAAAAGAAACAACGGCTGTCATAATGCTTTGCCAGCTGTCATGTAATGTTCCGATGCTAATTACTGTTATTAAAAATTCCATTCATTTCATACAATATGGCAAAAAGACCCAGGAGGTCTGGGCTCTCATCCCAGCCTCACTCCTGTCTAGCTACTGAGACCATGTCTTTCTCATCTGTAAAATGAAAACACAGACTTTGCCATGCCCTCCCTCCCAGGATTACTGTGAGGCTCAAGTGAAATAATACATGTGAAAAGCCTGTGGAGAGTGTTAGACAAGGGTGATCTGTAAGAAACCACAAACCAAAATCAGTACTATCACTTTAGAGTAAAATCTGTGAGCTCTGAGCATTGAACATAGGTTAAAACTGATGGATTAGGTGGCTTTATTAAAGAAATGGTGTGCATTAAAAACAAAAAACCTGAATAACCCAACGTACATCAATAGTAGAATGGATAAAGAAGCTGTCATACAACAGAAAACTCACTGCAAGGAAAATGAATGCACTTTAAAAGAACACCCTCCTTGATTCATTTATATTACACTTTAAAAACAGGCAAAATAAACTACTTTGTTCAGAGAAGGCTACATAAGCAGTAAAATTATAGTGAAAAGTAAGGAAATAATTATCACAAAGTCAGATGGGGGTTTTCGCCAGTTGGGACAAGAGGAGATGGTGAGGCTGTGATCAAGCAAATAGCAGGGACTTCTGGGGCCACAGGCTATGTTAAACTGTGTGTGTGTGTGCACGTGTACACATATATATACACATATGTGGGGATTCCCTGGTAGCTCAGCTGGTAAAGAATCCACCTGCAATGCAGGAGATCCCAGTTCTATTAGTGGGTTGGGAAGATCCCCGGGAGAAGGAATAGGCTACCCACTCCAGTATTCTTGGGCTTCCCTGGTGGCTCAGCTCAGAATCTGCCTACAATGTGGGAGACCCAGGTTTGATCCCTGGATTGGGAAGATCCCCTGGAGAAGGGAATGGTTACCCACTCCAGCATTCTGGCCTAGAGAATTCCATGGGCTGTATAGTCTATTGGGTTGCAAAGATTCGGATTTCACACACATATGTATGTGTAATGCTCAGTCATTTCCAACTCTTTGTGACCCCATGGACTACAGCCTGCCAGGTCCCTCTGTCCATGGCATTTTCCAGGCTAGGATACTGGAATGGGTTGCTATTTCCTCCTCCAAGGGATCTTCCCGACCCAAGGACAGAGCCCACATCTCCTGAGTCTCCTGCGTTGTTGGGCGGATTCTTGACCACTGAACTGCCTGGGAAGCCTCATACATACCATATTATGTTTATGTGCGCAGGTGTACATGTTTGTACATTTATGCACTTTATTATACTGCACAATGAAACACAGTCCAACGCCAATAAAAACCAATTAAACTCTTCACAGACTGTTACACCAGCAGTATTTTTTTAAATGAATTTTGCTAAGACTTTGTTTTAATTCTAATCTCAGCTACACCAAACTAAGAAATTGCTCAGTTGTGATTTTATTTAACCCCTTCAAAAAATGAATTATTAAGTATAGTCAGTAAGCAAGTTACAGTGATTCAAATTGATTACCTGTCAATTTATGAATAATTCTGATTGCTGGGACATTTTCTGGGTCACATTGAAAACTCTATGTTAACAGTTAAAACCTTTCAAGGCTACAGTCACCACTTCAGTATATGCCGTACCAACAGCCTCAAAGGAAATGCAAGGTAACTGATGAGCTGGGGGTTCTGTGACTTACCAGCTGGCTGTGTTTGTGCTATTCTCTTAGGGTAAGTCTTGCTTCGACTCCTTGACACATTCTGATCGGGCCGGGGAAGTTGAATAGAAAGATCTCGACTCATCTGTAGTGCTGTCCTGCCACTTGAAAATACAACATTTTGAGTAACACAGGTAAGACCACACAGCCACAAAATTAAAGCACAGCTCATAAAGAATATCTGCAGTGTATGGAGAGAAAGAAAAAAAACAAACAGACTCACGTAGATTATATAGGACCTTCAAATGATTCCCATTGCAGTGTTAAGCAAGGAAAGATTTAGGTGAGATATAACTGCCAGCTGAAGAATGTCACCCATCATCTGGTTCTGCAAGAATGAAGCCACTAGCCACTACAGCTGCTGACCTTCGACATACTCTGAAAGGGATTCGGGACAGAGATTGGGACTGAGGCACTCTGTGCTCTGGGAAAAAGTGGCAAAACAGGCCTTCAGATAGACGTTTTCAGGAGAATATTTTATGAACTTGATCTCTTGCATCTTCTACTAGAAAAGCACTAAATCATTAATGGAGACATCTGCTCCTTGTGACTAGCAGCAACCTTCTACAGAGATATGTGTTTGATTGCACACATTCCCTTAGGGGCAGGCCCTCAGAGCTATCTGAAAGACCGTCTCTCAGCCTCTAGTCCTCTCTCTACAAGCACCAATAAAGCTTGACTCACAGCTCTAATGTTGCACTTTTTTTTCCCCTCAGCTGACATAAGGAAGACTTTTCAGAGAGAGAACCAAGAAAGAATTTATTAAAGAGGGAATCAGGTTTGGATTTAAGTAGAATGATAGGCTAGAAACTCAGGATGCTCATGTTGTCAGCTCAACAACTTAGCAATAAAAGCGTGCTGGGCTGAAGTACTGAGGGCAAAGATTCTACATGAGTCGACATGTCCTCGTGCTGTACTTACAAGGCGAGTCGTAGAGCCTCTGCCACTGTGCCACTTGGTGAGACTGCACTCTGAAACCTGTGACACAATCAGCCACTGATTCTGCCCACCCCACCTGTGCCAGCAAGTACCCAGGAAGATTCAGAGTAGCCAGAATCCCCCGGCACAGCACTACTTCCTGATGAGTCTATGAGGCAACAGGGTGAGCTTTCCCTAAGGATAAACTAAACTTCTCAAGAACCATGTAATTTAATTTACTGAATTTTTGTCAACGTTCATTTTACTAAACAGTTATTCCACAGCTGCTGAATTTGAACCAATAAATGACTCTTGGATTTCAAGGGAAGTGTCATTTAGGTACAGAGAAAATGCATTTCTAAGTGACTACTTTGATTCACTATAAGAAGTGCCATCTAATGGGAAAAAAGTCTTTTAATGGCCTCAACCTATTTACCCTACATTTACAGGACACATGGCAATCCACTCCAGTGTTCTTGCCTGGAGAATGCCAGGGGCGGCGGAGCCTGCTGGGCTGCCGTCTGTGGGGTGGCACAGAGTCGGACACTACTCAAGAGCCTTAGCAGCAGCAGCACAGGATACATATTGGTGGTTCTCTCCCCAAAAGAGATCAAATGAGATGGAAAAAAAGCCAAATTTACCTCCTACATACTTCTGTAGAAACTTCCCCTGCTTACTACCCCATTCATTTTACAAGAAATAGAGGCCTGAAACATTCATAATGAGCAATTTCTCATCGGGCTAACTGGGGATGCGGCTTACTATGTGGAATGAAGATGACAGTTTCTATCCATGAGTGTATATACTCCACATTCAAGACTTCATGAAAACCAGGGGGAGGGCAGGGGGCTGGAGGGCAGAGAGTGACAGGTCTGCCTTCACTTGAAATTTAACTACGTGTCCCCTTATATATGATGAAAATGTATCATACAGAAATCTCATAACATTATTTGATAAGAAAATTATCATTTATCAAGTTTAATTTTGCTGTTTTTACATATTAATATATTGTTAATAAGAAGCTCTGGACACTGGGTTCAAATTCCAGCTATGTCATATCCTAGCTCTCTGACCCCAGCAAACATTACTCAAACTGTCTGTATCTCAGATTCCTCATTACTAAAGCAACAATAATACCAATGACCACTTTATAGGCTTATTATGAATGTTAAGTATGAATGTTTCTAAATTTTCCAGAACAATGCCAAGCATATAAAATGCTACATAATTATTAACTAAATACAAATAGATTTTAAAAATTATTAATTTGAGAACTTTCAACAGTTTTAGCTATTCTAAAGGTAGTACATAAGATAATACAAATAGCAACATCTCTCCCCTGAAAATCTTTTTTAAATTCTATAGACAGCAAAATTCCATTATTATAAATGATTTGGAGTATGAAGATAAGATCTCCTTGCAACAGACTTAATCTAAGACTTGGATAGTCTGTACTTCATTGCATGGAGGAAAAAACATTTGCCCTAAAAACATAACCAAATATGTGGACTACTGAGGCATTCGATAATGAGATTTTACTTTATTATTCAATTTTTCCTCATGGCTTGTTTCTCAGGAATAAAGGAGAAATGAGAAAATCATATCACAAGACTAATAAAACTGAAGTCCAGGGACATAAGCTGACCTGGCAGAGGCTGCACAGGACCCAGGACTGGGAGAAGCTTTCTACCCTCCGGCTGGCCAGGGTGGCACAGCCGGGCAGCCCAGGAGAAGAACAGCGCGCACAGCCATGTACTTTAAAGCTACAAGCCTGGCTCAAAGCTCAGCTCTACCAGAAATGTGTGGTCTTCAGTAGATTATTCTTTTAATCTCCTAGAACCTCATTTTCCTTGTCTGTATTTCTATTGTTCGTATTATTTCCTAGCAGAAATACTCCTGTATGGTATTCTTAGTACTTCCTTGTAACAAAAAAGCACAGGGCAAATGCAGAGATTTTCAGTGTTGGTACAGGCGCTCCTACACACCTAGTGGCTGTCCACAGTGCCAGGACAGGGCTTTGTCCCCGTGTCACCCACTTGCCCACCCTTGCCCTGCGGCACACATACTCCCATTCCATGCTGGGAGGCCCTGCCAGCAGCCCTTCTTCAACTCCAAAGTGAGGCTACAAACAGCCATTGGTTGGGTAGAGGGAAGAGAACAAGACACCTGGGTTCAAATCTCAACTCTGCTGCTTAGTAGCTAAAGGTCTTCAGTTCAATTACCTTAGACTTGAGAGGGCTCAAATATCTTGTCTATACAAATGAGGATAAGTCCCCTTTGATGGGTCATTGAATGTGTTTAATAAAGTAACACACATGAAAGCACTGGACACAAAGTAAGTTCTCAGGAGAACTGGATCTCTTTCACACTTCAAGAAATGTGGCAAGAAGGTTATCGGGGTTCTGGGGAGCAGGGGCTGGTTCTCAGGTCTAAGTCTCAATTCTAGACTATAAGTTCTACACAACTCATTCATTCATACAAACCAGGAGTCCTCTACAAACTTAAAACAGGTAGAGGCAAGATTAGTTTTTAAGGGGCTCAGAGAAAGAGAGAGCAGTGTATAACAAAATATTTAACCAAAGACTATTTCAGATGACTTTGACTATCACATTTCAGCTCAATCTTTCCCCAAAAATTTAATTTTGAATTTCTGAAAGGACTGCCTGTCACATACCACTAAAATTAAGTTTTCTCCTCTAAAGTAATGACTGCTGCTGCTGCTAAGTCGCTTCAGTCGTGTCTGACTCTGTGCGACCCCGTAGACGGCAGCCCACCAGGCTCCCCCATCCCTGGGATTCTCCAGGCAAGAACACTGGAGTGGGTTGCCATTTCCTTCTCCAATGCATGAAAGTGAAAAGGGAAAGTGATGTCGCTCAGTTGTGTCCGACTCCTAGCAACTCTATGGACTGCAGCCCACCAGGCTCCTCTGTCCATGGGATTTTCCAGGCAAGAGTAATGGAGTGGGGTGCGTTTTTCTTAAAGATGTTGGAATCTCCTTGGTATTCTGCAAGTGCTAAGATGCAAAAGAGAAAGTAAAGACTAGAACTCTGTCTTTCTCTATCATACACTCCTACACACACATACTCCACTGTGAACACATGTAGAGTTATACACACAGACAACCACACTCACACACCACAGCCACTGGTTATGCCATTCACTACCTCCCATGCTCTAAAAACCTACAGGGTAAAGTAAGGAGCTTTCTGTTTCCAGAACTCTTCCTTCCTTCCAGGATGCCTCCAGAACATCTCAAAATAAAGGAACAGGCATATGATGTTTTTTAAGGATTGGCTGTTATTACTTTTGACAATTAACAGTCATGTACTGGTGACCACCTAGTAGTCAGAGACCCATCCCTGCCTAAGCCTGGCTCTGGATAGTGGGATGAAACATCCTCCTTCCAGGAATTGCATAATGTTAGTGCTTCCTACAGAGTCGGACACGACTGAAGTGACTTAGCAGTGCTTCCTACATACAGACATTGAGACTCGAATTTCATTAAGATTTACTAGGCAGTTAACACCAGCCACAAAATTAGAACAGATTTAGCAGAGCTTCCAATTTGCAAAGGTTACCTTTAATTACTTTTGTGGAAGAAATTATATTTAATATGCAAAATCCAATAACTTCCTAATAATAATTCCCAGAGCAACAGCATTTGCATTTCAATAAATTTGAAAAATCAGGTATGGTAAATTTGTGGAAACCAGCTACAGTGTATGTTAAACAGCATAATTACAAATTTAACATTGTGAATATTAAGACAGATGCTTTTTCACTAGCTTCATTTCAGTGACAAAGAGACAGGTTTACACATTCACTCTATAACCCTTGAAATGTGTTACGTTCCAATGGGAAGAACAGCCCAAATACTGACTATGAGCTGTTTTCCTTAATAAAAAAGTAAATACTCTCTCATTAAATTCCTGTAATTATATCACTATCTAGGGGAAAACCTTGATAACTTAAAGTTTAAATTTTTAGATTTCAATAAACACTTTCTTACAGATACCCAGAACATCTATAATAATACTTAAGTGTTAAGTCAGCAAATGAGGAAACATCCAAGTGAATATATAAAGATTAATGCACTGAACATTTAATATTAATCACTCCTTTACTGATTATCCCTGGTTTCAAAGCAAGATAAACAAAAGTGATTCATAAAAGAAAGGAACTAAAATCTGACATATTATTATCTTGCAAACACTTGACCTGGTTTGATTTTTAAGTCTCCTAAGTAAGCATTTCACTTGGAGATGTCTCAAATGGACTGACAGAACAGTGTCCTGCCTCCCAAGTCCCATTTCTGCATGCTGCTTGGGTTTTATAGGGCCTGGGACCGTCTCACTGCCTGAATAATACTGTAGCTCTCTGAAGGCAGAGGTGTTAGTTGCTCAGTCGTGTTCGACTCTTTGCGACCCCATGGACTGTATGTAGCCCGCCAGTCTACAGTCTCTGTCCATGGGATTCTCCAAGCAAGAATACTGGAGTGGGTTGCCATGCCGTCCTCCAGGGGTTCTTCCCAACCCAGGTATGGAACCCAGGTCTCCCACATTGCAGGCAGATTCTTTATGTCTGAGCCACTAGGGAAGCCGAAGGTAAAGGTGGTGAAATCTTATTCTTTCTATCTCTGGGCACCTATTACCCTGCCTTCGACATCACAGGCTCTCCAGTTAACAGAATGAACTGAAACAAAACAAATTATTTTTCAAAACATAGAAACTTTCCATTTTCACAAGCACCTGCCTGGCTGCTTGACAATCAGGCTTTCCCCACAACATGCAACAGTCTGACTAACCGGTAAAGACACAGGCTCTGTCTGGAGTTAGACTGCCAGATAGTGGGCCCAACACAAACACTTCCTGGCTGGTTTCTCTGAGAAGTGACTTGTCTCTGAGCCTCAGTTTCCTCACATAGTATGAGGATAACATCAATAAGACTGTAATGATTAAAGAAGCAATAAATGGGACACATTTAGCACAATATATGGCACTTGGTACAAGTATAAAGTTACCATATATTTGCTAGCATTACTATATTGTAGGCATTATACTACAGAAAACATTTGACCCATGATATTACAACAGAGAACTCAACTGAATATCCTAAGAATACCAATAAACTACTATTCAGAATATCTATTTTGTTTCATAATCACAACATAATTGGAAATAACTGATAATTGGACCAAAATGAATTTCTGAAGATAGTAAGCTCTACTACATTCTAAAAACTCTATACTTAATCAAGCTAATGTACTCTTTAAACATCATTAAACCTAGAAAATCATTTTTTGTCAAGAAAGTTTAATAAACTGTTATTGCCTATCAAAATCACTGGCATTGTGAAAAAAATCAGAAAAAAATCAGATCACAAACTTTAATATGCATGCATGCATCTGGATGGTTAGATTAAATATGCATTCATACACACATCCACACACCCCAGAGGAAAAGAATGCCATTTACCTATACCGGTGCTTATAACTCATGGATCCAAACTTGCTCAGTTTTCTTGACAACGAATTTGATTCATTTTCTGGCATTCTAATGAATTTGTAAAAGAAAATTAGAAAAAGACTTACAAATATACTTATGTAACATGAGCAAAAACTACGTAGAAATATATTAATAGTGCAATACTGCTTAACACATAGCTGAAATATTTTACTCAGTCTACATATTGGCAAAAAATAATAATTGATTATTTTAAAGCTAATACTTAAAACAACAACCACATTCTAGTATTTTATACAAGTATGATATCAAAATACTCATACTTCCTGAAGACTATTAAATATATCATCACCCTTACAAGGAAGCTTTTGTTGTGAATCAATTTAATTTCTCTACTTAAATTCTCCTGGAAGCCTTGTCACTATGTTGATTAACCCCAGCCAAGGTTGTCATGGCAGTTGATCATATCTAATGCCATGGTTCACCCCTCTTCGTACTTTCCATTCTATGGTACATTCAACACACAGCTCCAAGTGGAGTTTCTTGGCCCCGCCCCACTGATGGAGAGGTACTGTCTCAGACATTTTGGGCTACATCCCTTTCTGAACACAAACTCCTCCAAAGATGTGGATCATTTTATAACACTACTCCTCTAGCATCATACTATTTGGAAAAAATGTTCAGTGTAAACCAAAAAGGAAAAAGGGGAAGGATTAATCTAGTTTTAAATCTGAAAACCAAAAATAGTTTAATGTATAATATTACCTGATAAAATTTAATCTTTACACCGTAAGAATGTGAAACAAACAGTGCCCACACGACCCAACGGTCAGTTCTCTGCCTGCATCCCTGCGGCCTCCCAGGAGCACACAATGCAGACGCCAGCTCCTCACTCATCACAGCATCTGCCTCCCTTACTTCCCATTCCCCACGCTCCTGTCCTCTAAACGCTGGGAGGGTCCCACAGCGCAGTCCCTTTCCTCTCTTTACTGTTTCCATAGGCGACTGTCTGCCTACTGTCTGCCTTATTACCTACAAAATTTACATGACCAACCTTGGTCTTTTCTGTAAGTTTTGCATACCCAGCCATATTCCCAGGTTAGGCATTTTAATTTTAGTGTGTCCACAGCAGAACACTTAACTCCCACCAATACTAAAGCTATACTTTTACATAAACCTAAAAAGCAATCATCCTTGATCCTTTCTTATAGTATGACAAAAAAAAAAATCTACATACATGTGCATGTAAAAAAGTTAATACAAGAGAAACACTTCCAAATTTATTCTAAGAATAGAATTCTTGTTATAAAAGCAAACACAATTTTCACTTATTAGGCAAAGGAACATACCTAAAAAATGTATGATATTCTACACTACATTTCCAAAGGTGCTTGCAAGCAGTTTTACTTCGAGCTTCAAAAAAGAATGAGGTTTCACTGCACTAAGAGAGAAAAAAATGTGAGATTATAAATTACAAACCATAAGATTTTTCAGATGACACCCACCTTCTAGGTACCAAAAATTCAAGTAAGCAGAGAAATCATTGTTAACACATTTAAAAAAAAAAAAAAAGAAGAACAATTATCTCTTGATAGAATTACAAAATGTAAGTTCCATGTAAATTTTAACACCATCACCTCTACTACCTTTTTCTACATCACCCCATGACTGCAAATAACCACAGTGATGGTGCAGAAGCACTGAAAACTCTTCTGCCAACCATGTAAACCAGAACAGGAAAAATACTGACCACGTGGAAATCAATGCCCCCCAGAAGAGAAGACACTCATAAATCCAGTTCTTAACTGTGTTTTCTTCAGGGATGTACAGGCCACACTTATATGAAAGAATCTCAAGAGGGGATGCTAAGAGGGACAACACCATCACAGCAGTGTAATCTGGGCAAGTTACTGAGTTTCTCCATTCTGCATCAAGTTATTGGGTGAAAGAAATTAAATGACATGACAGATGTAAAGTGCCATATACTAGGTATGCAATTAATTTTCACAATTATTTTAATCTGGTAGTTCCTTATCTATTTTATACATATACAATATCTATTTTATACTTATATAGTTTAATACAAAAGAAACAGAGGCAATATTAGATGTAATTTGAATTATACAGGAAAAGATACTATTTTTTAAAGTGACTTAATAGAAAACCAAGCAAAATACAGTATCCATACAAAAATAATAATAAACCACAAGCTCTGTGAAGTTACATAATTGCTAATTTAGTTTCAAATAAAAATCAAACTCAAGTCACAAATGCAGAAATGCCTGTGGAATAAGGTTTCCATAAACACAAAATTGTCAATGCAGAGGAATAATTGAAATGATTCCTCCCCCTTCACACATCCTTTTAGCAAGGACAGAACATTTATATGCAGGAAATTTCTCCCAAGTCCATCTAGAATGAGGCTGCCCAATTTAGGAGTTTATTTGCAAAATGAAACGGTGTGATGGAAACAGAGCCAATATACGCATTTTACACAGCAGACAACCTGTAATTCCAAACTTCGTGAGGTGGAGGAAGGAACTTGGGCAAGTCTAGGCTTCTGAGCTGGGTGCAGCAAAGTACTAAAATATAGCAAGTGGAAAAAACTGGGGATCTGGATGGCAGAGGAATGGACAATAGCTCACACTATTTTGATTTTGAGGTGCCCATAGAATTGGGAACTCCACACACCTAGTGGGCCGGTAAATATGCAAGGGCAGGGTGAGGGGACAGGTTGTGTCTTCTGGTATAGGTGATTTTACCCAAGAATCTAAAACAGTTTGCTCAGGGAGAGAGCACAGATAATGATGGGATCACAGTGAAGATGTTCACGAAGGAGGAGTGAGAAAGGTCAACATGGACCAGAAGGCAATGGTGTCAGAGAGGTTGGGGGAGAGGGCAGGTCTCAAGTGACCCAGAAAGGTCACAGGGCTTGAAAAGAGGTCACTGCATTTCATGGGGAGAGGTCTTCAGTGGCTTTCATGAAAGGGGTAAGGATTTAAAAAGTAGGGATGAGTAAGAAAAGGAAATGAATTCAGAATATGTCTTCCTCAAAAGCAAAAGAAATCAGGGGGGAGCAGAGGAAGAAGGGGCACAGAGGAAATCACAGAAGATCCTTGGAGGCAGGAGGGAGACCAAGCATCCTGTCAGGAGATGGGGATGCTTAGAGGGGAATTGTTCTTCTTTCACGTTTCCTTTTTAAATACATACACGTGGTAAAAACACCAAAAGTTACCAAAGTGGTTACACAATGAGAACTAAACCTCCCTCTCACCACTGTCTCCAATTCCCCTCCCCAGAGGCAACCACTATTAAGAGTTTCTTATATAACATGCCGGTGTTTTGAGGTCACTGGATTATCCAATATATAATGCACAGGTCATTAATTTTAAGAAAATGTGTTTCTGGCTGTTTATCAGGATAAATAAGATAAAGTCAGTACATGGGACTTCCCTGTTGGTCCAGTGGGTAAGACTCTGTGCTTCCACTGCAGGAGGTACGGGTCCTATCCCCGGCTGGGGAAGTAAGATGCAGCATGTCTTGTCAAAAAAAAAAAAAAATAGCCAGTATAAGACAGGTTCCCCCTGGTGGTTTAGTCACTAAGTTGTGCCCAACTCTTGCAACACTGTGGACTGTAGCCTGCCAGGCTCCTCAGTCTATGGGTTTCTCCAGGCAAGAATACTGGAGTGGGTTGCCATTTCCTTCTCCAGGCGATCTTCCCCACCCAGGAGTCGAACTCAGGTCTCCTGCATTGCAGGTGGATTCTTTTCCAGCTGAGCTATCAGGGAAGCCCCAGGCTCCTCCTCCCCTGCCCCAACTACCACCTTTCTCAATACATCTCTCTGTCAGCAACTGAAGCACGAAGTGTATTAGGTAGGACCACATGCTGGGCATTGTCACTGACAAGAAATGGTGGCTGCTGATGACTACTCTGTGACAGAGACACCATCATGTTTTATCAAGAACATCCAAAAATAAGGTGTGATTTAATTACATATATTACCTAGGTTTCCAAAAATGCAGGAGAAAAAAAAAAAAAAACATTTAAACTTGAAAATAAAGTTCAGTTCAGTTCAGTGGCTCAGTCGTGTCCGACTCTTTGCGACCCCATCAAACGCAGAACGCTAGGCCTCCCTGTCCATCACCAACTCCCGGAGTTCACTCAGACTCACGTCCATCGAGTCAGTGATGCCATCCAGCCATCTCATCCTCTGTCGTCCCCTTCTCCTCCTGCCCCCAATCCCTCGCAACATCAGAGTCTTTTCCAATGAGTCAACTCTTCGCATGAGGTGGCCAAAGTACTGGAGTTTCAGCTTTAGCATCATTCCTTCCAAAGAACATGGAGGGCTGATCTCTTTTAGAATGGATTGGTTGGATCTCCTTGCAGTCCAAGGGACTCTCAAGAATCTTCTCCAACACCACAGTTCAAAACCATCAATTCTTCAGCACTCAGCTTTCTTCACAGTCCAACTCTCACATCCATACATGATCACTGGAAAAACCATAGCCTTGACTAGATGGACCTTTGTTGGCAAAGTCATGTCCCTGCTTTTGAATATGCTATCTAGGTTGGTCATAATGTTTCTTCCAAGGAGTAAGCGTCTTTTAATTTCATGGCTGCAGTCACCATCTGTAGTGATTTTGAAGCCCAAAAAGATAAAGTCTGACACTGTTTCCACTGTTTCCCCATCTATTTCCCATGAAGTGATGGGACCAGATGCAATGATCTTCATTTTTCTGAATGTTGAGCTTTAAGCCAACTATTTCACTCTCCTCTTTCACTTTGATCTAGAGGCTTTTGAGTTCCTCTTCACTTTCTGCCACAAGGGTGGTGTCATCTGCATATCTGAGGTTATTGATATTTCTCCTGGCAATCTTGATTCCAGCTTGTGCTTCTTCCAGCCCAGGGTTTCTCATGATGTACTCTGCATATAAGTTAAATAAGCAGGGTGACAGTATACAGCCTTTTCCTATTTGGAAAGGAGACAGTATATGTACTCCTTTTCCTATTTGGAACCAGTCTGTTGTTCCATGTCCAGTTCTAACTGTTGCTTCTTGACCTGCATACAGATTTCTCAAGAGGCAGGTCTGGTGGTCTGGTATTCCCATCTTTTGAAGAATTTTCCACAGTTTATTGTGATCCACACAGTCAAAGGCTTTGGCATAGTCAATAAAGAAGAAATGTTTTTCTGGAACGCTCTTCCTTTTTTGATGATCCAGCGGATGGCGGTAATTTGATCTGTGGTTCCTCTGCCTTTTCTAAAACCAGCTTAAACATCTGGAAGTTAACGGTTCACATGTTGCTGAAGCCTGGCTTGGAGAATTTTGAGCATTACTTTACTAGCGTGTGAGATGAGTGCAATTATGCGGTCGTTTGAGCATTCTTTGGTATTGCCTTTCTTTGGGATTGGAATGAAAACTGACCTTTTCCAGTCCTGTGGCCACTGCTGAGTTTTCCAACTTTGCTGGCATATTGAGTGCAGCACTTTTACAGCATCATCTTTCAGGATTTGAAAGAGCTCAACTGGAATTCCATCACCTCCACTAGCTTTGTTCGTAGTGATGCTTTCTAAGGCCCACTTGACTTCACATTCCAGGATGTCTGGTTCTAGGTCACTGATCACACCATCGTGATTATCTTGGTTGTGAAGATCTTTTTTGTACAGTTCTTCTGTGTATTCTTGCCATCTCTTCTTAATATCTTCTGCTTCTGTTAGGTCCATACCACTTCTGTCCTTTATCGAGCCCATCTTTGCATGAAATGTTCCCTTGGTATCTCTAATTTTTTGAAGAGACCTCTAGTCTTTCCCATTCTGTTGTTTTCCTCTATTTCTTTGCATTGATCGCTGAGGAAGGCTTTCTTATCTCTCCTTGCTATTCTTTGGAACTCTGCATTCAGATGCTTATATCTTTCCTTTTCTTCTTTGCTTTTCGCTTCTCTTCTTTTCACAGCTATTTGTAAGGCCTCCCCAGACAGCCATTTTGCTTTTTTGCATTTCTTTTCCATGGGGATGGTCTTCATCCCTGTCTCCTGTACAATGTCACGAACCTCATTCCATAGTTCATCAGGCACTCTATCTATCAGATCTAGGCCCTTAAATCTATTTCTCACTTCCACTGTATAATCATAAGGCATTTGATTTAGGTCATACCTGAATGGTCTAGTGGTTTTCCCTATTTTCTTGAATTTAAGTCTGAATTTGGCAATAAGGAGTTCATGGTCTGAGCCACAGTCAGCTCCTTTGCTGACTGTATAGAGCTTCTCCATCTTTGGCTTCAAAGAATATAATCAATCTGATTTCGGTGTTGACCATCTGGTGATGTCCATGTGTAGAGTCTTCTCTTGTGTTGTTGGAAGAGGGTGTTTGCTATGACCAGTGCATTCTCTTGGCAAAACGCTATTAGCCTTTGCCCTGCTTCATTCCGTATTCCAAGGCCAAATTTGCCTGTTACTCCAGGTGTTTCTTGACTTTCTACTTTTGCATTACAGTCCCCTATAATGAACAGGACATCTTTTTTGGGTGTTATTTCTAAAAGGTCTTCTAGGTCTTCATAGAACCATTCAACTTCAGCTTCTTCAGCGTTACTGGTTGTGGCATAGACTTGGATTACTGTGATATTGAATGGTTTGCCTTGGAAACGAACAGAGATCATTCTGTCATTTTTGAGATTGCATCCAAGTACTGCATTTCGGACTCTTTTGTTGACCGTGATGGCTACTCCATTTCTTCTGAGGGATTCCTGCCTGCAGTAGTAGATATAATGGTCATCTGAGTTAAATTCACCCATTCCAGTCCATTTTAGTTTGCTGATTCCTAGAATGCTGACATTCACTCTTGCCATCTCCTGTCTGACCACTTCCAATTTGCCTTGATTCATGGACCTAACATTCCAGGTTCCTATGCAATATTGCTCTTTACAGCATCGGACCTTGCTTCTATCACCAGTCACATCCACAGCCAGGTATTGTTTTTGCTTTGGCTCCATCCCTTCATTCTTTCTGGAGTTATTTCTCCACCTATCTCCAGTAGCATATTGGGCACTTACTGACCTGGGGAGTTCCTCTTTCAGTATCAACGCAAAAATACTGAAGTGGTTTGCCATTCCCTTCTCCAGTGGACCACATTCTGTCAGTACACATTCCTTGGGTACAAATTTATTAAAGGAACAAAAGAGTTTCCCACAGGCCCCCTAATTACTTCTGCACCATGCAATGACAAGTATAAACTCATTCCCCCATTCATACAGGGCTTTAACACCAGCTGCCTGGATTTTGTCCCACTGTAGCAGAATGATCCAAATACTAAAAGGTGAGTTGATATAAATAAATTAAAAAAAAAAAAAAAGCCAGGTATTCTGAATAAATTCTATATATTTTTGCCACTTAAAGTAACTGCTGACATGAATGTAACTGACATGATATTTAAATATCTTTCCTTCCCTTGTGGCTCAGCTAGTAAAGAATCTGCCTACAATGTGGGAAACCTGGGTTCGATTCCTGTCTGGGTTGGGAAGATCTCCTGGAGAAGGGAAAGCCTACCTACTCCAGTATTCTAGCCTGTAGTATTCCATGGACTGTATAGTCCATGGGGTCACAAAGAGTCGGACACGACTGAGTGACTTTCACTTCTTTAGTGACTTCCCTGGTGGCTCAGACGGTAAAGCGTCTACCTGCAATGCGGGAGACCCAGGTTCGATCCCTGGGTCAGGAAGATCCCGTGGAGAAGGAAATGGCAACCTACTCCAGTACTCTTGCCTGGAAAAATCCATGAACAGAGGAGCCTTGTAGGCTACAGTCCATGGGGTCACAAAGAGTCGGACACGACTGAGCGACTTCACTCACTCACTACCTGCTAAACCTTTTCCAAAAGGACATGGACAATTAGCACCTTTCCATTAGTTTATACAAACGCAAGTAGCTGCTTAACTTCGGAAGTTCATTCCAACCAATTGCTAAAATACTTTATCCAAGAATCCAATGCATGCTTTTGGCAAAATTTTTCAAATTCCTTCATAACTTCAGCCATTTCATGCCAGAAGAAAAACTATGGTCTCAATCTACTTTTTTTATTTTATAAACAGACCAAGCTTAAGTCACCTCTAACTCAGATAACACATGATGGTTCATCATACTGTGGATCTCTAAGTAAACGGGGCTCAAAGTCCCAATCCCATCATTTGTAACAATTCAGGACCCAGATGAAATGGATGAATTCCCAACCTAACTCCCTCTGTTTTTCTCACTCTTTTCCCATCTTTGCAGGCTGTTTCACTTTGCAGCTTTGAGAAATCAATCTGTTTTGAGCCTGACTTCTCTGAAGGGCCTTGAGTTTACTGACAGGGTCATGGAGGTGCTTACGCTGCAAGACGCTCCGCAGTTACCTCTCCCTGGGCTCCAGCTTCACTGCCTCTCCCATGCCCAACAGCCTCGCTGCACAAAGCCCTACTCTAGCTGGTCCCTCGCTCCTGCCTTGGGAAGCAACCACAACTGGACAGTTTGCCTTCCCCAGCTTCCCTAGAACTGCCGGAGATAAACATCTTCTCAATCCTGTCATTACATATTCATCCCATCTCCAAGGTCAATTGAAGTAACCTAAGGGACACTGCAAAGGTCAAATACTTAAAAGAGATTAGTACTTCTAACAATGGTAAAATGCAATCATTACATAAATATTGGAAAGGCCTACAGCAGAGAGGTTCCTTATCAATGATCCACAGAGACAGAAGAGAGACTAAAAAGAAGTGCAAAGATTACAAGACTACAGTATTATGGGATCTTTTTTAAACATTCGATTTCTACAAGATTTATATGTACTTGTCAATTATGAACTTACTTTAGGCACCAGATGAAATAAAAATCAGGGGACTAATAGCAAATGACTGAAAGAACTTAATTACTGATAAAGCAAAGGAAGGCAAATGGTAGAATGGAAAAAACTATTCTTGAACTAAAAGTAAATACCAAAGAAATATCACAAAATTTTAAGTATTTTGAGAAATTTTATCTTTATAAATGGTGAGCCTAAATGTAAAATTAAATTATGTTTGTGTATGTGAGACAGTGGGCACAGTATTTTAATCACTTTCCCCATATCTTCCACTGTTTTCTCACTCCAAGTGCAAAGCCATATAAAGAATTCAACTAAGTTCTGCAATAAAAAAACTATCAATCTTGCTATTAGTTGGAAAGGCAAGTTAGAAGGGAATTTGAAAACACTGAGTAAAATATTATCTTGTTCTTTTAACGTTATCTTGTTTTTTCTTTACAGAGTGCTCTCTAAAAAGTGACTCTTGAACATTAACGTCTCGTGATATTGGCATAAAAAAGAGTTCTATGTTCAAGTAAGTTTGGGAAACACCAGGTTAAATGCTCAGATCTTTTAATGAGCTAATTTTACACTGTGACTCTAGAAGAGCTGCTAAGGTAGCCGGTCTTTCCTTGATTTATATAAGCAAAAAGTTTATTTCTAGAACTTTGGCTTTTATACACTACATATAAACACCCCTACACACACATCAGTTATTTTTAAAATTCTTTTTGAAATGCACATAATATGGTTTGAATTAAAAATCACTGGACATTTCAACAGAGCACTGGAAGAATAACATTAATTTCCATTCCTACATATATGTTGTATTTTACAATAAAAGAACAAAAACAGCAAAAATATTCCAGAACTCTTTTGTCTGCTATGTGGGTAGTATTTCAAATCATACACTAAACATGAAAAACCTTTTTACCTTTTTTACAAAGAAATTAATTGCTTAATGAATAATTGTTTATAATTCTTTCTAGTTCATAGAAATATATATATTAAAGAATTTGAAGGGATGTGTTAGATTGTGTTGCATCTACCCTTTTTCCTTTTCCTCCCAGGAATTTAAAGGAGAAAACAGGAGCCAAAACATTAGAGAATGTTTATATCATGTTTCAGTAAACTTTTTTGAAAACTATTTTGTTGAACTTACTCTTCTTCCTATTTGAAAAAATTCACAGATGCAAATCCAAGATTCCAGATGGCTTGCTTTTTTATTGTTTTTACTCTATCTTTTCTTCATCTTCTCTTTAAAGAAACTGTAGAATTTCCTTAAATGTCAGCATTTCTTTCTTATACTTGCATGTTTCATTTTCTCATGAAAACTAATCCTTATTGCCAGTCTTACAAATGTTTGAAAGACTTTAATAACAAATGTTACTTAAGCTTGTTAAAATGAAGGCATATCTGGTACTATCTACTGATACTCTTAATGCAGAAAATTTTTATAGCAGAATTTAGACATTCTTCCAAACGAATGGCTCACTTAATTATGGAAAAACATACATAGGAAACTCCATGGGCCTGAAAAGACCTGAGCTCCCCTTCCTGCTGTGGCATCAGCTGTTCACCTTTCAATAACAAGTGCTGCCTGAGCCCTTTCCTGTGCAAAACTTTAAGTGCATGAGGGCAAGATACTTCCAACACAGAGACATGTACCCGGTGCTTGCGACAAGTCCAGCTTTGGACTGGGTTCATTCACAGTACGACCTCACAACCCTGTAAAACAGATATTATCATCCTCTCTTCATAGATAAGAAAAGGGAGTTTCAGTGTTGTTCAGGAAATTGTCCAAAGTTAGAGAAGTGAGAGTTCTGGGCTTACATTATGCTATTTGACCACAAGTTTAGTAGTCCATCATTGAATCTGAAAGACTCCAAGCCAAACTGTCATATGGCCTCAGGATCCAAATGTTACCAATGGAGTCACACGTTTGAACATTTACAGGAAAATACAAATAGTTCAGGTGAAATGCACAATGGCACAGAAACTGCGGGTAAAGGCTGGGGTATGGGAATAAGGCAACACCTAATATTCACACCTGTACTTACCCTCTTAACTGAGCATTCTCACTCCTGAGAACATACCCCAAAGACAGTCCACCAACAATATAAAAATACATATGCACAATTGACTGAAGGAAAAATACATAATTGCAAACTATCAAGAACTATCAAATGATCCAGCATAGGAGATTGGTTGAGTAAATGATTTTAGAGACACTCAATAAAGAAAATGCAGCTATACAAGAGAATAAGAAAGCTCTCAATGATCTGATATAGAGATTTCTAGGAGGTATTACTAAACAAAGGAAAAAGCACAAAACCATATACAGGGACTTCCCTGGTGGCCCAGTGGTTAAGAATTCACCATCCAAAGCACGGCACACAGGTTTGATCCCTGGTCAGGGACCTAAGATACCACACGCCAAGAGGCAGCTAAGCCTGGGTGCCACAACTAGAAAGAAACAAAAAAACCTGTCAATTTTAGTGGTTTGCCAAAGGAATTCTGACACTGCTTGAGATGTAGTTTTAAGACCGAACAAACAAGTAAATGTGTTACTGTCAGGAGCTAAGATTCTCATAGGCAAAGACAGGTTATACAAATATGAAATGAGGAAAAGAAGAGCAAGCCCTGTGGGGCTAGATGGAAATCTGAGGTATGGCATGAATTTACGATGTCTAAAATATGTAGAAATAGCTGTGAAAAGAAGAGAAGTGAGAAGCAAAGGAGAAAAGAAAAGATATAAGCATCTGAATGCAGAGTTCCAAAGAACAACAAGGAGGGATAAGAAAGCCTTCGTCAGCGATCAAAGCAAAGAAATAGAGGAAAACAACAGAATGGGAAAGACTAAGATCTCTTCAAGAAAATTAGAGATACTAAGGGAACATTTCATGCAAAGATGGGCTCGATAAAGGACAGAAGTGGTATGGACCTAACAGAAGCAGAAGATATTAAGAAGAGGTGGCAAGAATACACAGAAGAACTGTACAAAAAAGATCTTCATGACCAAGATAAGCACAATGGTGTGCTTATCTCACCTAGAGCCAGATATCCTAGAATGTTAAGTCAAGTGGGCCTTAGAAAGCATCACTATGAACAAAGCTAGTGGAGGTGATGGAATTCCAGTTGAGTGATTTCAAATCCTGAAAGATGATGCTGTGAAAGTGCTGCACTCAATATGCCAGCAAAGTTGGAAAACTCAGCAGTGGCCACAGGACTGGAAAAGGTCAGTTTTCATTCCAATCCCAAAGAAAGGCAATGCCAAAGAATGCTCAAATTACTGCATAATTGCACTCATCTCACACACTAGTAAAGTAATGCTCAAAATTCTCCAAGCCAGGCTTCAGCAATATGTGAACCATGAACTTCCAGATGTTCAAGCTGGTTTTAGAAAAGGCAGAGGAACCTTGCCAACATCTGCTGGATCATGGAAAAAGCAAGAGAGTTCCAGAAAAACATCTATTTCTGCTTTATTGGCTATGCCAAAGCCTTTGACTATGTGGATCACAATAAACTGTGGAAAATTCTGAAAGAGATGGGAATACCAGACCACCTGACCTGCCTCTTGAGAAATCTGTATACAGGTCAGGAAGCAACAGGTAAAACTAGACATGGAACAACAGACTGGTTCCAAATAGGAAAAGGAGTACGCCAAGGCTGTATATTGTCACCCTGCTTGTTTAACTTACATGCAGAGTACATCATGAGAAACACTGGGCTGGAAGAAGCACAAGCTGGAATCAAGAGAAATATCCATAACCTCAGGTATGCAGATGACACCACCCTTATGGCACAAAGTGAAGAGGAACTAAAAAGCCTCTTGATGAAAGTGAAAGAGGAGAGTGAAAAAGTTGGCTTAAAACTCAACATTCAGAAAACGAAGATCATGGCATCTGGTCTCAACACTTCATGGCAAATAGATGGGGAAACAGTGGAAACAGTGTCAGACTCTATTTTTCTGGGATCCAAAATCACTGCAGATGGTGACTGCATCCATGAAATTAAAAGACACTTACTCCTTGGAAGGAAAGTTATGACCAACCTAGACAGCATGTTGAAAATCAGAGACATAACTTTGCCAAAAAAGGTCCATCTAGTCAAGGCTATGGTTTTTCCAGTGGTCATGTATGGATGTGAGAGTTGGACTGTGAAGAAAGCTGAGCGCCGAAGAATTGATGCTTTTGAACTGTGGTGTTGGAGAGATTCTTGAGAGTCCCTTGGACTGCAAGGACATCCAACCAGTCCATTCTAAAGGAGAATAGTCCTAGGTGTTCATTGGAAGGACTGATGCTAAAGCTGAAACTCCAGTACTTTGGCCATCTCATGCGAAGAGTTGACTCATTGGAAAAGGCCCTGATGCTGGGAGGGATTGGGGGCAGGAGGAGAAGGGGTGACAGAGGATGAGATGGCTGGATGGCATCACTAACTCCATGGACATGAGTCTGAGTCAACTCCAGGAGTTGGTGATGGACAGGGAGGCCTGGCGTGCTGTGATTCATGGGGTCGCAAAGAGTCGGACACGATTGAGAGACTGAACTGAACTGAACATATTTAGAAGCATGTTCATTTGAGCACATGTGTATGAATGTATGTATTTATACCTGTACATATATGTATATTCATGTGTGTATTCCCTGGCATTGTCCACTAGAAAGTCCAGAAGCAAAGTCATCCCAGTAGCAGTGACCACACTAACACCCAGATCTTGACCCTTCCCCACTAAAAGGAACCAAGGCTCTTTGGAGAAATAACTGATAAGAGTGTAAATGCGGGGTAGGTACAAGATGCACCTGAAATACCATGAGATGCCAAAAAAGGGAGAAAATGATCAAAACAATGGTAGGCGACATGTCAAAAGGGCTCCCATTGGCCATATCTAGGACAATTACAACACCAGAATAGCTAGGTACAGTAGTGCATTAGAAACCACTAGAAAAAATAGGAGTAAGTCCATGCTGATAACAGAAATAAATTAAAAAGAGAGAAGGTGAGGCTCTCACAGTGGAATGTCAAGGATTGACTGATAAATGTGGAGGATATATGTATGTGTGTATATATATATATACACACATACATATACACACCTAATTATGACTGATTGAAGTTGTACCGCAGAAAAAAACACAGCACTGTAAAGCAATTTTCCTCCAATTAAAGATAAAATATGGAGGCAATGGGAGAGCTAGAAAGTCAGCATTTTGCAAGCATCATAGTAAAAGATCTAATCAGGAAAGAGTCCTAAGTCAATGTTAGACCTAAGGGACATTTTGAAGAGCGCAGTATTTGCACTGAATGACATGATCCCTTCACAGATTTCCTATTAGTTGTAAAGGAGGGGAAAGAAACCAGCAATTACACTAATATAAAATAACCAACGAGAGGTAGACAGGAGTCTCCATGCTCCTCCAGATCTAACACCCCAGGCGAGCCACAACTTCACCTGGGCTGCTTTCCAGCTGAGAATGCAGAATCTCATCTGACTACAGTGAAATATCAGACAAATATGAAAATCTACAGTTGACCCTGGAGCAATAGTGCATTAGCAGTGCCAACCCCCACACAGTCGGCCCTCTGGATCCAGGGTTCTGCTTCCTCATGTCCAACTAAGCACAGATCAAGAAGTACCTGTAGCATCTATTTAGTGAAACAAATCCATCCATGGTGGACCCATGCAATTCAAACCCCTTGATATTTAAAAGTCAACTGTATTTTCAAAAAGTGGGGTAGAATTGTATTCTTCAAAAATCCCCCATCCATCATAAAAAACAAAAATGCTACTAAAATGTTCCAGATTAAAGGAGGCTAAGTTGATTCTACACTGGAGCAGGAAAATGCTATTAATATAAAGAATGTTATTAGGTCAATCAACAAAGTTGAAAAAATATTTATATATATTTCTATAAGTAGATAATAGAAGTATTCTATCAACATAAATTTATTAAGAAGATAAATATGCTGTGGCCACATGAGAAAATATTCTTATTCTTAGGAAATACACACTGAAGTAATTAGAGACAAATGACATGTGAAACATACAGTCAAATCACTCAGAAGGTAGTATGTATGTGTAGAGAAATAACAAAAATGGAAACAGAGTAAAATGCTAACAAATGAATGTAAGTAACAATATATAACCCTGTTCTTTGTAGTATTTTAATCTTTGCAACTTTTTATAAATTTGGAATTGTCCTCAAATAAAATCAAATTTTAAAACTCTGTAGTTCTACTTCAAGCATGAAAGGAATGCCTAGCTTGTGTAACCAAAACCTCTTGGGCTTATTGATGAACAGTGTCAGCTCCTGGCCACCATCACTTCCCGTGTCCTCTTGCCAAAGCAGGCAGAGAGTTCAGCCACGTTGGTCTAATTACTTGTGGCCAGAGCTGCCAGAAACCTTTTGATTCTACATCCTGTCACGCTGGGTGGGTTTAGCTGAGGTCAGTTCCACGATGTATTACATGTAAATATAATCACAGCATCATTTTTTCCCCCATTCATTCAACAATGTGCTTAGTACATGCCAACTTCTGGGCCTACTGTGGAGACTACATTCTCCCCTGTTAATGAAACCAAGAAATTTGGGTATGATCCTAAACTCCTCCTTATTTTCACAAATCATTCAATCTGCTACCAATCAGAAACAACTTTACCTCCTATTAATATAAAGAATGTTATTATACATGTCTCCCAAATGTCCCCATTTAAACATCTACCACATATCTGAGACTCCCTGAACCTCTCTACTCACAGCCTCCCCCACCTCCCTTGATGGCAGCTCCATTCTTGCTGCCATTGGTGCCAAACACATTTAAGTCACCAAGCCATATTTCCCACGTCCATAAAACCATGTGGCTGCATCCAGATCCAAAAGCTTCTCAGCACTTGAAATAGTACGACTCTGGTCCAAGTCACTATCATCTCTCATCTGGATTTTTGAAATCAGCATTACTTATTGAATGAGTGAACAACCAGCAATCTTGGCTCTCAGGGCACTCAGTGAAAATCAACCATTTCATCCAAACTTTTAAAAAATGTAAACTCCAGTAATGAACACATTCTTAAAACCGAGAGCTAATATACATGTTGTAAAACAATAGTGGGGTTTTTATTAAAATAAAAAACCACATATTAATCAAATTAACAAAGATCAAACACAAAGAACAAATATTAAAAGCAGCAACAGAAAAACAACAAATAACACACAAGGGGATTCCCATAAGGATAACATCTGATCTTTCAATAGAAACTCTTCAGGCCAGAAAGGAATGGCAAGACATACTTAGAGTGATGAAAGAAAATAACCTACAGCCCAGATTACTGTACCCAGAAAGGATCTCATTCAAATATGAAGGAGAAATCAAAAGCTTTACAGACAAGCAAAAGCTGAGAGAATTCAGCACCACCAAACCAGCTCTCCAACAAATGCTAAAGGATCTTCTCTAGACAGGAAACACAGAAAAGGTGTATAAACTCGAACCCAAAACAATAAAGAAAATGGCAACAGGATCATACTCATCAATAATTACCTTAAATGTAAATAGGTTGAATGCCTCAACCAAAAGACAAAGACTGGCTGAATGGATACAAAAACAAGACCCCTATATATGTTGTCTACAAGAGACCTACCTCAAAACAAGGGACACATACAGACTGAAAGTGAAGGGCTGGAAAAAGATATTCCATGCAAATAGAGACTAAAAGAAAGAAGGTGTAGCAATACTCACATCAGATAAAATAGACTTTAAAACAAAGGCTGTGAAAAGAAACAAAGAAGGACACTACATAATGATCAAAGGATCAATCCAAGAAGAAGATATAACAATTATAAATATATATTCACCCAACATAGGAGCACCACAATATGTAAGACAAATGCTAACAAGTATGAAAGGGGAAATTAACAATAACACAATAATAGTGGGAGACTTTAATACCCCATGCATACCTATGGATAGATAAACTAAACAGAAAATTAACAAGGAAACACAAACTTTAAATGATACAATAGACCAGTTAGACCTAATTGATATCTATAGGACATTTCACCCCAAAACAATGAATTTTACCTTTTTCTCAAGCGCACATGGAACCTTCTCCAGGATAGATCACATCCTGGGCCATAAATCTAGCCTTGGTAAATTCAAAAAAACTGAAATCATTCCAAGTATCTTTTCTGACCACAATACAGTAAGATGAGATGTCAATTACAGGAGAAAAACTATTAAAAATTCCAACATATGGAGGCTGAACAACACGCTGCTGAATAACCAACTTATCACAGAAGAAATCAAAAAAGAAATAAAAATATGCATAGAAACAAATGAAGATGAAAACACAACAACCCAAAACCTGTGAGATACTATAAAAGCAGTGCTAAGGAGAAGGATCATAACAATACAGGCTCACCTCAAGAAACAAGAAAAAAGTTAAATAAATAACCTAACTCTACACCTAAACCAACTAGAAAAGGAAGAAATGAAGAACCCCATAATTGGTAGAAGGAAAGAAATCTTAAAAATTAGGGAAGAAATAAATGCAAAAGAAACAAAAGAGACCATAGCAAAAATCAACAAAACCAAAAGCTGGTTCTTTGAGAAGATAAATAAAATTGACAAATCATTAGCCAGACTCATCAAGAAACAAAGGGAGAAAAATCAAATCAATAAAACTAGAAATGAAAATGGAGAGATCACAACAGACAACAAAGAAATACAAAGGATCATGAGAGACTACTATCAGTAACTATATGCCAATAAAATGGACAACTTGGAAGAAATGGACAAATTCTTAGAAAAGTACAACTTTCCAAAACTGGACCAGGAAGAAATAGAAAATCTTAACAGATCCATCACAAGCACGGAGATTGAAACTGTAATCAGAAATCTTCCAACAAACAAAAGCCCAGGACCAGACGGCTTCACAGCTGAATTCTACCAAAAATTTAGAGAAGAGCTAACACCTATCCTACTCAAACTTTTCCAGAAAATTGCAGAGGAAGGTAAACTTCCAAACTCATTCTATGAGGCCACCATCACTCTAATACCAAAAAGTGACAAAGATGCCACAAAAAAGAAAACTACAGGCCAATATCACTGATGAATATAGATGCAAAAATCCTTAACAAAATTCTAGCAAACAGAATCCAACAACATATTAAAAAGATCATACATCATGACCAAGTGGGTTTTATCCCAGGGATACAAGAATTCTTCAATATCTGCAAATCAATCAATGTAGTATACCACATTAACAAATTGAAAGATAAAAACCATATGATTATCTCAATAGATGCAGAGAAAGCCTTTGACAAAATTCAACATCCATTTATGACAAAAACCCTCCAGAAAGCAGGAACAGAAGGAACATACCTCAACATAATAAAAGCTATATATGACAAACCCACAGCAAACATTATCCTCAATGGTGAAAAATTGAAAGCATTTCCCCTAAAGTCAAGAACAAGACAAGGGTGCCCACTCTCACCACTACTATTCAACATAGTTTTGGAAGTTTTGGCCACAGCAATAAGAGCAGAAAAAGACATAAAAGGAATCCAGATTGGAAAAGAAGTAAAACTCTCACTGTTTGCAGATGACATGATCCTCTACACAGAAAACCCTGAAGACTCCACCAGAAAATTACTAGAGCTAATCAATGAATATAGTAAAGTTGCAGGATATAAAATCAACACACAGAAATCACTTTCATTCCTATACACTAATAATGAGAAAATAGAGAAATTAAGGAAACAATTCCATTCACCATTGCAATGAAAAGAATAAAATACTTAGGAATATATCTACCTAAAGAAGCAAAACACCTATATATATAAAACTATAAAACACTGGTGAAAGAAATCAATGAGGAAACTAATAGATGGAGAAATATACCATGTTCATGGATTGGAAGAATCAATATAGTGAAAATGAGTATACTACCCAAAGCAATCTATAGATTCAGTGCAATCCCTATCAAGCTACCAAAGGTATTTTTCATAGTTCAGTTCAGTTCAGTCACTCAGTCATGTCCAACTCTTTGCAACCCCATGAATCGCAGCATGCCAGGCCTCGCTGTCCATCACCAACACCCAGAGTTCACTCAAACTCATGTCCATAGACTTGGTGATGCCATCCAGCCATTTCATCCTCTGTCATCCCCTTCTCCTCCTGCCCCCAATCCCTCCCAGCATCAGGGTCTTTTTCAATGAGTCAACTCTTCGCATGAGGTGGCCAAAGTATTGGAATTTCAGCTTTAGCATTAGTCCTTCCAATGAACACCCAGGACTGATCTCCTTTAGGATGGACTGGTTGGATCTCCTTGCAGTCCAAGGGATTCTCAAGAGTCTTCTCAAACACCACAGTTCAAAAGCATCTATTCTTCGGCTCTCAGCTTTCTTCACAGTCCAACTCTCACATCCACACATGACCATTGGAAAAACCAGAGCCTTGAGTAGACGGACCTTTGTTGGCAAAGTTATGTCTCTGCTTTTGAATAGGCTACTAGGTTGGTCATAACTTTCCTTCCAAGGAGTAAGCGTCTTTTAATTTCATGGCTGCAATCACCATCTGCAGTGATTCTGGAGCCCCCCCAAAAAAAGTCTGACACTGTTTCCACAGTTTCCCCAACTATTTCCCATGAAGCGATGGGACCAGATGCAATGATCTTAGTTTTCTGAATGTTGAGCTTTAAGCCAACTTTTTCCAACTTTTTTTATAGACAGAGAAGCTCTATACAGTCAGCAAAAACAAGACGGGGAGCTAGCTGACTGTGGCTCAGATCATGAACTCCTTATTGCCAAATTCAGACTTAAATTGAAGAAAGTAGGGAAAACCACTAGACTATTCAGGTATGACCTAAATCAAATCCCTTATGATTATACAGTGGAAGTGAGAAATAGATTTAAGGGACTAGATCTGATAGGTAGAGTACCTGATGAACTATGGATGGAGGTTCCTGACACTGCACAGGAGACAGGGATCAAGACCATCCCCATGGAAAAGAAATGCAAAAAAGCAAAATGGCTGTCTGAGGAGGCCTTACAAATAGCTGTGAAAAGAAGAGAAGTGAAAAGCAAAGGAGAAAAGGGAAGATATAAGCATCTGAATGCAGAGTTCCAAAGAATCAGAAGGAGAGATAAGAAAGCCTTCTTCAGCGATCAATGCAAAGAAATAGAGGAAAACAACAGAATGGGAAAGACTAGAGATCTCTTCAAGAAAATTAGAGATACCAAGGGAACATTTCATGCAATGATGGTCTTGCTAAAGGACAGACATGGTATGAACCTAACAGAAGCAGAAGATATTAAGAAGAGATGGCAAGAATACACAGAAGAACTGTACAAAAAAGATCTTCACAATCAAGATTTTTCACAGAGCTAGAACCAATAATTTCACAATTTGTATGGAAATACAAAAAAACCTCAAATAGCCAAAGCAATCTTGAGAAAGAAGAATGGAACTGGAGGAATCAACTTGCCTGACTTCAGGCTCTACTACAAAGTCACAGTCATCAAGACAGTATAGTACTGGCACAAAGACAGACATATAGATCAATGGAACAAAATAGAAAGCCCAGAGATAAATCCACACACCTATGGATACCTTATCTTTGACAAAGGAAGCAAGAATACACAATGGAGAAACAACAATCTCTTTAACAAGTGGTGCTGGGAAAACTGGTCAACCACTTGTAAAAGAATGAAACTAGAACACTTTCTAACACCATACACAAAAATAAACTCAAAATGGATTAAAGATCTATAAACGTAAGACCAGAAACTATAAAACTCGTAGAGGAGAACATAGGCAAAACACTCTCCAACATAAATCACAGCAGGATCCTCTATGACCCACCTCCCAGAATATTGGAAATCAAAGCAAAAATAAACAAATGGGACCTAATTAAACTTAAAAGCTTCTGCACAACAAAGGAAACTATAAGCAAGGTGAAAAGACAGCCTTCAGAATGTGAGAAAATAATAGAAAATGAAGCAGCTGACAAAGAATTAATCTCAAAAATATACAAGCAACTCCTGCAGAGTTGCAACTCAATTCCAGAAAAATAAATGACCCAATCAAAAAATGGGCCAAAGAACTAAATAGACGTTTCTCCAAAGAAGACATACAGATGGCTAACAAACACATGAAAAGATGCTCAACATCATTCATTATCAGAGAAATACAAATCAAAACCACAATGAGGCACCATTTCACGCCAGTCAGAATGGCTGCAATCCAAAAGTCTACAAACAATAAATGCTGGAGATGGTGTGGAGAAAAGGGAACCCTCTTACACTGTTGGTGGGAATGCAAACTAGTACAGCCACTATGGAGAACAGTGTGGAGATTCCTTAAAAAACTGGAAATAGAACTGCCATACGACCCAGCAATTCCACTGCTGGGCATACACACCAAGGAAACCAGAATTGAAAGAGACACGTGTACCCCAATGTTCATCGCAGCACTGTTTATAATAGCCAGGACATGGAAGCAACCTAGATGTCCATCAGCAGATGAATGGATAAGAAAGCTGTGGTACATATACACAATGGAGTGTTACTCAGCCATTAAAAAGAATACATTTGAATCAGTTCTAATGAGGTGGATGAAACTGGAGCCTATTATACAGAGTGAAGTAAGCCAGAAAGAAAAACACCAATGCAGTATACTAACGCATATATATGGAATTTAGAAAGATGGCAATGATAACCCTGTATATGAGACAGCAAAAGAGACACAGATATATAGAACAGTCTTTTGGACTCTGTGGGAGAGGGAGAGGGTGGGATGATTTGGGAGAATGGCATTGAAACATGTATATTACCATATGTGAAACGAATCGCCAGTCCAGGTTCGATGCATGATACAGAATACACGGGGCTGGTGCACTGGGATGACCCAGAAGGATGGGATGGGGAGGGAAGAGGGAAGGGGATTCAGGATCGGGAACACATGTACACCTATGGCAGATTCATGTCAACGTATGGCAAAACCAGTACAATATTGTAAAGTAATTATTCTCCAATTAAAATAAATAAATTTATATTTAAAAAAATAAAATAAAATATGGAGAGGTAGGAATTCCCCCATGGTCCAGTGGTAAAGGCTCTGCACTTTCATTGCAGTGAGTCCAGGTTAGATCTTGGTGAGGGAACTAAGACCCAGAAACAGGGCAGTGTGACCCCCCCAAAAAAAGCCAAAACAAAAAACAAAACAAACCAACAAACAGAAAAAACAGTGAGGTGAGTGAAATGAGTATACAAATGCAGAATCCTGTTTTTATTAAGATTCTGATATTTTGTTCATCATGGATTTTTGTTTGCATTGATTTTGATTTTTTAATTACTTAAAAATAGCATTTATTTGCAAATCAAAATCACAGTGAGACACCACCTCACAACCACTGTGACAGTCACAATAAAAAAAGTAGAAAATCACAAGTGTGAATGAGCATATCGAAAACTTGGAGCTCTGCTAGATGGGAATGTAAAACGCTTTAGCTGCTGTGACAGTTCATTAAAGAGTTAAACTCAATAAATAAAAGTAAAAAATAAAAAGAAATAAAATAAAAAACTAACCAAGAATTCTTTATATGACTAGATCACTTGACACTCTTCTAGAAGTTGTGACCAATACTATAAAATTACAAAAGTTTATTAAATAAGTGAAACAAGAGTATAAACTATTTTTACCTGTGACTGATATAACTATATAGCTATAAAATGTGTAAGTATCAAATTAAGACTCCTGGCTAGAACAAAAGAATTCAACAAAACATCCATATTTGAAATAAACATAAAATTCCACAGCTTTCACCTCTATCAGCAAAAAAAAGTTATGAGATATAAGAGGAGGAAAAAAATGTTAACTGCAACATTAAGAAAAAACACATAACCAAACACTATGCAGGCACAACATGAATATATAATAAAAGGAGAAATATTTGTGATATGCTATGAAGTATAAAAACTGTGTACAAAACCACATGGAGATGAAATATATATACATGTCTATATACATACATTAAATGTTCACTCTAACAGGGAAAAAATCTAAGAGAGTGTACCAAAGTAATAATCATAATCACTACCTTTGATCTAAAGTACTAGATAATTTAAATTTTCTTCTTCATAGTGTAATTCCCAGATTTCTACAATCATCATGTAAGATTTTTCTTTAAACCACAGTACCTACTAGGAAGCTTAAACAATGCATAAAAGTATTTATACTAATTAGATTCTGACCTTGTCAGAAGGATAAACTTTTATAAAAACAGTACTTAGTTACAGACAGCTATTTGCTATTTGCAAAGCAATATATAGACAAATTATCAGTACACATTAAATATTATTAATGTTTATTAAAATATGTCAATGTGTTATGTTGGGCACAGTTAATATTTAAAAGTGGAATGGGACAGCATTAGTGCCACAGTATTGGAGAAGGAAATGGCAACCCACTCCAGTATTCTTGCCTGAAGAATCCCAGGGACAGAGGAGCCTAGTGGGGTCACACAGATCAGACACGACTGAAGCGACTTAGCAGCAGCAGAAGCAGCAGTGCCACAGAGCGACCTCAGGAAAATATTTTATCTACAGGACATTGCTATTCTTTTGAGAACTCAATCTCTGAATTTGGCCCTAACAGCACTTAACATACGTAGTTAAGTCTCTGGAGCAGTCAACCAGAAAACCAGCAGAATAAGGCCCTCAATCATTTTTCAAATTGATGGTGATTACTGTTCCAGGTGATAACTTTCAGGGGCTTATTTAATCTGTGATTAACAGTTAGGCCTCCATATTAATCAACTTTATTCTAACATATATATCACCACCTCACAAAGAGATGCCCTGGTAGAGAAAGAAAAAAGACTCTGCAAATCCAGAATACTCAGGAAATGGTGTGCTTTGGTTAATGTAGTATTTAATAAAACAAAAATTTTTTCTTTTTTTTAATTTATTTTAATTGGAGGCTAATTACTTTACAATATTGTAGTGGTTCTGCATACGTTGACATGAATCAGCCATGCGTGTACATGTGTTCCACACCCTGAACCCCCCTCCCACCTCCCTCCCCATCCCATCCCTCAGGGTCATCCCAGTGCACTATCCCTGAGCACCCTGTCTCATACATTGAACCTGGACTGGTGATCCGTTGCACATATGGTAATATACATGTTTCAATGCTATTCTCTCAGATCATCCCACCCTCACCTTCTCCCCCAGAGTCCAAAAGTCTGTTCTTTACATCTGTGTCTCTTTTGCTGTCTCGCATATAGGGTCATCGTTACCATCTTTCTAAATTCCATATATATGTGTTAATATATATTGTATATATTATATAATATATACAATATATATATATAAACATAGAATATGTATTGGTGTTTTTCTTTCTGACTTACTTCACTCTGTATAATAGGCTCCAGTTTCATCCACCTCAATAGAACTGATTCAAATGCATTCTTTTTAATAGCTGTGTAATATTCCATTGTGTATATGTACCACAGATTTCTTATCCATTCGTCTGCCAATGGGCATCTAGGTTGCTTCCATGTCCTGGCTATTGTAAACAGTGCTGCGATGAACAATGGGGTACACGTGTCTCTTTCAATTCTGGTTTGCTCAGTGTGTATGCCCAGCAGTGGGATTGCTGGGTCGTATGGCAGTTCTATTTCCAGTTTTTTAAGGAATCTCCACACTGTTCTCCATAGTGGCTGTACTAGTTTGCATTCCCACCAACAGTGTAAGAGGGTTCCCTTTTCTCCACACCCTCCCCAGCATTTATTGTTTGTAGACTTTTTGATAGCAGCCATTCTCACCGGAGTGAGATGGTACCTCATTGTGGTTTTGATTTACATTTCTCTGATAATGAGTGATGTTGAGCATCTTTTCATGTGTAAAACAAAAATTTTAATCCCTTTGATTCAAGCATGAGTTATATGTGACCTGCTCTGTCACTTTACTAAAGACCACAGCCACTAAAAGAGCCAGGAGCACACGGTGCCTCAGGATGCACACTGACAAACGGTCACGCTTTCTCAGAAATGCCAGGGCACAGACATTGAGCTGTGTGTGTAGGAAACCAGGCCACCCCCTGGAGACTGCCACTAAAAAAATAAAAAATCACACAATGACATCAACTTTATTGTTGCTTTTGCCTAATAATGAAGAAATGTAAGAAATTGAAAGTTCAAGTTAGCTGCAACTTTACCAAACTTTTATCTCAAAGCAGCAGATGGCATTTTAAGGCAGTGTAGTAATAATGTACAAAGAGTTCACCAAAGGACCTCATTCACAAAAGTAAGTTAGATCTCAATGGAAAAATGACATTGAATAATAGTGATGTTTCCATGAAAAAGTCTTACCATTTTATTATCATGCTTTGTTTTGTTTTTCCCTCTCAAGGCCACGCAGTTTGTGAGGTTGTAATCGTAGATCCCCCGACCAGGGACTGAACATGGGCCCTAGCAGTTGGAAGTGTGGAGTCCTAACCACTGGACTGCCAGGGAACCCCTACTATCACATTCTCACTAAACACTCTGCTAGCGCGCCACGTAATTCTGGGAGGGATCACTGCATTTTCTTCTAGAAGAACGAATGGTAGTACCAAGTTCTCTGCTTTGGCAGCCCACCACCCTAGTACATCAGTTCACTGATCAGGTGACAAGTGTTTACTGAGCACCTGCTGCATACAGGACACTGAGCCAGATATGTTCCAACTGTGGTTGCAGCCACTTTTCTTCCTGTGTCTTAGTTCGTGGCTGCATCAGCAGATTGGTTTTACCTCTTTTTACAAGTGTCTTATTAGAAAGTCAATTCAAGACCATTCACTTGAATTCTGTTCTGCCAAAAGCTAGTATTAAAGAGACAGAAGGGTGGATTCGCCTACGTCTTATTTTCACCTGTGTATCCCATAAACATGAATCATAGTAACAGCACTTCAAGGAAGCATTACTTTCACAGGGAGATTAAAAGGAAGCTTTCATATTCTTGTCTTCTTTTGCCTGGTTTCCCTAAAACTACTCATCAAGGCAGGAGAGCACCCTGAGGCTCTAACAAATCCTGTGCCTACTAACCAAGTAGTCCTGGAGGTCTCTGCCAAGCTGTAGCAGGACAATCAGCATTTTTGCAGCCTTGGCTCACACTCCCTTGAAAGCATCCAGAATTTCTCATCTGGTTTACCTACCATGCTCAACTAGGGAAAGAACAGAAGTGTGACTTCCTATATTGTTCAACTGACTTTGAGACAAAATTAGGACATGTTTTGTCCTGCATGAAGGCTGCACCCTTCTAATTACATGAATCTTAAGTCAAGAAACACCTGGAGTAACAGGCAAATTTGGCCTTGGAATACGGAATGAAGCAGGGCAAAGACTAATAGAGTTTTGCCAAGAAAATGCACTGGTCATAGCAAACACCCTCTTCCAACAACACAAGAGAAGACTCTACACATGGACATCACCAGATGGTCAACACCGAAATCAGACTGATTATATTCTTTGCAACCAAAGATGGAGAAGCTCTATACAGTCAGCAAAAACAAGACCAGGAGCTGACTGTGGCTCAGACCACGAACTCCTTATTGCCAAATTCAGACTTAAATTGATGAAAGTAGGGAAAACCACTAGACCATTCAGGTATGACCTAAATCAAATCCCTTCTGATTATACAGTGGAAGTGAGAAATAGATTTAAGGGCCTAGAACTGATAGATAGAGTGCCTGATGAACTATGGAATGAGGTTCGTGATATTGTACAGGAGACAGGGATGAAGACCATCCCCATGGAAAAGAAATGCAAAAAGCAAAATGGCTGTCTGGGGGGGCCTTACAAATAGCTGTGAAAAGAAGAGAAGTGAAAAGCAAAGGAGAAAAGGAAAGATATAAACATCTGAATACAGAGTTCCAAAGAATAGCAAGAAGAGATAAGAAAGCCTTCTTCAGCGATCAATGCAAAGAAATAGAGGAAAACAACAGAATGGGAAAGACTAGGGATCTCTTCAAGAAAATCAGAGATACCAAGGGAACATTTCATGCAAAGATGGGCTCGATAAAGGACAGAAATGGTATGAACCTAACAGAAGCAGAAGATATTAGGAAGAGGTGGCAAGAATACACAGAAGAACTGTACAAAAAAGATCTTCACGACTCAGATAATCATGATGGTGTGATCACTCATCTAGAGCCTGATATCCTGGAATGTGAAGTCAAGTGGGCCTTAGAAAGCATCACTATGAACAAAGCTGGTGCAGGCAATGGAATTCCAGTTGAGCTATTCCAAATCCTGAAAGATGATGCTGTGAAAGTGCTGCACTCAATATGCCAGCAAAGTTGGAAAACTCAGCAGTGGCCACAGGACTGGAAAAGGTCAGTTTTCATTCCAATCCCAAAGAAAGGCAATGCCAAAGAATGCTCAAACTACCGCACAATTGCACTCATCTCACACGCTAGTAAAGTGATGCTCAAAATTCTCCAAGCCAGGCTTCAGCAATATGTGAACCGTGAACTTCCTGATGTTCAAGCTGGTTTTAGAAAAGGCAGAGGAACAAGAGATCAAAGTACCAACATCCGCTGGATCATGGAAAAAGCAAGAGAGTTCCAGAGAAACATCTATTTCTGCTTTATTGACTATGCCAAAGCCTTTGACTGTGTGGATCACAATCAACTGTGGAAAATTCTGAAAGAGATGGGAATACCAGACCACCTGGCCTGCCTCTTGAGAAATTTGTATGCAGGTCAGGAAGCAACAGTTAGAACTGGACATGGAACAACAGACTGGTTCCAAATAGGAAAAGGAGTTCGTCAAGGCTGTATATTGTCACCCTGTTTATTTAACTTATATGCAGAGTACATCATGAGAAACGCTGGACTGGAAGAAACACAAGCTGGAATCAAGATTGCCGGGAGAAATATCAATAACCTCAGATATGCAGATGACACCACCCTTATGGCACAAAGTGAAGAGGAACTGAAAAGCCTCTTGACGAAAGTGAAAGAGGAGAGTGAAAAAGTTGGCTTAAAGCTCAACATTCAGAAAACAAAGATCATGGCATCCGGTCCCACCACTTTATGGGAAATAGATGGGGAAACAGTGGAAACAGTGTCAGACTTTATTTTTCTGGGCTCCAAAATCACTACAGATGGTGACTGCAGCCATAAAATTAAAAGACACTTACTACTTGGAAGGAAAGTTATGACCAACCTAGATAGCATATTCAAAAGCAGAGACATTACTTTGTCAACAAAGGTTCGTCTAGTCAAGGCTATGGTTTTTCCTGTGGTCATGTATGGATGTGAGAGTTGGACTGTGAAGAAAGCTGAGTGCTGAAGAATTGATGCTTTTGAACTGTGGTGTTGGAGAAGACTCTTGAGAGTCCCTTGGACTGCAAGGAGATCCAACCAGTCCATTCTGAAGGAGATCAGCCCTGAGATTTCTTTGGAAGGAATGATGCTAAAGCTGAAACTCCAGTACTTTGGCCACGTCATGGGAAGAGTTGACTCATTGGAAAAGACTCTGATGCTGGGAGGGAATGGGGGCAAGAGGAGAAGGGGATGACAGAGGATGAGATGGCTGGATGGCATCACTGACTTGATGGACATGAGTCTCAGTGAATTCTGGGAGTTAGTGATGGACAGGGAGGCCTGGCGTGCTGTGATTAATGGGGTCGCAAAGAGTTGGACACGACTGAGCGACTGATCTGATCTGATCTGATCTACCTTCACAGACAATACTGAAGAACTAATAATGATAATCACCTCCTATTCGCTCCTGTGCCCTAGAAAGGTTATTTTTTCCCCTTTGTTAAAACTGAAGTGACATTTCTCCATTACTAACTCATTCATTTATACTCACTTCCCCTTCCCTTCCTTGAAAAGGAGTTGTTTACCCGAGTCAATTAACCTGGTTCCCTGTGGCCGCAGCTGAAGAAAACATGGCAGTTTTACTTTACTAGGTCTTCTAAGTTATCAGTGAGCAGACAAGGCTTCCCGTCTCAGGGAAGCTAAGCACTAAACACAAACTTACATCTTTTCCCAGTACTCTGAGTTCAAACTGGGTCTCCTTGAAGTGAACCTTTGTAATCCGAGGCCTGAAAAACAAAGCAGATGGTAGTGCTACTGGTGCTTTTAAGAATTAATCAGAAATTCAGAGAAGTATCCGGTAGAAAAAAAGGTTGCTCCTACTGGGCCCTTCATAGGTTGCTACTGTAACTGTAGAGAGTTCCCTGTATATCCTTTGCTCTGGACACCTTCCTAAACACACTTCCTTCTCATTCTCCTGGGCTTCTCCAGTGAATGCAGGTGAGCTTGGCATCCCCAGGCCCTGGCAGTACAGCCTTTCCAGAAACAGTGTAGTGCTGTGGGCTCCCCAATCTCTCTCAGATCCTGCCTCATTTAGGGTCAGAACTCAGAGCAGTCCTGGGCCCACAGTTCACCACACACACTGGAATGGATAGGAAATCCTATTATAAACAGCCTCCATGGACAAGAGTCTAGAATAAAAATACCTCAAATTTACAGAGAACATACACACCGACAGGAACTAGAAGAGAACTTACACCCAGTTTCACTCATTTATTATCAACCACTGGAAATGTCTGTTTGCTTTTCCCCAACACTTTCAGTGACATTCTAGTTCCATAAGCCCAATACATACAGTGCACAACTTTAATACCAATTTTGCCCTCAAGTTAAACTTACCAGAAATACTTTCCCACTTGTTTTTTATTCTTATAGACAACGACACCAACCGGAGTTAATCCTAAAAAATACTCAGATTTGTTTTCTCCCTGCAAAAACAAACATATGCTTGTAACCATAAATTTATTCATGTAAAAAGTCTCTGTCAAACTATAATTAGCCATATGCACATTATCTGTTGCATAAATACTGGATCTGGTTTTTCAAAGACATCAGCTTAGAAAGCTAGTTAAGCTATCATGGTAGCTAACTTGCTGCTCATTTTTCCTGAAGTTTTTAAGAAAAGTGTTCTTGTGTATTCTAACTGGTCACCTCAGTTCATTAAAAGAACCTGGACCACCTGGACCACCCACCAATCAGGCCACTGACTGATGCACTCCATGTTGCTTCTATAGTGGTCTTCAACCCTAGCTGCATATTAACTGGAATCCCCCATGGACCTTAAAATGCTCTTGCCTGGGTACCATCAAAACAGGTTAAATGGGAATCTATAATGATGGAATCCTGGAGAAGGCAATGGCCACCCACTCCAGTACTCTTGCCTGGAAAATCCCAAGGACAGAGGAGCCTGGTGGGCTGCAGTCCATGGGGTCACAAAGAGTTGGACATGACTGAGTGACTTCACTTTCACTTTTCCCTTTCATGCATTGGAGAAGGAAATGGCAACCCACTCCAGTGTTCTTGCCTGGAGGATCCCAGGGACGGGGGAGCCTGGTGGGCTGCCGTCTATGGGGTCGCACAGAGTCGGACACGACTGAAGTGACTTAGCAGCAGCAATGATGGAATCCAGGTAACAAAAACACATAAATGTTCTAGGTGATTCTCCTGAGCAGCCAAGAACTGATAACCACTGGCTGCCCTAAAGGGCCCTTTTCAAGATCACTTATCTTGATCTTACTCTCCGATCTGGACGATCATGAGGCCTGGTTCACCATCGTCCTCCCTAGAAACCTCAGTCAGCCACCTGCATGGTTTTCTGAGGTCTCCAGCATACGCCTTTCTATTTTCATTTGTGACTTAAGACTGCTCAAAAATTTTAAAATACGATCTCTTCTGGTAAAGACTTGAAACCTTTCATTTCTGGGCAATAACAAATCCCAATTAAGAAAATGGGATTCTGAATTGAAAATGTCACAGAGTGCATACCAAACAGGGAATTGAGTTTGTATTTTTTTTTTTTTTTTCCTATTCTAAGGTCAAACAACAGCCTGCAAAGCCAAATTCCCAAGGAACATAAGATAAATATATTTTCAAAGAAAATCAGCTGTAGCCTATTTTTAGTTCTAAAAATTCAATTTTAAAGCAATGTATGGAAGATACTAATGAATCTGATTAATTTGCCATAAATTTCCACCTCTCACAAAAAAACGCGTTTTTTGAATTAGGATAAACATTACACAAACGTAGAGGTATTTTACAGAAGACCCTCTTTATACATTCCCTATAAAATATACTTTTTAAAAAACTGAAAACCTAACAAGATTAATGTGGCAAGAAGAGAAAAAGGGAAGTATTCCATAAAGTTTTAGAAGAAGTTTTAAAGGACAGTAGGATGGAGCATTTAATGGTTTAATGAGATTAGATTATAATTTATCAGGGAACAACTACTTCTACCAAATATGTAACTTTCATGCCATATTAACAGTATACACAGGGATGCTTCTAGTTTTTTACAAATAAAATGAGATGATTTGTTTTGGGAAACTCTGAGACTCTTATGAGCAAAAGACATATTACAAAATGAATACATCAATTAGTGCCTGTATTATAGTAAGTATTATCAGGATTTCTTAAAAACTGAGTTCTGAGTCCATAATTCAATTGACAAGCATTCAATCTACATACACCCTTTAGCAATTCATTTCATGTAAATAAAACATCTGATTCACTTTCTCAAATAATCAAATTTGTTTATTGCTAACTAAACTCACAAAATCAAAGACAATGACATTCCAGTCTCATGGGCATAGAAGAACCAATTGGTAACCTAAGAAAAGTGTCTCAAAGTTGAAGACCTGGTCCAGAAAACTCAGTGCAGATTCAGTGTAAGTGTCCACTGATCCTATTCAGAAAGCTTTCATCAGCCACTGAAGAAAATCTGCAAAAATGTTCCTATTTATACAATGGCAATAACTACAGTAGGCAGTAACCCTGATACTGATAACACCTGAACATCCAACCTAGAACCACCGATAGTTATACATGTACTGTTGCCTAAAGTCTACTTTGCCATGCAGGTGATTTTATGAATGCTTTTCAGCCATACACTCTATTTTTGGAAAATCCTCCTGTTTTCTGTCTAATATAATCAATTATAGACTAATTTAAAACCGTTTTGATGTTTAGCTAACCCCTCTGGAATTATTATCCAGATTGTGTTTTCAAGCCAGTTAATTGTTTTCTACACATGGAAATACAATCACAGACTTTTATGCAAAACTCATTAGGATTTAAACAACGCAAAAGATTCTTTATGTTCAAAAACACAGATGAAAAAGTATCATCTGCTCACTAAACAACAGGATTGCTGCTTTCCTTTGGGAGTTTCAGTGACTTTTTAAGAAAATGTCATCAGCTTAAAATATTCTGTGTTAATTAAATGTTACTCACATAGACAGGATGGAGGTCAACACCATACATCTCCAGGGATTTGGCAGTCCTCAAGTAATTCAGCTCTGCTTCAGAAGGAGCCTGACCCCTGCACTCAGCATAAAAACAGAACAGCCTTACTTTACTTACAGCTACTGCGCTCACAGGGAATATAAACCATTTTCACTATATTCACTGGAAAAATAAATAATCCTTTGTGCTAATGCAAACTTAAGCCTTCATATTTCAAGAAACCTCCTGTCTTCCTGGTGACAAAATTTTATATTCTGAGGTGACACTTGTAAGTATTACCAAATCTAGTTTTGCTCATTATAGCCAATTACAATAGCTCCACACATATTAAAAAGTCTCAGTTTCAGAAACCCCAAAGAGAGTATTGAGCATATAAGCACTCACATGAAAAAGCACACCCCTTTGCAAAGAGTAAAATGTCTCTATGCTCCAGCAGCTCTCCATCGGGAGGTAAACGGAGGAGAGCAGTGGTGGGAAGAATGAGAATGGTTCCTCAACAACCAACCTTGCTCAACAGCATTTCCTGAGCACATGTGCAGTTCTTCAGAAACTGCAAAAATATCTGTCATTTTCTTAATACAAAATGCTTGTCACTTTTCTTAAAGTCTTCCCTGACTCTTCATTGGTGATAATATACAGAAAACAGCATTCCTTCCTAATGAGGATAAGCATCTGCCAAGAATCTCCACAGATAAGTGGAACTCTGTGTGTGTGTGTGTGTGTGTGTGTGAGAGAGAGAGAGAGTGAGAAAGAGATTTTTAATGGTTAACAAAAGGAGTTTTTAAATATTAAAAAATACTACTTCAAGGCAATCCCATGTTTCAGCCATGGTACTCTGGAAAACCCAGCAATGCAATACTTTTGAAATCTATGAAGAATGTTTATCACAAATTAGACACAAAAAAGCTACCAAATACTGATTGAGCTTTAGCCTCTCAAAAGTAACCACCATGCTGTCAATGCCATCACATAAAACAGACAAGGTGCTTTGCCAAAGCTCCTTGATAATTTCAAAACATAATTATACTTGAGAACTCCTAGCACAATTAGTATTCTCCGAATGTGCCAAATACACTGGCCTTCATAATTTTGCAACAGGCATTCTTTCAGCACTCATTTCAGTGAAACCTTATAACGCAGGACTCTAGAAAAAGGCTAGAATACAAGGTAGAGAGCCTGGTTTCTCTGATTGCAATTTCTGCTGCTACTCATTGAAACAAATCCTTTAGGCAAACATTTTTTTGTTGACCAGATTAATTCTACATTTTCGTCTCTTAAGTATGGTAGATCGGAAACCAAGCAAATTCAAGAGGGAAAGTTACATGAGAGGCAATAAAGGCAAAGTTAATCAGTATAGGAAATTTAACAAAATAACTAAAATTAAATTATAACTTCAATGCTGCAGGTCATTAATTGAAAATCCTACTCGTGGAGTGTGTGTATTTCTCAGAAGTGCATGTGGTGTTAATATAATACCCTTTGAAAAGCCACACTGGTGTCATGATCTCCAGATTCATTGCTAAAGACTGAATAAGGGTTTGCTTGTAACTGTGAAGAATTTGCATACTTAAGACAGAGCAAATCCAGAATACATTAAGGCTTTTGTGACTATAAAATGTGTTCATAGTTTAAAAAAATTAATTTCACGAGGTACTGGTGACTGAAAAAAATATAAAATTGTAAAATATAGTATGAACAGAATGATTTCATTTATGTATTTCATACATACATAAATACATTTATATATTTCATTTCATACATACATAAATCTAAATAAAATAAATTTTCATACAAAATAAATTTTCTCTGTGGGAAATTATGCATAGAGAGGGATCTGAAAGGCCACTGACTAAAAATACACTGACTTTAAGTATTAGGATTTACTCTTTTACACTTATTTTTTTCCTTTTTAAATTGTCTGGGTTTCCTATGAGCATTTTAGTGTTATAAGCAGTAAAAAAAAAAAAAACCTTTAAAAAGAAAAATGTTCAAGACATAGAATAAGAAACTTTTCTTAAGCCTGTCAATAGCATAAGATGATCGCTGATGCAATGTAAAGTGGGATTCTTTTTTTTTCCTGCTTTATTGAGATATAATTGACATATAACATTATGTAAGTTCAAGGTGTATACCATAGTGATTTGATATGTTTAAACACATATTGCATAATGATTACCATCATAGCATGGCTATCATTTTTGTTGTGCTAACATTTAAAATCTACTCTCTTAGCAATTTTCAAGTCTATGAATACACTGTGAGGGCATAATGCTAAACGACATAAGACAGATGAAGACAAATACTGTAAAATATATCACTTGTATGTGGAATTAAAAAAGGAGACCTCATAAAAACAGAGACTAGCATGGTGGTTACCAGAAGTTGAGGGAAGGGAGGAGTGTGTATGCGAAACAGAGACATGTTGGTCAAAGAGTATAAATGTCCAGTTATAAAATGAAGTTCTGAGGCTCTAATGCTGATTATTGTTAATAAAATGTGCTGATTATTGTTAATAAGATGTGCTTCTTACGTTAGAGTTTTATGAATCCTTTCTATAGCTTCTTCAAGTTCTTCCTTTTGATCAGGAACAAATCGGTACTCTGACACATAGCCTGCAGTATGTTTATATGGATCATAATCTCCGAGTTCAGCTAAAAAAGAAACAAAATGTAATTTTTTTCTATTTTAGGATAATATACCTAAAAATACAGGAATAAAAGTATGCCTATCATGCTTAAATATTTTCTTCAAATGCTTTACTAATAAATTTATATAAGGTAACTAATTTTAGTTTAAAACAACTCTGATGAGCATATATAGAGAATATAAACAAAACCTTATCTAAAAATCATAACATTTTTGCTTTCTGTGAGACTATAACTATCATTTTCATTTAACTTATTCTTACCAGTTTATATGAAGTACAATGTTGTAAATAGAATTTAAAGCACATATAATGGAAATGCCTGAGGTGAAAAACAACCAGATCCTCTCTCTGACAAGAACACTAAGAGATAAAGCATGTGGTTCAAAACATATTTGCCCCAAATAATGGTCATGGAAATACAACACGATGTTGCACGTAACCCCACTACAGTTTACACAAAGAACAAAATGAAACCAGAGAATTCACTGTGTTAGGCTTATAAAAATTCTTCCTACATTAATCAGCTTCCAAGCCCAACCCAGTTCCCCAGTTCATTTACACAGCATTTTTCTGGGAATATTTTTTCTAGACTGTTTCTGGTCTGCAAGAACTACACAGTATGTTCCTTAACATACTATCTCATCACCCCATATCTAGCTTGATTCCTTGAAAGGGCTCAGTAATTATAAATAGAAGACAGCCTCAGATTCAGCCTCCAAAATGACAATGCAGCCTGGAGCTGCCCCTCAATATGGTGGCCACATTGATTCCAAGAGCTAATGGACAATGGGTGTTGACTGTAGGCAACACATAAAACTGGTGATGGCACCTGCCCATGTGGAATCTTCACAGCAGCCACCTGGAATCAGTCGGATCTCTGAGACACAGCAACTATGACGGATCGATCAACTTAGGCAGAATGTAGAACAGAACAGATTTTCAGACTCTCCACTGAGTCAAGAATCAATGCCACTCCTATGGCTAAAATTCCATGGGACCTACTATCAGGGATATGTAACCAGTTTCATTTTCACCTCTTCTGAGAGCATGTTGATTAAACCTAGAATTCTAACTAAATTCAATTTCTTTTTAGCAAAATGTCATTTAGTTTATAAACTTGCTTAAAAAGAAAAATTCAAACATCCTTCTCAAGACCTCTGAAGCAAGTCTGCTTAAGTGAAACCCACCCTGGATGGCATACGCTCCCAGTTGAGCAGCAGTGTTAATGGGGCAGGGCAGCCGGCCCTGAAGGACATCTTGCTTCACCTGCAAGAAAAACTGATACCTAAAAGAGAAACAGAAAAGAGAGATTAATAATCTCTTCCACTACTGTGATCTGAAGGTTCAGACCCTCAAACCTGTCGCCTTTAATGAAAATTAAGCCGATTTTTGCTCTTTTGTGAGGGGGCTATTGAGGGAACAGGGACTATTTAAACACACCACAGAGGCAATCAGGGTAGTGACTAAGGAGTGAAGTGTCTCAAGTTCAACCAGATGGATTGCATCCCAGCTCCAGGACTCACTAGCTGTTTGCCTTGAGTGGCTATTTCAGGTAACAACCAGGCTCCTCAATGGTAAAAGTGAGACCAGGAAGTATCTATACCTCATCAGGTGGATATGGATGTTACACACAAGCTATTCTTACCGTTCTCATCACTGCCGCTGCTGCTGCCACTATGACATGTTCTCCTTAGAATGAAAATATTACAAGGACACACTCAATAAACTATGTGTTCCCTACCGAGTCTAAAATCATGGATACAGGACAGAAAGGTCATTATAATTCCATCAGTCCTCGCTGCCCATTACCTGAGGCTTTACTCATTCCATCTGCTGAAAGAAAACCTTTTATAATAACAGTGCCACATATAATAACTGAAGACTTATAAAATGAGGTTAGTACCATTTTTACCTCCATTTTGCAGATGAACAAGTTAACAGACAAAAAGAGATGAAAAAAATTTGTCCAAGATCTCACAATTAGTTATGTAGCAGAACTAGAACTGGAACCCAGTGGCAATTATGACCCAGAACTCTATAAATCAGGATGTTATGCAACCGTTAAGGTTTTCCCCTTCCCCTTCCATTCAGGCTTTCTGCCAGTAGGTGACGGATGTGAAAGGTTTATGAACCAATACAATGAACAGTCAATGCCATCCTCAGTCACCACCACTCACTTTCTCTCTCACTTTAGGCTGTCTTTTGTGATTTCTCTATTTACAAGGTGATTCCTGCTGTCATTGGAAAGGACCAGGAGAAAGCACAGGAAATTAACTATAAAAGTCAGTTGTCGTAAGTATTTCTTTACCAAATGCTCACAATAAAGTTTTTAGTGTGAGAATTTTAAATGCTATTCTGATAATTTCTAGAAGTTCAATTCAGTTGCTCAGTCATGTCCAACTCTTTGCACCCCCATGGACTGCAGCAAGCCAGGCCTCCCTGTCCATCATGAACTCCCAGAGATTATTCAAACTCATGTCCATTGGGTCGGTGATGCCATCCAACTATCTCATCCTCTGTCGTCCCCTTCTCTTCCTGCCTTCAATCTTTCCCAGCATCAGGATCTTTTCAAATGAGTCAGTTCTTCACATCAGGTGGCCAAAGTATTGGAGTTTTAGCTTCAGCATCAGTCCTTCCAATGAATATTCAGGACTGATTTCCTTTAAGATGGACTGGTTGGATCTCCTTGCAGTCCAAGGGACTCTCAAGAGTCTTCTCCAACACCACAGTTCAAAAGCATCAATTCTTCAGTGCTCAGCTTTCTTTACAGTGCAACTCTCACATCCATACATGACTACTGGAAACACCATAGCTTTGTCTAGACGGATCTTTGTTGGCAAAGTAATGTCTCTCCTTTTTAATATGCTGTCTAGGTTGGTCATAGCTTTTCTTTCAAGGAGCAAGCATCTTTTAATTTCATGGATGAAGTAACCATCTGCAGTGATTCTGGAGCCCCCAAAAATAAAGTCTGACACTGTTTCCACTGTTTCCCCATCTATTGGCCATGAAGTGATGGGACCTGATGCCATGATCTTCGTTTTCTGAATGTTGAGCTTTAAGCCAACTTTTTCACTCTCCTCTTTCACTTTCATCAAGAGACTCTTTAGTGCTTCTTCACTTTCTGCCATAAGGGTGGTGTCATCTGCATATCTGAGGTTACTGATATTTCTCCCGGCAATCTTGATTCCAGCTTGTGCTTCATCCAGCCCAGGGTTTCTCATGATGTACTCTGCATATAAGTTAAATAAGCAGGGTGACAATATACAGCCTTGACGTACTCCTTTTCCTATTTGGAACCAGTCTGCTGTTCCATGTATGGTTCTAAACTGTTGCTTCCTGACCTGCATACAGATTTCTCAGAAGGCAAGTCAGGTGGTCTGATATTTCCATTTCTTTGAGAATTTTCCACATTTTGTTGTGTTCCACACAGTCAAAGGCTTTGGCATAGTCAATAAAGCAGAAATAGATATTTTTCTGGAACTCTTGCTTTTTCGATGATCCAGCGGATATTGGCAATTTAATCTCTGGTTCCTCTGCCTTTTCTAAAACCAGCTTGAATACCTGAAGTTCACGGTTCATGTATTGTTGAAGCCTGGCTTGGAGAATTTTGAGCATCATTTTACTAGTATGTGAGATGAGTGCAATTGTGCACTAGTTTGAGCATTCTTTGGCATTGCCTTTCTTTGGGATTGGAATGAAAACTGACCTTTTCCAGTCCTGTGGCCACTGCTGAGTTTTCCAAATTTGCTGGTACATTGAGCGCATCACTTTCACAGCATCATCTTTTAGAATTTCAAATAGCTCAGCTGGAATTCCATCACCTCCACTAGCTTTGTTCGTAGTGATGCTTCCTAAGGCCCACCTGACTTCCCATTCCAGGATGTCTGGTTCTAGGTGAGTGATCACAACATCATGATTATCTGGTTCGTGAAGATCCTTTTTGTATAGTTCTTCTGTGTTCTTGCCACCTCTTCTTAATATCTTCTGCTTCTGTTAGGTCCATACCATTTCTGTCCTTTTTCGAGCCCATCTTTGCATGAAATGTTCCCTTGGTATCTCTCATTTTCTTGAAGAGATGTCTAGTCTTTCCCATTCTATTGTTTTCCTGTTTCTTTGCATTGATCACTGAGGAAGGCTTTCTTATCTCTCCTTGCTATTCTTTGAAACTCTGCATTCAAATTGGTTTATCTTTCCTTTTCTCCTTTGCCTTTAATTTCTCTTCTTTTCACAGCTCTTTGTAAGGCCTCCTGAGACAACCATTTTGCCTTTTTGCATTGTTTTTCTTGGGGGTGGTCTTGATCCCTGTCTCCTGTACAAATATCATGAACCTCAGTCCATAGTTCTTCAGGCACTCTGTTTATCAGATCTAATCCCTTGAATCTATTTCTCACTTCCACTGCATAATTGTAAAGGATTTGATCAAATTTGTACCCACAGGCTTAAGTGAAAATCTGCTCAACACCCTGCAGTTTCCCCACCGCTCAGTAACATCACCATAGTTCTCAGGTAATGGAAACCGAGAACAATGTGTAACCCATGGCACCCACATTCAATCACAAAATCTGTTTTCTGGGGTCTATACACTTTTCACCATCTCCTAGTCCGGGTAACTAACCAGAACATTTCTAAAACTTTCACAACCCTGTCACTAATCATACTTATCTCTCTTACAAACAAGAAGTAAAATGGGATAACGTTACTCCCTTGATTTACAAAAAAAAAAAAAAAACAAATAAAACAAAACAAACAAAACTTAAGAGACTTCCCTATGCCTTCAGGATAAAGTTCAAGATCCCTAAGATAGATTGTAAGACTTTTGCTTACTTCTTGAGCCAAATCTCTTGCCATTAACTAATGACTACCCCCCCACTCCCTAACTTGCAATCACTTTTCCAGCCCTACTTAAACACTTTCCATTCCCTGAATGCTCATCTTAGGCATCAAATCCACTTTGTTATAATCATCTGGGTTCCTCTTGAAGAGGAGAAAAGCAGAGTAAAGTAACATTAGCAGAACTAAAATGCAAAAATATAAAGATATTTAACCAGGATTACTATAGATTACTGGAAACTTGTGTTAGCTTCACTCCCTTCCTCAATTGCTAACTTGGAATCTCTTTTCCCGAGGTGTATTTTTTTTTTTTTTTTTGAGTAAATGGGTCATAGATGCATATTTTTCTTGCTCTACTAAGACTTTTACAATACTTGATTGAACAGTAAACATCTTTTGCCAAATAAATTGAGGGGCCTAATTCTATAGACTTTGCTTCAGAGAGAAATGGAAAGAGAACCAAAGAGATGAGAAAACAAAGAGCTTAAACAGAGCAGAAAAACAAGCAGGTAAAAAGGAGAAGAAACCAGATTCCACCAATGACTATATTTCTAGTATCTCAGGCTTAGCACACAAGTACTCAGTAAATACCTGTTGACTTGATGGATATAAGAATGAACAGAAAGACAGATGGATGAATATGGGGACAAATTAGCATCCTTTGTTGTCTCTGAAGGACTTCCCTGGTGGCTCAGATGGTAAAGTGGCTGTCTACAATGCGGGAGACCCGGGTTCAATCCCTGGGTTGGGAAGATCCCCTGGAGAAGGAAATGGCAACCCACTCCAGTACTATTGCCTGGAAAATCCCATGGACAGAGGAGCCTGGCAGGCTACAGTCCATGGGGTCACAAAGTTGTCTCTGAGAAATTTATGAAAAAAAAAAAGGAAAAAAAAGGACATCTATTCAAATTTCCCTGGATAGTTTGCCTTTTAAAGATACTGGAGATCTTTAAACCATTTTACTTTTTTAAAATTCACTAAAATCAAAGAAGACAAGTAAACTCTTTTTAACTAAAAATTTCATTAATCTCTATCATAGCAAGCATCATATTAGTTTTATATAAGAGAAATCTCTGACACAGCAAAATCATATTTTTACATGTTAAACACTTTATCTTATCTCAAGGCTTATTTTTAATATACATAACTAATTTTGTCCATTTATGAGACTTAGGGTACAATATAATATTTTATTTTATTTAAAGTATCTGCCTGCAGTGTAGGAGACCTGGGTTCAATCCCTGGGGTGGGAAGATCCCCTGGAGAAGGAAAAGGCTACCCACTCCAGTATTCTGGCCTGGAGAATTCCATGGACTGTATGTATAGTCCATGGGATCACAAAGAGTCAGACACCTGACTTTCTCTTTCACTTCACTTTCTTTATTTAAATTACAGATTTAGAGTTGATAGGTCTTCCCTTCTACATCATTCCATTAAGGCTATGATTGTATGTTTGAGTCCTTGTTTATCTCTGGTTTTAAGGAGATAAATCCCATTTTGCCTAGGACAGTTTTAGCTTAAGCCTGTTATAAATTCTCCATTATTAAGAACTTTTCTCATCATGCTCCAAGTGTTAGGGTTTGAACAGCAAATTATATGATGACCCAAGTTATGTTATACCCTTACTCGAAAAAAATAATGCTGATCCAGAACATAGTCTGGTACAAAGCAATATCTGCATAAAACAGTTACTTGTTATCTTTTAATATAAATCACTGTACTAGTGTATATGGAGAAGGAAATGGCAACCCACTCCAGTACTCTTGCCTGGAAAATTCCATGGACTGAGGAGACTGGCAGGCTACAGTCCATGGGGTTGCAGAGAGTCGGACCCGACTGAGCAACTTCACTTCACTAGTGTATATGCGCTGTCACCCCAGTGAGATTAAGAGCCCCAGGAGTGGGGGGTCCTCCATCTTTCACCCCAGCCTCCCTCATCACAAAAGTACAACCAGTACAACACAAGAGGAGGACTTGAAATAGTGGCATCACACTTTTCTGTTTGTGTGATGTTCACAGAAAAGAGCTGATTTGACACCCCGGACGTACAAGCTGCTAAGGACCATCGATGATTCAGCCAGTGTCAGGGATGAGAAGAACAGGCAAATGAGACTTGCTTAAAGAAGAGGGAGAGAGAAACCGTTCTTTCAGGAGCCCAAACAGGAGGTTCTGAGGCCAAAGACAACCAAAAATGCTTGAAGAATACCAATGCAGCTTGAAGCATACCTTCCCATGACTTAAGACCCTGCTGAGTAAACTGAAAGATGTGGGGACATGTAGAAGCTTGATTTCTGGTGCCAGCTGAATGTGACACCAGGAAACCTGAGAGAAGAGGTTGCCTGCCTACACAGGAGAAGTGTTCTCTGAATCCAACAGAGAAGCCTAATCATTGGGATAAAACAATGTGCTGGACAGAGGGGAATGTTTAAATAACAACATAATAGTAAACATGAGGGGGAGGGGGAAACAGCATGCATGGCTTAAGAAAAAGAAAAACAGGAGACTCGCCCACTGACTATCAAGGGAAATATGGCAAAGACTGCAGCTTACAACTGATGATAAAAATACAAGAGCAAAGAGTTGTAATATCACCTTATATTTGGATAGTCTTTTAAAGGTCACAAATTTCTTCTGCATCCATACTGGAATGTGATCCATGCCTCAAATCTAATGTGTTGAGGATCATTATCTTCACTTAGAAGGAGACAGGGACCCCGGAAGTGAATGTTTAACTGAAGGTCACTCAACCCATAAAGAAGCTAAAACACACTAGCCTTCACAAAGAGAAGAATATGGATTACCAGATATAATAATAATAATAAACTGACAAGCTTAATGTCAATCTCTAACAAAGTACAATAAAATATTAAAAAACAAATGCTTATTTTTGGAAGCTATTCATCATGAACAAGTTATTTGGAACTAACATGATTCTCTTTTTTAGGAAGAGTTAAAATTTCAATAGCAACAAGATCAGTGTCTCAGTCGTGTCTTTGTGACCCTATGGACTGTAACCCACCAGGCTAGTCTGTCAATGGGATTTTCCAGTTAAGAATACCAGAGTGGGTTGAGATTTCCTTTTCCAGGGGATCTTCCCCAACCAGTGATCAAACCCACATCTCCTGAGTCTCCTGCATTGAAGGTGGATTCTTTACCACTGAGCCACAGGGGGAAGCCATAAGGTTTGTCAGCAAAGCAACAGGCAGACTCCTTCACTCACTCATTCTCTGTCTTTTCTCTCCAGAGGACTGAAACCACAGCTCTCTCAGTCAGTACTAAATTTCATGGGTCCTCGGTGCACTGGACAACAATGCCCCACATATTATTCAATGGAGGGTGACTCAGTGAGGGAATTCTGTCTTGATGTGCAAATTCAAGAAATGCAGGCTAGAGGATAGTAGTAGGATGCTCTGATTAATGGATTGACTTAACCTGGAAGATCTATCTTCAGGGCTCCAAGATGGTCTTTTCCTCCCTAATTTGTGTGTATGCGGGGCGGGGTGGTGGGGGCGGTGGGTGCCGTGCGCTGGGTCTTCACTGCTGTGTGTGGGCTTTCTCTAGTTCCAGCAAGTAGGAACTACTCTTGGTTCCAGTGTGAGGGTTTCTATCGTGATGGCTTCTCTTGCTGCTGAGCACAGGATCTAGGCAGGTGAGCTCAGTGGTGGCGGCTCAAGGGCCCTAGCTGCATGTGGGCTCCTCAGCTGTGGTGCACGGGCTTAGCTGCCCTGCCACTAATGGGATTGTCCCAGACCAGGAATGGAACCTTTGTTCCCTGCACTGGCAGGCAGATTCTTATTCACTGTACCACCAGGGAAGTCCTCTTCCCTAATTTTTAATCAGTAATTTAAACTCATAAGATAATTCATTTTATCTACTCTTACCATCTACTGAACACTTACATTTTTACACAGGTGGCGTGGTGGTAAAAGAATCTACCTACTAATACAGGAGACTCAAAAGACAAGGGTTCCATCACTAGGTCAGAAAGATCCCCTGGAATCAGTTCGGGTCAGTTCAGTCACTCAGTCATATCCAACTCTTTGCGACCCCATGGTCTGCAGCATGCCACACCTCCTTGTCCATCACCAACTCCCAGAGATTACTCAAACTCATGTCCATTGGGTCGGTGATGCCATCCAACCATCTCACCCTCTGTTGTCCCCTTCTCCTCCTGCCTTCAATCTTTCCCAGCATCAAGGTCTTTTCCAGTGAGTCAGTTCTTTGCATCAGGTGGCCAAAGTATTGGAGTTTCAGCTTCAGCATCAGTCCTTCCAATGTATATTCAGGACTGATTTCCTTTAGGATGGACTGGTTAGATCTCCTTGCAGTCCAAGGGACTCTCGAGAGTCTTCTCCAACACCACAGTTCAAAAGCATCAATTCTTTGATGCTCAGCTTTCTTTATGGGCCAACCCTCACATCCATACATGATTACTGGAAAAACCATAGCTTTGACTAGACAGATCTTTGTTGGCCAAGTAATGTTTCTGCTTTTTAATATGCTGACTAGGTTGGTCATAGCTTTTCTTCCAAGGAGCAAGCGTCTTTTAATTTCATGGCTGCAGTCACCATCTGCAGTGATTTTAGAACCCAAGAAAATAAAGCCTCTTACTATTTCCATTGTTTCCCCATCTATTTGCCATGAAGTGATGGGACCGGATGCCATGATCTTAGTTATCTGAATGTTGAGTTTTAAGGCAGCCTTTCATTCTCCTCTTTCACCTTCATCAAGAGGCTCTTTAGTTCTTCTTTACTTTCTGCCCTAAGGGTGGTGTCATCTGAGGTTATTGATACTTCACCCCTGGAATAGGAAATTAAATTCCCTCCAGTATTCTTGCTTGAAAAATCCCATGGACAAGGGAGCCTGCTGGGCTACAGTCCATGGGGTCACAAAGAGTAAGACACAATTGAGTGAGTAAACACACACACACACGTTTGCTTGTAATATCTAATATATTCTTCCTGTCATCTTTTTGAAGAAATACAATAATGCCATTTTACAGATGAGAAAACTGAGACTTTAAAAGGTTATGTAATCTTCTCAAGTTAACATAACCAGTGAATGGCAGAGTAAGGCTGCAAAACCCAACCTGACCCCACAGCCTGCCTTAACAAATATGTGCATTATGCTGATAAAATCTGCAGAAAATACAGAGCTATGAATGATACATACTACATGGAAGTTTGTTATAATATTTTGAATCAGAATTGAAAATAAGTTTAACAGATGCCATGAGGACACGAAGTATTTAAAGAACTGAAAAAGACAAAGAGTTTAGATCTATTTTGCATAAACCTAGAAAGAATACCTAGTGCTGACAGAGGTCCCAGAGACCTTTTATTTCTTTTTGAACTTCCTAGTGCTTTGTGAAGCAGTAAGGTTTCCTCTCTTAAAAATGTTTAAGAAGAAGCTGGCTGACAATTCAGGAACATTTTATAAAAATGGAATGTAGGATATATGACCTCAGAATCCCCCAACTTCATTTAATATCAGAAAACATTTTAGAGCAAATTGTAGGTACTCCAAGTTGAAGCGATTCTATTAACTTATATTTTTCATAGTCTGGAACCTTATTTTTTAATGTCTCTCACTTACCTAAAAAAAAATTTCCCTCTAAATACAATGTCCTTCTGGAATACTTCATCTAATATGACCATTTATGTACTTAATGCAGCACTACCTATAATTTTAAAATGAAACAAGCTGGACAGCCATCCACAAGGGGAGGAGTATAACAAATGGGTTAGATGGTGAAAGAGGTCTGTAACAATATGTATGAAATTGTGTGATTTTCAAAAGATCTATATATACAAAGAATAAGTAAAAGTGTGTTTACTATAGCTATTTTTCATATACAAATTGCAAAGTATATATACAAGATAGATAAACAACAAAGACCTACTGTATAGCATAGGGAAATATGTTCAGTATCTTATAATAATCTATAACAGAAGACAGTCTGAAAAAGAATATACGCATATACACATTTGTATGTATGTATATATAAATGAACCACTTCGCCATACATCTGAAACACTGTAAATCAACTACACTTTCAGTTTTAAAAATTAAATTTAATTTTTAAAAAAAGAAACAGAAGAGAGAAAGTGAAGAAATAAAAACTAAAAAACCTAAGAGCCAATACAGAGTAGGCTGAAACAATTTTCCAAAGAACTGAAGCAAGATAAAAATTCAAGGTGAAAATGCAGACAGAAGTATGCTTTTATTTTGGGGGATTTTGTCTTTTGGTTTCCTTTTTGCTTTTGCCAAAATTATCTTGTGTAATTGACTCCCTTTTTAAGGTCTATTATGCCTAACCATTTAAGTTAACATATTCATGCAAATCAGTGATTTTATCTTTAGGATATACTAAGAGGGAGTATATTGGAGAAGGAAATGGCAACCTATTCCAGTATTTTTGCCTGGAGAATCCCATGGACAGAGGAGCCTGGTGGGCCACAGACCATAGGGTCACAAATAGTCAGACGTGACTTAGTAACTAAACAACAAGAATATATAATAGTAGCACATTAAATGCATATTTAACTTACCTAAATTTGACTGTATGTTTTTTCACAATAAAACCAAATTATCATAGATCATGGCCACTAACTGTAAGCTAACTATATCACCTGGTTATTACAAGATCTGGTCTAAAACTTGAAAGAAAAAAGGTTGCATTCAATATATTGTGGGGTTGTACATTACAAACAAATCCATGTATTCTGCTAATGAGCCATTAGAAGATTCTGAAAGGAAATTTCTATGCATCATCACTATTTGTGTGAACAGATACGAAGGAATGCATTATTAGAAAACACTACTCTTTTTCTCCCTTAATACTAAATCAAGCACTCTTTTGGACTCTAACCCTCACTTAAGATGTAACTAACTGAACTGTCAGAGAAAAGAGAGAAGAAAATAGTAGTGCTAGCATTTATTACCCACTGAACTGTGAGCCAACACAACCAACTTAAAAGAGCTTCACATACATTATTCCATTTAATGCTTATAAAAACCTTACAAGACAGGTGGTGGAGGTGGTGGTTTAGACGCTACGTCATGGCGGAGTCTTGTGACCCCGTGGACCTTAGCCCACCAGGCTCCTCTATTCATGGGATTTCCCAGACAAGAATATTGGAATGGTTGCCATTTCCTCCTCCAGGGGATCTTCCCCACCCAGGGACTGAACACGAGTCTGCTGCATTGGCAGGCGGATTCTTTACCTCTGAGCCACCAGGAAAGCATGAGGCAGGTACAGTTCCAATATTATAAGTAAGGAAACGGAGGCACAGAGAAGTTACTGATAACATCAAAATGAAGAACTTCCCTTGTATTTTCATAAAATGTTGTGCCCTGTAATTCCCTGATCACTTACAGATACAAATGTGCTTCTATATCACTTGGACTCAGGTTCCCCAGAAACCTCAACTTAGAAATGACTCTTGACTGCAAAGACTATTCATGAAACTCCAGTGTAAATAGGACCCTCACCTGAGCCTCTCCCCAGCACAGTGTCCCTTCTCCCATAGAGGTTTGCTCAGAGAAAGCCTAGACACAGTCCTGCCTTTCCAAGCGCTCACTAACAATGTAGCGATGGAAGACTGGAAAGCAGATGTCAGCACAGTTCTGCAAACGAGGCCTAATTACAATACTTCAGAGCAGAACAGCAGAGGTCCCATAGCTGACCTTCTATCTTTTCTGTGCTGCTGCTGCTGTTGCTAAGTCACTTCAGTCATGTCTGACTCTGTGAGACCCCATAGACCTACCATGCTCCCCCATCCCTGGGATTCTCCAGGCAACAACACTGGAATGGGTTGCCATTTCCTTCTCCAATGCATGAAAGTGAAAAGTGAAAGTGAAATCACTCAGTCGTGTCCGAAAGTGAGACAAATCAAGACAAAAGGAAGTGGAAGGAATAAGACTTCTAAGGAAAAAGATAAAGGATGGAACAGAAACAAAACCATACACTGTCTTCGTTATCAAAGGTATGATTTCCAGTTCTTTGAACAACGCATTGGGTTCTACTCAAGCCACGCATGGGTTCATTAGAAAACTGACCATTTAAAGGCAAGTTAGGGAAACGCTTCTGTTTCTGCTACCACATGTAGGAAGGTCAGGCTTCCCAGGTGGCTCAGTGGGTAAAGAATTTGCCTACAATGCAGGAGATGCGAGTTTGAGTCCTGTGTCAGGATGATCCCCTGGAGGAGGGCACAGCAACCCACTCCAGAATTCTTGCCTGGAAAATCCCATGGACAGAGAAATCTGGTGGGCTACAGTCCACGAGGTCACAGAGAGTCAGACTCAACTGAAACGACTGAGCACACACGAATGCACACAGGCAGGTCATTAGTGGAATAAGTGAAAACAGAATGCTATTGTCTGCTCTTCATAAGCCAGTTTCAAATGTTGGCATGGACTGTTTTAACAATATAACCAATACCAATCAGAAAGTTTGCCTTAATTGAAATAAGATACTCAATGACAAAGGTGAAGTAATACATTATAAAATACTGGGTTTTCTCTCTCCCTTAATACTAAAAGCAATTATCTTTTCATTTTCCATAGAGATGAATGAAATCTCTGAAGAGATAATATTTAAGCTACAATAATTAAAGAAGAGTAAGTAGTTCTTCGAGTTTATATTTACATATGCAAGCTCAGCATCAAAATATCTTCCCTACACAAATGAATTTAAAACAAAACAGAAACATACACAGAAAACAGACTTGTGGTTGCCAAGGGGGAATAAGGGCAGAGAGGGGTGGATTGGGGGTTTGGGATTAGCAGACGCAAACTATTACGTATATTATAGTATGGAAAAACAGTAAGGCCCTACTCATTGTTTAGTACACAGGTATAGCACCTTTTAGAACTAACACCCAAAAAAGATGTCCTTTTCATTATAGAGGACTGGAATGCAAAAGTAGGAAGTCAAGAAACACTTGGAATAACAGGCAAATTTGGCCTTGGAATATGGAATGAAGCAGGGCAAAGACTAATAGCGTTTTGCCAAGAAAATGCACTGGTCATAACAAACACCCTCTTCCAACAACACAAGAGAAGACTCAACACATGGACATCACCAGATGGTCAACACCTAAATCAGATTGATTACATTCTTTGCAGCCAAAGATGGAGAAGCTCTATAGAGTCAGCAAAAACAAGACCAGGAGCTGACTGTGGCTCAGACCATGAACTCCTTATTGCCAAATTCAGACTTAAATTGATGAAAGTAGGGAAAACCACTAGACCACTCAGGTATGACCTACATCAAATCCCTTATGATTATACAGTGGAAGTGAGAAATAGATTTAAGGGCCTAGATCTGATAGATAGAGTGCCTGATGAACTATGGAATGAGGTTCGTGACTTTGTACAGGAGACAGGGAACAAGACCATCCCCATGGAAAAGAAATGCAAAAAAGCAAAATGGCTGTCTGGGGAGGCCTTACAAATAGCTGTGAAAAGACGAGAAGCGAAAAGCAAAGGAGAAAAGGAAACATATAAACATCTGAATGCAGAGTTCCAAAGAATAGCAAGAAGAGATAAGAAAGCCTTCTTCAGCGATCAATGCAAAGAAATAGAGGAAAACAACAGAATGGGAAAGACTAGGGATCTCTTCAAGAAAATCAGAGATACCAAAGGAACATTTCATGCAAAGATGGGCTCGATAAAGGACAGAAATGGTATGGACCTAACAGAAGCAGAAGATATTAAGAAGAAGTAGCAAGAATACACAGAAGAACTGTACAAAAAAGATCTTCACGACCCAGATAATCACGATGGTGTGATTACTGACCTAGAGCCAGACATCCTGGAATGTGAAGTCAAGTGGGCCTTAGAAAGCATCACTACGAACAAAGCTAGTGGAGGTGATGGAATTCCAGTTGAGCTATTCCAAATCCTGAAAGATGATGCTGTGAAAATGCTGCACTCAATATGCCAGCACATTTGGAAAACTCAGCAGTGGCCACAGGACTGGAAAAGGTCAGTTTTCATTCCAATCCCAAAGAAAGGCAATGCCAAAGAACGCTCAAACGACCGCACAATTGCACTCATCTCACACGCTAGTAAAGTAATGCGTGTTCTCCAAAATTCTCCAAGCCAGGCTTCAGCAATATGTGAACCGTGAACTTCCTGATGTTCAAGCTGGTTTTAGAAAAGGCAGAGGAACCAGAGATCAAATTGCCAACATCCGCTGGATCACCGAAAAAGCAAGAGAGTTCCAGAAAAACATCTATTTCTGCTTTATTGACTATGCCAAAGCCTTTGACTGTGTGGATCACAATCAACTGTGGAAAATTCTGAAAGAGATGGGAATACCAGACCACCTGATCTGCCTCTTGAGAAATTTGTATGCAGGTCAGGAAGCAACAATTAGAACTGGACATGGAACAACAGACTGGTTCCAAATAGGAAAAGGAGTTCGTCAAGGCTATATATTGTCACCCTGTTTATTTAACTTATATGCAGAGTACATCATGAGAAACGCTGGACTGGAAGAAACACAAGCTGGAATCAAGATTGCCGGGAGAAATATCAATAACTTCAGATATGCAGATGACACCACCCTTATGGCAGAAAGTGAAGAGGAATTAAAAAGCCTCTTGATGAAAGTGAAAGTGGAGAGTGAAAAAGTTGGCTTAAAGCTCAACATTCAGAAAACGAAGATCATGGCATCAGGTCCCATCACTTCATGGCAAATAGATGGAGAAACAGTGGAAACAGTGTCAGACTTTATTTTTTTGGGCTCCCAAATCACAGCAGATGGTGACTGCAGCCATGAAATTAACAGACACTTACTCCTTGGAAGAAACGTTATGACCAACCTAGATAGCATATTCAAAAGCAGAGACATTACTTTGTCAACAAAGGTTCGTCTAGTCAAGGCTATGTTTTTTCCTGTGGTCATGTATGGATGTGAGAGCTGGACTGTGCAGAAGGCTGAGCACTGAAGAATTGATGCTTTTGAACTGTGGTGTTGGAGAAGACTCTTGAGAGTCCCTTGGACTGCAAGGAGATCCAACCAGTCCATTCTGAAGGAGATCAGCCCTGCGATTTCTTTGGAAATAATGATGCTGAAGCTGAAACTCCAGTACTTTGGCCACCTCATGCGAAGAGCTGACTCATTGGAAAAGACTCTGATGCTGGGAAGGATTGGGGCCTGGAGGAGAAGGGGACGACAGAGGATGAGATGGCTGGATGGCATCACTGACTCGATGGACGTGAGTCTGAGTGAACTCCGGGAGTTGGTGACAGACAGGGAGGCCTGGTGTGCTGCAATTCATGGGGTCGCTAAGGGTCGGACACAACTGAGCAACTGATCTGATCTGATAGCACAGGGAGCTATATTCAACATCCTGTAATAAACTATGTGGAAAAGAATATGAAAAAGAATATAAACGTGCATGTATAATTGAATCATGGCTTCCCAGGTGACGCTAGTGATATATAGCCGGTAAATATTGCCAATGCAAGAGACATAATAGATGTGTATTCAATCCCTGGGTTGGTAAGATCCCCTGGAGGAAACAATGGCACCCACTCCAGTATTCTTGCCTGGGAAATCCCAGGGACAGAGGAGCCTGGTGGGCTACAGCCCATGAGGCCAAAGAAAGTCAAACATGACTGAGTGAGCAACAACAACAATAACTGAATCAACTTTGCTGTCCAGCAGAAAATAACACAACATTGTTATTCAACTATACTTCAATCAATTTTAAAATATATTTATATCTTCCATTTACATATTCATATGGCCACTTTTACATGACTACAAAGGCTGACTGTATCCTTCACAGTAACGATACAGACATATCCCATCACAGCAGATGCAGAATCTATCATGACATCACCCAGGTCCGTGTCATTGTTCAAGCACATCTATCATTAGATGCTGAACTGCCTCATGCAAGGCGAGTTTAAATTTAACTCTCACAGGAAACGCTTACAAGACACATGCAGACACCATCCCAACATTTGACTCCAATTTGTTTTAAATAAAGCCTTTTGTATATGCCATACATGTACTGATCAAAAGCAAAGTCAGTACTATACCTGGTTATTTCTTCTTTAAGTTTACATGGATCTTCGGCATAGAATTTAATACCAAAATACAAAGTATATGGAGGTCCAGCTAAAATAAGAAATAAAAATTAAATTTCACATTAAAAATTTGCCAAAGTAGTAGTGTAATACAACAGAACTATTAAAAATTACAGTCATCAAAAATATTTGTAAACCATATACTGGATAAGGGGTTAATACAAAATATATGAGGAAGTCACACAACTCAACAGCAAAAGACAAATAGCCTTTGTCTTGGAATGGAAACTAAATAAATATTTTTCCAAAGAAGATGTTCAAATAGCCAAAGATATTCAACACATGAAAAGATATTCCACATTGCTAATCATCAGGAAAATGCATATCAAAATCACATTAGGACATTACCTCGCACCTGTAAGAATGGACACCTGTAAGAATGGCTATTGTCAAAAAGACAAAAATGCTGGTGACGATGTAAAGAAAGAAGAGCTCTGTACACTGTTGGCGGGGACATAAATTAATGGAACCATTAGGGAAAACAGTATGGAAGTTCCTCCGAAAGTTAAAATCAGAGCCGCCATATAAGGCAACAATCCCACTGCTAGGTGCTTATCCAAAGGAAATGGAATCAGGGTCTCCGAGAGATGTAGGCACCCCCACATTCACTGCACTCCTACCACTAACTATTGCAGAAAGTACTCACTAAAATCAGCAAAAAGCTAGAAACAGTAAATGCTCAACAGCAGGTAGACAGACATACAGTCTATTTTCATTTTTAACTAAGTAAATAAAGTCACAAATTTAGAAGCTAGGGAGAGGAAGTTACACAGAACAACAGGTAACAAAGTCACAATACGTTTATAACATATACGTGATGTTATTATTTACTATTATTATGACACACGCATGCTACGGCACACAGGAGACAACCAACACCAGGGTCCTACCTCTCTCCCCTAGCCTATGCCTTCCTGTATAAAGCCCTCCTTATGCTGGAGCTTTTTTAGAAACTAAATTTTACAAGAAACTTTGTTAGAATTCATCCCTAGAGTTGATTCCATATGTTCAATTTCTATGTTTACTTAATCACTGTGTTGTTATTTCTGACAAATATAACTTCACCCCTGAACACAGATGTCAAGGAGGCACCGATTATTAAATATTCAGAGAGCTAGGAAGTCCATCCTCCGCTAATCTGTCTGTGTCAATAAGCTCTGTGTTACTGAGCAGGTGGGCCTGCCTCTGCCTGCAGGCCACAAGGGTGCACGTATCTGGGGATGGGAGGAGCACAGATGCTGCTGAGATGGTGTACAAAGGGAAGAAGGCCTTGTCCAGCCGCCAGGGCTGCTTTTATTCCCCAGAATAAAAGGGGAATTCCACACTATTGACCAAGCCTAGCCAGTTCAAATGTGTTTGGTGATAAGCAGTTAAGCAGAAGTTTGAAAAACATATAGTTAAAAACATTCAGTTTGGACTAATTTTCTCTAAGGACTTTTGGCCAAAATCAGCCCTCCTTTACCCACTTACATATAAAATGTCTTATGTCCAAATACACAAGTTACTATTTGATTGTATCTGATAATGTTCAAAAATGTTTCCTTAACATTTGATTCCCAGCAAGCATCTGGTAACATATGTAAGGCCGGAAAAGCTCTAAGGAGGTAAAGCAACTCACCCAAGATCCCAAAAGAGAGAACCACGTTTGCTAATACCTAGAGTTTAGTGCTTGCTGGCAACTATAGCATACAGGCTCTCAGGGAAAAAAATCATACAACTTCAGAGTAAAGTTAAATACTTCATACACACATCACTGTTTTGTACATCAACTGAAGGCTAAAGAAATGGAGATTCTGGAGCAAGGATATGTCTGCCCAGGTATTTTTTCAGCTTCTTAATCTGAAGCTGACTATAAAAATAAGGTGCCAATGAAGCAAATTCCTAGATTATTATCTTGATCTATGTTTTTCTAGGTCTATCTTTAAGAAATCATTTATGTAAAGTTAATACTGTTTTACTCTAGCAAAATAGAAGCCAGAAACTGGGAATCCTCTAATCTACCTCTTGTGAAGACTGATTTCAAGGCCTTTAATGATAATAGCCTCCCTTTAGCTCAGGATATCTAAATCAAAGTTTACCAATGAGAATTCCGGTGACTAGTAAATATTGGGTCATTTTTACAGATATTCCTTCTGACTTATCTGCTGGAGATGTGAGAGGCATTCTCCTTCATTAATTATCAAACTATCTTTAAAAATAAAAAATTATGCATTATTCAATTGTTATGCTGCTGCTAAGTCGCTTCAGTCATGTCTGACTCTATGCAACCCCACAGATGGCAGCCCACCAGGCTCCTCTGTCCCTGGGATTCTCCAGGCAAGAACACTGGAGTGGGTTGCCATTTCCTTCTCCAATGCATGCATGCATGCTAAGTCGCTTCAGTCGTGTCCAACTCTGTGTGACCCTATGGACAGCAGCCCACCAGGCTCCTCTGTCCATGGGACTCCCAGGCAATAATACTGGAGTGGGTTGCCATTTCCTTCTCCAATGCATGCATGCATGCTAAGTCGCTTCAGTCGTGTCCACCTCTGTGTGACCCTATGGACAGCAGCCCAGCAGGCCCCTCTGTCCGTGGGACTCCCAGGCAATAGTACTGGAGTGGGTTGCCATTTCCTTCTCCATTCAATTGTAGTATCAGTGATTTATTCTTCCTGTACATCAAATTTTTGACAGGATGACATTTATTTAGGATAAGAAAGTTATAACTGCATTAAGAAATGCAGTTAAAAACTGTAACTGCATTACAGATTATGGATATTAAACATAATATTTCATACCATGTAAAGAAATAGATACTTCATGAGGTGGATGAAACTGGAGCCTATTATACAGAGTGAAGTAAGCCAGAAGGAAAAACACCAATACAGTATACTAATGCATATATATGGAATTTAGAAAGATGGTAACAATAACCCTGAGTACGAGACAGCAAAAGAGACAGTGATGTATAGAACAGTCTTATGGACTCTGTGGGAGAGGGAGAGGGTGGGAAGATTTGGGAGAATGGCATTGAAACATGTAAAATATCATGTATGAAACGAGATGCCAGTCCAGGTTCGATGCATGATATTGGATGCTTGGGGCTAGTGCACTGGGACGACCCAGAGGGATGGTATGGGGATGGAGGAGGGAGGAGGGTTCAGGATGGGGAACACATGTATACCTGTGGCGGATTCATTTTGATATTTGGCAAAACTAATACAATTATGTAAAATTTAAAAATTAAATAAAATTTTAAAAAAATAAATTAATATAATTGACATACAAAAAAAAAAGAAATAGATACTTCAAATGTTCTTAAAGGAACATTAGAATAATATACTTTAAATAAAATAATTTACATTTTTCTCCACATTTGCATAGAAATCTGCTTTAAAATAGTAAAATTTTTCTAATTTTTGAACTGGTATTTTTTAAGTAAGTGGTTGAAATGGACAAGAATTTATTGTATTTATTATTCTACCTGAATCTTTTGGAAAAGTGCAGATTTCTAGATCCTGAGGGATGAGACTTGTTAAACTGGAGCATCTACCATTTGTATCAGGATACCTCATGGAAGTTATCTGCATTCACATCTAATCACATGAACCTCCTGCTTCCTCTCAGCCTTCAGTGGGCAGTTTGCTCACTCAGGAAGCACGTGGAATGAAAAGTCAGATGGTCAGGGCTTTGGTCATCCCTCCAGTACCGAGCAGCTTCTCATCCATGGCAGGTCGCAAACCCTTTCTGATTAGGACTTACTCTTGTGTAGGCTGAGGAGGCAGAACTTGATGTCTAAGGTATGTATTTTGAGGGTGTTTTCTCATCTTATAGGCCACCAGCCCCATCTCTGAAACCTGTTGCCCATTCTCATCCAGAATGCTGGCCCGCATACCAGCTGTGTTTGTACTGACCTTGGAAAAGCCTAGACACAGCTGAGTGGACTGAAGTGAGCTACTAATGCAAACTGGCCAAACACCCTCCCAAGAGTTTGGAGTTGCAATTCAGAGACAGTCAGTTCCTCTGCTTGTGGCTAGAACTATAACTTGGAAACTGCGGAGGTTTCCACCACAGACATGGAGGGGCAAAAAGAGCCAGACCACAGAGAGAAACAAAAATGATGCTGATGTTCAGAGAAATGGTACGTGCCGAGTTCCTGACAACTTTGCAGCTCTTAGTTCCTAGCCCTTCCTGAGGCCCAGCTCTGTTCCTGCCCGTGGGGTCCATGGAGCACTATGTGACCCATGTGACCCCAAGGAATGAATCAACACAGGAAAAGTACAGACTCAGGGTCGGGTAAGAAGGCCAGAAGAGTCCTCCAGGTCTTATCAGCAATAATTCAGTGAAATAGTTTAATGATATGGTTTCAGTTTGGGACGACAAAAAAGTTTCAGAGATGGTTACTGGTCACGGCTACAAACCAATATGAGTGTATTTAACGCTGCTGAACTGTACACTCCAAAATGGTTAACACGGTACATCTCATGTTATACATTTTACTAACAATTTTAATAATAAAGATGATTTAAAAATAACTACTCTTCTACATACTTAAGGGCTGCAAGTGTGTGGGCATGTGTACATTTAAAAACAAAAATTTGAGTTATGAAAATTAATGTTAATGAATATAACATTAATTAGACTTCTGGGTCAATTAGTAGATTCATATTGATAAAATCAAAACCAAAATAGATGGATCCTTTCTGAATTCATAGCAATCTTTCAGGTTATGAGGGCACTCCTTAATTATTGACCCAGTAAATAATGTGAAGGGCAATACCACTCTTTAACCCAAGAAACTCAAGCACTTTAATATATCCAATGCCCACTTGCTTTTCAAATCAGTGCGTCTCCGCTTTTTCTGTCTGAAGGTGAAATTTCAAAAGCAATGGAAAAATCACAGACAGAAGTCCAGGCCAGGTGCACCCAAAAGCAAAATTCAATACTCATATCTCCTCAGAGTCCCTATCCACACAATCTAATCAGAGTCTGCAGAGACTGAACAATGTATAAACACCCATTTCCATATTCTGGCACTCAAATGATAATATTCACACCTGTGGTCTTAAAGCCTATTCCTGCACTCATCTAATCAAGGACATTACATCATTTTCAAATTTCAACAAAATTAAAATCAAATACCTACTGTTGATCAGTTCTTTGTGTTCAGACAGGGTTTTCGCAGGATCCAACCAATACTGGTGTGAGGAAGAAAAGAGTAATTGCAGAAATTAGTTGCATTTCATTGGCCTTCTCTTCAAGAATATTTGCAAAGTGTTATTTTTTTAATTACATTTAAAAAACAAGTAAAACATTTGATTTATGATATATACACACAAACATACATAAGAATTTTCTGCTGCTAGAACATTAAAAGAGAAATGACGTCAGGGTTTGGAAAGAAGCAGAGAAGAGAAACAGTACATGCTGGGTTCTTAGTTGAATTCTCATGTTGGTTATAAGATCAGTAACATCAAGGTGATAATGAGTGAGTTTCTTACAGTCTTTGGCTGCAGAGAATGCCGCCCAAATCTCTTTCCAGCATCCCCACAGCAACTCCCCTACAGACATGTCTCTCCCTAAAATTTTCTCTGTTCATTTCCAGTCCCCCTGACAAGCATCTCTGTCAGGTGTAAGGAATAAAGCAATCTAATCAAATCATATCCAGGAGAGGAGGCCCAGTTGAGTGGGTGAGGGTCCAAGTCCCAGAGCAGGCCTATTTGGATTCCATCCTCTCTCCCCTCATTCATCACCATATAACTTGGAACCAGTTACTGGACATCTTGGGGCTTCCCAGGTGGCACTAGTGGTAAAGAATTGAGAGTCACTCAGTCATGTCCAACTCTTTGGGGTCATGTCCACGGAATTCTCCAGGCCATAACACTAGAGTAAGTAGCCTTTCCCTTCTCCAGGGAATCTTTCCAACCCAGGGATCGAACCCAGCTCTCCCACATTGCACGTGGATTCTTTACCAGATGAGCCACAAGGGAAGCCTCAGTACCAGAGTGGGTAGCCTATCCTTTCTCCAGAGGATCTTCCCAACTCAGGAATTGATCTGGGATCGCCTGCACTGCAGGTGGATTCTTTACCAACTGAGCTATCAGGGAAGCCCAGTGGTAAAGAATCTGCCTGCCAATTCAGGAGACTTGGGTCTGATCCCTGGGTTGGGAAGATCCCCTGCAGGAGAGCACGGCAACCCACTTCAGTATTCTTGCCTGGAGAATCCCATGGACAGAGGAGACCAGTGGGGCTACAGTCCACAGAGCTGCAAACAGTCGGACAGGACTGAAGAGACTTGGCACGCACGCAAGCACTGGACATCTCTCTCTGAACCTTCTTCACAGGCTTGCAGGAAGCATTAAATCAATTACGTCATGAGTCTTTATAATAGCCCCTGGCTCACACTAAGTATGCAACACATGCTAGTGATGATTATCATTAAATGTGATGGTCATTCTTAATAAGTATCATTAGCCAGTCTTAAGACACTTGTTTATGAATTCAAATTAATCTTTGGAGGACAGAATTTTAGACAGTAATGGGAGAATTTGGGGCCCTTCGAGAGGCCTTCCTTTAAATCTCACCCTTGTGAAACAAAATCACTGAAAGAAAAAGAAACAAACCTTCTGCCTCATCTGGAGGAAGAGCAGAGGAGGAGCAAACCAAGCACAAAGCAGGCGGAAGCACCCAGAGTTGCCGCAGAAGCACACAGTCAAAGGGGTTCCAGTGCCTGTTAAGTCAGGGGAGAGCAAGGTGGAGCCTTTACCCCACTCTTCATGCCAAATGTTGGCGATTCCAGGGGCCAAGCTAACCAGTTTCCAAAGTTTCCATTTTATCATGTTACTGGGTGAAGATGGGGCAACTCTCGTAGCATGGAGGTAGGAGCTAGTCCAACCTGAACCACTTTATTCCCAGCACTCTTGTGTTTGTCCAGTGGAAACATTCACTCTCTCTTAATCACCGTGGGTCAGGAATAACAAACCACAAAAGGAGCCTCAGAGAACCTTTTGGCCCAGCACCCCCTTTCCTGCCCCTTCACCAAGGGCAGAAATGCTCACTCTGCTGTGTAACAGTACCAGTAATTATAAATAGTTATTATAATACTTTATATAATCCCCTTACCTTTTATTCCTATTTACATATAATAAAAATCATTCATCCTAAACGAGTATCATAATCATTTTATTACAGATTTTATCACAATACTTAACTCTATTCATGTATACATAATCCTATTTGCCACTCACAGAGCTGTTTCAAATTTTCCTACTTTTTCAAAAGGTAACCAATATAAACATATTTGATTATCCATCACCTTTGTGAAATAAAATCACTGAAAGAAAAAGAAGCCTTCTGCCTCATCTTATATATTTGACAAACATATATGCTACCCATCAATATAAAGGGCTTCCCTGGTGGCTCAGATGGTAAAGCATCTGCCTGCAGTGCAGGAAACCTAGGTTCAATCCCTGGGTCAGGAAGATCCCGTGGAGAAGGAAATGGCAACCCACTCCAGTATTCTTGCCTGGAGAATCCCATGGACAGAGGAACCTAGTGGGCTACAGTCAATGGGGTTGCAAAGAATCAGACATGAGTGAGCGACTAATACACAGACACATCAATATAAATGGGTAGCAACTTATAACATAATGTTCATCATCCCACTCTTATCATGTCTTAATTTTTGAAAGTCTAGAAAAACTTACTTTTAATGTAAGGTATTTGAAAAAGAGGTCATAATCAGTGAACCACTTTTGGAGTCTACAATGACTAAAGATGTGGCTTTGGTGTTAAAAAATAAATGGTTCCCAGGGAAACATTGATTCACTAAAATTTGGATTGAGCATTCAATCCAAATGTTCAGCTGTGTGTTGGACACAGACCAGACCTTCTCCCCTAGATAAAGCTAGGGCTGCTTCCTACAAAATGGAAACATTAGGTGGGTGGATTGTTTCTTGCCAATCATGTTAAACAAAAAGGTTAGACTCTCCCTGGATTTTTCAAATAAGATAAAACAGAGGAAAACACACTCAACCTTAAACACCTGCATCAGGTTTCTATTGCTGCCATAACAAGTTACACCACCATCCATTTATTCTCCCGAAGGTCTGCAGAGGTATCTTTGCTCCAGGTTTCATAGGACAAAAACCAAGATATCAACTGGCTGGGGTTCCAGAGGGTTATCTGGCAAGGAGACCCTACCCACAGGAGTACTTCTGGAAGGAGACTTAGGAGCTGGGCCATGAGAGGCTTTCCCAGTTTTCTCCAGATGTCAAGGCATACTTAATACTAGGCCTTAATTTTAGGCCTTACACTTCACTGACAAAGGTCCGTCTACTTAAGGCAGAGACCAAACTGCCAATATCCATTGGATTATCCAAAAGCAAGAGACTTCCAGAAAAACATCTATTTCTGCTTTATTGACTACGCCAAAGCCTTTGACTGTGTGGATGACAACACACTATGGATAATTCTTCAAGAGATGGGAATACCAGACCACCTGACCTGCCTCCTGAGAAATCTGTATGCAGGTCAAGAAGCAACAGTTAGAACTCCACATGGAACAACAGACTGGTTCCAAATCAGAAAAGGAGTAAGTCACCCTACTTATCTAACTTATATGCAGAGTACATCATGCAAAATGTTGGGCTGGATGAAGCACAAGCTGGAATCAAGATTGCCAGGAGAAATATCAATAACCTCAGATATACAGATGACATCACCCTTATGGCAGGAAGAAGAACTAAAGATCCTCTTGATGAAAGTGAAAGAGGAGAGTGAAAGTTGGCTTAAAACTCAACATTCAGAAAACTAAGATCATGCATCTGGTCCCATCACTTCATGGCAAATAGATGGGGAAACAGTGGAAACAGTGACAGGCTATATTTTGGGGGGCTCTAAAATCACTGCAGATGGTGACTGCAGCCATGAAATTAAAAGATGCTTGCTCCTTGGAAGAAAAGCTATGACCAACCTAGACAGCATATTAACAAGCAGAGGCATCACTTTGCCAACAAAGTTCCATCTAGTCAAAGTTATGGTTTTTCCAGTAGTCATGTATGGATGTGAGAGTTGGACTATAAAGAAAGCTGGGTGCAGAAGAATTGATGCTTTTGAACTGTGGTGCTGGAGAAGACTCTTGAGAGTCCCTTGGACTGCAAGGAGATCCAACCAGTCCATCCTAAAGCAGATCAGTCCTGGGTATTCATTGGAAGGACTGATGCTGAAGCTGAAACTCCAATACTCTGACCACCTGATGTGAGGAACTGACTCATTTGAAAAGACCCTGATGCTGGGAAAGATTGAGGGCAGGAGGAGAAGGGGACAACAGAGGATGAAATGGTTGGATGGCCTCACCAACTCGATGGACATGAGTTTGTGTAAGCTCCAGGAGTTGGTGATGGACAGGGAGGCCTGGTGTGCTGCAGTCCATGGAGTTGCAAAGAGTTGGACATGACTGAGACTGAACTGACACTGTACTAAGTGCTTCGGGCAAAAAGGAGGGAGGGCAGAGGCCTGTGGTCTTACTACTCTCTAATCTCATCTCAAAACTAGTAAAAAGAAATTGCAAGAGAGTCTCTTAATCTGTCCTTCTAACAAGAGGAGAGTGAAAAAGTTGGCTTAAAGCTCAACATTCAGAAAATGAAGATCTCAGATGGCATCTGGTCTCATTGCTTCATGGCAAATAGATGGGGAAACAGGGGAAACAGTGGAAACAGTGTCAGACTTTATCTTTTTGAGCTCCAAAATCACTGCAGATGGTGACTGCAGCCATGAAATTAAAAGACGCTTACTCCTTGGAAGGAAAGTTATGTCCAACCTAGATAGCATATTCAAAAGTAGAGACATTACTTTGCCAATAAAGGTCCATCTAGTCAAGGCTATGGTTTTTCCTGTGGTCATGTATGGATGTGAGAGTTGGACTGTGAAGAAAGCTGAGCGCCGAAGAATTGATGCTTTTGAACTGTGGTGTTGGAGAAGACTCTTGAGAGTCCCTTGGACTGCAAGGAGATCCAACCAGTTCATTCTGAAGGAGATCAGCCCTGAGATTTCTTTGGAAGGAATGATGCTAAAGCTGAAACTCCAGTACTTTGGCCACCTCATACGAAGAGTTGACTCATGGGAAAAGACTCTGATGCTGGGAGGGATTGGGGCCTGGAGGAGAAGGGGACGACAGAGGATGAGATGGCTGGATGGCATCACCGATTCGATGGACGTGAGTTTGAGTGAACTCCGGGAGATGGTGATGGACGGGGAGGCCTGGCGTGCTGCGATTCATGGGGTTGCAAAGAGTAGGATACGACTGCGTGACTGAACTGAACAGAACAACATTATCCCCCCAAAACAAATTTCACAAACATACTCCTCAAACCACCTTTGTTTCTTTGTTCTTCCCTCCAGAATGACTTTCAGGCATTAAAATTCCAGAGAAAGAAAACAGGAAGGAAACTTTAAGCTAAATGTAACAGGAAAAACTGGTTAACCTATTAAAAATTTCCAAATTAATGGTAATCTGTACACTTTTAAAATAAATCTTTCCTCGTGAGGTGAAAAAGCATAATGAAGGGTCTACGAGGACTTAGAAATTACAATTTTGCAACAAAAAAGGAAAGACTCAAGACTCAGCCAAAGGCTGCCCACTGCCATTAAATTTGCTTGGTATATATCCATACGCACACGTGGCATTTGATCCAAAGAGAAACTGGGATTACAGAAGTCAGACAGTGATAAATGCTCCAGAATACACATAATAAACATGAGCCACCTGTTTCCATAAGCCAGCATCTTAAAATGTAAAACCCACTTACATTCAACCAAGGTAAAGAAATGACCTTGGAACCAAAGCAGCCATACTATGATGGCACTTGTCATCACACATTATCAACAACAGATCAAACGTAGCACATGTGTGATCACCATGAAACACAGCAGGCAGCTCCATAACCAGTGAGAAAAAAGGGCACAAAATTTGCTAATAACACACAGCATTCCCATTTCAGCTTTAGGGTTTACGTTCAAATATTCACCTATATCCAGAATGGATGTAGGCTCTAAAACTGGGATAACATTCATTCACTCAACATTTATGGCATACCCACTACATATATTCTCTATACGTCATGTCAAATCTTGCCCTGAGGATTGTAGTAAAACACAAATGAGTGAGAACTTTCCCTAACCGTGAGACACGCACAGCCCAGCAGACACACAGACAGAATTACTGATACGGTATAACATGGTGAGACTATCATCTGTATAAGACGAATACATGTAAGACAAATGTAAAAAGAAAAAGAGCTCTTCAAGGTAAGCACAGGGAGGCATCACTGAAGAGAGAATCTTTGAACAGTATGCTCACAAATAAAAAACTTCCCCAAAATACATAAATGGAGACCGAGCCCTAAGTTTTTATAAAACAGCTCAACTGCTCTTAAAGCTGACCACAGAACAAGATACTCCAAGTCCTTTACAGCAGAGGACTTACTGAAGTCAGTGCCATCTGATAGCTTATAACTATGCAGCTAAGAAATTAATGTTCCTGAGACTTACCTGGTGGTCCAGTGGCTAAGACTGCATGTTCCCAACGCAGAGGCCCTAGGTTCAATCCCTGGTCGGGGAGCTAGACCCAGCATACCGCAACTAAGACCCAGCACAGGCAAATAAATAAATAAACATTTTTTTTTTTTAAAGAAAAAAGAAATGTGTTTCTAAAGGACTTCCAGAAAGGAAAAAAAAAAAAAAGTGGCCCATTCAGTCTTTCTGTCTGTGCTGAGTTGGGGAAAAAAGAGGAAGAGAGGGCCGAGCAGGGTCCACCGCAGTGCTGGGCTACAGAACAGCTTTCCTGAACTATACTTGCTACCTAGACAGTCAAGAGGAAAGACTGCCCCATTTCTCTCATTCTCTCTCAACATTTAAGCAGCTCACTCTCTAAGAAAATCCATCAATCACTCTACCCCTTACCTTCCCCCACCTCCTCTTGCTCACTTATTTCAAACATATCCAATAGTTCTGTATATCCTCATAAGCTGGATTGGATCCTATTCAGCAGGAAGATGAAGTGACAATTAACCAAAACAGACCCTGCTCTCTCATCCTGATTTCTGCAGCGGGCTTCCTAACACAAGAGCACATTAACAGACTACAATCTCAATGTGCTGTGCTGTGCTTAGTCGGCCAGTCGTGTCCTACTCTTTGTGACCCCGTGGACTGGAGCCCGCCAGGCTCCTCTGTATAATTCCAATGCCCAATCACTAAGGAGTTAAGATGACAAGCCCTCCTTGGCAATGACTCTTTGCCAGGGTATAAGGCTCCAATAGTTAGAGGGTCTTACCTCTTCAGTCCTGTCGATATTAATAACAGCATTTATGCACACAGTCTTGGCTAAATGCCCCGAGCGCCTTTTCATCCACCTTGGCTAATCATGTCTCAATTTCATCAATTTCCTACGCAACAGTCTCTGAATTGTATTTTAAAACTCTAACACTATCCAGTAAATCAATATCCTAACCTTCAAAAGATATATATTAAACTCGGGATCCAACCTTTCATTTGACAACTGTTCTTTTGGAGTCTCCTAGAGCTCTAATGTTTGGAGAAGGAAATGGCAACCCACTCCAGTGTTCTTGCCTGGAGAATCCCAGGGACAGGGGAGACTGGTGGGCGGCCATCTATGGGTTCGCACAGAGTCGGACACGACTAAAGCGACTTAGCAGCAGCAGCAGGAGAGCTCTAATAGTAGAATAAAGCCTAAAACATTTTAGATAATGCATGGACAGCATGGAGTAAAAAGAGCTTTGCTACATCTTATTTCACACTGAGTATAATACTGACTCTTCTTTGGAGAATTTAAGAATACCACAATGGTATTTAATAATGTTTCCTGTAGATCCAAAAAAGGCTTTAAAGCACACAGTCTGTATCAATATAACAAAATAACTTATTGATCTAAGGGAGTATGAAGAGTTGGCAATCTGTAAGTGACAATGGAGCCAAAAAGATCTAAAAAAATGATACTGCAAGTCATTCCTGGGGAGTTCCAGGACTTGACATAATTTGCACATACATTCCTAGAAATCCAGGGCTTCAATAATGGCTATTTGGCTTTTTCTATGCCCATTTCCCAATGTCCCTATACAGACACATCTCAGGTCCTCTAAGCAACATTCACAGGATGTGATTTTAATTTGCTCCTTGGTATCAATCACAGAAGCCTTGGAACCTCGGGTAAAACCACCATTACAGAGCTACTCATAGCAGGGACAGAAATCAGGGCTTGTCATTAAGCCATCATGAGGGGATGGGGGGCGGGATGGGCCAGTGTGTAACCAGGCCTTATTTTTCAACAAAAGTGGATTCTATTGCACCATCTGACTACTCAAGAAGTGACACTGGCCCCAGGAACAATTCCTCAGTTCTTTCCCACAGACCCTGGCACCAACTAAGGCTTAGAGAACTAACAACAGTAATGGCTAACACCTATTAAATGCTTACCATGTGCCAGGCACTATTGAAGACTTTACACGTTCACTTATTTAGTCCCTTTAATTATGAATTAGAAACTACAAAAATTACCCTCTGACAAATGAGGAAACTGATTAAACAACTTGCCCCAAAATACAGAACGACAGATCCAAGGAACTGAACTTCCTTTTATTTTAGGTTCGAACTAAGCCCTCTTCAAGAATACTGTCTGAATAGGAACGCAAAACTTCAATTTCAAGATTCATACACTTGACTACCAAACTTCTTTTTCCCAGCTCACTCCCTCATATTCTGACTCCACCAGGATACAACTGAGAGTTGCTGCTACCTTTGCATCATCTTTCCTCCCCGTTCCAATGCACGTCCTCACTTTGCTCGTGATTCATTCTTTGTTCACTCAAAATTGTCCTCAATTCCCCTGCACAATCTTCTCTCCATTTATCCACTGGAAAACAAACAAACAAACAAACAGCTGCTAACTCTCCGCCTTCTCCATGCCAACACCTGAGAGGCTAACTGTAACTGAAGACTCGAATTGCACAACCACAGATGGGCTCACTTTAAAGTCATTATTAGGAACCACTGACACCACCCAGAATCCTACTACATATTATTCTTTCACTTGCCTGGACAACTCTTCCATACTTTCTCTTCCCCCTTTCTCACTCTCAGCTGATGATCCTTCTTGTTTCACTGAGAAAACTGAAGCTATCAGGTGAGAACACGTATGCCTTCTCACAACATCTCCCAACCTGTGAGATCTGTGCTGGTCCTGTCTCCTCTCCTATTGCTGTGGAGGAATGGCCACGCTCCACTGAAGCCCATCCCTTCCCATCTTTTCAGGAATATGGTCCCAGCAATTTTGTGCTCTCTTCCCTGCACCATCAAAGCTTCCCTTTCCACAGAATCATTCCTGGCTGAATACATGCTTTTGCTGCTGCTAAGTTGCTGCTAAGTCGCTTCAGTCGTGTCTGACTCTGTGCAACCCCATAGATGGCAGCCCACCAGGCTCCCCCGTCCCTGGGATTCTCCAGGCAAGAACACTGGAGTGGGTTGCCATTTCCTCTCCAATGCATGAAAGTGAAAAGTAAAAGTGAAGTCGCTCAGTCGTGTCCGACCCTCAGCGACTCCATGGACTGCAGCCTTCCAGGCTCCTCTGTCCATGGGATTTTCCAGTCAAGAGTACTGGAGTGGGGTGCCACTGCCTTGTCCATACATGCTTTTATTTCTCCCATATTGAAACACACACACACTTTTGAGCCCATATCTGCCCATTTTACTTCTGTGCTTTAAAACAAATCTCTGGTGGGCGAGGGGAGTTCAATATTCTGGTCCCTCTCACCACATCACTGCCCCCCCTCGACCCCCGCCGCCACTTAGATGGTAGTGATTTGCTGGACGCATCCCCTCTATACCCAGCAATGTCCTATCTACTTTGGGATTTGCAGAGATGAAATTTAGGAGACATAAGACATGGACCATTAACAAATCTCAAAGTAAATTCTAAGATTTTTTTAACAACTGTCTGCATGCTCACTCATTCAGTTGTGTCTGATTCTTTGCAACGCTATGGACTGTAGCCCGCCAGGCTCCTCTGCCCATGGAATTTTCCAGGCAAGAATACTGGAGTGGGTGGCCATTTCCTCCTCTAGGGGATCTTCCCGACCCAGGGATCAAACTCACATCTCTTGCCTCTCCTGCACTGGCAGGTGGATTCTTTGCCACTGCACCACCTGGCAAGCCCCTTTAACATCTGCAGCTTGCATTTATTGACCTTACCATATGTCTGGAACTATCTAAGCCCATTTCTGGATTTATTATGTCATTTTGATTTTTCCTCACATCAGGGTACTGGGCAGATGAATTAGTTGATAGAGCTTGTTATGAGTTGATGAATGTGAAATCATTTCCAAAATTATAAAATGCCATATGGACTTAAGGGAAGTGCTGGGAATTTCATGTAGGCTAGGTGGGTAATTTGGAGAGTAGACTCAGATTAGTGAAGACTTAGGAAAAAAAAAAAAGTGTGGAGCTTGGATTATGAGTCCCTATTTACAGATGGGGTATTTCAGTCTCTGAAAGGCCTAGTGGTGTATTCAAGATCATACTGTGAATGAATTAGGGAATCATTAAAGTTTCCTGACACTGGGTCCAGTACCTTAAGGGCATGGAAAACTTTAATTTGTAATTTGAAAATAAGAAAAATGAAACCAATGGCATTTTACATGACCTGCATACCTACTGTGTGCCAAGCACTGCACTAGATGTTTTGCCTATCATTTTTTCACGTTAACCTTTTGACAACCTTGTAAGAAAAGTACTTGTATCCCCATTTTATAGGTGGAGACAGTAGTGGCCTCCAGTTCCACAATGGGTCAATTAGGAAGCAGATTCAAACTCAAACCTGCCTGTGTCCAAAATACCTTCCATCTCCACTCTACCACTACGCCTTCACTCAAGAGGAGTGAATCTGCTACATGAATTGTTCTCCAGCATTATTTATTTTCCCCAAATTTGATCATAACTGCTCATTCAAGGGCTGAGCTTCCCACCGCCTCTTGAGAACCCACTCTAGTGCCAACAGCAATTGTTAACCCTAATGACAGGTGCAGAGTCATCACCCACTGTCTTGAAATACCTTTGTCATGCGCTCTCTCCCTCCGGCCTTTCTTCCTACTTCACTGACCACAACTTCACAGTCTCCTCTATTGGGTGCTCACTATCTCCTTAACCAGGAAAGGCTGGATTGCCCTGGGTTCACACCTTACAACCAGGCTCCTGGCTTTAAAAGTCATCCATACATGACACCTCTCAAATGCATAGCCAGACCAGAATTGCCCCCCGAAGCCAACTAACTTCCTACTTAGATGCCTATTAGAATCTTTAAACTTTACATGTTCAAAGAGGAAATGATGATTCTACTCCCTTCCAGAAAAACCTGTTCTCCTGTAGTCTTTCCCATCTCAGTAAATGATACAAAACTCTTGCGTTGGTTCCAGTCAAAGCCTCTTTACCGTCTATCTCTTCTATCAATCTGCAAATACTGCTGGCTTGTTAAAACAAATAGAATCTGACAAATTCTTACAGCTCCCAGAGCCAAGCAGTCATCACCATTTACCTGCATTTCTTAAACAACTCCTTTAATGGTACCGCAGGTTCTACCTCAGCATTTAGAGGAATGCTTTAAAAATGCAGATCAGATCAGCTTACTCTCCTCTACATCCTCCAGTTGTTTCCCTTCTTATACAAATTAAAATCCAAACTCCTTATGATGATCTGTAAGGCCCTACCTGATCTGGCCCCGCTCCTGTCAACTCTCCATTATGTGTTTTGATGATGAGGTAGCAGGAAGGACCTTAAGAAAAGTGTTAGTGGGAGCCTTAGGGCCCCCATGGGTGAGTGTGTGTGAAGTCGCTCAGTTATGTCCGCCTCTGTGACTGCGTGGACTGTTGTCCTCCAGGCTCCTCTGGTCACGGGATTCTCCAGGAAAGAATACTGGAGTGGGCTGCCATGCCCTCCTTCAGGGGATCTTCCTGACCCAGGGATTGAACCAGCCTCTCTTAAGTCTCCTGTATTGGCAGATGGTTTCTTTACCATTAGCACCACCTGGGAAGCCCTTAGGGCCCCCAAGGGGGCCTAAAGGAAAGCAAAGAGAAACCTGCTGGAAGCAGGAAGAAAGACCTGACTTTTCAGGCAGAGAGTTTAGCAATGCTGTTGCCTCGGGCATCATGGAAAATAAAAGATGCACCTATTGAACTGGACGATCCAGACAAGGAGATGTCCAGGCAGACTGGAGAAAGTCTTGACTGACTTCTTTTGCTCCCTATAATGAAAGCTAAGAGGAAAGAGATATACTGAAAACTGACTGTGAAATATCAACTAGGGCTTAACAGGTTTGAAAATAAAATTCTCTCACTTTTAGACTTATCAAAAGGCAAATGATGCTACAATTAAGAAATGGCTCCTGGGCAAAGGCCAAATCCAGAGTGCCGTCAGGAAATTATGAATGTAACCATAAAACTTAAGTCTTCATAACATCTAATATGGTATATTATCATGCGTAAAACAGATAGCTAGTAGGAAGCTGCTGTATAACACAGTGAGCTCACCTGGTGCTCTGTGACAACCGAGAGGGGATGGATGGGAGGTGGGGTGGGAGGGAGGTTCAAGAGGGAGTTCAGTCCAGTTCAGTCACTCAGTCATGTCTCTTTGCGACCCCATGGACTGCAGCAAGCCAGGCCTCCCTATCCATCACCAACTCCCGAAGTTTCCTCAAATTCATGTCCATCGAGTCGGTGATGCCATCCAACCACCTCATCCTCCGTCATCCCTTTTTCCCTCTCAATCTTTCCCACCATCAGGGTCTTTTCAAATGAGTCAACTCTTCACATGAGGTTGCCAAAGTATTGGAGTTTCAGCTTCGACATCAGTCCTTCCAATGAGTATTCAGGACTGATTTCCTTTAGGATGAACTGGTTGGATCTCCTTGCAGTCCAAGGGACTCTCAAGAGTCTTCTCCAACACCACAGTTCAAAAGCATCAATTCTTTGGCGCTCAGCTTTCCTTATAGTCCAACTCTCACATCCATACATGACTACCGGAAAAACCATAGCTTTGACTAGATGGACCTTTGTTGGCAAAGTAATGTCTCTGCTTGTTAATATGCTGTCAAGGTTGGTCATAACTTTTCTTTCAAGGAGCAAGAGTCTTTTAGTTTCATGGCTGCAGTCACCATCTGCAGTGATTTTGGAGCCCAAAAAATAGTCTGTCACCATTTCTCATCTATTTCCCATGAAGTGATGGGACCAGATGCCATGATCTTAGTTTTCTGAATGTTGAGTTTTAAGCCAACTTTTTCACTCTCCTCTTTCACTTTCATCAAGAGGCTCTTTAGCTCTTTTTCACTTTCTGCCATAAGAGTGGTATTACCTGTATATCTGAGGTTATTGATATTTCTCCCTGCAATCTTGATTCCAACTTGTAATTCATTCAGCCCAGAGTTTCTCATGATATACTTGGCATATAAGTTAAATAAGCAGGGTGACAATATACAGCCTTGACGCATTCCTTTCCCTATTTGGAACCAGTCTGTTGTTCCATGTCCATGTCTAACTGTTGCTTCCTGACCTGCATAAAGGTTTCTCAAGAGGCAGGTCAGGTGGTCTGGTATTCCTATTTCTTGAATAATTTACCACAGTTTGTTGTGGTCCACATAGTCAAAGGCTTTGGCATAGTCAAAAAGCAAAAGTAGATGTTTTTCTGGAACTCTCTTGCTTTTTCAATCATCTAACAGCTGCTGGCAATTTGATCTCTGGTTCCTCTGCCTCTTCTAAATCCAGCTTGAACATCTGGAAGTTCATGGTTCACATACTGTTGAAGCCTGGCTTGGAGAATTCTGTGCATTACCTTGCTAGCGTGTGAGATGAATTCAATTGTGTGGTAGCATTCTTTGGCATTGCCTTTCTTTGGGATTGGAATGAAAACTGACCTTTTCCAGTCCTGTGGCCACTGCTGAGTTTTCCAAATTTGCTGACATATTGAGTGCAGCACTTTCACAGCATCATCTTTCAGGATTTGAAATAGCTCAACTGGAATTCCATCACCTCCACTAGCTTTGTTCGTAGTGATGTTTTTGTGTATACTTATGACTGATTCACACTGTTGTATGGCAGAAAGCAACATGGCATTATTAAGCAATTTTCCTCCAATTAAAAAAAAAAGATCTAAAACGATGCCTCATAAACAAAGAAAAGTCCCTCTAAGAATCTTAAGGGCATTGTTTTCCAAAACTTTTACAAGGAATCGAAGGTTTGAAGAGCTTATTTCAAGAAACAGTGATTTGTCCCTAATTATTAGAGAACTGAAAATCAAAACTACAATGAGATATCACCTCTCACCAGCCAGAATGACTATCATCAAAAATCCATGAACAATAAATGCCAGAGAGCATGTGAAGAGAAGGGAACCCTCCTACACTGTTAGTGGAAATGTAAATTGGTACAGCCACTATGCCTAACAGTACGGAGGTTCTTTAAAAAACTAAAAACTAAAAATAGGCCCTGCAATCCCACCCCTGGACATATATCCAGAGAAAAACATGATCCAAAAGGATACATGCACCTCACTGTTCACTGAAGCACTGTTTACAGTAGTCAAAACATGGAAGCAACCTAAATGTCCATCAACAGAGGAATGGATAAAGAAGATATAATACATATATATATAATGGAATATTACTCAGCCATTAAAAGGAATAAAATAATGCCATTTGCAGCAACACAGATGCTAGAGATTGTCATACTGAGTGAAGTATGTCAGACAGAGAAGGAGAAGTATCGCATGACATCCCTTACAAGTAGAATCTAAAAAGAAAGGATACAAATGAACTACTCACAAAACAGAAACAGACTTAGAGAAGGAACTTAACCGTTGCTGGTGGGGAAGGATGGGGAAGGGACACTTAGGGAGTTTGGGATGGACATGTATGCACTGCTATATTTTAAAGGGCCTACTGTACAGCACAAGGAACTCTGCTTAATGTTATGTGGCAATCTGCAAGGGAGGGGGCTTTGGGGAAGAATGGATACACGTATATGCACAGCTAAATCATTTTGCTGTTCATCTGAAACTATCACCACATTGTCAATCAGTTGTGCATATGTGCTTAGTCGCTCAGCCATGTCTGACTCTTTGTGACCCCATGGAACGTAGCCTACCAGCCTCCTCTGCCCATGGGGTTCTCCAGGCAAGAATGTTGGAGTGGGTAGCCATTCCTTTCTCCAGGGACAATTCCCAACCCAGAGATAGAACCTGGGACTCCTGTGTTACAGGTGAATTCTTTACCATCTGAGCCACCGGGGAAGCCCTGGAGAATGGATACACACATATATACAGCTGAGTCCTTTTGCTGTTCACCTGAAATTATCATAACATTGTTAATCGGTTGTACTCCAATACAAAATAAAAAACATTTTTTAAAGAAATAGCAATTTGTATGGCCTGTGTCAAATAGAATTTATTATAAATTGATTCATAAGAAATCCATGAATTTTTTTAAAGAAATTATATCAGTTTTAGTTGAAAGGACAGAAATCATACACACTGAAAAGGGGCCTTTGGAACCCAAGCTTCATCAGGCAAAAAGCAGACTGAAAATACTACTCAGCTGCAAACACACTTTAGTTTTTATAGAAAGGAAAAGAAAACTCAGAGAACAGAATCAAAAGCCCAGAGGGAAGGGGCAACTGTCACAAGCAGTTAAGACCAAGCTCTAATCAAAGAAACGGCTGCATGATCCTGGCTAGATTTCAGAACTGTTATGGACTAGTAACTGCTATGTGCCTCCTGTTTTCCCTCATTCTAAATGCAACTGTCTGTACCAATTAGGGGCTTTCCCAGGGGCTCAGCAGTAAAGAATCTGCCTGCCAATGCAGGAGACACAGGTTCAATGCCTGGGTCAGGAAGATCCCCTGGAGAAGGAAATAACAACCCACTCCAGTATTCTTGCCTAGGAAATATCATGGACAGAAGACCCTGGTAGGCTACAGTTCATGGTGCTGCAAAGAGTCGGACAAAACTTAGTGACAAAACAACAGCAAATACCGATTATCCTATCCCATGTGTGTCCCATCAGTATATGCTGAATGATGGTCTGGGGTATGCAGATACATATTTCTTACCCTTCCAATTCACAGCTCTTCAGATCAAGAGAAACTAGATTCACAAGATTGAACTGCAGGTACTGAAGAACAATACCCAAAGAGTCTGATTTGATGAACTCCTGTACCTTAAGTCTGAGTCTAATGCCATACTAAATGAGATTTGGAAAGGCCTTGGGAGGGATGTGAGTGCATTTTATATGTAGGAAGAAGAGAAATAATTTTTGGCTGGAAGATAAAACTTTCATGTTTTGAAACATGGGCAAATTTAGCTGATGCTCCTCTCATCAAGTGGGATCATCTAATCTCTCTTCCGTTTAAATACAGACTGGCCGTTCTCTCTTCAAATCAGCAGAATACAGCAAAAGTAATACTCTCTGACTTCTGGGCTTAATTATAAAAGGTGATACTGCTTTGCCCTTCGGAGAAGGCAATGGCACCCCACTCCAGTACTCTTGCCTGGAAACTCCCATGGACGGAGGAGCCTGGTGGGCTGCCGTCTATAGGGTTGCACAGAGTCGGACACGACTGACGTGACTTAGCAGCAGCAGCTTTGCCCTTCCCTCCCTATCTTCCTCTGAATGCCTGCCCTGGAAACCCAAACTCTACCCTGTGAACAAGTCAAGCAACAACATGTCAAGTCCACATGTAGGTGTTCCATCACCAGCCAAGCCCAAGCCAGTGCCGACATCCACAATCAGACACGTGGCTGAGATTTCAGATGACTGCAGCCTCCAGCCTTTGAGCCTCTTCAGTTGAAAATAGTGATGCAGAGATAAGCGATCCCTACAAAGCCCTGTCCTCATCACAGGTTCAAGAACAGAGTTGCTTTTTTTTTTTTTTCTTGACTGTGCTATGCGACTTGTGGGATTTTAGTTCCCTGACTAGGGATTGAAACCATATCCTCAGCAGTGAAAGCATGGAGTCCTAACCACTAGTCCACCAAGGAATTCCTAGAGTTGCCTTAATGTATTTATATTTTTTAAAAGAAAAAACTTCATGTATATATCTATTTAGCTGTGCTGGGTCTTCCTTGCCACACGAGCTTTTCTCCAGTTGTGGTGAGTAGGGGCTACTCTAATTTTGGCCCACAGGTTTCTCACTGCAGTGGCTTCTCTTGTTGGGAATCACAGGTTCCAAGGCACACAGCCTTCAGTAGTTGCAGCTCCCTGGATACAGAACATGGGCTCAGAAGTTGTGGTACACAGGCTCAGATCCCCTGCAGCACATGGGATGTTCCCAGATCAGAGAAGCAACCCGTGTCTCCTGCACTGGCAGGCAGATTCTTGACCACTGAGCCACCAGGGAAATCCACCTTAATTTAAAGTCACTGAATTTGGAGGTGAATGTTACAGAGCCATGATGAACAGGAACATATGCTAATTCATCAAGGTCTCTTTGTTCCTCACTCTTGCATTGAACAGGTCTGCTGTTCCCTCTGTGTTTAAATCATCTGTGAACCTGATGAGCATGCCCTAACCCTCTACAGCTTTATTCTAGGAGCTGATATCAATACTGTAACCTCTAAGACATACCTAGAGACTTCCTTCTAAATTGATATCATTTAAAAATCAGTTCTCTCTGCTTAAGACTTAGTCAACTAAACTATCTTTCAATTTAACCATCATTTTTTCATTGAATCCACACATATATCAACTATTCTATATAACTTTCTGAATTCTAAATATACTAGTTTTATCAGAATAAAGCAGTCAGACATGAGTTGGTTTTCTGGTTATTAATAGAACCATGTTGGATTATAGTGACCAACTATTATACCTCCTTGTAGCCCACAGATCATCCCTTGGACATGCCTTCCTATCAAGCTATGACTATCTCTAGTTAGGCTTCTCCACACTGCATCCATAGGCTGTTCCTAATCTCTAAGGGGCCAGGATATCTAATAACAAATGAGTTTCGATTTCTTCTTAAAATAAAAATAAACAGTGTCTTAAGCATGACAGATTTCATGAGAAAAGTTCTGAATCCTTGAATGGACTTTAAGATATTACCTCAGTGCTATAGGGCTTCCCTGGTGGCTCAGATGGTAAAGAATCTGCCTGCAATGCAGGAGACCCAGGTTCAATCCCAGGGTTGGGAAGATCCACTGTAGAAGGAAATGGAAACCCACCCCAGTACTCTTGCCTGAAGAATCCCATAGACAGAGGAGCCTGGTGAGCTACACTCCATGGGGTCGAAAGAGCAGGACACTCCTGAGCAACTATCACTCAAGCAACTTTAGTTTTTTTTTCAGTAAGTTTTGTCTACCTTTTGGATAAATGAAGTTGCTACCTACACACTTCTAACATCTGAATAAGTGAGGCATCATGATTTATCTTGAAATGAAATCTTAAATCTTCCATACTTTGAAATCGTAGTAATTGAACTAGAGTTTTTTTTAAACTCTGTTCAAGCAACTGAATATAAAGAACCATAAATTTGTCACAGAGGAACCAAGCCAACCCAAGGGGAGTTATGCCGTGACCTGGACATGGGTACCCTGCTCAGGACCACTATACATAGTTGTGCCCAACTCCAGAGGCCAGAATTACATGGTTAGCCCAGATGTATACGGCAGCCCTGCCCCTCTTCTGCATTTATAGTCTATTTCTCCCTGCTGCTACCATGTACATGCTCAGTCACGTCCGACTTTTTACAACCCCATGGACTGTCGTCCTCCAGGGTCCTCATCCATGGGATTTTCTGGGCAAGAATACTGCAGTGGGTTGCCATTTCTTCCTCCAGAGGATCTTCCCGACCCAAGGATCAAACCCATACCTCCACACCTTCTGCATTACAGGTGGATTCTTTACCACTGAGCTACCTGGGAAGTCCCTGTTTCTCCCTAAATGACCTTAAAAACTTTGAAGTCTTAAGACTCTAAAAACCTAGGGGATCCTAAATGTGACACTGTCCTCTCAGGAACCCAGCTACTTGCCTAACATTTCCACCTAGATGTCCACTGGGCATCTGAAACTTTACCCGTTCAAAACAGAACTACTGACTCTCCACTCCCCAAATCCAGCTCCTCAGTCAGATGCTACCACTTCTCAGCTTCAGCTTCCAATAGGTTCCCACATACCCAGGCTCCCACATGCTGTCAGGCACTCTATACACCCCTCCTGCTGGTCAACCTGTCACCCTCCTCCCTATGCTTAGCACCACTGGCCTTTTTCTCACTTCTAGAAGACTTCCTATTTGTCCTTGTTTTAAGCCACTGAACTGCTGCTCCTGCCACAGCCCCTCCCTTCTTGCCTTTCAAGCCTCAGTTTAAATGGTATCTCAGAGAGACTTTTTCTGACACTCAGCAAAAGGAGCCTCCCAGTCACTCTGGCACAAGTTATGTTATTTTTAAAGCATTTGTCACCACATGATATTTGAACACATATTTACAATTTATCTCTCCCTAGAATATAAACTAGGGACCTTGTCTTTTGCTGACCACGGCATCCTCGTTGCTGAGACACAGTTGTGACCCAGAAAGAATCTGTTCTGTGACTCAGTGGAAACAAGAAATAGCATTTGCTCTTATCTCATCACAGTCCCAGGTCAGGTCTGGGACACCAACGAGAACAAGGATATCACACTGTAAACAAAAAGTTTTCTGAGTAAATATTCTCTGTAAAATATCCTGCAACCCAAAATAGTGGTGGACATCATTTTTGCTTAAAAAATGCTTAAAGAAATTAAGTTCCTATACAAAATAAGCTTTTAAAGGGCATACTTTTGTTAACTCAAAAGCTACTCTGAAATTTCATAATCCAAAAGAGGAAGTGGGTAAATCTTGCCTCTGTCCCCAAAGAAAGTACCTGCCCCAACTTTGAACAATTTTTGGAGCACCTCTCTTACTGGAATAGTCATACAAAAATGGTCAAACTAGTCATCTTAGCTTTTTTCTTCTTTTTTAAGGTTTTTTTAAATAACATTTATGTCTTAAAAGTTAACATGTGCAGAATAGGAAACCAAAAAACACAAGAAGCAAAAAAATAAACATCATTCATAATCATAAGCAGTTTATCGTTTGATGTGTCCTTCTAGGTCTCACTTGTGTATTTTCACAATTAAGCATCCATTTTTATGTCATCAAGATCACACAGTTATGTATCATGCTGTTTCACAAAAAAGGCTCCATGTTTTTTTACCACTTCAAAGTCCCAAAGCTATGAGTATTTTGATAACCAAGTTGGTCATCTTAGCTTTTAGTGCATGCAATATATTTTAAATTTAATGAATTTCAAGATAAACGTTTTATCAGTAAGCTACTGGCACATTCCAATCAAATCTCTTTTTATATTCATGAAGAAAACCCTCTTAAGATTCTGAGTAAGGTTAAATCAAGGTCAGTTTATCAGAGGTTTGTATCAGAACACTAGATTAAAAAAAAAACCCTTGTTTCCTATGATAATCAGAAAAATGTCTAGAAACATTAAAACCACTGCTTTCCCATTATCGAATCAACCAATCGTCTGAAATTCCATCCTGCATAGCTCATTCTGAGTCAACCAGGTAGAAGACAGTCTTATAAAATGTTCATGATAATGAAATCGGCAATATTCTTGTCACGCACTTAAACAACTAAGAAGGTGTGGGCCACAGAAATTGGTGGGTGGGAAGATTTGGGAGAATGGCATTGAAACATGTGAAACGTCATGTATGAAACGAGATAAAAAAAAAAAAAAGAAAGAAAATAACCGAGGGAAATGCCTCCATAAAAGCTAAGAGTAAATCTAAAAAAAAAAAAAGAAATTGGTCACACGAAATCTGATCTATTGACAAAAAGAACACAGCATACCTGCATACTTTGTTATATATGCAAATATATGTGGGCGTGTGTATATAGTGAAGTTAGTACCATTTCTGATAGCTTTGTTTTAAAGTATTTTGTATCTTTACCATGTTCAACTGTTCCTCCTTTTAATCTATTTTTGATGAAAAAAGACACTACTTGCCATTAGTGAAGAAAGAACTCCCTGTGCAAGATAGAATTCAGTCCTTCACCTTACTCAGTCTGAAAGACAAATTTATGGAAGCCACAGGATAATCTATTTTATTACATTTTATCAGTAAGCTGGCACATCCCAATCAAATCTCGTTTTACATTCATGAAGAAAATCCTCTTAAGAGTACATGACCCATGGAAGACACATTTGTGTCTATTATGATCAACCATCTGGGAAAGAAAAGGAATGGTGGGTGGGGGTAAGAACTACAAGAGCGTTAGGTTCTAGGTCCTTCAAAAGCATTTTTGAAACCATGTCAAAAAAATAAACAGACAGGCTTCCCTGGTGGTCCAGTGGCTAAGAATCCACCTTGCAATATAGGGGATACAGGTTTGACCCCTGGTCAGGGAACTAAGATCCCACATGCTGCAACTAAGACTCAATGCAGACAAATAAATAAATAAATTTTTAAAAAATAAATTTAAAAAAATCAACATACACAACAAAGAGAATAATCAGAACATGTTCTGCTGGGGTTCTTTCAAGCAGGCCAGCTCCTGAATTCTCACTATGCAGCAAGTGACTGGACTCAGAAGAAATCAAACCCACTCTAAACAGAAACCAGTCCCAGAAAAGCATCATCACTTCCTTTCTTTTCTTTTTTCGGCTGTATTGGGCTATTGTTGCTGCTTTCTAGTTCTGGCACATGGGCCTCTCCAGTTGCAGTGTGCTGGCTCAGTTCCCCTGAGGCACATGGTATCTTGGGCTTCCCAGGTGACTCAAGGACCTGCCTGCAATGTGAGAGACAGGGCTTTGACCCCTGGGTTGGGAAGATCCCCTGGAGAAGGAAATGGCTACCCACTCCAGTATTCTTGCCTGGAGAATTCCATGGACAGAGAAGCCTGGTGGGCTACATCCATGAGGTTGCAAAGAGTCAGACATGACTGAGCGACTAACACTTTCAGTTCATATAGGATCTTAGTTCCCCAACCAGGGATCAAATCGGTGTCCCTGACCCTGAGGCAGATCTCAATCACTGGACTTGCCAGGGAAATCGTATCACCTACTTCCTTAATAGAAACTGTTCATAAACTATAGAGAAATAGAAAAACCTATTTTATTAAAAATACCATTTATTATGAACACATTCTTTAAAAAAAATCATAGGTAACACAACTGTATAGCCACCAGTGACATTACCTGAACTCAAAATCTCATACACCTCCTTCTACTACATATTACACTACCTCTTACAAAAGAGGAAGATTCTGAATAGCACTCGGTAATCTCCAGCATACTAAGAATATCATTCATCTGTAACTTACTGCAATTCCATATACTTCCAACATAACCTCCTAATATCTCAGTAATATCTTCAGTTTATATATATATATATATGTATATATATATATATATATTTATGAAGTCTAGTTAAAACGAACAAGAGGAAAGTCCTTTCTTAAGAGACCCAAGGCAATAAATTCAAAGAACAGTGGGGAACGGAGGCAGCAAACAAAGAAAAGCCAAAGAGTCCTCTTTCTCTGACTTGCCATTTGTCCAGGTGAGACAGCACCTAGTTGGCAGTGGCAGAGGTGGTAATAGGGTGAGAAATGGGTCATAATCCCTATCATCAAGGAGTTTTCAATCAAGTGGGAGATATTATTTAAGAGAAAAACACAAGGTAGTATTCCTTACCTGTCTTCTGTGAAACCTGTATGCAGGTCAAGAAGTAACAGTTAGAACTGGACATGGAACAACAGACTGGTTCCAAATTGGGAAAGGAGTACATCAAGACTGTATATTATCATCCCACTTATTTAACTTATATGCAGATGCCACTCTGGATGAATCACAAGCTGGAATCAAGACTGTCAGGAGAAATAACAATAACTTCAGATATGCAGATGATACTACCATTATGGTAGAAAGCCAAGATGAATTAAAGAGCCTGTTAATGAAAGTGAAATAGGAGATTGAAAAAGCTGGCTTGAAACTCAACATTCAAAAAACTAAGATCACAGGATCCAGTCCAATCACTTCATGGCAAATAGATGGGGAAACAATGGAACCAGGGACAGACTTTATTTTCTTGGGCTCCAAAAGCACTGTGGACAGTGACTGCAGCCATGAAATTAAAAGACATTTGCTCCTTGAAGAAAAGCTATGACAAACCTAGACAGCACATTAAAAAGCAGACATTACTTTGCCTATAAAGGTCAGTCTAGTCAAAGCTATGGTTTTTCCAGTAGTCATGTATGGATGTGAGAGCTGGACAACAAAAAAGGCTGAGAGCTAAAGAATCGATGCCTTTGAACTGTGGTGTTGGAGAAGACTCTTCAGAGTCCCTTGGACTGCAAGATCAAACCAGTCAATCTTAAAGGAAACTAATCCTGAATATTCACTGGAAAGACTGATGTTGAAGCTGAAGCTCCAATACTTTAGCCACCTGACACAAAGAAACGACTCACTGAAAAAAGACCTTGATGCTGGGAAAGACTGAAGGCAGAAGAAGAAGGGGACGACAGAGGATGAGATGGTTGGATGGCATCACTGACTGAATGGGCATGAGTTTGAGCAACTCTGGGAGATGGTGAAGGACAGAGAAGCTTGGCATGCTGCAGTCCATGGGGTTGCAAAGAGTCAGACACTACTGAGTAACTGAACAACAAGAATTTCCAATGCGTGGTAGGAGTAAGCCTAGGGCATCTCTGGGGCATGAGAGAAAGCTTTAGGAAAGACATCTCAGTCAGATGGTAAGGAAGAGCAGGATCACCAGGTAAAAATCAGGCACGAAAGACAAGAAGGGTATTCAAGCCAGAGAAGCAGAGGGTACATCACGAGACACTACAGTACAGGTAAGGAGCCGCAGGCAGTTGCGTGTAGTGTTCATGAACCTGTAGTGCAGGTTTGGGTGGAGGCCTCAACTTCCATATACATTTTTCTTCCCACTTTTATTGAGAAATTATTGACACACACAACTAAGTTTAAAGCATTCAACACGACGGTGTAATTTATATATATTGTGAAATGATTACTGCAACAGGTTCAGCTAATGTTCACCTTCTTACATACACACAATAAAAAGAAAAGAAAAAATAGTTCTCCTTTTGAAGAGAACTCTTAGGATTTGCTCTCTTCACACACACATTCTTTCTAGACCTGATCTACTGGGCACAGTTCTCCCCACCACCCTCCCCTTTCACAAACACTCCTTTCCCATTTACAGTAGGGAGGCACCTCTCACCCTTTCAAATTCTCTAGAGCACACTGCCCCAGGATGTGGAAAATCCTCGAGCAGAAAAATACCGGTGTTTTAAATACCAGTTAGCAAAGTTTCCTTCAATAAAACACTCTTAAACCAGAAGATCAGGGCGTTCTGTCTTTTCGAACCTTACATGTCCTTTTGGTGAGGACTAGACAAAGTAAGAAAAGTATGGTATTTTGCTCCTTGGCAAGGTTGTTCTGAACTCAGGTATATTATAGAACAAGGCAACAAAAGGAACGGTGATTTTTGTTTAATGATCTTGCAACTTCCACCATCCAGCTATTATCAAAATACATAAAAAATATGGCTAGGTCAGGAGATAGAGATCCATAGAAAAAAACAAATCAAAGCCCCAGAAAACCTGTCACATCTAAGTGACAAAACACCGTGTCTTATCTGTCTATACTCATCCAGAAATCAAATTCCAAGGTGAAATACTTGTCACAGGACACATGTTAACATTTTTATTTAAACTACAAAATATAGCATACATGCTGGTTTAGCTGAGTGGTTTGATAACTGGTTTTGCCAAAGTAAAAGTTGGACTCTTTTTATAAATTGGATGAACTAAATCTGCAGCTCCATACTTCTGGTGAAAATACAAATATGCAAGTAGATAAAAGCATTTTACCAAAAATCACATATTGGCAAATGTTCATTAAAATGAACAATTTTTAATTTCCTAATCCTTTCAAATCAAAAAAGACTACATCAGGTGCCTCTAAGTAAAAGAGAAAAAACATAACAAATACTGCTTTGATAAATCTTGCTTAAGCATTTTTAATACACCTCCCAGAAACTGTGAAGTTGAATTACTCTAATGATTACAAACTGTTTGCCACTAGGTAAGTTTTGAACCCCTTGCTTTCAAGCTGAACTAAAGCGGAACCCGATGAGTGGTCTGAGATACCCTTGCTCTCAGGGCAGGTTGAGAGGGGATGGCGATGGCTACAGTGCCTTTGAGATGCCTAAGAGATTACTGAAAATAATTTTAGATGACAATCACTATGTGATTTTTTTTTTGGGGGGGGGGCATATAACTCAGAAGAGTTCAAAGAACTGAGTGATCTTCCTTTATCAAAACTCCTTCCTTTTCAATCTACCTCCTTCAGTAGATAAGGTTACTCAGTGCTCATCCTTATAAAGACAAGAAATAGGAATAAAATTGATGCTGACTCCTGTCTCACACCAGGAGTATATTATAATCATCCAGGGGTATAATGAACTAACTGAGAAGAAGCAGTCCAGTATTTTATCAAGATGCACTTCCAATAAATACTCACTTTTTAAGCTTAAGAATTATTAAAATGTATAATACTTTGCTGTTTTAATTGACAGCCATAGTTATAATAAATATTCCTAAGACTTATTAATAAAGCCTTAAGGTTTCATGAAATAAACTTTTAAAATTTCAATTTTTTAAATAAATAAATAAAATTTCAATTTCTAAAAATGGTAAAATGTGTAGCTACTAGATGACATGGGCAATAAATTAATATTTAAATAATCCAATATAGAAAAAATAAAATGTTAATTTCTCTATATAATATTGTTATGGATAAATATATTTTGTTAATAAAATATAATAAGAAAAAATCCTATGAAGAAAGTAGAATAAAAGTTTAAAAACATAAAAGAAATAAAATTCTCTGACTTTTAATGTAAAACTTTTTTAAAGGTTGAGGATGAGTACCAAAATTACTGTGACATAGATTCATTTAAGACTATACATTTAAGATTCACTTAAGAATAATGCGACAGATTTTATAATGTCAGTGCTTTATGATAAACCAAAAACTTGTATCTATTTAAATGTAGGATAAAACTTTCATTCTCAACCTAAAATTATACAAAGGTGCATAGCTTTTTTATTTAATCTGGAAAATCATTACTCTCGAGAACATTTAAAAAAAAAAAATGAGCAGGTCTGGAGGTATGATGATGACTTCAGTTTTGAATATGTGCGGCTGGAGGGACCTAAGGGTCACTGAAAGACAGAATAAGAGCTAACACTCAGGCCACACTGACCATACAGCTTAAAGCACTAGTCTGGGTGTTTACAGACTCCTTTACCCTGAACTACCACCCTTGATACTATTATTCGAGTTGATACTATTACTATCCCACTTTATAAGTGGGGAAACTGAGGCATGGAGACTCACCCAATGCCTCACAGTTCTCCCAAGTAGTAAAGGCTATATGAACCCAGACAGTCTGAATGCAGAGTCTGTATGCTGTATACAGTATGATGCCGTGAGATGTCTGAGTTGGTGATACAAATTTGAGGAAAAACTGAGCCTTTAGATAGTCATTTAAAGCATACAGCAGATAAAATTACATAGGAAGACTGACATAATCACCAGCAGGAAAATGAGAGCTTCAATGGTAAGGATTCCTATAAAGACACTTTGGGTGCTCCCTTCCAGGGCCCTGGACTCATGAAGAGCCTCAAGTCCTCCCCGCCAGGTACCCTCGATGTGCTGTCATCAGCCCTCCCAGGTTACTCCACTGTTCATGACGCTCTTTATAAAGTCAGGAGGCTACTGAAGAAAACACGTTTAGGAAAAGGCAGAGGGAAAGTGATGCTAAAGAAGACTGAACAGGAACTATCAAAAGAAAACTCAAAAAGAGAAAAACAAGGAGCATGTGTTGTCAGAAGAGCAAAATAAGATTTCAAGAACTGAGTCAATGCAAGAGAAAGATTAAGGAAGATAAGGGCTTAAAGTTTCACCTGGATGTAGCAACTCATGACTACCCTGAGCACCATTTCAGTATGATGGGTATCAAAGCTGAACTGTTAAAAGTTTATGAATGGGATCTGAGAAGTAGAGGCAATGAATTTATGCAAAGCTTTCTGCAGTTCAGGTGTGACATAGGGAGTCAATACAGCAGTAGACAAAGGAGTGCATGCGAGTAGGAGAAGGATGTTTTTAAAGGAAAGACACTTAAACATGCTCAAATCTTGATGGAATAAAGGGAACACAGGAGAAGGCTGCAGATGCAGAAGCAAAATCCAGGAGAGAGGCATTGGGACTCCTCCACTGAGAGGAGGGAAAAGGATGATTAAGAAGCAACTAAGAGTCCCTTAACCCACTCCAGTACTCTTGCCTGGAAAATCGCATAGATGGAGGAGCCTGGTAAGCTGCAGTCCATGGGGTCACTAAGAGTCAGATACGACTGAGCGACTTCACTTTCACTTTTCACTTTCATGCATTGGAGAAGGAAATGGCAACTCACTCCAGTGTTCTTGCCTGGAGAATCCCAGGGACGGGGGAGCCTGGTGGGCTGCTGACTATGGGGTTGCAGAGTCGGACACAACTGAAGTGACTTAGCAGTAGCAGCAGCAAGAGTCCCTTGAACTGCAAGGAGATCCAACCAGTCCATCCTAAAGGAGATCAGTCCTGAGTGTTCATTGGAAGGGCTGATGTTGAAGCTGAAACTCCAATACTTTGGCCACCTGATGTGAGGAACTGACTCATTTGAAAAGACCCTGATGCTGGGAAAGATTGAGGGCAGGAGGAGAAGGGGACAACAGAGGGTGAGATGGTTGGATGGCATCACCGACTCAATGGGCATGAATTTGGGTAAACTCCGGGAGTTGGTGACGGACAGGGAGGCCTGGTGTGCTATGGTCCATGGGGTTGCAAGGAGTCAGACACGACTGAGTGACTGAACTGAACTGAAGTGTGTGCAGAGGGTTAAGAAGCTGGGGAGTTTCCATCTGATTGCTTTTATTGTCTCAGTGAAGAGAAGAGTTCACTGGGAGAAAGGGCATTCATGTGCTGGCTGAATCTGTAATGCAAGGTGTCTCCCTCCTCCTTTGACTTCAGATCTGGCAGGTTGAATTCTATATTCTGAGAAAAGCTCTAACTAGGTAAAATCTGCATTTGAAGGAGGAATTCGTAGAGAAACCTCAAACTAACATTAAAATAGAATATGGGAACTCCTGCGGTAGACCGGTAGACTGATGCCTAAGACTCAGCGGTCCCAATGGAGGGGGCCCAGGTTCCATCCCTGGTCAGGGAACTAGATCCTGCATGCCGCAATGAAGATTAAAGATCCCACATACCACACCAAGACCCTCACACCCAAATAAGCAAAATAAATAAATATTTAAAGTAAAATCAGACATGATTATAACTATTACTTTTAAAACCAGAAGTAGTAATAGGATATCACATTTACTCTTATTACTGCTTTCAATATCAACAAAACAGATCTTCAAAAATCTCCAGAGGTGTTTAAGAGTCCAGAGCTTATTTGATTTTCTCTCCTTTCCTCCAGACTGTTTCCTTCTTTCCTCTACTTCACCTTTTAAAAATATATTATCACCAGCAATATTTTCCTCCATTCTAGTTTCAACAGGAAAAGTGTTCAAAATGTTTAAAACTGCATAATACACAACGAGCTTTCAAGTGTTCTCTCATTTGATCCTACAACAATCTTGAATGTCGGGGCAAGGAAAGCATCTCAGGATTCAGAAAAATGAAGTGACTTGACCTTTCTTAAGAGCAGACCTGGGGCTCGACCTGTCTTGTGGCTCCAAAGGCAGTTATCTGTTCCGCTACCGCTGAACACTCCATTTACAATACCAAAAGCAGCTCATGCTTCCTTTCAGCTTCAGAGTAATTTCAAACTTGCGCAACTATTAAAGTGAAGAAACCTATATTAAAATCCCAATTCTCTACCTATCTTGAACAGATCTCACTCCCTCCCTCATAATAAGGAGTTTAGATAATCCTTGAAGCAGCAATTAATGTACTCATAGACTTCTGCGGATATACACATGCAGTCCTAATCACAGAAATTCTGCACACCTGCAGGAGGATATATACTAATATTACCCAGAGAAGTAACAGTGTCTCAGGTTTCTGCCTAATGCAGTGAACCCAAACAAGAAAGCCCTCATGTTTCCACTGAGCAAGCAAAATAGAATTCTCCCCACAGTAACCACGTGCATTGGTTTCTTCTTGATGCTGCAACAAATGACCATAAACTTGTGGCTTGCTGCTGCTGCTAAGTCGCTTCAGTCGTGTCCGACTCTGTGCGACCCCATAGACGGCAGCCAACCAGGCTCCCCCGTCCCTGGGATTCTCCAGGTAAGAACAATGGAGTGGGTTACCAGTTCCTTCTCCAACGCATAAAAATGAAAAGTGAAAGTGAAGTCACTCAGTCGTGTCCGACTCTTCGAGACCCCATGGACTGCAGCCTACCAGGCTCCTCTGCCCATGGGATTTTCCAGGCAAGAGTACTGGAGTGGGGTGCCATTGCCTTCTCCGAAATTTGTGGCTTAAAACAGCAGAAATTTATTATCTTACAATTCTGAAGGCCAAAAGCCCAAAACAATCTCAGTGGGTATATAAAAGACTGAAGGTCTGTGTCCACTACAAGTTTACATGTTAAAGCCCCAATCCCCTATGTATCCGTGTGTGCTCAGTCATGTCTAACTCTTTGTGACCCCATAGACTGTAGCCCACCAGGCTCCTCTGTCCATGGGGTTTTCCAAGCAAGAATACTGGAGTGGGTTGAAGAATCCCTCCTCCAAGGGATCCTCCCAACCCAGGGATCGATCCCCCATCTCCTGCATCTCCTGCATCTCCTGCATCGGCAGGTGGGTTCTTTACCACTGAACCACCTGGGGTGATGGTATTTGGAGGTAGGGCCTTTGGGAGGTAATTAGGTCAGGGAGGAATGGGATTAGTGCTTTTACAAGAAAGCTCTTATATAAACCACATGAAACTACGTGGTATAATTTCAGCAGTCATCTGTCTGAAACCTGGAAAAGGACCCTCACCAGAACCCAACCATGCTGGCACTCTGCTTTCAGACTTTCAGCCTCTAGAACTGTGAGAAATCAATGCTTCTTGCTTAAACAACCCAGCCTCCGGTAATTTGTTAAAGCAGCCCAAACTGACTAAGACACTGGGCTTAAAACTTAAGTGTAGGCAGGGCTGTGCTCCTTCTGGAAGAACCTGGGGAGAATCTTTGCTTTGCCTTTTCCAACTTTTAGAGGCCACCTGCCTTCCTAGTATCAAGGCCTCCTTTCAGTAAATGCACCACTTTGACCTCTGTGCCCACTGTCACATCTCCTCTGACCCTCTTGCCTTCTCTTTCATGTGTAAGAATACATGTAACTATACTGGTCCCACCTGGATAATCTCCCAGTACAAGATCCTTAATTTAGTCACATCTGCCAAGTCCCTTTTGCCACACAGAGTGACACATCCGCAGGTGCTGGGGATTAGGAAACTGAGCAGAGAGAGCGGGTACCCACTTGAACTGAAGCGGCACCAAGTGGAGCTGCTGGTCACGGGCCAGGAGGGAAACAGGAAGGAGCTCCCAGGAGCCCCCACTCAACGGGTGGCAGGCAGGCCCAGAGCACACTGGAGGGCGTCCACTCCCCTGACAGTGCTGCTGCTCAAGACTGAGGGTTAATACTTGAAGAGAATTTTAAATATTTACAGCTAGTGAGTGGCATGGTCATTAGACAAAACTGATGTGTTCTTGTAATCCCTATGACAGACTGCCTCACATCCAGCTTCCATCAAGGCTGCTCCAGATATAAAAAGGACATATTCCACACAGACCAGTCTGGATTAAGAACGAACCTGGTGTCGATGCACAATACTGGATGCTTGGGGCTGGTGCACTGGGACGACCCAGAGGGATGGTACGGGGAGGGAGGAGGGTTCAGGATGGGTAACACGTGTATGCCTGTGGCGGATTCATGTTGATATATGGCAAAACCAATACGATATTGTAAAGTTAAAAAAAAAAAAAAAGAACGAACCTGATAACCCAGTTCAGAGCAGAAGAGAAAGGAGGTTCTAGATCCAGGCTAAGGTTGACTGCTTTCACCATTGCCATTTTTAGAAAAAGAAACTGCAAGTCCATGAACTCCACGGTGCATCTAAAAGCAAGCCTGAGGCAATGCGGGAAGCACTGTGTTAATTCAGTCTCAGTAAATGTGTCTTCATGAAGAACTGTTTTTATTATGCTGAGATTCTTTTACAGACCCCTCCTGAGAAGTGAAGAAATTAGGAAGCCCAGAGTGTTCCAAATCAAGTCAGCTATACCTCAGAGAGACATTAGCCTTAACAAGGCATGTTTCTATCCTGAATACTCATTGGAAGGACTGATGCTGAAGCTCCAATACTTTAGCCATTGATGGGAAGAGTCAACTCATTGGAAAAGACTCTGATGCTGGGGAAGACTGAGGGAAGGAGGAGAAAGAGGGCAACAGAGGATGAGATGGTTGGATGGAATCACCGACTCAATGGATACGAATCTGAGCAAACTCGAGAAGATAGTGGAGGACAGAGAAGCCTGGCGTGCTGCAGTCCATAGGGTCACAAAGAGTTGGACACAACTGAGCAACTGAACAACAACAAGTACTCTTTACACATATAGAACATCTAAATCTAGGCATTTGCTACATACATTTCCCAGGACTTGGTTCCATGGAATATACAGTTTAATAAAATTTGAATTTTTTCATTTAACATTCCTGGCATGAAACTCCCTTTCCTCAGAATTCCTCATCTTATATACATTTAAGTCAGGACATTATTGTACTGAATAACTGGAAGATCTTGAAAACATGAAGACTTGGGTTTGAATTCTGACCTTAATACTTGCTGGTTATGTGACCTTGGGAACATTGTTTAACCATTTTAGCTTCCTTTTCTTCATCTCTGATGGTAGAGTAACAATATTTAACCTGAACAGTTGTTCTGGGTATGTAATGAACATAAGAAAATGTTAAACAGTTGCTGGTGTATTGATGACAATGATGGTGATTGCTGATCCATCTGGATTGAGGCCTGTTGGTTATTTCTGTTCTCCGGGAGAGAAAACAAGTTCCCTGCGATGTGGGGTCTACCTGTCACAGGGATATATTTACCAGGCATAAATGTATGTACTAGTTGCTCAGTCATGTCTGACTCTTTGTGACCCCCATGGACTGTAGCTCGCCAGGCTCCTCTGACCATAGAATTCTCTAGGCAAGAATACTGGAGTGGGTAGCCATTCCCTTCTCCAGGGATCTTCCTGACCCAGGGATTGACTCCTGAATTACAGGCAGATTCTTGACCATCTGAGCCACCAGGGAAGCCCACTGTTGCTGCCTAATTCTCTAGGGTAGCTGCCCATCTTCTCATGTGACACACACCTATTCCCTGAGATGGGCATAAAGCCCTCCATAACCTTTCCTCGTCAGTTCTGCAGCCACTGCCAGTCTAACTCACCTACAGATGCATCCTTACACTTGGGCCACACCTGGATGACTAGCAGTGCTGCAGGCTGCCTCCTGCATTGCAGGCAGACTCTTTACTGTCTGAGCCACCAGGAAAGCCCTCTACTCCCCCCATCCCCAGCCAAAGTTCAGGCATGGCCCCAAAGCATGATCCACTGCTGATGGAGGGAGGCGGAGGGAGAGCTTTTCTCTGATGCACCCATCTCTTTTTCCTGTCCTCTTTCTTCCTTTCATCCCCAGTTCCTCTCCCCAGTCTCTTTGCACTGGCTTCAAGAGTTGATCTAAGTTGATCACCTTAGGACCTCAACTTAGGATCTAAGTTGATCTACCATTAGGACCTCAAAGTCTTCTGTGTAGGTCTTAATTACATACAAGATCCTTACACAGGCATTGTTCTTTAAAATAAACTTCTGGGCACAGAAAAAGAGAAAAGCAATAAACAAAATCCAATCTACTGGACAGTAATTCAGGCATATTCACAGAAATAATTCCTCTATTTTTAAGACAAAGACTTTTCACCATGTCCCATGCTATTCTAACATCGGGTTGTTCTTAAACTCTTATTTACCATAAGTAACTATGGGATACGAAGGGCTGTTTCTACTAGTATAGAGAGTAAGTAGGGAAATATGAAGTGACAATACTGACAATCCCCTCAAAGACTTACAGCTGGGGGGTTGCCCTTCTAGAGTGAGGGAGGTCCCAACACCTATCTCAAAATCCAAGAGAACCATGTCAGGAACGGAATCATGTCTTCCTTCCCAGACACACTCTACCAACCCTGCAGAAATGACAGGCTTTGATCAAACAGTTACCTAAAAGAAGGGTAAATTGTCATGACCTTTTCTCATAACTTCCGACAATTAAAAGGGAAACATTACCATCTTTCTAAATTCCATATATATGCGTGAGTATACTTATGCATATATATGGAATTTAGAAAGACAGTAATGGTAACCCTGTATGTGAGAGAACAAAAGAGACACAGATGTATAGAACAGTCTTTTGGATTCTGTGGGAGAGGGAGAGGGTGGGATGATTTGGGAGACTGGCATTGAAACATGTATAATATCATATAAGAAACGAATCGCCAGTCCAGGTTCAATGCAGGATACAGGAAGCTTGGGGTGGTACACTGGGATGACCCAGAGGGATGGTACAGGGAGGGAGGTGGGAGGGGGGTTCAGGATGGGGAACACGGGTACACCCGTGGCAGATTCATGTTGATGTATGGCAAAACCAATACAATATTGTAAAGTAATTAGGCTCCAATTAAAAATAAATAAATTTAAATTGAAAAAAAGGAAAACAATGCATTTAAACATGCAAAGACTAAGTCATGTTTACAAATCACCTCTATTTTTTCTGAGTTTACTAGAAAGAAACAAATTCAGAAGGCCAAAAAATCATGTGATTTACACATCTGATGTTTTTCCCACATAAAACACATGCCTTAAATAAGTTTTATCCTTCATATTATGTATTTTCTCCTAAACCTGTATCACAAATGCCAACTCTTAGAAATAAAGGTAATGGAAAAATAAATTTTGATCTTAACAAGCCCTAGAAAACTTTAAATAAACTATCAATACCACCTTCTAATTCTTTTGCAATGATACAAGCCATTGTTTGAAATTCTCTAGCTTTTCACATTTTTTTCTTTGGAATGTTAAAAAACAAAAAGATAAGAGCTATACAATCTTAGGAAGATAGTCAATCTTTCCAGGCAAGGTCTGACATACAAAATCAGGAAACTGAATTTCCCTCTGCTAGGAAAAATGCTATTTCAAAAATATGAAGGTAATACAAGTTATCTTCTATAGCCTTCAATTTAATCTCTCAGTATACATTTACAGTTTTGCTGTGTTGACTTATAGTCATACAAGACAGAATTCAGTGACCTTCTGAATATGTCCATTCCCTTTGAAGTACATATTAATGACCACTTGCCTTTAGAAAGCAATTCCTTCCTATGGAAAGCTAAGTAACACACCCAATTTTTTATTCCTACTTTGTGAAATCTTCTTGTGAAACAGAACAAGCTTGTTATGGAAAAAGCTCAAAACATATTGCCATCAACAACATTCCATTTGCCTGCCTCTTCTCATCCTAGCATGCTCTTGAGAACAGAACAAGAAACCCCACTCAGATAATCAGTGAACCGCAATGAACAGACCCCAGACCCAGATGACTCAGTGGAGGCTAGGAGAACTGTGGAAGAAAGAAGAGAAAATCTATTTTCACAGGCATATAAAAAAATGAAAGGTCAAATACGGTATTTTTAAGGTAAGCATATAAGCATTATAAGCATAAGCCTTTCTAGCTCAGGTTAAGATCTGTCTTAGACTTTTAAGCCCAATGGCTTAAAAGTCATATTAATGGATATACTTTCATATCTCAAAACCCTCACCTTCAAAATCTTCCCTCTTTTCATCATCCAAGAGAGCTTTTCAACCTTAAAACCAAATAGAATCTACACTAACCAATTTGCTAAGTTTGTTAATAACTCTCTACCATCCAACCAGTCAGGAAGATCTTGAGTTAAATCCTCCTGAACAAATGACATCCAACACCAAAAGCTTGGTTGCCTTTATTACTCTTATTTCATCAAGCTTATGAATGAAAACCTCTACTTAGTTTATCTTATAATTGCTTGTCCAACTTATAAAACTTAGATAGGCACCTTTTTACACTGTATTTCTTTTAAATACTCTTTAACCATTTACTTTCCTAAAAAGCAGTAATAACCACAAGGAGCTTAGCCTGGTGTTCTGTGACAACCCAGAGGAGTGAGATTGGGACAGGGGCGGTGTGGGGGGGGAGGGTAGAAGGGAGGCTCAAGAGGGAGAGGATTTGTGTATATTTATAACTGACTAGTGTAGTTGTACAGCAGAAACCCACACAGCATTGTAAGGCAATTATCCTCCAATTAAAATTTTTTTTTAATTTTAAAAAACAGTAATACTTATCACTATAAGACATTAGTCATTCGGCTCCTAACACATTAAATGGCTAATTCAGTCCTCCTAACAACACAAAGGGAAAGTACTCTCTATAATTGTAAAAAACAGAAACCATGTAAGCCACCTATAAAGAAATCTACACATACAAACTGTGAATCCTGCGACTCTACAGACTTTTGGCAGAAGAGGGAAAAAATGCAAAGATATTAGCAGTGGAAAACATGTTTAAGTTTTTCAGTTACAAGAAAAGACAGAGATATGATGACATTTATAACCAGAAAATTGAATATGGAGCCACCACACTCACCGTCTGATGGCTTCTGTCACAGTAACGCAGCCCAAAATACTCCACCTCCACAAGGTTGACGTGGCAGAATACGTGCTCAAGGACAATGGAGCCTTTCGTTGACTTCTGCGAAAATAATTCACAGGTTGTGTCTTTTTTTTTAATAAGGTGTCTTGTCTTTCTCAATGGGACACAGCCACAGTTCTCATCTTTTATTAGCTTTGCTCACATGGAAACAATTTTATTAGCCCATAGTTCCCTCTTTAAGTTTGGCCTCAATTACAAAGAGATTTAAGTATTAAATAAATACTTCTGAAAAACAATTTTAAATTATTATTTGTTATAAATTAATGAGATGCTTTTCTTATGAGACTAAAATATCATGACAAAATTATTATTTTAATAAAGATAATAGCTTATATGAAGTGCATTTAATAAATACATCAAAAAAAATTTACTTTGGTTAAAATCTCATACTTCTCTCAGTTTAAAAAGCAATTTTCACCAGGATCATTACTCCCACAACAAATGCAGAAGATATATAAGGTTAAAATAGCAATTTTTAATGGGCTTCCCTTGTGGCTCAGCTGGTAAAGAATCTGCCCGCAATGTGGGAAACCTGGGTTAGATCTCTGGGTTGGGAAGATCTCCTGGAGAAGGGAAAGGCTACCCACTCCAGTATTCTGGCCTGGAGAATTCCAGGGACTATACAGTCCATGGGGTCACAAAGAGTCAGACACAACTAAGCAACTTTCACACACACAGAGCCAAAGTTTTTTAAAATTTTTATCTCATATTGATTAATAAGGTTTTATGTTTCATTTTTTAATTGAAATAAAGTTGGCATACAATATCACATTAGTTTCCAGTATACTATATGATTTGACATTTGCATATTATGAAATGATCACCATGATAAGTTTCAGTTCAGTTCAGTTCAGTCGCTCAGTCGTGTCCAACTATTTGCGACCCAATGAATCGCAGCACGCCAGGCCTCCCTGTCCATCACCAACTCCCAGAGTTCACTCAGACTCACATCTATCGAGTCGGTGATGCCATCCAGCCATCTCATCCTCTGTCATCCCCTTCTCCTCCTGCCCCTAAATCCCTCCCAGCATCAGAGTCTCTTCCAGTGAGTCAACTCTTCGCATGAGGTGGCCAAAGTACTGGAGTTTCAGCTTTAGCATCATCCCTTCCAAAGAACACCCAGGGCTGATCTCCTTTAGAATGGACAGGTTGGATCTCCTTGCAGTCCAAGGGACTCTCAAGAGTCTTCTCCAACACCACAGTTCAAAAGCATCAATTCTTTGGTGCTCAGATTTCTTCACAGTCCAACTCTGACATCCATACATGACCACTGGAAAAACCATAGCCTTGACTAGACGAACCTTTCTTGGCTAAGTAATGTCTCTGCTTTTGAATATGCTATCTACGTTGGTCATAACTTTTCTTCCAAGGAGTAAGCGTCTTTTAATTTCATGGCTGCAGTCACCATCTGCAGTGATTTTGGAGCCCCCCAAAATAAAGTCTAACACTGTTTCCGCTGTTTCCCCATCTATTTCCCATGCAGTGATGGGAATAGATGCCATGATCTTCGTTTTCTGAATGTTGAGCTTTAAGCCAACTTTTTCACTCTCCTCTTTCACTTTCATCAAGAGGCTTTTTAGTTCCTCTTCACTTTCTGCCATAAGGGTGGTGTCATCTGCATATCTGAGGTTATTGATATTTCTCCTGGCAATCTTGATTCCAGCTTGTGCTTCATCCAGCCCAGGGTTTCTCATGATGTACTCTGAATATAAGTTAAATAAGCAGGGTGACAGTATACAGCCTTGACGTACTCCTTTTCCTATTTGGAACCAGTCTGTTGTTCCATGGAGAAGGCAATCGCACCCCACTCCAGTACTCTTGCCTGGAAAATCCTATGGATGGGGGAGCCTGGTGGGCTGCCGTCTATGGGGTTGCACAGAGTCGGACATGACTGAAGCGACTTAGCAGTAGCAGCTGTTGTTCCATGTCCAGTTCTAACTGTCGTTTCCTGACCTGCATATAGGTTTCTCAAGAGGCAGATCAGGTGGTCTGGTATTCCCATCTCTTGAAGAATTTTCCACAGTTTATTGTGATCCACACAGTCAAAGGCTTTGGCATAGTCAATAAAGCAGAAATAGATGTTTTTCTGGAACTCTCTTGCTTTTTCGATGATCCAGCGGATGTTGGCAATTTGATCTCTGGTTCCTCTGCCTTTTCTAAATCCAGCTTGAACATCTGGAAGTTCACAGTTCACATATTGCTGAAGCCTGGCTTGGAGAATTTTGAGCATTACTTTACTCGTGTGTAAGATGAGTGCAATTGTGTGGTCTTTTTAGCATTCTTTGGCATTGTCATTCTTTGGGATTGGAATGCAAATGGACCTTTTTCAGTCCTGTGGCCACGGCTGAGTCTTCCAGATTTGCTGGTATATTGAGTGCAGCACTTTCACAGCATAGTCTTTCAGGATTTGAAATAGTTCAACTGGAATTCCATCACCTACACTAGCTTTGTTCATAGTGATGCTTTCTAAGGCCCAAATTGACTTCACATTCCAGGATGTCTGGCTCTAGGTGAGTGATCACACCATCGTGATTATCTGGGTCGTGATTCCCACACACAGTTATTACAACATTATTGACCATATTCCTTATGCTGTATATTACATCTCTGTGATTATTTATTTTAATTGGAGGAAAATTACATTATTTTGATTATTTTGCCACATATCAACATGAATCGGCCACAGATATACAACTGTGAACCCCCCTCCCACCTCTCTCCACCTTATCCTTCTGGGTTGTCCCAGAGCATCAGCTTTGGGTTCCCTGCTTCATGCATCAAACTTACACTGGTCATCTATTTTACATATGGTAATGTACATGTTTCAATGCTATTCTCTCAAATCATCCCACCCTCGCCCTCTCCCACAGAGTCCAAAAGTCTGTTCTTTACATATGTGTCTCCTTTTGCTGTCCTGCATGTAGGATTGTTGGTACTATCTTTCTAAATTACATATATATATGTATACACATTAATATACTCTGCGATTATTTATTACATAACTGGAGGTCTATATCTCTTAATTCCTTCACCAATTTCACCCCCTCCCTTCTGGCAACCATCCATTTGTTCTCTGTACTACAAGTCTATCTTCATTTTGTCTTAGTTTATTCTGTTTTTAGATTCTAAGGCATTTGTCTTTCCCTGTCTAACTCACTGCTTTTAGCACAGTATCCTCTAGATCCATCTATACTGTCACAAATAGCAAGGCTTCTTTTTTTAATGGCTGACTAGCATTCTACTGTGTATAAATGCACAACACATCTTTATCCATTCATGTATCAATTTACACTTAGGTTGCTTCTACATCGGGGCTACTGTAAATAATGTTGTAATGAACACTGGAGTCCGTATACCTTTTCAAATCAGTGTTTTTGAATTCTACATGTAAATACCCAGAAGTGAAATTGATGGATCACATGGAAGTTCTATATTTAATTCTTTTAGAAAACTTCATACTATTGTCCATAGTGGCTGCATCAATTTACATTCCCACCAGCAATGTACAAAGGTTCCCTTTTCTCCACAGTCTCATAAACACTTACTATTTGTTGCCTTTTTGATGATACACATTCTGACAAGTGTAAGGTAGTATGTCACTGTGGTTTTGATTTGCATTTCCCTGATCCTTAGTGATGAGTGCAATTGTGCAGTAGTTTGAGCATTCTTTGGCATTGCCTTTCTTTGGGATTGGAATGAAAACTGACCTTTTCCAGTCCTGTGGCCACTGCTGAGTTTTCCAAATTTGCTGGCATATTGAGTGCAGCACTTTCACGACATCATCTTTCAGGATTTGGAATACCTCAACTGGAATTCCATCACCTCCACTAGCTTTGTTTGTAGTGATGCTTTCTAAGGCCCATTTGACTTCACATTCCAGGATGTCTGGCTCTAGGTCAGTGATCACACCATCGTGATTATCTGGGTCATGAAGAGCTTTTTTGTACAGTTCTTCTGTGTATTCTTGCCACCTCTTCTTAATATCTTCTGCTTCTGTTAGGTCCATACCATTTCTGTCCTTTTTCGAGCCCATCTTTGCATGAAATGTTCCTTTGGTATCTCTGATTTTCTTGAAGAGATCCCTAGTCTTTCCCATTCTGTTGTTTTCCTCTATTTCTTTGCACTGATCGCTGAGGAAGGCTTTCTTATCTCTCCTTGCTATTCTTTGGCACTCTGCATTCAGATGCTTATATCTTTCCTATTCTCCTTTGCTTTTCACTTCTCTTCTTTTCACAGCTATTTGTAAGGCCCCCCCAGACAGCCATTTTGCTTTTTTGCATTTGTTTTCCATGGGGATGGTCTTGATCCCTGTCTCCTGTACAATATCACGAACCTCATTCCATAGCTCATCAGGCACTCTATCTATCAGAACTAGGCCCTTAAATCTATTTCTCACTTCCACTGTATAATCATTAGGGATTTGATTTAGGTCATACCTGAATGGTCTAGTGGTTTTCCCTACTTCCTTCAATTTAAGTCTGAATTTGGCAATAAGGAGTTCATGATCTGAGCCACAGTCAGCTCCTGGTCTTCTTTTTGCTGACTGTATAGAGCTTCTCCATCTTTGGCTGCAAAGAATATAATCAACCTGATTTCAGTGTTGACTATCTTTTTCCAAGCCAGGCTTCAGCAATATGTGAACTGTGAACTTCCTGATGTTCAAGCTGGTTTTAGAAAAGGCAGAGGAACCAGAGATCAAATTGCCAACATCCGCTGGATCATGGAAAAAGCAAGAGAGTTCCAGAAAAACATCTATTTCTGCTTTATTGACTATGCCAAAGCCTTTGACTGTGTGGATCACAATAAACTGTGGAAAATTCAAGAGATGGGAATATCAGACCACCTGATCTGCCTCTTGAGAAATCTGTATGCAGGTCAGGAAGCAACAGTTAGAACTGGACATGGAACAACAGACTGGTTCCAAATAGGAAAAGGAGTACGTCAAGGCTGTATATTGTCACCCTGTTTATTTAACTTATATGCAGAGTACATCATGAGAAACGCTGGACTGGAAGAAACACAAGCTGGAATCAAGATTGCTGGGAGAAATATCAATAACCTCAGATATGTAGATGACACCACCCTTATGGCAGAAAGTGATGAGGAACTAAAAAGCCTCTTGATGAAAGTGAAAGAGGAGAGTGAAAAAGTTGGCTTAAAGCTCAACATTCAGAAAACGAAGATCATGCATCTGGTCCCATCACTTCATGGCAAATAGATGGGGAAACAGTGGAAACAGTGTCAGACTTTATTTTTTTGGGCTCCAAAATCACTGCAGATGGTGACCGCAGTCATGAAATTAAAAGACGCTTACTCCTTGGAAGGAAGGTTATGACCAACCTAGACAGCATATTCAAAAGCAGAGACATTACTTTGCCAACAAAGGTCCGTCTAGTCAAGGCTATGGTTTTTCCTGTGGTCATGTATGGATGTGAGAGTTGGACGGTGAAAAAGGCTAAGCACCAAAGAATTGATGCTTTTGAACTGTGGTGTTGGAGAAGACTCTTGAGAGTCCCTTGGACTGCAAGGACATCCAACCAGTCCATTCTAAAGGAGATCAGTCCTGGGATTTCTTTGGAAGGAATGATGCTGAAGCTGAAACTCCAGTACTTTGGCCACCTCATGCAAAGAGTTGACTCATTGGAAAAGACTCTGATGCTGGGAGGGATTGGGGGCAGGAGGAGAAGGGGACAACAGAGGATGAGATGGATGGATGGCATCACTGACTCGATGGACGTGAGTCTGAGTGAACTCTGGGAGTTGGTGATGGACAGGGAGGCCTGGCGTGCTGTGATTCATGGGGTCGCAAAGAGTCGGACATGACTGAGCGACTGATCTGATCTGATCTGATCCTCAGTGATACATAGCTAGTGATATAGAACATCTCCTCACGTGTCTGTTAGCCATTAGCATGTATTCTTTGGTAAAATATCTATTCAGGTATTCTGCCTATTTTTAAATTGGGATGTTTGTGTGTTTTTGACATCAAGTTGTATGAGTTTTCTGTGCACCTTGGATATTAACCCTTATTGGATATATTGGTTGCAAATAACCTTCCCTCATTCAGTAAGCTGTCTTTTTATTCTGTTCATATTAATAATTTCCTTTCTGTGAAAAGCTTTTTATTTTGATACAGTCCCATTTGTTTATTTTTGCTTTTGTTTCCCTTATCTGAGAAGATATTTCCAAAAAATATTTCTCAGACCAATGTTGAAGGGCACACTGTCTATGTTTTCTTTTAAGAGTTTTATGGTTGCAGGTCTTACATTTTCATCTTTAATCAATTTTGAGTTTATTTTTGTATATGCAATGAGAGAGTAATCCAATTTGTTTCTTTTTCATGTAGCTGTCCAGTTTAACAAAGATAAAGAAGAGGCTGTCTTTCCCACGTTTTGTATTTTCTTGCCTCCTTTGTCATAGATTATTGTCCACAGCTCAGGTTCATTCCTAGGTTTTCTATTCGGGTTCATCGATCCACATGTCTGTTTTGTGCCAGTACCATATTATTTTCATTAGTGTAGCTCTGTAGTATAGTTTGAAATTTGGGAATGTGATTCCTCCGGCTTTTTTCAAATTACTGCCTTTGTGCTGGGATTCAAAGCGTATCAGGTTTTGCAGTCACTCTTTAAGAGTGGAGTCTTTGTTTTCTACAGCCCTTTAGCTCTCCTGTCTTCAAAACCAGATATTCTGGGGCCTTGTCTTCCCAATGGGCTGGGGAGCTCAAAGCGGGGGCTGCACTTTAGGGAAAAATTCAGCAATGGTGATCATCCTCCTGCTTGTGGGTCACCTTCCCAAAGGGCGTGGGTGTTAATTATACTGAAGCTTTGTCTCTCCTACCCATCTCATCTGGTTCCTTCTTTACATCTTTACTTATGGAAAATCTTTTTTGAAACTCTTCAGGTCATTCCCATAGATAGTTGCTCTGTAAATAGGTGTAATTTTCATGTGCCCATGGAAGAGGTGAGCTCAGGGTCCCCCTAGTCTACCATCTTGGCCACTACCACCAAGGCTTTCATTTTCAATCCTTACCTAACAAACCTATAATTAAAACCACCAACGTTAATGTTCTGAAAATGTCTTTGTCTAGATATTAGACTTAATCTCTTTCATATAAACACAGACATAAGGAAAATATTTCCCTTGTCTGGTAAATGCTGATACCTATCTAAAACATCTAATCTCTCCCCTTCCCACCGCATATTCTTTAAAGATTATCATCTAACATATTAAATACTATTCACACATAACCATTTAATCAGCAAACATTACTCCATATACACATTAATCTCAAAAAGAACCTATTTTGATGGTATACCTACAGATAGATTTTTTTCTTTCTTTCTTCTCATCACTGACAGTTACAAGAAATTCCCAAGATGTTACACATCATGAGGCAGGGCTTTGTTCAGTTGCACTTTCTTCAGAAAATTACCATTTCATATATATTCACGTAAGATGAGAACACCGCATTGTTTTGAGAAAACAGATTGTAATATACGGGAAATATTTTTGATTAAATATAAAATGGGTGATAAGAGGTGATAAAATCACACACTGGGAGAAGACAGTGCTTGTTACAAATCCCATAAATTTCTTTGATTAAACTTAATTGGTCTTTTGTCAAAATCCATTAGATAATTTATAAACAACAAGCCTTGCTATGAAGTATCTTTAGGTTGTTAGACATTTCCTGCTATAATAACAATGCCATATCCAGAAAATGTCTCTTTGTGCTCACGTACCTATGTCTTTAACTACAGTAAAACTCTCCTAATGAAATTACTCTTTCGAAGGATAGGCCTACTTAAATTTACAATGAGCACTGCCAAAAAGACCATTACAATTCATGCAAGGAGAGTACATGTCTCAATGCCCTTGCCAACATTTGGATTGAGCAAAATTTTTCAAATCTGACTGAGCAAGAAAGACGGAAGGACTAATTATTTTAATTTGCATTTTCCGGACACTAATCAGTTCAGTTCAGTTCAGTTCAGTTGCTCAGTCGTGTCTGACTCTTCGCAGCCCCATGGACTGCAGCACGCCAGGCTTCCCTGCCCATCACCAACTCCCGGAGCTTGCTCAAACTCATGTCCGTCGCGTCAGTGATGCATCCAACCACCTCATCCTCTGTTGTCCCTTCTCCTCCTGCCTCTAATCTTTCGCAGCATTGTGGTCTTTTCCAGTGCTTCTTAGCACTTTGGTTAGTTATTCTCTACATTGAAGTTTAAATTCCCTTAAATACTTCTAATACCTGTACATTTTACTTAAGTTTATTTAGTTCTTCACTCCATCTGGAAACTATTTCTGTGCTTGGGGTGAGGATCTAATTGTGTTTCCAAATGGAGAGACAACTACACCACTATTTACCTAGAAGGCCATCACTTCCCTTTTGACTGAAGCAAATTTATCATCTACTAAATGAATCCTCATTCTATGCCATGGATTACTCCTAGACTAATCCTTCAAGATTTTATTAACTTTAGTTTAATATAGTCTGTTGATCTCTATCATTCTCTTTCAGATTTGTCTCTGCCAATTCTTAGACATTTTGCTGTACTACAGGAAGCTTAGAACCAGCTTGCCAATTTAATAAAAAATTCTGTTAAGAATCTGACCGAAATTAAATTGAATTGACAGACTAGATAACTTGGGAGGTAATGATATGATATTTACAAAGTGAAACCTATATGATTTTCTTTTATATCCATCAAGGAAATTTTATACTTTTTTCATGTAGGTCTTACAAAATTCAACTTGGGCTCTGTGGCAGGTAGAAGTTATAAAATGTGCTTCCCTCCCCACATAAAAAAAAGTCCTGCTCTAATCCCTGGAACCAGTAAGTATGATCAAATATAAACCTTCTTATTGTGTTATGTGTTATAATTTTTACATTAAACTGGGAAGATTATGGGATTATGTTAGATGTAATCACTTGGGCCCTTATAAGCCAAGCACATTCTACAGCAAAAGAGGAAGGCAGAAGGGCAATCAGAGATGTTTAAAGCATGAGAACAACTCCATAGGTCCTTGCCACTTGAAAGATGGAGGGGGCCATGTTAAATAGCCTCAACAAGCTGAGAGCAAGCCCCAGTTGACAGCCAGGAAGGAAACGGCAGCCTGAGGCCTGCAACCACAAGAACTGGGTTTTGCTAACACCTTGAAAAACTGTGAAAGTCAATTCTTCCCCAGATCCTTCAGACAAGAGACCAGCACCTTGATTCAGTCCTGTGAGCCTGAGCAGAGAACCCATTCATGCCATCCCGGACTTTAGACCTTCAGAATGGTAAGAAAACCAACAGGACTACGTTTAAACCACTAATTAGTGGTAATTTGTTATGCAGCAATAGAAAACTAACACAGGCTTAATTTTAGCTATTTTATAGTTGCTATATTATACTTGCTGCCTGGCTATTGTTACTCTCATGGTAAGCAACTGATTTTCTCCATTGCAGGCTCTGTAGACATCACCTGACAGGAATTTAGGTCTTTTCCACATCCTAGTATCACAGCCACTAAACGTGGAGTCATCACAACCTCCTTCCATGGGTCTCCTGCCCATGTGCTGGGCTACAGTATTCACTTTCAATTGTTTTTCACACTTGCCTTTTGCCTCAGTAATTTTTTTCAACAATCTCTGGTTAACTGAGATCAGCTTATTTTCCAGGAGGCTATGGAAAATGCACATGCATCTTTCCTATTCAAAATAGTTTCAGAAGGCTGCCATTCAAGCCAGTGCTCCACCTTGCTCTAATCTCTTCTCTGGGTCTGTTCTTCTATCCAGGTACAGACAGGAACAGGTAGAACCAAAGAACTCCACTTAATTCTTCTATCCCAAGCAGGTAAAGAAGTGCTTTGTGAACACAAAAGGAATGATTGATGCTTAAAATTACATCAGTGAAATGGGGTGGATCTTTTAAAATATACATATAAATTAAGGCTGCCTTTATATAAAAACATTTTACACTTCTATTTCTACAAGAAATGTTAGCCTTTTCACATATATCCTCTCACATACAGCCTTTTTATGCTACTCAAAAAGCATAAAAAAGATAAAATGCCCTACTAATGATGAAAATACACAAAGACAAGCTTGGAAAAACAGCTTAGAAGTTTGGAAAGTATATGAAAATTGCAATAATTTCACACAGGAATCACTGTTTCCAAAACTATCATTCCCAAAATACCAGAACATAAGCCTGTAAATCCTCTATGACAGTTTTGCATTTATATAGAATCTGATGCTGAAAATACTTTATAAATATTATCCTTTAGCATATGTGATCCTGTACAGAGAAACCACAAGGAAAGCATGCGGGGTTGGGCAATGAATCCGGAGCCGACCAAAGGAAAAGCATGACGTTTCATGATCCCCCTGCAGCTTCCTGTGCACTGCAGGTGTGTCTGCACATGCACCTGGAAAAGAGCCAGGTGGACCTCGGAAATGCTATATTTCTGTCACTTCTTCAAGCAAACGTGCACAGGAAAAACCTGTGACTTCTCATCTATCACACGGCAATACGACAAGACTCACAAAACTGGGATGCCAGCAGTACATTAGCCTCTGGGGCGGGGTGACACCACCAGCTTACATATCTGCCCATCTGGCACCAGCTGAGCCCCTCCAGTTCCCCGCCCGGTCATTTGTATTCCACTGCAATGCCCTCCGCTTTTACACTTATGGATAACTTCATTCTTCACATATGGGTTCTTCACAGAGATTGCTTGTGGGCTATATGTTGCGATTCGAATTGAAAGTCTTCAAGTTCCAAAAAAGTCATTCTTGAATAAAGAAATTAAGAACTGATACAGAATTGACAAGAGCCCAAGAATAAACTAGAAATACCCTGGGCAAAGAACAGGCTGGTTCAGGATTTATTACTAAAAAAAGGACAAGTAAGTATCATCAAGGATATTATGAAAGGAATATGACCTCATTCATTCAAACATTTATTGAGGACCTACTACATGCCAGCAAGTGATTAACACTGATAAGATGGAAAAACTACACTAGTAAGAATGCCAGAGGAAAGTCAGACACACCTGGACTATAATACTAAGAACATCTCTATGGAGGAAGCAGGTTACTGGCTTCTCAGAACCACAGAGAAACCAGGGGGTTATGGAGCAATAAGAAACTTCCAGAAAGTGAGACAGGGAAAGACTTGGTTTTCATCAGAAGTTTTTTTGTACATGTCTGATAATTATGTACCTGTCTGATAATTATGTACCTGTCTTACTTGTATAAAAAAAATTTTTTTAAGAAAAATATATCTAGTAGAAACTAGTCAGTATCTTTCTTTTTGCTCACAGCTATAATCGTTTTGTAGATCTGGTTCACATGCTATGAGCTATTAAGTACAGAAATGTAGAGAGAGGAGAGAGCACTCTCCTCTCTATCATGGTGAGTTGTCAACATGCTGACCACGTTTACACCAACAATTCATGGTCCCACATGCCAAAACAGTGACTACAAGACTTTTTCATCTTAATTTTTCCCGAGCCCTCTGAGCAGGCAAACCTAACTATTCTAGGCCATCATATACAAGTATGGAGGTCATGTGCCCCAGTACTTGAACTGTTGGAGACATATCTTCCAAGGGAGACAGTTCATTTCATCTGAAGTTTAATATAAACTTATTTTTTAACTTTAATTCCTTCAGCACTTAGAAAGGAAACTCATAAATGTGATTGTATTTAGCACCCTTCCAGTTCTTTCTGAACATTTCTAGAAGAATCTCTGCCAAAATGAGAAAATCAACAGAGATGCCACAAAATAAGATACAACAACAACCAAAGCACTTGGCAACATGCCCAAGGATTTTCTGAATACTGAATAAATTAAAATATTGTCATTGATAAGGAACATCAACTAATGAGACTTTTGAGAGAATGAGTTGAGTGCCAACACAAATAACAGAAAAGGAAATTCACAAGGTCTCCCCATATCTTGGCTCATCTGTACTGTTCCCTTTCTGTGGAACATCTTCTCTCCTCTCTGTCCTCTTCAAAACTCCACTTATTCTTCAGAATTCAGCACAAATACCACTTTCTCCATAAGGCCTGTCTTTATCCCCTCAACCTCATTATGACCTCAGCCTCCCTGGACCTACAAAGTGTCTTGTTTTTGTCCATCTCTGAGACTTAACGCTATTCTGCCTTTATTAAAGCCATTTGATACTTCTCTTAATTTTGCCACCGATATTTAGAGATTCTGAAGGCAGGTCCTGAGCATTGCACACCTCCTCCTTTGCATCCAGTCCAATAATCCACACACAGTAGGAACTCCACAGAAGGCTACTAAGGGCCAACAAACAAGGAAGAGAAAGAGTAGTATTAGGAATATGGTGGCCTGTGAAAATGCCCCTTCCAGTTTCTCAGTGAAGATTCCCATTTTTCTTGCCCCGTCAGACTTGGGAGCGTGAAGAAAGATGGGTGGATCCAGGGGTCCTGCTGACCTCAGTGCTACTTAGTTTGCTTTTAATTTCAAAAATATACATTCATTTCTGTGTTAATATAATTTCAAAAGACTTAATAGGCTCTGAATTTGGTATAAGTATCTTATATTTGAAGTTCATAAGATACAAAAAAATTAGAGGCTTGGTATTCAACTTTAATGTATAAAATGTGAAGATACATAGTTTTCTTTATGTAATAAAATAAATCTGACAAGAATTGTATTCCCTATCATCAGGAAAACCAAAATTATCAATATGAAGCAGTTAAGAAGAAAATAAAGAAGTAAAGGAAGCTTCTGGCCTTTTATAACTCCATTCAGAAAACTTCATTTAATTGTTAGAATTAATTAACTTACCTTTCAAGTGACAGTAAATAAATGCCTGTGACATATTTCTGGATGGTAAATTATATGCCACTTAAATCTCGGCAATTAGAGATAGATTACTTTTATTACTGACATTTTAACAATATTCTGGAAAGAACAAAGCTACAAGAGGCTTATGATCTCAGAGAAAGACTCCCAGGCAGGACAAGTTTATTTGAAAATACCATCAGTGAGACTTTCAACTAGAACAAAGGATTCTTCAAGTGAGTAACAACACCTTTTCAGATTAACATGACATTACAAACCAGAAAGGCAAGTTTTTACCAGCTGCACAGAATGATAACTATTACATTCTAGACAAACAGCTTACTCCCTCACAAAGGGGAAATGAAGCCTTCAAAAAATTGTTTAATCTCAGGCCTATAAAAAGTCACTATATTTTCATTCAATATTTTTGACAGAATAGATTTCAGGTTCTCTGAAAAAGCAGAAATTACATTAATTTTTTTCAGCTCAGGCCCGTTAGGATAAGGTGAAGCAGGGGCATGGAGGAGACCTTCCTTAGGCACCAATGGTAACTGCTTATCAGGTCAGGTACTGTTAACCACCATATGAAGGCTTTTGACTAAGAGTTACCTTCACCCTAGGTGAAGAAATTTGTAAGAAAAAAAGATTTTCTTAAACCTATTAAAAAGCAGAGACATTACTTTGCCAACAAAGGTCCATCTACTCAAGGCTATGGTTTTTCCAGTGGTCATGTATGGATGTGAGAGTTAGACTACAAAGAAAGCTGAGCACCGAAGAATTGGTGCTTTTCAACTGTGGTGTTGGAGAAGACTCTTGAGAGTCCCTTGGACTGCAAGGAGATCCAACCAGTCCATCCTAAAGGAGATCAGTCCTGGTGTTCATTGGAAGGACTGATGTTAAAGCTGAAATTCCAATACTTTGGCCACCTGATGCGAAGAGCTGACTCATTTGAAAAGACCCTGATGCTGGGAAAGGTTGAGGGTAAGAGGAGAAGGGGACGACAGAGGATGAGATGGTTGGATGGCATCACTGACTCGATGGACATGGGTTTGGGTAAACTCCGGGAGCTGGTGATGGACAGGAAGGCCTGGCGTGCTGTGGTTCATGGGGTCGCAAAGAGTCGGACACGACTGAGCGACTGAACTGAACTGAACTGACATTTAATCATTAAATAAAATAAAATGTGTATTTTTCAAGGTACTACATATATTTTTCACATACAAAAGCTTGCTCACATTGATGGACTTTTCTCAGACTTTCACCTAGTGTTTCTATCATTGTTTCACAAACACCTCCAGGCTTAGTGGCTTCAAGCTGATTTGCTCATGATGTGCCCTCTGGGCAGGGCTCAGAAGGGACAGCTAGTGTCTACTCTGTCTAATGTTGGCTAGAGAGGTCACTGTGGACTCGAGATGGCGTCATTCAAGAGTGACATCTCACCCCAGGCGACTGGAGGGGCTGGAGGGCTGGGAGGCCTTTCTTTCTCCCCTCGCTCCCTGTCTCTCCGGCTCCAGGGCCTTTCTCCCAGCGGGGCAGTCTGACTTTATCACGTGGTGATTAGGGCCTCCAAGAGGGCGAGGAGAGACGCTATCCAGTCTCTCAAGGACCAGGCCCAGCAGAGCATCACTCTTGCTACACTCTATTGGTCTAAGTCAGTCCCAGGGCAACCCAGATGGAAAGGAAGGGAAGGAGACTCTGTCTCTTGAGGAGTAATACCATGAAGGCACAGGGAATGACTGGAAGAATCACTGGTACTCAACCTTACAGACAACCTACCATATTTTATTTCCTAGTCTCTCTTTACACCTGTTACATTCTTCTCTTTCCCTCCTCTGGTCAACTCGTCTTCACTATAATGTTTCAAATGACACGTCTCATTTAATGTACTTCCTTTTCTTGCGCTTTGCAGATACTGTGTTTTTCACAACATGGAGGTTTGTGGCAACCCTCCATTGAGCAGCTCTCTCGGCACCATTTCTCCAACAACATTTGCTCACTTCACGTCTCTGTGTCACATTTTGGTAATCCTCAAGGACAGTTAAATCTTTTTCATTATTATTATATGTTATGGTGATCTGTGACAGTGATCTCAGATGTTACACTGTAAAAAGATTATGACTCGAAGGTTCAAATGATGGTTAGCATTTTTCAGCAATAAAGAATTTCCTATTTAAGGTATGTCCCTTTTTTTAGACATTATGTGATTGTACACTCATTAGACTATGGAATAGTGTAAACACAAGCTTTATTCTATCCACACTGTACAACTGTCATACAACCCACATTTCCATTACAACTGAGCCACACATGCAGCTGTGACTCCACAGTACCATCACAGAACGGTATCAGATTTAAAATGCATCGCCCCAACATGAATAATGGTGTTTACTTTCATGTCTCAAACACTTAGAGGGCTGGGAGAAACTAATCTCACCTTCTCTCCCTTCCTTCCTGAATAACTGAAACATTCCACTGAAAAGCCAGGAGAATCCCTCCTTTTTCTTCAACACTTGTTAGCAACAGACAGCAGATCAGGGCTGAGCAGGGTGGTTGGGTATCTGGTGCAGCTGGAGGTTGAGCCAAACAGTTGTCTGGGCAAGGATGGCCACCGAGGAAGGCAGCGGAGTGAAGTAATAATAAGCAGGTATATTGTGAAAATGGAGAAGACAATGGCAACCCACTCCAGTACTCTTGCCTGGAGAATTCCAGGGACAGGGGGCCCTGGTGGGCTGCCATCTATGGGGTCGCACAGAGTTGGACACGACTGAAGCAACTTAGCAACAGCAGCAGCATATTGTGAAAAATAGGAGCCAAAACGGAGTTACACAAAGGAGAAAACAAGAATGAATCTTGTGGTGTAAATACATGGTTTGGTATTTTCAGGTTAATGTGTGTGTGTGCATATACACCCCAGTTCTCTAGACCTTCCCACTGAGTGGGCACGGGAGCAGTGACACCTGGAGAGCAATGACCAGTCTTGTGCCTGGAACTTCAGTTCTAAATATCATTCTCTACTCCTTAGAAAACAGACCAATTCAAGCCTTGGACAGGGAAGTAAAAGACCTAAAATGATTTTTTATTACAGAAAAGAATGGTATGCTCAAAGAATGATGGGGCCCTTCCAAAAGAACAGAAGTGTTAGTTTGAAGGGAATTCTTACCAGTCAAATCAGGCACAATTTGAACACCACTGTAAGTGAAAATATCAGATTATAATCCTCTGAGAGGAATCCCTGAGTTCATGTGAAACAGAAACAAATAATGAATAAGCAGAAGAGAAAACACTTCTTTATAACAAAATGCCAACTTGTAAATGCCAGGAAAATGACAGAATTAGAAAATGACCATCATGGTTATGACTGATTCAACTGAGATGCATCAGCAATGATAAATGAGTGGGTGAAAAGCCAGAGGATGAATAGAATATTTTACAAGGTCTTAGAATATCACCGCACAAAATATTTATTACAAAGAATAAAAAAGAAACTTTACAGTGAAAAAAATCTAGCGTCTTTACCTTAATCAAATTTAATTTCTCCAGTAGTGGGACAAATTGACATCAAGTACCACCTCAAAAAGGATGCAACAAATATAGCACTACTTCAGTGTTTTTCCTGCCAAAGCTATCTAAGCTGAATTTAATACTGAGGAAATGTGAGGCAAGCCCAACTTGAGGGACACTGTACAAAACATCCGGTGTAGTCTCTTCAGAAATCATAAGGTCACAAAAGTACTGAGTAACCATTCCAGACTGAAGGAGAGCTGAACAACATGTTAACAAAATGCCATGAATAATCTGATTTGGATGATTTTGTTCTAAAGGGGACAATGTTGGGACAACTGACAGAATTTGAACGAGGCTTTGGATTAAACAGCTAGACTACATCTCATTTCCTGATATTGACAGCTGTGCCAACATTATGCTGCAGAGGGTCCCTGTCTATAGGTAATTGGCACTAACGCATTCAGAGGTAAGAAGTCAGGTTTTCAATTAACAAATGGTTCAGTAAGAGAAAAAATAATGATAAAGCCTATGTTGTAACATGTTAACTGCATCTATGAGTGAAGAGGATAAGAGTTTATACTATTTACAATTCATGATTGTATGATTCTTTGACATATGATTATATGATTTTTTGACAAAATTTCTTCAATTTGGGGGAACTTTCAAATTTAAAAGATAAAGTGGGGACTTCCCTGGTGGCACAGTGGACAGGAGTCTGCCTGCCAGTGCAAGGGACACAGGTTTGATCCCTGGTCTGGGAGGATTCCACATGCCGCAGAGCGGCTGAGCCCAAGTGCCGCACCCACTGACAGCCTGCGTGCCCGAGGGCCCCACCCAGTGGGCCCCCACGTGCACGCCTGAAGCCCGCGCACAGAGGGCCGGAGCTCTGCAACGAGAGAGTGAGACCTGTGAGCGCTGCAACGGAGAGCAGCCTCCACCCACCTCAAGTAGAGAAAGCCCACGCAAAGAATAAAGGCCCAGTATAGCCGAAAAGAAAATGGACAAAATATTTTTAAACTTATCAAAAAATGATAAAGTGAGGCTTTGTTAATATTTCGTTCTGTCATAATAATTCAAAGTCACCTAAGCCAAAATCACATAAAAAAACTGCTAACGCTTTTATTGGTGCATACTAGTACTTTACATATATTAACTCAGTGCTTACAGCAACCCTGTGAGTTGGAGGTGATACTACAGCTAACACGTCCCATCTGCCAAGCACTTGACACTGATCTAAGAACACCACATCTTTCCATAAAGAGGAGACTCACTGAATCCTCATATCAACTCAAGGATATACGTGTTGTCATTTTCCTCATTTCAGAGACAAGACAATTAGAACCCATAAGTAAAGCAAATTTCCCTGAGAGAACACAGACAGTAAATGGCAGAGTCAGGATTAAAACCTAGGCTGTCTGGCTCTAGAAACCGTGCTCCAAATTGCTCTTACACTGTGAAGAGAAAGCGAGAAAAGGGGTGTGAGGCCAGAATTCTCTCAAATCTCCTATGGAGAGTTTCTCAAAATCTGTGTTAGAGCCAAAGGATCCACCTGAGTTAACCGCAGATCTTAAAGCTCCCTAAAATGATCTGGCCAGAAATTTCAGTTCGTTCTATCTCGGAAGACAAGGTGACTGGTCCTGGAAGGACTTCTCATTCTAGTGACCCCAGCAGACCTCCAGGGTCACGGTGTTGGCGAGGCAAACCACTAGAGCATCTAGCAGCTCCTCCAAATACCGTGGTCGATGAGTCTCAGTTTGATGGCTTATACTCATCTATTCACACACACACACACACACACACACGTGAGCTTTTACCTTCCAGTACTTGATTTATCACAGCCCAGCAGCCCTCTTAGCCTGTCTGAGAATGAGGCATCCAGGGTAAAACAAACTCAAATTACAGCCCAAGTAAGAAGGCTTGGCCACTTGAGTAGGGGAACCCAAGATGAAAAACTAGAAGAGTATCTATTAAAAACAAACAAAAAATAATAAAGGAGAAAAGGTAACGGGGATTTTTAAGATGATACTCTTAGAACACACCAAAAAAAGGCTTCCTGAAATCAAACAGCATGACTTCTGAAATTAAGATGTCAACAGACACAATGGGAGTGCGATCACTACTGATCAGAAAGACCAGATAAGCGTAAGTGAAAATAACAGAGACATAAAAGATATAATCAGAAGATAGAACATGCAGAAAACAGGTTCTCCTAGAAGAGTAACAGTAACAGAGATGAAATAAACTGGAAGGGAAAGTGGGAGGGGACAAAACGAAAGAAAACCTCCCTGAGCTGAAAGAAGGGATAATTCTCTAGATGGAGAGGTCTCACAGTAAGCTCAGGCAGTATTAATGAGGAATAAAGAATACACATGCCTAGGCTTGTGAAATACTTTAACTGAGAAGGGAAATCATCTGCCATCATACATCTTATTAAGTTATGTAAACATAACTTTGGAGAAGGCAATGGCAACCCACTCCAGTACTCTTGCCTGGAAAATCCCATGGACGGAGGAGTCCATGGGGTCATGAAGAGTCGGACATGACTGAGCGACTTCACTTTCACTTTTCACTGTCATGCTTTAGAGGAGGAAATGGCAACCCACTCCAGTGTTCTTGCCTGGAGAATCCCAGGGACAGGGGAGCCTGGTGGGCTGCCGTCTCTGGGGTCGCACAGAGTCGGACACGAATGACGCAACTTAGTAGCAGCTGCAAACATAACTTTACTACTTCAAGAAACTCTTACCCAGGAAGATGAAGCTACAAACAATTTTATTGTTTTAGGAACTTCCAAAAACCTACTTATTTAAACAATAGATGGCTCAACTAACCCTTATTAAGATCATGGCATCCGGTCCCATCACTTGATGGCAAATAGATGGGGAAACAGTGGAAACAGTGTCAGACTTTATTTTTCTGGGCTCCAAAATCACTGCAGATGGTGACTACAGCCATGAAATTAGAAGACACTTACTCCTTGGAAGGAAAGTTATGACCAACCTAGACAGCATATTAAAAAGGAGAGACATTACTTTGCCAACAAAGGTCCGTCTAGTCAAGGCTATGGTTTTTCCAGTGGTCATGTATGGATGTGACAGTTGGACTATAAAGAAAGCTGAGCACCGAAGAATTGATGCTTTTCAACTGTGGTGTTGGAGAAGACTCTTGAGAGTCCCTTGGACTGCAAGGAGATCCAACCAGTCCATCCTAAAGGAGATCAGTCCTGGGTGTTCATTGGAAGGACTGATGTTGAAGCTGAAACTCCAGTACTTTGGCCACCTGATGTGAACAGCTGACTCATTTGAAAAGACCCCGGTGCTGGGAAAGATTGAGGGCAGGAGGAGAAGGGGACGACAGAGGATGAGATGGTTGGATGGCATCACCGACTCGATGGACATGGGTTTGGGTAAACTCTGGGAGTTGGTGATGGACAGGGAGGCCTGGTGTTGCTGTGGTTCATGGGGTCACAAAGAGTCAGACACAACTGAGCGACTTAGAGTCAATATGCCTTACTCAGCCCACCAGTCTTAAATTGTTTTACCAAAAACCTGGTCTAATTCTATGTCCTTGCTCTGAACAGGCTGCCTCAAATCAGACCCTGACAAACCTCACAAATCTCCCATCTTTGTCCTCCCTCCTCTGAAAAACAGTCAGTCATGGTCTCTTTCATTGCAGTAAGCGATAAACTAAACTTAGCTTTATCTATGGGTTTCCCTTGTGGTTCAGATGGTAAAGAATCTGCCTGCAGTGCAGGAGACCCGGGTTCAATTCCTGGGTCAGGAAGAGCCCATGGAGAAGGAAATGGGAACCCACTTCAGTATTCTTGCCTGGAGAATTCCATGGACAGAGGAGCCAGATGGCTACAGTCCATGGGGTCACAAACACCTGGACACAACTGAGCAGCTAACACTAACACACTTGTTTTATCTATACTGTATTCTTCAGTCTTCTTAGAATCAGCAGTCAGAGACTAAAGACTAAGAGGAAATCACTCAGGCTGCCCAGGTGGCTCAATGGTAAAGAATCTACCTGCCAATGCAGGAAACACAGGAGACAAGCGTTCCATCCCTGGGTCAAGAAGAGCCCCTGGAGTAGGAAGTGGCAACCCTCTCCAGTACTCTTGCCTGGAAAATTCCATGGACAGAGGAGTCTGGTGGGGTACAGTCCATGGGGCCAGATTCGGACACTACTGACCACAAATAAAGTCACTTACACAAGTTGAATAGAGGATTTACAGAAGAAAAAGGATTAGATTAGCATCAGATTTCTTGACTGCAGTACTGGAAACAAGAGCACAGGTATATAGTGACTACTGAAGAGAAAAAGCCTAACCTAGCTGTTCTTCACCTGTCAGGAAAGACATAAACCCTTTTTTTGAACATGAAAAAGTAAGAAGCTACTTAACCAATGAACTCAACCTGAGGAAATCTTGGAGGTTGTGCTCTAACTGGAGAGAGAACTCAAAATGTGAAGGACAATAAAGAGGGCAGAAGTGGCTCGATGTATCCACGTTGTGGATAAAGTATAAAGCTGATATGACTCAATTTATAGTCTATAACTTAAATGTTTATTATGAGACATACAATAAGAAGAAACGTAATAAATAGATGAGAACAAAAAAATTCTAACCTGTCTAGGTAAAACTCAAAGCAGGGATACTCTCTTTAATTTCTGTTATTATAGAATTTTTAATTATAGCAGCTCTCAAAGTATTCAGTGGGGAAAGAACCACTAAAAAAACAGACAAGCAAAGAATGTGCATTTTCATGCTGAGGTGGGTAGAAAACTGAGCAGAAATGTGACCACGGACCATAGAAAGTAAAAGAGTGAACACGACAAAGTGTAATAAAAGACAAGTAAAAGGTAGATGGAAAGGATAAAAACACACGTAGCATTTAGGATGATAAGTATGAGTTATGCAAGAGTGACAGTCTTTTGGACTCTGCGGGATCTATTTTATGGAAATAAAAAGCACCAGCTATACAGCCAGAGATGTTTACTGCTGCCCTGAGAGTGGCAAAATAAAATCCCCCAGCCTGGGGGGCCACCAGCTGAAAAATGACTGAATAAACCACAGTCGTCCAAAATGAGAAATTATGCAACGATTAACAAGGTGAATAAATAAGGTATTTTACTTACAAAAGCAGAGTCGTGTTTTAAGTGACTAATATGGAATTAAGTTTTTTTCTATGTATCTCTGCCTTTTGAATATTTTTTACAACAGTTTGTTTTACTTTTGCAACGCCAAATTTAAGAATTTCAAATTTTGTAATTTCAAAAGCATCTAAGGAAAAGAAAAGAAAAGGTTATGGGGAGGTCATCCCTTGACAAGAGAACAGCACAGAGGCAGCTGAAGGTGAGTCAGGGCCCTCGGTTTCACCTAGCTCTGCTCCTGCCCCACTGTGTCATCTCTGGTGGGCTGCTGAACCACTCAGGGGCCCAGTCTCTTCACTTGTGAAATGGGGTAAGCGAACTGAACTCTTTCCAGCTCTGGCAGGCAGGGAATATGCAACAAAAAGTGTAGACTGAATCCTTTGGAAACCCCCACTGTCTGCCTCTTTCTCTGGGAACTTAGAGTTATCCAAATTCTGGTCAAGGGTCAGTGCTGCCAATCCACCTTGAAGGCATAACCACCTCCCACTCAGTAGAAAATTCCACCAGGAGGTTATCAAGAGAACTGACAGATCTACACAGAAACTGGACAAAAACTGTTTCCTGGAGTCCCTTCGTCAAACAGGGCTCAGTTTCATAGGTGAGGCAATAAACCATCTCCCTTGGGTATTACTGGCCAAGGGGTAATTCAAAATAATTAGGTATAAGATGTTTCTTTTCATCTCAAATTTCTGAAAAAGATATTTTAAAAGGAAGAATACTATCAGAACCAAAGTTTTTTTTTAAGTTTTATAAATTGACTTTCATCATTGAAAGCGTTCTACTCACCATGCCTCTAACAGACAGGGTCTTGCTCCAGTTCCTGTTACTTCATTTAGTGTTCTTACCTCCTGAAGTATGTGATATACAGCAGTTCACAGGGCAAAGGCTGGGACTCTCTCAACTCACCCTCTCTCCTTTGTTTTCATCACTACTTCCTTTTTCTTGTTTCTGCTCTCCACTTTTAAGGATCAACCAAATGACTAAAACCTTACACACCTACCCCATGTAAGTTCTACAGTCAATCAAAAATCTTTAGAGGTGACAGAGCACTAACAGTATCACAAAATCAGGTATTTATTCACTCAACAAACATTCGCTGAGCATCTGACCATACACTGTACTAGAGACATTCCGTATCTTATTTAACCCTCACGACAGCTGTGTAAAACAAGTCAACGCAGCTTCCCTCTTGCATATGGGGAAACCAAGGCTAAGGAAGGTCAGCTGAGTGACTTGTCTAAGTCACGGAACCAGCTGAGTGCTGAAGCTCAGATACGCACCTGGGCTCCCACGTTCATGGTCCTTTCTGAACATGATGTTAAGGCTCAGAAGAGCAGACATATTTCTGGCTTAGAGTAATTTGAAAAGGCCTCCTCAAAGAAAAGAAATTCAACATATTATGGAGTAAAGATAGCTTTTTTAAGAAGGAACCCTCCATGTTTAAATTTATTAATTCTAAGATATAAATATCTTTTAAAGCTTCTTTTAGGGCTTCCCTGGTGGCTCAGCAGTGAAAAATCCGCCTGCCAATGCAGAAGATGGGGGTTTGATCCCTGAGTAGGGAAGATGCCCTGGAGAAGGAAATGGCAACCCACTCAGGTATTCTTGCCTGGGAAATCCCATGAACAGAGGAGCCTGGTGGGCTACAGTCCATGGGGTCTTAAAAAAGTCAGATACAACTTAGTGACTAAACAATAGCAAAGCTCCTTTTAAGGATATAAAATGTTAAAACTATCTATACCTACTTAGTAAGACATTTTTCTGTTTAACAGAAATTGTAAGCTACAAACTTCAGCTGTAAATAGAAGCACCTTGAATATAGTGAACAATTAATAACTACTCTTCGATAACAGAAAGAAAGCTAGGAGGCCAGCACTGGATTCAAAATGGGGTCTGGTTGTCCAGTCAATCCACCCTTCGTGTTCACTGCAGTTCTACAACTTTTGATTAAATGCAGTCTCCACGTATCAGTTTATTTCTTCTTCATATGTTCATTGTATTTCTAATATTTGGGCAAGTTACAGTCCTTCAAAAAGATGCTGTAGAATACTGGAGAGAAAGATTCTATATAACAAAATAATCTTAGTTGAATGCATTTCCCAAAGAAATAACATAATGAATAAAGAGTTGTAGTTCTTGAGCAGAAAAGGATTCTGTATCTGATAACTATTTTCTAAACTGTTCTTTTTAATGAAGTGATTTGTATAGTTATATAAGTAGTGAAATAGAGCTAACTTAAGAATTTGCCCCAGAATGGATTAATAACCAGAGTAGAGACTAGAATCCAATTCTCCTAACTGTTTAATATTTATCCCGCTCATTTAATATGTTGTTCACTTTGTAAACACTTTGTAAGCAACTAGTATTTCCCTAAAAAGTGGCAAAAAAATCAAATTTTCACCATTCAAACTAAACTGTACCGCCAACTTTTTCTGAAATTGTATTATTTTCTCACTAATCCTCACGTAGCATAGCACCTAATGTGTGTGTGTGTGCTTAGTCGCTCAGTCGTAACTGACTCTTTGTGACCCCATGGACTGTAGCCTGCCAGAGCGGAGTGGGTAGCCATTCCCTTCTCCAGGATATCTTCCCAACCCAGGGACTGAACCCCAGTCTCCTGCACTGCAGGCAGATTATTTAATGTATGAGCCACCTGGGAAGCCAAAGCACCTAATAAAATTTCTCAATTCCTTGGATTTTTTTTTTGGTGGGGGGGGCGGAGCGTGGTGAAATAGAAGGAAATGCAAATGTACTAGAAGAATGAGAATCACCAACTCCTAAATCACAGCTCTTACAAACTTAAATTCTTTCGTGGCACTTATTATAGCACAGTTCATTCAGTTTCTCCATTCCAAGAGAGTTCAACCAAAATGCACAGTGAAACGTTAACAAGGGCCATGAGGCATGGTCTCTGTTTCAAAGCAGCCTGAACAGTGCAAATTTAAGCAGCCCCCTGTGCCCTGAGACCTATGCATCCAATATGGGAGCCATGGCCACACGCGGCTACTGAATCCTTGACGTGTGTCTGGTCCAAATCAAGAGGTGCTGTAAGTATAAAATACATACTGGACTTTGAAGGCAATATAAAAAGAATAATTTTATATTAATTACATGTCAAAATAATATTTTAGATCTATTGGGTTAAACAAAATGTTATTAATTTTTAAATGCACCTACTAGAAAATTTTAAATTACCTGTGTGTTTCACATTATATTTTTAGTGGACACCTCTACACGGAAGCTTTTCTTGATAAAGGAACACAAATGCTGATAGCTGGTTTCCTGAGTTGGCAAGAGTTCTAACAGTCCTGATAACTAACTCTTTCATCACAAATCCTCCCAATCTAGTCCTGGCTCTGCTTTAACTAGCTGGATGTCCCAAAACTGCCACTGAACTTCTCCAGCCCTAAATCCTCATCCATAAACTCAGAGAACATTTAATACCAAGGCATCATTTTAAACAATGAAGACACTGAGACCACATTTCCTGCCTTCCAGCTCATTGCTCCTTTGACTGCACAACTCACCACACCCACTTCCTGATTTTATCTACTCAGTGACCCCGCAGTGCATCTCTAATCCCAGGGACTGGCCAGAAAACAGGTGTCACTCTACAGGAAAGGAGAGTGTAGATGGATCTGAAGTATAGATCTATTATACAACAGAGGACCTTTTCAGAAACCCCTCCCTCAGCTGAAAGGAGAGGACTTTCCCACACCAGGTAGCCCACAGGATTATTTGTAATATCAAAGGGATGCAGAATTCCGGGCATCTTCACACCTCTAGGCAAGGCTGTGTGATCTCAGGCAAGTCTGCTGAATCATGGGCAAACTCGATTTCCTCATTTGCAAAATGCATTAATAATATCTGTCCAACCCACATCATAGGCTGGTTTGGAGGATGAAATAAAACCTCTTCAAAACCAGAAAGTGCCACAAACACAGTCATGGTCTCATTTCCGTCGCATAATGCTAGCCTGTGCGCAAGCAGCGGGTAAACCAGGCTCCACAGTGCTGGAAGACAATAAAGGCACACTTTGATACCTGGCTAAATTCACTTCTTTTTTAGGTGAACAAAAGAATAGATATAGATCATGTTTTTTAACTTAAAAAAAAAAAAGGATGAAGCTAAGGAATAAAGAGCTTACCTTCATCCTGCATATAGTATGCTTCAGGCTTTGTTCCACATTTTGAATATTATCAGATTTTATCAGAACAACTTATTCTTGAGATGAGGAAACTAAGGTGCAGAAAGGGACTATTCTAATGCCCTTACGTAAGGCAGGAAGAGACCAGATTTGACCCCAGGCCAAGTGGCTATGCGGCTCATGCTGGCAACTGTGCTGTCCTGCCTCCACTGTCTTGGTATAAACTAAAAAGCCTAATACTCTTGGGCCTGTGTGTCAACACCTCCAAATTGATAACCTCTGGAAACAGCGTCAGCAGGATGGGTGTGTACAGGGTGAGAGGCTTTCATTCTGTAGCCTCCTGTACTGGTTCAAGTTTCTGACCTTGTATACCTTGTTTTTGTCCACAGACTATTTTAAGTAAGGGAAGTCATCCTTCAGCACACCAAAGAAGCTGCCTTTCTAGTCTTACAAATCCTTAAACCAACATGGTAGGAAAGCCACGGCCTCTACATCAGCAAACCCAAACCCAAATCCAAATTCCAATTCCCACTACATAATACTCACGGACATGTGGAGAAGTTCCTTAGCCCTCTGCTAAGGTTCCTTAGACCAGCTGCTTCTTGCACAAGGACAAAACTCCACATTCCTCACAGGTCTGCTGTGGAGATGGATGTACGCCAAGAATCCGGTCCCAAATTGGTGCCTAGCCATAACTCAAAACCATCACTTCTGCTCCATTCCCCTTTATAACTACTCAGATCCACTGGTTTTATATTTAAAATGGTGAGTATGTTGACCTGCTACACCAGACAAATGACCCCAAGTGAAAGTGAAAGTCGATCAGTCATGTCCGACTCTTTGTGACCCCACGGACTATACAGTCTATGGAATTCTCCAGGCCAGAATACTGGGGTGGGTAGCCTTTCCCTGCTCCAGAGGATCTTCCAAATCCAGGGATCGAGCCCAGGTCTCCCACATTGCAGGTGGATTCTTTACCAGCTGAGCCACAAGGGAACCCCAAGAATACTGGAGTGGGCAGCCTATCCCTTCTCCAGTGGATCTTCCTGACCCAGGAATTGAACTGGGGTCTCCTGCATTGTTGGAGAACTGAGGGTCTTCTGTGGTTTCAGAGTCTGGTGTGTCCTCTTCCCACTAACATGCTGAACCAAAGAAACACTGGGCATCCAGGGCCAGAGCAGCAGAGGGCAAGGGCCAGCTGGGCACAGCCCTCTGGAGACTGCTGCTGCCTCCTGACAAGTCTCATTAGAGCAAAGTTGTCAGCCTCCACTCCAGCACTGGGTCAGCAGATCCTTGAAGGCACAGCTACAGGAGTTGGGAGGCAAGGGGTTTCAGCCCCCAGGAGCAAACACCCCCTGTCCCTTAACCCAATGTGGGCAGCAGCAACTGGGGAGCTGCTAACTCAACAGAAGATCTGCTGTCTGTGGTATCCAAGGGGTGCCTGCCTCCAGGATGTGTGAGAACAACCTAAGTTTCTTTTTCAAAATACTGATCCTTCACCTCCCACCCTGTCCTGTCCATGTGACTGCCAAGGACAGAAAGGCATTAGAATCACAGCAAGAATTTCTTATTAAGGATAGGATGCTACCAACCAGCTCCCCATCAAAACAAGTGAACTGAGAATGGAAACTGAAGAAATATAAGGGATCTAGTCTGTGGGACCAGGAATGAAAGCAAAGGCATTCATGACCTCCACTTCTATCCTCAAGGAGATGGGCACAACATTACAAGTTAAATTCCAAAATCTTAAGAAGATAAAAAGTAAAAAAGTCTTTTTGGTTTTGCTCTCCATCCAAACAATCTCATTCCTATGGACTGTGACCCGCGCAAACAATCTCATCAACTTTCCTTATTCTACTCTCTAACCATTCTTACTGCACACAGCCTGAGGTGCAGTGGTACTACTTCTGTTATTTGGAGTAATCATCTGTTTGAGGCACCACCCAGGACCTTTTCAGTGTGACAAGATCTGCCATGAAATAACGTCTTGTGGGGGTTTTTTGGTTTGTTTTACAGTCTGTAACAGACTCACAAAAATAGAAAACAGATTTACGGTTGCCAACCAAGGGTTAGGGGAGAAGGAATGGATTGGGAGGTTGGGGTTAGCAGATGAAAACTAGTATGCTGCCGCTGCTAAGTCGCTTCAGTCGTGTGTGACTCTGCGAGCCCAGAGACGACTCTATATAGAATATAGAAAACTATAGTCAACATGCTGTGATAAACCATGATGGAACGAACACAAAGAAAGAACGCACATGCATGTATAACCAAATCACTTTGCTGTACAACAAATTCACACAGCATTGTAAGTCAACCATACTTCAATAAAATAAACAAAGTAAAGTCTGAATAAAACTCTGGGCTACAATAGATGTGGGTACTGTTGCTCCCATATGACGTAGGGCCTCTATGAAATCACCCCTTCTACTCCCTAGTCCAGGCACTATTTGGTTTTTTTTTTTTTGCATTTGTGGTTATCTTTTAATTTACTTGCCTATTCATTTATTTTGGGTCTTCACTGCTGCACGTGGGCCTTCTCCGGCTGCAGGGAGCGGAGGCTGCTCTGTGTCGTGGTGCACAGCTCTCTCACTGCAGCGGCTTCTCGCTGCGGAGCACAGGTTCCCGGTGCACACGCTGCAGCAATTGAGGCTCCTGGGCTCCGAGAGTGGGCTCAGGAGTTATGGTTCGCGGACTTCAGTTGCTCCATGTTATGTGGAATCTTCCCAGACCAGGGATCAAACCTGTGTCCCCTGCACTGGCAGGTGGATTCTTATCCACTGCATCACTGGGGAAGTCCCTCTGGTTGCCTTTCATTTCTCTTCTTTGTGCATTCTTTCTTTTCTAACTCTTACATTTCACTGCCACTACAATTTATATTTTAAGCCCTGATAGCACTTAGAATAATAGAGATTACCAACAGGTAAAATTAGGAATGGAAAGTATACACAGATATGATGGAACTATGGCTATTTAAAAATTGACCTATTTTGGAGGTATTTCCCTGGTGGTCTAGCAGCTAAGACTCTACCCTCCCAATGCAGGGAGCTCAGGTTCCATCTCTGGTCAGGGAACTAGATCCCACATGCCACAACTAAGAGTTTGCATGCGGCATGTGCCCCTAACTAATCCTGGTGCAGCCATATAAACCAATAAAAGCATATTTTTAAAAACTGACCTATTTTGTTTAAAAAGCACTGCTTATGTACTTTGTTGCTGTGTTCAGTTTCTAAATCATGTCCAATTCTTTGCAACCCCATAGACTGTAGCAAACTAGGCTCCTCTGGCCTCCACTATCTCCCAAAGTTTGCTCAAATTCATGCCCATTGAGTCAATAATGCTATCTAACCATCTCATCCTCTGCTGCCCCCTTCGCCTCCTGCCTTCAATCTTTCCCAGCATCAAGGTCTTTTGTAATGAGCTGGCTTTTCGAATCAAGTGGCCAAAGTACTGGAGCTTCAGCATCAGTCCTTCCAATGAATATTCAGGGTTGATTTCCTTTAGAATTGACTGGTTTGATGTCTTGCAGTCCAAGGGACTCTCAAGAGTCTTCTCCAGCACCACAATTTAAAAGCATCAATTCTTTGACACTCAGCCTTCTTTATGATCCAGCTCTGACCATATGGACCTTTGTCAGCAAAGTGCTGTCTCTGCTTTTTAATACACTATCTAGGTTTGTCATAGCTTTCCTTCCGAGGAGCAAGTGTCTTTTAATTTCATGGCTGCAGTCCCTGTTGGCAGTGATTTGGGAGCCCAAGAAAATAAAATCTGTCACTACGTCCACTTTTTGCCCTTCTATTTGCCATGAAGTGATGGGATAGCATGCCATGATCTTAGTTTTTTGACTGCTGAGTTTCAAGCCAGCTTTTTCACTCTTTCATCAAGAGGCTCTTATTTCCTCTTCATCTTCTGCTTTTAGAGTGACATTACCTGCATATCTGAGGTTGCTGATATTTCTTCTGGCAATTTTGATTCCACCTTGTGATTCAGCCTGTCATTTCGAATAATGTACTGTGCATGTAAATTAAATAAGCAGAGGCAATGTACAGCCTTGTCATATTCCTGTCCCAATTTTGAACCAGTCAGTTGGTTCATGTCTGGTTCTAACTATTGCTTCTTGACCTGCATACAGGTTTCTCAGGATCCTGTGGCTCTTCACAAATAGCGGAAGGCTTTCTTCCTTCACTCTTTTAAAAGCAACACAACATACCAATCAAGAGATTAGTGTCCAAAGTCTGGGGAAAGGTTCTTCATAGATTCAGATCATGCACGATGTGTGGTACATGGAGAACAGGGAGGTAGTGGGTAATATTTAAACATAACTCACATTTAACACTATAGAGTTCCCAGTGCCTGCAAAGGCTAAGAGTACTGAAATCATTAGCAGCACTTTGCCGAGCAGGAGGCCTAACTGCAGAACTGTTTTTCCCTCCATCAACTTAATACCTGAAACCAACACAATATTATAAAACAACTATATTTCAAAATAATAATAATAAAGTGGAGGCATCCCTCAAAGGCTTAAAGGTTTGGGAACAAGCCTCTGACTAAGGAGCTACATCCCTGAGCAGGCTGCATTTCCCAGGCAAGAGCCCTAATTCCTCCTGGTTCTGCTGGGCCCTCCCCTATAGGAAATGAACTGGGGAGTGGGAAGATGTCAAGCAAGGGGGATGGGACAGTGGTAGGAGCGTGCATGTCAGCACTGCTGACCCCACAGCCAATTAAGGCACCACAAGCTGGTCTCCACGGGAAGCTGCAGCCAGCCTCAGACAGAAGGATAACGGCTGTGACACCAAGCCCCAGGAGACGTGGTCTTGATGAATATTAAACAAACACACACACACCAAGTGGAGACAATCCAGGATGCTATGTTTGCAGTCCCTCTTCTCAGAAATGGAAAGGGTGGCCACAAGGGGAAGATGTGTCTCCCCCAAACTGCTTGGCTTCCTCTGGTCCTCTTTTCTTCACCACACTCTCCTGCAACTTACAGGTTGTAGGAAATTCTTTCTCTGGCTGCTACATATTGACAGCAATTCTGATCCCACTCTTTCCAGGACACATGTCACCAGCTCAGCTTTTGCATAAATCCTTCTCGGGCAACCTGGCTGCCTGTCAGGGCCCCTGATCAGCCTGGAGGGGTATCACACTGAATTATTCTAAATTGATGTTGTTACCAGCAGTTTCCCCTGTAAATATATGGAAACAGCTTGCTCAGCACCCACTTCAGGTCATCCCAAGGACCACAAAACACAATTAATGGTGAGTCTAAGAAAATGAAAAGTAAGAGATGACAGACATCCCACCCGGCAAAGCCAAACATTAAATTTTGACAGAGAAAAGAACTGGAACAAACATATGTGACAAACAACCTTAGGAAACATATTACTAAATCCTGGCCTAGAATGGGATTTTTTTACTTCCATTAAGTTAACATAGAATAAAAAGAACCACTTTGTTATTAGGGGAAAGAAGACAGGGTGGCTTTTTGCACTGACTGGGCATAAAGGGGCCAGAACACAGGATGCCTCGTGAGGACCCAGCCAAGGCCCTACACAGTGGATCCAAGAACAGGGGAGAGATCTCCATCCCTGAAAAGCAGAAACTAAAAGCACCTCCACTACAGTCGGAATCTTCCCAAGCACCAAACTCACAAAAAAACCCTCCTTCTTCAGCAGTTAGAAATTGTTTCAGTCTTATAAAGAATTAATCATCTATGCTCTTTTTTTCAACCAGGAAAATGTAAACATAATATAGATTCATCAATGATCAATGCAAAAAAATAAAGGAAAACAATATAATGGAAAAGACGAGAGATCTCTTCCAGAAACTTAGACATACCAAGGGAACATTTCATGCAAACATGGCCTCAAAAAGGACAGAAATGGTATGGACCTAACAGAAGCAAAAGATATTAAGAAGAGGTGGCAGGAATACACAGAAGAACTATACAAAAAAGATCTTCATGTCCCAGATAATCACCATGGTGTGATCACTCACCTAGAGCCAGACATCCTGGAATGTGAAGTCAAGTGGACCTTAGGTAGCATCACTATGAACAAAGCTAGTGGAGGTGATGGAATTCCAGTTGAGCTATTTGAAATTCTAAAAGATGATGCTGTGAAAGTGATGCACTCAATGTACCAGTAAATTTGGAAAACTCAGCAGTGGCCACAGCACTAGAAAAGGTCAGTTTTCATTCCAATCCCAAAGAAAGGCAATGCCAAAGAATGCTCAAACTACCGCACAATTGCACTCATCTCACACGCTAGTAAAGTGATGCTTGTAATTCTCCAAGCCAGGCTTCAGCAATACGTGAACCGTGAACTTCCAGATGTTCAAGCTAGTTTTAGAAAAGGCAGAGGAACCAGAGATCAAATTGCCAACATTTGCTGGATCATCGAAAAAGCAAGAGAGTTCCAGAAAAACATCTACTTCTGCTTTATTGACTATGCCAAAGCCTTTGACTGTGTGGATCACAACAAACTGTGGAAAATTCTGAAAGAGATGGGAATACCAGACCACCTGGCCTGCCTCTTGAGAAATCTGTATGCAGGTCACGAAGCAACAGTTAGAACTGGACATGGAACAACAGATTGCTTCCAAATAGGAAAAGGAGTACGTCAAGGCTGTATATTGTCACCCTCCTTATTTAATTTATATGCAGAGTACTTCATGAGAAACCCTGGGCTAGACTGAAGCACAAGCTGGAATCAGGACTGCCCGGAGAAATATCAATAACCTCAGATATGCAGATGACACCACCCTTATGGCAGAAAGTAAAGAAGAACTAAAGAGTCTCTTGATGAAAGTGAAAGAAGAGAGTGAAAAAAAAGTTGGCTTAAAGCTCAACATTCAGAAAACTAAGATCATGACATCCAGTCCCATCACTTCATGGCAAGTAGATTGAGAAACAGTGGAAACAGTGGCTGACTTTATTTTTTTGGGCTCCAAAATCACTGCAGATGGAGACTAGCCATGAAAGTAAAAGATGCTTACTCTTTGGAAGAAAAGTTACAACCAACCTGCTGATGCTGCTAAGTCGCTTCAGTCATGTCCGACTCTGTGCGGCCCCATAGACAGCAGCCCACCAAGCTCCCCCGTCCCTGGGATTCTCCAGGCAAGAACACTGGAGTGGGTTGCCATTTCCTTCTCCAACGCGTGAAAGTGAAAAGTGAAAGTGAAGTCTCTCAGTTTTATCAGACTCTTAGCAACCCCATGGACTGTAGCCTACCAGGCTCCTCTGTCCATGGGATTTTCCAGGCAAGAGTATTGGAGTGGGGTGCCATTGCCTTCTCCTACCTAGACAGTATATTAAAAAGCAGAGACATTACTTTGCCAACAAAAGTCTGTCTAGTCAAGGCTATGGTTTTTCCAGTGGTCATGTATGGATGAAAGAGTTGGACTATAAAGAAAGCTGAGTGCCGAAGAATTGATGCTTTATAACTGTGATGTTGGAGAAGACTTGAGAGTCCCTTAGACTGCAAGGACATCCAACAGTCCATCCTAATGGAAATCAGTCCTGAATATTCATTGGAAGGACTGATGTTGACGTTGAAACTCCAATACTTGGGCCACCTGATGCCAAGAACTGACTCATTTGAAAAGACCCTGATGCTGGGAAAGACTGAAGGCAGGAGGAGAAGGGGACGACAGAGGGTGAGATAGTTTGATGGCATCACCAACTCAGTGGACATGAGTTTGAGTAAACTCCGGGAGTTGGTGATGGACAGAGAGGCCTGGTGTGCTACAGTCCATGCAGTCGCAAAGAGTCAGACACAACTGAGCGACTGAACTGAACAGAACTGAATACAGATTCATAGGCAGAAAAAACCCACCACTACCTTATTTTTGTTTGGGGTTTGGGAGTGGGTTATTTGTTTATTTTTAACCATATCTATAAAACCAAAGACAATGGGGAATATGAGAAAATCACTCAAATAGGTTTGGATGCTTCTAGATATTCAAATCTATTGACCCAGTCCCACAAACTGGCATTTTCCAGATGATTCATTTTACCCCACCACACCAGTCAGACACCTGGTGATCAGGACAAAATTTCCAGACACAAATCTATCCGTGGCTCTCATCACCACCATCAGCCAGTCTGAACCTCAGTTGCCGCCTAACTGGTCTCCCCCTCAAACACAGAAGCTAGCTCTCTCTCAGTCTCAAAGCCAAGTTATCAAACTCTGCTCCTCTCACTCCCAAATGTCCCACCTAAACTGTCTTCCAGTCAAACCAAATCTCTACCTTTCCCTGAGCAGAGCCTCCTCTCATGCCCCCAGGCCCTCCACAGGCCGCCTCCTCTCCCCGGAAAGCCCCTCCTCCTTTGTCTGCTGGTGAGCTCCTGCCAACCCTTCCCTTGGCAGCTGTCCCAGAAACCCTGCCCACCCTTGCCCCTGTCACCTCAGCCCATCTGGCCTCCCTGCTGTTCCCTGAGCAAGCTCAGCACATGGCCACGCCAGGGTCCCCGCATCAGGTTCCCGCCACCAGAAAGCCTCTCCCATCACAGGTTCTGTGGTCATTCCCCCACTTTCTCCAGATGAAGGGGCTTCCTCTTACAGCCTGGGTAGAAAAGAACACTCCCTACACTTTCACACCCCAGCCTGCCTCATTCCCTTCACACTGCTTTACTCTCTACAGCATTTTATCACAACTCAATACACACACAGAAAGACACACAGACGTATTTTATTGTGTATTTTTTATGGCCTACGTCAGTCTCCACAATGGGCTGGCCAACTATGGTGCATGGGCCAAATCTGCTCCCCCAACTCACCCCCCTCCCAAGCTTTGATTAGAACAAAGGAGCCCCATGATTTTACCTGTAGTCTGCAGCAGAGTGGAAGAGTTGAGACCTCATTACCCACAAAGCCATTTCCTACCCAATCTTTCACAAAAATATTTGCCAACCATGCTGTCCTGCTCTCCAGTGTCAAGCAAGCTGCCCCCTCCCCTGCTGTGCTCACAGTTTACCCCCAGATGTACTGGTGCATAGTCCAGCAGGCAGCAGGCACTTGGAAACCATTTGTTAAATGGAGAGAGGGAGACAGAGGGGAAAATGTGAAGGAAAAGGAGTAAATGGATGCAAGAGATGCTGGAGGAGAAATCGGCAGGCCTGGTAACTGCATGGAGGTGCCAGGAAAAGAGAAAGAATCATGCAGGAGAAGGATTTCAAACATGGCTACGTTCCTTGGTCAACGGATGAGGTGCTAACCAAACACAAGTTCTGCATCAGGGCTGTCTCCTCATTGAGGGGTCTGAAATGAAGTGTCAGCTTCCTTCACAAGGTGAGTCAATGCCCCACAGACAGCCCCATTAATAAAGTTGCTCCAGTGAAATATACACTGGAAATTCAAAGTTTTGGTAACCAGAGATAACATGCTTAAATCTGAATAGCTAACAACAGAGTAACAAGTAAATACTTATAAGCCAATTTATAAATTCTAAATACATAAATGTTTACAGGCAAACAGAAAACCTAAGATCCGATGGAGGAGATCCTTTAATGGTTAGCAAATCTTACTCTCTGGGTTAACAAATGAGAAATGAGGGCTCGGACTAGTTAAGTCACCCAGACTAGTTAAGCTGCCCAGGCACCAGAACCCACGGCCACACAGGGAGTCGGGAGGGAGGGCCTGTCCACTCCCTGCACTCTCAGTGAAGTGCTGGGGACAGGAGCAAGACCACACAGGCCTGAGGGGGCAGCGAGGGAAACAAAGAACTGCCCATGCAGGAAGGCCAGTGGGGATCTCTGGCCCACATCTCACTTGACCTTTCTGTAATACAGCGCTTCTCAAAATTCAGGTTGCATCGCAATCAACTGCTGGGCTTTTCAGATGGATGGCCCACCCCCAAAGTTTCCTCCTCAGGTAGAATGGGATGGGCCCAAGAACCTGCATTTTTAACAAGTCCCCATGTAACACTGATGCTGCAGGTCCAAAGATCACACTTCAGGAACCACTGGGGCAGCACTTGACCATGACCCATCCTGTGGCTTTCCTGAGATGTCTCTCACCTGGCTCTTCACCTCTCTCTCCAGCCACCAGTTTGAGAAGTCTGTCTATAAAAAGAAGAGGAGGGGAAAGGGTGGTGACTGCTGCAAGTTCACGAAAAATGAAAGAACCTGAGCTTATTCACAACACAGCTGAGGAAAGAGCCACTCTCAGTGAGGGAGCGCAGAGGTGGGGACAGGAAAGAGTGGCAGATGGATGAGCAGACAGAAGGGCACAGAATCTACCCAGACACTAGGGACAAGCCCACTGCTCTGGACAGCGAGCAGTGAATACCTTTGCAAGTGTGTCAGGATGAATGTCTCAAAATGAACACGAGCCACTTCAAAACAACTCCCGTGATTATTACACTATTATAGTACTACATAGTTTAGTGCTTCCTCTAGAACTTTCTTCTGAGAATGTAACACATGTTTTAAATATCCTCAACATTTGCAGACGGTCATTTGAGGGTGGTTTCCCTTGTAGCTCAGTCGGTAAAGAATCTGCCCGCAGTGCAGAAGACCCGGGTTCAATCCCTGGGTTGAGAAGATCCCCTGGAGAAGGAAATGGCGACCCACTCCAGTATCCTTGCCTGGAAAATTTCATGGACAGAGGAGCCTGGTGGGCTGCAGTCCATGGGGTCGCAAAGACTCGGGACAACACAGTGATGTCAAAAATTATCTGAAGACCAGTCTTAGTAAACACGTTGAGTACAGTGAATAACATTGTATTTCTTAGTTAAAAAACAAGAAATAAATCTAAAGTAAAATTGATTTCTTTAAACAATAATGAGAATACCATTATATGTACAAAATCAGCTGAAAATATGCATAGATACATGAGTTATGATATTCTTAAAATTGGTCTCACAATTTTATAACTGCAAGACTGACACTTCAGTCGTCAAATAAACCAATATATAGGAAAAGAACAAATGATAGAGACTAACTCGCCATCACCTTCCTCTTGTTATAATCCTCCCATGACACCAGCAGTGTTGGGGCACTAAATCTAGGTCATCACATCCCTACCTCAGGAAGAAAAGATCTTAAGTGGTGAACCAGTTGCTGGGGAGGGGGAGACATTGGCATGATTCCCCCAAAGCTGGAAGCCCCTGCTCTTAATCAGACAGACCTGACGTGAATCCTGGCTCCACCACTTCCTCAACATGTAACTTTAGAAAACCTGCCTTCCAAAGCACAAGGTTTTCCATTTCAGAAACACAGCTGGTAGGAAGAATCGCCTCACAGGAGGGCTCTGAGAATTAAACGACAAGGTCCTGTCCTCTGTGCAGCTGCACAGGCTGCTTCCTCATAAGGCGTGCTCCAGGCTAGCCGCCACTGTCCTTTCTCTCATGATCTGCTAAGGTCAGGCTGCCCCTGGGGAGCCTGGACGTGCCCTGTGCTCTGCCCACCCTCTATCCTGTTATAAAGACTAAAGCCAGCTCCAGAAACCCAGGAGAATCAGTGAAGACTGTTACAAATCCAACTTCTTCCAAACAGGCTTTAGAACCACTCTTCAGCATCACTGAGCTTCCTGCTCCCTGGGGAGTCCTGAGGAGCTGATGAGAGCCATCTTCTCCCGAGAGCTCTTCCAGTCAGTGACCTGCAGATCTGCCTCTTTTGCCCTATTTTGCCATCTTACATTTTCCCTTCTAACTTGACTTTCTATTCCTCCTCCTACTACTAATGATGGCCATAAATTACTGAGCACTTAATGGGACCAGACACTCCACTGGATCATTTTACAGGGAACATCACATTTTATTCCCACAACAACTCTTTGAAGATGGAACTACTGTTACCACAATTTTCAAAGGAGAAAACCTGAGACAGAGAAGTCAGGTAACTTCCTCACCCAGCCAAGAAGCCATGAAGCCAAGATTCAAACACAAGCCATGTCACTCAGAGCCTAGGCTCCTAATTTCATACCTCCTCATAAAAACACATACCAGATTTCAGTGATCCGAAGTCACAAGCATTCTAAAGCTGCCTGACCACATCCAGCGATGACCCCAGCCTCCACTCTCAGTTTTCTATCTTCAGTATGAAAATATGACCATACATCTTCAAATTTGGTTTTTAAGAAGACTTCAACTTACTACTTCCCTTTCCTCCCTCTGAAAGATATAATTTGGCCTCTTCTGAAGGCACAACCATGAGCTTGTTTTAGTTTCTCAGTGAGAAGGAAGTTTATTCAGTTCATTTTTCTCAAGTGTTAGAGCAGCAGTCTTGCAAAGTATTAACAAGCAGAAAATGGAAAATACATAACAGAGACAGCACTCCTGGAAAAGCATTACACTTCTGTCAGGGATTCTTCCACTGTGACATGTTTTAGGTTGGCTGCCATGTTGCCAAAAATCACATTACCTATTTTAGATAAAGAAATCAGTAACCAAGTACAAACTACCCATCAAATGTAGGGAGAGCAAGAGCTGGTAAAGGCTGTGATCTAGCTGGGGTTTGTAGTGTTGATATTTGCCTTCCTATATGCCTAACTATAAAGGTGCCCAGACAGAGAAAGCATTTGAATGTTTATCTTCTCATTTTTGACAGCTTGAGAAGAAAACAAAATATTTCTTAATGCTTGTATTATTATTTTCCTAGAGTTGCCTTTACAAAGTACCACAAACTGGGTGACCTAAAGAACAGAGACTGATTGTTCTGGAAGCCAGAAGTGCTAGATGAGACTTGGTTTCTCGTGAGGGCTGTGAGGGAAAACGTATTCCATGTCTCTGTCCCAGTTTGTCAAAGCCTCAAGCTTCCCTTGACTTGTAGATGGCATTCTCCCTATGTGTTCACATCATCTTCCTTCTTTTTTGCAAGGACACAGCCATATTGGATAAGGAACCACGCTAACGACCTCATCATAACTAGACCACCTGCAAAGACCCTATTTCCAACAAAGGTCACATTTACAGGTCCTGGTGAGCATCTTTTGGGGAGACACAATTCAACCCATTCCAATGCCTAACAGGGAAGTTTGTCTTAGACCACTTCCTTCAGTAAGATTTTCTAATCCTCGTATAAAGATTAAAAAGTAATAGAAACAGATCTATGCTGCAAGAACAATTTTTTCAATTCTATGTAACAGCACATTAAGGTTTTATTTTTTCCTTTCAACTTTACTGAAAAAGTTTAAGTATCAGTATTAGTCATTCAGTTGTGTCCAACTCTTGGAGACTCCATGAACTGTCTGCCAGGCTCCTCTATCCACAGAATTCTCCAGGCAAGAATTCCCTTCTCCAGGGGGTCTTTCTGACCCAGGAATTGAAGCCAGGTTTCTTGCATCACAGTTATAATTTCTACCATCTGAGCCACCAGGGAAGCCCTTCACCTTTACTAGTCCAATCCAACTATATTTCTGCCAATTTTATTCTGTGATGTGAATTTTGCTTGCAAATGATCCACTTAAAAGGATGTACAGTTTGGACTTCCCTGCTAGTACAGTGGATAAGAATCCACCTGCAAATGCAGGGGACATTGGTTCGATCCCTGGTTTGGGAAGATTCCACATGCCACAGAGCAACTAAAGGCTGTTAGCTACTCCAAAACAAGAGAAGCCATTAGCCCATGTACCACAACAAAGAGTAGCCCTCGCTTGCCACAACTACAGAAAGCCCATGAGCAGCAACAAAGACCCAGCATAACCAAAAATTTAAAAAGGATGTACAGTTTATCCTGTATGTACTTCCTGTATAAAGATCCAATTTAGACAGCAAGCCCACAGCATTCACTCAGCCCTAATATAAACTTAAGTATTGTTCACAAATAAGTATCTATTTACACATACAGCAAGGATGTTCACACATACTGTTCACTTTGCAAGACTACTTCTTTCTATCAAATAATCAGATGGTTTGCTTCCTTCATTAAAGTTTCTGTTCAAATGTTACCTCATCAAAAGTCCCCAACTAGTACTCTAAAACAGTCCTCCCACATCCCACCACTCTTACCCCCTTCACCCAACTTTATTCTTCTTCTTAACATTAAGTGTATTTATACTTAATTTTTCATTGTATAATTGGTCTCCTCCTGCAAGATGGGACTTTGTTTTAGTTCACTGCTCTGTTTCCTGAGCCTGGGAAATATGGCACTCAATAAACTTTGATTGAATTTACTGAATAAATCCTTATCAGGCTCCAAAAATTCCACATATAATTGTGTTTAATTATAATGTATTAACCTTCCTACTTGAAACTAAGGAAGTTACCTTACCCCCTTCACAACCAATTCTTAAAGAAATAAGTTTACAAAAATACATATGTGTGTGTGTGTGTGTGTACAGAAAATGATTTTAATAGTGGAGGTCATCAAATGCAGCTCTGATGCATTAGCTGTCAACTGACATATCATGGTAATAGGATTCTCTAATCTCTCTTTCATGACCTCACAAATGAACAAGGCATGTAAACTATTATAAATATCTTTGCTGATGACTCACAATATGAAAGGAAGTCATTTTAAATATTAAAAACTATATTGTTCATCCATAACTACATGCCTTAAAAAAACAAGGCACTCTAAAAGACAGAGTCTGGTATCTTAAAAAAAATATACTGAAAAATAATTTTGGAAAGTAATCTAAAATTCTGTGTATCAGCTTAGGTGAAGACAGTATACAAGATTGAATATGCAATTAATTATGTCAAAATTCCTTCAAATATCTTTATTTAAACTCAAGTATCAATTCCATCCTATAGAATGAACCAAAATAATTCATAAAACACCATGCAAAGATATGTGCAACTGGAAAATATAAATTGTCAGAGAACTGTATTTTTGGGAGACACTGAAATAAGAATTGTTTAAAACTTCACTTTTTAAAAAAAGTATCAGTAAAGTAACCCTTTCCATTAAAGACCATTTCCTTAAAGATACTGGGTAACAAAGACATGTAAAAGAATAAAATTAGAATACTTTCTAACATAAAACACAAAGGTAAACTCAAAATGGATTAAAGACCTAAATATAAGACCAGAAACTATAAAATGCTTAGAGGAAAACATAGGAAGAACACCCTCTGACATAAATCACAGCAAGATCCTCTATGATCCACTTCCTAGAGTAATGGAAATAAAAACAAAAGTAAACAAGTGGGACCTAATTAAACGTAAAAGTTTTTGCACAGAAAAGGAAACTATTAAACAAGGTGAAAAGACAACCCTCAGAATGGGACAAAATAATAGCAAATGAAACAACTGACAAAGAATTAATTTCCCAAATATATAAGCAGCTCATACAAGTCAGTATCAGAAAAACAAACAACCCAATCAAAACCTGGGAAAAAGACCTAAACAGACATTCTTCTCCAAAGAAGACATATAGATGGTGACTAAACACATGAAAAGATGTTCAACGTCACTCATTATTAGAGAAATGCAAATCAAAACTACAATGAGCTATCATCTCACACTGGTCAGAATGGCCATTATCAAAAAAGTCTATAAACAATAAATGCTGGAGAAGGTGTGGAGAAAAGGCAACCCTCATGCACTGTGGGTGGGAATGTAAACTGATACAGTCACTATAGAAGACGGTATGGAGATTTCTTAAAAAACTAGGAATAAAACCACCATCAGTTCAGTTTAGTTCAGTCACTCGGTTGTGTCTGACTCTTTGCGACACCATGCACTGCAGCACGCCAGGCCTCCCTGTCCATCACCAACTCCTGGAGTTTACTCAAACTCATGTCCATCAAGTCGGTGATGCCATGCAGCCATCTCATCCTCTGTTGTCCCCTTCTCCTCCTGCCTTCAATCTTTACCAGCATCAGGGTCTTTTCAAATGAGTCAATTCTTTGCATCAGGTGGCCACAGTACTGGAGTTTCAGCTTTAACATCAGTCCTTCCAATGAACACCCAGGACTGATCTCCTTTAGGATGGACTGGTTGGATCTCCTTGCAGTCCTAGGGACTCTCAAGAGTCTTCAACACCACAGTTCAAAAGCATCAACTCTTCGGCGCTCAGCCTTCTGTATAGTCCAACTCTGACGTACATACATGACCACTGGAAAAACCATAGCCTTGACTAGACAGACCTTTGTTGGCAAAGTAATGTCTCTGCTTTGCAATATGCTATCTAGGTTGGTCATAACTTTCCTTCCAAGGAGCAAGTGTCTTTTAATTTTATGGCCGCAGTCACCATCTGCAGTGATTTTGGAGCCCAGAAAAACAAAGTCTGACACTGTTTCCACTGTTTCCCCATCTATTTTCCATGAAGTGATGGGACTAGATTCCATGATCTTCGTTTTCTGAATGTTGAGCTTTAAGCCAACTTTTTCACTCTCCACTTTCACTTTCATCAAGAGGCTTTTTAGTTCCTCTTCACTTTCTAGCATAAGCATGGTATCATCTGCATATCAGAGAAGGCAATGGCACCCCACTCCAGTACTCTTGCCTGGAAAATCCCATGGACAGAGAAGTCTGGTAGGCTGCAGTCCACGGGGTCGCTAAGAGTCGGATACGACTAAGTGACTTCACTTTCACTTTTCACTTTCATGCACTGGAGAAGGAAACGGCAACCCACTTCCAGTGTTCTTGCCTGGAGAATCCCAGGGACAGGGGAGCCTGGTGGGCTGCCATCTATGGGGTCGCACAGAGTCGGGCACGACTGAAGCGACTTAGCAGCAGCAGCATCTGCATATCTGAGGTTATTGATATTTCTCCCGGTAATCTTGATTCCAGCTTGTGCTTCTTCCAGCCCAGTGTTGAAGAAGCTGAAGTTGAATGGTTCTATGAAGACCTACAAGACCTTTTAGAACTAACACCCCAAAAAGATGTCCTTTTCATTATAGGGGACTGGAATACAAAAGTAGGAAATCAAGAAACACCTGGAGGAACAGGCAAATTTGGCCTTGGAATACGGAATGAAACAGGGCAAAGACTAATAGAGTTTTGCCAAGAGAACGCACTGGTCATAGCAAACACCCTCTTCCAACAACACAAGAGAAGACTCTACACATGGACATCACCAGATGGGCAACCCCGAAATCAGGTTGATTATATTCTTTGCAGCCAAAGATGGAAGCTGACTGTGGCTCACATCATGAGCTCCTTATTGCCAAATTCAGACTTAAATTGAAGAAAGTAGGGAAAACCACTAGACCATTCAGGTATGACCTAAATCAAATCCCTAACGGTTATACAGTGGAAGTGAGAAATAGATTTAAGGGCCGAGATCTGATAGACAGAGTGCCTGATAAACTATGGACTGAGGTTCTTGACATTGTACAGGAGATAGGGATCGAGACCATCCCCATGGAAAAGAAATGCAAAAAAGCAAAATGGCTGTCTGGGGAGTCCTTAAAAATAGCTGTAAAAAGAAAAGAAGCAAAAAGCAAAGGAGAAAAGGAAAGATACAAGCATCTGAATGCAGAGTTCCAAAGAATAGCAAGGAGAGATAAGAAAGCCTTCCTCAGTGATCAATGCAAATAGAGGAAAACAACAGAATGGGAAAGACTAGAGATCTCTTCAAGAAAATTAGAGATACCAAGGGAACATTTCATGCAAAGATGGGCTCGATAAAGGACAGAAATGGTATGGACCTAACAGAAGCAGAAGATATTAAGAAGAGGTGGCAAGAATACACAGAAGAACTGTACAAAAAAGATCTTTATGGCCAAGATAATCACGATGGTGTGATCACTCACCTAGAGCCAGACATCCTGGAATGAGAAGTCAAGTGGGCCTTAGAAAGCATCACTACGAACAAAGCTAGTGGAGGTGATGGAATTCCAGTTGAGCTATTTCAAATCCTGAAAGATGATGCTGTGAAAGTGCTGCACTCAATATGCCAGCAAATTTGGAAAACTCAGCAGTGGCCACAGCACTAGAAAAGGTCAGTTTTCATTCCAATCCCAAAGAAAGGCAATGCCAAAGAATGCTCAAATAACCGCACAATTGCACTCATCTCACACACTAGTAAAGTAATGCTCAAAATTCTCCAAGCCAGGCTTCAGTAATACATGAACCGTGAACTTCCAGATATTCAAGCTGGTTTTAGAAAAGGCAGAGGAACCAGAGATCAGCTTGCCAACATATGCTGGATCATTGAAAAGCAAGAGAGTTCCAGAAAGACATCTATTTCTGCTTTATTGACTATGCCAAAGCCTTTGACTGTGTAGATCACAATAAACTGTGGAAAATTCTGAAAGAGATGGGAATACCAGACCACCTGACCTGCCTCTTGAGAAACCTATATGCAGGTCAGGAAGCAACAGTTAGAAGCGACAAGTTAGAAAGATGGTACTGATGAAATTATTTGCAGGGCAGCAATAGAGACACCGACATAGAGAACAGACTAATGGACATGGCTGGGGGATAGAAAAGAGAGTGTGGGGCATATGGAGAGAGTAACAAGGAAACACACATTACCATATGTGAAATAGATAGCCAGTGAGTATTTGGCTATGTATGACTCAGGGAACTCAAACCAGGGCCCTTTAACAACCTAGAAGGGTTGGACGGGGAGGGAGGTGGGAGGAAGGTTCAAGAGGGAATGGACATATGCATACCTAAGGCTGATTCATCTTGATGTTTGTCAGAAAGCAACACAATACTGTAAAGAAATTATCCTTCAATTAAAAATAAGTAAATTTGTTAAACAAGACACTAGGCAACAAAGAGAAATGCCACACAGTGTGCAGGAAAACAAGCAGGCTTACTGGGTATAGCAAATGCTGTCCTAGAGGGCTTGCCAATTCCTTTCCTTCTCTTTCTTCATTCCTTTTCACTATTCTTTCTCCTTCTGTGTTTCTTCCCACTGAACTGAAGACATAAGAAATACACCTTATCACACACACACACACAACACCTTATCACTAACTTTTCCTGATAACTTCTCTATAGCACCGGTTACCATGTATTTCTAAGCAGGCTGGCTTTGAGATGCCTGGAAGTCCTGAGTGGGTGGGCTGGCAAGGGGTTTTATAGAGTAGCAGTTGCACTGGGCACATTTTCCAGACCTGTTTATCAGCCAGGTGAATGTCCCCATGTGCTGCCTTAGGTAGCAATTTAATCCAATACATGTGAAAAGAATTAGAGCTGAAGGCACCCACCCCTCATTGGTCTGTTGAGTTGCAGCAGGCTCCACAGCCACCTGGGTTGAGGAAGCAAAGGGTGGTCTTGAGGGAAGAGCAGCCACTAAGACTGACAGAGATTAGCATGTAGACTTCTGTAGTTATCAGATCAGCATACAAAACAGGAAAATTTCAGCACACATAGACACTCAGGTTTTGTTATCAAGTTGCTATACTTCAAAGGCATTCAGTCCCAAGAGTGCATTTCAGCATTCCATCTTGTTGACACAGACAAATCTCTCCCAATCCAGATGAGAAAAACAATCTAGAAAATGCACGAGGCACTCTGAATAGAAGAGTTTTTAAGCAAGTTTCTTAGAGGATTTCTATTATGTTTAGGGGACTTAAAATAAAAATGTCCTATTCAGAATGCAGCCTATAGGAATAGATTCCATTTTAAAGTAACTGACACACAAAACACAAATAGGAATCTGGGAGTAGTAATCAGTTGACTTCACAGACAAGTAACAGTCTTTTATGTTAAGGGTCCTCAAGTGCTTCCAAGCATAGCTGCTTTCATTCTCCCAATAGCCTTGGAAAGTCACTTGGTAAAATTTAAGTTTGTAATTTCAAATATGTTCAGGTTCCTAAGAGGCAACCCAGATGAATTTCTCAGCCTCTGTGTTTAAGGGGAAATACAGAATGGTGTGTGCTTAGTTGCTTAGCTGCTTAGTTTTGTCCAACTCTTTGCAAACCATTGGACTATAGCCCACCAGGCTCCTCTGTCCATGGGATTTTTCCAGCAAGAATACTGGAGTAGTTCCCATTTCCTTCTCCAGGGGATCTTCCCAACCCAGGGATCAAACCTGTGTCTCCTGCTTCACAGGCTGATTCTTTACCTGCTGAGCCATCAGGGAAGCTCACAAAATATAGCAGAGTGATTAAGAATTCAAACTCTGGACCCAGCAGCCCCACTTTGAACCTTAATTTGGAGTCAAACCTGGCTTTGAGTATAGCTTACACACCTGAACCTTGACTGTATCATCTATGAGTAGGATACAGAACCTAGAAAGGACAAAATACCCCATATTTTCAACAAATAACTAACAAATTAGAAAAAGAGAACCTACAGTCTTGAAAACACACACATCTACCGATTGCAATATACGATTTCTGTATTCTGATCCAAACGATTACATACACAATTTATCACACTTATGAAACAAGTGGAAATGTTAATGCTGACTGGATATTTGATAATATTAAGGAATAACTATTATAATTCTTGGCAAGATAACAGGATTATGTTACATGAAAAGAGCTCTTACCTTAAGTCATTGTCTCCAGTTCCATAGCCACTAACCACATGTGGCTACTTAACTCTCAACTAATTAAAATTAAACACAAGTAAAATTTTATTTTCTTCTTATGGCAGAAAGTGACAAAGAACTAAAGAGTCTCTTGATGAAAGTGAAAGAGGAAAATGAAAAAGTTGGCTTAAAGCTCAACATTCAGAAAACTAAGATCATGGCACCCAGTCCCATCACTTCATGGCAAATAGATGGGGAAACATTGGCTGACTTTATTTTTCTGGGCTTCAAAAATCACTGCAGATGGTGACTGCAGCCATGAAATTAAAAGACGCTTACTCCTTGGAAGGAAAGTTATGACCAACCTAGACAGCATATTAAAAAGCAGAGACAAACCTAACTCTATACCTAAAGCAACTAGAAAAGGAAGAAATGAAGAACCCCAGGGTTAGTAGAAGGAAAGAAATCTTAAAAATAATGGCAGAAATAAATGCAAAAGAAACAAAAGAGACCATAGCAAAAATCAACAAAGCCAAAAGCTGGTTCTGTGAAAGGATGAATAAAATTGACAAACCATTAGCCAGACTCATCAAGAAACAAAGGGAGAAAAATCAAATCAATAAAATTAGAAATGAAAATGGAGAGATCACAACAGACAACACAGAAATACAAAGGATCATAAGAGACTACTATCAGCAATTATATGCCAATAAAATGGACAACGGGGAAGAAATGGACAAATTCTTAGAAAAGTACAACTTTCCAAAACTGGACCAGGAAGAAATAGAAACTCTTAACAGACCCATCACAAGCACGGAAATTGAAACTGTAATCAAAAATCTTCCAGCAAACAAAACCCCAGGTCCAGACAGCTTCACAGCTGAATTCTACCAAAAATTTAGAGAAGAGCTAACACCTATCCTACTCAAACTCTTCCAGAAAATTGCAGAGGAAGGTAAACTTCCAAACTCATTCTATGAGGCCACCATCACCCTAATACCAAAACCTGACAAAGATCCCACAAAAAAAGAAAACTACAGGCCAATATCACTGATGAACATAGATGCAAAAATCCTTAACAAAATTCTAGCAAACAGAATCCAACAACACATTAAAAAGATCGTACACCATAACCAAGTGGGCTTTACCAAGACATGCAAGGATTCTTCAATATCCGCAAATCAATCAATGTAATATACCACATTAACAAATTGAAAAATAAAAACCATATGATTATCTCAATAGATGCAGAGAAAGCCTTTGACAAAATTCAACATCCATTTATGATAAAAACTCTCCAGAAAGCAGGAATAGAAGGAACATACCTCAACATAATAAAAGCTGTATATGACAAACCCACAGCAAACATTATCCTCAATGGTGAAAAATTGAAAGCATTTCCTCTAAAGTCAGGAACAAGACAAGGGTGTCCACTTTCACCATTACAATTCAACATAGTTTTGGAAGTTTTGGCCACAGCCATCAGAGCAGAAAAAGAAATAAAAGGAATCCAAATTGGAAAAGAAGAAGTAAAACTCTCACTGTTTCCAGATGACATGATCCTCTACATAGAAAACTCTAAAGACTCCACCAGAAAATTACTAGAACTAATCAATGATTATAGTAAAGTTGCAGGATATAAAATCAACACACAGAAATCCCTTGCATTCCTATACACTAATAATGAGAAAACAGAAAGAGAAATTAAGGAATCAATTCCATTCACCATTGCAACAAAAAGAATAAAATACTTAGGAATATATCTACCTAAAGAAATTAAAGACCTATATATAGAAAACTATAAAACACTGATGAAAGAAATCAAAGAGAACACTAATAGATGAAGAAATATACCATGTTCATGGATTGGAAGAATCAATATAGTGAAAATGAGTATACTACCCAAAGCAATTTATAGATTCAATGCAATCCCTATCAAGCTACCAATGGTATTCTTCACAGAGCTAGAACAAATAATTTCACAATTTGTATGGAAATACAAAAAACCTCGAATAGCCAAAGCTATCTTGAGAAAGAAGAATGGAACTGGAGGAATCAACCTGCCTGACTTCAGGCTCTACTACAAAGTCACAGTCATCAAGACAGTATGGTACTGGCACAAAGACAGAAATATAGATCAATGGAACAAAATAGAAAGTCCAGAGATAAATCCACGCACATATGGACACCTCATCTTTGACAAAGGAGGCAAGAATATACAATGGATTAAAGACAATCTCTTTAACAAGTGGTGCTGGGAAAACTGGTCAACCACTTGTAAAAGAATTAAACTAGAGCACTTTCTAACACCATACACAAAAATAAACTCAAAATGGATTAAAGATCTAAACGTAAGACCAGATACTATAAAACTCCTAGAGGAGAACATAGGCAAAACACTTTCTGACATACATCACAGCAGGATCCTCTATGACCCACCTTCCAGAATATTGGAAATAAAAGCAAAAATAAACAAATGGGACCTAATTAAACTTAAAAGCTTCTGCACAACAAAGGAAACTATAAGCAAGGTGAAAAGACAGCCTTCAGAATGGGAGAAAATAATAGCAAATGAAGCAACTGACAAACAACTAATCTCAAAAATACACAAGCAACTCCTACAGCTCAATTCCAGAAAAATATGGGCCAAAGAACTAAATAGACATTTCTCCAAAGAAGACATACAGATGGCTAACAAACACATGAAAAGATGCTCAACATCACTCATTATCACAGAAATGCAAATCAAAACCACTATGAGGTACCATTTCACGCCAGTCAGAATGGCTGCGATCCAAAAGTCTACAAGCAGTAAATGCTGGAGAGGGTGTGGAGAAAAGGGAACCCTCTTACACTATTGGTGGGAATGCAAACTAGTACAGCCCCTATGGAGAACAGTGTGGAGATTCCTTTAAAAACTGGAAATAGAACTGCCTTATGATCCAGCAATCCCACTGCTGGGCATACACACCAAGGAAACCAGAAGGGAAAGAGACACGTGTACCCCAATATTCATTGCAGCACTGTTTATAATAGCCAGGACATGGAAGCAATCTAGATGTCCATCAGCAGATGAATGGATAAGAAAGCTGTGGTACATATACACAATGGAGTGTTACTCAGCATTAAAAAGAATACATCTGAATCAGTTCTAATGAGGTGGATGAAATTGGAGCCTATTATACAGAGTGAAGTAAGCCAGAAAGAAAAACACCAATACAGTATACTAACGCATATATATGGAATTTAGAAAGATGGTAACAATAACCCTGTATACAAGACAGCAAAAGAGACACTGATGTATAGAACAGTCTTTTGGACTCTGTGGGAAAGGGAGAGGGTGGGATGATTTGGGCGAATGGCATTGAAATATGTATAATATCATATATGAAACGAGTCACCAGTCCAGGTTCGATGCACGATATGGGATGCTTGGGGCTGGTGCACTGGGACAACCCAGAGGGATGGTATGGGGAGGGAGGAGGGAGGAGGGTTCAGGATGGGGAACACATGTATACCTGTGGCAGATTCATTTTGATATATGGCAAAACCAATACAATATTGTAAAGTTAAAAAATAAAATAAAATTAAGAAAAAAAAAAAAAGCAGAGACCTTATTTTGCCAACAAAGGTCCATCTAGTCAAGGCTATGGTTTTTCCGGTGGTCATGGATGGATGTGAGAGTTGGACTATGAAGAAAGCTGAGCGCCGAAGAATGATGCTTTTGAACTGTGGTGTTGGAGAAGACTCTTGAGAGTCTCTTGGACTACAAGAGGATCCAACCAGTCCATCCTAAAGCAGATCAGTCCTGGGTGTTCACTGGAACGACTGATGTTGAAGCTGAAACTCCAATACTGTGGCCACCTGATGCAAAGAGCTGACTCATCTGAAAAGACCCTGATGCTGGGAAAGATTGAAGCCAGGAGGAAAAGGGGACGACAGAGGATGAGATGGCTGGATAGCATCACCGACTCAATGGACATGGGTTTGGGTGGACTCCAGGAGTTGGTGATGGACAAGGAGGCCTGGTGTGCTGCGGTTCATGGGGTTGCAAAGAGTCAGACATGACTGAGCAACCGAACTGAACTGAGTCTCACTAGCCATATTCCAAGTACTCAATAGCTACATGTGGCTAATGGCTACAGAAAGAGAGTAAATACTTCTGTCATCACAGAAAATTCTGTTGGACAACACTAGACTAGAAATGCATACCTACTGAGTCATTTGTGAATGAAACCTTATGATGACTAGGATTTGCTTCAAAATATAATAGGAAGGAAAGAAGTGGATGAAGGTATGAATGAGGTAAAATTGATTTATGGTTGTTGCAGGGGAAATGAGGGTACCTGAGAGCAGTTCATTTAATATACTCTATGTAACAGTCACCTTTATGAGTCAACATGGATGGCTGGGTGACAGTCTCCAGTTTTGCAAACAGTTATCTAGATGTTATGAAGGTATTTTGTAGAACTGAGTTACCAGACGTTTCTTTGACTTCACTGATAAGGATGAGGAAGATCAATTCATTTGCACAGAAAACAGGTTCCCAGGAACACTAGGAACAACTGTTAGTTCCAACAATCCACAATTATTTTTGCTCTTTCCAAGACTTCCATTGCTTTGGGATGCCAAATCATTTATTCACAGAGATATAACTATTTGCTGTATTTCCATCAAACATCTGATAGGAAAGATCCTTCAAAGTCAGATAAATTAGATACTTTTCATCTAACAAAAGAAACCAAAAGAAAAAGGACTTGTCTGACGTCCAAAGTTTAATCAATAGAAATTGAAAGAAGTCAAACTGTGAGAATAGATACTTCCTTCTGGTTCTCATAAAAAATGTTAGCCACAGAGGTTCATAATCAGAAACACAGCAGTGTACACACTGGAGAAGTATACAAATCTACCAACACTTGTTATTTTATAGTCATCACCTAAAATAACCAAAAATAAAGGTTAGTGAAAGAAAAGTCACATATCATCATTTCCCTGTTCCATCAGACAACACAAGTTTTAGCCACTGAAATCCTCTCTGAGATCTCTCAGGCCACAGCTTTGAAAGGAAAGCTACATCCAGAAAAATTCTTAAATCCCCAGTGATCTTTACAGCTTTTTAACATCAAAGTGGAGGACCTGAGAGTGAATACCCAGTGTTTAGCATTTTGGAAGTTAACAGTCCAAATAGCCAGCTATATATCTGATGCTAACCCCAAACAAGAGCCTGATGCTGGGAAAGATTGAGGGCAGGAGGAGAAGGGGGTGAGAAAGGATGGGATGGTTGGATGGCATCATTGACTCTACGGACATGAGTCTGAGCAAACTCTGGGAGACAGTGAGGGAAGCCGGGTGTGCTGCAGTCCATGGGGTGACAAAGAGCTGGACAAGCCTGAGTGACTGAACAACAACAACCCCAAACCAAAGTTGGGCACAAACAGCGCACTGTAAACCAACAGTGCTCTGAGCTGTAATATGGATAGAACCACGGCGGCCTACAAGAGTTCTGTAAGGAAACACTAAGCAAATAGCAAAGCAAGTGAAAGCCACGAGAAGCAGCATCTTGCCACAAAAGCAGGCTGGAACAACTGAAAGGATGGTTAGACACACCTACACACGTACATACACACACACCAGCATTCTCAAAATGTGACCATTATGGGGGCCCACATTGTTTGCCTCTTTCACTTTGTTGACATTTGAACTGATGACAGAAAAGCGACAATGGGTAAGAAGATGAGAAAAATACAAAAGGAATACAAAATACAAAAGGAATCAGTTGAATTTTTAAAAACTGAGGCACACTTCACCAAGCAGTGTAGATATTTCATCTCTGCTTACTAAAATACAGAATTTAGTCAAGCATTAACGTTTTAATTACAGATTCTCCACTCCCTCAAATCCATGTCCTACAGCCATGAATTTCCAAGCATCTTGGAGCCATTAACGTGGTTCAACTAAGAACATGTGGTTACTCTGCTCATATCAAACATGCTTTTGGACCTTCATCCAGCTTTTGATAATCTGTTTTGTAAATGGCTTCTCTTCTTCCTCCTTTTCACTGCTTGACCTTTGAGTATCCATTTAAAACATAACTGAATACTTGTGGAGAAGAGTGGTGACAGGAAGACTGAACTAGCAGAAATTTGGAGAAAAGCTTAAGTCTAAGAAGCTGAGCAGCCAAAGGTCACGGTTTCAAGTCTCAGATCAGAGTGGGGCACAGCCAAGGGGCAGCCTCTGCCTCCCATCACTCCAACAGAGTAAGAAAGAGAAAGCCCCAGTATCACAACGTCCCTAGGCTGGTCAACCAGCCACAGATGCCCAGCTTCTACCCTCCAATAAACCCTCCAATTTACTTCTTGCTGCCAGGGCATCTACCCAGCATCCCATCCTCACACTTTTCCTCTGACAAAAGTCCAGAAAGGCTCCCCACAACTCACCACATGTGCACTACCTAGGCTGGCACTCTCTTCTGTGGCTCAAACTGTCCTTCAATGTGTGTCTCTCAATACACCCTTGTATCAATCAAACTGAAATACCCAACATAAGCCAGCATGTGGCTTACTTCTTACTGCCACGACTCAAGCACCCTACCTGGATTGCTCCAGCCTCGCTCTCATCTCTACCCTCTGAAATTCTCACCTGTCCTTCAAGGTTCTCAAGTCACGTCCTTCATGAAACTTTCTGTAAAATGCCCCACCTTTGCTCAATTACCACCTTGTGCCTGTATTACAATTATGTGGTACACATATACTCTTCTCAAAGTAGCTTATAATCACCTCAAAAGCCATGGCTTTCACGTTTTATTTAGTTCTCTTTATATCTATGAGAACAAAGACAGTCCCCATAAATTGCTAAAGAAGCATTTTCAGATATCAGTAACAATGGGCCCAAATCCTATTTCATGAAAAGTCATTTTTTTAGAAAATTTGACTTAAAAACACAGTAGTCCTAAATGTTTCCTGGCTGCTGATAAAACCTAAAACATCCAGGAAGTCCCATGAATCCCTCTACAGGGTCAGTGGGGAGGCAACTAGAGGCAGGTGTGAGGCAAGTGGTGCGCTCAAGACAGATCAGCAAAGTAAGACAGGTAACGAGTAATGTGACAGTGGTATTAACAAAGCATTCAGGTGTTTTGTGGGGGGAGAAAGTAAATATTGATAGTGAGCTCCCAAACATCTATTAGGGATTCCATCTCTCCATTCAGAAGCACACACATGCAAATCAAGAATGTGTTTCAAGTTATCCCCAAACAAGGTATTTAGTCCCCATAGCGAATCATGCTAGAGCCTCATCCTCAATCATTAATGTTATTACTAAGTCTGTGAATCAGTTTCTGTTATGTAAATAAGTTCATTTGTATAATTTTTTCACTTTTTTGGAGGGGAGACTTGGCAAAGCCCCCATATAGCAAGATGGGGCTTGCGTGGCCCACTGGAGAGGTGAGATTTAGAAGGGTGAGATGAGGGAAGGGATGAAGAATAGGCGCAGCTCCTAAGGGGTGTGAAGGTGGAGGTGAAGGAAGTACAGGAGTCTATGTGGCTCTGCCTCCAGGTGAGAGGTGGGGTCATCTGCTGAGGCTGGCAGGGGTGGGCGCGGGTGCCAGGGGTGAAAAGGTCGGTCGTAGCCACTACGGAGGAAAAGAGAGAACGATATAGGAATGACTTAAAGGACTGCTGTGCAGATATGAGTTTCCAAATGAGACAAAAATTAAGGCGACATCTGTTTGAAGGCAGATGATTTTCTCTAGCAGCACTGGGGCAGGAGTAGCAAGGAGTGTCAACAGCTCTGTGTCCAGCATCAGAGCTGCCTGCCATAGGTGCAGCAGGAAAGGACAGAGAAAATGGAAGACACAGAGGAAATGTCCAGGACATTACTGGTCATGTGGTACAGAACTGAATAGAAAAAAGCAGGAAAACCTGGGAAATGGCTAGGCGGAGAGGTTGCACTGGAAAGAAAACAGAATTGGAGGCTCAGGTCAAAGAGGGATTTATGAGTTAAACGATTTCTGCAAAGCAGACGAGTTCCAGGGGATGACATGGTCAGGGTTCAGCCACGTCAGTGGGCCACTATAAAGAAAAATGAAGGTCATGGGGTCACGGAGGCAGGCAGTGTGAGGGATGAGAGGCATCACAGTGCGGAGCAGCGCTGTCCAACAGAACTGCTGCTGGGACAGAACTACTCTAAAGCTACCTAGTCCAACACAGCAGTCACTAGCCACGCTGGGCAATGGGGCACTTGAAATGTGCCAAGGAGATAGAGGGACTGAGTTTTCATTATATTTAACCTTAGTTTATTTAAATTTAAATAAACACAAACAGCTAGAAGCTACCATTCTAAGTGGTGCAGATATAGAGCAACAAGTTCTCAACTTTATGCAGTAAAGTCACTTGGGGAGACTTAAGCAACTACCTGGCTCTCGCTCACCAGAGATTCTCAGTTGGGCAAGTGCCTCAGGCATCAGCACTTTTTAAAGGTCCTGGATTGTACTGGCTAAGAATATGAACTCTGGAATCAGCTTACCTGAGTTCAAAACCCACACTTACTAGTTGAGTTCTGTGACTTCGAGCAAATAACCTCATCTGTGAAATGGGAATAATGAGAGTACCTACACCTCAGAGAGCTATTCCAAGGACTGACTTTCATATAAACATGATTTACAAATAGTACCTGGCACAGAATAAGAACTCATTAAATGTCAGTTATTATGATTCAAATGGATGTTGGAGTCACTAATGCTGACAGTTATAGGGGAAAAGAGTGGTGTGAACTGTCGAAATCCACACTGCAAAGGGACCCAGATGTCAGGAATAGATTAAGTTGAAGGTAAGGAGAAAGTAAGAGAGGACAATAAATGAAGGAAAGAGAAACAACCTGGACGGGACAGTGATAAACCAAGTTAATGTAGACCCCACTCCCTGACACGTGACACACTACCAGGGCAAGGGAGACGGGGAGGAGGCACGTCAGGACAGAGTCGATGGGAGGCAGGGCAAGGAAGGGCATGGAAGAAACATTTTCTCAGTTTGACAAAATCTTGCCCACTCCCCTAAAAAGGGGCACATAAGCTAACTATCAATCAAGTAGTGGTTTTTTGTACTGGTGTTTGTTTTCCTCTGCCATATAGTTACCTTGCACAAAAAAAAAACATCCAGGAAAGGCTTCTGATTTAGAAGGCTTCTGATTTCTAATTAGAAATCCCATTTTCTAATTAGGACTCCAAAACAAATAGCAACCTTGCACGAGTGAACAGAAAATACTTTATGATTCATACTAATCTAGTTCAAATCTAGCTGAATTGATGTTGAAGTCTTTGCAAACTATATGTCAAGATTTTACTACAAACCTGTTTTATTTCCATTTTTAACTATGTCGTCTATAAGTCTCAGATTTGCAACACCATTAATAAGCACAGCACAGTACCATTAGTTAAGAAAGACTATCATGAATGACTAAAGAACAAAGTATGTTATTTAAATTTGATTTAAGAATAGGTACCAAAACAAACAAAAGAATAAGGGGGCAAAAGACCTAAAATGGAATCAGAGACATGTGGGAGGAAGGGAAATCTGACCACCATCAGATGCCTTAGGTTACAGGGTTTTTTCCTTTTCTCTAGAATTTCACATAAAGATATAAATTTAATGAATACAGATTTATACTCAAATTTCATCACCACTACCAGATAATCTATTTTATCAACTTGCAAAAGAAGCAAAAAGTAGTCAAATTTATTTGCAACTAGTAAGAAGTCAACAGTTATTTCAAAGACAGTTTCTATGCAGCACAAGTGGCTGAATTCAAGCAGTGCAATTCACAGAGCTCAATGATTCAGATGAATCAACTGTATTTAGATTTTTACCTGAGTAAAAAAATAATAACTCTGAAATTTCTTTATGGACCAGTTATTTCTCATGAGAAAAAGAAACACCTAACAACATCTTTTCTGTAAGAGTGTTTCACACTTCAAAATGGTATTTCACTTGCTTGTGGAGTGCTAAATGTATTCATGTATGGCACAAGCTGAGTTTCACAGTTGAAACTCAATTTTCAATATAATGAAGGTCACTTCTGGTTCCTTATTAGAAAGCATTAAGAATGGGTGAAAACAAACACGCTCTTCCAAACCACCTCCTAACACAACTACAAGCTCTACAGGAATTACCTTTTGCAAAGACCACTGCCCACAACAAATTCCACTCCTTCACCTGCTAGCCCTTACCGACTCCTAGGATTACTCTTAGAGATACACTAAGTGATCTTGAAGCTGGAAACACAAGCATAACCAAAACACATTCTACTTGCTTTGATTCCCTTAGACAGCAATCCTTACCTTTCCACTTTTGAAAAGTTAGAGCTCCACTAAATCCTAGTGACCTAAAATACCACTGTCTAACAGTCAAAGTTAAGTCTATTGTAGTCAGGTGAAACATATTTTGGCCTCCTGCATTTCACAGTGAGTCCAACAAATTCATGGACCCACCTATGGTTATTTTGCAGTTTCTGAATGTGTATTGAATAAACTTATTTGACCACTGACACATTTTCCACAAAGGCTCCATGACCAGGGAGTATAGGCTATTGTGATAGGAATGACCAAGTGACCTCCCTATTAGGATAGTAAACCAAAGAAAATATTACATCCATGGGAAAACTGTAGAGATTAATATCACTACCAAAAACTTGAAATTTTCAAGGATCACATTCATGTTTAACTTACCTCTTTGGTCTGTGCAGAGAACAGACAGATCTCAGAGAACGGCTGTGGGTTATTGTAAACTCATCAACAGCAGCTCCAGTGTGACTGGCTGTACCAAATGAGGTACCTTCTCTGGACCAAACCTAGCTCTTGGCACCTGAGAGGAAGCTACTCATCTGGAAAATGCTTTAGCAATACGCAGAGAACACAAGAATCCATTTGCTTTTATTTTAGGTCAAGGTTAAGAATACACTTTCAACATACTTACCTCAGGGTTTGAACAACTCTCCGCTCTGCCAAACTTACTCTACAGAGACTGTGCTTAGTCTAAGATATCTTATAGATCATCACAACTGGTCCACTGAACTGACTGCACCACGCAGAATAGACTTGATGAACAGGACATGACCAATTCCTTGGTGTTTCAGTATAATGTGCCCAAGCTTCATGCTGAAAAACGCTATGAAAATTCAAGGGCTGCTACATCAGTCAAGTTTCTGAGGATACAGTGGTCTAGAATATGTTGGAATATCCCTTCCAAAGTGAAATGCAAGTTGCTGAACCCAGAAATTCATACTGTCAAAAGAAAGAAGCACAACACTTCATGGGCCACTTTACATTTTACTAAAGACAATGCCTACCACATTTATCAGGCTTCCCTGATAGCTCAGTTGGAAAAGAATCCACCTGCAATGCAGCAGACGCTGGTTCGATTCCTGAGTCAGGAAGATCTGCTGGAAAAGGGATAGGCTGCCCACTGCAGTATTCTTGGGCTTTTCTGGTGGCTCAGCTGGTAAAGAATCTGCTTGCAATGTGGGAGACCTGGGTTTGATCCCTGGGTTGGGAAGATCCCTGGAGAAGGGAAAGGCTACACACTCTGGTATTCTGGCCTGGAGAATTCCATGAACTGTATAGTCCATGGGGTCACAAAGAGTTGGACACGACTGAGCGACTTTCACCACATTGATACACACTTATAGGTTACTTATAGCAGTGAGGGTTAGTTACTTACTTAGAGGGCCAGAGCAAAATGTGGTTATATGCAGCATGTCTGGTCTGCAGTATCAACTGCTATGCCACTTGGGTCTTAAGATGCAGCAAGTTGAATTAGTTGCATCCAATAAAATCCAGAAAATCACAGCACAAATTTCTAAGGTTCTGGAACAAAGCCATTCCCTAAGAAAAGACTCCTGGCTTGCAACTAGGCTTTGGCAGAGCCCGAGGAAAAGATATCAAATAACTTGTAACCTGAGCTGCCTATAAGGATCTGAATGCTATCTGACTCACCAGGCTATAAAGTTGGGCTTGTGCAGAAGCAATCAATCATCAGAAGACAATGGTGTAAAAGAGACTGAGCTAAATGAGATCTATACAAGGTAAGAAATCACACGAGCAGATGGTTCAGATACCTCCAATGACCACTCTTACGGTATTACCCTACCTAGAGCTTCATGGAGAATTCCTTATGATCAACTGACGGAGAAGGAAACTTCCTCAGTATCTGGCACCAAGCAAAAGTGGACTGTCGCAGTCTCACATCTCCAATAAAGAACATCCTTGAAACACCTTGTGAAGAGAAGTCACCCTAGCAGACTACTACTTTTGCTTGTCCACTTTATCAACACAGAGAAACGGCCAGAATTATGGATCTATGATGAGTCATGGGCAAGGGCTAATGGTTACCCTGGATGGTCAAAGTGAAAGTCATTCAGTCATGTCCGACCCTTTGTGACCCCATGGACTATACAGTTCATGGAATTCTCCAGGCCAGAACACTGGAGTGGGTAGCCATTCCCTCTTCCAGGGGATCTTCCCAACCCAGGGATCTAAGCCAGGTCCCTTGCATTGCAAGTGGATTCTTTACTAGCTGAGCCACCAGGGAAGCCCAAGAATACTGGAGTGGGTAGCCTATCCCTTCCACAGGGGATCTTCCCAACCCAGGAATCAAACCAGGATCTCCTGCATTGCAGGTGGATTATTTACCCACTGAGCTACCAGGGAAGCTTTATGGATGGTCAGTGGCTTGGTTGGGGCGGAGCGGGTGGACAGTACTAGGAGAGGTGATAAAAGGAGATCTGGGAAGAAGTATATGGATGGACCTCTCTGGATGATCATAGTATGTGAAAAATGTTTTGCTCCAATGTGGATATACACTAAAGGGCATCCACTGCAGAGGGCCCCTCAGTAATCAAGTAAATAAATCTTCAAATATCAGTTAGCCTCTGTCACCAGCCACCCCAGGACATCCTCAACAGACTAGAAGTGGCCACAGTGACAGCAGCAGAGGTGATGAATGGATTCCACACAAGAACTTCTCATGAAGGCCAACCTGGCTCCTGCCAACAATGAGTACTTAACTTGCCAACAGCAGAAACTAATCCCCAGTCCTCAAGATAGCAACATTCCCCTGAAGGATCAGGCAGCCACTGGGGGGAGTTGGGAGGTAGGAGTGTGTGTGTGTGTGTGTGTGTGGATGAGAAACACTGGACCCTTTCCATCAAGGAGGAGGTAATGAATCATCCTCACTGTTTAAGTCCAACTTATACACACACACACACACACACACACACACACACACACACCATGTTATTTGCTTCTCCTCACTTCTTTCTCTATCTTTTCCAAGAAGGATTGTCCATAGTGTTTAACTTTACAATTTAGTTTTTGATTAAAGAATATTCCATAGAATTGTAAATAAGTTAGGAGAGATGATAATATCACCCAGAGACAGATACTATTAACTATCACCAACAATGAAGTTCTTAATCTGAAATCCTGATGGGGTGAGAACATGGTTAATCATTAGGAAAACTAAATCCACTTGCAATCATACAGGGTGGGAAAAAAATCAGCCACTAGAACAGCAAAAATTTATAAGACATAATACTGAGATTTGGCGAGCAACTGGAATTCCCATATATTGCAATTTGGAGCATAAATTGGTATATCCACTTTGGAAAACTAGCAGCTACTCATACACCTACTCTGTGACCCAGTAATCCTATGTTTTGGCTATACACATGAGTGAGTACACACATCCACACATGTATAAGAATGTTCAGAACAGTTTTACATATAATAGCTAAATACTGTCAATAGAATGGGTAAATTGTATTATCCTCATATAATGGAATATCACACAGAAATTGAAAAAAGCAAAGAACTTCTGCTACAGGCAATAACATGAAAGAATCACAAAATATAATGCTAGGTGAAAGACGCTGCACACAAAGGAACACATATTTTATTATTCTACTTCTGAAATGTCAAAAAGGGATAAATTAAGGTACAGGGCTGAAAGTCAGAATAGTGGTTTACTTCTAGGCTTCCCTGGTGGCTCAGAGGTTAAAATGTCTGCCTCCAATGCGGGAGACCCAGGTTGGGAAGATCCTCTGGAGAAGGAAATGGCAATCCACTCCAGTATTCTTGCCTGGAGAATCCCATGGACAGAGAAGCCTGGTATATCACAGTCCACAGGGTCACAAAGTCAGACACGACTGAGTGACTTCACTCCTCACTCCTCACTCTTCTGGGCAAGTCAGTGAAAGGGGAGAGAGGTACTGTTTGAAAAGGGACACAAGGGACCCTCCTTGGAAACTGAAAATATTCTTAATCTTGATCTGGGCAGTGTTTACATATTTTATTTACATGTAAGAATTCACCCAGCTATATACTTAAGATTTGTATATTTCACTGTATGTTCAGTTCAGTTCAGTCGCTCAGTCGTGTCCGACTCTTTGCGACCCCATGAATTGCAACACGCTAGGCCTCCCTGTCCATCACCAACTCCCGGAATTCACTCAGACTCATGTCCATCAAGTCGGTGATGCCATCCAGCCATCTCATCCTCTGTCATCCTCTTCTCCTCTTGCCCCCAATCCCTCCCAACATCAGAGTCTTTTCCAATGAGTCAACTCTTCGCATGAGGTGGCCAAAGTACTGGAGTTTCAGCTTTAGCATCATTCCTTCCAAAGAACACCCAGGACTGATCTCCTTTAGAACAGACTGGTTGGATCTCCTTGCAGTCCAAGGGACTCTCAAGAGTCTTCTCCAACACCACAGTTCAAAAGCATCAATTCTTCGGCGCTCAGCTTTCTTCACAGTCCAACTCTCACACCCATACACGACTACTGGAAAAACCATAGCCTTGACTAGACGGACCTTTGTTGGCAAAGTAATGTCTCTGCTTTTCAATATGCTATCTAGACCTTTGTCTAGGTTGGTCATAACGTTTCTTCCAAGGAGTAAGCGTCTTTTAATTTCATGGCTGCAGTCACCATCTGCAGTGATTTTGGAGCCCAAAAAATAAGGTCCGCCACTGTTTCCACTGTTTCCCCATCTATTTGCCATGAAGTGATGGGACCAGATGCCATGATCTTAGTTTTCTGAATGTTGAGCTTTAAGACAAGTTTAAAAACCACTTACTTCCCTGCTTTACTTTCAAGGATAAGTAGGAAAAATGTCCTTGAAAGCCTTGATGAGTTTATCTTATATATAAGTCATGTATCACATACTACCTTTTTAAAAGAACTTTATATGATACACCATCTTCCCTTTCTATTCAATATACCATGCTTCAAATTTCAAAGTATATATTTGAACTCTGTGATTACTTAAAACTACATTTTATTTTAAAAAATTCTTGTCCAGACTAGATCCAATAGAAATTTAATACATTTGTAAAAGTGTAAACAGATAGGCAGGGGGGTCCCCAGAGGAAGAAAACCAGGCACGGCTTTCTTGACCTAAGATAAGTCATTTTTAGCCTAAACCACTGTGTGATTTAAGCCTGGCTACAAAGCTTGTCCTTAAACAGGTCTCAGTGATAATTATTTTAAGGGTACAAAAGAATGCAGAAACAGTCTTATCAGGCAAGAGAAGTAACAATAGCAAAGATAACAAATCAGTTGCAAAGACTCCCAATTCTATATCAATTGTAAAGATTAGCCTAAAGCACTATCTGGAGCTGTATAGCAGAATTAAAATCCGGCCCCCCCACCGCCCCGGGGCAAGGGGGGGGCTCAACACAGATCAAATGGAACCTAAGACAAGATGATGTCCAACCTTTTCTGATCCTCCTGACTTTAATCAACTAAAACTCAGACTCTGCCTTCCACTCAAGCCCCTTCAAGAATAGGGATGTATCCTTAGATTAAAACTTCCCCAATTTTGCTGTTTGAGGAGACACTGTTTTGGGAAAGATTCCTGATGTTGTTCTTGCTGCAATGAATAAATCCTTCCTTCTCCCAGACTTTGACTTGGTTTTGTCTTTTGACTCAACAACCCCCAAGAGGCAAACTCAGTTTTAGTAACATAAGCAATTAAAGAAAATCCAATTCTAAAAATATTTTACCATGTTGACATTTTTTTCTTCTTTCTTGATAAGCCAGGCTATCAAGGTAAACTTTTAAATTCTTGGGTTGTTTGCTATGTTAAACTAAATGGGCTAGTCTATTGTTAGACTATTAAGTTTATAAAACCAGCAGACCATTAATTTTAAAAGTCAAGCAGAACACTGACTTCAGTTTACCCTTAATATCAATTTCACTGGGGTTAACATTCACATTGTTCAAAATTAAACCTTGGAGAACAACACACAAGTCTTCAACTTAAGTTCCCTAAAGTAATTATTAACAATGGTCTTTACCCTTCTCTTCAATACATTACCTTCCCTAAGACAACTCAATTTTTGAAACAATAAAGGCAGTATAAATGGTATCAAGTCTAAGGGTTCATTTCAACTCTAATCTAATGGCTTAACATATTTTCTAAAAGTAGTAGATGACTTAATCTGTATCTTTTTTGATTACTGACTCTCAAATTTTAAATATTAACTTTACAATTGAAAATTAAACTATTACCTAACACAGTTGTATGCATATTCAGCAATTTCTACTAAAAGTTCATGTTACTGTTTTCCCTCTTCAATTAAATATTCACTTTCACCACTGAAACTATTTATGCTGTATTTGCATAAAAGTTTTTAGAGTAAAACTTTCATAAAAATATTGAATAATGAAGTTTTCTTTTCAAAAAACAAAAAAATTCAGCATGGACACAAGGTAGTATTGAACATATTATTGTATGCATAAATTTATTATATGTAGAACATTTATAAATGTTCACATCACAGTTGTAATTCTTAAATTTCAGTTTTATCCTACTGATCTGGAGTCACTGCTAATACTATTTAGCTTTTCACTGGTAATATTGACATTATTGCCAAAATCCTACTTGACAGACACCATAATACGAGCATGTTCTCACTAGAAATAAGACAAATTAATGAGAAACTCAAAGAGGGAGAAGGGAGACTTTCTTCTTTCATATGTACAGTACTCAACACAGCTCTTTTCTCCCTGTCAAATTTATGTTTCTGACAAAATTTCTGATTTTTAAAGAACACCTTCTCTCTTAAACCTTAACTCTGAGGAAATATCTAAAAATTCTTTCAGACTTTTAAGTACTTTTTGTTCTAATTACTACTTCAAATAAATTTATAATACAAATCTTTCCCAATTCATAATTTCACTCTCTAAGGTTAAGGTTAATCTCTGAATCTAGCCTCAATCTTTAAAGGGAACATAAACTATAAAATCATACTTTTATTAGGTTTAAGTGTAATTTTTAAAATATACTCTTATATTCATAGAACTTTGAGCACTTAATGTGAGTATACAGTATTATGTGCTGAGACAAAATAAATCTGAGATACAGAATTAAGGAAATATCCACAACACAAAAGTTACCTATTTCTCAACTGCAATGTTATCTGTCTTTATTACTCTTATTTCTAAAACCTAGTTCAGTTCTTGGCCAAAAAAAAAAAAAGGTAATAATAAACGTTTGTTGAATTATGAATAAAAATTCCAAACAAAAACAAGGGATCTTAATAGGCCTGAACTGTGCACAAGATTCATGAATTCTATACTTCACTTTGGGTCCAAATATTATCTTCCTCAGCAGAGAAAAATATCACATAAATAAATGTCTTAAAGTATTTGATTTAATATCAACTTATTTAGATATTAAAGATTGATTTTTAAAGGAATTATTTATTTTAAAATAGTTTTAGACTTAAAGAAAAGTGGCAAAGATAATAAACAGTTCCCATAAATCTGGCACCCAGTCACCTCTACTGCTAACACCTGACATTGCTATGGTATATGTGTTACAACTAAAGAATCAACATTGGTACATTTCTATGAACAAATTTCTGAATATCCAAATTTCACTAGTTTTTCCTTAATGTCCAAAACTCTACCCAGAACATCATATTAAATTTAGTGATCATATTTTCTTAGCTTTTGGTCTATGATAGTTTCTCAGACTTACCTTAAGTTTGATGTCCTTGACAGTTTTGAGAAGCACTGAGTTCAGGAATGTTCCTCAGTTTGGATATGTCTTATGTTTTTCCTAGAAGGTTTTGGTTTTGAAAACATCAGATTTCAAAATATTCAGCTCAAAGACTTCTGACAGGACAAAGTACAAAGCAAAAATTTTGTCCTTCATCTCCCCATTTATTCAACAAAAAATGCACTATTCTAGGAAGAAGCCATCCACAAGTTTAAACTACAGACTGCAGATAGAGAACTCAAGCAATAAGAAATTAAGTTCAACAGTGTTGCTGGGGGACAAATCCAAGGACCCTGAAGAGAACGAGCCAGAAAAAGACTAAGAGCCAAGGGGAGAACTGGGAGAAAATTCATCTGGCATCTACTCTGCCCCAGGCCTCTCTATGAAGTCAGAGTTCAACTACAAAAACTGTACTGACTATTGCCCCCTGCCACTCCCTACTTTTGCCTCAGTCTCCCACATCAATTCATTGCAGCCTATCTCTCCATCTGGGTAAGCTGTCTATAATCATTTTCAGAAAAAGAAAAGAAGGTGGTCGGGTCCCAGCAGGAAAGAACATTACTAACAGCGTAACTCAGATTAATCAAGGAACCTCTGCAAAGATGTAGGCAGAGAAGCCAACCTGAGATGATACAGTACCTTGGGGTAGGCCAGCATTGGAAGCTGTTCCACACCGAGCTCCAAAGAACAAGGAAAGGAAGGCATTGCTAAAACCCTGGGAGAACTGTGATTAGAAAGAGATACCTGATGAGCTGAAGGGAACAGACATTTTCACCTCACTTTCCTGCCCTCCAGGCTCAACCCTGCTAGAGCCTTCAGTTGACCAGAACCAAGGAGACCAGAAGGTAAATGAATTGACACACAAATCAGCATCCCAGAGCACAGAATGGATTAGGATGGGGAATGAATCTGGAGGGGCAAATAAAAGATGGGCAGTTCAGAAAGGAAGGCACTCTTCAGAGAGCTATTTGCATATTGATATTTGTTCTTCTGTCTTATCACCCGTGCTGTGCTGGGAACTCCTGGAAGGGGATTTACAAAAATAATCTTAAATCCGCTCCTGGTAAGCCCTAGAAATCTATCTGAAAGAAGAGATGCAACAGGCCAATTTAGGTCCATCACAGCATGACTCTGCTGCAGGGAAGACTCACAAACACCCAGACTGACCACTCAGCTCTGCCCTCTTCTCATGTCAATACAGAACAGAGTCTGCACCTGTTGGTCACAGGGCAGTGTCTATGTTCTCACAAGGAAGAACCTAACCATTGGACCTGCCCAATACTTCATAAACTTCAGGGCTGTACCTTGAATCTATACTTGATAGACTGGGAACAAAATGAAACTTCATTTATATTACACTCCAATTCTCCAAATAATTTGTCTTGCTTAATGGCCTGTACACCTGTTGTCTGGAAACCTTCAATAAGTTACTACTAGACCTTTTATGTTTATATAAATACCAGATTTATCTTTCCTTATCACCCACTACTTGCATGCTCTCCCCTTCCGACCCTTCCCCTGCTCTCCTGCCTTGGGATCCTAGCTATTTTTCTCTGTGGAACTTTCTACTCCACATTTCATTCCTGGCAGCTCCTTCCAGGAATGGCAGATGCCTCCCAATTTCTTCTCACTTCCTCCCAGACAAGCACTGTACTGGGCAACAGAGTAAGTGCCTAAGAAATTCATGAGCTGAATATGCTGTGCGCAAATGCCTTTGCATTTAATAAAAACACCCATTCCTCTTTTCAGAAATGCAATGAAAACATGAAAGGTTGAAGGTTCACAGGAATGACATTTATATTTCATAACGATTGTGCTGCCAATATCGTTCCGAGTCCTGTTTTAACAAACCATGAACAGCCTGGGCTATCATATCAGTTCCGGTCAGTTCAGTTCAGTCGCTCAGTCGTGTCTGACTCTTTGCGACCCCGTGAATCCCAGCACACCAGGCCTCCCTGTCCATCACCAACTCCCAGAGTTCACTCAGATTCACGTCCATAGAGTCAGTGATGCCATCCAGCCATCTCATTCTTTGTCATACCCTTCTCCTCCTGCCCCGAATCCCTCCAAGCATCAGGGTCTTTTCCAATGAGTCAACTCTGCACATGAGGTGGCCAAAGTACTGGAGTTTCAGCTTCAGCATCATTCCTTCCAAAGAACACCCAGGACTGATCTCCTTTGGAATGGACTGGTTGGATCTCCTTGCAGTCCAAGGGACTCTCAAGAGTCTTCTCCAACACCACAGTTCAAAAGCATCAATTCTTCGGCACTCAGCCTTCTTCACAGTCCAACTCTCACATCCATACATGACCACAGGAAAAACCACAGCCTTGACTAGACGGACCTTTGTTGGCAAAGTAATGTCTCTGCTTTTGAATATGCTATCTAGGTTGGACATAACTTTCCTTCCAAGGAGTAAGCGTCTTTTAATTTCATGGCTGCAGTCACCATCTGCAGTGATTTTGGAGCCCAAAAGAATAAAGTCTGACACTGTTTCCACTGTTTCCCCATCTATTTCCCATGAAGTGATGGTACCAGATGCCATGATCTTCGTTTTCTGAATGTTGAGCTTTAAGCCAACTTTTTCACTCTCCACTTTCACTTTCACCAAGACACTTTTGAGTTCCTCTTCACTTTCTGCCGTAAGCATGGTGTCATTGGCATATCTGAGGTTATTGATATTTCTCCCGGCAATCTTGATTCCAGCTTGTGCTTCTTCCAGTCCAGCGTTTCTCATTATGTACTCTGCATATAAGGTAAATAAATAAGCAGGGTGACAATATACAGCCTTGACGTACTCCTTTTCCTATTTGGAATCAGTCTGTTGTTCCATGTCAAGTTCTAACTGTTGCTTCCTGACCTGCATACAGATTTCTCAAGAGGCAGTGGTCTGGTGGTCAGGTGGTCTGGTATTCCCATCTCTTTCAGAATTTTCCACAGTTTATTGTGATCCACACAGTCAAAGGCTTTGGCATAGTCAATAAAGCAGAAATAGATGTTTTTCTGGAACTCTCTTGCTTTTTCCATGATCCAGCGGATGTTGGCAATTTGATCTCTGGTTCCTCTGCCTTTTCTAAAACCAGCTTGAACATCAGGAAGTTCACACTTCATATATTGCTGAAGCCTGGCTTGGAGAATTTTGAGCATTACTTTACTAGCATGTGAGATGAGTGCAATTGTGCGGTAGTTTGAGCATTCTTTGACATTGCCTTTCTTTGGGATTGGAATGAAAACTGACCTTTTCCTGTCCTATGGCCACTGCTGAGTTTTCCAGATTTGCTGGCATACTGAGTGCAGCACTTTCACAGCATCATCTTTCAGGATTTGAAAGAGCTCAACTGGAATTCCATCACCTCCACTAGCTTTGTTTGTAGTGATGCTTTCTAAGGCCCACTTGACTTCACATTCCAGGATGTCTGGCTCTAGGTCAGTGATCACACCATCATGATTATCTGGGTCATGAAGATCTTTTTTGTACAGTTCTTCTGTGTATTCTTGCCACCTCTTCTTGATATCTTCTGCTTCTGTTAGGTCCATACCTTTTCTGTCCTTTATTGAGCCCATCTTTGCATGAAATGTTCCCTTGGTATCTTTAATTTTCTTGAAGAGATCTCTAGTCTTTCCCATTCTGTTGTTTTCCTCTATTTCTTTGCATTGATCGCTGAGGAAGGCTTTCTTATCTCTTCTTGCTATTCTTTGGCACTCTGCATTCAGATGCTTATATCTTTCATTTTCTCCTTTGCTTTTCACTTTTCTTCTTTTCACAGCTATTTGTAAGGCCTCCCCAGACAGCCATTTTGCTTTTTTGCATTTCTTTTCCATGGGGATGGTCTCGATCCCTGTCTTCTGTACAATGCCACGAACCTCCATCCATAGTTCATCAGGCACTTTATCTATCAGATCTAGTCCCTTAAATCTATTTCTCACTTCCACTGTATAATCATAAGGGATTTGATTTAGGTCATACCTGAATGGTCTAGTGGTTTTCCCTACTTTCTTCAATTTAAGTCTGAATTTGGTAATAAGGAGTTCATGATCTGGGCCACAGTCAGCTCCTGATCTTGTTTTTGTTGACTGTATAGAGCTTCTCCATCTTTGGCAGCAAGGAATATAATCAATCTGATTTCGGTGTTGACCATCTGGTGATGTCCATGTGTAGAGTCTTCTCTTGTGTTGTTGGAAGAGGGTGTTTGTTATGACCAGTGCATTTTCTTGGCAAAACTCTATTAGTCTTTGCCCTGCTTCATTCCGTATTCCAAGGCCAAATTTGTCTGTTACTCCAGGTATTTCTTGACTTCCTACTTTTGCATTCCAGTCCCCTATAATGAAAAGGACATCTTTTTGGGGTGTTAGTTCTAAAAGGTCTTGTAGGTCTTCATAGAACCATTCAACTTCAGCTTCTTCAGCATTACTCATTGGGGCATAGACTTGGATTACTATGATATTGAATGGTTTGCCTTGGAAACGAACAGAGATCATTCTGTCGTTTTTGAGATTGCATCCAAGTACTGCATTTCGGACTCTTTGTTGACCATGATGGCTACTCCATTTCTTCTGAGGGATTCCTGCCTGCAGTAGTAGATATAATGTTCATCTGAGTTAAATTCACCCATTCCAATCCATTTTAGTTCGCTGATCCCTAGAATATCGACGTTCACTCTTGCCATCTCTTGTTTGACCACTTCCAATTTGCCTTGATTCATGGACCTGACATTCCAGGTTCCTATGCAACATTGCTCTTTATAGCATCGGACCTTGCTTCTATCACCAGTCACATCCACAACTGGGTACTGTTTTTGCTTTGGGTCCATCCCTTCATTCTTTCTGGAGTTATTTCTCCACTGATCTCCAGTAGCATATTGGGCACCTACTGACCTGGGGAGTTCCTCTTTCAGTATCCTATCATTTTGCCTTTTCACACTGTTCATGGGCTTCTCAAGGCAAGAATACTGAAGTGGTTTGCCATTGCCTTCTCCAGTGGACCACATCTGTCAAATCTCTCCACCATGACCCACCCGTCTTGGGTTGTCCCACGGGCATGGCTTAGTTTCATTGAGTCAGACAAGGCTGTGGTCCTAGTGTGATTAGATTGACTAGTTTTCTGTGAGTATGGTTTCAGTGTGTCTGCCCTCTGATGCCCTCTTGCAACACCTACCATCTTACTTGGGTTTCTCTTACCTTGGGCGCGGGGTATATCTTCATGGCTGCTCCAGCAAAGTGCAGCCGTTGCTCCTTAACTTGGATGAGGGGTATCTCTTTGCCGCCGCCCAAGGGCTATCATATAAGGAACACCAAATATCATCACCCACAAACAAGTCTCTGCTGTAGTATGGCAATGAATTATTATGTTCATCTTACCAGGAATACAAAGCAGATGATTTAGTACTGTTCTTTATAAAAGGAGATGATCAGTAATTGTATGTAATTTATCAAAATGAGATTGTACAGAGATTACTTAGTAGGAAAAAACAGCTCATAAGATGATATAAAATAATTTAAAAGCAGCAATGATTTTTGTACCTTTTAGGTCCTTTATTAACTTAGTACTTAATTACAATCTTTAAAGATACGAGAAGTAAACTTTCACAACAGATTGGCCTTCTAATGAAATGTCTTTATACCTATCTCGTCTTTCTGCTTTTCCTTGTTAAAATAATTCTATCCCCTCTGCACCTTTGATCTAAGAGCACGGATTGTCTCTTGTTGGACTCCATTCCTTCCGTAGTATGACTGACACCACCCTCTCACCTCCTTTGCCCGTCTGTTGCCCCCTCTTGTTTATCACCATCTTGTCTTCATTGGCTCACTCTTTCTTTACAGCCTTAGTCACTCAAATCCTTTTAAAAAGTAAAATAGAAATCTCCCTAGCCTCTATGGAAGTCCCTCCAGTTGCTCCCCGTTGCTTTCTTCCTTCTCACGAGAAAGAATACCGGTGTTCTGGCCTTCTGCATCTTTACCTCCTCGCCCCTCCTTTTCTTGAGCCAAGGCCAGACACCATCAATCTACTACACCTGGTTCCCACAAAGGACACCAATTTCTTTTGGATGTCAAACCCACTAAATACATTTCAGCCTGTGTCTTGCTGGCCTTCTCTGCCATGTTTGCTACCACTGACTTCTTCCTATGACTACTGTAACATAAGTTTTTCATTTCTGGTTGTTCTGGATCTAACCATTCCTGCTTACTGCGCTTTCTTGGTGTTTCTCTGCCCACTCTTTATACACTGTAGTCTCTAATGGTTCCCTTTTGTTACTGCCTTTGTCTTTCTCTCTGCCTTCTCACCCCTCGGTCAATTCTCTTCCATCCCTCCCACTCTCCTGCCCCCTTCTCACTCTTTCCAAGCTCTCCTTGGAGTACACGGTCATATCCACTTCCACAATTCTCTCACCTTTTACTAAAGGCTCTGTAAGTCTTTTCTCCCTAAGTCAAAGCTATGATTTTTCCAGTAGTGAGGTATGGTTATGAGAGTTGGACAATAAAGAAAGCTGAGTGCTGAAGAATTGATGCTTTTGAACTGTGGTGTTGGAGAAGTCTCTTGAGAATCCCTTGGACTGCAAGAAGATCCAACCAGTCCATCCTAAAGGAAATCAGTCCTGAGTAGTCACTGGAAGGACTGATGCTGAAGCTGACGCTCCAATACTTGGCCACCTGATATGAAAGAACTGACTCATTGGAAATGACCCTGATGCTGAGAAAGATTGAGGGCAGGAGAAGGGGATGACAGAGGATAAGATGGTTGGATGGCATCACCAACTCGATGGACATGAATTTGAGCAAGCCCTGAGAGTTGGTAATGGACAGGGAAGCCTGGCATGCTGCAGTCCATGGGGTTGCAAAAAGTTGGATGCGACTGAGCAACTGAACTGAAGTCTTTTCTCCAGCTACAGAAATATACTTAGCTAGCAACTTTGATGTCCACAGTGTTTCCAACTCAACATAAATAGCCCAAGGGTACCCTAGCCACCAACAGTCTGGCAAGCCAGCAATCTGGAATCATCTTAACCTCTACCTCTTCCCTCAGTTTCCAAATCTTGCAACTCTTATCTCCTAAGTATTTTTAAAACTCATCCCCATTTCCTTTTCAAACAGATCTCCAAGTACTAGTTTAAGTTCTTACTGTCTCTCACCTGGAGCACTGCAAAGTCTTCTAGCAGAGCCTCTACATTCTCCTTAATTTCGAACCTGTATGTGTTATGTGTGCTCAGTCATGTCCAACTCTTTGCAACTCCTTAGACTGTAGCCATCCAGGCTCCTCTGTCCATGGGATTCTCCAGGCAAGAATACTGGAGTGGGTTACCATTTCCTTCTCCAGGAAATCCTCCACACCCAGGGATCAAACTTGTGCTTCCTGTGTTGTAGGAAAATTCTTTATCACTGAGACATCAAGGCTTCAAACCTGGTTCTCCTTAATTCTGAATCTCCATTTCACGTCCCTGACACAACCCTGCCAGATCCACTGAAAACATAAATGTCTATCAGTAGCCTAGTCACTCTACTTCTGCTTTATTGACTACACCAAAGCCTTTGACTGTGTGGACCACAACAAACTGTGGGAAATTCTTCAAGAGATGGGAATACCAGACCATCTGACCTGCCTCCTGAGAAATCTGTATGCAGGTCAGGAAGCAACAGTTAGAACTGGACACAGAACAACAGACTAGCTCCAAATTGGGAAAGGAGTACGTCAAGGCTGTATATTGTCACCCTGCTTGTTTAACTTACATGCAGAGCACATCATGAGAAACTCTGGGCTGGATGAAGCACAAGCTGGAATCAAGATTGCTGGGAGAAATATCAATAACCTCAGATATGCAGATGACACCACCCTCATGGCAGAAAGTGAAGAAGAACTGAAGTTCTTGATGAAAGTGAAAGAAGAGAGTGAAAAAGTTGGCTTAAAACTCAACATTCAGAAAACTAAAATCATGGCATCCGGTCCCATCACTTGATGTCAAATAGATGGGGAAACAATGGAAACAGTGAGAGACTTTTGAGGGGAGGGGGCTCCAAAATCACTGTAGATGGTGATTGCAGCCATGAAATTAAAAGACGCTTACTCCTTGGAAGGAAAGTTATGACCAACCTAGACAGCGTATTAAAAAGCAGACATTACTTTGCCAACAAAGGTCTGTGTATTCAAAGCTATGGTTTTTCCAGTAGTCGTGTATGAATGTGAGAGTTGGACTATAAAGAAAGCTGAGCATCAAAGAATTGATGCTTTTGAACTGTGGTGTTGGAGAAGACTCTTGAGAGTCCCTTGGACTGCAAGGAGATCCAACCAGTCCATCCTAAAGGAAATCAGTCCTGAATGTTCATTGGAAGGACTGATGATAAGGCTGAAGCTCCAGTACTCTGGCCACCTGATGAGAAGAACTGACTCATTGGGAAAGACCCTGATGCTGGGAAAGATTGAAGGCAGAAGGATAAGGTGACAACAGAGGATAAGAAGGTTGGATGGCATCACCAACTCAATGGACATGAGTTTGAGCAAGCTTCGGAGTTGGTGAGGGACAGGGAAGCCTGGCATGCTGCAGTCATCTGGTCGCAAAGAGTCAGATATGACTGAGGGACGTAACTCAACTGAATTAAGCCTAGTTAAAACCCTTAAGATGACCTTCCATAAGCCTGCACACAGAGCATAAAGGTTCTCCCATTCTAGGCCCACATGCTTCCCCAGGCCATTCATGGCCCATAGAATCTTTACTTTTTTTGTTTCAATGTGGACCATTTTTAAAGTCTTTATTGAATCTGTTACAACATTACTTCTGTTTTTATCTGTTGACTTTTTGGCCACGAGGCATTTGGGATCTTAGCTTCCCAACCAGGGATCAAACCTGCACCCCCTGCACTGGAAGTGGTGAGTCAACCTCTGGACCACCAGGGAAGTCCCATACCTAGTCTACACTTGGCTTCAAGTTCTAGTAATCAGAACTGACTGCTGTCACCTGCATGTGTTCCCCAGGGCCATGCCATGGTTCATCTTTTTTCATGCTCTTTGATCTTCTGTGGAATTCTCCTAACATTTCTTCCCTGAGAAGGTCACATTCTAGGTATTCTAGCCTCCCTGGCCTTATTAATTAAAATCATCTGTTTGTGTGCTGCCTCTAACAGACTGTAAGCTGCCAGAGGGTAGGGACTCTGTCCTCTTCAGTGGTGTATTCTCAGTCCATAGCAAAGCACAGAGGTGCAAGAAATGCTTACTGAATCAAAGAGCTCTAATTAAAGTAATTAGGACTTGAAGCAGAAGTTGGTATGCTTAAAAATATTTGAGGGGTATTTTGAATATCATCTGGATTTGGATCAAATTACTAGTAAATAACTTATGACCAACCAAGATAGCATATTCAAAAGCAGAGACATTACTTTGCCAACAAAGGTCCGTCTAGTCAAGGCTATGGTTTTTCCAGTGGTCATGTATGGATATGAGAGGTGGACTGTGAAGAAAGCTGAGCGCCGAAGAATTGATGTTTTTGAACTGTGGTGTTGGACAAGACTCTTGAGAGTCCCTTGGACTGCAAGGACATCCAACCAGTCCATTCTAAAGGAGATCAGTCCTGGGATTTCTTTGGAAGGAATGATGCTAAAGCTGAAACTCCAGTACTTTGGCCACCTCATGCGAAGAGTTGATTCATCGGAAAAGATTCTGATGCTGGGAGGGATTGGGGGCAGGAGGAGAAGGGGACGACAGAGGATGAGATGGCTGGATGGCATCACTGACTCGATGGACGTGAGTCTGAGTGAACTCCGGGAGGTGGTGATGGACAGGGAGGCCTGGTGTGCTGCGATTCGTGGGGTCGCAAAGAGTTGGACACAACTGAGCGACCAAACTGAACTGAACTAGTAAACAAAGAGAACTTAAAGAATATTCTTGGAGGTAAAACTTCGATGAGCCCTGAGAACACTTATCTTTTCCTTCATTAAAACTGCAAACAAAACAATACCGAAAATCAGATTAGCATATTTCATTGTTTCTGTTGCAATAGATTTTCAAAGGAGAGTTATTTCTCTTGTAGACATTCTTCTGTTCAGGGACTTGAAGAAATAGCTGCATAATCAGATATATATATATTTCTTTAACAAATGAATTAGAAAAACTTTGGGATGTATCTGAGAGTTTATTTGAAATAGCTATAAATCTTGTGACTTTATTTTCAAATGCTGTTTATACTAAATGATTTATGACAACATGATCCTAGTTTAATGTTAAGAAACATGGCTCATAAAATGATCTCAGAAAAAGCTAAATTAATTCACTCATATGTGTTCCTCTACTTGAGAAAGGCCAATGTCCTCATACTACTTCACTTGTTTCTACATACCACTGAATACAGACCATTCACAAACTTGGGGCTCTTTATATAATGAGCACCACCTGCCATCCTGGGTTTTTTTCATTCATTTATTCAATACTTTCCAAATTCTTAAGATAGCTGTTTTATCTCCATTGTCTACCTGAAGAAATGTTGAGAAACCACCAGCACTCCAGTGGCAACTGCTGGGAGCAGTAGGAATGCTGTCAGGGAGGTGGGGCAGCTTACCCTCTGGAAGCCCCAAGCTTTCTGACGGGACAGGAGGATCCCTGCGCACAGACAACTTGGCCCACTTAGCCAGGAGCAAAAGCGACTGAAACTTGGGAAAGGCCCTGGCCTCTGAGCTCTGCGTTAACTCCAGTGAACACCCCAGGGTGCTGACCTGCTTCTGCTGCTTCTCTATGTGCGGTGTAGGTCTCCAGAAAGGGCTCTAACTCTACAGCAATCCTTAGCTCCCTTTGACCACTTTTGCTCCCCTAGAGAACTGCTAACTTTCCCTTCTTTCAGGAATTTCTCTATAGCTTTAATCTGTCAGTGGCATTCTATATATTTCTTGGATTTTATGGATTTTCTCTTTTTAAAAGTTTATTTTTTTGTTGCATGGCTTGTGGGATCTTAGGTCTCCCACCAGGGATTGAGCCCAGACCTCCACAGTAAAAGGGCTAAGTCCTAACCACTGGACTGGTAAGGAATTTTAAATTTTTTATGTCATTTTCACAGCATTTTTAAGATGTGAATGCTGATGGATATGTTTCCTATATTCATAAAATAGCCTCCTAAGCAAATAAGATACTTGATTAATAATCATATCATCAACCAAATCATCTAGATTAAATTAAAATATTCACAGATTTCTTTTAAAAGGTTAATTTTTCAAGTCACAAATCCTCAAAGTCTGTTATGCTCCAAAAGTCTGTACACTGGTTGTTCAGAATATAGATTATTTTTCTATCAGAATTAATTTCAACTATCATGAACTAAGTACTATTTTAAATGATGGAGATACTACAGGAAATCAAACAGAGAAGGTCCCATCTATTACAGTTCCTGAAATTTAGGAAAACTTTGGTATAAACAATGCACACTGTGTATTTACATATTAGCTTATTGACATCCTAACAGTCATTAGCATTTCGAGTTCTGTTATTGGGAATTCACACTCCTGCTCAGCACTTTAAGTATTATTATTTTAAAATACAACAAAAGGCTTGTTCATTAGTAAAGGGGCTGTTCGATATAATTTTAATTTGTGAAATGAGTGGTGTCTAAGATATGTGGTTGGTTACAACTGTACAGGTTCCACCATCTCTGTAAGAACAAGGCACAAAAACCTGGCAAAGTCAAAAATCTGCCACCTATAGTGTGCAGCTCAAGATCTGGAACTCTTGTCCTGCTTCTCTTCACTCTTCAAGAGACTCTCCTGCTCAGCTTGAGTCACAACTAGCTGGCCTCATCATCAGAACATCACCACTGTGTTTGTACCAGAGGATGCTCAAAGCACCCAAGGACAGAGGGCGAAAAAAAGATACCTGGCTCTGGAACCGCTGGAACTGCTTCCTAATAAATGACTGCACACCTGGCAGAATTAAGACCAGAAATTACTTTCCTTGTAATTTAACAGCTGGAAGCAAAAGCCTGGAGGAAAGGTTATAGAGCACTCACTTATTTCTAGACTCTGGAGGTCTCCAATATTGACCAAAAGAACACAACACAAAGCTGAAAGGCCAGACTAACTTAACTCAGCCTATGACATGCCTTCCTGGAGTTTATATTCTAGTGGAGGAGATGGACCACAGCAAGTAAAGAAATACACATCAACAGTGGTATTATTAAGAAGGAAATGAGCAGAACAATAAGGATGGCTGTTTCAGGAAGGTATATCTAAGCTGAGTGTGTACTAGTCTCGAGAGGAGGAGAACGTTCCAGGCATAGGAAGCTACAAGTACAAATTCACCTGTCACCCAATTTGGAATTGGTATTTTTTTCATATATATGTCAAGTGTGCAGAAACTGGTAGCCACCTATACTTTAAGGTCCATTTAAATAATAAAAATAGCTAAATTATTTGAGCACTTGTTTTCAGCAATATGTGAACCATGAACTTCCAGATGTTCAAGCTGGTTTTAGAAAAAGCACAGGAACCAGAGATCAAATTGCCAACATCCGCTGGATCATCGAAAAAGCAAGAGAGTTCCAGAAAAACATCTATTTCTGCTTTACTGACTATGCCAAAGCCTTTGAGTGTGTGGATCACAACAAATTGTGGAAAATTCTGAAAGAGATGGGAATACCAGACCACCTGACCTGCCTCTTGAGAAATTTGTATGCAGGTCACGAAGCAACAGTTAGAACTGGACATGGAACAACAGACTGGTTCCAAATAGGAAAAGGAGTACGTCAAGGCTGTATACTGTCACCCTGCTTATTTAACTTATATGCAGAGTACATCATGAGAAACGCTGGGCTGGAAGAAACACAAGCTGGAATCAAGATTGCCGGGAGAAAAATCAATAACCTCAGATATGCAGATGACACCACCCTTATGGCAGAAAGGGAAGAGAAACTAAAAAGCCTCTTGATGAGGGTGAAAGAGGAGAGTGAAAAGGTTGGCCTAAAGCTCAACATTCAGAAAACGAAGATCATGGCATCCAGTCCCATCACTTCATGGGAAATAGATGGGGAAACAGTGGAAACAGTGTCAGACTTTATTTTGGGGGGCTCCAAAATCACTGCAGATAGTGACTGCAGCCATGAAATTAAAAGACGCTCACTTCTTGGAACAAAAGTTATGACCAACCTAGATAGCATTTCAAAAGCAGGGACATTACTATGCCAACAAAGGTCCATCTAGTCAAGGCTATGGTTTTTCCTTTGGTCATGTATGGATATGAGAGGTGGACTGTGAAGAAAGCTGAGCACTGAAGAATTGATGCTTTTGAACTGTGGTGTTGGAGAAGACTTTTGAGAGTCCCTTGGACTGCAGGGAGATCCAACCAGTCCATTCTGAAGGAGATCAGCCCTGGGATTTCTTTGGAGGGAATGATGCTAAAGCTGAAACTCCAGTACTGTGGCCACCTCATGCGAAGAGTTGACTCATTGGAAAAGATTCTGATGCTGGGAGGGGTTGGGGGCAGAAGGAGAAGGGGACGACAGAGGATGAGATGGCTGGATGGCATCACTGACTCGATGGACGTGAGTCTGAGTGAACTCCGGGAGTTAGTGATGGACGGGGAGGCCTGGTGTGCTGCGATTCATGGGGTTGCAAAGAGTCGGACACGACTGAGCAACTGAACTGACTTATACATGTCACTGTCAACTAAAAAATATTACACAACCTGAAAATTGAGAATTACTTTTTATTTGGCAGACAAAACTCAGGACTTAAGTCCAGAAGACAGTCTTTCAGACAGCTCTGGAGGACTGCCCTGTAGAGGTAAAGGAAGAGCCAGAATATATAGGAGTTTTGCTAGTCGGACCATCAAAATATTACTGTTATTTAAAGAAAACCAGCTGTCTCAAGTTAATGAATTTAGCCCTTCCCTATGTATGGGAAGATACAAGAGTCTGGGCTGACTGAAATCATTCCTTTGATATGCATCTTAACCATCCAGGGCCAGTATCCTACTTTCTACATCCTGAATCCCCTTGGGTGCACAGTTGGGGATGGCTGCAGTAAACGCTGGCTTGGTAGTTGCAGCATTCTTTTGTTTACTGATATGGCAGGCATTTTTCATCCACATCATGAACTGTTTTACAGCTTTCAATGTATCCACTAATGCCATTCTCAGAAAAGTCTACTTCCATTTTATAGAAGGAGAAATTGAAATACAAAAAAGCTAAGTAGCCATCAAGCAACAGAGGCAGTATTAAAACTAGCCAGTTTGCCCATGGTCCCTGTGTTCTTCACCACTTGAGCTGCCTCTTCAAAACTTCATTTACTCATTCTTCAGGAATAAATTGAAACAACTGCTGTCAACCACCAAAAGGTCTGTGATTCAATGTAAAGCCAGAGTATCCAACTTATATTTTAATGGAGAAATGTTGAGGTGACAGTTTATACGGTTTCTATAGTGCTGAAATTACATGAGTTTGATTCCACCAAGTTTTGAATTACTGCCAGAAAATCAGATTAATATGTGAAGAGGAGAAAACATTCATTTTTCACTGAGTATGTGGTAAAGAGAGCAACTCATGTACATACTTGTCAGTTTTGCCACAGTGCAAGCCTGCAGAGGAGGAGGCACCCATCTTTTGAGAGAACTTCCCACAAAGAGAATTATTAGTGTGGACAGAGTGCTCAGTTCAGAAATAAATGGCATTCTTCAACTGTCAGAAGGATCCCCACAGAATAGCAAAGGCCCCCAACAAGACTGTTAAGCTTGTGTTGCAAGCTGTGGCCATATAGAAAGGAGCTCATCTGCACTGACAGTGATGGGGGCCGGACACAGAAAGGCTGAGAATGTTTTCATTATCCAATAATCCCCTGCTGTAACCCTCTAAGAATGAGTAGAAGTGGTTCAGACCAAAAAAAAAAAAAAAAAAACTTAGGGGGATGAATACTCTTGACACCAAAAGATAATGAAAAAGGGTAAACTGTTCTAAACAAACATGATTCATACTATAAAACATCGCATTAGTCCAGTCACCTAGGTTACCTAACAAAACAAGTTATAAACATCTCTCAGAGACAGCAGTATTTTGCCTCCCAGGCCTTCACCATACATTTCAAAACAATTCCACCAAAGTAACCCCAGTTAAGAGCCCTGCCAACGCCCATCCATGGTGCTGGGGCTCACCACCAATGTGTACTTTCTCTAGAATCCTACCTAGCTTGGTTTTTTCTTTTAAAAATGCATGAAATTTTTATATTCTGCTCTTTAAAAAAAAAAAAAAGATCTGTTTTGATTTTTTGTCCTTTTTTGCAAGGTAATTTAAAACATGATTTTTCTATCAGGCAGAACTGGCACTCCAGGAAGATGGGTCAAGTTTATTCTGTAACTTTTCACACCTCTCCTCCTTCCCACTCACCGCTGAGAATGCATATAAACAAAACTTCAAGTTTGAGGCCAAGGCTTTTAAAAATGTAAGAATCCATAATGTTATGGTCAACATTCAGGTTCTTTTTATCTGCAGAAAGGTAGCTCTCAACTCCAGCTACACATTACAATTAACTGGAGAGCTTTTTAAAAATACCACTGCCTAAGCTTCACTCCGTACCAACTGAATTAAAATCTCAGGGTAGAAGAAGAGACCATCATGTACAGTTGCTGATTTTAGCTTCACTGGGTGACTTTAATGGGAAGACAGGTTGAGAACCACTGCACAGAGGATGCTAAAGAAATATTAAGGCCCCAGAGTAATGGTGGAACACTAAAGCCAAGCCCTAGGCTCAATCCTCTTGCCCCTTCTTCCTAAGAACCCCTTGCAAACACAGATATTAAGTAGGTGACAACTTCCCCACTTGCCCTTTGGAGTGGGGTCAAAACCAGAAGGTTGAAATGGGATCCAGAATCTCACAGCATAATACAAAAATGTCTAAGTTTTGTTCAAAAGTCACTCATCATACCAAGAATGAGGAAGATCTCCAACAGAATGAAAAAAGACAAGCAACAGATTTCCATATCAAGATGACAGAGATATTAGAATTATCTGACAGATTTTTATGTACCCATGATTAAAATTCTTCAAGGAGCCATTAGGAAGATGCTACATAAACTAGGGGAAATGCTCCCATCTTCCTCAGGCCCCTGAAGCAAATTCATCCCTGGCCCAGACAAAATCATGCAGGGGTGGGCTAGTGCAGGTTGGGAAGCTTGTTCAGGGGAAGGATACCATGGGATACCATCCCACCTGTACACTAGCCTGCAATCTCCTAGGGGTCGTTCACTGGAAGTTACCTTTGTCTTAATGGATTTAATCTGACTTTCTGAATGAAACTGTTGAATCAAAGATGAGGACCATTAGAAGGGAGCTCCACTACTGAGGAATGATCGACTTTGTCTCCAAAGGCTTCTGGTGTGAAGAAGGGACAAAAGGACTGACCTCAGGGCTGGTTTTGACTAAACACAGAAAGTAAGGATGAAAGTTAAATACTTCTATGGACTTCATTGAAATTCATAATTTCTGCTTAGCAAAACATCCTGTAAAGAGAATGAAAAGACAAGCTACAGACTGATATAAAATATTTGCAAACTACATATCCAAAGTAAGGACTAATACCTAGAATGTGTGAAGCACTAGAAAAATGCAACAGTAGCAAAACAATCTATTTAGAATATCAGCAAAGACAAAAAGAGACACTTCACCAAAGAAGATACACAGGTAGCAAATACGTACATGAAAAGACATTCCATATAATTAGCTACTAAGGAAATGCAAATTAAACCTACAAAGAACAATTCTCTGTTTAAAAAAACCAAAAACTACCATATCATATCCCTATATACCAAACAGGATAGCTAAATAAAAATAGTGACAACACCAGATGCTGATAAGGACACCGAGAAATTGGGTCACTCACACACTGCTGGTGGGAAATATAAAGTGGTATTGGAAGGACTGATGTGGAAGCTGAAACTCCAATACTTTGGCCACCTGATGTGAAGAGCTGACTCATTTGAAAAGACCCTGATGCTGGGAAAGATTGATGGCAGGAGGAGAAGGGGACAGAGGATGAGATGGTTGGATGGCATCACCAACTTAATGGACATGGGTTTGGGTGGACTCTGGGAGTTGGTGATGGACAGGGAGGGCTGGCATGCTGTGGTTCATGGGGTTGCAAAGAGTCGGACGCGACTGAACTGAACTGAACTGAACAGCCTCTTTGGAAAAGAGTTCGCTGCTGCTAAGTCACTTCAGTCTTGTCCAACTCTGTGCGACCCCACGGACTGCAACCTCCCAGGCTCCTCCGTTCATGGGATTTTCCAGGCAAGAGTACTGGAGTGGGGTGCCATTGCCTTCTCTGGGAAAACAGTTTGGCAGCTTCTTAAAAAACTAAACATGCATCTGCCATATGACCCACTAATTGCACTCTTCAGTATTAATCCCAGAGGAATAAAATTTTATTTTCATATATAAAATGTATTTACAAATATTTGTAGCAGCTTTAAGCATAAAGTCAAAAATTGTAAATAACCCAGTGTCCTTCAGCAGGTGGAAAGTTAAACTATGGTTATGTACTATGGAATACTGCTTAGTAATAAACACTGATACATGCAAAACCTGGATGAATCACCAGAGACTTACTCTGCATGGAAAAGCCTATCCAAATGACTCCATAGAACATTTTTGTAATGATAAGATTATAGAAAGAGATTTGTGGCAGCGAGTTTAAGGAGACAGAGAAGCAGCCGAGGTGTAGCTGTGGCTATAAAAGGACACTGAGAGAAAGTTCTGTGATGTTGGGAATGTCCTGGGTCTTGACTGCAACCATGTTGATACCCTGGCTATCACACTGGACTATATAGTTTTGCAAGAAGTTACAATGAGCAAAACTGAATAAAGGGACACGGCACCTCTCTGTGTAGTATTTCTTACAACTGCATGTGAATTCCTCAAAAGAAAAAGTTTAATTAAAACAAAAAGGCTGCTGGCCCACTGAATATTGACTACAACACATACAGCAAACAGCAAGAACCTGGAAATGACCTTTGTGTGTGTTCAGCATGGTTATTTACTGGCCATTCTTAGCTCTAACATTTCATTCATGATTCATGAGTCTCAGCAACCTAATTTTATTCAATAAAGGACACCCCATAGCCTTGCCAAGACTAATATTTCCCTAGTGACATTCAACATATTAGCTATCAAGCCTATGACACACAACAGACTCCAGTGACCATTTTCTATGCTGATACTTGCTTTGTTCTCTACCATCTCTTTAGAGAAAGATGCTAAAATGCCCATCTGTCTAGTACCACAACCTTTCCAGCCCTGTCTTTCAGACTAATATCTTCATATGAACTGGGGAGAAAAAAAATCACTACTCCTAATGCTTCATCTTTCCTGTCACAAACCCAATTCTCAGAGGAAACCGAAAAGGGTTATTATTACTACTCTACAGTGTATTTAGGACACTAAGAATTCATCTGTAACTCAATTTCACATTGGAGAGATTCTGAATCCACATTGATTGGGTCCAAAAATAACAAAAAAACCTGGCACCTTCATTTTTCACCTACAAGAATAGTTCTTAAAGGGGCTTCCCAGGTGGCACAGCTGGTAAAGAATCCGCCTGTCAAAACAAGAGACACAAGAGACATGGGTTCAATCCCTGGGCGAGGAAGATCCCCTAGAGAAGGAAATGTCAACCCACTCCAGTATTCTTGCCTGGAAAATTCCATGGACTGAGGAGACTGGCAGGCTACAGTCCACGCAGCCGCAAAGAGTCTGACAACTGAGCAACTGAGCATGCACACATAAACACTTATTCTGAACTTAAAACGGTCCAGAGAGAGGAAATCTACAACCCATCATACTTTCTCTGATACTCCACAACCTTCATTTGTCAAGCCATGTTATCTTCAATATCACAACTTGGTAAAAATTATGTTTTTTTCCTCTCGTGATTAGAGGAATTAGTATCCACACAACGTTGCTGCTGCTGCTGCTAAGTCGCTTCAGTTGTGTCCGACTCTGTGCGACCCCATAGACGGTAGCACACCAGCCTCCCCTGTCCCTGGGATTCTCCAGGCAAGAACACTGGAGTGGGTTGCCATTTCCTTCTCCAATGCATGAAAGTGAAAAGTGAAAGGGAAGTCACTCAGTCATGTCCGACTCTTCACGACCCATGGACTGCAGCCTGCCAGGCTCCTCTGCCCATCGGATTTTCCAGGCAAGAGTACTGGAGTGGGGTGCCATGACACAATGTTAGCCACTCCTAAGAATGCCAGGTTGGCTGGGTCTGAGAGCATTCAGCATTTGACTTTTGCACAACGAACTAGATCAATCTGAGAAACAAGTAAATTCCAGGGGCCATTCCTGTTCCTGCAGCTTCAGTTCTGCAAAGCCTCTCTCAACTGTGCTTCAAAACGGAGTCTGATCTTAGTGGTTCAGGTGCATTTTTTTTTTTTATTACAACACAAAGCCTCCTTCTTTATTTGTCTGATGCACAGTTGAACATAGAATAACAGGTCCCGAGCAAGAGGAAACATGGGCCATGTTTAACAGCTGGTTGGGCAGCCTTTCTAAAAGTATTTTAGAGTCTAGTTCTGACTTAAAATTAAGTCTAATTTTGCACCAAGGGCTAAATATGGAAACCATTCCACTGTGATGTACTCCCTGAAAATCCTTACCTGTGGCTCAGGTGTGAGTAGGTGTGACAGGCATGAACACCTTTACGTAGTGGCAGGGCACACTGGGCCAGCACTAAAGCAGTGCCCCTCACTCTCTCTGCACACACTCATCAAGCCACGGCAGCCCCTCAGCTTTCAATGGACATGAATGCAGGCAAAGAACACATAATTTCTCCTCAAACATTTGGAAACATCTTCTTAAAGTAATCAGAAGTTTGTTAAGCACTTCCTTTCATGAAATAAACTGATGAAACCATTGGCAGTGTTAAAATATCCACCCCCCCACACACACATATCCTGAACACCTAAAATTTATTATTTAAAAAAAAAAAAAGATGTGTCCTGCAAATAAAGTTAGGGCATAACATCAAAATACTTCTCAAAGGAATACGAAAGCCTAAAACTGACTTTCGTAAGTACTGATGTGGGGGAAAGAAAGAGGTGAGGAACATAAAGGCCAGAACATAAAGAAACATCCAAAAGAGCAGCAGAGCTGGCGGCAGGAACCAAGTCTGAGACCACACACTGCCGCATCCTGGGAGTCTGCCCATAATGGAGAGCAGGGAGGAACACTGGAATGTTCACGAGCCTCATCACGCCTACTTTCTCCTCAAAGGGAGCAAGAGGTCTCGCCAGTGGCAAACTGCAAGACTCTACTCTGAGATGAAACCTAGCCATTCTGAAAAGCTATCAGCAGCATTTCTCATACTGACTTAGATAGCTTTGCTCTCAGGCTTGCCCAAAGGCACAACAAATTCTCCATCATTAACAGGAGAGTTGTCAAAATAACTGCTTAATGGAATCTGTCCAAATCTAGAACCAATCACTTTTGCCAACATATGATTAGTTACTGAAAGTCTTCAAGATGTTAAGACAGGCTATTTGAGTTGTCTTTTATTCAAAGCACTGATACAGTAAATTTTTGAGATGATTGTTTTAAGGAAATTAAAAGCCCCAGAATTTCTCTATTTTATGATCTTCGGGTCAAAATGGAATCTACTCTTCCCAGTAGGTTAATCATTGTTACCTGAAAGAGAGGGCTATATCATCTAAAGCAACCCCACTAGTGGAGAGCTCAGTCCTAGTCCCAGGGAGCAGGAACCAGACAGGAGTAGTTAAGAGGGTGTCATGCCAAATAAGAAAACAACATAACACTATTCTATCGAATCCTGAGGGGAAAAAAACAGGTTAAGAAGTGACTGAAAACAACTGAGGGTCAGTGAGAAAATTTTCCCGGAGTATATTATTTATCTATGTTTAAATATAATGCTTCCTCTCTCCCTACTTGTTTTTTATTTCAGCAAAATACTACTTACTTGTTATAACTACACATGATGTTCTGTAAAATAATGTTAAAATAACTATAAAGACAGAAATTGATCACGGATAACTTACTTTTCTCATCCATAATGTTACCACCTGAAAATTCTTTGACCAATGGATGATTTTCATGGGAACTGACAAAACAAAAAAACCTTCCCTAAAAATTGGCATACTCAAGTAAGTTCTCAGAGAATAACCTCAAGAATAGAAAAAACAAACAAAAAACCCTCTAGTTTCAGATAGTTTAACATACACAAAGAACAGTAAGTCTCTCATTATGCAATGTATTACAAAGCATGGAAAAAAGACTAAAATGTCCCCAACTAATTTTCTGATGTTGGCAGAAACAGCCACAGAAACCATTCCCCTACACATACAGACACATGTACACACAAATGAGCCAAAGGAAAAGGAGAGGAAAGCGCCCGTTTCATTCACCCAGAGGACAGTGATTTTTTTTTTTTTTAACAAAAAAACTCCCCAGACCATTCTGACATGCTGTCTGACTGTGAATCAGTATAACTCAACAATCCTTCACAAATCCTTTATCCAAAACTCATGGGGCCAAATGTGCTTCAAGATTCCAAACTCCCCAGAAAGACACTATGGGGCATATGTACTATATTTCACACACCTTCAGAGAGTCTGGGCAGCTACAATTAATGTGATAAATAAAAAAATTTAATTGCTTCTCATCATAGCTAGATATTTTCTTCAAACATTTGCAAGTCAGGTCAGGTTTTACAATCAAATGAGTTATTTAAAAGTTTTCAGAACTTTTTGGATTTCAGAATTATGGAGAAAGGATTATTGACCTGTTACAGAACATTCTGTAAATAATGGTAATTACTGATAATGCATCAAATGCCTACTCTGAAAGATGATGCATTTGGCATATATTATCTTTAATTTTTTCTACCATTCTGCAAGAATGAGGACATTCTGGGTGAATGTCCTCTGAACAAATGAGGTTCAGAAAGGTTAAGCGACTTGCCCAAAGCCAGTTATGAAAGAACTACGACTTGAATCAAGATGTGTCCATTCACCAACAATAGGACTTGTACCAAGTCCATCCACTATGCTATTAAATAGTCAGGTTCTTGATTTCAAGCTATAGAAAGCAACTCTAGCAAACCTAAGCAGAGAAGCAATTTTCTGAAAGCATACTGATAGATTACAGAATAGATGGGAAACCTGGAGAATCAAGCTCACCAAGTGAGCACAAGTTAAGGGAAGTCAAGCTGAAGAAGCCACTACCTACATCAAGTCCTGAATTTAGGATGCTGCTATTGACATCTCCACCTCTACTGCTGCCTTTACCCTGCCAAGGCAGGACACACACCTCACTATTGCTGCTGGACTCTAGATAACCAAGCAGAGTTATGAAAATTTTCTAACCTGTTTGTCTTTGCAAATTCAAAGTGCTAGCACTTTAGTTAAGCTTCAGCCACATAATCTCCATGCTTTCATAATGTGAAAAAGGCAACATGCCCCATCAAGTCCACACCAAGAAGGGGCTCTTCCCAAATCCTACCAAACATTTAAAGGGGTGTTAGGATATTGGGCAATTTCCCCTAAAAGGGGTCAGGAGAACAGTGTTGTTATTCTAAATAAAATATTTGCAAATCATACTCAATGGCATGCAATAAGGTGCGTGTGTGTGCGCTTAGTTGCTCAGTCATGTCCGACTCTTTCGACCCTGTGGACTGCAGCCTCTAGGCTCCTCTGTCCAAGGGATTTTCTAGGCAAGAACACTGGAGTGGGTTGCCATTCCCTTCTCTGGGGGATCTCCCAGAGAACCAGGGATCAAACTCAGGTTTCCCTGCATTGCAGGCAGATTCTTTACCATCTGAGTCACCAGGGAAGCAGGACTTCAGAAATAAAATTGCTTTAATTTTAAGAAATTTATAATAGGGTAATTCACATTAGCAAAATTTAAATAAAAAAACCAACCGGTGGTTTTAAAAATATTTTATACAATTTAACATTCATTCATTTTTAAACTCTTAATAAGTTAGGAAGAGAAAGCTCTTTCATTAACCTGATGTTCTTCAATTTAATCATACTTGAAAGTGCAAGACAAAAAGCATTTTAATCACTCACCATCATTTCTCCATGTCATTCAAAAGCTCTAACCAATGGCTATCAGAAGAGAAGGGCTACAACTGCCAGAAAACAGGAAGCAAATTGTAGTTATCTGGCAGATGACAGGACATCATATACCTGTGACAAGGATGAAGACTGCAACCCAGCACAGAGGCTGAAATCCACTCTTGTATGAATCCCGTCTGAGTCAAGAGCTTGGCTGTTCCTGGGGGAAATTCTGACCCAGTGAAGTAACTCATATGCAGTTATTCAGACTGAACGTTAAATATTCCATTTTATAATACAAGAGTATCTCTTCAAGAATAATGATGATATCTTTTGAATGTTTGAGTTTCTTTTGAGCACATGAAACTTGATTGGTCCCCAGGGATTCAATAAGGAGAAGGGAGTCTTATCTGCAGCTACAAGACCAGCATATAGGAAGCAGGTGTATACAGTTTCAAATTTCCTTACCTGCCTTTTAATCCTTTTAGGTTATCCTCAATAAAAATATTGTATATATATGTGTGTGTGTATATATATACCCTACACTTAGGTACATAATATATTAATATTATTCTGAATAAAAAGTATTTTAGAAAGAGTTACAACCAACCCAGACTTAAATTAGAAGTATCTGAGTGCAAAGAGGGAAATGCTTTGGACAAAGACTTGCAGAAGTATGACAAAGCAGTCTGAAGAAGCTAGAAGGAACCATGGAGAAGCTGGAAAGAAAAGTCCAGAGCAAGAGCTGACAAATGCCAATCCAGACAAGTCCATCTCCAAGACCAGATAGTTTCCCTGGTGAATTCTACCAAACATTCAAAGAAGATTTAATGCCAGTCCTTCCCAAACTCTTTCAAAATATTGAAGAGGAGGGACCACTTCAAAATATTATTTTTTAATAGTAAAGTCAGCCTTGGTTTGCCATGTTAATTGCAAACATGTTATTTTTTTGCCTTTCAATTCAGGTTTAAGAAGTTGTAATTTTTCCATGAAGGTATAACTGACACATAATACATAACATCATATTAGTTTCAGACGTAAAACATGATTTTATATATATAAATATATATAAAATACTATACATCACTCAAGAGAGGAGACTTCAGTCTCACAAGTTCATGGTAGGTGTTCAAATTGGTAGAATTTCTGAAAATAATGTGAGTAATGTGCATTGATTTTTTTTTTAACTAGAACATTACTCCTTTTCTCCAAGCTTTATTGTCTCAGAAATAAAATTGTGAGCTCATTGTTAGCCAAATAATTAATTTTAATATGCCTTAATTAGTCTTTTCAGATATTTCATTTCATTACACATATCTCTAGCTACTTTAATAAAGAATTCAGCCCTAGCGCTTTATATTTTTAAAGGGCAAAACAAGATGAGGCAATGCCGTGCATCCTCTAGCTGTGAGGCCTGTGTGTGTGAAGCGCTGCTCTTTGCACTAAGGCCTAACGAAGACACCATCACCCACGAATGGGCATCATATGGTAAACCCTGCAAACACATAGTGAAGAAATACATGGCCCCTGAAGCACCAGCCTCGTAAACCCAGACAATAAAATTGCTCAAGCCTTACATAAAATATCGGTACAACAAATTACTCCTGTCTGATCCTAAATTATTTCCAATGGGATATCAAACCTTCAGTAATACATTTTACTAGTTTAAAAATTAGTACATACTGTTCATTTTGATAGATTCTAAAAGGCTTACACATAAAATAATTATTTTAAGGAATACAAGGACTTCCCAGTTCATCTATATGGCCCAATATTGATTTAAAAGGATGCTCAGGGAATGAGTTTTCTGGGTAATTGAATTTTTCAGGTTGTTTTAATCCAATAAATGACTGTCAAATTTAACTGTCAGGCTGACTGTGAAAGATGTAAGAGATTGGACTGAGCACTAACTTCAGAACATATTATAGAATAAAGTTTTAAAATAAATCTCTTATATCAACTTCCTTTTTAACCCAATATTAAGGATCAAAAATATAGGACAGATCTCAAAATCGAGATTATAGATTCCAGTCACTTTGACTGGACAGTAAAGGAAGATACTATAGATACAACATTGGAAGACTGAATAGACGAAAGGGTCAGTGAGATCAGAGAGTGATTCTCCTGTAAGAAAGCAGAAGCAATTGAGTTAAGAGACAACAAACAAACACTGGCAGTAGATCCTTTCCCCGTCCGCCACCCTACTTGACACTGACTTCACCATTAACAGAGCCTACCAGCAGGTCCCTGCTAAAAAGATTGAGAAAAAGAAAAATTAAAGAAAAGAGCAAATTGCCACCTGGATACCTTAGTGTGTGTGTCCACCTGGAAGGCCCACATGTGCCCCAAAAGACATGGGACTCACAACTGACAGAGAAAACTAAAGTCCAGAGAAGGGAATTCCCATCCCACTGGGACTAATGATGGCATAAAAGCACTGACTTGCAAAGACTTAGCCATCACACACGGAGGAGAAAGGCCTAAAGGCTGCTTGGCCTCCAGCTCTGTCAGTTAGTGCCCCAAGGGATGGTTGAGGGTCCTGCATATAAGGATGTGCAGGATGAAGCTCACTAACCTGGAGGTTCCCAATGGCATCTCCTCTCAAACTCTGCTCAGAAAGGTCTCCAGGCTGACTCGCATGGTTGCTGACTTGGCCAGATCCAGATGCAACCAGAGATTAAGGTAGACCCATGAAGTCCTGGTATCTGAGGCCAACCATGTCCAACACAGGGCCTCTTCTGAGCCCGCCCAGACTGTTACCGAAACACAAGTCTGTGTGCCCAACGCATAGTGAGGTCAAACAATACCAGAATGTTGAAGTTTGGAGCAGAGACAGGTTGATTGAGGGCCATGAAAGTAGACAGGTGGCTCGTGCCTTAAAAACCCCAAACTCCCCGAAAGCTTTCAGCAAAGCCCTTTGCCAGGAGAGGTGAGGGAGGAGGGTGGTTAGTTGTAAACTTTTTGGCACCAGATCCTTTGTTCTAGAGGTCCTCTCATAGTCCAGTAATGATGTTTCTGTAAATCTCTTAACGAATGTTATTTTCTGTCCTGACAAGAAAGGGCGAGGTCCCAAGCAAGGCACAACTTTCCCCTCAGAGGTCCTCGTCCTGGCTAAGAGGAGGCAGGTCTCAGCTGGCGGCTTCCTCAGGGCCAGGTTCCCAGACCCTGCCCAGCTGTCATGGCTGAGGGAGCCAGGCACCCAGGACCCAACCTGAGCCGGGAGCCTCAGGCTCCTCAGGCCGCCCATCTGGTAGGGACCAGGTCCCCCAAGCTGCCGCCATCAGGTCGAAGAGATGGGATGAGGGGGAGGTTCACCATTGCCTCAAGGTCTGAGTCCAGTCGGGAGGCTTTGGTGAGGATTCTGGAGCCCTGCAGGACGCAGGACACAGCCCCCAGCCTGCTCCCTGCCCCTCAGTTCACCTGCTGGCTTGAGGCCGGGTGAACTGGAAGAGCCCCAAGGAGAAGGCTAGGATCCTCCTCTTACCTCACTCTCCCCACCCGAGGACCACCACTCCGCTGACTAAATCCCTCACTAACGGTCGTTCCTTGACAGTTGGTTGTTTGTGGGCGGGGCCCACTGTGGCGTCAACCAATGGGTGAGCAGGACCACTACCGGTCTCACATTGACGGTTGGTCGCCTAGGGGAGGGGCTCTGTGCAGCACCAACCAATGGATGAGCAGGACTCGTTGCCTGATAATAGGGTGGGGGGTACTGGCGCATATCAAGGGCCGTGTGCTAAGGGCTGCACTTGACCCAGCTCTATTTATAAGACTACCATTCCCACAGGACACCCCAGCTTCCCTCAGGGCTCCAAAGCCTTCCCATCACTTTAAGTATCTCAAAAAGGTAATGAACTACCAACAGAAGGTAAGTGTCAGACTTTTCCGAGAACAGACCATTAATATTAACAGTTTCTTATCAAGTGGCTATATTTTAAAGACACTGTGCTAAGTAATTTGCAGATTTTTCCTTTGAGTTGCCAAAAAATACAACATTTATCACAAAGTCCTCCAAACTGTAGATCTGAAGAGTTTCTACGTTTTCAAATATATATTGTCTGTAAATGAGATTTTATATGAAGCAGTTCTGTAGACTGTAGGTTTTATTAGAATATAATCAGAAAAAAATCTAATTTCTGATTTTTCATTCAGATTAACTCTTAAGTAACTGATTCAAAACTCATGAAATACATTCTTAATGTTCCACCTTCACTACATTAAAAAGAAATGTAAAAGTTGCCCACCCAAGTTTTAACAACAGGAATAATAAAAAGGAAGTAAATCATCTCAATCTTATACCAGCACTTAAGGACCAGCAGAGAGAAGTTTTAAGATATCAAATCCAAGAGTTCCTCACCAGGGGCTATGCCACAGAAGAGACTTGGATAGTCTAGTTGTTTGAGTAGAAATTCACAGATCATTAAATTAATTCAAAGACCAACAGGGCAGCAAACTAACAATGCTGCCTTACAGTACTTGATTACAGACTGTGAATATTCACCAAAACAAATCACTTAAAGGGGCAAGCAGTCCAAGGTTGAAGTTTGAAAGTGCAGGACAGAGCTATTGCTAGAGCTCTTAAATATACAGACTGAAGGAAGGCAAATGGTAGGGAGGAGGCTGGAAAGGCTAAGTCTGGAAACAGATTGGTGGCCTGGGTTCCTGGTCATGGAGTGCACCCAAATCACAAAGGGAGGTTTTTTAACTTTATCCAAGCTCAGATCCCACCCAGACCACTTAAATCAGAACCTCTCTGGTTATTTTCAAAACTCTCTCCAAATGACTGTACTGTGCAATCAGGGGTCAGCCCCACTGGCCTAAGAAGAAGAGGAAGTCAGGGTTAGAAACAGACAACCTGTGTTCTAAAAACCTCAAGTCCACAGGCTGCCCTAACAAAGTGCTGCTCTGTGACCACCTGGGCAGCAGAAGGTTCTCTCAAAGGCCTAGCCTAGGCTTCCATCCACCTGGTTCATTTCTATATGCAGAGTCAATTGTCTCTAATCTTCCTAAGGGCATCTTGATGGGATCCCAGAAAACAGCAACACTGTGGAAACATTTCTGGTGAGGGGTCTGGTGAGCAAGCTGAGCAGGGAGCTGCCAGGCTTATTACTCTCCCTTTTAGCCCCCTGCTATGAATTCTCAGACATAAACACACACTTAAGAGTAAATTATTGGTTTGTGGACCTCTGACGAAGTTGCTTCTTAAATTAATTTAATGAGCTGTGAACTTATACTAAAGTAACTTCTCATTTCAGAAGAACCTTTGGACATGAAAAACAACAAATGTCAGGGCCTCAGCAAGAGGTTCAGAGCACAAGAGTGGGGGGCGGGGACAAAAGTACGAGAATTTAAAAAGCAAAACTCAAATTTCCTAATAGGAGAAACTGATTCCATTCAAAGTTATCTCCCTGTATGGGGACAGATTTGAATTGGCATTTATAATAGGCTGGGTGGTTCTGGCTCATGTTCTCTGATGAGGCTGTAGTCAGAATATTTGCCAGTGCTGTACCTGTTGCGTGCATGAATGGGACTATGAGCCCAAATTCCAAAATGGTTCACTCCCCAAGCCACTGGCAAGATATTTTCTTTTAAAATTAAAAATGTATGTATTTATTTAATAAAGCATTGATAGACTTGATCTAAAAACAATTTTTTACCAAAACAGAATAATCCTCACATATTATACACACATATGTTTTAAAAATCCATATGGTATCTCAAAAACCACCTGTGCATTCTTTGTGCTATGTTTGGTGATCTTAAGGACACCAGGTACATGTAAAGTGAGTGTGAGTACAATATGGATTTAAACTTATTAAAAGAAATCATTACCGAAATGAAGTAGTTTGAAACATTAAAAAAAAAAAATGTAAATAATCATGAACATGAAAAAAAGCACTCAAAAGTAATCAAAAAATATAAAAACTCCACATTTTCCTTATCAAATTGACAAGGATATTTTATATGCTAATATTCTATGTTCATGAAACTCTAGAAGTACAAAATAAAATAATCGTGATAATAATAGCAGCCAGAGTGCACTCTCAGCTAATTTTCATCGCTACCCTGTAAGAAAAGGTAGAAAGAAATGAAGGGCAAGGGACCAAGTCAAGTCAGCACATGGCTGGCAAGGGCAGATCCAGGACAGATCACAGCTATGCTAACTCAATAACTTAAGCATTAGCCATTATCCTAAAGTGCAGCCTATGTAAAAAATATTTGGCCCTAAAACAAGAACCTCAAAAATCTCCAAGCATTTGGATCCAGAAATCCCCCTTCTAGAGTACTCAGACAATCATAAACTAAGTCACTAAGCTAAGGAATGCACACAGCAAGTTCATACAGTGGTGTATTAAACCGGCCAGAGTAGAATATTTAGACAGAGCAGGATCATACAGCTTTCAAGATGGAAAGTGGCTTTAGTGATGATTTAGTCCAACCCAGTCACCCTACAGGGATGATTATTTAATAAGAAAAAAATTTAACTTTTTTCCCCAATGTGGGAAGACATGGAGGAATCTTTTTTATAAAAAATAGCCTTTTCTTACTTCTTCCTGCTGCTGCTAAGTCATTTCAGTCATGTCCGACTCTGTGTGACCCCACAGATGGCAGCCAACCAGGCTCCTCCATCCATAGGATTTTCCAGGCAAGAGTACTGGAGTGGGGTGCTATTGCCTTCTCTGCTTACTTTTTCCTAGGACTGCCCAATTTCTGTACTCAGGAGTTTAATGGGAGGGAAGGTCTATCAGCGTTTACAATAAACAGCCCCACAATAAACACCTGTGGCTCAGGTGTGAGTAGGTGTGACAGGTCATTTTTAGAACTGGGTTTTCTTTCTTGCATGTATGGTCATCCCAGTAGGCCTATCTTTGCTACAGAGGCAAAAATTACAATTAAGTTATGTAACTTCATAAAATCAGACTGCTGATTTAAGTTCATGGCTCTGAGTAAAATGTACATTGTCTTTAAAACACAGGCTTCTCAGTGGCTCATCCAGTACCTTGGAGACCTTTTCCCCTTACTGTCAGGGTGTTTTCCGAAAGGAAGAAGCTATTGAGAGCCTATCCTTAAAAGGTGGGGGGGGGGGGGGGGGATCACAATACATCATCATTAGAGCCAGCAACAAAATGAGTTTAGCCCATATAAAAAGAAATGTTTATTCAATAAGTATTTACTGTGACCCCACTACATGCCAGATGCTGTAGTCAATGCTGAGGAGATCTCAGTGGACAAATCCTTAAAAAAAACTCCTGGCCTCATGAAGCACATGTTCTAGTGGAGAAGACAGGCAACAAGCAAAATCATCAAGTAAATTATCCACTATGTTAGAAGGCGGTAGATATGGTGAAGAGAAATAAAGCTGAAGGGGCTTAGTGAAAGTGTACGCAGAGGGCTCAAGGAAGGTCTCAGAGGGGAGACACCTGAGCAGAGACTTGAAGGGGTGAGGTTAAGCCAGGCAGATTTCTAGGGAAAAGCATTCTCGGCAGAAAGAACAGCAGGAGCTGAGGCCCCAAGGCAGAGACAGGCTGCATGTATGAGAAACAAATAGACTTGACTCCTAACATCTTCATGACCCTTAAGCCTTAGAATGCAGAGTATTTAAGATTAATTATTTCACTGTCTTTTAAGAATGCTCTTTAAAAATAAACCTAAAGCGTTTTCCCCTTTGCCTCCAGGTTCAGCAAGCCTCCTCACTGTCCTAGGAGTTCCACAGGGCGACCCCTCACTTTCTGGGTATCTATAGCCCACTTATCCTTAAAAGTCATATTCAAGACACTTCTCCATGAGACCCCTCAGGTCTCACACTTCAATATCATACTCCATTCTGTATTCCCCACAACAGGCTGACTAGTGTCAAAGAGAAGGAAAAGGTAACATTTACTCAAGTTCACTACGTATAACATCGACTGATGTTATACATGGACTGGCTCACTTTTTCTTATGGCCAACTTTTAATGGCATATGGGCTTAATCTATGAAGTAGCCTTAAAGAAGAAAATAATAACCCTCTGCCACTCCCTACCTGCACCCCCACCCCCCACCGCCACTAAAATGAAGTAACCAAAAGTCCAAAATGCTCATGAGTCTGAGAAAAAACAGAGTTTCACTCTCCTTTCCCCACCAAATCATTCAAGTTGCTGAAAACAAGAAATCACATTGATTTTCCTGAGCCCTGTCTACTATATGCAGTGAACTGAACAAGCCGTAGTAATATGTGAAGCCTGGGCAATGAAAAGGTGATTATAGCTCCAGACTAGATAAACCACAGACACAACTGCTAGAAATGAAAATTTGCACCTGTCACCAAAGCCACCTTCAACACAACACATCAGACTTTGAGAGCTAGAAGGAAACTCGGCTATTTATACTTATGGTCAAATGCCTGTGTCAAATATGCAATTAACATGTTCACTACCCAGGGTCTGCAGAATCCTTTCTTCATCCTTCACTCAGTTAAGAACTAAAAGTTCCTGTGTAAGGAAACTATTTCTCAATCAAGGTTGTCTCATTAATTTTGAAAACTTTTTTTTTAAAAAAACTACCCTTACATGCACTGACACAACCAGAAATATGGGTTCATGTAATAGCAAGCATACTTGTGGTCTGTATATGATTTGTTCTCAGCCCCAAAGTTTTAATTTCTGAGGAAGTGCAAAATCTATTAGTAATTTGTATAAAAATTACAGATATTTCTAACTATTTGAGTTCTTACTAGCTCTTACTCCTTTTTCTTCCTGCAAGAGGAATCTAACATCCTAACACAAGAAAATGGCAATCAAATTGACCAAAGTGGTTTCAATGAATCTTCCATGAAGAGACTGGCCAACAAATGAGAGCCAAACTCCGATAAAAGCATGCAGCAAGACTCAAAACATGCCAGTCTATGTCATTTTGTTCATCATTTTCAGTTGAACATACTTAGAAAGCTAGCGACTTGGCATGTCTAATAAGCCATGGATTCTACTCAGAGCAGCAGAGTTTGTTAAATGTAGGGGGAAATGGTACATTTTGTTGTCACTTTGCTACCACAACCTCGGGCAGAAACCACAAAATTGTCTAACTGTTTGAGGACAAAGGTGGACACATATACTAATGGTAAAGCCAAAACAGAGGGAGGCATGTGCTGAAACCACAGCAGCCTGTCAGGAACTTGGCTTTGCTCAACTCAGCACTGACTTAAGCAAGTGGAAAAGCACAAGGAGGACCCAGTGATCCGTAACCAAGCTGACACATAAAATCACCCTTCCCTTGGGGGAAAAACCCTCTATGTCATTTTCAACTTTCCAATTATACTAAATGAGAAGCATTTTAGAGCAAGAATCAATTCACAATGAAATTCTTCAAAATAATGGTTTTTTTAAGTATAGCAATGTACATCCTGATGAATATGATACCTGTTTTCAGTAGCCACGATTCTCATATTAAAGAAAATGTTGTTTCAGAACATACTGATCATCTTTCAAAAACATTTAAAAATAAGAAAAATGATTTTTCTAGAGAGCAATAAGTCATACACTTACTCTTTTTTAATTTACTTTAATGAAGTATAGCTGATTTACAATGTTGTGTTAGTTTCTGCTGTACATCAAAGTGATTCAGTTATACATATATATTCTTTTTCATATTCTTTTATTTATGGTTTATTAAGAATATTCAATATAGCTCCCTGTGCTATACATAGGACCGTTTAGTTTATCAATTCTATATATAATAGCTTGCATATGCTAACCCCAAACTCCCAATATATCCTTCCCAATACCCCCTCTCCCTTGGCAACAAGTCTGTCCTTTACATACATTTATTCTTAAACACAACTACCCAAATATTAAAATGGTAAACACTAGGTCATTTATCTTTCTTTCTCTGGCACAAGCACACTTGTGTGTGCACACAAGCATACACCCACATATGGTTCAGCATTTTCAAACGGGGAAATCTCAAGAATTTTTAACCTGAAAACACAAAAAAAGCCCAAGGTTTTTCACTACCATTCAAAGGAAATTTGTGACATAAAGCGATTGATCTGCTGTCAGCCTGGGGTCTGGTTTCCTTTATAGCTGTTGTTTGGGGGGTCACTAAAATGCCAGCGTCAATACTGACGTTTCCATGACACTGTCACGGCTCACTCTCCCTGGGTGCATGCGATGGCATAAGGCATTCTAAGGGAAAGTTCTTCAGAGTTTGCCAGACAAAGATTCTAGAAAATAATGATTTGTGGAAGTTCTCATGATCCTCAAAAGAAGGCTATTCAGATTCTTACAAAGACTAAATCATAACAAACTGTCTTCATCACAGAAATCAACAAAATTGCAAGTCCTCATTTTTGACTCATAATTTAATCCAACAAGGAATTTTAATGAGTAAATTCTTCCAGGCTTCCATATCTAAGCTTCATTTTTGAAACACATCTTCATCACGTGAACTAAGCTCTAAATTGAACTTAGTTAGTTCTTTCTGCTTGGACAAGTAATCTGACTACTGGGTTACCGGAAAAGCAAAGAGATTTATTTTCAGCTATGACCTTCAAAATGTGAAAAGCTGTACATGAAGGTCAACATAAAAAAAAAAGAGACAAAGAGAGGAAGAGGAGGAGGAAGGAAGCTGGCAGTTGTTTTCAAAGTAATCTCTGTCCAACCCAATAAATCAGTTTTCTAGACAGCAAATGCAAAATAATAAAAAAGCATTTAAAGGAAAACTGTAATTTGTCTCATGGTTTCAAACTTTCTAAGGACATTCTAAATCATCATTTAATTTTTCTTTTAATCAATATAAGGCTTAGTACTATACTGTACTATACTTAGTATAAGTACTATAGTGTACTATATACTATGTAAGTACTATACTGACATAATTATAATAGTTAATATTTATTTGTTATTTCTCATGTTATCATGTGCCAGACACTATTCTCAGTTCTTACATGTTTTATTTCATTCAAACACCAGAGCAAATATGAAGTAGACAGTATTATCACCCTCATTTCACTGGTGATGAGACTGAGGCCAAAGGTCATTAGTTAATAAATGCCAGAACCACAATACAATAATAATCAACACTCCAGAGCACCTTAAAACTTTGCAAGATTTTTTTCAGCCATTATCTTCCTTTGAGCCTCACAAGGAACTCCAGGAAAACCTCTACTTCTGCTTCATTAACTATGCCAAAGCCTTTGACTATGTGGATCACAACAAACTGGAAAATTCTTCAAGAGATGGGAATACCAGACCACCTTACCTGCCTCCTGAGAAACTTGTATGCAAGTCGACAAACAACAGAACTGGACATGGAACAATGGACTGGCTCCAAATTGGGAAAGGAGTATGTCAAGGCTGTATATTGTTACCCTGTTTATTTAACTTACATGCAGGGTACATCATGTGAAATGCCAGGCTGGATGAATCACAAGCTGGAATCAAGACTGCTGGGAGAAATATCAATAATCTCAGATATGCAAATGACACCATCCTTATGGCAGAAAGCAAAGAAGAACTAAAGAGCCTCTTAATGAAGGTCAAAGAGGAGAGGGGAAAAGCTAGCTTAGAGCTCAACACTCAAAAAACTAAGATCATGGCACCTGGTCCCATCACTTCATGGCAAATAGGTGGGGAAAGAGTGGAAACAGTGGCAGATTTTATTTTCTTGGGCTCCAAAACCACTGTAGACAGTGACTACAGCCACGAAATTAAAAGATGCTTGCTCCTTGGGAAAAAAGCTACGATGAACCTAGACAGTGTATTAAAAAGCAGAGACAGTGACATCACTTTGCCAACAAAGGTCCATATGGTCAAAGCTATGATTTTTCCAGTAGTCATGTATGAATGTGAGAGTTGGACTATAAAGAAGGCTGAGTGACAAAGAATTGATGCTTTTGAACTGTGGTGTTGAAGAAGACTCTTGAGAGTCCTTGGATGGCAAGGAGATCAAACCAGTCAATTCTAAAGGAAATCAGTCCTGAATATTCATTGGAAGGACTGATGCTGAAGCTGAAGCTCCAATACTTTGGCCACCTGATGCAAAGAGCCCAACTCACTAGAAAAGACCCAATGCTGGGGAAGAGTGAGGGCAAGAGGAGAAGGGGCAACAGAGGAGATGGTGGAATGGCATCACTGACGCAATGGACATGAGTTTGAGCAAACTCAAGGAGAGAGTGAAAGACAGGGAAGCCTGGTGTGCTGCAGTCCATAGCGTCGCAAAGAGTCGGCCACAACTGAGCAACTGAACAACAACAACTGAGCCTCACAATACTTTGATATTGATGGAATAACATAACCAGCGATTTAATTTCACAAATGGAAAGAAAAAACTAACACTCCACAATATTGACTTCTGCAAGATAGGAAATGAAGGAGCTGGCAGAAAAATGCAGATTTTCTGAGTCTATATTCTCTCACTATGTCAGGTTTCTAACTATGCTGTCTTTCTCACTGTAGACAATACAGGTATCTTCAAAGCAAAACTCTAGATTTTCTCAAATCAAAATTCTAGCTACAGATGGTTAATAATGTATCTGCCTGTCTGCTTGCCTGCTAAGTCACTTTAGTCGTGTCCGACTCTTTGCGACACCATGGACTGTAGCCTCCCCATGCTCCTCAGTCCGTGGAATTCCCAGGCAAGAATACTGGAGTGGGCTGCCATGCCCTCCTCCATGGGATCTTCCCGACCCAGAGATGGAACCCACGTCTCTTATGTCCTCTGCATTGGCAGGTGGGTTCTTTACCACTAGCACCATCTAATTCACCTTTTTAGTCCCCATTTCAGGTACAGTGCCTGGCACAGAGCAGACCATGAGTCTATGTATTCCCTAGACACGCTTCGTATTCCTCCACCAAAGTCATTTCTTTATGTTTATGCTATCCTGCAGTCCTAGACTGCCTTCAGAGCCACGGTTCATCCTTACAAATCATCACTTTGAGGAGGCCAGAGTCTATAGGAATTCAGAACCCAAAAAGATACAAAAACTGAGAACTTTATCTAAAGTTTGATGCCAAAACTCACTTGGTAACTATGGCAGTCCATCTTCCAGATGTGTCCTAGTGATCTCTGCCTCCCAGTATTCACACTCTTATACAGTCCCCTCTAACTCCAAGATTGGCTAGTATGACCAACAAAATACCACATAAACACAATAACAGATGTTATATACAACTAGGGCTTCCATCTTGGTTTTTCTGTCTAAGATTACTTGCTTTGGAGCAAGCCAGCTACCATGTTGTGGGGACACTCAGGCTCACGTGGTGAGGAACCACAGCCTACCAACAAGCCCGTGAGCAGGCTTAGAAGTAGTCCCACCATCTGCTTCCCTTTGACTGATGCCTCAGACACAGGTTGAGTGCAGCCTCAGAAAAACCTGAACCAGAATCATCCACTGAAGCTGCTCCTGGATTCTGGACCCAGAGAATCTGTACAGGATAGTGTTCGTTCTTCCAAGCTGCTAAGTTTTGGATGTAATTTGGCACACAGCAATAGATACACGACCCAGATAATCACGATGGTATGATCACTTACCTAGAGCCAGACATCCTGGAATGTGAAGTCAAGTGGGCCTTAGAAAGCATCACTACGAACCAAGCTAGTGGAGGTGATGGAATTCCAGTTGAGCTCTTTCAAATCCTAAAAGATGATGCTGTGAAAGTGCTGCACTCAATATGCCAGCACATTTGGAAAACTCAGCAGTGGCCACAGGACTGGAAAAGGTCAGTTTTCATTCCAATCCCAAAGAAAGGCAAAGCCAAAGAATGCTCAAACTACCGCACAATTGCACTCATCTCACACGCTAGTAAAGTAATGCTCAAAATTCTCCAAGCCAGGCTTCAGCAATATGTGAACCGTGAACTTCCAGTTGTTCAAGCTGGTTTTAGAAAAGGCAGAGGAACCAGAGATCAAATTGCCAACATCCGCTGGATCATGGAAAAAGCAAAAGAGTTCCAGAAAAGCATCTATTTCTGCTTTATTGACTATGCCAAAGCCTTTGACTGTGTGGATCACAATAAACTGTGGAAAATTCTGAAAGAGATGGGAATACCAGACCACCTGATCTGCCTCTTGAGAAACCTATATGCAGGTCAGGAAACAACAGTTAGAACTTGACATGGAACAACAGACTGGTTCCAAATAGGAAAAGGAGTACGTCAAGGCTGTATATTGTCACCCTGCTTATTTAACTTCTATGCAGAATACATCATGAGTAACGCTGGACTGGAAGAAACACAAGCTGGAATCAAGATTGCCAGGAGAAATATCAATAACCTCAGATATGCAGATGACACCACCCTTATGGCAGAAAGTGAAGAGGAACTCCAAAGCCTCTTGATGAAAGTGAAAGTGGAGACTGAAAAAGTTGGCTTAAAGCTCAACATTCAGAAAACAAAGATCATGGCATCCAGTCCCATCACTTCATGGGAAATAGATGGGGAAACAGTGGAAACAGTGTCAGACTTTATTTTTTGGGGCTCCAAAATCACTGCAGATGGTGACTGCAGCCGTGAAATTAAAAGACACTTACTCCTTGGAGGGAAAGTTATGACCAACCTAGATAGCATATTGAAAAGCAGAGACATTACTTTGCCAACAAAGGTTCGTCTAGTCAAGGCTATGGTTTTTCCAGTGGTCATGTATGGATGTCAGAGTTGGACTGTGAAGAAGGCTGAGTGCCGAAGAATTGATGCTTTTGAACTGTGATGTTGGAGAAGACTCTTGAGAGTCCCTTGGACTGCAAGGACATCCAACCAGTCCATTCTGAAGGAGATCAGCCCTGGGATTTCTTTGGAAGGAGTGATGCTAAAGCTGAAACTCCAGTACTTTGGCCACCTCATGCGAAGAGTTGACTCATTGGAAAAGACTCTGATGCTGGGAGGGATTGGGGGCAGGAGGAGAAGGGGACGACAGAGGATGAGATGGCTGGATGGCATCACTGACTCGATGGACATGAGTCTGAGTGAACTCCGGGAGGTGGTGATGGACAGGGAGGCCTGGCATGCTGCGATTCATGGGGTCGCAAAGAGTCGGACATGACTGAGCGACTGAACTGAACTGAATAGATACACACCTGGGGCTTTCCAGGTGGTGCCAGTGGTAAGAATCCACCTGCCAGTGCTGGAGATTCAGGAGACACGGGTTTGATCCCTGGGTCAGGAAGATTCCCTGAAGAAGGAAATGGCAGTATTCTTGCCTAGAAAAGTCAATGGACAGAGAAACCTGGCAGGCTGCAGTCCATGGTGTTGCAAAGAGTCAGTCAAGATGAAAGATAAATAGATAATAGTTAACTAATACAGAGTCAAAATCTGGAAGAAGGCAACTTGAAGTCTCTATTTACCCCCACTTATTGTGAATATTCAAATGATGAGTTGTGCAAATATTACTGTGCTTGTTTTAAGAGGTATCACCCTAAACCTGGCCAGGGATATTGCATAATGGATCATTTATATACCATACTACCTTGCTAGAATCTGAAAGATTTTGAACCTTCAAACACATCTAGCCCCACCTGAAGGTGAATCTATATTCACTTCTTCTAAAATACCTTTCCTGATTAACCGATCCACCTCAGTATGTAAGAAACATCATTTCTTATAAGGATGTCTGTACCTCTTAAAATCTCCACTATATAACCCAGTACTTATTTATGAATTGTATTGAATGTTGTCTTTATAAGTAAATATTTGTCTTTCCACCTAAAACTTAAATTTCTTTTAACTCTTTAAACTTCTCTTAACTATAAAGCAAACTCTATTACTCATATTAAACCTAAACTGTCATGTCTCATGACATTACCATTTTTAACTGAGAGGGTTAGTAAAATATTAAGACAGAAAACTTGCTTCTGTCTCTTTCATCCCCTCCTCCAGTTTGCCACCTAGGACCGCACTTGTCAGCATGGGGACTTTTCTGAATCATATTGGGGTACAACAATTTTAAAAACTCGGGTTTTTAAACATGATTTACTCGTTCTGTATAATGTTCAGTTTGTAACTTTTTAAAGTGTGGATACATAGAGGGATAAATAGGAAATATAAGAATTGATTATTCGGGGGGCTTTTTTACTTACATTTAAAAATTCAACAGTATGGATGTAAAATTATGTAAATTTCATTCAAATGCTTATGAATCAAATCATTATTGAACAAAAGACTTGTGGCTGTGTAATTACTATTTTATGCATTTGATAGAATTAAATGTACCCATACTTTTGTTTGAAGGAAAAAAAGGCTAGAGTCTTCCCTCGATTTCATCATCCCTACCAGAAATCCTAAGTGCTACTGGGTACACAAGCTCTGAATAAATTCTTATAAAAGTGAGTTCACAAATCCATACTTAAAATTACAGACACACAGCACTGGTCCAGACCACCATACACCCTCACACTCAAAACCTATTTATCTTCAAATAACTACCCCAGAACATTATGTAAAAACACTGTCTGAAAGAAAAAGAAGCCGGTTCCCTGAGGAATTCTGGAAAATTTGCACAACCTCAGAGTGCCCTTGTAAACAGCAGCAGATGCATGAAATAATCGTTATCGGGGGGAAGATCTATTAGCCTCCTGATGACTGGCCCATCTGAAACCTTTCAACGAAAGAGCAATTTTACCTTTTTGCTTTCCTCTCTTGCACCCTCCCTCAGGCAATAAGAAGGGTCACTAATCAGTTTTTAATTTTCTTTCCTGGAGAGATACCAGAATAGAGCTGTAAGAATTCAAGGTAAAGACTTTACAAAACAGAAACCAAGGAAAAACTCTGAGTGATACGAGCTCTAAAACAATGACCATAACTATACATTATTCTAAGCCTTTTAAATAAACAAGCATCTTTCAGAAAGTTAAAACAAATAAAATGCAATGCAGTTAGTATCATTCTGAAAAGAAATTCCACATAAGCAAACTCCCAAATTGGGAGGGGAAAAAAAAAAAGATTATTTGAGACAAAAGAGTCTCTCCCTCATATAATCTACCCAGAAAGAGTTGCACAAATCCAAATGCCGAGACTGCAGAAGGCACTCAAGGCAGATGCGGGCCTAGAAGGACCTGATTTAAGGAGGAGAGGGAGGAAACAGGAAGGGTTGGCAGCATGAGAGGAGGCGAGATTGGCAGCAAACCTAAAGGATTTTCAATCAGTTCTGACCTCTTCCCCCATAATCAGCTCCCAGCTGTTCCTTGCAGACTGCAAAGAAACTGAGGGCGCGTGAGCACTGAGAAATCAGCAGACGGGAAACCAAAGACAGGGCTCCAGGACCACGGACTGGGCTCTGGCAAATCACTGCCCCTCACTGGGTCCCTGTCCCCTCAGCTGTCCAATGGGAGGGCTGCATTAGATGACTTGAAATGCCTGTGCCTAGTCTGCCTTCCTAGGGTAAGTGAAAGTCAGTCTGTTGTAATGCATGCCATCTCTCCCACATCCTCCCCTGCTTGTCTGCTGCACTTGGGGGCAGGCATCGCAGGGCTGCATTATCTGAGGACATACGACCACAGTCAGGTTTGGGGCAGAGAACCAGATGTGAACTACCGGGCAAAAGAATGAGTGACTGGCAGAAAAAGCAATAACACGTAGCAACCAGTTTGTGTGAAAGATTTTGTCACCCACAGCTGTGGCATTATCTAGATTCTAGACACTTGAGATTTTCTTCACAGAGGAAACTGCCTGTAGCCTGCATATCTACTGGGATTTGTGAAGTGTTTGAATCAGTTCAGTTCAGTCGCTCAGTTGTGTCTGACTCTTTGTGACTCCATGGACTGCAGCACGCAAGGCCTCCCTGTCCATCACCAACTACCGGAGATTACTCAAACTCATGTCCATTGAGTCAGTGATGCCACCCAACCATCTCATCCTCTGTCGTCCCCTTCTCCTCTCTCCTTCAATCTTTCCCAGCATCAGGGTCTTTTCCAATGAGTCAGTTCTTCACATCAGGTGGCCAAAGTATTGGAGTTTCAGCTTCAGCATCAGTCCTTCCAATTTACATTCAGGACTGATTCCATTAGGATGGACTGGTTGGATATCCTTGCAGTCCAAGGGACTCTCAAGAGTCTTCTCCAACACCACAGTTCAAAAGCATCAATTATTCAGCACTGGGCTTTCTTCACAGTCCAACTCTCACATCTATACATGGCTACTGGAAAAACCATAGCTTTGACTAGATGGACCTTTGTTGGCAAAGTAATGTCTCTGCTATTTAATATGCTGTCTAGGTTAGTCATAGCTTTCCTTCCAAGGAGTAAGCATCTTTTAATTTTATGGCTGCAGTCACCATCTGCAGTGATTTTGGAGCCCCCAAAAATAAAGTCTCTCACTGTTTCCACTGTCTCCCCATCTATTTGTCACGAAGTGATGGGACCAGATGCCATGATCTTCGTTTTCTGAGTGTTGAGTTTTAAGCCAACTTTTTCACTCTCCTCTTTCACTTTCATCAAGAGGCTCTTTAGTTCTTCTTTGCTTTCTGCCATAAGGATGGTGTCTCTCCCTGCAATCCTGATTCCACCTTGTGCTTCATCCAGCCCAGCTTTTCTCATGATGTACTCTGCATACAAGTTAAATAAGCAGGATTCCTAGTGTGATTTCGGGTTAAAACCTAGAGAGCAACTGTGGCTTCATGGAACTGGACTAACATCCCCTATGGTGTGATATTACGCCAGTTTCAGTACCACTAAGATGTGCTACCACTTCCTCAGCCATAGGGGATGTTAGTCCAGTTCCATGAAGCCACAGTTGCTCTCCAGGTTTTAACCTGCAATCACACTAGGAATCCTGGAAGTTCAAGGCTGAAAGAAAGCCATGAGGATGGGAGAGGGTATGGGTGTTCAGAAATGATGATCTTCCAGCCATCTACATCACTTTCCCAGGGGGAGAGCACTGCACGTTCCACTGCTCAGGACCAATATCTAGCAATTTCTCAGTGTGTTGCAAGGTAATAGATGAAATCCACATACCTAGTTAAATGACCTTAACTTTCCTAACACACTACACCCTTAACTACCAAGACTGACAAAGTTATTCATAAAACATATGCTAATACTCTTCTCCAGCCCTCCATCAAGTAATTTACAGAAAGAGTCTGGAAGAACCAAAGGCAAATCCTTCACACAACATGAACAGCAACATTCAAAGCTTATGCAGAAAAGATTTTGGAAATCTAAATAGTCAACAACCAAGGTTTCAAGTTACAAAAGCAACAACAGCATGACTAAAACAATCCTCCTATCAATCCTTCTTCAAATATGACAAATATTTACTGAGCACCACCACGTGCCTGCCATTCTTCTAAGCTCCTGTGGATTTAAGAGTGGATAAAATATACAATATTTTACTGCCACCAGGAAGTTTACAGGAAATTTTGCTCAAAATATTAAATGTCAAATTTGTTTTAACTGGGAGTGCTTTCTCTGCTGAATTATACACATCTATCCTACCAAGGAATTAGTAAAAATAAATAAGAGGTATAGATAGGTATGTCAAGGGAATAGAATTGGGAGTCCAGAAATTAACCTTTAATTTATTGTCAATTGATTTTTGATAACTAAAAAAATTACTTTTTTCAACAAATGAGCTAGGACAACTGGATATCCACATGCAAAAGAATGAAGAAAAGATCATAGCCCTAAGTGTAAGAGTTGAAGCCATAAAACTCCTAGAAAAAAAAAACCAGAAGTAAATCTTCATAACATTTGAGTAAGTAATGGTCACTCAAATATGACCCCCAAAACACAGGAAACAAAAGGAAAGATAATAGGACTCATCAAAATTTAAAACTTTTGTATATGAAAGAACATTGTCAAGAAAAAATTTTTAGATCCCACAGAATAGGAGAAAACATTTCCAAATCAAGTATCTGACAGAAAAAAAAACAAACTTGCCATGGGGTCAAGAAGAGCTGGACACGACTGGACAACTGAGCAACAACGTACTAAACACACACAGCAAACACTTAACATAAAAAGAAAAATAACTCAGCATTTTTAATTGACAAACTAAAGATACTTCTCCAAAGAAGATATACAAATGGCCAACAAACATATGAAAAGATGCTCACATCACTAATTTTCAGGAAAATGCAAATCAAAATGACAATGAGACACCATTTCACATCCAAAAGGTTAGTAATAATCAAAAAGATTAAAGCAAGTGTTGGTGAGAACATGGGGCAAATTGGACCCTGTAGACATTGCTGGGCTTCCCTGTGGCTCAGATGGTAAAGATCTGCCTGCGATACAGGAGATCTGGTTCGATCTCTGGCTCAGGAAGATCCCCAGGAAAAGGGAAGGAAACCCAAGGATTCTCGCCTGGAGAATCCCATGGACAGAAAAGCCTGGTGAGCTACAGTCCAGAGGGTCACAGAGTCACACACGACTGAGCAACTACCACTTTCACTTTCAGACGCTGCTGGTGGGAATGTAAAATGGTGCAGCTACTGCGGAAAACAGTTTGCAAGTTCCTCAAACTATTAATCGCTGCTGCTGCTGCTGCTGCTGCTAAGTCGCTTCAGTCGTGTCCAACTCTGTGCGATCCAGCAATTTCACTCTTAGGCATATATGCAAGAGAAACTAAAACATTATGTTCACATAAAGACTTGTACATGAATCTTCATAGCAAAATTATTTGTAATAGCCAAAATCCATCACTGATGAATGGACAAATATGGCATATCTATGCAATGGACTATTATTCAGCAATAATACGGCATGAAATACTGATACATACATTATAAGTGAATGCAAGGTGAAGAAAGCCAGGCACAAAAGACCACATATTATATGAATCCATTTATAAGGAATGTCCAGAATATGCAAATCTACAGAGACAGAAAGATGAGTGGTTGCCTAGCTGGAGCTGGTAGGAGGGCCGGGAGGAAAGGAGATGTGACTGCTAATAAGAGTTCTTTCGGAGTGATGAAATGTTCTAAAATTCATTTTGATGAAGGTTGCACAACTCTGTAAATACATGAAAAACCACTGAATTACACACCTTAAATGGGTAAATTATAAGGTATGTGATATACATCTCCATAAAACTGTTTTTAAAAATTAAATAAGAAATTAGAAGTCAAGCAGGGACACGTGTACCCAGGGAACCTAGAAAGTATCAAGGTGAAAAGATGTCATTCCTTCTCAGATTCATTGCTTCTATCAATCTGGAAGTACCTTTCCTTATTCAGATTAATTCAGCCAGTCCACAATCATTCATTGATTCCTCAGGAACTCAGCTTGACCTGGGGATCCCATAAAAGAGATATAGTCCCCTCCCTCAAGGCTTTCTATGTCTATCACAACAGCTCCCACTCATTCAGCATGGGGCTAAGGGTTATGCACAGTACTCAGGATAAGGTGGAGAATTTGATCCTCATTTTTTAGAACTGGAAGCTGACTCTGAGGGTAGTGACTTGGCCGTGGTTACAGTACTAACACATGGAAGCGAGACCTGAAGCAAGAGTTATCTATGACCAAGACTCACGCCCTCATCATCTTCTGATATTGCTCCCAGGGTGAGGTGGGCAGGAACGTACAGAAACTCCTGCAATGAAATGCAGGCTTAATTCAGATTAGGAGAGAGCCTTCAGAGAAAGTGGCACCTGAGCAGAACCCTGCTTGATGAGAACGGGGACTTCACTCAAGAGGAGGTGGGATGAGGCTTTCCAAGCAGAAAAAGACCAGGATGAAAGGGAAGGTAGAGAATTCAGACTAGAAAGTAGCTTGGCTTGGCCAGAATCCACAACAAGGATATGGCAGGTGGTGGGAGTAAGGTCAGATAGACGTGGGGTCCCATCATGAAGGGCCGGGGTGCAGCCCTCATGCTCAGGAATATAAACTAAGCCAAAGAGATTGAGAAGCTACAGCAGCTGTCCAGCTGAGAACTGACAGCAATCTAGACCAGGGCAGAAGGCATCAGAGGAGGGGAGAAGAGTCGAACCTGGAACATACTGAAGTGGTAGAATTCCAATGTCTGGAAGGATGTGGAAATTTAAGGAGAGCCCAGGTGCCAGAATCCTGACAATCCTGACCACCTTCCCTCCTGCCTGAACCCCTTCCCCTTTCCCTTAGGAAAGAATTCCACCCCTACCCAGCCCCAAGCAGGGCCTGTCACCCTGAAGGTGACCCCATCACCACTGTGGTTCAAGAATGGCCACAAGACTCTTTGCTAAAAGACACAAGGGCAAGTCTGCTGGTGAACTTTGGGAGAAGGAGTCTTCCCTCCTACAACAGAGCCTGCCTCCACTCCCATCTCACATAGTGGCACGTACAAGTATCATCTCTAGAACCATTTACCCATCTGCTACCACCTGCATATGACCCTGATTCCCAGTATGACAGGGCACAGAAGAGATGAAGAGAAACTGGGAACCTGATCTGAGCAAACAAATCTCATGTTAAAAGAATCTGCAATGAAATCTCTGTAACCAAGAATCAAAGCATCTTAACTGATCAAGACCAAGTGCAGTCTCATTCACCAAACTAGGCAGCGCCAGAAGACAGAGTCTGGAGGGAAAGGAAGGGCTGAGACATCTACTGTGACCTCCAGCAGGCAGTCAGAAACTCAAGCCAGATAAGAGGCAGGAAATCTCACTAGGGGTACAAATGCAAAGTTTCAGCATCCCAGTGGTAGCTGAGGCAATGTGAGTAAAAATACAGAGATCTGAAAAATCACTGGTATCTATGGATATTGAACCACTGTTTCCCTACTTCTAACAACCAACCCATCCATGCCTCTCAGAGATCTAGCACCACTTTGGGCTGGATTGCGGGGTAAGATATCCTAAAGTGGAATTTGGGGCGGGAGAGGCAAATCATAGATCATACATAATGACAGCTATCATTTTAGGGGGCTTCCCAGGTGATGCTAGTGGTAAAGAACTCACCTGCCAACACGAGCACCTTTTAGGCTATGTGCCTAAAATTCTTTTCTCAAATTTGTGGTCATTCCATGAGGCAGTTTTCCCACCCTACAGCTCACAGATGAGGAAAGAAGAGTCCTGTGGTCCATCACAAGATCAGTTGTTTCAGGATTTAAACACAGGGCAGGGTAGGGGAAGCGGGGAGACCAAAAATGACCACACAGCACCCCAGTTAGTAGGATGGTTCCCGTACAAAGTGGGAGCAGTGAGAATGGTGGATAAAAACCAATTTTGACAAGTGACAAGGCAGGAGAGGCTCCAAGATTGCTTCTCAAACACAGCTCTAAACGAAGGGCAAGGTGGCACCCGAGTGTTTAAAAACTCAAACAGGGGGACTTCTCTGGTGGTCCAGTGGCTAAGACTGCACTCGCAAGGCAGGGGCCCAGGTTCCATCCTCAGTCAGCGAACTAGATCCCACATGCAGCAACTAAAGATCCTGAGTGCCACAACGAAGACCCAGCACAGCCACATGTTACATTTTTTGGGGGGCGCGGGGTGGGGGGGGGATTTTCTTTAAATAAAAAAAAAAAAAACTCACAGTCTCCATGGGCTAGCTCAGGAGCTTGACCCCCAACTCACATCACTGTTCGTACGCAAAGATGTATTCTAAACAAGGTTTTTTTTTTATAAGATTTTTTTTTAATTTTATTTAACTTTACAATATTGTATTAGTTTTGCCATATATCAAAATGAATCCGCCACAGGTATACATGTGTTCTCCATCCTGAACCCTCCTCCCTCCGCCCTCCCCATACCATCCCTCTGGGTCGTCCCAGTGCACCAGCCCCAAGCATCCAGTATCGTGCATCGAACCTGGACTGGCAACTCGTTTCATATATGATATTATACATATTTCAATGCCATTCTCCCAAATCATCCCACCCTCTCCCTCTCCCACAGAGTCCAAAAGACAAGGTACTCTTTCAGCAACCTCCGGGAGCTGAAATGAGCCTCGTTTGGCTCATTCCTCCTCTGACATCTGACCTTTCAGTCACTGTTCATAGGGTCTAGCGCTCAGCACCTTTCAGGTCTCCTGGCCTGCATTCATCTCCACTTGGCACATCAGTATCCTTGAAAACAAATTTCTCACCCATTTGGAAACCACTGCCAGGCCCCCTCTTGACTTCAGTGAATTACTTGCAAGAGCCATCTCAGCCTCTGGGGACTCAGCAAGAGTGTTCAGTTACAGAGAAATGGATTAACAATAGGCGGCACTAAGGAAAAGTGACCATCTCACTTTAAAAAAGAAAAAAAATAAAACAGGAAATACATGGTTCAGAGGGCAAGGAATGCAATCCACATTTCTGAGAACGGTACAGACTCTCCAAACTGTGGTTATAGGCTCTGAGTCACAAACTAAACTGGCTGGTCGCTGACCTTAACACACCTAGTCTAGATCCAAACGAGTGATAACAGGGGCCTGGTTACATTTAATATACGAGACTTAGAAACAAATCTTGTGACACAGGAGCAAATGGCAGTTACTCTTACCACCCAAAGCAGGCTGCAGGAGCATTAAGGACGAGCTTTACGTGTGGCTAAAATATCAGAGACAAAGCTCGGCCAAAGAAGGTGGAGTGCGTGCATGCTTAGTTGCTCAGTTGTGTCCTACTCTTCGCGACCCTAGGGACTGTAGTCCGCCAGGCTCCTCTGTCCACGGGATTTTCCAGGCAAGAATACTGAAGTGGGTTGCCATTCCCTTCTCTAAGGGATTTTTGCAACCCAGGGATTGAACCCTGGTCTCCTGCATTGCAGGCAGATACTTTACCACCTGAGCCACCAGGGAAGCTGAAGGGTTATGGCAAATCTGACATCTGACTGGTCCTGTTTATAACAGGCCTGCAGAAAAATCCATGGTGCATCAGAATGAAAAACATCATTTGTCATAAAAAACCAGTATTTAACTTTGACGCTGTCTTCTCCATTATGCCTCAGAGAAGTGTCAGATGAGGTTTATGCAGCTTTAGCAGTAAAATTGGCAGTACAGCAAGATTAAAAATTATACCAATGGTCCCCAATTGTGTAAATCCACACTATGAAACCAACTGACACTGTTCTCCAATGGTTTAAAGAATCAGAGACAAGGGAAGAAAAGCAACTAAAGTGTGAGGTTCTGTTATCCCATCTTGAAACAGGCCCTTCTTCCAAAAGACTCTTAAGCTGTAAGGGGAAAGTTACACTGCTAAAAAAGAGAGAGGAAAGATTCAGTAGTTAGTTCTGTAACACAAAAATGGTGTAACTCATGTTTTCTGAAATAGCTGCTCCTCAGCTAGATCTTCAGTGTCCTGCACGTGCTCAGTTCACTGCACCATCTCATTTTCTACCCACTATCAATGTAAAAATTAGAGTACCTTGGCAACAGGATTTTTCACAGAAGATTCACTTTATTCTAGGATCTTTTCAAGTAAAAATAAAATGGCAAAGGAATCTCATTATCCACAAGATTTTCAACATGGCCTGTTCGGCCTATTCCAGTAGTAATACTCCATTCATTCTCCGATTCAAATTACAGCGAATACGCATCTATTACACGTGTACAGCTCTAGCTGCTGGGGATCACAGGTAAGGGCTCTCAGGCTTCGGTGGGAGAGAGAGGCATCTAGAAATGATGCTTGCAGTGCGATAAGTGCTATACCAGGATGTGTGCAAGGCACAGACAAGCACTTAGCTTTGCCAGGGCAAACTGCCTTAAAGGCTTTCTAACAGATGGGATGCTCAGTTTAAGTCTTAAAGGATGAGTTCAGATGAGTGTGTGGCTAAGGAAAGGCAAAAGGGTACCACTCAGCAGCAATCCCAAGCATAAGGCGCAAGAAAGTCAGGTATGTTTGGAAGACTGAGCAGTTCTACCCACAGAGTAAGTCATTTGGGTACACAGAACTGCTGAAGGTCTAGGTCAGGTAGAATGTTAACTCAAACAATGATGGTTGGACTTTATATGCAAACAGAAAGGAAGCACTCAAAGGAAAAGAGGACAAGGAAAGGAGGAGGAAGAATCTAGACCAACAATTTCTGAGTGTTTATCACATGCAAGGCACCATGAATTCATGAAGTGGGTATTATTTTGTTTGCATTTTACAGATGGGGAAATTGAGATTCAGAGAAGAAAAGTAACTTTCTGAAGGCCTCACATCTAATAAGTAATCAGTGGAATCAATAATGTAAATCTAGTGGTCTGATGCTACAGCCCATGCTTTTCATCAATCCAGTATACTGCCCGCTAGTCTAAGAATATTAAGCAAGTTACAGATACAGATTTCCTATTGTTTTCACTAACCTATGAGGCATATAACTCTCTTTCAAAAGAGAAAAAAGAAGGCATCTGAAAGTTAGTCTGCATACAGTGTAGAAGGTTGGGTACCAAATACAGAAGAAAAAGGGAAGCTGCTACCCTCCATGACAGTGGTTTTCACCTGAGGGTGATTTCACCTATCAGACATTTGGCAACATCTGGGGGTATTTTTCCTTCTTACAACTTAGGCAAGCGGTGTGACTGGCATCTCCTGGGTAGAGGCTACAATTACACCTAATTATCCTACAATGGAGCAGACAGCATCCCACAACAAAGAACCATCTGGCCCCACGAAGATACAACCTGACATGAACCACTGAACAAAAGATGAGTTTCCCAACTCATTTTATAATAAAAATAAACAACCACTGTCCATATATCTAATGGAAAGTCGAGTCTGAACTTCTGACCCTGCAACTTAGATTTAATTTTATCACCATCTGCTATGGTCTAAATGTTTGGGTCCTCCTGAAATTCATATGTTGGAAACTTAAGCCCCAAAGTGACGGTCTTTAGGAGGTGTGGCCTTTGGGATTAGTACCTTTAAAAAAAAAAGGCCAACTGAGCTCCCTAGCCCCTTCTGCCACATGAAGACATAACAAGTTTTCAACCTGGAAGAGGGCCCTCACTCAACCATGCTGGAAGCCCTGATCTCAGACCTCCAGCCTCTAGAACTATGAGAAATACATTTCTCTTGTTTATAAGCCACCCAGTCTGTAGTGTTTTGTTATAGCAGCCTGAATAGATTAAGATACCACCCATGCTCAAAAACAACAAAAGCTGTGTATCAGTTTAAATTTAGTTCAAAGTTCAGTTCAGTCGCTCAGTCGTGTCCGACCCTTGGTGACCCCATGGACTGCAACACACCAGGCCTCCCTGTCCATCACCAACTCCTGGAGTTTATTCAAACTCATGTCCATTGAGTCAGTGATGCCATCCAACCATCTCATTCTCCGTCATCCCCTTCTCCTCCTGCCCTCAATCTTTCCCAGCATCAGGGTCTTTTCAAAGGCGTCAGCTCTTCGCATCAGGTGGCCAAAGTATTGGAGTTTCAGCTTCAACATCAGTCCTTCCAATGAACATTGAGGATTGATCTCCTTTAGAATGGACTGGTTGGATCTTCTTGCAGTCCAAGGGACTCTCAAGAGTCTTCTCCAACACCACGGTTCAAAAGCATCAATTCTTCCACGCTCAGCTTTCTCTATAGTCCAACTCGAACATCCATACTGACTACTGGAAATTAACTTAAAGTCAGTTTAAGCTTAATATTATAGAATTCAAGGACAATTAACAGGGCAGCAAAAAGTGTGATCCAGTATCAACCAAGAAAAGTGTAAGCCCCTAGAAAAGGATAGCTAGTCATTATCTGCTAAAGGTAACAAACAATGCTTTCCCCATTAAATTGCTTTTAAATCACTTTAAAACCATGGATAATAAATGGCATTTTTAATCTTTTTTTTTTTCATGGAAAAAGTCTTGTAAAATTGAGGGGGCAGTTAAGTCTAAAGATCTAAAAGTGTAACATGGTATCTACAGGGGATAAGGCTATAGTATATAACTGAAATTTGCTGAAAGAGTAGATCTCAAGTGTTTTCAATAAGAAAGAAAGGTGTAAGAGGTGCATGTGTTAACAATGGTGAGATGTGGGAAGCCTTTCACAATATATACAGGTATTATATCATCAAGTTGTACTCCTTAAACATGTTACAATTTCATTTGTCAATTATACCTCAATAAAGCTGGAAAAAATACTTTCAATCTTTTTTTTTTAAATTTTTGAGGGAGAATTTATGTAGTAGTTCATCTTAAACAGTTACGGCACAGATACCACGTTTGAGGTTTAGAAACCTAGACGCAGTGTGAAAGAGGTGTACTACCCCAGTCACCTGTAACTTACTAACCAGTCAAGACCCATAGTCAATCTTATATTACCCCAGAAATGCTTATAACCCAGAAATGCTTATACCCCAGAAATGCTGGGGTACAATTACTTGCTTAAACCTATGTTTAGAAGGTCCCTGACTGTGTACCTTATGTCGTTGCTATTAAAAGATATAGCTATATGTAAATATAATACGATTTGCAAAAAACTACTGCTTTTCCCTTTTTCTCAGTCTTCTTAGATGTTTTATTTACCAATCTAAATAGAGTATAAGAAACAATTGTTAGTAAGACAGATGCATATAATTCAAGTCCCCAAGTTCTGCTTTTCTAACTTATTAGGAAGTTTCTGATCAAAGTATCAAAACTGATTCATAATATTCCCTCAGGAACCTCAGGATGATTCAGAAAGTAACTTCATTTAAAAGTTAATGGATGGGTTTAACTGTGTGAATTGGATGGTATATCTCAGTAAAGCATGTTTTTTTAAGTTAAAGGAAATTCCATCTTACTGTCACATTGGTTTCATTAATTTAGTCAAATACACTGAGGGAAAAACAAGCACCTCAGTATTTATTACATTACTACTCAGAGGACTAAAATCTTGCTGAAATGAAAATACTGATCTAGTTCACATTTGCAGCAGCAATTTTGTGAACTAAATCATAAAACATCATGATTTTTTTTTCCCTAAAAATCTTTTGCTAATCAAATGACAAGTAATAAAAGTAGTCTGAGTCACATTCAAGTTTTGCTTTCCAAGAGAACAAAAAGAAAGATTTCTACCTCCCCCAGCACAGAAAATTACAAAGGACAAAACGAAAGTTTTCCTGAACAAACACTGCTCAAAAAACTAAGAGACCAACCACAGCAGAAATTCCTACTAAAATAAACAACAGAGATAGCAGCAGAGAACAAACAGCTAAAAGCTATTGTGTGGCTAGACACACAACCAACAGCATTCAGTTTATATAAACTTGGGTTTTTAAATCTTGGATAGGGCTCAAACTCCAATCTGCACGCAAAAGACTTTCTGTTTGACAAGGTAAGGTTACCTCTAAAGTAAGTTAAGAACGCAAACAGCTATTTCTTATTAGTATGAATATGACACCGGGTTTTATTTTTCTAATTATTTTTGAAACAGAAAACTATTTTCCATTTAAATGCTACACATCTTAACAAGGGGCTTCCCTGGTGGCTCAGACAGTAAAGCGTCTGCCTGCAATGCAGGAGACTCGGGTTCAAACCCCGGGTCGGGAAGATCCCCTGAAGAAGGAAATGGCACCCCACTCCAGGACTCTTGCCTGGAAAATCCCATGGGTGGAGGAGCCTGGTAGGCTACAGTCCATGGGGTTGCAGAGTCAGGCAGGACTGAGCAACTTCACTTTCACTTGAATCTGAAGATATAAGACGTTTAACTATTGTCTTCAGGCTGAAATGCTTCCCATGGGAACAAATATGTAGATTTTTTTGCCTAAAGTCAAGGAAAAACTTTGATCGGAGTTGCAGGAAAAAATCACTTATAACTAACTTTTCAATGAGTAACTTGGTGTTTAAACAAATCCACAGTGTTTTTCAAAATAGTACAGAGGGGGGAAAAATGTTTTACAAAGCTTATTTCTATGCCTTCTACTTAAATTTACTACAACTAATCTTTTTAATTTATAAAGCATTATTATAATGGTAATGCAAGCAAATTATTAAATGTTTAGGAATTAGTAAAATTCCTCCCATTAAGGGTTAAAATATGTAGTTTTAACACAAGATTAGATGTCTTCATCTAAGATAGAATGTGAAAAAGGGTCATCTCAAAATAAATATTAGAAAATACTTTTGAAAAAAATTCTATTTCAATTTCAGGGGAAAATGTCATATGCTTAGCTAACTTTAGTTAGCGATAATCAAAATTATCAAGAGTACTATTCTGGAAGGAAAACACTATAATAGTAGTTATTGGGTATTGACTTCGTAGTAAATTGTTTACTATTTCATTTACAAACTAAAGTAGGAGTTAAAGAAAATGCCAAGTATGTATAAAACAATAATATACACAAACATAATATTCATTCAGTGTTTGAATATCATGTAAGATGCTGTTCATACATTATATCATTTGTAAGCACATATGTGTGTGTTTAATTTAGTACATACCATTAGCAGATTGGAGAACGAAATGGCAAACCACGCCAGTATTCTTGCCTGGAGAATCCCACAGACAGAGGAGCCTGGTAGGCTACAGTCCACGGGGTTGCAAAGACTCAGATACGACTGAGTTGCTGAGCACGCGGGCACAAGCAGATAGGTGCTTAACACATGCATTTTATGGTAGCATAGTAGCTACAGATAATGTGGTTAACTTCAGCAGACATCTGTGTTACACATATGGCCATCAAAATAACTGTGGCATGCTTCGTGACATTGAAAGAGGGCATGGCTGCTGCAAAATGATTACTTTCAACAAAGGCATGCCTAAATTATTGTTTAGTTAAATGGCATATATCCAAAATAACAGCATTATAAAGTTGTGAATGCCTTTGAATCACTCACCTATTTGTAAAACCAGATAAGCACCATCAGGTTATAAAAAATAATTATGGATCAGGATTTTTGATTCATGTTTCTTTGACAATATTATTCCATTTGATCCCAAGTCTGGCTGCTCTCTTGACAGAATAATGTAGAAGCTCCACAGCTGACAGGAATAGGGCTTTCATGATAAAATAGGAAGCTCACATACCAGATGACTTTGGACTTCAGAAAGATTGCTTTGTTGTTTTAGTATCAGATCATGAGTTATCTTTCTCTAATTGTTTCAAAGCCAAAGAGAATCTATATGTTATCAAAAATGTATGATGTTTTGGGGAGTGCTGCCTATTTTATTTGAACAGTACACCAAAGAATGTTACATCATCTTGTAAGTTCTTTCCCTGATTTCATGTTGGGGGGGGGGGGGGCGGGGCGGGAAATGGGAGTTGGAACATAAAGAGCTAAAAGTATACAATGAACACTTGCCCAGAGAGTCTTTTATTGACGTTAAAAGGAAACACTGAGAATCTGATTGACTTTTATTTATTACAATTACAGGGCAAACAATATTCAAAACAATTTCCCAAAGGGTTAACTTTATTTTGTGGCTTTAACTGATCATTTTTACCTCCTTTCTCTAACCAAAAAAAAAAAAAAAGACAGCTGTAAAATCAGAATTCTGTACACCAAGAATGATTCAAAGCTGAAACTTCTGACAGAGAACAGTTACTCTAGTGTGTATTAAGCTATGTTAAAAACTAACTCACACAAGGAAACGCCCAGAGTCTACGCCACTAGGATTAAATTCTGAGATGACAAGACAAGGACAACACAATCGGCAGCCTTCACTTTATTTTTCAGACGGCCTGCTGTATGAGAGAGAGGCGGGGGAAGGGCGATCTCCCCTCCTCAGACTCAGCAGCGGAGGTATCTGAAATGCCGAAGTGATTTTAAACTGAAGGAGAAAGAGAAAACAACAAAACACTCGGGACTGCGATCATCTCTAGGTAGCTACCTTACTGCGAGACAAAAACCAGCGCGCAGGCGCTTCCTTCAGGTTGTCAACCGTAAACACGAGCCCATCAAAATTAAGGAAGTGGATGTCTGCAAGCTCCCATAGCCTTTTTGTTTGGGTTCTTCAGGTTAATAGAGGTAATTGCATTTTAATGACCTACTAAGAGACACAAAGTTACTACCTCGTTTGGAGAGATGTTTACTTAAACATGGGGCTAAAACCAGGTTGCTTTCGGAAAAGGAAATTATTTTCCGGCCAAACGTAACATTACCCAACCACAAACACAGGCGACACAATCACAACCACCTAATACATGCGTTTCAACGAATGAGCTGTTTTCCTTTCCCAGTAATCCTATCAAGGAAAAAACAGTCGTTCAACAAAGCCGAGGATCGCCTGTATACTCAGTTCTGCGCCTCTCTGAGAGCTCTGGGGGCCTTAGCTGCTTTGGGAGGAGAACGAGGTAGGGACGAGTTTTGGGTCTGTTTCAGGACGGTGGGTTGCAGCTGAGAGCTGGTGCATGGACGATCCTGCCAGACGTCAAACTTACTCTCTTTTATGAAGGACTCAAAGTTAACTCGGCCTGACACGTCCACCCCGCACCTGAGCGCGGGGGTTAGCTGCCGCGCCTTCCCACCGTGCGGAGACGCCCCGCCGCCCGCCCCGCCCGGGTGACAGCGCTGGGACAAAGCCGCGGACCCCCTAGCTCTCCCGGCTGCGCAGCCCCTCCCCCGGCACACGCCCCCGACCCGTGCCTACCTTGATGCCCTGTTGCTGGGTGGTGAGAGTTAACTTGGATTCATTCAGAAGCAAAACTTCGCAATAGAATTCTTCCGGAACCGCGCAGAAACAGCCCATGTCGGCTGTGGCGGGCCTCAGCCAGCGGAGAAAGCTGCGAGCCAGCCGCTGAGCCACCCCCTGCCCTCAAACGCGAGGCATGAACGGACTGTCGGCGCCGCGGCGAGGCCGAAAGCACCAGTCACCGGCGGGGTCCGGAGCGGCGCGGACGGAAGGTAAGGAGGGCGGGGAAGCCCGGGAAAGCGTCAGCGCCCGGGAGCGGCCGGGGAAGCGCCGGCGGAACTGGGCGCGGAGGGCGGCGGCGAGTCCCCGCGCATCCTGCGGCTCCGGCTCCTCCGAAGGCGGGGGCGCCGCGGCCCCTCCCGCAGCCCTGTGGACGAGAAAAGTCGCCTGTCAAAGGGGTCAAGGGGCAAGAAAAGAAAGGGACGAGAGCTCCGGGCCCACCTCAGACTTGGAAGCCCCTAGAAGCCCTCCGGCCCCCTCCACCTACGCCCGCCGGAGCGCAGAAGCAACGCACCGGCCTCCCCTCCGCCTCCGGGGTCCCCAGAGGGCGCGCGTTTCCAGCTCCGACCCCACCCCGCAGCCCCCGGTTCGGTTCGCCGACCCGGGAGCACTCGGCTGTTCCTTTGTGTCAGGGGTGCCCCCACCACGTCCCGGCCCACCGCAGGGGCAGTGGCGAGGATCGTCCCTCAGTCCACTACCACCGCCGCCTCCCCAGCCCACCCGCACCGAGAAGCCGGAAAAGGGTCCGAAAGGGTTTCGGGCTCCTTACCGCGACCGGCGAGTGGAGGTCAGCTCGTCGGGGGGCGCAGCTCCCGTCTGGGGATCCCCGAGTTCATCACGGGTCTATGCGTGGCCAACTTGAAGCTCTCCCTCCGAGAGCCCCCTGCCCGGGCGGCGGAGTGCTGCTCCTCCAGGAAATTCAGAGAAGCCGGCGGTCGGGAGGCTGGTGGGCGGAGGAGCCGGCGGCCCGGCTAGGAACGCGGCCAGCGGGCGAGCGGGGTGTGCCCCGGGGCGCGCCAGGCCGCGGCGGCTCCCGGGAAAGTTATCTCGGCGGTGCGAGGGGTGGCGCCCCGGGCAGGAGCCGCCCAGGTGCAGCTGGGCCGGGCCTGGGTGTCTGCGAAAGGCCCGGGAGCCAAGCCGGGACCCAGTGGCCGCGAAGGGGGCGCCCCTTCTGGGGCGGGGTCTCTGCTGGGGATGGAGGGCGGAGCAGAGATGGTCAAATGGCGAGGTGCTGGAAGGTCCTCACGGGAACCGCGCGGCGCTGGAGCGGTCCGCCTCGCGGCCCCGGGCCCGAGCTCTCTTCGCTGTATCGGTTTCCCGGGGAGATCTGAGGCGTGCTCTAGGAAGGGGCAGGGCGCGGCTCCGCGCGGACCCCGGCGCTCGACGCTCCCAGTCCCACGCCCTCCGCGCCTCTGGCTCTGTCCAGGACTGGCAGGCACAACAGCTCCGAGGCTGCAGTGCCCCCTGGTGGGCACTCCTGTCCGTGCACAAGCAACCAAGGCTGGGCTGCGGGTGAAACGGGGCTCCCGCTGGCCTTCTGAGCAGGTGCAATCTGCGCTCTCCAGATGGGAACCAGAAGTGAGTTAATACAAGTGGAAGTTAGAGGAAACACTAGGGAGAGCTCCGGGCATGGTTGCGGCAGGCCTGCCAGAAAGTTTCTCTACTTTATACTGAGTATTAGAAAGAGTGAGAGTTTGCGCGTCAGACAGTTTTGAGCTTTCTCCTCTACCACTTTTAAGGTACGGAGCCCAAGTGTGAACAATTTACTTAAAGCCTAGGACGTTACTAGTTTGAAGAAAAAAAACAAAAACCTGGCATCCGCAGCACAGTAAAATGGAAATACACAATGCAACTTTGGAAGGAATTTCCTCCCATAGTGATTTGCTACAAAGAACCTTCTGTAGAAAGCCTCTCTGTAAACATGAATTAGCACAACCCCCAAAGAGCAATAAATCCACTATATGTGGTGTGAACTTAACCTAAAGCTAAGAATCAAACCCTGTTTTTTCTTTCAAGCTCACTGTCCAATTGAAGCAGGTTTGAGTTTCTAACCAAATTGTGTGTCCAGCTTTGGACTGCACTGACAAAGTTTTGCCTCCCATGAGCTGACATCTTATTATTCTAGATTTTAGTGTATTTTCTTGTGGAAGCTTTTCTGTCATATAATATTCCTCACTCAAATTACCAAATATGATTGAAAGATTGATTCTTTGCGACAATATCCAGTAGAGCACCTAAGCTTGAAAAAGCTGGCTTAAAACTCAACATTCAGAAAACTAAGATCATGGCATCTGGTCTCATCACTTCATGGCAAATAGATAGGGAAACAATGGAAACAATGACAGACTTTATTTTCTTGGGTTCCAAAATCACTGTAGATGGTGACTGTAGCCATGAAATTAAAAGATGCTTGCTCCTTGGAAGGAAAGCTATGACCAACCTAGACAGCATATTAAAAAGCAGAGGCATTACTCTGCCGACAAAGGCCTGTCTATGGTTTTGACAAAGTCAAAGCTATGGTTTTTCCAGTACTCATGTATGGATGTGAAAGTTGGACTGTAAAGAAAGCTGAGTGCTGAAGAATTGATGCCACCTGCCCCTTCCTGGACCACACCTCCAGTTCTCCCTGGGGAAACCGATAAAGCGAGCAGAGGCCCAGAACCACAAGACTATCCACTCATGTGCCCTGCAGTTCCTATGGACCTTCCCACACCTGGCCATTCTGAACTGTGGTATTTGAGAAGACTCTTGAGAGTCCCTTGGACTGCAAGGAAATCCAACCAGTCCATCCTAAAGGAAATCAGTCCTGAATATTCATTGGAAGGACTGATGTTGAAGCTGAAATTCCAATACTTTGGCCACCTGATGCGAAGAGCTAACTCATTGGAAAAGACCCTGATGCTAGGAAAGATTGAAGGTAGAAGGATAAGGTGACAACAGAGGATAAGAAGGTTGTATGGCATCACTGATTGGATGGACATGGGTTTGAGCGAGCTCTGGGAGTTGGTGATGGTGAGGGAGGCTTGGCGTGCTGCAGCCATGGGGTCACAAAGAGTCGGACACGACGGAACAACTGAACTAAACTGAACTGAAACTTGAAAAAACAAAAGATAAATCCCAAATGTAATTATCTGTTTGCTGGGTTTGAGTTTACTGCCATCGGTTTTATGTTCTTTGGTATTGTGGTTTTGTTTGCTTTACCTCCAGTGGTAATGGAAAAGCTAGCTTTTTGGGGTGGGACAGAGTTCTGTTCTAGGCTCCTCACAAGGGAAAGTTCAAAGCTGTGGAGTCCTGTACATATGACAGCCTTTTCTGGATGAGGCATTTTCTTTTCCATTTCTTTATCAAAATGGAGAAAAGAAAATCCACTTAACACAGAGTTGCCAGGAGAGAGTAGAAGTGCCACAGGTTTTCTTTGTCTAATAGCCTATTGAGCTACTGAAATGAAGTAGGGTACTGGGTGGCCTTCCCAGGAACAGTCACCACCCTCATGTCCCCTTGCCTCTTGTTTATAGAAAGGCTTTAGCCTCCTAGGCCTTCCAGGTTCCAAAGGGAAAATTTAATCAGAGAACTGAGAAAATGCAGAAACACAAGAAAACAGTCAAGCGAGACAAAAGAATAGTACTTTAGCCAGGAGACCAAGTCAAGGACTTTTAGTTCCTCCTTGAGGGCTATAGATAATGTTCTGAGCCATATCCTTGAGTTGTTTTTAGTTCAGTTCAGTTCAGTTGCTCAGTCATGTCTGACGCTTTGCGACCCCATGAATCGCAGCACGCCAGGCCTCCCTGTCCATCACCAACTCCCGGAGTTCACTCAAACTCATGTCCATCGAATCGGTGATGCCATCCAGCCGTCTCATCCTCTGTCGTCCCCTTCTCTTCCTGCCCCCAATCCCTCCCAGCATCAGAGTCTTTTCCAATGAGTCAACTCTTCACATGAGGTGGCCAAAGTACTGGAGTTTCAGCTTTAGCATCATTCCTTCCAAAGAACACCCAGGACCTATCTCCTTTAGAATGAACTGGTTGGATCTCCTTGCAGTCCAAGGGACTCTCAAGAATCTTCTCTAACACCACAGTTCAAAAGCATCAATTTTTTGGCGCTCAGCTTTCTTCACAGTCCAACTCTCACATCCATACATGACCACAGGAAAAACCATAGCCTTGACTAGACGAACCTTTGTTGGCAAAGTAATGTCTCTGCTTTTGAATATGCTATCTAGGTTGGTCTTAACTTTCCTTCCAAGGAGTAAGCGTCTTTTAATTTCATGGCTGCAGTCACCATCTGCAGTGATTTTGGAGCCCCCAGAAATAAAGTCTGACAATGTTTCCATTGTTTCCCCATCTATTTCCCATGAAGTGATGGGACCAGATGCCATGATCTTTGTTTTCTGAATGTTGAGCTTTAAGCCCCCTTTTTCACTCTCTTCTTTCACTTTGATCAAGAGGCTTTTTAGTTCCTCTTCACTTTCTGCCATAAGGGTGGTGTCATCTGCATATCTGAGGTTATTGATATTTCTCCCGGCAATCTTGATTGAGTTGCTTTAAAGATACTAAAATTCCTACAGGGTGGAAGAAGTTAACTGCTGACCACTAGCATTTAGACTCCAGACCAGTTAGAATCAGAAGGTTTATGATGTTAATTTTTGAAACGCCACCCTGTTACTTCACCACTAACTAATCAGTAGGAGGTCTGCCTTCTCCCTCACCTAGTCTTTATAAAAATCCTTCCCTGAAAGCCACTGGGGAGTGTAGGACTTGAGTATGAGCCGCTGGTTCTCCGAACCTTGTCCTTATGTTGAGTGCCTTGCAATAAAACACCAAACTTTCCTTCACCACCAACCAATCAGGAGATTGGCTTTACTTTGGCCAGGCTAGCAGACTCAAATTTGGTCCAGAAATACTATAACTGGCACACAGTAAACTGTATATTTAGAGTACACAATCTGTAAGTTTTAACTTACGTATACGTGAAACCATCATCATGGTCGAGCTAGTAAACCTGTCTATTACCCCCTGGGGTTTACTTCTGTATCTTTGTAATCTCTCCCTCTCACTCCTCACCACACCTCACCTCCCAGACAATCTCAGATCTTTCTGTCACAATCGGCTATTATTCTCTAGAATTTTATATAAATGGAATAATAGTGCCAACTCTTTTCTTTTCAGTCTGCTTTAGTTCCCTTAGCATAATTTTTTGGTATTTATCCATGTTGTTGTGTATATCAATGGTTTGTTCGTTTGTATTACTCAGTAGTATTGCTTTGAACTTGTGTATTCCACAATTTGCTTATCCATTCATTTATGTGATTTCTAGATTTTTACTATTACAAATGATATAAATAGGACAAATCCTGCTGTGAGGACTGTACTACTCAGCCCCAGCTGCCAAAACAAAAGGTTACAGGCTGGGTGGCTCCAACAACAGACGCTTATTTCCTCCAGTTCTGAATGATGGAAGAGTAAGATCGGGATGCCTGCATGACTCCTTTCTGGTGAAACCCCTTCCCCTGACTTACAGGTGACTGCCACCCCACTGCATGCTCCCATGATCTCTTCCTTGTGAGGAGCTACTGGGGAGAGCATGAGCTCTGTGCATCTTCTCTCACAAAAACACTAAACTTGTTCGATCAGAGTCCCACCCATGTGACCCTTTTAACCTTAAGTACCTCCTTATAGGTTCTATCTCCACATACAGTTATCTTAGGGGTTAGAGCATCAGCATATAAATTTGGGCTTCCCTGGTGGCTTAGCTGGTAAAGAATCTGCCTGCAATGCAGGAGACCTGGGTTCAATCCCTGGATTGGGAAGACCCCGTGGAGAAGGTAAAGGCTACCCACTCCAGTATTCTGGCCTGGAGAATTCCATGGACTATATAGTCCATGGGGTCACAAAGAATTGGACACAACTTTCACTTTCATATAAATCTGGAGGAGACAGAATTCAGTCTATAGCAAGGATCCATGTTTTTGTATGGACATGTGCTTTTAGTTCTTTTGAAATAAAAAAGAGCGGAATCACTGGACCAGAAGATAGACAGATGGCAAATAAGCACATGAAAATATGCTCAATGCTACTTGTCATTAGGAAAGTGAAATTCAGATCAGAAATTCAGATCTGTTAGGGCTCTAAAAAATTAGAGCCCTAACAGAATGGCTACTACACCACCGTAGCAGGCATTGGTGAGGGCGGGGGACAATTTGTGTTTCCATACACTGCTGGTGTGAATATTAAGATGGAATCACCTTTGGTAATGTCTCCAAAATTTGAACATATACTGTCTACAGGATTTTGGAGGAAATTTTTCTCTGTCTATCCAGAGATACAAATTAACAAGATACTACTGAAACATATTTTTCTCCCCAGGAAAATCATATAGATTTTCAACATGTGCATAACATAATACACTCTATTTAAAGCCTCGTGTCAAAACCTTTGATCTCTCTTCAGAGATTTTTAGGAAAATATTTGCTTTGGTCAAGATGACATTCTGTCATAATAAGCCCATGTAGATGAGTCAAATGACAAACAAATTCAGAGTAGATATAATTTTACAGAAATATGTAGACCATCTGCGATGGACTGCAGGAATCTCATCCTGGAAGAAGCAGTTTCACTGTACATTAAACAGGCCCCCACCCTTTGCTGAAACACGCACTTCAAAATGCCAGACACCACATTCTGTTTAAAGCTCCATATTCCCTTCAGGAAGATGTATTTAAACAATTCATGTCTTCTGTCATCTTTTTATAATTTTACATTTTCCAAACTTCAGAAAGTTAACTAATTTGAAAAAAGAAAAAACACCTTTAAAACATCGACATGCATAATTAAATTACTTAAACCCCTGAAGGCTATGCGGAAGAACCAGGAGGAAGACTTGTTAAAATACAGATGCTGGCCCCGCCCCTAGAGTTTTGAATTCGGTAGGTCTGAAATGGGACCCAAGGAACTGCATCTCTCACAGGTTCCCTGGGGCTGCTGATGGTGCTGGGTGGGAACTACACTGTGAGAATCACTGCTTTAGAATCTACCTCTCAAAAAAATAATCAAAGTTATTTCTAATTACCTATGAATAATTTTTTAAAAGGGGACAGTTCATTCTTTACCAGCAGCCTCCCTCTTATTCTACCTCATACATCAAAATAATGCCATTCAGAAAAAAAAGAGTATTGAAGACCCTGCTAAGCAGGTTACATCACAAAGAGTAGTTTTTAAGGAAGGGAGAGCTTCCTGTTGAGTTTCATCACAGTACCTACCACCTAGTCTATTTGGATACCCTCCTCATTTAATTGTAAGATATTGAATATATAATAACATGCTATATAGTAAGTCCTCTTATCTATTTATGTATGGTGGTTTGTTATTTGTTAATTCCATATGGTTAATTTGTCTGTCCCGCCCTCCCTCCTTCTCCCTTTTAGTAACCATAAGTTTGTTTTCTATGTCTGTGAGTCTCTGTTTTGTATATAAATTAATTTGTATTATTTTTTGTATTCTACATACAAGTGATATCACATAGTATTTGTCTTTCTCTGTGTGATTTACTTCTCTAAACAATATTCTCTAGGTCCATCCATGTTGCTACAAAGGGCAATACTTCATTTTTTATGACTGAGTAGTATTCCACTGTGTGTGTGTGTGTGTGTGTGTGTGTGTGTGTGTGTGACATCTTCTTAAGCCAGTTATCTGTTGATGGGCACTTGGGCTGTTTCCAAGTCTTGTCTGTGGTAAATATGCTGCATGAACATTGGGCTGCATGGATCTTTTTGAATTAGTTTTCATCCTTTCTGACTGTATGCCCAGGAATGGGATTTTAGAGCCATCCGGTAGCTCTACTTTTAGTTTTTCGAGGAACCTCCATAGGTTTTCCATAGTGGCTATACCAGTTAGTGTCCTCACAGTGTAAAAGCGTTTCCTTTTCTCCACACCCTCTTCAGCATCTATTATTTGTAGACCTTTTGATGATAGCCATTCTGACCAGTGTGAGGTGGTACCTCATTATAGTTTGATTTGCATTTCTCTTTTCATTAGTGATGTTGAACATAGATTTACAGCCAAAAATGTTTTTCCTGTGTTCTCTTCTAGGAGTTTTGTATTGTCATGTACTATATTTTGGTCTTTAAACCATTTGGAGCTTATTTTTGTATACGGTGTGAGGGAGTGTTCTAAGTTCATTGATTTGCATATAGCTGTCCAGCTTTCCCAATATCACTTGTTGAAGAACCTGTCTTTTCTCCATCGTGTGTTCCTGCCTTCCTTGTCATAGTCGTGTCAGTTACACAACTACCTTGTGTAATTGATTGCAAGTGTGTGGCTTTATTTCTAGGCTCTCTATATGTTTGTCTTTGTGTTAATATCATTGTGTTTTGATTACTGTAGTTTTGTAGTATTGTCTGAAATCTGGAAGGTTTATGTCTCCGGCTTTGTTCTTCTTTTTCTCAGGATTGCTTCGGCAGTTCTGAGCCACTTTTGGCTGCATATAAATCCTAGAATTGTTTTTTCTAGTTCTGTGAAAGATGACATGGTTATTTTGATTGCATTAAATCTATACATTGCTTTGGGCAGCATGGCCGTTTTAACAATATTAATTCTTCCAATCCAAGAGCTTGAAATATCTTTTCATATCCATGAATCTGCTTTAAATTCCTTTATCAATGTTTTGTAGTTTTCAGCATGCAGGTCTTTTACATCTTTGGTTGTTTATTACTAGGAATTTTTTGTTGACATGATTTGAAGTGGAATTTTTAAAATTTTCTCTTTCTGTTATTCCTTGTTAATGTAAATAAATGCAACAGATTTCTGTGTATTAACCTTGTGACTTGCTGAATTTATTCATTACTCCTAACAGTTTCTGTGTGGAGACTTCAGCTTTTGCTGTGTAGTGTGTCATGTAGTCTGCACACAGTTTTACCTCTTCCCTTCCAATCTGTATACCTTTTATTTCTTTTTCTTATCTGATGGCTATGGCCAGGCCAGTACTATGTTAAATAGGACTGATGAGAGTGGGCATCCTTGTTTTGTTCCTGAATTTAGTAGGAAGGCTTTCAACTATTCACTGTTGAGTATTATGTTGGCTGTGCGTTTGTCATAAATGGCTTTTATTATGTTGAGATATGTTCTCACTCTACTCACTTTGGTGAGAGTTTTTTTTAGGAAGGGATGTTGAAATTTTTCAACTGCTTTTTTTCCCCTGCATTTATGGAGATGATCATATGGTTTTTTCTTAACTTTTGTTAATGTGGCATATTACATTGATTGATTTGCTTAAGTTGAACCATATCTCTAGGATGAATCCAACTTGATCATGGCGTATGATCCTTTTTATGTATTTTTGGATTTGGTTTGTTAATATTTTGTTGAGTTTTGCATCCTTTTTCATAAAGGTATTGACACCTCATTTTCTTTCTTTCTCTGTCTCTCTGGTTTGGTACAGGATGATGGGAGCTTCACAGAATGAATTTGGGAGTGTTTCCTCCTCTCTTTAGTTTTTTGGGATCGTTTGAGAAATATAGGTATAAACTTTTCTTTGTATGTTTGGCAGAACTACTCATTGAAGCCCTCTAGTCTTGGACTTCTGTTTGCACAGTTTTGTTTTATTATTATTAAAAATTGTATTTCACTAATGATCTGTTCAAGTTATCTGTTTCTTATTGACTCAGTTTCAGCAGATTTTATGCTTCTAGAAACTTGCCTTGGAGAAGGAAATGGAAACCCACTCCAGTGTTCTTGCCTGGAGAATCCCAGGGACGGGGGAGCCTGGTGGGCTGTCGTCTCTGGGGTCGCACAGAGTCGGACACAACTGAAGCAACTTAGCAGCAGCAGCAGCAGCAAAAACTTGCCTATTTCTTCTAGGTTTTCCAATTTGTTGACAGGTAACTGTTCATAGTAGTCTCTTACGATTTTTTTTATATTTCTGTGGTATTTGTTGTTATTTCTCCTCTTTCATTTCTTATTTTATTTATTTGAGTCCTCTCTCTTTTATTCCTGGTGAGCCTGGCTAGAAGTTTGTCAGTTTTGTTTATTTTAAAAAAAATATATATCAAGAAAAAAAGAGAATTGCTGTTGGTTTTATTGATCTTTTCTGTTTTTTAATCTCTATTTTATTTATTTCTTCTCTGGTCTTTATTATTTCTTTTCTTCTGCTGATTTTGGGTTTGTTTTTTCTTCTTTTTCTAATTATTTTAGGTGATGGTTTAAGTTGCTTACCTGAGATTTTTCTTTTTTATTGAAGAAAGCCTATATCACCATGAACTTCCTTCTTAGACCTACGTTTGTCACATTTATCAACTTTGTGATGCTGTGCTTTCATTTTCGTTCATCTCAAGGTATTTTCTAATTTCTTCTTTGATTTTTGTCATTGACCTATTAGTTTTTCAGTAGCATGTTGTTAGTCTCCACTGTTCATTCTTTTCCCATTTTTTCCTTCTGTGGTTGATTTCTAGTTTCATGCTGTTGTAATCAGAAAAAATGCTTGAAATAATTCCTATCTTCTTTAATTTGTTGAGGCTTGTTTTGTGACCTAGTATGTGATTTATCCTAGAGAATGTTCCATTCATGATTGGAAAGAATGTGTATTCTGGGTTTGGAGGATGTATTGTTGTATAGGCATCACAAGGTTGCAGCTGCCAGTGCGAGGCTCTCTACCCTGGTTACTAGCAAGCCAGCACACATGCACTCTTCTTGAGCAGAGACTCAGTTTCTCTGACAATTCTGTCTTATTGGACTTCTCAGCAGAAAAGAGGGCTGTCTCCTCTGTGCACAAACACAGGACTGGGATGCCCAAATTATAGCTCATCCTGCTGAATCCTACATGTCTGCCCAAGTGGGCCTTAGAAAGTGAAGTCACTCAGTCATGTCCAACTCTGTAACCCCATGGACTGTAGCTTATCAGGCTTCTCCATCCATGGGATTTTCCAGGCAAGAGTGCTAGAGTAGATTGCCATTTCCTTCTCTAGGAGATCTTCCTGACCCAGGAATCAAACCCGGGTCTCCTGCATTGCAGGCAGACGCTTTACTGTCTGAGCCATAAGAGAAGCCCAAGTGGGCCTTCTTGGCCTAACAAATCCCTCCCAGGAACAGTCATCCTGATTTGATTGATGCCTTTTTTCCATCCTCCTTGGTTACATGGTGATCTTCCTTGCAGCTTTGATGGTATAGGAATTCTGTCAGTTTCTAGTTAATTTTCCATCATAATTGTTCTGTATGTAGATTTTGTGTGTATGTATTTGTGGGGAAGATGAGCTCCATGTCCTCCTACTCCATTATGATCCCTTCCCCTCAGTCTTAATTTGTTTATTTTTTCATTTACAATTCACCATCACATGTAAAATAACATCACCCAAAACTCTAAGAAAGTATGAAATTAAGTTTTGTTGTATGTACTTATAATGTATATACCAGTAATATATATATCTGAATATGGTTAGTTCAGGTTGTAGATAAGATAAAGTGGTATTCAAGAGGGGATGTATATCAAACCACAATCAAATTACCATATTTCATTGAGTCTAAGATGCCACTGATTATATTAGTATCTTATTTACCACCAAGAAAGAACTAATTGAAGAAACTATCATTTATAGAATAACCCAATTTCAGAAATATTAATACGAGGGAAAAACATCATCTTGAAAATTGACAAAGTATAGTAGTGATAATTAGTTTATACTACTCTTTTCTGCTAAATAATTGATTCACTACTACTAATGTCTCTGTATTTATACCATGTTCATTGGTAAATATATGTGAAGGGCATAGGTGTAAATATTTACAGGTAACAGTTATATATAAGAAAGTATGCATGTATAAATTTTTTTGTAGATCAAATAATAGGGGGATGCTTTTGAAAACTGAACTTAAACCATCCTTTAGAGTAGAGTTCATTGCCTTGCTGACTACAAATTACATGTATCATTCAAAAACTGACTCTGATTCTCTGTGTCCTTTTACCACATATTAGTCTTTAGCTCAGCCTAACTTCTCTTGAAGCAATCAGATGCTGGAGTAATTCCAAGGCTCACATCTGTTGTCCACGCCACACAAAGGGAGCCAGTCATCCTAACTCTGTTAGTTGGAGGCCCAGGGTTCACTCTGATAGACCAGTCTGAGTCACATGCAGTTAAGTGGAGTCATTAGGGGCGTAGATTCCACAGCCAAACTGCCTGAGTTCAGAATGCAACCCAGCTCACTATTTATAGCTCTGAGATTCAGAGTAGCACCAAGAAAGGGTTATAACAGTCCCTACCTCTTGTGGTTGTTATAAGGATTAAATGGACTAACAGAGTGCTTAGAACAGTGCCTGGTACTTAGTATGTACTGTGAAGATGGTATTGATGATGCTGGTGGTGATGGTGGTATCATTCATTCCTGAAACAATCACTGTGGCTAGAGGGAGACTGTACTGAATGGCTTAGCCTAGGTCAGAAGTCACCTCCCAAGTGATAGGCAACATTTGCTTCTCTGGAATCACATGGATCGCCAAATAGAGGCTTTGAGAAGGAAAATTAGACAACTGAGGCATAGAAAGAAGGTAGGAGTAACCAACGAATGTCTACTACCCAAATCATGGCTTAAATATACAGGGCTATTTGGCAAATCATATTCTGAAATGAAGACCATCTATTCAAGGTAAATAATCATCCTTTGCCTTCTGTCTTTGACAAATATCTATTTTCATGTACCAAGTTTCCATGTTGTATAAAGTATACACTTAAAAAATGATACTTGGACTCCCCTTTTCCTCAAATATTTCCAATCGTTTTACTACTCAGTCAGAACTTGTTGACAGCCTACTGTGTGCCAGGCTTAGCAATGAGTAAACTGTGCAAGGTTTCTGGCCTCGTGGAATCTGCAGCCTTACAGAATGTTCTTAGCAAGCGTTAATCTTCCTTTAGCTAGATCCATATTACATAATGCTGCTGCTGCTGCTAAGTCACTTCAGTCGTGTCCAACTCTGTGCAACCCCATAGACGGCAGCCCACCAGGCTCCCCTGTCCCTGAGATTCTCTAGGCAAGAACACTGGAGTGGGTTGCCATTTCCTTCTCCAACGAATGAAAGTGAAAAGTGAAAGTGAAGTCGCTCAGTCGTGTCCGACTCTTAGCGACCTCATGGACTGCAGCCTAGCAGGCTCCTCCGTCCATGGGATTTTCCAGGCACGAGTACTGGAGTGGGGTGCCATTGCCGTCTCCGATATTACATAATATAAAAGGGCAAATAAGACTCTAGAAAATCATGATGTGGATTTTTTGGTTGAGTAGATTATTTTTTGCTATAGTATTATAATTAAAAATGTTCTTCTGTGTGTCTGTCTTCCCTATCAGACTATGAGGGGCTTGAAGGGAGAGGCAGCACCTTATTCAGCTTTTTACCTGTAACACCCAAGGTACTGCCTGGAGCATCATACGTATTCAGAGCTTTTAAGTAATTGATTTAGTTCCTTCTCCAAAAACCTGTTAATAGTAAGGATGGGTGCAATGGATTCAAATTCGGTACGAAGAGGTAGTCCCTGAGTATTTATGCAAAGATATTTCTGATTTTGTTATTTATGATAACTTGAGGTATAAATTTACCTTCCCATTATCTACATATCAAAACAAAATACAGCATATAATCTACCTCAGAAATGAAACCCCAATTTTTAGCTGAGCCTTTTCCCCAAATTCCCTTGGAAGTAGATATGACCATGTGGCTCAGACCTGACCAGTAAGATGTGTTAAGTATTCAATAATACTTCCTGAGAGCCTCCCTTTTTTTAAGTTTTATTTATTTGCTTTTTTTAGCTGTGCTGGATCATCATTGTTGTACAGGCTTCCCCTTGTTGAGCAGAGCGGGGCTGCTCTCTGGTTGCTCTGCGTGGGCTTCTCGTTACGGTGGCTTCTCTTACTGTGGGACTCGGCTCTGGGATACAGCGGCTTCAGTGGCCGCAGCGGGTGGGCTCAGCTCTAGAGCAGAGGCTCAATAGTAGAGGTGCATAGGCTTAGTTGCTCTGGGCCTGTGGGATCTTCCTGGGTCAGGGATCATACCCAGGTCTCCCGCATTGGCAGGTGGACTCTTTAACACTGAGCCACCAGGGAAGCCCCTGAGAGCCTTTTAAAAATCTGTCTCAGTCTTTACCAAGAAGAAAGGAGACAAGCAACATCCGCCATCCCTGCTGGTGGCTGAATGGAATGGCTGGAATGCAAACAGCCAGGTAAAGACAGTGATGGGGACCAAGAAAGGAACCTCTGCCCAGCATGCATGGAAGCACCATGTCAGCCTGGGCAGCCTGTCTCAGCCTCTCTATGAGGAAGGAAGGAAGAAAATCCACCTGTTCAAACCCTTGTTATTTGTCTTTTGTTAAAGGTGGCCAAATGTAATCCTGTGTGAAACTCACACCCATGTTTCTAACTGTATGGGATAGCCAGGAACCAAATAATCAACCTAAATACCTATTTTTCAAGGACCACTTACTTATGAGCTCTATGCTATTTCTTGGAAACAAGTTTTATCTATTATTAAACGAAAATATTTAGCTTCTATGAGTTTATGTATCCTTAAAATGTGCAAATTCCATTTCTTGGAGAATCTATTACTAAGAGTTCTTAATTCAAAAAGAATGAGGAGAAAAGAAGGCATTTCTTCCCCTGCAGAAGTCACCATGGCTGCCGGGAGCCTGCCCTCTCCTTGCCCTTTCTGTGGTCACTCTGGGCGTGGGAAGCAGGAAGGGAGACAGAAACAACGGTGGGTGAGGGGGTGCTCCAGAGTTACTCCTTGTTACTCGGAAATCATGGTAACTAGCTTTTCAAAAACTCACAGCCCTTTTCTCCAGGACTTGTTATATAATGAACTTCACTTAGGTTCTAAACCCTGTGACAAAACCAGGGCCAGTATTATCCTCATTGTGAGGCTGAGGGGTTCAGGGAGGTGCTAGGACTCCGCCAGCCAGTGGTTTTGCGGGGAGGGGCTGTGTAGCACTTGGGCATGCTGCTGTTTCCTACACACTCACGGGTCTGACCCGTTAGAGTGAAAGCACTCCTTTTTAAGGTAAAGGTGAAATAACTCAAAGGTGTGCTCCTCCTCAGCCTGATGTAACAAAGGCTCCCAGGGGACCATCAGAGATTGGGCAATCAATATCCATCCTACTTTTCCTTTTCTGGATTTCAGATTTCACTAGTAGACTTTGGTGAAAGAATTAACGGAGTGGTGGATTAAGGCACCAACAGGAGAGCCTTATTGATGTTTCAGTCTCTTCCCAGACTGTGCTTCTGAATGACTTAGGCCCTCCTTGCTGGCTGGTGGACCCCCTGACTAATCAAACCTGCCAGCACACTTCAGCTGGCGCCAAGCAAACATATGGTGTCAGGGTCAATATTTACCTTCATTTGGCGTGTACAGCACTGCATCTATTCATTTATTCAGCAGGCAATTAGGCTTCACAGAGCAAAATCCCCTTGTTCTCTATTGGGGTTACTGGATATCAGAGCCTTAGCAAACAGCTTTCAGACAAGACCATCTAACCCTTAGTGTGCAGTATTTGTGCACCACTGCTATTTCTATGAGAGGAAAAAAGAATATGTAAACATATACACAAAGTATATATTGAGAACATGTTATTATATATAGAAGAATACATTATTAGTAGTAAGGTAAATATTAACATATTTTACATATTATTTGTATCTTTATATTTAATATATAAATTTAGATAGAGAAATATTTATATATATAATATAAATATATATTATTTGAGAAGCATAATGTTCTTTTTAATTTAGGCATATATCATGTCAATGTATTATATGTGGTTTTGGTACCTTGAGAGGATTTTGCAAATAGGAAAGATTACTTAGGAACTTCATTTTTTAATAAGTTATATGTTAATATTAAAAATGGAAAGTCTAGGCCTTTTTTGAGGTTTTAGTTCACTTACAAATATTATCATTCAGTTTTTACAGCTGGCAAATTTTAACATGACTTGTAAGGAAGGCTTGATTAATATATTAAATTAATGTATAAGCTAAGTTAATTTTAAAAAATACCCTCAAACATTTTAAGCTGTATTTATACATTTTATTTCCATGTTAAGTATCTCAACTATCTAACAAACAAGCCAACTATTTTAAGGATGTAAATTACTCTTATACATGGCTATTAAGCATACTTTTTAATGTTTTAAGATTTCTAATCCTATTTTTAAACTTACAAACATATCCTTATATTTTTCCAACTTAAAGTCACAAGTCACAAATTAATAATTCAACTACAAATTTATATTGGAAGCAAGGTTACTTGTTTACTCTAATAGGCTCAGTTCCCTTAAATATTTATAGCATGTACTTCAAGTAACAAATATGCACAAGTTCCTTAAGACAAGAATTATTGATATCCTAACTTTGTCTCTATATTTAATTCTGAATCTTCCTGAGAGTAAAAGATGCTTTATAACTAAGGAAATAGTGTCATTGCAAATAATTGGGGGGTTACTGTCTCAACATGCTAACATGTCTTCAAGATCACAGATATTACCTGGAACATGAGGTTAGGGGTTAAAAATACATGGCACCATGTTCCTCCCAGCCCTGACAATCATGCTGAGCCCCTTCTCAGAGTCACTTTGTCAATACAAAGTGACCCTACATCGAAAAAGCAAGAGAGTTCCAGAAAAACATCTATTTCTGCTTTATTGACTATGCCAAAGCCTTTGACTGTGTGGATCACAATAAACTGTGGAAAATTCTGAAAGAGATGGCAATACCAGACCACCTGACATGCCTCTTGAGAAACCTATATGCAGGTCAGGAAGCAACAATTAGAACTGGACACGGAACAACAGACTGGTTCCAAATAGGAAAAGGAGTACGTCAAGGCTGTGTATTGTCACCCTGCTAATTTAACTTATATGCAGAGTACATCATGAGAAATGCTGGGCTGGAAGAAGTACAAGCTGGAATCAAGATTGCCAGGAGAAATATAAATAACCTCAGATATGAAGATGACACCACCCTTATGGCAGAAAGTGAAGAGGAACTAAAAAGCCTCTTGATGAAAGTGAAAGTGGAGAGTGAAAAAGCTGGCTTAAAACTCAACATTCAGAAAATGAAGATCATGGCATCTGGTCCCATCACTTCATGGGAAACAGATGGGGAAACAGTGGAAACAGTGTCAGACTTTATTTTGGGGGGCTCCAAAATCACTGCAGATGGTGATTGCAGCCATGAAATTAAAAGACACTTACTTCTTAGAAGGAAAGTTATGGCCAACCTAGATAGCATATTCAAAAGCAGAGATATTACTTTGCCAACAAAGGTCCATCTAGTCAAGGCTATGGTTTTTCCAGTGGTCATGTATGGATGTGAGAGTTGGACTGTGAAGAAAGCTGAGCGCCGAAAAATTGATGCTTTTGAACTATGTATTTGAAGGAGACTCTTGAGAGTCCCTTGGACTGCAAGGAGATCTAGCCAGTCCATCCTAAAGGAGATCAGTCCTGGGTGTTCATTGGAAGGAATGATGCTAAAGCTGAAACTCCAGTACTTTGGCCACCTCATGCGAAGAGTTGACTCATTGGAAAAGACCCCGATGCTGGGAGGGATTGGGGGCAGGAGGAGAAGGGGATGACAGAGGATAAGATGGCTGGATGGCATCACCGACTTGATGGATATGAGTCTGAGTGAACTCCAGGAGTTGTTGATGGACAGGGAGGCCTGGTGTGCTGCGATTCATGGGGTCACAAAGAATCGGACACGACTGAGCGACTGAACTGAACTGAACTGAACTGACCCTACATGGTAGTGGGCCCTAAACAATGGATGTGCTCAAATATATTCTCCTCTTCTACGGTCCCCACCCCTGCATTTGAGGTAGTGACTTGGAAGATGTCTCCTCTCTCTACCTCCATTTATAATCTAGCCAATCACCAGGTTATTCCATTTCTCTTACAACCTCTGAAATCTCTCTCTAATCTGCCTCTTTTCTCCGTCTCCTGTTGCCTGAGTCCAGGCTTCATTATTCCTGCCTCCAGTTACTCAGCAGCCCCTCAGCACTCTCACCTGTCCAGGGGCTCTACTACGAGCCTCCTCCTTCGATCATGTTAATAATGACTATCCACCATCACCGCCATTTACAAATGCCTTGTGCATACCTGGCAACAAGCTAGGTGTTCTACCTATGTTTTCACGTTGGCTTTCATCAGACCCCTGCATGAGACAAATTATTCGCCTCATTTTAAAATGAGTATATCAATGCTCAAAAAGTTTAAGTAACTTTTTCGAAACCCTAGAGCTAGTGCAGAGATCAATCAGAATTCAACTCAATGCTTAGCATTTCCCCAAACAAATCGTCTCCATTTTCTACCTGTAACACTCGTACTGTTTTCCAAAATTATATTCATTGATCTCTTCCTTTGAAAAGACTGCCCTACTCCTGACGCCCATCTAATTTAGGTATCTCTGCCTCGATCTTCCATAGCACTTAAATACATTCCTTTGTCACTAAGCTCTAAGCACACTTTACTACAAATGACTCACTCATATTTCTTTACCTTTCCAACACCAAGAAAAATGCCTGCCATGCTGACATGTAAATGTGAGTGGGGATAGGGTGGGGAGAAACAGCAAACAGCCTTTGCTGTGACTCAAGCACAGGTTTTATTTAGAGAGCAGAAGATTCCATCACTTACCAGTCCAGTGACCTTGGACAAATCATCTAACCTCTCTAATTTTAATGATCAAACAAGAATAATAATTCCTCTTACTGGGTTGTTGTGAGAATAAAATTAAAACATATAAATATGAGGCATATTGCTTGACCCATAAATAGCAAATAGCTTGCCATTACCATATGACCATTATGATCATATTGTTATGGTTACTGACTATCAAAGAAATCATTTCTGAGTAGATGATGTGAATGAAGTATATAAAGTGGAGGATGTTGAAGGCCAAATCTTGGCCTCTCTGGGGACCAGCAATAAATCTGGTTTCGGCATCTGCTGTACCTCTAGAGGCAGCTCCTTTTGAACCCAGTCAGAGGACACTGAAATTCTCCTCTTTTCCATGGTTTACTCTAATTGAAATCCACAGACATTTACTCAGCTGCCATTGTGCATCAAATACACAGCCTTGTAGAAGACACTCTAATTAGACACTCTAACTGCCCTCCAGGAGTTGGTTCTGCTGCTGACACAAAAGAGACTAACACACACCAGTGTGGACCCAGTGAGGACTGTCAATGGCCTGGCCCCCGTGGTGCTGGGAGAATACAAAGTGGGTAAAGAAAGAGACAGTCAGGTGAGTCACTCATCAGCCTGGAGCAGGTATGGATTGTGGAAAGCCCAAAGCAGCTACAATATGAAATACTAAAACTATAGACCAAGCTAGTGGGTTCTCAGTGTAAACTTCCCATGCTTGGGTACCACAGATTGATAGACCTAAAACAAAGCCCTCAAATATACCCAGACTCGGACATTCTGTATGTGACTTTGTGTAGAGCCAGATAGTGTTCTGACAGACTTGAATCTCTGTTGCATTCAGTTCAATTGAGTTCATTTGCTCAGTCGTGTCCGACTCTTTGCGACCCCATGAATCGCAGCACGTCAGGCCTCCCTGTCCATCACCAACTCCCGGAGTTGACTCAGACTCACGTCCATCGAGTCAGTGATGCCATCCAGCCATCTCATCCTCTATCGTCCCCTTCTCCTCCTGCCCCCAATCCCTCCCAGAATCAGGGTCTTTTTCAATGAGTCAACTCTTCATATGAGGTGGCCAAAGTACTGGAGTTTCAGCTTTAGCATCATTCCTTCCAAAGAAATCCCAGGGCCGATCTCCTTCAGAATGGACTGATTGGATCTCCTTGCAGTCCAAGGGACTCTCAAGAGTCTTCTTCAACACCACAGTTCAAAAGCATCAATTCTTCAGCGTTCAGCTTTCTTCACAGTCCAACTCTCACATCCATACATGACCAATGGAAAAACCATAGCCTTGACTAGACGGACCTTTGTTGGCAAAGTAATATCTCTACTTTTCAATATGCTATATAGGTTGGTCATAACTTTTCTTCCAAGGAGTAAGCGTCTTTTAATTTCATGGCTGCAATCACCATCTGCAGTGATTTTGGAGCCCCCAAAAATAAACTCTGACACTGTTTCCACTGTTTCTCCATCTATTTCCCATGAAGTGATGGGACCTGATGCCATGATCTTCATTTTCTGAATGTTGAGTTTTAAGCCAACTTTTTCACTCTCCACTTTCACTTTCATCAAGAGGCTTTTTAGTTCCTCTTCACTTTCTGCCATAAGGGTGGTGTCATCTGCATATCTGAGGTTATTTATATTTCTCCTGGCAATCTTGATTCCAGCTTGTGCTTCTTCCAGCCCAGCATTTCTCATGATGTACTCTGCATATAAGTTAAAAAAGCAGGGTGACAATATACAGTCTTGACGTACTCCTTTTCCTATTTGGAACCAGTCTGTTGTTCCATGTCCAGTTCTAATTGTTGCTTCCTGACCTGCATATAAATTTCTCAAGAGACAGGTCAGGTGGTCTGGTATTGCCATCTCTTTCAGAATTTTCCACAGTTTATTGTGATCCACACAGTCAAAGGCTTTGGCATAGTCAATAAAGCAGAAATAGATGTTTTTCTGGAACTCTCTTGCTTTTTCCATGATCCAGCAGATGTTGGCAATTTGATCTCTGGTTCCTGTGCCTTTTCTAAAACCAGCTTGAACATCTGGAAGTTCACAGTTCACATATTGCTGAAGCCTGGCTTGGAGAATTTTGAGCATTACTTTACTAGCGTGTGAGATGAGTGCAATTGTGCAGTAGTTTGAGCATTCTTTGGCATTGCCTTTCTTTGGGATTGGAATGAAAACTGACCTTTTCCAGTCCTGTGGCCACTGCTGAGTTTTCCAAATGTGCTGGCATATTGAGTGCAGCACTTTCACAGCATCATCTTTCAGGATTTGAAAGAGCTCAACTGGAATTCCATCACCTCCACTAGCTTTGTTTGTAGTGATGCTTTCTAAGGCCCACTTGACTTGACATTCCAGGATGTCTGGCTCTAGGTCAGTGATCACACCATCGTGATTATGTTGGTCATGAAGATCTTTTTTGTACAGTTCTTCTGTGTATTCTTGCCAACTCTTCTTAATATCTTCTGCTTCTTTTAGGTCCATATCATTTCTGTCCTTTATCGAGCCCATCTTTGCATGAAATGTTCCCTTGGTATATCTAATTTTCTTGAAGAGATCTCTAGTCTTTCCCATTCTGTTGTTTTCCTCTATTTCTTTGCATTGATCGCTGAGGAAGGCTTTCTTATCTCTCCTTGCTATTCTTTGGAAATCTGCATTCAGATGCTTATATCTTTCCTTTTCTCCTTTGCTTTTCACTTTTCTTCTTTTCACAGCTATTTGTAAGGCCTCCCCAGACAGCCATTTTACTTTTTTGTATTTCTTTTCCATGGGGATGGTCTTGATCCCTGTCTCTTGTACAGTGTCACGAACCTCAATCCATAGTTCATCAGGCACTCTATCAGATCTAGTCCCTTAAGTCTATTTCTCACTTCCACTATATAATCATAAGGGATTTGATTTAGGTCATACCTGAATGGTCTAGTGGTTTTCCCTACTTTCTTCAATTTCAGTCTGAATTTGGCAATAAGGAGTTCATGATCTGAGCCACAGTCAGCTCCTGGTCTTGTTTTTGCTGACTGTATAGAGCTTCTCCATCTTTGGCTTCAAAGAATATAATCAATCTGATTTTGGTGTTGACCATCTGGTGATGTCCATGTGTAGAGTCTTCTCTTGTGTTGTTGGAAGAGGGTGTTTGTTATGACCAGTGCATTTTCTTGGCAAAACTCTATTAGTCTTTGCCCTGCTTCATTCCATATTCCAAGGCCAAATTTGCCTGTTACCCCAGGTGTTTCTTGATTTCCTACTTTTGCATTCCAGTCCCCTATAATGAAAAGGACATCTTTTTTGGGTTTAGTTCTAAAAGGTCTTGTAGGTCTTCATAGAACCGTTCAACTTCAGCTTCTTCAGCATTACTGGTTGGGGCATAGACTTGGATTACTGTGATATTGAATGGTTTGCCTTGGAAACGAACAGAGATCATTCTGTCATTTTTGAGATTGCATCCAAGTACTGCATTTCGGACTCTTTTGTTGACCATGATGGCTACTCCATTTCCTCTGAGGGATTCCTGCCCGCAGTAGTAGATATAATGGTCATCTGAGTTAAATTCACCCATTCCAGTCCATTTGAGTTTGCTGATTCCTAGAATGTCGACATTCACTCTTGCCATCTCTTGTTTGACCACTTCCAATTTGCCTTGATTCATGGACCTGACATTCCAGGTTCCTATGCAATATTGCTCTTTACAGCATCGGACCTTGCTTCTATCACCAGTCACATCCACAGCTGGGTATTGTTTTTGCTTTGGCTCCATCCCTTCATTCTTTCTGGAGTTATTTCTCCACTGATCTCCAGTAGCATATTGGGCACCTACTGACCTGGGGAGTTCCTCTTTCAGTATCCTATCATTTTGCCTTTTCGTACTGTTCATGGGGTTCTCAAGGCAAGAATACTGAAGTGGTTTGCCATTCCCTTCTCCAGTGGACCACATTCTGTCAGACCTCTCCACCATGACCCGCCCATCTTGGATGGCCCCATGGGCATGGCTTAGTTTCATTGAGTTAGACAAGGCTGTGGTCCTAGTGTGATTAGATTGACTAGTTTTCTGTGAGTATGGTTTCAGTGTGTCTGCCTTCTGATGCCCTCTTGCAACACCTACCGTCTTACTCAGGTTTCTCTTACCTTGGACGTGGGGTATCTCTTCGCAGCTGCTCCAGCAAAGCGCAGCTGCTACTCCTTACCTTGGACGTGGGGTATCTCCTCACCACCCTCCTCACCACCTCCCCTTCTGACCTTGAACGCCTGCGACTGGCACCCTTAGCGCCGGCGGCTGCGACCGGCACACTTAGCGCGGCTGAGAGGAGCTACCCCACGTCCGAGATCAGGGTCAGAGGCCGGGAGGATCCCATGCTCGAGGGGCAGTGGCCAAGAAGAGTTACCCACGTCCGAGGTCAGGGGCAGCGGCCAAGAGTGCCAGGCTGCGACGGCGCAGGAACGGCTGAGAGGAGCTACCCCGCGTCCGAGGTTAGGGGCGGCGGCCCGGAGGACTTAAACCACGCCCGAGGCCAGGGGCCATGGCGGGGAGGAGCAACCCCACCTCCAAGGAGCGGTGGCTGCACGGGCGCAGGAGGGCCTAGAGGGGGTATTATTCTACGTTCAAGGTCTGTTCCATTACCCTCTTCTAAACATTTTTTGGTAGATTATTTCATTGGATTCTCATAACCAAACGTGGCACTTTCCCTTGACATTAAAAAAAAAAAAAAAAAAAACCTAGTTAATACTCAGTTTTTGCCTGTGTTGTGTGATTTAACAGTCCTGGAAGAATCAATTCCCAAAGTTCTCCATCTCCCAGAAATTTTCCCACCACTAGTACATTTCTTTGGGTTAAAGTGGACTCCGGGAAGGTCACCTGTTAAGTTGCTGTCTTGTATATTTTGGTGATTTAGTCAGTTATCTTAGTAAATGAGAACACAAAATAAGCAAATACTCATTGAGCACCAGCTATGTGACAGATAAGCTAGAGGGTGGGGCACAGTAAAGAATGGGATGCAATCCCTGCCCTGTAGCAGCTCACAGCTTAATGCTTAGAGACTTCTGAAGCCTGCAGCGCTCCTGAGGGTTGCCCTGTGGTCCAGAGTTCTGGGTAATCAAGGATAGCAGGAGGGCTCAGACCAGAAGGTAAGAGGAAGACCTTAATGTAAATTTGAGCTATCTCACAATTTGATCTAGGGCAGGTTGTTTCCTGAACTTCTTCAGTCTGTTCTGTCTCTGCCTCCTGAGACATCTGCATTGTACCAACCCACAGTTCAGTTCAGTCACTCAGTCATGTCTGACTCTTTTGCAATCCCATGGACTGCAGCACACCAGGCTTCCCTATCCATCACCAACTCCCAGAGCTTACTCAAATTCATGTCCATCGAGTTGGTGATGCCATCCAACCATCTCATCCTCTGTCATCCCCTTCTCCTCCTGCCCCCAATCCCTCCCAGCATCAGGGTCTTTTTCAATGAGTCAGCTTTTTGCATCAGGTGGCCTAAGTATTGGAGTTTCAGCTTCAACATCAGTCCTTCCAATGAATTTTCAGGACTGATTTCCTTTAGGGTGGACTGGTTGGACCTCCTTGCAGTCCAAGGGACTCTCAAGAGTCTTCTCCAACACCACAGTTCAAAAGCATCAGTTCTTCAGTGCTCAGCTTTCTTTATAGTCCAACTCTCACATCCATACATGACTACTGGAAAAACCATAGCTTTGATTAGACCAACCTTTGTTGGCAAAGTAATGTCTCTGCTTTTTAATATGCTGTCTAGGTGGGGCATAGCTTTTCTTCCAAGGAGCAAGCGTCTTTTAATTTCATGGCTGCAGTCACCACCTGCAGTGATTTTGGAGCCCAGAGAAATAAAAGTCTCACACTGTACCACCCTACTCTTGGGTATTTGTGTAGGTGGCCTCTGACTTTGCATCCTGAGTGCTTTAATAGTACCCACTCCTTTCAGGTCACTGCCATCATGTCAGACCCTCATTTTCTTATGTCTGGACTTGTCTTCACAGCCAGTTACCCGTCTCCCTGTCTCCAGCCCTGTGACTGTCCATCACTGTCTACACCGCAGCCAGAGCATCCTTCTGAAGCACTACATCTATCTTCATCACTTTCCACTCCCCAGGTAAGATTCTGCCAGGGGTTCCCATGGCAGATACAAGCTCCCGAGTGCATACCCAATTCTCACCCTGTGTTCTTTTCCCCACAAACACTCACTCACCTGGTTCTAGCCAAAACGAACCATAGCCCAAGGAAGATAAGTATACTTCTATTTCTAATGGGCCCCTCCAGATTTCTTTCCCCAAAGTTGTAGCAATTATTTCTCCCCATCCTCACTAGCCTTTTAAAATTCTGCCAACCTGATGTGTGAAACCAATATCTTGTTGTTTAAATCAGTGTTTTCCTCTGACCTCCAGTGTAGCTGGACATATTTTTATAGGTTTATTGAGAATTAGCATTTCCTCCTCTTAAATTGTCTTTCCATAATCCTTGCTCAACTTTCTGTGTTTTTCCTTTTCTCATTAATTTGTAGAAGCTCCCTGTGATACTAACTTTTTGATTTTCTAGTAAGCATAATGCGTGCTAAGTCATCTCAGTTGTGTCTAACTCTTTATGACCCCATGGACTGTAGCCTGCCAGACTCCTCTGTCCATGAGATTCTCTAGGCAAGAATACTGCAGTGAGTTACCATGCCCTCCTCCAGGGGATCTTCCCAACTCAGGGATCGGACCTGTGTCTCTTGTGTCTCCTGCATTGGCAGGTGGATTCTTTACCACTAGCATCACCTGGGAAGCCAGTAAACATAATAGCTAACCACTACTGAATATTATGTACAAGGCACTATTTCCCCAGTCAATTCTAGGTCTTTGATTTTGTTCATGTTGAATTTGCCTAAATACAACATGAATTAATAATGTTTAGCAAATGTTTAACATTAATAAATGTTTAACAAATAATGGATAAAGGAATGAGTGAATGAACTGAATGAATGAAATGTGTAAGTTTACTTGCCCTCAAAGACATGCTTTTTGATCGGGGGCTCTGTCATCCTAGGATCCTTCTGCCTTGTCTTGTGCCCCGTTGTCTCCTTTTGAATCACCCCTCTCTGCCTCTTGCTTGACTAGCTAGTAAGTACACCAGAGAGTCTGAATAAATGCTTTCAGAATGAGAAGAATGCCTTTCTCGCCTTTAAATGTTGGGCTTTGGAAAAAGGCTCAGGAAACACACTCAGGTGAGAAGAGGAAATGCTTCTTGTTTCATGAATTGTATAGAGAGAGCCATTATTAGTTACCAGAAAATGATATGCCTAGCATGTAGGAACATAAACGATCTTGGCAATGAGGCTACTAAAATTTTAATGTTATTTCTTCTATATACTGTATCCTTCTGGGAGGAGTTTATAAAATCTTTCCTGGCTTGTTTATGAAGCACCAACCAGCCTGCAGAACTCTAGAGGGATTTCTTCCTTGTTTCTACAAGGAAGCAAATCCACAGCAACTGAGCAAAACAGAATGGTCCCAAAACATTAAACCAGAATCATAGAGGTTTCACCTCCAAAGCATGGACTGAATGATTTTCTTTTAATTTTAGAAGAGCTTTTCCTTTGGATTTATACCAGTATACCCCATTGTAATTCAAGATTAAGTTATTCATTCAGTATCCTCTCCCCATCCCTTCTGCTGAGACTATAAAACAGCCTCAACCTCTCCTTTCTTGTCTAGTCTTGCCTTCCTCCTCCCTCCCCAGTTTTCCTTTAACAGTTCTTTTCCTTAAATGACTCATAAATTAAATTCCATACATTTGGGACACATTGTGTGTTATTTGCAGATAAAACACTTAAGTGTTTCATTTGGAATCAAACACAGTTTCCTGAGGAAATAACTGAAATCACAGAATTGTTGAATAATTTGCTGACAAGCAAAATCAGGTCACCAGGCAAAAGTTATCTTTTTTCCACCAAAGAATCTAAAGCAGCTTTATAAAGATGCACAAACACTAAGGCCTTGGTCCAGAAATCACCTAGGTTGGACCTTAAATGTAGGGATGCAGGCTGTCAGAAAATAAAGGTTTCAATAAAAATGAAGAGCAGCACCAGCTCCCATGAGCTCATCGGGTATTACTGCAAAAACTGCCTCCCTGATCTCAGGGGGAGGAGGGAGAGAAAATAGCATTGATTAAGCTCTCAGAACAAAAAAGTTAGAGAAGCTCTATACAGTCAGCAAAATAAGACCAGGAGCTGACTGGCTTAGATGATGAACTCCTTATTGCCAAATTCAGACTGAAATTGAAGAAAGTAGGGAAAACCACTAGACCATTCAGGTATGACCTAAATCAAATCCCTTACAGTTATACAGTGGAAATGACAAATAGTTTCAAGGGATTAGATCTGATAGACGGAGTGCCTGAAGAACTATGGATGGAGGTTAGTGACATTGTACAGGAGGCAGGGATCAAGACCATCTCCAAGGAAAAAAAAAATGCAAAAAGGCAAAATGGTTGTCTGAGGAGACCTTACAAATAGCTGAGAAAAGAAGAGAAATGAAAGGCAAAGGGGAAAAGGAGAGATATACACATTTGAATGCAGAGTTCCAAAGAATAGCAAGGAGAGGTAAGAAAGCCTTCCTCAGTGATCAGTGCAAAGAAATAGAGGAAAACAATAGAATGGGAAACACTAGAGATCTCTTCAAGAAAATTAGAGATACCAAGGGAACATTGCATGCAAAGATGGGCTCAATAAAGGACAGAAATGGTATGGACCTAACAGAAGCAGAAGACATTAAGAAGAGGTGCCAAGATTACACAGAAGAACTGTACAAAAAAGAGCTTCATGACCCAGATAACCACAATAGTGTGATCACTCACCTAGAGCCAGACATCCTGGAATGAGAAGTCAAGTGGGCCTTAGGAAGCATCACTACGAACAAAGCCAGTTGAGGCAATGGAATTCTAGTTGAACTATTTCAAATCCTAAAAGATGATGCTGTGAAAGTGCTGCACTCAATATGCCAGCAAATTTGGAAAACTCAGCAATGGCTACAGGACTGGAAAAAGTCAGTTTTCATTCCAATCCCAAAGAAAGGCAATGCCAAAAAATGTTCAAACTACCACACAATTGCACTCTTCTCACACGCTAGTAAAGTAATGCTCAAAATTCTCCAAGCCAGGATTCAACAGTATGCGAACCATTAAATTCCAGATGTTCAAGCTGGTTTTAGAAATGGTAGAGGAACCAGAGATCAAATTGCCAACATCTGCTGGATCATTGAAAAAGCAAGAGAGTTACAGAACAACATCTACTTCTGTTTTGCTGACTATGCCAAAGCCTTTGTGTGGATCACAACAAACAATGGAAAATTCTGAAAGAAATGGGAATACCAGACCACTTGACCTGCCTCCTGAAAAATCTGTATGGAGGTCAAGAAGCAACAGTTAGAACAGGACATGGAACAACAGACTGGTTCCAAATAAGAAAAGGAGTATGTCAAGGCTATATATTGTCACCTTACATATTTAACTTATATGCAGAGAACATCATGTGAAATTCCAGGCTGGATGAAGCACAAACTGAAATCAAGATTGCTGGGAGAAATATCAATAACCTCAGATATGCAGATGACACCACCCTTATGGCAGAAAGTGAAGAAGAATTTAAAAGCCTGTTGATGAAAGTGAAAGAGGAGAGTGAAAAAGTTGGCTTAAAACTCAGCATTCAGAAAACTAAGATCATGGCATCAGGTCCCATCACTTCATGGGAAATAGATGGGGAAACAATGGAAACAGTGACAAAATTTATTTTCTTGGGCTCCAAAATCACTGCAGATGGTGACTACAGCTATGAAATTAAAAAGCACTTGCCCCTTAGAAGAAAAGCTATGATCAGCCTAGACAGCATATTAAAAAGAACAGACATGACTTTGCCAACAAAGGTCTGTCTAGTCAGAGCTATGGTTTTTCCAGTAGTCATGTATGGATGTGAGAGTTAGACTATAAAGAAAGCTGAGCACTGAGGAATTGATGTTTTTGAGCTGTGGTGTTGTGAGAAGACTCTTGAGAGTCCCTTGGACTGCAAGGAGATCTAACCAGTCCACCCTAAAGGAAATCAGTCCTGAATATTCATTGGAAGGACTGAAGCTGAACTTGAAACTCCAATACTTTGGCCACCTGATGTGAAGAACTGACTCATTTGAAAAGACCCTGATGCTGGGAAAGATTGAAGGCAGGAGCAGAAGGGGAGGACAGAGGATGAGACAGTTGGATGGCATATCTGATTTGAATGACATGAGTTTGAGTAAGCTCCAGGAGTTGATGAGGGACAGAGAAGCCTGGTGTGCTGCAGTCCATGGGGTGGCAAAGAGTCGGGCACAACTGAGTAACTGAATTGAGCTGAAGCTGGATTCATGACATCTGGCTTCGAAGGTTCGCCTCTCTCCTGGCTGGAAGCAGAGGTTCAGGTAGGATGATCAAAACACTGGACCATAACTTATTCTAGCCTGAGGATGATCACTGTTATCAGACTGTAATGAACCCTGAGCAGGATCAGTTTATTCACTCATTCATTATTCAATGACTCTTTATCGAGCACATACTCTATCAGCAATAGAATAGGTCTTAATTGCAGGGGAAACAGTCTCTATATGAAATCTAACAGGGCTAGTCTAGTGCTGTGCTGACAGATACAGGAAGGTAATATAAATGATGCCAGCTGGGAGGAGCTGGGAACTCTGGTGGCCAGAATAATAGAGGCTCCATCAAAAAGAGGCTGCCTTGACAAAGAAAGACAAGGATCATATATTGTTTTTAAGTGGAATCTAAAAATGATACAAATGAGCTTATGTACAAAACAAAGGCAAAGTCACTGACATAGAAAACAATTTTATGGTTAGCAAAGGGGAAAGGAAAGTGAAAGTGAAGTCGCTCAGTCGTATCAGACTCTTAGCGACCCCATGGACCACAGCCTACCAGGCTCCTCCATCCATGGGATTTTCCAGGCAAGAGTACTGGAGTGGGTTGCCATCGGTACTATGTATAAAATAGATAACAGTAAGGACCCATTGTATAGCACAGGAAACTGTACTGAATATCTTGTAATAATCTATAATGGAAAAGAATCTGGAAAAGAATATGTATATGAATATATGGAGCTTCTCTGGTAGCTCAGACAGTAAAGAATCTGCCTGCAGTGCAGGAGACCAGGGTTCTGTCCCTGGGTTGAGGAGATCCCTGGAGAAGGGAATGGCTACCCACTCCAGTATTCTTGCCTGGAGAATTCCATGGACAGAGGAGCCTGGTAGGCTACAGGGTAGGTTCATGGGGTTGCAAAGAGTCAAACACAACTAAGCAACTAACACTTTCACTTTTCATATGAATATATATATGTCTATGAATAGATATATGTATACCGGATTCACTTTAATGTACAACTCAAAGTAACACAACAGTATACATCAGCTACACTTCAGTTTTAAAGAAAGAACCTGCCTTTATTCAGCTCCATTGATTGTTTTCATAAGGGAGTATGAGCTCAGTATTGTCACATTTTCCAGTTTTCAAAGAAGAAACCCTCAAATCCCAATTTTATTGTAAAATTTCTTCTATTTAAAGACTGACAGCTAATTGCAATTTTTTTTAAATACTGTGTCAGCAAAATATGACTGCAAGGCCAAATATGACTGAGCAGCCAGATAACAACCTCTGCAATAAACTGCTGTATAGTATTTAAAATATATAGCAGTGAATTTCACAAAGTGTTGCCATTTCCCTATTCTTGTCTCCTTAACTTTTGGAAATATCTTAAACATGCAACAGCTACTCTTACAATATGTTGACATAAAATGAGCTTTTTTAAATGTTTGAAATATGGTACTGGAAACCTCCCTCTGCTCCAGCCCCATAGCACCATTTGGGATGCGTGGGGTTTCCTATGCAGTGACTGAAATATATAGGAACCTTTCTAGTTAAGTGCGCTTCTCACCTGTACTTCATTGGTCTTCTTGTGGTGTTTCCCCCTCCGCATGGCTGTCTCAAGATCTACAAGGTACTCCTATGCATATTCTAAAACTCAGGCCCTCCCCACACTGCAGACCTTCACTGATTTTTACAAATGGGAAGGTCATTCTTTTCTCTTTAGCCCCAACCAGCCTGTCACATTCAAAATATAGCTAATGCAGCTCTTACTGAAACAGTGTGCAAATTAGGGAAAGAGAACTTTAACTCCGAAGCTCTTCACTAACACTTGTTGGGAGAGTATCAGAACGTGCAAATCTCTGACTTCCTCGTGCATGGGCTCCCTTACAGCTGGCAGCATACAATCTGTACACCAATAAGAGGTGGTCCTGTGTTAGTCCCCTCCAGGGACACTTCTCACCAATCCACCCTCAGACTCCTTTTGGCATCTCATAAACCCATGGCCCTTGGTTTTCAACTTCCTGTCTTCACAGTTCATCAACAGGCAATAGTAGTGAGGGACCTCCACACTGTGTCCCCAGCCCTACGTCTAAATCCCGTAGGGACTGACAAGCAGAGTCGCCTTTATTGGGCTGTATGAGAGGGATGCTTTGAACAGCCTGGAACAGGGTGGGATGTAGCATCTTTCTAAGGATTCTTTCCAGGCTCCAGAAAAGAGACTGAAAATTAATAGCCAGAACTGAAAACTAGTTCAATCTATCTTAAGACACATATTTTGTTTACTCTTGTTTTGGCATGTATATTGTTTCCTAAAACTTGGATTTTAAGACTTTAACCATTCCCTTCAATTGACTTATATACTATGTGGATTAAGAAACAGATTCTGCTTGTAAAGCAAAAGGACCAAAGTAACAGTGACTTAAGTGGGATGATTTGGGTTTTCTCTCATGTAATGTAGTTCTAGCATGAACAGTACAGAGCCAGGGTGACAGACCCCTGGTGTCTGAGCCCCAGGCCCCGTCCGTGGTGCTGCTCAGCCAGCCCTGAGGTATGGTCCTTATCTGAGTGGCCTGCGATCACTGACTGCCACCAGGAACAGGGTCCTGCTGATGAGAAAGAGAAAGGGGGAGGGGAAGTGTGTGCATTCTCTGTAACTGCACAACCCAGAAGTCACACCTGTCATCTCTGCTCATACGTCAATGGCCAGAACTTTATTGCGTGGTATCTTAGTCTTCTCAAGCTGCCATAACCAAGTACCGCAGGCTGTGCGGTGCAAATAACAGAATTTTTTTTTTTTCTCACAGTTCTGGAGGCTGGGAAGACCCAGATCAAGGTGCTGGCTGATTCAATTTCTGGTGATAGCTCTCTTCTTGCCTTGTAGACAGGGGTCTTCCCCTGTGTCCCCACCTGGTGCAGAAAGATCTCTTCCTCTTCTTAGAGGTTACAGTCCTGTTGGATTAATGGCCCACCCTTAGAACCTCATTTACCTCTAATTACCTCCTAACGGCCTTTTTTCCAGATACAGTCACACGGTGCTGGTGGGACAGGGTGGGGGCATATAGGCTTCAAATTGTGAACTTGGGAGACACAATTCAGTCCATGGCACATGGCTTCACATAGTTGCAAGGGAGCCTGGGAAGTGCAGCGTGTGTTCTAAGCAGGATTCTATTACTAATCCTGGAGGTCCATTAGTTGTCTCCTGTACAACCCAACTTTTACCTGCCTGGTTCTTCTAAGCATTTCTTTTGGCAACACTGTTTGAATGTCTTTGTTATTTTATTTTCAGTTTTCTGAATCCCAACAACAGTCACATCTAAATTCAGAAATAAATACACTGTAAAGTCCACTGTAAAGATGTTCTTATTACCCGCCACGGATCTCCCCGTCGCTGTAGCTGAAGGCTACATTCAGCTGAATGTTGATTTAGCTTCTCAGAGAACAACAGTAGCCAATGAGCAAATGCTGCTTGTATGAAACTACTTAAATATAAGAAAGCTGTGTAAAACAGGAAAGCAGCGCTACCTTTGGTTTTCCTGCTAATGCCTGACTCGGCGTCTGCTCTGGAGCCTGGTACTGTGACAAGAGTGGGCAGGGCTCAGAGACTCCTCGTTTGACTCGGAGAGCCGACCACATCCTGCAAAATCGGGTTGTAAAAATATGCAAATTAAGGTCAAACAGCCCCACATCGGAGATGTAATGGCTAATCTGTTCAGACAGCTGCTTCTTGGCCATTAAATTACAAGGTGACTGAGTTCATGAAGATTTTCACACACAACTAACTCCTCAAATTGTGTCTCATACTTTGGCTTTCATGGACAAAGCTAGCCAGATGAGCTATGGTTGTAGCAGAAAGAGCCAATCTGTCGCCATTTGTTTTCCAATAGACAAAGAGGCATTATTTTCAGGTTGATTAAAACTGGTCACTCAAGCCAAATTCCAGGATGAGGTCATGAAGATCAGTCACTGTGGGGTTTATTGCCAAAGGCAACTGGGGAAAGAGTCCAGTGTTCTTTGCTGAAAGATATAGTGCCAAAAATTCAAGTTAAACTTTAAAATTATGTTACCTTTATCTGTACTATCCTGCACACACTAAAAATAACAATATTAAATGCAGGTCCTTAAATATTAATCTTATGTAAGGACATTGTTCAAAATGTATACATTTTGTATACTGGGTTAGATCAGGCATGGTTTATTATTATCGCTATTCTCTTTCCTCTTCTCGGACAATTGAAACCTTATTTGTTTTATAAATACATTTATAAGCAAAATAATGTGGAACACATTTTATTCTGCTCATATAATTTATTTAATATTATTTTGTTATTAAATATGAGGGAATTTTAATAAGTGATTGCTTCATCACTCGGACTTTCTCATGCGTAGTATGAATGACTTCCACAGAATTGTCTAGCTGATGAAATTACTTTGAATTCTTAAAGCAACTCTGAGTCTTTTATTAATACTATAAGAATGCTATGATAAAATCTCACAAATTGCCAACAATAAGGAAATGGCTGTTCTACCAAGTGAGAATTCTTAATCAAAAAATATTTTTAAAGACAATTTACTCTTAATGTAGCACATATAATATGTAAATAAGGAATAAAATAAGCTAGTGTTTTTTTGGACAATAAACACAAGCCATTTAATACTAAAATAATATATTGCTAAAAATCAAAAGTTGAAAACACAAAGAATAAATTGTTACTTTATGAGCTCTTGATTTGGAAAATTTTAAAAATTGATCAATTTTGGACTAAACTGCCTTTTCTAACCAATAAGGCCATAAAATTCACAGTACAAAAATTACTTTCAATCATAATTAGTAGGAATCGGTTATAACTTTGTCAAAAATTTGAAATGAAATGATCATGAGACTTAAGAGTTCCATTGGTTCTTAGAATATAACCAAACGAATTAACCTTTAAAATATGTGGAAAGTCCTATACACATGCTTTGTTATTTATTAAAAAAAATGGTTACTAATCAAAATATCTTTTTTTAGGATGTCATTTTTTTAGTCATTTAAAATTACACTCAAAAGAAAGTGAAATAATACAGAAAATAGTTATAATGTTAAGTATAAAAAACAAGTTTTTAGATTTTTTTTTTTCCTCCTCAAGGAATGAATTACTGAGGTGGGAAATAATTTTGGTTGTCATTGATAGAAACAATGAGAAATAGCCATATTTAATGCCTCGTGATCTAACAACCCACTCCAGTACTCTTGCCTGGAAAATCCCATGGACGGAGGAGCCTGGTAGGCTGCAGTCCATGGGGTCACTAAGGGTCGGACACAACTAAAGCGACTTCACTTTCACTTTTCACTTTCACGCATGGAGAAGGAAATGGCAGCCCACTCCAGTGTTCTTGCCTGGAGAATCCCAGGGACGGGGGAGCCTGGTGGGCTGCCGTCTCTGGGGTCGCACAGAGTCGGACACGACTGAAGTGACTTAGCAGCAGCAGATCTAACTTTGTGGCTCCCCCAGTGGCTCAGCAGTACAGCATCTACCTGCAACGCAGGAGCCGCAAGAGACAAGGGTTCAATCCCTGGGTGAGGAAGATCCCCTGGAGGAGGGCATGGAAACTCACTCCAATATTCTTGCCTAGAGAAGCCCATGGACAGAAGAGCCTGGCAGTCTGTGGTCCATGGGGTCGCAAAGAGTCAGACATGACTGAAGTGACTTACCATGTAGCACAATCTAACGCTGTAATTTTAACAGTGAAATACAATATTGCAAACATCAATTCTGCTTATCTCCAGTGTCTCATTTACTTGAAATCTGTGCATGTTAGCTACTTCTTCGTTTCTCCCCAGTATTCCAAATGTAAAAGTTTTGTGCACTATTGTGGACTCCAGGAGGTGCAGGCAGGAAGTACCTTTCTTTTTCTCCCACTTTGATCTTCAGATATCTCCCATCAGGTTTCCCTGCTCATCCCCTGGATGAGAGCTTAAGCAGATCCCAGAGATTTGCAGTCCCTTTCAGAGCTAAAAAGGTTTTATTTTCTAGTACAATATTAACAAATCCTGTATGATAAAATGAAAACTATGATCTCTTCAGCTTCTCCCTGCCACCACCCACAGACTAACAGCGGGGAGAGGGACTTGGTCTACTTCATGGTTTCACAATTCCCCAGCATGGCTCTTCCACTTTTCTTCTCCTACTCTGTATGCACCCTTTGGTTCCTCCAAGGTTGGAGGAGATAACAGGGAGAGGAGATAGGTAAGGAATAAACACTGACCGGACAGATGCTGTTGTAACATGGTATTAGGGACGCTTGCATGGCAGATGCACCAAAGCTGACTCCTTCTTTTGGGAGGTTCTTTGTGAAAGCTTGGGCTAGAGGATCTGCCTCCGTGAGTCACTCAGAAGGCTAGAAAGCTCGTGCTGGTCGTTGGCAGGGATGGCCCCTCCTCAGGACTGCCTGAGTGTCCTTACAACATGACAGCTGATTCCCCAAGAGCAATCAATACAAGAGAAGGGGAGGCAGAAAGCTCAACGTATGTATAATTAAGATTCAGAGGCCATACACTGTCAGCCTCTCAAGTATTCCATTGGGTATAGAGGCCAAGCATGATTTAATATGGGAGGAGACTGCAAGGCTACGAGTACTAGGAGCCAGGAATCCTTGGATGCGGTCTTGGAGGCTGGCTACCATATGTACCATCTTTAAAACATGGAAAAATTAAGTGAATGAAGGACAGGCATAGTAGATAAAGTATAAATATGGGATTGACATGAAGCAAGTAAGCTGATAATCTTTGTGTATAATGTTGTGATCTGCTGCAAAAAAGACATAGCATCTTAGTTTTATGAAAAATAAGCCTATAGATAGACCTTAGTAATATTCTAGGATATTGTTTTTAGGGTTTTTTGAATTTTACGCGTTGACTTTATTATTATTAGTGACTTAATTAGGGGATCAGTAAACAAAGGTACGCATGAATGGAAAGGTGCAAAGTTTGAACCAATGCATATCTGAGGTGTGTGTGAATAAATGATTTGGTTAAACCCTGTTAACTCTGAGGTCAGAGACCTAGTTAATGCCTGCACAACAGAAGTTAATGCTCAGGATTTTGTTCTCAGGCTATTAATATTCATAGGTCTGGATGGTATTACTATAAGTGAATTAATGAATGAGTAAGTATATCTATCGGAGAAGGCGATGGCACCCCACTCCAGTACTCTTGCCTGGAAAATCCCATGGACGGAGGAGTCTTGTAGGCTGCAGTCCATGGGGTCGTGAAGAGTCGGACATGACTGAGAGACTTCACTCTCACTTTTCACTTTCATGCATTGGAGAAAGAAATGGCAACCCACTCCAGTGTTCTTCTTGCCTAGAGAATCCCAGGGACGGGGGAGCCTGGTGGGCTGCCATCTATGGGGTCACACAGAGTTGGACATAACTGAAGTGACTTAGCAGCTGCAGCAAGTATACCTCCATAGACGACAAGGAAAGCCATATATGGTCCAATTATGAGTGTTTAATGTATTTTTGCTATTAATACATTTCTAAAGTGCTCAATTCCAATATAAACCTATTTGGATAAATAGCATACAGAGATAAATACCTGGAAATCAATGTTCTGCATTATTTGAGAAGTGCTGACTGCTTATTGAAAATAAGATATGATCTAATTGGTTATGTCTGGGAGTAATGATGGAGAAGGCAATGGCAACCCACTCTAGTACTCTTGCCTTGAAAATCCCATGGATGGAGGAGCCTGGTAGGCTGCAGTCCAGGGGGTCGCAAAGAGTCGGACACGACTGAGCGACTTCATTTTCACTTCACTTTCACTTGGGAGCTCTGCCCTCAAATAACACGAGCGCTGTGTATGCACTGATGTGGGTGGTGCATTCTCCAGACGACTGCTTACCCCCACCTCCCTAGATCCTGTTTCCAGTAGAATATCTCACACTGGCCACTCTGGCCCAGGGGATCTACTGTCCTTCCCTAGAGGGAAGGCAATTGCCTTGCCTCCACTGCAGCAGTTCCCCTTGCCTGCTTCAAGGGTAGGCCCAGAGAACCTAAAACCTTAGAGGTTTCCAGACAGGAGTTAAGCCCCAGATCCTGGTCTTCTGTGAACCCTCTCACCAGGGGCCACTCCAGGACCATCACTTTTTATAAGTGCTTACGGAGGAGCCCACTCACTTGGCTGGAGTTGGGAGGGGGTAACTCTGTCTCCCTTCTACTGAAACGGGAGATCCATGCCACAGAGTTCAGCACTCACCAAACTTCCAAGAAATCCTTATTCTCACTCAGTCCTTTTCACTAAACCTTGAAGAGGCAGCAGGGCCAGTTTGGCCTCTTACCAAGTCCTGTAGAGATGGTCCAGCCCCTGTATTTAAAACATGGGTCTACTTGCCATGAATTGTTCTCAGCGTTGTGGCCTCAGTTGAAATGAAAAATCCTGTTTGCTATTATGCAAAATACCCCTTGCTCATTAATAAATAATAGTCCTCTACTATTTCTGCTCAATTCCAATAGATTACCCTAAAAATCAAATGGCAAGTCAGTTTCAAGTAGTCTTGGTTTTCTACTCAATCACTCCAAGATCCTAAGGCTTTTTGAAATAGACTATATGAATATTCAGGTCAGTCTGTTTTCTGCAGTGACTCATAACTGGGATTCAGACAGGACCAGACTTGTCTGCTGATCTGGTATGGCAGGCCTGCCAGAAGGCTTGCTTTGTTTTGTTGGTTGAAAAGGAAAGAGGCAGGCGCCCAAGTCCCAGAGGGAAGGAGCTGTAGGGTAAAGGGTTAGAATTTCAGCGGCATTCCTTGGGCAGCCCCGTGGGTGTGGGGTTGAGTCGATGGAGAGAGCAGATGCAGAAGGAAGCTGAAGGAACTGTTTTTATAGGGGCCTCTGTGTGACACCCTGAGATAGGAGGATGTAGGCAGTGCCACGTTTATGCCCAGGTAAGGGGAAGCTTCTTTTCATCAGTTAGGCATAGGCCCCGTGGGCCTTCACAACTCTGAGGATTCAGGAAAGGGCGGCATAGCCATTCAGTTGCAGCTTTGTAGACCAAGAGGCAGCCCCTTTGGCCAAGACACCAATAGAGGGCTTCCCTGGTGGCTCACTGGTAAAGAGTCTGCCCAGCAGTGCAAGAGACAAGGGTTTGATCCCTGGTCCAGGAAGATCCTACATGCCGGGAAGCAGTTGAGCCCATGTGCCACAATAATTGAGCCTGTTCTCTAGAGCCAGGAGCCGAAACTACTGAGCTTACATGCCACAGTCACTGAAGCCCACGCACCCTGAACCCCACGCTCCGCAACAAGAGAAGCCACCACAGTGAGGAGCCTGCGCACTGCACCTAGAGAGGAGCCCCCCTGTCTGCAGCTAGAGAGGAGCCCCCTCTCTGCTGCTAGAAAGGAGCCCCCTCTCTGCAGCTAGAGAGGGACCCCCTCTCTGCAGCTAGAGAGGGGCCCCCACAACAGTGAGGACCCAGCCCAGTCAGAAACAAATAAATACACAAATATCTTAAAAAGGAAAAAAAAGGACCCAACTCAGCTAAAATAAATAAATATTTTTTAAAGAAGACGTCAGGAGGGTCCCAGTGAGCATCTGTGAAGGCGGCAGTGGGGAAGTGGGACCACGTGTGCTTCCGCCAGCTCCACGCCAGGCTCTCTGGGTACGGTCCAGTCCCCCTTCAAATGTAGCTCTTCATGTTTAACCAAGTCAAGAAACTCTTTATTATAACTAATATTTGTATATATTATTTTAAAAAATATTTATTTACTTATCTGACTGTGCCAGGTCTTAGTGGTGGCACACAGCATCTGCAGTCTTCATTGCAGCCTGCAGGATCCTTTAGTTGGGGCAGGGGCGGGGTGGGGGGCAGGTGTGAACTGTTAGTTGCCGCGTGTGGGATCTTCTTACCTGACCAGGGGTGGAACCCAGGCCCCCTGCCTTGGGAGTGCAGAGTCTTAGCCACTGGACCACCAGGAAAGTCCTTAATATTATTTTTTAAATAATAATACTTTTTTTTTTTATTTTATTTTATTTTTAAACTTTACAATATTGTATTACTTTTGCCAAATATCGAAATGAATCTGCCACAGGTATACATGTGTTCCCCATCCTGAACCCTCCTCCCTCCTCCCTCCCCATACCATCCCTCTGGGTCGTCCCAGTGCACCAGCCCCAAGCATCCAGTATCGTGCATTGAATGTGGACTGGTGACTCGTTTCATACATGGTATTATACATGTTTCAATGCCATTCTCCCAAATCTTCCCACCCTCTCCCTCTCCCACAGAGTCCATAAGACTGACCTATACTTTAATAGTAGAGAGGAAATAGAATAACTTCAATAATAACTCTCATTTGGGAAAAGAGAACACAGTAGTCCCTGGACTATAGCATATATTCACTCCTGCTGGACAGAAATAGCAAGGAATAGTTCAGCTGGTCAAGAATCTGCCTGCAATGCAGGAGACCCCGGTTTGATTCCGGGGTTAGGAAGTTCCCCTGGAGAAAGGATAGGCTATCCACTCCAGTATTCTTGGGCTTCCCTGCTGGCTCAGATGGTAAGGAACATGCCTGCAATGCAAGAGACCTGGGTTTGATCCCTGAGTGAGAAGATCGCCTGGGGGAGGGCATAGCAACCCACTCCAGTGTTTTTGCCTGGAGAATTCCATGGACAGAGGAGCCTGGCGGGCTACAGTCCATGGTGTTGCAAAGAGTCAGACAGACCTGAGCAACTAAGCACACTGTGCCCTGGCTGTCCTTGGTCTACGTGCCAGTTGCCCCAGCTTCTGGTCTTGGGGGAAATCTCCTTTGCTCATAGATTTTCATGATCACCTGTCCAGCTTTCTGAAGATCTCCCTTGTCTAATACCTAGAACAACAATGGAAGGCCAGTCTAGTCGCTGCATATCTTTCTGAGACCTATTTCTGCTGGTGTGAATTTTAGAGGCTCAAGAAAGTTGAGTTGTACTTAGGTGTTTCCTGACTGTGTTATTCATTAGAATAATGCAGTAGGCTTCAATTCATGCGCTATTAACCAATGCCTTAAATTCATTCAAGTCATAGACTTTGGGCATAGAACCTAGAATTCTAAAATTTTTATCCTACCAATAGACTGGGGTGCCTGTGCCAGTTTTATGGCACCCCTTTGGCCTCGACCCCAGGACAATTTAAAACAACAGAAGTAAGACAGCAACCTTAATCTCCCCCTCCTCTCTCACCACATCCAAGGTGACATCCATAGTGAGAGTGATCGTCCCTGTTGCAGAGGGCAGGAACTGCTTGAAAGGGCTCAGGGAGTCAAGTTTCCCCCAGGTTCCATATAATCTCAACCTATGGCTCTTGCTTCTCTGCTTTCCTCCGTACCAACATCAGATTTGAGAGAGAATTTGGTATTTTCACAAATATTACAGGATTTGGATCTTAAGCTAGATGAAGTAAGCTAGGTAGAATAAGCTCTCTCAGAAAAGTTCTGTTTTCTTTCCCCTCTATTAAAAGGTCATTTATTAGTAAAGTTGGAGAAGGCAGTGGCACCCCACTCCAGTACTCTTGCCTGGAGAATCCCATGGGCGAAGGAGCATGGCAGGCTGCAATCCATGGGGTTGCGAAGAGTTGGATACGACTGAGCGACTTCACTTTCACTTTCACTATTAGTAAAGTTAAAATTTGAAATTATTAGCATGAATTATTGCTATTCATTTTTATATTGTGTGAGGCAAGTTTTAAATGCAAATACAAGGGCATATAACTTCTATATGGGATTACGGAAATTACACCATTTGTATTTTGTGGTTTATACATGTATATGCATTTTGTACATACCTGAACAGTGGAACACTACACAAAACTAACTCAACTGTTTTTATTTTGCTTCTTGATACTTACATATTCTATTAACATTCTCTACCTAAGGCTTCAGTTGAAGGAAGGAAAACTGCAAGGAAAAGCAACTATGGGTTGCCCTATATTTCTCTTTGCTTCTGTGTCATAATTTTCAAGGTAGGTTGGTTCATTTCAGTTCAGTTGCTCAGTCGTGTCCGACTCTCTGTGACCCCATGGACTGCAGTTTGCCAGATTTCCCTATCCATCATCAACTCCTGAAGCTGGCTCAAACTCATGTTGTTTGAGTCGGTGATGCCATCCAACCATCTCATCCTCTGTCGTCCCCTTCTCCTCCCACCTTCAATCTTTTCCACCATCAGGGTCTTTTCAAATGAGTCAGTTCTTCACATCAGGTGGCCAAAGTATTGGAGTTTCAGCTTCAGCATCAGTCCTTCCAATGAATATTCACTGATTTCCTTTAGAATGGACTGGTTGGCTCTCCTTGCAGTCCAAGGGACTCTCAAGAGTCTTCTCCAACACCACAGTTCAAAAGCATCAATTCTTTGGCACTCAGCTTTCTTTATAGTCCGATTCTCACATCCATGCATGACTACTGGAAAAACCTTTGACTAGACGGACCTTTGTTGGCAAAGTAATGTCTCTACTTTTTAATATGCTGTCTAAGTTGGTCATAGCTTTTCTTCCAAGCAGCAAGCATCTTTTAATTTCATGGCTGCAGTCACCATCTTCAGTGATTTTGGGGCCCAAAAAAATAAAGTCTGTTACTGTTTCCATTGTTTCCCCATCTATTTACCATGAAGTGATGGGACCAGATACCATGATCTTAATTTTCTGAATGTTGGGTTTTAAGCCAGCTTTTTCATTCTCCACTTTCAACTTCATCAAAAGGCTCTTTAGTTCTTCTTCACTTTCTGTCATAAGGGTGGTGTCATCTGCATATCTGAGGTTATTGATATTTCTCCCAGCAATCTTGATTCCAGCTTGTGCTTCATCCAGCCCAGCATTTCGCATGATGTACTCTGCATAGAGGTTAAATAAGCAGGGTGACAATATACAGCTTTGATGTACTCCTTTCCCAGTCTGGCTGATTAATACCGGTAGAGAAGAAAGATATGATAGAACTCCTTGAAAGTGAAAGTTTCTCAGTCATGTCTAACTCTTTGTGACCCCGTGGACTATACAGTCCATGGAATTCTCTAGGCCAGAATCCTGGAGTTGGTAGCCTTTCCCTTCTCCAGGGGATCTTCCCAACCCAGGGATCGAACCCAGGTCTACCGCATTAAGGCAGATTCTTTACCAGCTAAGCCACAAGGGAAGCCCAAGAATACTGGAATAGGTAGCCTATCCCTTCTCTAGGAGATCTTCCTGACCCAGGGATTGAACTGGGGTCTCCTGCATTGCAGGTAGATTCTTTACCAGTGAGCTATCAGGGAAACCCATAGAACTCCTTGGTTGTTCTTATGTCTTAGAAGGGCTTTCCCTTCTTTCTGCATAAAGAAAATTCTGGTTCAAACAGAAAGCATGTTTTCCTGAGGTTGTCAATGCCATCACTTACTCCTTTGTAGAAGTAGCATGCTTACTTTGTTCTTGCTTCGAGACTCGATCAACTCCCATGCACAGTGGGTGGGTCCACCGGAGTTCTGTGCTCGTGGGGTATCACAGACCCAACAGTTCATAGGCCCAACATGCAAATGAGGCAGCAAAGAGTGGGGGAGACACAAATTGACAAGTATCACCTCTGATCTTGTGTGTGCTCTACTGTTCCATCAGAGTTTGTTTACAATACAAGAATTTAAAGATAAAAGTATTAAGAATTTCAAGATGGCAGCAACAGAGCATTAAACCAACCATGGTACCCTTCTAAGCGCAGGGCCCTGTGTGGCTCCACAGGACTTGTGAAGCTGGCCTGGTTGGGTTATGCAGTAGTCATTGTTCTCTGTGTTTCCCCTATTGTAATGAATTTAACTCTCTCAGCATGGTGCACAATTCACATTTGGTCTACGTTACAGGGGCGCACTGAATTAATTCCCACAAACACCCAGGATTATGAGAGAGCAGGGAGAGCTCCTGCAAGAGCAACTCCCTGAGAAAATGTTGAGTGCATATTTATTGAGAACTTAACCTGGCATTCAGTAACAGAGCTCAGCAAAGCGGTAGTAAGACTTTGAAGATAAGGAAGTTTGTTCTACATACAGAACAACATCTGCTGAGGCTGACATGTCAGCCAAGGTATCTGTCTTAAGAGCGAGAGAAAGAGCATGTAAACAAAGGGAAAGACAGAACAGTCTCTAGAAAACAAGGCCTTGAAAAAGTAACAACATTTATATTCCCATAAGTCTATATGATATTCTGTGATTTAACATTTTCATGGTCAGGATTTATCAGAGTATGTCTTTGTCTGAAGCTGTAATGTCAAAATGTCACTTCTTACTGTATATCTGCTTAATGCATTTAGAGTGAAAAAGTTATGAAGACAACAAAAACAGCAAAAAGAACCTTAATTTAAAAATGGATGACTTTTAAAGAGCTATATGGTGAAAAAGCGTCTTTTAATTTCATGGCTGCAGTCACCATCTGTAGTGATTTTGGAGCCCAGAAAAATAAAGTCTGACACTGTTTCCACTGTTTCCCCATCTATTTCCCATGAAGTGTCACTGACTCGATGGACGTGAGTCTCAGTGAACTCCGGGAGTTGGTGATAGACAGGGAGGCCTGGGGTGCTGCAATTCATGGGGTCGCAAAGAGTCGGACACGACTGAGTGACTGATCTGATGGTAAAAAAAAAAAAAAAAGCACCAACTGAATAGGTTTAACCAACTGAATTATATGAGCTGAGTCATTAATTACATTGGCCAAAAATCTTGCTAAGTGTAATGGAAACCAAGCTTCACCTCTTGTTTTGCTCTATCATCTTTAGCACAGATAATTCATCCTGATGGTCAACAGATAACTGTTCCAACTTTAGGCATCATGTTTATCGTCTAAAGAGAAAGGACAGTAACTCAACCTTAGGGATTTCTAGAAGTCTCTACATTTCACTACCACAATTATGTTTTCTGTAGCTGCAAAGGAGCCTGAAAGATGTGTATTTTTAGCTTTTGGTCTCTTTAGTAGAGAAAGGCAAGGAAAGGGTGTTTGTGAAAGGCTCTTGGGTAGTCCATCCAGGGTGTCCACCTCAATCTATCCCCTTGGCGATGCATAATTCATATGTTTCCTTATTTTCATATACTCATTTCATGTGGAATGCATTTACTTCTTCCCCCTACGAGTACAGCTCTAGTTGTGTTCAGGTCAAAGTCCGGTATCTCCGTGTGAGCTCCAGTCCTCTTCAATAGTTCTGGCTGTGGTTCCGTAGGACTTGGTAAACTTAAGATTTAAGTAATGATATCTGATCCAGATCCACCCAGTATATGATGATGGAGGAAGAAACAGGATAACTATAACTTTTAAAAACTCCCATTTGATAAGGTACAGATGAGAAACACACAGCCCACACTACCTCCTGCTGGACAGTAAGAATAAGAATGAGGCCCTTGTGCTTAGGCAGTGAAGTCATTTTCCTCTGACCCTGGCTTTGCCTGCTGGGGAAATCCTCTCTGTTTATTTTCCTTTGTCCTGTAGCTGTACGTTTGAAGACCTTCCTAGTGACTGTCTCTTGGGGCCACATCTGACCTGAGCATTTAGGAGGATGCTCTTCCTAGAGGCTTCTCAGCCTTTGAAAATTAGGTTAAGAGTCCAGTTAGGGACCAGCTGTCAACCAATCTTGAGTTTGTTTTTTTTGTTTCATTGTGTTATTGTTGTTGTTGTGATAGAATTTCACCATAACATAGTCTTCTACCTTAATTTCTATCATTTGCCCTCCAGAACCATCTGTACTCATCTCAGCCCTGCTCTGTGCTCTGGGAAGCTGACCTGTATGCATGGCCTCGATGATTCTCTTGCTGTCAGGCTCTCTGTTGGGCTTGGTCAATGGTAGGGGGATTCTGGTAGAGATCACCAAGAGGAGGGAGGGAGATCAGGGTATCTTTCCCCTAGATATCTTTCTGCTGGGTTCCATGGGCCTATTGATGGTCATGTGCTGTGCTGTGCTTAGTCGCTCAGTCATGTCCGAGTCTTTGCAACACCATGGACCGTAGCCTGCCAGGCTCCTCTATCCGCGGGAATTCTCTAGGCAAGAATACTGGAGTGGGTTGCCATGCCATCCTCCAGGGGATCTTCCCAGTCAAGGGATAGAACCCAGATCTCCTGTATTACCTGTGGATTCTTTACTGTCTGAGCCACCAGGGAAGCCCATCAAAGGTCATAACTCCTGTCAAATGGCCTTCTCTGAATTCTGATAACTGATCCCTCTCCTTGCCCTTCAGGTTTAAGAGTGGCAATGAACTGACATATATGCACTTCCATACGTAAAACATAGCTAGTGGGTGGCTACCGTATAACACAGGGAGCTGAGCTTGGTGCTCTCTGACGACCTAGGGGGTGGAATGGGCGCGTGGGAGGGAGGTTCAGGGTGGGGGGGACATATGTATACATATAGCTGATTCACGCTGTTGGATAGCAGAAACTAGCACAACATTGTAAAGCAATTATCCTCCAATTTTAGAAAATTTCTTTTAAAGAGTGGCCCTAGCTCCCTGCCATGACTCCACCCCACTATCCTCTGTGATTTTCCTACACCCTCTCTGCATCTGTGTCAATAGTCCTCTTTATTTATTTATTTTTGGTTATTACTGTTTTAATTTTGGCTGCGCTGGGCCTTCGCTGCAGCACACAGGCTTTCTCCAGCGACCATGCAAGGGCTTTACTTTTTGCAGCATCTAATTTAGTTGCCCTGTGGCTTGTGGGATCTTAGTTCTCTGACAAGGGATCAAACCCATGTTCACTGCATTAGAATGTGGATTCTTATCCACTGGACCACCAGGGAAGTTCCCAATAGTCCTTTTTAAAAACTCTCCTCAGATTACCCATATGCATTACACTCTCCATTTCCTGCCAGAATTCTAATTACTACAACTTCCAGTTTATTTGCTTTTGGTGAAATGTGTTTATAGGTATGAATGTTTTAGAAAATTGCATAGTGTCATGATAAATTGCATGAAAATTTTGAGAAATTTGAAATTTCTCTTCTGTAGTGGATAGAAAATCAAATCAATTGTGGATCACCATTATCATACAATTGAGTGTGTTATTGTTATTATACAGCTAAAGGTCATGTAAATGTTTGAAAGTAATAGGATAAGAATGCAATGATGTAAATGCTATAACATTTAAAAGCATGAGTGGTTTCAGAAATCAGTGAGGCATAGTGTATCATTATTACTTCCGCTTTACAGTTGGGATAGTAAAGTCTCAAGAGGTTAAGTAACTTGGCAATTAACAAGCAGCTGCTGCTGCTGCTAAATCACCATAGACGGTGACCCCATCTGTGTGACCCCATAGACAGCAGCCCACCAGGCTCCCCCGTCCCTGGGATTCTCCAGGCAAGAACACTGGAGTGGATTGCCATTTCCTTCTCCATAACAAGCAGCGGAGCTGAGATTTTAATTCAAGGAGTCTGTCTACAAATTTTTGCTCTTACCTTCACCCACTGATTCTCAGGGAAGTACCTGGAAATAGTTGGACCTCAGGCAGGTTCAGGTGATATTAGAAATGCCAGATTGTAAATTTTAAAGCTGCATGGTGTCCTGTAATTTCTCATAGTTAAGTAAAGAGACCACTTTGGAATGGGAAACAAACTCAGATTTTTTGAAAACCACAGGATTCTGCAACTCTTAGAAACTAGCCAGAACATACAGGTTGAGTTAATTTCTTTCTCTCTGTTTTCATAGCACCATGAACACACCACTGTTACAGCTTTTATTACAGGGTTGTAATTGTTTTTATGTGTCTACCTGCCAGTCTGCGAGTTCATCAAAGGAAAAAAATTATGTCTTAGTCATCTTCATTAATGTCCTATAATATGGAATATTTAATGAAAGACCAATTAATATCTTATCTATAAATGCCCATTTAATTATATCTTAATTTAGCTCTCTATGCAGCTAGCCACGATGTAGGTGCACTTCCATTGATTTGATTGTCACTAGCCATTACATCTTTTAGGATCTAATTAGTATTTTTACTCTCATCAGTATTGAGACAGTTATTAATGTAATATGGACATATATGAAAAACTAAAAGCTAAGCAGCAACAACAAACAACATCAAAAGATTCAGAACCTGATTTCCCTAAGTTGAACCTTAGAAGCATGGATCAGAAGAAAGACTATTATTTACGTCCTAAAAATGTTTTGGTTTGTATCCAGCTCAGTTAACCCCTTTTAGGGTCTTCACCCAGACTGGGGAAGCACATAAACAGCACAGCAAGAGATAACAAAGACACTTCTATTCAGTTCTGGGCATCCCTGGTGGCTCAGACAGTAAAGAATCTGCCTGCATACAAGAGACCCAGGTTCGATCCCTGGGGTAGGAAGACACCCCTGGAGAAGGGAATGGCTAACCACTCCAGTATTCTTGCTGAAGAAATCCCATGGACAGAGGAGCCTGGCAGGCTACTGTCTCTGGGGTCTGCAAAGAGTTGGATACAACTGAAGCAACTTAGGACGCACTTATACCATATTGGAACATTGGATTTTTATAAACTTCCTGCTGAGTTATATTGTATCACAACTTTCTTCTCAGCTTCTCCAAGCAGGAGAAGGATTATTGAGATATATACTTTAGCTCACCTCTTCCTTCAGCACTTCAGTGCGGTGGCAGGTGGGTTGAAGATGGATTATCTAGGCATGGATATTGGGGCTGCTCTGTGCTGCTTTGTTTCCTTGGTAATGGCGGGGATGTTGTCGGTGCTCAAAGTTTATCTATTACCCAGATTCCCTCCATCTAGCCTGAGAAACGATCAAGTATTATGCTTATAACTACCTGTCCTAGGCACACGGGAGCATTCATTCAACAATATTCATTCACCCAGCTGTCTTAACACCTACTTTGTGCAAACTCCATGGCAGAGATCACAGTGGTGAGATAGTCCTTATTCTCAGTAGCTTAAAATCTATTAGGGAGCCAAAATGATCTTACTTGGAACCAACAGTAGACAATAAGGAAGAGATTAAAATATATGATCAGTGAGTCAGTTCAGTCGTTCAGTCGTGTCCGACTCTTTGCGACCCCATAAATTGCAGCACGCCAGGCCTCCCTGTCCATAACCAACTCCCGGAGTTCACTCAAACTCATGTCCATCAATCGGTGATGCCATCCAGCCATCTCATCCTCTGTCGTCCCCTTCTCCTCCTGCCCCCCAATCCCTCCCCGCATCAGAGACCTTTCCAATGAGTCAACTCTTCGCATGAGGTGGCCAAAGTACTGGAGTTTCAGCTTTAGCATTATTCCTTCCAAAGAACACCCAGGACTTATCTCCTTTGGAATGGACTGGTTGGATCTCCTTGCAGTCCAAGGGACTCTCAAGAGTCTTCTCCAACACCACAGTTCAAAAGCATCAATTCTTCGGTGCTCAGCTTTCTTCACACTCCAACTCTCACATCCATATATGACTACTGGAAAAACCATAGCCTTGACTAGACAGATCTTTGTTGGCAAAGTAATGTCTCTGCTTTTGAATATGCTATCTAGGTTGGTCATAACTTTCCTTCCAAGGAGTAAGCGTCTTTTAATTTCATGGCTGCAATCACCATCTGCAGTGATTTGGAAGCCCCCCAAAATAAAATCTGACACTGTTTCCCCATCTGTTTCCCATGAAGTGGTGGGACCAGATGCCATGAACTTCATTTTCTGAATGTTGAGTTTTAAGCCAACTTTTTCACTCTCCTCTTTCACTTTCATCAAGAGGCCTTTTAGTTCCTCTTCACTTTCTGCCATAAGGGTGGTGTCATCTGTATATATGAGGTTATTGATATTTCTCCTGGTAATCTTGATTCCAGCTTGTGTTTCTTCCAGCCCAGCGTTTCTCATGATGTACTCTGCATAGAAGTTAAATAAGCAGGGTGACAATATACAGCCTTGACGTACTCCTTTTCCTATTTGGAACCAGTCTGTTGTTCCATGTCCAGTTCTAACTGTTGCTTCCTGACCTGCATACAGGTTTCTCAAAAGGCAGGTCAGGTGGTCTGGTATTCCCATCTTTTTCTGAAGTTTCCACAGTTTATTGTGATCCGCACAGTCAAAGGCTGTGGCATAGTCAATAAAGCAGAAATAGATGGTTTTCTGGAACTCTCTTGCTTTTTCCATGATCCTGTGAATGTTGACAATTTGGTCTCTGGTTCCTCTGCCTTTTCTAAAACCAGCTTGAACATCTGGAAGTTCACGGTTCACGTATTGCTTAAGCCTGGCTTGGAGAATTTCGAGCATTACCTTACTACTGTGTGAGATGAGTGCAATTGTGCGGTAGTTTGAGCATTCTTTGGCATTGCCTTTCTTTGGGATTGGAATGAAAACTGACCTTTTCCAGTCCCATGGCCACTGCTGAGTATTCCAAATTTGCTGGCATATTGAGTGCAGCACTTTCACAGCATCATCTTTCAGGATTTGAAATAGCTCAACTGGAATTCCGTCACCTCCACTAGCTTTGTTCGTAGTGATGCTTTCTAAGGCCTACTTGACTTCACATTCCAGGATGTCTGGCTCTAGGTGAGTGATCACACTATCGTGATTATGTGGGTCATGAAGATCTTTTTTGTACAGTTCTTCTGTGTAATCCTGCCACCTCTTCTTAGTATCTTCTGCTTCAGTTAGGTCCATACCATTTCTGTCTTTTATTGAGCCCATTTTTGCATGAAATGTTCCCTTGGTATCTCTAATTTTCTTGAAGAGCTCTCTAGTCTTTCCCATTCTGTTGTTTTCCTCTTTTTCTTTGCATTGATTACTGAGGAAGGCTTTCTTATCTCTCCTTGCTATTCTTTGGAACTCTGCATTCACATGCTTATATCTTTCCTTTTCTCCTTTGCTTTTCACTTCTCTTCTTTACACAGCTATTTGTAAGACCTCCCCAGACAGCCATTTTGCTTTTTTGCATTTCTTTTCCATGGGGATGGTCTTGATCCCTGTCTCCTGTACAATGCCACGAACCTCTGTCCATAGTTCATCAGGCACTCACTCTATCAGATCTAGTCCCTTAAATCTATTTCTCACTTCCACTGTATAATCATAAGGGATTTGATTTAGGTCATACCTGAATGGTCTAGTGTTTTTCCCTACTTTCTTCAATTTCAGTCTGAATTTGGTAATAAGGAGTTCATGATCTGAGCCACAGTCAGCTCCTGGTCTTGTTTTTGCTGACTGTATAGAGCTTCTCCATCTTTGGCTGCAAAGAATATAATCAATCTGATTTCCATGTTGACCATCTGGTGATGTCCATGTGTAGAGTCTTCTCTTGTGTTGTTGGAAGAGGGTGTTTGCTATGACCAATGTGTTCTCTTGGCAAAACTCTATTAGCCTTTGCCCTGCTTCATTCCGTATTCCAAGGCCAAATTTGCCTGTTACCCCAGGTGTTTCTTGATTTCCTACTTTTGCATTCCAGTCCCCTATAATGAAAAAGACATCTTTTTGGGGTGTTAGTTCTAAAAGGTCCTGTAGGTCTTCATAGAACTGTTCAACTTCAGCTTCTTCAGCATTACTGATTGGGGCATAGACTTGGATTACTGTGATATTGAATGGTTTGCCTTGGAAACAAACAGAGATCATTCTGTCATTTTTGAGATTGCATCCAAGTACTGCATTTCAGACTCTTTTGTTGACCAGGATGGCTACTCCATTTCTTCTAAGGGATTCCTGACCACAGTAGTAGATATAATGGTCATCTGAGTTAAATTCACCCATTCCAGTCCATTTTAGTTTGTTGATTCCTAGAATGTCAACGTTTACTCTTGCCATTTCTTCTTTGACCACTTTCAATTTGCCTTGATTCATGGACCTGACATTCCAGGTTCCTATGCAATATTGCTCTTTACAGCATCGGACCTTGCTTCTATCACCAGTCACATCCACAGCTGGGTATTGTTTTTGCTTTGGCTCCATCCCTTCATTCTTTCTGGAGTTATTTCTCCACTGATCTCCAGTAGCATATTGGGCACCTACTGACCTGGGGAGCTCCTCTTTCAGTATCCTATCATTTTGCCTTTTCGTACTGTTCATGGGGTTCTCAAGGCAAGAATACTGAAGTGGTTTGCCATTCCCTTCTCCAGTGGACCACATTCTGTCAGACTTCTCCACCATGACCTGCCCGTCTTGGGTGGCCCCATGGGCATGGCTTAGTTTCATTGAGTTAGACAAGGCTGTGGTCCGTATGATTAGATTGACTAGTTTTCTGTGATTATGGTTTCAGTGTGTCTGCCTTCTGATGCCCTCTTGCAACACCTACTGTCTTACTTGGGTTTCTCTTACCTTGAGCATGGGGTATCTCTTCACGGCTGCTCCAGCAAAGTGCAGCTGCTGCTCCTTACCTTGGGCAAGGGGTGTCTCCTCATAGCCACCCCTCCTGACCTTGAACATGGAATAGCTCCTCTTGGCCCTCCTGCACCCGTGCAGCCACCTCTCCTTGGACATGGGGTAGCTCCTCTTGGCCACCGCCCCTGACCTTGGGTGAGGGGTAGCCTCTTTGAGTTTGAAAGTTCTTGTCATAGAGTAGATACTACTGCTTTGTTTGGATATATGGTTTGAAAATATTTTTTCTCAGTCAGTAGCTTTTTTCTCACCCTCTTACCAGGGTCATGTATAAAGGACATTTTTTTAATTTTCTTTTTTTTTTTTTTTGGCCACACTGTGAGGCTTTCAGGATGTTAGTTCCTCAACCAGGGATTAAAACCCGGCCCTGGCAGTGAAAGCACCAAGTCCTAACTACTAGAGTACCAGGGTATTCCTTAAAGTTTTTAATTTTGATGAAGCCAAATTTATCAATTTTTTTTGGTTTTATATGGATCATTCTTTTGGTGTCAAGCAAGACTCTGATGCTGGGAGGGATTGGGGGCAGGAGGAGAAGGAGATGACAGAGGATGATATGGCTGGATGGCATCACTGACTCGATGGACGTGAGTCTGGGTGTACTCCAGGAGTTGGTGATGGACAGGGAGGCCTGGTGTGCTGCGATTCATGGGGTCGCAAAGAGTCGGACATGACTGAGCGACTGAACTGAACTGAACTAAGAACATTTTGCCAAATCCTAGTACCAAAGATTTTTTCCTAGGGCTTTATAATTTCACATTAAGTCATTATCCATTTTGAGTTATTTTTTGTATTAGGCATAAGACATGTCAAATTTCTTCTCTTCTCATTTGTTTATTTTTGGCCTATGGATGTCCCCTTGCTCCAGAACAATTTGTTTTGCTATCTTTTCTCTGCAGAATTATTTTTGCACCTTTGTCAAGAAACAATTGGGCATATTTATGTAGGTCTATTTCTGAGTTCTCTATTTTGTTCCATTGATCTATGTGTTTCTCTCTCTTCCAATATCATATTGTCTTGGTTATTTTCATTATGTAATGTCTAGAGACTGGATAGACAGTTCCTCCCACTTTATTGTTCCTTTTGAAAATTTGTCAATTACCTGTTCATATAAAAGTTAGAGGGGGGCTTCTCTGGTAGTTCAGCTGGTAAAGAATCTACCTCCAATCCTGGAGACTCCAGTTCAATTCCTGGGTTGGGAAGTTCCCCTGGAGAAGGGATAGCCTATGCACTCCAGTATTCTTGGGCTTCCCTGGAAGCTCAGACAGTAAAGAATCCACCTGCAATGTGGGAGACCTGGGTTGGGAAGATCCCCTGGAGGAGGCCATGGGGACCTACTTCAGTATTCTTTCCTAGAGAATCCCCATGGCCAGAGGAGCCTGGCAGGCTACAGTTCATGGGATGCAAAGAGTCAGACATGATTGAGCGACTAAGCACAGCATAGCACAGCATAAAATTTGGAACAATTTTGTCTTGGTCTACAGAAAGTCTTACTGGGATTTTGAAGGAATTATGTCAAACATGTATGACAGTAGGAGAGAGCTGACATCTTTATCACATTGAGTCTTCTAATCCATGCTCATAATACGTCCCAATACATGTTTTGCTAGATTTACACCTGTGTTTCTTTTCTTTTTTATTTCTTTTGAGCATTTACAAATGGTATTGCATTTTTAATTTTTATTTTCATATGTTCACTGCAACAGGAATGGCCTCATTACTGTTGGGTAATGTTGAAAGTCTTAACTCTGTTCTAGGACTCGTCTGAGACCTCTGCAGGGAAAGGGAGATGGGGGGAGCCTAGGTTCCCTAGCTGATCTTCTCTGACACCAACCCCCTGAGAGTGTTGGGTGTCTCATTACAGCCTTACCAGTGTGGAAGCCAAGGCTCCCCATTTGCCCTTTTCTGGCTTTGGTGAGAGTGAAGCCCTAGTGTTTTCTGTGGTATTTGGCTGGAGTAGAGCTGTTATTGTCTAGAAGTTTTCTGTCTCGCCAGATTTCCCCTTTCTCGGTCCCTTGGATAAAGAGTCCTTTGGATATAGTCTTTTGTTGTTGTTGTTGTTGCTGTTTTTTCTCTGAATCTTTGGCATTTCTAAATTACTTGTTTCTTCATCTCCAAGTTTGGGATATATGGGACATAAAGAAAATCCAGTAAGCTCACCACAGTATTATTCTTTGTGTCTCTAAGTCTTTAGCTGTTGTGCCTTTTTCTCTCTAATTTTCAGAGTCTTCTGATGTGTTGGAGAGACACATCTATTCCTTTTCCCTGAAAGTGAAATTAACATTTTAAGAAGCAGGTTGGGTTAATGAGGATTGAGATGGTAGAAACAGGTCTGAGTCTAGTTTTCCAAAATGGTAAAGAAGGAAAGAAGAGGAAAGGGAAAAAAGAGAAGAAGAAAGAAAAAAGAGAAAGAAGAGGAGAAGCGGGGGAAGCATTTCTAGGAGGATGTGAGGCTGGGAATGGATCTCGGCTGTGAGCGGATCAACTTGACTAGAATGGGGAGTTCATATTAGAGTAGAGCAGAAGCGATATTAAGGGACTATTTGTTTGGTACTTAGTACCTTCATGTACTCAGCTAAGAACTTGAGATATATTGTCGTATTTATCCCTCATAATTCTTTGAGGTGACTTGCGTTTTTTGGTGAGGGAAATGAAGCTCAGAGAAATAACATAATGCATCCAAGATCACATATTTAGTAAACAGTGAAGCCTGGGTTCAACTCATGTCTTTTCAATGTCGTAGATCATTTTAAAAAATTACTAGATCTTACTACATAATAAGATAGAGTACTCACACTATAAGCTCATGGAAATCCAAACAATGAGTTTTAAGTCAACGCCTTGGAAGAATGAACAAATTGATAAAATTGATGTTAAAGGAGCTTGATCTATTAGTGGAAGGCAGAATATATTTAAGCTAAAAAAATGAAATCACTCCCTAGCTATAGAAAACTTACTTGTTTGTTCATTTTGCATTTAATTAATTCATTCAATAAATGTTTGTTACATGCTATATTATTAATGATTCCACCAAAGCAACAGAGCCAATAGGATATATCCAACAGGAGAAAAAGAGACAGAGAGATACACAAACAGGGTCTTTGCAGATGTAATAAAGCTCTGATGAGGTATACTGAATTCGGGTGAGTCCTAAATCCAGTGTCCTTATAAGAAGAGGGAAATTTGGACACAGCCGGAGATACAGGTGAGAAGGCCGCGTGACAGTGAAGGCAGAGGTTTTAGTGATGCGTCTATGAGGAGAACCGAGGACTGGCAGCGGCCCCCAGAAATCAGAGGAGGCAAAGAAACGTCCTTACCAAGAGTCTTTGGAGGCTCTGCCAACACCCTGGCTTTGGACTTCCGGCCTTCAGAACTGTGGGACAATACATTTCTGTTGTTTTAACCCACACAGTGGGTGGTAATTTCTTACAGCAGCCCTAGGAAACTAATACAGAAACCGGGTTCCGTGAGTGGTGTGAAAGATGGATGAAGATTCAGGTGGAGACAAAGCTTAAGGCTAAGGGGCTTCCCCTGGAGGAGGGCGTGGCAACCCACTCCAGTATTCTTGCCTGGTGAGTCCCATGGACAGAGCAGCCTGCCAGGCTACACCATGGGGTTGCAAAGAGTCAGACACGACTGAGCAACAAACACACACATGCAAGGGGCTTCCCTGGTGGCTCAGTGGCAAAGAATCCTGCCTGTCAGTGAAGGAGACATAGGTTTGATCCCTGGTCCAGGAAGATCCCATGTCTTAGTTATGGAGCAACTAAGCCCATGCACCACAGCTACTGAGCCTGTGCTCTAGAGCCCCGGGACCACAACTACTGAGCCCACGAGGCCCAACTACTGAAGCTGGTCACCTAGAACCAAGGGAAGCCACTGAAATGAGGACCCTGAGCACCACAGCTGCAGAAAAGCGGCAATAAAGACCCAGCAGAGTCAAAAACAAATACACGTAAATAAGTAAAAATACTTTAAAACCTGAAAGCTAAGAATGAAGTGGAAATGGCTAGTGCAGGTTGAGGACGATGTGATGAATCTTCTTGGTAAAGAAATATAAGAACTTCCATGTCTGTGCCTTGCATTATCGTCCTGACTGTTGGTATGACAGAATAGCTTAAGGCCAAAAGGTCAGTGAACTCAAGGGAATAAGCATTTTTTTGAAGATTTATATTTAATGGCTTTAGTAGAGAAGTGTTGGGAAATAAGCACAGAGGGATGAGTGATACGTAGTATTAATTAAACATTCTAGAAGGAAGGAGAACCATCAGAGGAGACAGAGAAGGGATCCTGAATGAGATGGATAGATAGTAATAATGCATGCAAAGATGAGCTCGATAAAGGACAGAAATGGTATGGACCTAACAGAAGCAGAAGATATTAAGAAGAGATGGCAAGAATACACAGAAGAACTGTACAAAAAAGATCTTCACAACCCAGATAATCACGATGGTGTGATCACTGACCTAGAGCCAGACATCCTGGAATGTGAAGTCAAGTGGGCCTTAGAAAGCATCACTACGAACAAAGCTAGTGCAGGTGATGGAATTCCAGTTGAGCTATTCCAAATCCTGAAAGATGATGCTGTAAAAGTGCTGCACTCAATATGCCAGCAAATTTGGAAAACTCAGCAGTGGCCACAGGACTGGAAAAGGTCAGTTTTCTTTCCAATCCCTAAGAAAGGCAATTCCAAAGAATGCTCAAACTACCACACAATTGCACTCATCTCACATGCTAGTAAAGTAATGCTCAAAATTCTCCAAGTCAGGCTTCAGCAATATGTGAACCATAAACTTCCTGATGTTCAAGCTGGTTTTAGAAAAGGCAGAGGAACCAGAGATCAAATTGCCAACATCTGCTGGATCATAGAAAAAGCAAGAGAGTTCCAGAAAAACATCTATTTCTGCTTTATTGACTATGCCAAAGTCTTTGACTGTGTGGATCACAATAAACTGAGGAAAATTCTGAAAGAGATGGGAATACCAGACCACCTGATCTGCCTCTTGAGAAATTTATATGCAGGTCAGGAAGCAACAGTTAGAACTGGACGTGGAACAGACTGGTTCCAAATAGGAAAAGGAGTTCGTCAAAGCTGTACATTGTCACCCTGTTTATTTAACTTATATGCAGAGTACATCATGAGAAATGCTGGACTGGAAGAAACACAAGCTGGAATCAAGATTGCTGGGAGAAATATCAATAACCTCAGATATGCAGATGACACCACCCTTATGACAGAAAGTGAAGAGGAACTCAAAAGCCTCTTGATGAAAGTGAAAGTGGAGAGTGAAAAAGTTGGCTTAAAGCTCAACATTCAGAAAATGAAGATCATGGCATCCGGTCCCACCACTTCATGGGAAATAGATGGGGAAACAGTGGAAACAGTGTCAGACTTTATTTTGGGGGGCTCCAAAATCACTACAGATGGTGACTGCAGCCATGAAATTAAAAGACGCTTACTCCTTGGAAGGAAAGTTATGACCAACCTAGATAGCATATTCAAAAGCAGAGACATTACTTTGCCAACAAAGGTTCGTCTAGTCAAGGCTATGGTTTTTCCAGTGGTCATGTATGGATGTGAGAGTTGGACTGTGAAGAAGGCTGAGCGCCAAAGAATTGATGCTTTTGAACTGTGGTGTTGGAGAAGACTCTTGAGAATCCCTTGGACTGCAAGGATATCCAACCAGTCCATTCTGAAGGAGATCAGCCCTGGGATTTCTTTGGAAGGAATGATGCTAAAGCTGAAACTCCAGTACTTTGGCCACCTCATGAGAAGAATTGACTCATTGGAAAAGACTCTGATGCTGGGAGGGATTAGGGGCAGGAGGAGAAGGGGACAACAGAGGATGAGATGGCTGGATGGCATCACTGGTTTGATGGATGTGGGTCTCAGTGAACTCCAGGAGTTGGTAATGGACAGGGAGGCCTGGCATGCTGCAATTCATGGGGTTGCAAAGAGTCGGACACGACTGAGTGACTGATCTGATCTGATCTGATCTGAATAATAATTTACTAACACAGGAGCTGGGGGAAGAAAGGACAAGGGCATCTGTTAACTGGAACACAAGCTCCTTGAGGGCAAGGTCTTGTACTTTCAGCAGCCATAAGAGTGCCTGGTCCAGTCTAGGAATTTAATAAATATTTGTTTTTGTTCAGTTGCTCAGTCATGTCCAACTCTTTGTGACCCCATGGACTGCACCATGCCAGGCTTCCCTGTCCATCACCATCTCCCAGAGTTTGCTCAGATTCATGTCCATTGAGTCAGTGATGCTATCTAACCATTTTATCCTCCATCCAATGAGTTGGCTCTTCACGTCAGGTTTAATAAATGTTTAACAAATTAATAGTCATTTTCTAATACAGGAGAAATCAATAAAAATGAGAGAAAAAGGGTGTATGACTTAAGCAAATACAAGACCCTAAAATCCTAATTTAAAAGAATCTGCTGATTCTTAAAATCAGAAAAAACTAAAAACTTTAAGTAGTCTACCTCCTCATTTTACAGATGAAGAAACTGAGGTCCAGAGAGATTGCTTTCGTGACTCTGGGATTTTTACACCAAGATGCCTTCTGTAACCAGCAGATGATTTTGTGCATTGTAGCTGACACTAACCCCTTTCAATCATCAGTTTTTCTGGTTAATTCTTTTTCTATCCTTTGAGGAAAGTATCAGTCAGACATAGATTGTTAAAAGCAAAACTGAGAATTTAGGGGCTAAAGAGCTAACATATGAGAGTTCTGATTAGAGAAAAGAATGGTAAAGGGTTAATCTCATGATAGTAATTTGAGGTCACCAGCTAGAACCCAGACTCCTTTTGGAGGGTGGATAGGGTCACATGCAGGGTATTTAACATAACCCTCAGGGCTTAAGCATGAGGAAAGCTGGTCTAAAACTACTTGAGTTTCCAACAAGAAAGTGAAATTTAACATCAATTGAAAGGACTGTTGCTGAAGCGGAAGTTTCAATACTTTGGCCACCTGATGCGAAGAGCCGACTCACTGGATAAGATGCGAAAAGCTGACTCATTGGAAAAGACCCTGATAGTGGGAAAGATTGAGGGCAAGAGGAGAAGCGGGCTACAGAGAATGAGATGATTAGATAGCATGACCAACTCAATAGACATGAATTTGAGCAAACTCTGGGAGATAGTAGAGGACAGAGGAGTCTGGCATGCTACAGTCCATGGGATCTCAAAGAGTCCCACACGACCTAGCAAGAAGATTCCTCCCAAGTTAGGTGTTTTCATGGCTCCTTTCTGACATATTTGCTGGGACTTGCCAAAGTCCCTGCTGCCAAGCAGATCACCTCGCAGGGGACCATTAGAGAGCAGGACCTGTAGTGGCAGCAAGAGGACACAAACCCGAAGTCCACCAGAGAAGACAGCTCTCAGCTGAGAACACCCTGCTAGCACAGGTCGGCTTCTGGAGCCTGTTTATTAACTTGCTACAAAAGAGTATAAGCGAGCCTTTGAAATATTTACCATCTCTCAAGGTATACTTTTGGTCTCCTAGGATTGACTCATCTATTCCTCCACCTTTTTTTCTTTCTTTAGTTTTTCACATCCAGGAGATAGGTTATTCTGCTCTGATACAAAACTGCAGTGAGTGAATGATCTGACTAATCAGACACTAAAAATAGGCTCTGCTTACAAAGCAGTTCTAGATTGGAGGCTATTATCCCAATCTTGTTTCAATCAAGAATTTCAATTGATTTTGTTTTGAACTTTAGTTTCTTTGATTGGGGGTCTTTTTTTAAAAAAAAAAAGAAAAGAAAGAAAGAAAGAAAAAATAAATAGGCTTATGAAGGTGTACTCAGGCTTCCCGTCTTTCTGAGAAGGCAATCAGCTTTCTGCTTCCTGGGGGCTACAAAAGCACAGGGCTCTGAAGCCTCAAGGAAGAAAAGGAAGATGCCAATGAAGGGTTTTCTAAGACCACTCATTAAATGAGTTAGTTGGAGGAGAAAAATCTCTAAATGTAACAAAGTAAAGAACTGCCCCAAGAGCACCAAAAGTTCAACTAGGCCCACATGCCAAAAAATACATATAATATTCTATTCTATTTTCAAACTTTTTTTGCAGTGTAAGGTATGCAAATTAGAAAATAACAGAGGCAATTATCAAAATCACCCATTTGACACCAATCCTATGGCAATACACTGCCCATGACTTGCTTTTCTGGATTTCTCAAGATTAAAACCAATTTAAATCTTCCATTTTGTACTTTGTGTTTGAATATATCTTTCAAGTACTTAAAATGACTACTGAGACTTAAAATAGGGGCAAAAAATAAAAACAATGATCATTTTTATTGAAAGTTACCAATAAACAACTATTTCAATGACTAACTGGAAATGATGGAAACAAGAAATCTGTCGGATTTAAGAAAATGTACTCTCTCTTACATTTGGGCTGGATGAAGCACAAGCTGGAATCAAGATTGCCAGGAGAAATATCAATAACCTCAGATATGCAGATGACACCACCCTTATGGCAGAAAGTGAAGAAGAACTAAGGAGCCTCTTGATGAAAGTGAAAGAGAAGAGTGAAAAAGTTGGCTTAAAACTCAGTATTCAGAAAACTAAGATCATGGTATCTGGTCCCATCACTTCATGGCAAATAGATGGGGAAACAGTGGAAACAGTGACAGAATTTATTTTGGGGGGCTCCAAAATCACTGCAGATAGTAACTGCAGCCATGAAATTAAAAGATGCTTGCTCTTTGGAAGAAAAGTTATGACCAATGTAGACAGCATTTTAAAAAGCAGAGACATTACTTTGCCAACAAAGGTCCGTCTAATCAAAGCTATGGTTTTTCCAGTAGTCATGTATGGATGCGAGATTTGGACTATAAAGAAAGCTGAGTGCCAAAGAATTGATGCTTTTATTTTATTTTATTTTATTTAGAATTGATGATTTTAAACTGTGGTGTTGGAGAAGACTCTTGAGAGTCCCTTGGACTTCAAGGAGATCCAACCGGTCCATCCTAAAGGAAATTAGTCCTGAATATTCATTGGAAGGACTGATGCTGAAGGTGAAATTCCAATACTTTGGCCACCTGATGCAAAGAGCTGACTCATATGAAAAGACCCTGATGCTGGGAAAGATTGAGGGCAGGAGGAGAAGGGGACGACAGAGGATGAGATGGTTGGATGGCATCACCGACTCAATGGACATGAGTTTGAGTAAACTCCAGGAGTTGGTGATGGACAGGGAGGCCTGGCGTGTTGCAGTCCATGGGGTCGCAAAAAGTCAGATATGACTGAGTGACTGAACTGAACTCTCTCTTATAAAAGGCAGAAAGAGACACATTCAACTAGTCAAACACCTGGAAACACCTGAATCCATCTTACTGACCCAGAGGGCAGCTGCCACATTCATCACCACCAGCATCCTTAGCATAATAAAAAATGACTTATGGTTACCAGTTAGAAATATCATATGAAATAATGAAATGATAAGCCCATTCAGGAGAAATTAAAATTGGCTTGTAGATTTAAAATAGCTACCAGGCTTAATTTTCAGTACGTAACCAGGAATGACCCTATGCGTGCTTCACAGGACAGACCTCTCCCCGTGTCCTCTGCCTGCCTCTTGTAGAAAAACTTTAGCCTCCTAGGCCTTCCCTGAGTTTCAAAGAATACATTTTATCAGAGTAATGAAAAAATGCAGAAAGAAAGGAAAATAGTCAAGCAAGACAAAAATAATAATAGATTAGCCATTAAACAAAGTCAAAGACTTTTAGTTCCTCCTCAAGGGCTACAGATAAGATTCTGAGCCACATCCTTTGCACTGTTTTTCAGATACTAAAACCCCCACCAGGTGAGAAAAGTTAACTGTATGCTGACCACCAGCAGATAGACCCCAGAGTGGTTGGAATCTGGAGACTGAGGATGTTGAGTTCCAGTTACCTTACCATCAACCAATCAGAAGGATATGCACAAGCTCATCACATACCGCACAACCCCTCTCCCTCACCCTGTCTCTAAAAACCTTTCTCTGAAAGCCACTGGGGACTTTGGGCCTTTTGAAAACTAGCTGCCTGCACTCCTTTCTTGGCACTCTGCAATAAACACTGCACTTTGCTTCACCGAAACCCAGGGGCAATAGATGGGCTTTACTGCTCCCAGGTGAGCAGACCCGAGTTTGCTTTTGTAACAAATTCATGGCTGTATGGAGACCATTGCTCTTTGTCATTTAAATGAAAGACTAAGTTATGTTTAATGTGGTTTATTTTCCAGTACATTGCTTGATTTATCCTAACCCATACAATCATAGAGTTTGTCATACATTTTACAAAAAGAACCAATTCATTTTTTTGTTGTTGCAAAAAGATTTAAGTGATCAATAGCTTGGAGCTGAAGAGGCTAATCAGTTTTACAAATCAAAATAATACCTTGTGAAGCTAAATAGCAAGTGTCTCCACAGTTGAATTGTGTCAGATTCTATAGCACAAGAAACAGTACTTTGCTGGCCTGCTAGATACCTCCTCAGAGCTTTAGGCAAATCACTTCAGCTAGAATCTATAGTTCATAATAACAAAGAGAAGTCAAGCATATACAAAGAGGAATGCGTATTTCAAGAATATGCTTCTGGCATTTAATCCACTAAATTATCTCCTAAACTATTTCTTTGCTATTTTAAGTAGGTGCTTTGGGGACACATCAGTATGATTTGTGGATATTTGAAGCAGTTCAGGAAATGGCAGGAAGTGCCCTGATTACCTCTAGATGTTTCTGTTGCCCCTGAAGTGCTGGAGATTGCACTCACAACATAAGGTTTGTCAGATAAATGAGACCCTTCTCTACCCTCTCTACTGTTTGTCCTGCACCCCCGTCATCTCCTGTAGCCCCAGTTTTATGCCTCCATGGCTCTCGCTTTGGCATCGGCCTACCTGTGTCATGCCTCTCTAGATCACCGCTCTGCACATACCAGGGGATGCCTGCACACTCATCTTCAAGGACCAATCGTCAGGTGGAATAGGAAATGTCCCAGGATGTCTAAGGCTCTTAGACCAGTGTTCCAAATGTGCTTCTGTTTCTAGATCGTTAGAGCTCCGAACTCTAACCCTGGTTCAAGGCAGCCTTCATTCCCAAAAGTAAAGTGGCAAGACTATCAGACTGAATAAAAAATTAAGTTCCAGTCTCTGGGTCGTGAGCTCCAGGAAGCTCATTTTCTCTGTCACCACAGCTCCCTGCATGTGACCTTTCGCATGCACTTATTTTTTTATCAGTTTTATTGATGCATAATAAATTTCAAATTTAAACTATAGAAATTGATAAGTTCTGTCTGATAATACATCTGTGAAACCAGCACCATAGTGAAGATCATAAACATATTTATCACCTCATGCCCTCTTAGCCCTACCTCCCTGCGCAGGTAACCACTGATCTGCTTTCTGTGACCATAGATTGGTCTGCATTTTCTAGAATTCTATATAAATGGAATTATGAAGTGTACCCTTTGTTTGAGTCTGGCCTTTTACTCAAAATAGTTATTTTGACGTTCATCCACATTATAGTATAGATCAATAGTTGGCTTCATTTCTGAGTAGTATTCCATGGTACGTATATGCCATAATTTGTTAACACATTTGCCTGTTGATAAATGTTGAGGTTGTCTCCAGTTTGGAACTATATTCTGTGAATATTCATGTACTAGTCTTGTGTATGGATATGTACTTTCATTTCCCTACAAGTGGAATGACTGGATCATCTAACAGTGCATATTTAACACTTTAAGGAACTGTCACTATTTTCCAAAGTGATTATGCCATTTGATGCGATCAGTGGACTAGTTCCTAAAACTACTAAAAAAAGGCCTGTGAATTTGGTGTCTTAAAACAATAGAAATTTATTCTCTCATAGTTCTAAAGGCCAGAAGTCCAAATCAGTATTGCTGGGTTGAAATCAAGATGTTGGTGGGGCCGCATTCCATCTGAAGCTGTAAGAGAGACTGCTCTGTGCTTCTTCCACCTTCTCATGGTTGGCTGCATTCTTTGACCTCTGGCTACATCATCCACGTCCACTTCTGTGGTCACATGTCTTCCTCCTCTTCTGTCCGTGAAATCTCCCTGTGCCTCTCTCTCATAAAAACACTTGTGATGACATTTAGGGCCCACCTAGTTAATCTTCTCAAAGTCATCAACTCAGTTACATCTCCAAAGACATCCTTCCCCTTTTATGATCAAGGGAGGTAACAGTCTCACCTTCCATGAACTAGGAGGTGGATAGCTTTTGTGAGGGGGCGTTTTTCAACCTGCCCACAGCCAGTCCTTTTATTTTAGCCAGTATAATGGAATTTGTGAGCGGGTGGGGGGGGGGCAGTTGTTGTTGTGGGCTTTTTTTTTTTTTTGCCACGCTACAAGGTTTGTGGCATCTTAATTCCCTGGCTAGGGATTGAATCCAAGTCCTCGCCAGTAAAAGCACGATCCTAACCACAGGACCACCAAGGAATTCTCTTCATTAAATGCTTGTTGTTCTTTTCTTCCATTCGTTACTCATCTTTTTCATAAGGTCACATTTGAAAAATGAAGTTTCTCACATTATTAACATAATTTTAGTGTGGTCTGTGTTGTGTGTGTGTGTGTGTGTGTGTGTGTGTGTGTGCGTGCGTGCATGCTCAGTCATGTCCAGCTCTTTGCAACCCCATGGACGGTAGCCCACTACACTCCTCTATCCATGGGATTTCCCAGACAAGAATACTGGAGCAGGTTGCCATTTCCTACTCCAGAGGATCTTTCCAAGCCAAGGATCGAACCTGTGTCTCTTGCATCTCCTGCATTGGCAGGCAGATTCTTTATCACTAGTGCCACCTGAGAAGCCCATGCAATATGTTGTTGTTGTTCAGTTGCTCAGTTGTGTCCAACTCTTTGTGACCCCCTGGACTGCAGCTCATCAGGTTTCCCTGTCCTTCACCATCTCCCAGAGTCTGCTCAAGCTCACGTCCATTGAGTCGGTGATGCCATCCAACTATCTCATTCTCTGTCATCCTTTTCTCTTCCTGCCTTCAATCTTTCCCAGCATCGGGGTCTTTTCCAATGAGTCAGTTCTTGGCATCAGGTGGACAAAGTATTGGAGTTTCAGCTTCAGCATCATTCCTTCCAATGAATACCCAGGACTGATCTCCTTTAGAATGGACTGGTTGGATCTCCTTGCAGCCCAAGGGACTCTCAAGAGTCTTCTCCAACACCAAAGTTCAAAAGCATCAATTCTTCGGTGCTCAGCTTTCTTCACAGTCCAACTCTCACGTCCATACATGACCACTGGAAAAACCATAGCCTTGACTAGACGGACCGTTGTTTGCAAAGTAATGTCTCTGCTTTCCAATATGCTATCTAGGTTGGTCATAACTTTCCTTCCAAGGAGTAAGCATCTTTTAACTTCATGGCTGCAGTCACCATCTGCAGTGATTTTGGAGCCCAAAAAAATAAAGTTTGACACTGTTTCCCCATCTATTTGCCATGAAGTGATGGGACCTGATATCATGATATTAGTTTTCTGAATGTTGAGCTTTAAGCCAACTTTTTCACTCTCCTCTTTCACTTTCATCAAGAGGCTTTTTAGTTCCTCTTCATTTTCTGCCATAAGGGTGGTGTCATCTGGATATCTGAGGTTATTTATATCTCTCCCGGCAATCTTGATTCCAGCTTGTGCTTCCTCCAGCCCAGCATTTCTCATGATGTACTCTGCATATACGTTAAATGAGCAGGGTGACAATATACAGCCTTGACATACTCCTTTTCCTATTTGAAACCAGTCTGTTGTTCCATGTCCAGTTCTAACTGTTGCTTCCTGACCTGCCTATAGGTCTCTCAAGACAAGTTAGATGATGATAATTCTCTGGAACTGAGGTTTTGAAGGAGGTACAACTCCATTCTGCAACTTCCAGTGGCTTCCAGGTGGCCAATTATCAACATGATTGCAGGCTGTTGGTTTTCAAGGCTACCTTGGAGCTAGAGAAGGGGTGTTGGAAGAGGGCAAGTTAAAATGCTACAAATCTCACTGTTTTTACTGAGATTGAGACATTTTCCCTGAATAAACACTCCTCAGATTGCTTCAAGCCCTGGGTTTGTATATAGTTTGGGAAAAGTTGACTGAAAATTTTTAGCTCTTTTCTTATTCCTTATTTATAAAGAATTTTTGGAGTCCCTTAGTCTGCCATTTTCTCTGACATTACTCCTCTGTAGCTTATTTAAGATGACTTATTTTGCACTCAAATGGTTATATCCAAATGCCATATTTTTGCATGGTTAACTCCTATACATCCTTAAGACTCAGCTCAAGAGTCCCTTCTTTAAGCAACGGAACACTTCTTCTGCAAATTAAATCGGATGCAGAAGCTGATTAAGTGAATCAGATGCTAACCCAGCTGTTCTTGTTCAACGAGTGAATGAGGACAACTGGATCTATGCCAGGTTAGCCTTCACTTTCCCCAGTTCCCCACCCCCCACTTCCTCCCTATAGTAGCCCTTGAAACACTGCCTCTGAGAGCCTGGGGCTCTGCAGATCATAGCATGAAATTCTAAAGTGGAGGAATGCTTAGTAAGAATTTCAAAAAGCAAATTTAAGCAATAGGCTGTCATTTGGACTGGATAACATCAAATCCTTTCTAACTAGAAATTATATGTTTTCTTGAATGCAAAAGATGAGCAGTTACTCTGATGATTCACTAACAAGATCATAGTATTTTTTTTTACAAAATTATAGAAATATGTAAATTACTGATATGTGTCCCTCACAAAGAACAGTCACTACCTACTGGAAATATGAATATCAGAAAAAATTTCTTAATATATTATGGAGATTATTGTGGAGAAATGTTGGCTAAGACTTTTGAATACCATTGGCCCAGGTATATTGATACTACCACTGCTTTGGATCACATCTAAATTTTTCAAATTAGACAGTGTGAATCAACCTGAACATATCCTGGAACATGTGGATCCTATTTTGGAGACCAAAGCATTACATAATGGCACCCCACTCCAGTATTCTTGCCTGGAAAATCCCATGGACGGAGGAGCCTGGAAGGCTGCAGTTCATGGGGTCGCTGAGGGTCGGGCACGACTGAGCAACTTCACTTTCACTTTTCACTTTCATGCATTGGAGAAGGAAATGGCAACCCACTCCAGTGTTCTTCCCAGGAGAATCCCAGGGACAGGGGAGCCTGGTGGGCTGCCGTCTGTGGGGTCACACAGAGTCGGACACGACTGAAGCGACTTAGCAGCAGCAGTAGCAGTGTGTTTCTAAGTGGATTTAGAGCATTTTAAATGTACAGAATTAAGAAAATCAGGCATTATTTGGCTTTATGTAATTTATTATATAATGTAACATATGTATAGACTGGTATAACGTGTTGTGGAAAGAAAAACCTTTTGGGAAAACTGATACGAATAGTTGTTAATTATGGCACTGCTGATGTTTTAAACAGCTCTCTTCACATACTACTTAGACAAAACATCCAAAAATGTTGACTAATAAGATTATTCTGAAGACATTCATTATTTATACCTGAAGTGCCAAAGCAAAGCAAAGAGAAATTGAGACTGCCCTATTAGCCTGTGAAGTTTTTCACTGAAGAACCCCAGTCTCTGTGGCTCAGAGAAAATAAAAGCCTCTTCCTCTAATAACAGATATTTTTGCTCGGGTAATTCGAACAATATTATATTGTTTGAATATAATATTCCTTAATATTTCAGTTAGCGTTATCAATAAAATCATTTAAGAAGTCTTTAAGTTAGAACCTCTAACTGAGGCATTCAAAACAAAAGATACAACATTTTAAAGCAAAATGAAAATTGGTCATGTGACCGTTTGAAAAATAACTTTAGAAACTTCCCCAGCAGTTCATGGTTTCCATCCCTGGCCTAAGGTCCTGTATGCCATGTCATGCAGTGTGGGGGGAGGGGGGGTGCGGGGAAACCACCTCATATTTTGAAATAGTTTAAGAGTCACAAGAAATTTCAAAAATAGTTCATAGATGCTCATGTAGCCTTCACCAAGCTTTATCCAGTGTTAGTATCTTAGGTAGCCACTATATATGTCAAAACTAGAATTGAGTAGTTCAAACTCCTCATCCATGTTGAGCATATGAAAGCATCCAGTTGCTGGAGATCAAAATTAAGGATTTTTGAAGAGTGATACTTCTTTAGAAAGAATTCAGGGTGTGCTGTTGGTCCCTCCTAGTGCTCCATCCTCAAGTAACCACAGACCTATAGTAAATAGTATTTTCTATTTCCAAGAGGCCCTAACTGTCTGATCTGAAAAACTACAAGAGAAAAAAGCCTTAAGGAAATCATATGGGTTTTGGTTTGGCTTTGGTTTTGCCCTTAAAGATTGGCAGCCTTTACAATTCTGTAATTCAAGGAGAATATTCAACAACAACAAAAAATTGTCTCCAGATAACGGAGATACAAGACAAAAAAAAAAGGGCAAAATTTCTTTTTCTTTAAATCTCTCATGAGGACATCTCTAACTTTATTTCTACTTGTAGCTCTCTCATTTAGTAAAATTGTCACTGAAATCTACTTGGGAGTGAAGAGGAATGCCCAGCATGGTTTTTACCTGCCTGAACACAGACCCAACGCCTGCAGGTCTGCACCCTGGCAAGTCATGCTTCAGCTCTGAGCAGCCTTTGTACCTCACTCCACTGCTCAGCACTTGCCTGGCCCACCTCCTACCAAGTCTGCATCATCCATCTTCTCTCTGCACAGCTCAACTTCTTTTGCTCCGTCTTTCCAGTTTGGGCTTATTCCTGGGATTTTTGCAATCCCTCAAATCTTAGATTTGGTCCACTAAAACTAGGGCATGTATATCCAATATCTTCATTTCATTTCTTTTGAAAAAAATTAGTCATTTTCTTTCTTATGTTAATACTGTTGATCTTCTTTTCAGTTCATCTCTGCATTTCCCACTTTTCCTACTAGAGCACCTTGGACATAGAAGAAAATGAGTGAATGTCTAATAAACGGATGGAATCCTTCCATAAAGAAAGGAGCTGAAAGGATGACTAATTAAGGCAATTAGCCAGATAATTTAAAACAAAACATTTTTCTAATATTTGGACATTTCAGCAAGATTTTTTGTTAATTGTACAGATAATTACTTTACTATACCATAGCACTCTTGCGCATGTTATACATATACAGTTTTACAAAAAGTAGATAACTTCAGTTGGATTAAAAACCACATTCATGGAATATTTCTAAATAAATACAAAAGTTACTGTTACCAATATTATTTCTGGAGAGTGAGGAAAGGGAGTTGGATCAATGAGGTCACCAGACAAACACTTTTTACTGTATACACTTCTGGTTTTTGTGGGGTTTTGGCTCTTTTGTTTTGTTTTGTTGGGGGCCGTGCTGCTCGGCTTGTGGGACCTTAGTTCACTGATCAGGGATTGAACTCAGGCTCTTGCCAGTAAAAGTGCAGAGTCCTAACTACTGGACTGCCAGGGAATTTCCACTCCCATATGGTTTTGATTTTTTATGAGTATGTATTACTTATCAATATTAATTTTTAAGGTTATATTGACTAAGCAGAAAACTAAGCAGAGGTGCTGTGGTCCTGAACTGTTGAGCTTACAGCCTTCATTAACTCATAGTAGGGGATACACAAAATCAAATGCCCCCCCGGGCACAGGCAAGTAACATAAGTAAGCGACTGGGTAGCAAATGGATGAGGAAAGGGGACAGTGCCTGTGCTGTCCAAAATAGCCAGGTGCTACCCAACTGCAAGTAACTGCTGCTCTGCAGGAACATGGGTCCAATGCTGTCAGATTCCGCAATTTTCAAAGGAAGTTAGAAGTCTGGAAAATTTTTGGTGAAATTTCTTGATTCTTAAATGAAAGCAATTGATTTAAAAGTTTTGTAGTTTAAGATACAGACCAAACAAAACATGTCTATGGCCCAAATCCAACCTGTGGATCATCAGTTTGCAAACTCTGACTTAGATGGTAGTCTAGAGTAATTTGTTTATCCTTTTAAAAATAGAGGAAGATGTTTCAAGAAATTTACTCATCTCTTGCCTGTTTTCCTCCTATCCAAACATCAGCCAATGTTCCAAAGCATACACAAGGCAGATATTTCCAAGATGACTGAACTATTAGGACTCAGAAACTTCCAAGCCTCCGCAGGCTTGCTAACTGATTGCCAATCAGCATACCATTATGGGGCCAGGCACAAGGAATAAGGTCTCAGGTGTGGTAGCAGCATTTCCTGAGAAGACTGTTAAGGCCAGGAACTGAAATGAGGTTAATAGAAAAGAATCAGATTGGAGTGGTCTTCAAGCCTCCATACAGAGTTATGGCCAGTTGGATTATAAACTTTAAAATAGTCATAAAAGCCAGAATTAGGATATGCCTAATGTGATATTTGGGTATGAGGAAGGGTCAAGACAAGCTCAGATAGTAAGGAATCTGCCTGCAGTGCAGGAGACCCAGGTTCAATCCCTGGGTCAGGAAGATCCCCTGGAGAAGGGAATGGCTACCCACTCCAGTATTCTTCCCTGGAGAATTCCATGGACAGGGAAGCCTGGTAGGCTTCAGTCCATGGGGTTGCAAAGAGTTGGACACCATTGAACAATTAACACATTCCACATAAAGACATTGGGAGGTAGATATACAGGTGAAAAGATGAAGTACCTCCCAGCTTCCGGTTTAGTATTCTAAGTATTATAGGCAAGTTGAGCTGTAAGGGAAGAATAATTCAGAACAGTCCAGTGGAGTTTGATTTTCCACTTAAAGTTGTCTGTAACACTATTCAATAAAGACCATGAAAATAGTGAGTTACCCTGCAAATGAATTCTGTCAAGCCACTTGCTTAATTAAGATTTCATACCAAGTATTTTCCCCTTACAGATAACAATATCTGCCATGCCACTTACCAACACTATTAAAAACCTAACTGAAAATCAAGAAACAAATGAACATTAACCAACAAAAGACCTCAAAGCACCCCAAATCACCTTGGCAAGGCCAACCAATAAAGACAGCAAGTCTGATTAGAGGGGCATCTGTCTCTCCATGCAGCACATGTTAAAGTCTAGTTGGCACACGGTGCTGGGAAATGGTCTAGTTCTTCCCTTCAAGGACATGGGAACCAGCAGACACATACAACAGAGCACTTAGTAGGCACTCCATGTACTTATCAAGTGATAAATATGAGTACTGGAAACAAACCCAGCTAAAATGATCAGCCAACTGCCTGACAGTGAGAAAGAAGGCAGATACCCTGAAAAGTTGACACAGGACTTAAAATAACCCCTTGGTCTGAAGATATTAGGGGCAGGAGTAAAGCTCTTGAAAGCCTCACTCTACTCTGTATCAAGCGGTTACTCCTCCCTGGTTGAGAGGGTCTGCTCAGGGGCTTGGATGACTGGGTTCCATTGTTACCTGCTGGCTGGATGAAGTGGGACAAGTAGCTTAACCTCTCTTTTTTTTTTTTTAACAGAAACCTTTTTAAATTGAAGTATAGCTGATTTACAATGCTGTGTTAGTTTCAGGTATACAGCAAAGTGATTCATTTTATATGTATATGTGTGTATTTTCTTTTTCAGGGTCTTTTCCCCTGTAGTTTATTATAAAATATCGAGTATAGTTCCCTGTGCTATACAGTAGATCCTTGTTGGTTATCTATTTCATATATATTGATATGTGTGTGTGTTTATTAACCCCTCCTAACTTAGAGTTCTTCATCTATAATTGTCTCATAGGGTTATAAGGATTCAAATGAGTTAACATTTGTAAAAAAGAAAAAAAGTCTTCAAAGATTGCCACGTTCATAAAAAGTACTCAATAAGGTTATCTTGGGATGAGGGTACTGTGTCACCCTTGAAAAAGAGTAGATTATGTTCAGTTATGACAAACCTAGATCGCATATTAACAAGCAAAGACATGACTTTGCTGACAAAGTCCACCTAGGTCAAAGCTATGGTTTTTCCAGTAGTCATGTACAGATAGGAGAGCTGGACCATAAAAAGGCTGAGTGCTGAAGAATTGATGCTTTCGAATTGTGGTGCCAAAGAAGACTCTTGAGAGTCCCTTGGACTGCAAGGAGATCAAACGAATCAATCCTAAAGGAAATCAACCCTGAATATTCACTGGAAGGGCTGATGCCAAAGCTGAAGCTCCAGTACTTTGGCCACCTAACGTGAAGAGCCAACTTATTGGAAAGGACCCTGGCATGCTGCACTCCATGGGGTTGCAGAGTTGGACATGACTTAGTAACTGAACAACAACCAAATATTCAGGATAATCTATTAATTAATAAGGCAGGAAGTAAGTAACAAATGTAGGGCAAATGTTCTCCCCAAATTATTAAAACAAAAAGTTCTGGTTTGTAGAGAGTTCCTTTTTTAGCTGTCTGGACAAGTCAAGTGAAATACTTCATTGATGAACGTTTCAGCCCGGCTCAGCTCAGGGCTCCGTGGAGCATGGGAAGCAGGCTTCCTGACCCGAGTCTCAGCTGTCATCACCCACCAAACACTGGCGGCTACTTAAGCATGCTTCATTTTCTCCTCTATCAAATTGAGATAATAGTAGCACTCTTACTAGAATTGTATTGATTTTCATGGGGCCTACATAGTGGATTTGGTGTTCACCTTGCCTTCCTGTTGTACTGATGTCCGGCTAACTCGCTCCTTGGACAGTTATCACCTGCCCTCTTACTAGTGCTGGCTACATAATCTGTGGAGCCCAGTGAGAAATGAAAAGGTGAGTCTTCTTGCTTAAAAAGCAGAAAAGGAACTTCCCTGGTGGTCCAGTGGTTCAGACACTGTGCTTCCACTGTGGGAGGTATGGTTTGATCTCTGGTCGGGAAACTGAGATCCTGGATACTGCAAGGTGCAGCGAGAAAATGGAAAAAAAGAAAAAGCTTTTCCCCTTTTGTTTTTGTGGTCCCTCTCTTGATTCGTCATGGCATTTTTATTTGCTGATTGATGTTGCACTCCATCGTGCTTGAGGACACCTGAGGCATGGGTGTGACCCAGTCCCACAACTCAACAGGTGGCCCTGTGTGGCATGAGCTTGCCTGACACCAGCCCTTCCTGCTTCACACCCAGGCCCCAACCTATGTTGCTGGGGAGGCTGGAGAACTAGGGAGAGCTGGCAGCTAAGAAGCAGTTAGCAAAAAGTGGTGAAAAGCAAGATCGCTTATGAGCTGAGGCCCCAAGTCCCTGATTCATGCTCCATTGTCCCATCCAACTTCACTTATAAAACAAATTCAAAAATTAACTTATTAAAAAACTTCAAGATGGCGACCACAGAGAGTTAAACTTGAGACATGAGGTCCTTCTGAGCAGAAGGCCCCATGCATCTGCCCTGGTTGCCTGCTCACAAAGCATGAGCCTCACCTGCCACCTTGGAATTCTAAACCCGGTCTCCTCTTGGGTCTCTCAGCCAGTGCCCCAGTCCTCTCAGAGGAAGTCTGACTCAAACGCTGTCTGTCACAGTGAAAACTCAAGGCCAGACCCAGTCAGCTTATTCCTTGGGCCTCATACTTTCCTGTGTCTGGCTTCCCCAGATCCATGTACCCAACATGAACAAGTACCTCAAGACAAGAAATGAATAGGCTATATTTGCCCTATGCTAGTCTTTGCTTTCCTTTCTAGAAGCATTTCTAAGCACCTGGGCTCCTAAGAGGAGTCTTGGACCAGATCCCAACACACACATACAACGAACAGGACCCCCTTCATCCAAGACCTTTTTCTTTTTTTCCTTCTTACCTTTCTCGAGCTCCACCTTCTTACTCATATTTCAAGTTAGGTTGTGTTGAGTATAGGAAGTCACTGTTTATTCTTAAAAGAGGCATTCTGATCCAGCCATTACAAGACAGAGGCTCAAACAGAACACACCGTAACGCCTTTAGAGCAATCCGAATAGGCTGTATGGATTTTATAGTAAGCAGCCATGTGCTCTGGCTGTCAGCTCCCAGACTGAATTTCTCTGCTACCAGTAAATATTGGAGAGATCTTTTGCCAATTTTCTGGAGAAATAGAAACAAGATGTACTGAGATCAGATATACCATATTTATTTCAGATGAATTGACGGTTGCTTTATCTTGAGCATTTAGAAAAATCTGTTAGGCTCAAAAGAATTTGAATTTAAATATGAAAGTTATGTTGTCCTTGGCTAATTAAGTCATTGCCTTATCCTTTTATCAGACCCATCATATGGAAACATATCATTTGTCATTTCCTGTCATAGTTTTAAAGTGAGAAAGACCTTGAAATCCTCTCATCTACTCATTTCATTTTACAGATGAGGAAACTGAGACCCAGAGAGGTTATGCCCAGAGTCACACACAGTGTGTTAAGTAGTGTTGGAACCACAGCTGGAACTGGCTTACGACTTCCTACCAGCTCTGCCCTGACTCCGTACTACAAAGAAGTATCAGTTCAGTTCAGTCACTCAGTCGTGTCCAACTCTTTGCGACCCCATGAACCTCAGCATGCCAGGCCTCCCTGTCCATCACCAACTCCTGGAGTTTACCCAAACTCATGTCCATGAGTCGGTGATGCCATCCAACCATTTCATCCTCTGTCGTCCCCTTCTCCTCCTGCCCTCAATCTTTCCCAGCATCAGGGTCTTTTCAGATGAGTCAGCTCTTCGCATCAGGTGGCCAAAGTATTGGAGTTTCAGCTTCAGCATCAGTCCTTCCAATGAATATTCAGGACTGATCTCCTTTAGGATGAACTGGTTGGATCTCCTTGCAGTCCAAGGGACTCTCAAGAGTCTTCTCCAACACCACAGTTCAAAAGCATCAATTCTTCAGTGCTCAGCTTTCTTTACAGTCCAATTCTCACATCCATATGTGACTACCATGGAAAAACCATACGTAGAAAAACCATAGCTTTGACTAGATGGACCTTTGTTGGCAAAGTAATGTCTCTGCTTTTGAATATGCTATCTAGGTTGGTCATAACTTTTCTTCCAAAGAGCAAGAGTCTTTTAATTTCATGGCTGCAGTCACCATCTGCAGTCATTTTGGAGCCCCCAAAAATAAAGTCTGTCACTGTTTCCCCATCTATTTGCATGAAGTGATGGGACCAGATGCCATGATCTTAGTTTTCTGAATGTTGAGCTTTAAGCCAACTTTTTCACTCTCCTCTTTCACTTTCATCAAGAGGCTCTTTAGTTCTTCTTCACTTTCTTCTATAAGTGTGGTGTCATCTGCATACTTGAGGTTATTGATATTTCTCCCGGCAATCTTGATTCCAGCTTGTGCTTCATCCAGTCCAGCATTTCCCATAATGTACTCTGCATATAAGTTAAATAAGCAGGGTGACAATATACAGCCTTGACGTACTCCTTTCCTGATTTGGAACCAGTCTGTTGTTCCATGTCCAGTTCTAACTGTTGCTTCTGCATACAGACTTCTCAACAGGCAGGTCAAGTGGTCTGGTATTCCCATCTCTTGAAGAATTTTCCACAGTTTGTTGTGATCCACACAGTCAAAGACTTTAGCATAGTCAACACTGGTATTCAAATTAAACAGAAGAAGGAAATTAGGTCATGTAGATTTAAGAGTTAGTACACCTGGCAGCTTTAAGAGATTTTACAACACCGGTAGATTTATAACACCAAGTGACTTCTATTCCGAGTCACAGAAGGAACCAGCAGACATGATTTAGGATACTGTAGTCATCTACAAAAAACTTGGGATCTGCTAGAATAGTGGAGACAGTTAAAGCTTCATCAATCCTAAAGGAAATCAACCCTGAATATTCATTGGAAAGACTGATACTGAACTTGAAGCTCCGATACTTTGGCCACCTGATGCAAAGAGCCTACTCATTAGAAAAGACCACAATAGTGGGAAGGATTGAGGGCAGAAGGAGAATGGGGTGACAGAGGATGAGATGGTTGGATGGCATCGTTGACTCTATGGACATGAGTTTGAACAAACTCAGAGAGATAGTGAAGGAAGAGAAGCCTGGCGTGCTGCTGTCCATGTGGTCATAAAGAGTCAGACATGACTGAGCAACTGAACAACAAAACCAGCAACAAAATAGATATACAGATATTTAGTCTTCACACTAATCTCCAGCAAAAATATCAAATGTTCCTGTGTGTACTTTTAGCAAGACTGCTGGATTCCCAAGAATGAGCACTTGGAACCAACTAAGCTCATTTACATTCACAGAATGCATGCTTGTGGGTAAAACAGGGAAATGACAAATGGATGAGGATCACAGTCTTGGTGTGTAAATTTGCTTTTTTGCAAGTAAGGGGAAAGTCTGAGGCACTGTTGGTGCCTGGGCTGGACCCAGTCAGTGGGTTTCAAAAGGCAAAGCGGAATGCAAATCTGAGTTTTCATCATCACTGCCAGGCAGGCTCCTCCTGTGCTCCCAGGATGATGAGTCCGGGATGGACTAAAACCCACAAGGAAGAAGTCATCTAGGTGATCCTGAGCATCAGATAGGGAAGGTAAGCCAGACCTGAAGATTATTACTAGAGAGATGAGATAAATCTATCAGGCCTTGCAGTCATGTGTTCCTTTCTAAGAGAGGAGCTCCAGGTTCCTCTTTGCATCCCTGTCTCCAAGTGGTTAGGGATTCTCTGATGGCTCAGTGGTAAAGAATTCTCCTGCAATGCAGGAGATGTGGGTTTGATACCTAGGTCTGGGTCAGGAAGATCCCCTGGAGGAGGAAGTGGCCACCCACTCCAAGGTTCTTGCCTGAAAAATCCCACAGACAGGGGAGCCTAGTGGGCTACAGTCCATGGGGTCTCAAAGAGTTGGACACAGCAGAGCATCTGAGCACTCCAGGTGGTTAAGATGGTAATCTCTGTGGCCATTTGTTGGTTTCACCACCAGCATCCATTCGTCCTCTTCTGGCAGCAGTTTCCTTTATCTTTCTTTGAAGGAATGCACTTTGCTTCATTCTTTGTGACTATCAAGAGCTTCCACTGCCACTCCCAGCATGGAGTGAGCATGGAATCCAAGCCAGACCAATCTGATTCTCTCAGCTTATAATTTGATCCCTGAGCAGAGACAAAAGACTAAAAGCAGTTGTTGCTGAAACAATAGCAGCACCCTGAAAAGATTGTCCATTGGTTTCTGCAGTTTGGATTCCCAAAGCTGCCTCTTTTCTATTCTTTCCAGACCTGATTCTTCCACTGCCCCTTCAATTTACTGAGCTGCTCCGTTTGTCTCAAACAGATGCATGCTTTGCCAGGGCTTTTGTTCATTAGTTTGCTTGCGTGCAGCTGAGAAATCCTCCCTGACTCCACGGTTTGTGCTAGTAAGGGAAAAATCTAAAGCTTCTCTACAAACTGTAGAAGACTCTCCTATAGGAAAAAAAGCACTGGTCTTGTTCTACATTGTTTCCAGTTGCACATACCCACAGCAAAGATATAGGGAAGCAGATTTTAACTTTTGTACATTCAGGGACTGAGTTCACTTTGTTTGCCACTAAATCTGAAATACCCAGCACAATAATAGGTGCTAAATAAATATCAGTTACATGAATAAATGGAAATAGAGAAGAAACTTTCCAGCAATTAGTTTAATAATGGAATTGCTACCTCACAGAATAGTGAGTTCCTTGTCACTGCAGAGATTTTTCTTTTTAATGGGAGTGTAGTTGACTCCAGTACTCTTGCCTGGAAAATCCCATGGATGGAGGAGCCTGGTAGGCTGCAGTCCATGGGGTCGCTAGGAGTCGGACACGACTGAGCGACTTCACTTTCACTTTTCACTTTCATGCATTGGAGAAGGAAATGGCAACCCACTCCAGTGTTCTTGCCTGGAGAATCCCAGGGACAGGGGAGCCCGGTGGGCTGCCGTCTCCGGCGCGCACAGAGTCGGACACGACTGAAGCGACTTAGCAGCAGCAGCAGCAGTTGATTTATAGTGTTGTCTTGTTTCTGGTATACAGCAAAGAGATTCAGTAATACATATATTCATTCTTTTTGAGATTCTTTCCTCATATAAGTTATCACAGAATGTTAAGCAGAGTTCCCTGTGCTATATAATAGGTCCTTGCTGATTATCTTATATTGGATTGGCCAAAAAGTTTGTTAGGGTTTTTTTGTGTAAGCTGGGTAGGGAAAATCCTAGTGAACATTTTGGCCAACCCGATATATTGTAGTGTGTGTTAACTCCAAAGTCCTGATTTATCCCTCTCCCCTACGTTTCCCCTTTGGAAACCATGAGTTTGTTTTAGATACCTGTAAGTCTGTTTCTGTTTTGTAAATAAATTCATTTGTATCATTTTTTTAAATTAGATTCCACATGTGAGTGATACCACATGTTTGTCTTTCTCTGACTTCACTTAGTATGATAATCTCTAGGTTCATCCATGTTGCCACAAATGGCATTATTTCATTTATATTGCATCTTCTTTATCCATTCATCTGTCAATGGACATTTAGATTGCTTCCAGGTCTTGACTATTGTAAATTGTGCTGCAGTAAACATTCAGGTGCATGTATTTATAGACTTTTTGATGATGGCCACTTTGATCGATGTGAGGTGATAACTCACTGTAGTTTTGATTTGCATTTCTCTGATAATTAGTGATGTTGAATATCTTTACATGTGCCTCTTGGCCACATGTATGCCTTCTTTGGAGAAATGTCTATTGAAGTTTTCTGCCCATTTTTTATTGGGTTGTTTGCTTTCTTAATATTGAGCTTCATAAACTTTTTATTTATTTTGGAGATTAATCCCTTGTCTGTTGCTTCATTTGCGATTTTTTTTCCCATTCTGTGGGTTATCTTTTCATTTTGTTTATGGTTTCCTTTGCTATACAAAACTTTTTAACTTTAATCAGGTCTCATTTGTTTATTTTCATTTTCATTACTCTAGGAGATGGATCAAAAAAGATATTGCTGCAATTTATGTCAAGGAGTATTCTGCTTATGTTTTCCCATAAGAATTTTATAGTGTTTAGCCTTACATTTAGGTCTTTGGTCCATTTTGAGTTTATTTTTGTGTATGGTGTTAGAGAATATTCTAATTTCATAGTGGTCCAGTTTTCCCAGCATCACTTATTGAAAGTACTGTCTTTTCTCCAAGGTATTATATATTCTTGCCTCCTTTATCATAGATTAATTGACCATAGGAGGTGTGAGTTTATTTCTGGGCTTCTGTCCTGTTCCATCGGGCTATATTTATGATTTAGAGCCAACACTATACTGTTTTGATGGCTGTAGCATTGTAGTATAGTCTGAAGTCAAGAAGCCTGATTCCTCCAGCTGTTTTTCTTTCTCAGAATTGCTTTGGCTATTTGAGGTCTTTTGTGCTTCCATACAGCTTTTGAAATTTTTTGTTTTAGTTTTGTGGAAAATGCCATTAGTAATTTGATATAGATTGCACTGAATCCCTAGATTACCTTAGGTAGTATAGTCATTTTGGCAATTTTGAGTCTTGCAATCTGAGAACATATACTATCTTTCCATCTGTTTGCATCATATTTAATTTCTTTCATCAGCATCTTATGGTTTTCAGAGTACATGTCTTTTACCTCCTTAAGTACGTTTATTTCTAGGTATTTTGTTCTTTTTGTTGCAGTGGTAAGTGGGGTTATTTCTTAAATTTTCTGTCTGATCTTTCGTTATTAGTATATAGGAATGCAAGAGACTTCTGTGTATTAATTTTGTATCCTACAATTATACTGAATTCATTGATGAACTCTAGTAGTTTCCTGGTAGAATCTTTAGCATTTTCTATGCATAGTATCATGTCTTCTGCAAACAGTAACAGTTTTACTTCTTTTTCAGTTTGGATTTCTTTCATGTCTTTTTTTTCTCTCATTGCCATGGCCAGGATTTCCAAAACTGTGTTGAATACAAGAGGCAGTAGTGGACTTTGCCTTGTTTCTGACTTTAGAGGAAATGCTTTAAACTTTTCACAATGAGAATGATGTTAGCTGTGGGCTTGTCATATATGGCCTTTATTATGTTGAGGTAAGTTCCCTCTTTGCCCACTTTCTGAAGAGTTTTTATCATAAATGGGTGTTGGATTTTTGTCAGAAGCTTTTCCTGCATCTATTAAGATGAATATATGCTTTTTAAGTGAGTGAAGTAAGTGTTAGTCGCTTAGTTGTGCCCAACTCTTTGCAACCCCATGAACTGCAGCCCTCCAGGCTCCTCTCTCCATGAGATTTTCCAGGCAAGGATACTGAAGTGGGTTGCCATTTGCTTCTCCAAGGGATCTTCCCAACCCAGGGATCGAGCCCGGGTCTCCTGCACTGCAGGCAGATTCTTTACCAACTGAGCTACAAGGAAAGCCCCCATAAAAACATCTCCAGTTTGTTGATGTGGTGTATCCCATTGACTGTTTTGCATATATTGAAGAATCCTTATGTCCCTGGGATAAATCCCACATGATCATGGTATGTAATCCTGTTAACGTATTGTTGGATTTTGTTCGCTAGTATTTTGCTGAGGATTTTTGTGTCTGTGTTCATCAGTGATCTTGGCTCGTAATTTTCTTTTTCTGGTAGTGTCTTTGTCTGGTTTTGGTATTAGGGTGATGGTGGCCTCTTAGAATGAGTTTCAGAGTGTTCCTTCCTCTGCAAGTTTTTGGAATAGTTTCAGAAGGATAGGTGTTATCACTGTAGAGATTTAAAAAGAGCCTAGATCTCTTAGGATGACAAAAAAAAAAAAAAAAAAGATTCCTGCATTTTCCTGCTTGAGTAGATGGTTTCCAAAAGTTATTCTAATTTTGGCTTTGTAATTTCATAGCTATTTCTTATTTACTCTTAGAAAATACACTTTAAAGCAAAGATAGAATACTATGTGCATTAAGATAATATATAGAACACAGACTATATGACTAGAACAAAAGATACATGATACATTTTCAGTGTCAGGAGAGCATTTCTTCACAGGCCCACAAAAAAGCTAGCGAAATTTGTAGCAGGAGGCATAAACTACTGCTGAACTTTTTTGCAGTGACCTACACTTGATCTATTTTTAGTCTCAAGGAAAGTGAAATTTTTTAAAAAAATGGATAGTTGCCATGGTTATTCGCATCCACCAATTCATCTCACCACCCATTTTCCATCATTTCTAATAACCTAGTTTCCCAGACTGGTATTTTAGGAGCCTATAACCAAGTCCCTTTATTAAATGAGTTCCCTTGGTGCCACCCTTATCTGGCCACTTTTCACAGCTTCCCTTTGTCTTAGAGTCTTCAGCATGGTTGGAAAATGGAAAATACCCAGCTTAAGGCTACCAAGGTTTTTCAGCACAGCTAATCTTGTGCTTGGTTGCAACCACTTAGGGGTCTAAATGGTTCATGAGTTCCTATACCTTGAGGATGCGTCCTTCCTTATGTCACCAGGATGGAAAGCAGCTGAGATAGTGGATTGCTGTTTTCTTTAATTTCACTTATTCTATAAGCAGCACATCTTGACAGAGGAGGCAAGTGGAATTTAAGAAAACAGTCTGGAGACTATGCTACTTTGTGAAGCTGAGCTTGACAGCTCTCCTGGTTGCTTGGAATTTCTTTAGTAGCTAACAAAGACAGTATCACAGCTTGGCAGAGGCCCATGAGACTGGAACACTCAAGGCCCCTCAAGAGACATGTTGTGGAGAACTATGCTCTGTTGGTAAATTCTGGTCTTTGTAATATCAAGTTGTGGAAGTGCAGCTTTCTATAGATTCTTTCTTGCCAGTGCCACACAACTACGCGTCTAACACTAGGTGGCAACCTTGCCTTTTGTGCCACAAGTCATAGCCATGCGATAAATGCCATAGGAACTAAGGAAAATAAGTTAGACCACCAAATCTCAGCCTTCCTCTCCCATGATTTAATTTAATATTGGCATCCAGAAATTACAAATAGTCAAAGGCCATTCTTAAAGGTGGAACCAATAATGTGTATAGACTTGATTTTTTGGAAACATTTGCCCTAGTGACTGCAGCCTCATGATTGTTAGAATTCCCTCACCATTCTGGGGGCAGACATTCATGGATTAAACCTTTGTCCCAGGAATGAGGGATTCTGTGGTGAACAAGAGACAAGGGCCTTGCTTTTGTGAAGCTTGAATTGAAGTGGAAGAGGCAGTAACAATAAATGAGCAAGTAAATGAAATTAGAGAATTCCTACAATGGAATTGAGAGCTGGACTGTAAAGAAAGATGAGCGCCGAAGAATTGATGCTTTTGAACTGTGGTGTTGGAGAAGACTCTTGAGAGTCCCTTGGACTGCAAGAAGTCCAACCAGTCCATCCTAAAGGAAATCAGTCCTAAATATTCATTGGAAGGACTGATGTTAAAGCTGAAACTCCAATACTTTGGCCACCTGATGCAAAGAACTGGCTCATTTGAAAAGACCCTGATGCTGGGAAATATTGAAAGCAGGAGGAGAAAGGGATGACAAAGGATGAGATGGTTGGGTGGCTCATCACCGACTCAATGGATATGAGTTTGAATAAACTCCAGGAGTTGGTGATGGACAGGGAGGCCTGGCGTACTGCAGTCCATGGGGTCTCAGAGTTGAACACAACTGAGTGGCTGAACTGAACTGAACAATGGAAAAATGAGGGTGTAATGTGAAAAGTTGGGTGTAAGTGAAAAGGGATGATGGTCAGGAAAGACCTCTGGGGGGAGCGAGTCTGCCACCTGAAGCCAGAAGAGGGAAGCAGTCGGCCAGGCCAAGAGCTGGTGGAACCGTGGTCCAGGGCTGGGACAAGCCGTGGCAGGTTGAAAATCAGAAAGAATCTATCTAAGAACTGGAAAGTAGGCCTGGAGCCCAGAAAGGTCCGGGAAGAGTGGGACAATTTGATGCTGGAAGACGTGCGGGGGTCAGACTGCATAAGAACAGTTGGCCAAGGGAGAAGACGAAATTGATTCTAAGCTCAGTAGAAAGCTCTAGAGACAGAAGAGCAGAGGGAGCAGAGTTCACTGTTAATATCATCACCAAAGAGGATGGGCCATGCTCTTGACAGCACTCACAGTGGACTAATCATTAGTGAATTATTGATCTGATTCTCATCCTAGGACCTCCCAACCCAGAACAGGCCCTGAAGGCAAAGCACACCCCACTGAAGCATCGTTTGAGTGCGGATCCCTGCAAGGAGAAGGCAGAAGCAGAGGAAAAGAATCAGTTTTTAGAAACACTAAACAGTGGGACAAGCATCCATTTGCCTCTGAGAAAGTATTTTAACCCACATTCCGCCTTTATGGAGAAAGTGAAGTGAAAGAGGTAGATTGTTCCCATCGTGATAGGCAAAGATCCAGTGTAGGCTCTAGGACAACTGAGCTCTGCTTGGCTGTCTTTGCCTGGCATCTAACAATGAAGCTCTATGATAAATGATGATGGCAACAAATGGATAGGAAATGGTTTATTTGGTCACTAACTGAGGCATTTTAGTCAGAAGGCAAACATTCTAAAATAAATGCAGCCTTGCTCAGCTAGTCCCAAGACCTTTTTTCTTTTTTAATGTAGCCACACCCAGAGCTATTTATGGGCAACCGTGCCCACTTAGCCTCATGGCTTGGCACTGAGCAACATCTCAGGAGGCTGTGGGCAGAAGGCCAAGGAGGAGGCTTTATCCCACCCCCACCCCTGACCAAACAAAAAAAGGATGCATTTTCCTGCCAACTGCATGCAAGCATAGACAGATATGCCACCCTTTTATGTCTCCCCCCACCTCCAGCTTGCTCTATATCAGTGTCATCAGCTGAGAAGCTGGCCCATTCAAATAAGGTAAATGTAGAGTGCGTGTCTGGTGGTCTGTGTCCAAATGTAGAGGACATGTCCCGCTGGGAGGGGACAGCCACTCCCCAGCTCTAGCCAAATGTTTCCATGCAAGAATGTGGTGCCTGATATTGAATCTCTTTCAATTTTTCTAGAAAAAACTGGAAGTCTAGATTTTTATTTGAAGTCTCTTGCCCTTTAAAATGTCTGCAACTGATTGAATTTTTAAAAAGTCTTCCCGGGTCAACAGCAGTCCTTGCCCTGGGTTTGCTCTCCAGTCCCCACACTCCAGCTCCTAGACCCCATGCACACTGATAGACACACCCCAGGCTTGTGTACACTACCATGTGTGCAACAGATCGCTAATGGGAAGCTGCTGTATAACACAGGAAGCTCACCTTGGTGGTCTTTGATGACCTAGATGGGTGGGATGGTGGGGATGGAAGGGAGTTTTGAAAGGGAGGGGATATATGCATGCACACAGCTGATTCACACTGTAGCAGCAGAACTAACATATATACGCCAATTATTTTTTAAAGTCTTATACAACAAACTAGTGAATATAACGAAGAGAGGCAGACTCACAGATATGTTGTTGTTGTTGAGTTGCTATGAGTGTCTAACTCTTTGCAACCTCATGGACTGCAGCATGACAGGCTTCCTTTCTTTCAGTATCTCCCAGAGTTTGCTCAGGTTCATGGCCTTTGAGTTGGTGATGCTATCTTACCATCTCATCTGCCACCTTCTTTTCTTTTGGCTTAAACCTTTTCCAGTAAAGATCTTTTCCAATGAGTTGGCTCTTTGCAACATGCAGCCAATGTATTGGAGCTTCAGCTTCAAAATCAGTCCTTCCAATGAATATTCAGGGTTAATTTCCTTTAGGATTGACTGGTTTGATCTCCTTGCTGTCCAAGGGACTCTCAAGAGTCTTCTCCAGCACTACAGTTCAAAAGTATCAATTCTTCATCTCTCAGCTTTATTTATGGTCCAGTTCTCACATCCGTACATGACTACTAGAAGAACCATAGCTTTGACTGTACAGAAATTTTCCTAATAAATATTGGAAAATATTTGACTGAAGTAGAATTTGCAAATGGGTGGCCCACAGGCCGTGTAAGGTTCAGTTCAGTTCAGTCACTCAATCGTGTCCGACTCTCTGTGACCCCATCAACCGCAGCACGCCAGGCCTCCCTGTCCATCACCAACTCCCAGAGTTTACCCAAACTCATCTCCATTGAGATGGTGATGCCATAAAACCATCTCACCCTCTGTCGTCCCCTTCTCTTCCTACCTTCAATCTTTCCCAGCATCAGGGTCTTTTCAAATGAGTCAGCTCTTCGCATGAGGTGGCCAAAGTACTGGAGTTTCAGCTTCAGCATCAGTCCTTCTAATGAACACTCAGGACTGATCTCCTTTAGGATGGACTGGTTGGATCTCCTTGCAGTCTAAGGGACTCTCAAGAGTCTTCTCTAACACCACAGTTCAAAGGCATCAATTCTTTGGCACTCAGCTTTCTTTATAGTCCAACTCTCACATCCATACATGACTACTAGAAAAACCATAGCTTTGACTAGACAACCTTTGTTGGCAAAGTCATGTCTCTGCTTTTTTAATATGCTATCTAGGTTGGTCATAGCTTTTCTTCCAAGGAGCAAGCATCTTTTCATTTCATGGCTGCAGTCACCATCTACAGTGACTTTGGAGCCCAAAAATAAAGTCTGACACTGTTTCCACTGTTTCCCCATCTATTTCCCATGAAGTGATGGGACTGGATGCCATGATCTTTGTTTTCTGAATGTTGAGTTTTAAGCCAACTTTTTCACTCTCCTCTTTCACTTTCATCAAGAGGCTCTTTAGTTCTTCTTTACTTTCTGCCATAAGGGTGGTATCATCGGCATATCTGAGGTTATTGATATTTCTCCTGGCAATCTTGATTCCAGCTGGTGCCTCATCCAGCCCAGAATTTCTCATGATGTACTCTGCATAAAGGTTAAATAAGCAGGGTGACAATATACAGCCTTGACATACTCCTTTCCCTATTTAGAACCAGTCTGTTTTTCCATGTCCAGTTCTAACTGTTGCTTCCCGACCTGCATACAGATTTCTCAAGAGGCAGGTCAGTTGGTCTGGTATCCCTATCTCTTGAAGAATTTTCCATAGTTTATTGTGATCCACACAGTCAAAGGCTTTGGCATAGTCAATAAAGCAGAAGTAGATGTTTTTCTGGAACTCTCTTGCTTTTTTGATGATCCAGTGGATGTTGGCAATTAAGGTACAGACATGATATATTTGGCCATCAAACTTTTTTTTTTTAATTTTAAAAAAATTTTATACAGTTTTTTTTTTTTTTTTCTTTTCAAACTGTCAAAAAAACATTGTATTAAAATTTAAAAAGAAAATCTTCATGGCCAAATAAATCATGTCTGGACCATACATGGCCTGTGGGCCACCCATTTATAAACTCTACTTTGGTCATTTATTTTCTAATATTTATTAGGAAAACTTCAAATATGTAGAAAACTTGAAATAATTTTACAGTGGATACTTCTGTATACCTGTTACCTAGATTCCAGTTGCTTTATTGCCTATCTATTTAGTGACTTCCTGTAATCAAAGTTTAGCTGTGGAAATTTGAAGGGGCAGGGAAGAAGAAAAGAGAGGGTAAGTCCTATAGAGGTCACTCTCGTCTTTTAACTCATTTCTTAAAATTCACCCTGAGGGTAGAGAGAAATAGGAAATTGCTAATCAACATGTATTATGTTTCAGCTGTGCAAAATGAGCAAGTCCTAGAGAACAGCCATACAGCCTTGTACCTAGAGATAGCAACTATATTGTACACTTAAAAATCCAAGAGGCTAGATCTCATGTTAGGCATTCTTACCACAATAAAACTAGTAATCATAATGAAAATAATAAATTATTTTTTAATTTCTTTTTTTTTTATAATAAATTTTTAAAAATTCAGCTTATTTGCCCAGTTTTCTATTTGGCTGTGATTTTTTTGTTGTTGTTTATTTCCTTTTAAAAATTTTTTCTTTATTTTTCTTCTTTATATTAAAATTTTTGATAAAATTTTATATAATTTTTGAAGGTTACTTCCCATTTCCAGTTATTGTAAAATACTGGCTATATTTTCCACGTTATACAATACATTCTTATAGCCTATCTTATATCCAGTAGTTATGCCTCCCACTCCTTCACCCCAACCTGCCCCTCCCACCCCTCACCGATAACCACTAGTTTGTTCTATCTGCTTCTTTTCTGTTATACTCTGGCCATGGTTTTAAATGGACCTTAGGACCTGATGAAGCCCGTCAGCCCCGAGCAGATCCAACCTGCCCCTCAAAGTGACGTCACCAGGAGGGAGCCCGGGCGCTTCACTGGAGAGAGCAGCATTCTTCTGACGCCTCCCAAGTGAGGCCTGAGCGGTCCAGGCGGAGCACTGCCTGCAGTTTAGTCAGGAAGGGCTGGCCCCGGCCCCCAGGACCCCTACCAGGGATCTTGAGCATGCAGTTAAGGGGCCTCACTCGCTCTGAGTGCCAGTGAGCCAGCCTCTTTGGACGTGGGATGCTCATTTTGGGTAGGGGGTTAGAGTCAAAAGCCTTGGCTGTGAAAACTGATCATTTTAATGAAGTCCCATGAGACTTGACATGGAGCACTTTTCCAAGGTTGAAAATAGCTTTTCCTGGAACCCCCACCTGTGTGCTGGTACCCAGGGAAGGTATTTCCGTCCCAGCAGCACCTCTCATGTTGGCTTGTCTAAAGGGATTGATGAGCAGCCTGTTCTTGTTCTTTGTGGTGACGGAGTAGCACCCAGGGACGGAGAAGTGAGAAAGCTTTAATACCTACTCCTGTTACCTGACTCTTTCCACCACGTTTAAAGAAAATTACATCCCCATTGCGGTAGCAGCTATATCATTAAGGGTTGGTAATCACCATGGTAACCAAGGATCATCTGCTACAAGCCAAAGGAAAAAGAAAGAAAAAACCATGGAGCCAGAGCTTGCTACACTCACAGTAGCTCAAAATGCCCAGGCTTTTAAGTAATATGGAAATGGAATATATTTCCTAGACTGACAGGTTGATCGAATTTTAAAATCATTAAACTGTAAAATGAAAGGAACCTTACAGAATGACCACGGGCTACAAGAAAATGCCTTCAGGGTCAGCTGGTCAGGTAAATAATCAGGCTGTTGACGCCATGGTGGTGTCACCATGAGTGTCAGGGGATCGGGCCTGCACACTGGGGCCAGGCTCTGAATGAAGGGACCGCTGCTTCTGCAGCTGCAGCTAATTGTACCAATGGGAGAGGCCAGCCCTGTTAGGTCACACTGAAATTTTCAAAGGTAGCTGAGAACGCAGATTTTTACGTGAAGTATCCCAGTTTTTACTACTAAGTAAAAATAATTTCAAGCAGGTCACATGAAGCACATCTGTGAACTCCAGTTTATGACATTTGATTCAATACATGTGACCCACTCTTTTTCTTAAACCCTGGGGCTACTGAGGTCACACAGTGAGGGACCTTGTGTAGGTCACACAGTCAGTGAGCAAGTCAGGCCTCTGGGGTGTGGACTCTGGGGACAGTGCTCTTTCCCTTCTAAAATGTGATGACAAGACAGCCTGGCTCAAGGAGGCACAGTTTCACTATAATTGGTCATAGACACTGCTGGGGAGTAAAGACTTCCTGTAGACAAAAAAGGTAAAAACCATAAAAACCGTTCTGAGAAAGTATGAAATGTGTGAATCTATTTTTCATTCCTATCCATTTCTTGTTAGATCATTCCCTGAATGGTTTGTGTTTACTGTTATTGTAATGGAATTTTTAAAATTAAAACTTTAATAAGTAGCTATTTCCATATAGAAAGCTATTAATTTTCTCATTGGATTTGTAATACCCACTGTACTGAACTTTCTTATTTTTCTCTAATCAACTCATTGTGGTGGAATTTCTAAATAAAGAATCAAATCTCCAACACGTAATTGTTGTCTTACAAATTCATTTCTTTGTCTTTTCATTAATTAATAATTATATAGGATAGTATTATCTAAGAACTAAGACTAGTTTGTGGGCATCTATGTCTTGGTCCCAAATTTAGCAAGAGTTATTCTTTTGTCTCACCTTTAAGTATGATGCTGGCTTTTTATTTTAAAAATAATTTTTAATTGAAATATATCTAATTTACAATGTTGTTTTCTGGTGTACAGCAAAGTGATTCAGTTATACATATATGTATATTCTTTTTCATATTGTTTTCCAGATGGTTTATTCCAGGATATTGAATATAGTTCCCTGTACTATAGAGTGGGACCTTGTTGTTTGTCTATATTATACACAATAGTTTGCATCTGCCAATCCCAAACTGCCAGTTTATCCCTCCTCCACACCCTTTCCCGTAATGGTTACACCAATTTACACTCATGCTGACTTTTTATATATATCTTAAACATATTAACAAAATTTCTATTCCTATTCTATTAAGCACAGTTTAAAAAATAATGAAAAGTGTCACATTTATCCTTTTTATTTTTTTAGCACCAATGGTGGTGACTAAATGATTTTTCTCCTTTGAGAAACATGGGAAATTATATTACTGCACTTCCTAGTATAGAATGACCTTTGCCTTCCTGGAATGAAGTCTATTCTTTTAAAGTTCTGCTGGACTCCGGTGACAGACATTTTGTCTGTGTTGCTTATATTAATATATGGTCTATAGTTCCTTCTGTTGATAACTTTGAAAAGTTATGTCACAAATATTGTTCTATATAAAATACTGTGGAGCCTTTACTTCCCTCATCTACATGCTTGAGTGGTTTAAATACATGTGGGTTTCCTGGTCTTTAAAGATCTAATTGACTTAAACTGTTAAAATTTGAAGTCCCCATGGCTCTGTTCAAGTCTTGCTCCTGCTCTTGTCCGATGACCAATTCTCTTTCCTGCAGGAGCGTCTCTGTCCTTCCTGTCCTGCACCCCACAGTGTGTCTCCTTGTGCAACAACAGCTGCTTCTCTTTTCCTTTAATCCATTTCTTAATCCTGGTGGCTGAAAACCCCATATTTTCTTCAGAGTGTCTCCCAGGTGGCCGAGGAGACTTTGAAGAAACTGGAATCTACAACCCAGATGGCCAAGGTGTAAATCTAGATTAGTTTCATTTACCTGCCCTTTCTTTCTGCTTGAAAGAGGACCAGACCTAGGGTTCCTGCTGCATTTAATTACTGATCTTCAGTATTTGTTAAAGCCCATGTATTAAGTGTGGTTGTACCAGGCCAGCAAGGAGATGTCTCTTCTAGTGCTTTGTCCAATTCTTATTCTCTTCACTTCTTCCCTTACTTTCTTTTCTAGCCCTTTCCTCCTGCTAATGGCAGAGGTATGCATAGATTAGATTCCAAGAGCAAGAGACATTCTGTCTTAGCTTAGATTACATCCTGGATTCTAGCTTTTCACCAACATTTTTATTGTAATAAAACCAGTTCTTTGCACAGTATTTCCTAGTCATCCCAAATGAATCATATCAGAAATGAAACTTAAATAATTTCATTTTTTCCCACCATCCTTCACATAGATAAACCATGATTGGAATTAAATACATATGGGCAGAAGAGACCTTTTGCACAAAGTATCCATTCCTCATCCTGCTGCTCTCAAGCTAATATGCAAGCGCAGGAGTTTTCTGACCCTATGAATATTTGTGATGGGAAAGGATGGGGGCCAGAGAAAAAAAGCTCGAGGACTTGATCACATGCATGTTAAACGATTAGTCAGTTCAGTCACTCAGTCGTGTCTGACTCTGCAACCCCATGGGCTGCAGCACGCCAGGCCTCCCTGTCCATCACCAACTCCCTGAGTTTATTCAAACCCATGTCCATCGAGTCAGTGATGCCATTCAACCATCTCATCCTCTGTCGTCTCCTTCTCTTCCTGGCTTCAATCTTTCCCAGCATCAGGGTCTTTTCAAATGAGTCAGCTCTTTGCATCAGGTGGCCAGGGTATTGGAGTTTCAGCTTTAGCATCAGTTCTTCCAATAAATATCCAGGACTGATTTCCCTTAGGATGGACTGGTTGGATCTCCTTGCAATCCAATGGACTCTCAAGAATCTTCTCAAACACCACAGTTCAAAATCATCAATTCTTCAGCGCTCAGCTTTCTTTATAGTCCAGCTCTCACATCCATACATGACTACTCGAAAAACGATAGCTTTGACTTTTATTGGTAATGTCCCTGCTTTTTAATATGCTTTCTAGGTGGGTCATAGCTTTTCTTCCAAGGAACAAGCGTCTTTTAATTTCATGGCTGCAGTCACCATCTGCAGTGATTTTGGAGCCCCCAAAAATACAGTCTGTTGCCATTGTTTCCCCATCTATTTGCCATGAAGTGATGGGACAGGATGCAGTGGTCTTAGTTTATTGAATGTTGAGCTTTAAGTCAACTTTTTCACTCTCCTCTTTCACTTTCATCAAGAGGCTCTTTAGTTCTTCTTCACTTTCTGCCATAAGGGTGGTGTCATCTGCATACCTGAGGTTATTGATATTTTTCCTGGCAATCTTGTGCTTGGAATCTTGGATTCCAGCTTGTGCTTCATCCAGCCTGGCATTTCTCATGATGTACTCTGCATATAAGTTAAATAGGCAGGGTGACAGTATACAGCCTTGACATACTCCTTTCCCAATTTGGAACCACTACATTATTCCATGTTTGGTTCTAACTGTTACTTCTTGACCTGCATACAGATTTCTCAGGAGGCAGGTCAGGTGGTCTGCTATTCCCATCTCTTTCAGAATTTTCCACAGTTTGTTGTGATCCACACAGTCAAAGGCTTTGGCATAGTCAATAAAGCAGAAATCGATGTTTTTCTGGAACTCTCTTGCTTCTTCTGTGATCCCAATGGATGTTGGCAATTTGGTCTCTGGTTCCTCTTCCTTTTCTAAATTCAGCTTGAATATCTGAAGTTCTCGGTTCACATACTGTTGAAGCCCGGCTTGGAGAATTTTGAGCATTACTTTGCTAGCGTGTGACATGAATGCAAGCGCTGCTATATTCAGTGCCCCCGACCCTGCAGCTGGCCACTGCTGACTCATGCCTCTGCTGGAGACTCCTGGACACCCACGGGCAATACTGGGTCAATCTCTTGAGGGGTCACTGCTCCTATTAGAGATACCAAGGGAATTAGAGATACCAAGGGAATATTTCATGCAAAGATGGGCACAATAAAGGACAGAAATGGTATGGACCTAACAGAAGCAGAAGATACTAAGAGGTAGCAAGAATACACAGAAGGACTGTACAAAAAAGATCTTCACGACCCAGAAAATGATGGTGTGGTCACTCACCTAGAGCCAGACATCCTGGAATGTGAAGTCAAGTGGGCCTTAGGAAGCATCACTACGAACAAAGCTAGAGGAGGTGATGGAATTCCAGTTGAGCTATTTCAAATCCTGAAAGATGATGCTGTGAAAGTGCTGCACTCAATATGCCAACAAATTTGGAACACTCAGCAGTGGCTGCAAGACTGGAAAAGGTCAGTTTTCTTTCCAATCCCAAAGAAAGGCAATGCCAAAGAATGCTCAAACTACTGCACAATTGCACTCATCTCACAAGCTAGTAAAGTAATGCTCAAAATTCTCCAAGTCAGGCTTCAACGGTACATGAACTATGAACTTCCAGATGTTCAAGTTGGATTTAGAAAAGGCAGAAGAACCAGTGATCAAATTGCCAACATCCACTGGATCGTCGAAAAAGCAAAAGAGTTCCAGAAAAACATCTATTTCTGCTTTATTGACTATGCCAAAGCCTTTGACTGTGTGGATCACAATAAACTGTGGAAAATTCTTCAAGAGATGGGAATACCAGACCACCTGACCTGCCTCCTGAGAAATTTGTATGCAGGTCAGGAAGCAACAGTTAGAACTGGACATGGAAAAACAGACTGGTTCTAAATTAGGAAAGGAGTACGTTGAGGCTGTATATTATCACCCTGCTTATTTAACTTATATGCAGAGTACATCATGAGAAACGCTGGGCTAGATGAAGCACAGGCTGGAATCAAGATTGCCAGGAGAAATATCAATAACCTCAGATATGCAGATGACACCACCCTTATGGCAGAAAGTGAAGAAGAACTAAAGAGCTTCTTGATGAAGGTGAAAAAGTTGGCTTCAAACTCAACATTCAGAAAACTAAGATCATGACATCCAGTCCCATCACTTCATGGCAAATAGCAGGGGAAACAATGGAAACAGTGACAGACTTTATTTTCTTGGGCTCCAAAATCACTGCAGATGCTGACTGTGGCCATGAAATTAAAAGACACTTGCTCTTTGGAAGAAAATTTATGACCAACCTAGACAGCATATTAAAAAGCAGAAAGATTACTTTGCCAACAAAGTTCTGTCTAGTCAAAGCTATGGTTTTTCCATTAGTCATGTATGGATGTGAGAGTTGGACCATAAAGAAAGCTGAGCACGGAAGAATTGATGCTTTTTGAAATGTGGTGTTGGAGAAGACTCCTGAGAGTCCCTTGAATTGCAAGGAGATCCAACCAGTCCATCCTAAAGGAAATCAGTGAATATTCATTGGAAGGACTGATGCTGGAGCTGAATGCTCCATACTTTGCTCCAAACTCCGATACTTTGGCCACCTGATGCAAAGAACTGACTCACTGGAAAAGACTCTGATGCTGGGAAAGATTGAAGGCAGGAGGAGAAGGGGATGACAGAGGATGAGATGGTTGGATAGCATCACCGACTCATGGACATGAGTTTGAATAAACTCTGGGAGCTGGCAATGGACAGGGAAGCCTGGCGTGCTGCAGTCCATGCGGTCACAAAGAGACACGACAGAGTGACATACCTTTCTTTACACGACAGACATATCTTTATTTTTCTCCTTTGCCTTTCACTTCTCTTCTTTTCTCAGCTTTTATGGCCTCCTCAGACCACCATTTTGCCTTTTTGCATTTCTTTTCTGTGGGGATGGTCTTGATCCCTGTCTCCTGTATAATGTCATGAACTTCTGTCCATAGTTCTTCAGGCACTCTATCAAATCAAATTCCTTGAATCAATTTGTCACTTCCACTGTATAATCGTAAGGGATATGATTTAGGTCATGCCTGAATGGTCTAACGGTTTTCCCCACTTTCTTCAATTTAGGTCTGAAATTGGCAATAAGGAGTTCATGATCTGAGCCACAGTCAGCTCCTAGTCTTGTTTTTGCTGACTCTATAGAGCTTCTCCATCTTTGGATGCAAAGAATATAATCAGTCTGATTTTGGTATTGACCATCTGGTGATGTCCATGTGTCGAGTCTTCTCTTGTGTTGTTGGAAGAGGGTGTTTGCTATGACCAGTGCATTCTCTTGGCAAAACTCTGTTAGCCTTTGCCCTGCTTCATTCTGTACTCCAAGGCCAAATTTGCCTGTTACTCCAGGTATCTCTTGACTTCCTACTTTTGCATTCCAGTCCCCTATGATGAAAATGGCATCTTTTTTGGGTGTTAGTTCTAGAAGGTCTTGTAGGTCTTCATAGAATCATTCAACTTCAGCTTCTTAAGCATTACTGGTTGGGGCATAGACTTGGATTACTGTGATATTGAGTGCTTTGCCTTGGAAACGTACAGAGATCATTCTGTCGTCTTTGAGATTGCATCCAAGTACGGAATTTCAGACTCTTGTTGACTATGTTAAACAATAGGCACATTGAAAATCCAGTGCCCCAAAGGTGAGAACCAGAGTTCTACTTCCTGCAGGGTCTTACTCTGAACAGGAAAAAGGTACATGGTTTTCTGGGGCTTGATCCTTTCCAGATCAGGCAAAACTGAGCCACACATTTCCGGGGATCTTGGTGCTCAATGCCATGCTTCAGCAGCCCATCATCCTAGATGAGTTTGGGGCAGCCTTACAACCAAAGAAAGTAATTTGCCGGTGGCAGAAACATGGTTCTCCCAGGAATAAATGTGAACAGGTGGTTAAGCAGCGGGTTCTTAAATACTGTGCCACTACAAGAGAGTGAAAAGAGAAGGTGCAATATTTGCTCTTGCAAAAATATCCTGCCCTTAATAACAGCTTTACACTGTAAATGCAGATGATACGTTAAAGTGATCGGGGGAATAGCATGCTATTGCTGCTGTTATTTGGTAGGACAATTAAACAGTGTTAGCAGGAGCCCTGCTGGGCACTTGTATGGTACTTAACACTTTCACAGACCCTGACAGGCAGCAATTCATTGTAAGGCTTTTCATGTGCTTTCTCTGGCCTGACAGTGCTTTAGAAGCATGTAAATAACTCTTTTCCACACAGATACCTTAATGCAGTAGCTAGCTTGTTTTATATCCTCAACTGACAGGTTTTAAAGGTGCTATAACCATGTAGGAGGTCAAATTATGAACTAGTTAGCAACCTAATCCTTAGCTTGAGAATCTAACCTTAAGTTATGGAGAATAAATAATTATTTATAGTTAATTATATGTATAATATAATTAATTTCTCTTCCAAGTTTTCACTTTTCTGTGCCAACATACCCCATTAATGAAACCCCAGAAAACACAAAATCTTTAATCAGATTTTAGAAATGCGTGTGCACCAACCTTGTCAATAATAAGAAAAGCTTCAGGAGCCAAAAAACAGTTTTATCTTTGCTCCGTTTTCCATGGAATTTACCATCCATACTATCAACAAAATATGTGAAAGAATTCTGTAAATCATTTAGCACGCATTTTTATTGGTTCAAGGCACATGTTTCTTTTGAGGATGATACATCAAGCTCTCTTGGATTATTTTTCATAGTTATTATGGCTTCCCTGGTGGCTCAGATGGTAAAGAATCTGCCTGCAGTGTGGACCTGGGTTCGATCCCTTGGTTGAGAAGATCCCCTGGAGGAGGGCATGGCAACCCACTCCAGTATCTTGCCTGGAGAATTCCATGGGCAGAGGAGCCTGGAGGGCTACAGTCCACGGGGTCACAAAGAGTCGGACACGACTGAGCAACTAAGCACAGCACCATGGTGTTCTTTCTCTAGGTTGTGACAAAGACTCCGTTCTTGACCAAACTTTAGTGAGGCTCCTGAACCTTCTCCTAGGCCCAGCTGTAAAATCTAGTTGCGGCCAGAACCCTGTAGGTCAGTTAGACAAGAGCTCCTCGCTCTCCACGTCTGATCACCCTCCACATCTAATCAGGTTCCTCGTCCTCCCTTATCCTCCAGGAGATGTCCGTTCACCCTGGCCTGTCTTCAGTAGAGACCCGGTTATAGGTCAGCTTAGCTGGAACGCCCTTAACCCCTCATGCTACCCCTCAGTGATTTTCCATCCGATGATGGCTATCCTGCTTCTTGGCTATAATTTCCACTTGTCTGTGATGTATTTAGAACTGAGTTCCAATTATAATGTTTTTACCAGTTACCTTCCATCCAGTTCTGGTTTCTGTTTGACCATTAAACAACTACAGTTGTATGTTTTATACAGTTTTCTGTATAAAAACTGTATAAACAGTTGTATGTTTTCTACAGTTTTTATATGACAACAAAAAGTCATATATTTATGGTCCACTTTTAGGAATATTGCTCTAACTAAATATAAATACCTGTGGACAAGTTAGTAAAAAAGACTTTCGAGTTTTTTATGCTAAAAAACAGCACAAAAACATAAACGTTTAAATCAGTGCAGCGTTAATTCAGCATTACTTTCTACACACAGAGCATGAGCTAGACATACGGATACCATGGTGAATAAAGTGTGATTTCTACCTTTAAATATTTCATCTGGGTGGAGGAAAATGTGTAAGTGGAAAAAAGTATAGTGGTGTTTAAAATAGAGATGTGCTATAGAAAGAAAGAAAGGAGGAAGGGAAGAAAGAAAAAAAGAAAGGTAGAAAGAAACAAAGTCTGGAAGACACAAGGAGAAAACAGTTCATACCCTCGGGATAGGGTGAGCAGAGAAGGCTAGAGTGAGAGATGCTTTAGCACAACTATGAAGGTTAGGTAAGCAGTCAGCAGTTGAGTGGGACTGCTGAGGGAAGGTGGGACCATCTCAGCCACCAGGGAATGCCCAGGCCGAGGGCAAGGTGCCACAAAAGTAAAGACGGGGAAGTAAGAAGATGCATGTCACTGCCCCCCAGTACTCCTGGAACTCAAAGATATGAGCACGCTATGAAGTCAGTGCTCAGAAAGCCTTTGCTGAATGCACAGATGAATGCATAATGGAGGGATTACAGGGAAGAAATATAAGCCATTGATGTCAAAATTGAGACAGTCCTGAGAAGCTGGTCTAGTTAAAGAAGGCAGTGGGTGGACTAGTGAGTTTGTCGAAGGCAGATGAGAGGCCTTAGAACTCTAAAAGCATTTCCCACTGGATGAAGCTTTTCACCATGGCAGATTTTCAGCAGAAAGACATCAAAACTGAAAGACATTAGACACCTTTCTATCCCAAGAGGTTATTACAATGGTGGACTCAAGCTCCTGATTCTGTGTCCAGCGGTGGTACTCCCAACAGTCGGCTGATCCTTCACAGCAAGTCCTCTGACCACACTGAAGGAAAGAAGAATGTAGGAAAAAGGAAGGGGGGAGTATAGAAGGAAAAGGCAGGGCTTCCCTGGTGGCTCAGTGGTAAAGAATCTGCCTGCAACGCAGCAGACACGGTTTCTAGCCCTGGGTCAGAAAGATCCCCTGGAGGAGGAAATGGCAACCCACTCCAGTATTCTTGCCTAGAGAACCCCATGGACAGAGGAGCCTGGTGGGCTGCAGTCCAGGGGGTCGCAAGGAGTCAGACACGACTGAGCCACTGAGCATACATGCACGCAGGAGGAAAAGCCAGTGAGCAGACAGGATGGGTGGCCTGTGGACCCCAGCTTGAGATCTGGCCAGCATTTGGTTTATTCTTCACATCTTGCTGGAAGGGAAACTCCCTTGAGCCCAGTTCCCATCAGAGTGAAGGAAGGGCTTTTCACAGCCTGCTAGACAGAAACAGGCTGCCTTCAGTCCCTCTGGGGAAGGACCGGCTTTTGTGGTACTTCAGCAGTGTTCCTGGTCCTTTTTCCTCTACTTCACCAGTTGCAAGTTTCCAGCCCAGCCCTTCAAACTCTTACAGGAAATTCCTAGAGACTAATTAGTCTGGCTACAAAGTCTTTGGCAGCTCAGCTCTGAAGCCCTCCTTTGAATTCTAAAGGGACCAGCGGGGGCATCTGGACTTTCCCCAGCCTTGACCCAGAGAACTGGCGGGGACGGGTTTCCCAAGTGGAACAAAATTGACCTTTGATTGCTTTGCTTCAGCTTTTTCCTACACCAGGTGTCCCGAATTAAGTATTCTCCCTATAGAAGAGGAGTTGTTTTGTTTTTTTGTTTTTTAAACCCAGCTGTTCTTAAACATTAGCATGCATCAGAATCACTGGGAAGATTTGCTAAAGTGCAGAATGCTGGTCCTCACCCCCAGTATCTGATTCGGTAGCTTCAAAATTGAGCCTGAATGTACATTTCCAACAAGTTCCCAGATCACGTTAATGGTTACGTGTCATGGCCCACCCTTTGAGAATCATTAAATCAGAAATCAGATCTTGTATTTTTTTTTTCTTACAAACAAGTTGTTTTCTGCCCATCTATACTTCAAAATTGCCCTCTGTCCTTATCCTTGGAAACAAAATCATTTCCCTGAGTAATTACTGCTCAATCTACTTATTGTTGCAACAATTTTGTTCCTGGTATCCAGAGACATTCCTAATTTTATTTCCTGCCCTTCTTATCTAGAGCAGAATCTTATTTATAATCTCCAGGCCCAAATGCGTGTATAATAGGAACAGCAAAACAATACACCCCAGAGAACAATGACAGTGTTCTTTCCTAAGAAAAAGGAGCTTCATTTAAAAGCTTATGCAAGTTTTAGACAAAAATGGGATTCTGTGCATGTGTGGTGAGGGTAAATTTCCTGCCCGCATTCTGAGAGGCTCTGTTGGGAAGGAAATGTTTTCTCTGGAGAAGGTTAGAAATGGTGCCAAGATTAATTAAGGCATAAAGGTGAGTGAGTCTTCCTGTGCTGAACAGTCTATTCCATGTGCCCTTGCTTGCTCTAGTAATGCCAGACAAGGTACAGTGTGAATTTCCCCACTGGTGCCCTGAACCCTCCTGTAACAGCACAGGCCCTAATGGGGAGGCCACAGATTCCTGCCCATACTTGTTTTTCACATGTTGGACTACTCCTGAAGAGGGAAGAAGGAAGCTCCATGGGCAGTATTTCTGAGCTCATGAGAAGACCCAATTAGAAGCCAGTTTGGAGGTGGTCATTTGGGGCCCTTGGTTGGATGACCTGGGAGTGGGGATAGAGGGATGTGGTCCACTCTAGAGGTTGTATGAGGGTGAAAGTGTTAGGCACTCTGTCGTGTCCAACTCTTTGCAACCCCATGGTCTGTAGCCCACCAGGCTCCTCTGTCCACAGGATTCTCCAGGCAAGAATACTGGAGTGGGTTGCCATTCCCTTCTCCAGGGGATCTTCCCAACCCAAGGAATGAACCCAGGTCTTCTGCCTTGACAGGCACATTCTTTAATAACTGAGCCACTGGGTGCTCAGCCACTCTGGATATGACCAGATAACAAAAGCTGCAGTTATTTGCAGACAGCATAGAGCCAGGGCTAGGGCAAAAGAATGGGAACTACAGCTTCATGAAGTGTGGATTGAACATGGCAGAGAATATCTCCAAGAAAGAAAAGACAGAGGGTTGTGGAGAGCTGTGATGGGTAGACATGAATTTGGGGAAGAGACTGTTCAACCCACTAGGGCATGGAGTGGAGGATGAGGGAGATGTCAGCTAACAGAGAAAGTGGCTTGTGGACTGGGCAGGGGAAACATGAGTCATGCTGAGGAGGCGTGGTGGGTTACCACCTTAGCTCCACCATTCTGGATGCAACTTATTCTATGGGAATATTTCACCTAACCCTTGAGCATTTTTCAAGAGTCCATGCTATAATGGACCAGATAACAGCCCTGCCATTTTGTCACAAAGCATATTACTCGTCCTTTCCATATGCTTGGTGTTGAGCTAATTCCAAAAATGACCAAAATAAAATCACTACAGAGAACAAGTAAAAAGGATAACACTTTCCAGCTCTGAGATCGGTGTTTGGTCAGGCAATCTCCGTCTTCTACGTGTCTTTGGTTCTCTTTGTTGCCTTACACCCAACTCTATTCTGTTTGTCTGTCTCTCACCACTTCATTGTAGAAATCCAGACATCAGCCTAGAGCCGAACTCTATGAGGGCAGGACGTCTGACTGCTTTGTTCTCAACCGTATACCGGTGCCTAGTGCCTGCCTGGCATAAGTATGTGTTCAGTAAATGTTTGTTGAATGGCTAAAGAGAAGGAGGAGAGCAGGGCAAAACTGGGGGAAAGGTGAAGAAATGTGTCTAAATAGTGAGTCTGGCCTTGTTTTTGTTGTTTAGTCGTTCAGTTGTCTCCAACTCTTTGTGACCCCATGGGCTGCAGCATGCCAGGCTCCTCTGTTCTCCCAGGCGAAAACACTGGAATGGGTTGCCGTGCCCTTCTTCAGGGGAGTCTGGCCTAGAGTCTCTTTAACTGGTGCTTCCATTTTGGATGATAGAACTTAAATTCTCATAACTGGACCTTGCTTATCTGAAAAATAGGAATAACTAGGCCTGTCTTGCAGGCTTGTTTGGGGGATTTGCAGAATGTATGTAAAATATCTGCCTGTGCACCTGAGGCAGAGTAGGAACTCAATAAATGATAACCATTATTGTGAGTGTTGGTTTGTTTATTCTACACATTCAATAACTCTGCATGATTTCCATGATAGTCTGGAACATCCTATGAAAGTCAAGCCTATGTTAATCCATGTATAACAGTTTGCAATTTGGTGTTTTTAAACTCAGCAATATATTCTCAATTGAAAAGAAACACAGAAGCAAAAACACTAGCCACATACGGGTTGGACAGCAGTTTTCAACCAGTACACAAATACTCTGCTCATGCATTTAGCATCCAAATCAATTGCACACTGGATTTTCAAGCAGACTGTGGGCCTTGTGTATCAAGAGGATTATACTTGCTGTCTGCTCTCTCTAGCTGTGCTATAGTGAGGATTATTGGTTGATATGTATTAAGTTCTTTGAGCTGCTGGGAGGAAAAAATGTCACAGGAACACAAAGTAATGTTAAATGCCAAACAAATTGCTTTAACTCAATGGCATGTTGGGGGTTTTAATCCTGCCCCCCCATTTCCACCCCCCCAATAAAAAAAGCATAAAGTGAAAGTCACTCAGTTGTGTCCGACTCTTTGGGACCCCATGGACTACTACAGTCCATAGAATTCTCCAGGCCAGAATACTGGAGTGGGTAGCCTTTCCCTTCTCCAGGGGAGAAAAAAAAGCATAAAGAAATAATAAATCATAATTTACACAGATCCCTTATGGTTTTTCATGCATGTGTGAATTAATATACAAAATATAGAATAATTCTAAAATTTATAAATTTGCTCCTGGCAACCAGAGATCAAATTGCCAACATCCACCGGATCATGGAAAAAGGAAGAGAGTTCCAGAGAAACATCTATTTCTGCTTTATTGACTAGCCAAAGCCTTTGACTGTGTGGATCACAATAAACTGGGGAAAATTCTTCAAGAGATGGGAATACCAGACCACCTGACCTGCCTCTTGAGAAACCTGTATGCAGGTCAGGAAGCAATAGTTAGAACTGAACATGGAACAACAGACTGGTTCCAAATAGGAAAAGGAGTGTGTCAAGGCTGTATATTGTCACTCTGCTTATTTAACTTATGCAGAGTACATCATGAGAAAACGCTGGGCTGGAAGAAACACAAGCTGGAATCAAGATTGCTGGGAGAAATCTCAATAACCTCAGATATGCAGATGACACCACCCTTATGGCAGAAAGCAAAGAAGAACTCAAAAGCCTCTTGATGACAGTGAAAGTGGAGAGTGAAAAAGTTGGCTTAAAGCTCAACATTCAGAAAACTAAGATCATGGCATCAGGTCCCATCACTTCATGGGAAATAGAGCAGGAAACAGTGGAAACAGTGTCAGACTTATCTTGGGGGCCTCCAAAATCACTGCAGATGGTGACTGCAGCCATGAAATGAAAAGATGCTTACTTCTTGGAAGGAAAGTTATGACCAACCTAGATAGAATATTCAAAAGCAGAGACATTACTTTGCCAACAAAGGTCCGTCTAGTCAAGGCTATGGTTTTTCCAGTGGTCATGTATGGATGTGAGAGTTGGACTGTGAAGAAAGCTGAGTGCTGAAGAATTGATGCTTTTGAACTGTGGTGTTGGAGAAGACTCTTGAGAGTCCCTTGGACTGCAAGGAGATCCAACCAGTCCATTCTAAAGGAAATCAATCCTGGGTGTTCTTTGGAAGGACTGATGCTAAAGCTGAAACTCCAATACTTTGGCCACCTCATAAGAAGAGTTGACTCATTGGAAAAGACTCTGATGCTGGGAGGGATTGGGGGCAGGAGGAGAAGGGGACGGCAGAGGATGAGATGGCTGGATGGCATCACCGACTCGATGGACGTGGGTTTGGGTGAACTCTGGGAGTTGGTGATGGACAGGGAGGCCTGGCGTGCTGTGATTTATGGGGTCGCAAATAGTCGGACACGACTGAGCGACTGAACTGAACTGAACCAAACCTTTAACTATCTCAAAGCTAATTAGTTGTTTGGTTTTCCTAAGTTCTAATGACAACACTTCATACATATGTTGGATCTTCATAGCACAGTCAAATTCATCGAATGTGACTGCATTTATGATCAAGGTAAAATGCCTTAATTAAACAAGTAATTAGGAGAGAAATGAATGCAAAGTCCAATTAGTAAATCTTTTAACTGTTCCTCCCAGTGACAAACCAATAGCCATTCCTGTGTAGTCAGTTGGTTTGGTCATGAGAATTACATACGATCCTCTGAAATGCACAACAGCAAAAGTAAAAATGCTAAGGAAAAATAATGAATACAATGTAGTAGAATAACGATTAGACCGGGAGCCAGGAAACCTGGGTTTTGGTTCAGGCTGCTGCTCATAAGCTGTGTGACATAGGATAAAATACCTTAACCTTCCTTGGCCTCAGTTTCCTCAATTATTAGTTATGGAAGCTGGACGACATGAACTCCAAAGTCCTTTCCAGTGCTGACATTTTTCAAGCTTGTGTTGAGGAACTCCTCCCTTTCAATTCTTATTTTGGAAGCCACTTGCTTCCTAGCACCATGCCTGTCAAATAGCATCCCTGTCAGCAACTTACAAGGTAGATCTGTCAGTGCAAGAGAGCAGCTTCTGTCTGATCTAGTTTTGTTTACAGTGGCAGCATTTCAGCACATCCTCTGCGCTTTCAGCAGGAAGCAGCCAGGCAGCAAAATTGCTCTAGCATAAAATAAATCCAGCTGCAGGGCATCTTCAAAATGCTCCCTATGTGTTTTTCAATTTAGCCCACTATTAAAATTTTAGAGCACAATTTAGAGCTACAGTCTGCAGTCTTCTGTTACAAAATGAATCTAGGCTTCTCGTTACTGGATTTGGGGTGGTGGGGGAGGGTGGGAGGTAAGGCGCATGTTCGGGAAGAGGAAGGATTTTAGAACGTGGAGGCTGACTGCCTTCGGTCCCTCCTGTGTCAGTGCTCGTCACTTGTACTTCATTCAAGGGCTTCAGATCACTTCTTTTTACAATTGGCCAGTTCAGAACAGCAGGTGAGCTGCAGACAGGGGATTGGAGCGGGGCCGGCCTGACATGCAGGTGCCGTGGGTGGCTGGGTGAGAGGTCTCGTTTGAGAAGCTGTGGTTCTGGGCTTCTGGAGGAGTGGACGCAATGGACAGACAGTACATCCTGAGCAGAAGGAACAACGTGACAAGGCACAGAGGGTGAAGGACAGCAGTGTATTTGAACAATATAACTGTGTTTAAGGAAGAAAAAAAACAAGGGATGAGATGGAAAGAGAGGCAGGGACCCATCCTGTAAAGTCCTCTAGGACTGTGCTGTGCTGCTTAGACACTCGCTCTAGCACCTGAGGTCACACCCCACCCCAAGGGCCACCAAACCTAATAACCGGTCAGTGTTAGGTGATCGGGCATGTGGAAGGCTCCCCAAGGACACTTTGTAAATTATTTCCTACATGCTCACCTGCAAGTCCAATTCCACTTCTCAGGAAGTTCAGTCCTCAACACCCTGCAGGAGAGTCTGATGGCACCTCTCTTGGCAATAGTGAGACACCGAAAGGTGGTAAATGGGGGTTCACCCTGATCAGATGTGCAGTATTTAGGGTTACTCTGTGGTAGTATATGGAGGCTGTGTTGAAGGGGCAAACACGAAGGAATAGTGTCCTGAGGGAAAGGACTTGGATGTAATGTGCCCTCCAAATACACACACACGAGAACTCTCCCACCCCACAGAACACTCACAGTGCCGATGAAAAGGCTCAAGCCACACGCCTCATGAAGTCAACCCCAAACCCCCAGTGAGAAGCCAAGGGAGGGATGTTAAGAGTCAGGTTAGGCAGCAAGCGGATGAAAGGATCGTGCTAGTCAGGCTATGTCCGTCAGCCCTCTCCCGTCTCCTCACCTCGCATCAGCCTGTCCCCCGATGGTGTGGTTACGACAGGACGAGAGCTGAGGTTGGGGCAGGAGCCCCACGAGGGATGTTGCCTGAAGCCAAAGACACACTCACTGTACTGAAGGGGAACAGAGCAAGTACATAGGCCAGAGCTGCAGCTTTTCAAACTTGAAGCTACAAGTTTTTTACAAGCTACAAACTTGTAGCTACAAGTTTTCTTCTGCACTTCTACATAGGGCCAGTAGGGAATCGTAATCATACTGTTTCACCACTGGGTGACTGATTAGGAGTGACGGATCATGCTCACCCCCACTGAAAGCACTTTCTCTCTGTAACCCACTCTCTTGTTTGTTATATCTCCTATTTATTCTATGTATCCTCTGCATGTCTCATGCAGATATAACTTACTATATCTATGTCTAACACATCTGATGAATTCCAGCTTCTGTGGTGGCTCAGATGGTAAAGAATCTGCCTGCAATACAGGAGACCTAGGTTCAATCCCTGGGTTGGGAAGAACTCCTAGAGAAGGGAATGGCAACCCACTCCAGTATTCTTGCCTGAAGAATCCTATGGACAGAGGAGTCTGGCGGTCTACCTAAGTTTCGCATACTACTTGTTTAATCATTCTCTATTCTTAAACATCCTATGAGTTTTGCCTATATTTCAAAAGTTCTTCCTTTACTTACTATCAGTACTTCATCCTTCTTTTTTTGAAAAACAATTTATTTATTTGGCTGCACCAGGTCTTAGCTTGGGTGCACAGGATCTTCTATCTTTGTTGAGATATAAGAGATATTCAGTTGTAGCATGTGGGGTTCAATTCCCTGACAAGGGACCAAACCCAGGCTGCCTGCATTGTGACCATGGAGTCTTGGCCACTGGGCCATCAGGGAGGCAAATACTCTATCCTTTTAAGAGTTACATGCATCCAGTTTGTTTTGTCTCTTATAGCAAAATTGAACATTCTCAAATACTACAGCAAATGCACATTATGAATAAAGACTGTTCAGGTTTGGTTTTTGTTTGTTTTTGCCAAACTGGAGGCTACAGTGTGGTTTTGATTTAGAGAAGTGGCTATGGAGATTCGAGGGCAATTTCATCAGGTGAAGTGAGCAGAAATGATGACTGATTAACTGTGGTAGGTGAGTATGATGGACGGATGCTATCAGCTGGCTGACCCAATATCCATTCCATCCCTCTTCTCCCTCCTAGTATAGAAAGAAGCTAGAAAACCTCCATACTCATTAGCAGACTCTCTTGTTCCTGGAGATGGCCAGAAGTCACAATTATAGCCTATGAAATACGTATATATGGAAGTCTGCTAAGCAATTTTGTGAAAGTGGTTGCTTCTCTTAGAAAAGACAGAACTAGCTAGAGCCATCCCTCCCATCATCTTCATGTCTTACACAAAGACACTGGTGCTTGGAGCTGTGACAGCCATTGTGTTACCTACCATGATGTGGGAAACCGCTATGCTACGAATAGCAAAGTGGAAATACAAGAAGAGCCTGGGACTTGACATCTTTGAGTTTCTTCTTCAACCCTGAGCTGCCAGCCTTCAGATCTATTGTTATGGGAGAAAAAAAATGAATCCTATTATTAAACCACCATGAGCTGGGTTTTCTGCTGCTAGTAGCCAAATATATTCTAAATTCTCAGTGAAAAGGTGAGAGGAGGCAGGATAACTTAATCAAGTGGCCAGACCTTGATGCAAAGACATTGTGAAATACAGCCTTTGTTTTAGATGACCATGAACCCAACTAGAAATTGGAAAATCTCATACTAATATAAGGGGACAACCTGCAGTATTTTCCGCAGGAGGATCCAAGTTGCTGGTGCTCAGCAAAGCAAAGTCAGGTTTCCCCTCCTCCATGGTTCTCTATTGTATTGTTTAGTCACTCAGTTGCATCCAGCTCTTCATGACCCCATGGCCTGTAGCCTGCCAGACTCCCTGCCCATGGGATTTCTCATGCAAGAATACTGGAGTGGGTTGCCGTTTTCTTCTCTAGACCGTCTTCCTGACCCAGGGATTGGAACCACGTCTCCTATCATGCAGGCAGATTCTGTATTGTTGATCCACCAGAGAAGCCCCTCGGGGTCTCCAGCATCCCACAGCTACAAACAATTTCAGACTGATTAAACTAGAATTTTGGAAGCAGTGAGTCCCAAGATCAATATTTTTAAAAGCATCTTGGATGATTCTAATGAGCAGCCAGTGTTGAACACCTCTGCTTTTAATGAATATACCTGTTTGGGGTTAAGAGTACAGCCGCCACTTCCTCCTTCTAAACCCTGTGTACTTAGTTATTTGGGTCTCTGAGCAGAAGTGAGAATTACCAGAACTTTAGGAATTTACAAATCCCTCTTTCCTCCTGTAGATTCATTATAATACTGTGAATCTTGAGTACAAACGATGAACCCATGCTTCCTAGAGCATCAAAATTAAGTCAATGGAGTGACATATTGCCGTTCTACTACATTTTCCTGTCAACTGTTGGAAGTGTCACCAAAACTCTCATTCATACTCATCCACACAGCAAAGAGAAACCATCCCACTTCTCTCCTTCTGTCTGCAGATTTTTCTATGGTCTAGAATCCCTTCTAAGACTGAGGCTTTTTTTAGTTTGTCTCCAGAGTGGAAAACATTTCCAGTCATGCTTTTATCAAAGGCCTTTGCTGGTGTCTTAGTTCCGCTTTATCTTTGTAGTGGTTGTAATATTTCTGACCATAAAATTCAGGTATGCAAAAATGTGAGAACCTATATTTCCATAACTGACTCCAATTTGTCTTGAGGCCCCATTCTACTTGATGGCAGAACTGGAAACAAATCAATTCCAGGTAAACTCAATCCACTCCGGGTTTTTCTCCTCCCCTCCCACCTTTGCCCTGGGGACTTGGCGGGAGATTGATAGAACATCTGGACATGGAGGGGGCTTGTCTGGCCCTTGGTTCTCATCTGTCCATGCTGGCATCGTCTGCCGTGTCCTCGTTCCTTGGAGTTGCCAATTGTCAGCGTCTTCCCTGCCGGCATCCACAGAGGCAGCTGAGTTCCCATCTGGCCTTTGATACCGGGACAGCGCTGACATCTGCTCTTGGGCTACTCTTCCCAGTACGAAGAAGCGTCTGTTAGTCTGCCAGGCCTCCTCGAGGTACTCCTGTATCCGTCTCAGACAAGTGTGGATACACTCCAGGCCATTCTGGGCTCCCAGAGACTCAGGACTAGCCTGCCATGCTGAGATTCCTTCTTGCTGACTCGCCCACTAGGGCAAAGCATGAGACCACCTCAGACCATCATCATTTTCCTGGGACGCCCCTCGAGAAGACAAGCCAAGACTCTCAGCCCTTGAGCCCCACTCCATTCCCAGTAGCTCAGAGAGGAGCCAGCGCAGGGCTGGCCCTTGAAGACACATGGCAGTGTTTCCCCTTTTCCCCTCATCCCCAGCCCATGGTATTGTCATCTGTCAGAGTAAACAGGAGAAATGCTGGCTCACAGTGTGGCAACAGACGTGGGGCAAAAAACATTAGTCTTTAAACACATATTAATTAATTTAAGGTTTGCTTAGTAAGTTTAATAATATGCTTTAATTAAACATATTAAACTATTTATGTTAATTAATATTACATTAATTCTTTTAAAATATTATTCTACCACACCTTGTTGTACACTGGGGAAGTCTACCTCCAGTTCACTCATCATCAAGAAAAATTGATGCATTAAAAAACTAGACACAACAAAACAGGATTATTTTCTAATAATGGGAATATCAATGTTCACTTTTTCTCTTATATCCCCTTTTCTACATTTTTCAAATTTCTACTTTGAGCTTTTTTGCTTTATATTTCTATAGTAAACACATCTGGAAAATTATCCAACTAAACATCTGCTGAAGAGAGAAGGCATAAAGCAAAAGACTGATAAATCTGATCACATAATAATGTAAAATTTAAATAAGGCCCCAGAAAACTCTGCATAAACAAAAGATGGACAGATTAAAGAAAAATTTCTCAAAAATGGTACTGTGAAAACTCTTTGCAGGACAGGAATAGAGACGCAGGCATAAAGAACAGACTTGTGGACACAGCAGAGGAGGGAGATGGTGGGATGAGCTGAGAGACTAGCACTGGAACACATACATCGCCATGTGCAAAACAGATGGCTAGCGGAAGTCTCTGTAGAACGCAGATGGCTAGCAGAAGTCTCTGCAGAACGCAGGGAGCTCAAGTTGGTGCTCTGTGACAACCTGGAGGGGTGGGATGGGGTCAGGGGGAGGCAGAAAGGTTCAAGAGGGAGGGGATATATGTATATTTATGGCTGATTCTGATTCGACGAACACGAGTTTGAGCAAGCTCCAGGAAGTTGGTGATGGACAGGAATGCCTGGCGTGCTGCAGTCCATGAGGTTGCAAAGAGTCAGACATAACTTAGTGACTGAACTGAACTGATGGATGATTCACATTGTTGTACTGCAGAAACCAATACAACATTGTAAAGCAGTTATCCTCCAATTAAAAATAAACTTTAAAAACTTCTCACATGTAACAGAAAAAGGATACATGAAAAAATTAATACAGTAGGCAAGCTGTATAAAATTGTATAACCTATACAATAGGGTATCAGAAAATAAAAGCAAATGGCTGAAAACATAAAAAGAACCTCACTCAATTACAGAAATGCAAGACAAAACTGAAATATCATTATTATGTGGATTTGCAAAGTGAAAAAAATATATAAACCACAGTAAATGGTTAGGGCAGATAGACATTACATTTCTTGGAAATATAAATGAGTAACTTTCTAGGGGAGAAATTTGACAAATTAATCAAAATTTTAAATGTATTTCTAGGAACCTCTTGCAAAAGTACGTATATCAACTCAATAAGGATATGAACAAGGGTATCAACAAACATGATCATCTCAGAAGTGTCTGCAACAGTAAAATTAAAAAGGATAAAGAAGTGGAAGCAAAGGACCATCCAAAGGAGATTGGTTAGATAAATTCTTGTATGTTGATTTAATCGAATGCCATACAACTATTTGAAACAAGCATGAAATGATGTGTCATATTCTAATATAGAAAATCCTCCAAAATATAGTTATTTAGTCACTAAGTCATGTCCAACTCTTGTGATCCCATGAACTGTAACCCACCAGGCTCCTCTGTCCATGGGATTTCCCAGGCAAGAATACTGGAGTGGGTTGCCATTTCCTTCTCCTCCAAGATATGTTAATATTATTAACTGAAAAACCAGTAGGACAGGGTAAGCCACAGTCAGCTCCTGGTCTTGTTTTTGCTGACTGTATAGAGCTTCTCCATCTTTGGCTGCAAAGAATATAATCAATCTGATTTTGGTGTTGACCATCTGGTGATGTCCATGTGTAGAGTCTTCTCTTGTGTTGTTGGAAGAGGGTGTTTGTTATGACCAGTACATTTTCTTGGCAAAACTCTATTAGTCTTTGCTCTGCTTCATTCCATATTCCAAGGCCAAATTTGCCTGTTATTCCAGATATTTCTTGACTTCCTACTTTTGCATTCCAGTCCCCTATAATGAAAAGGACATCTTTTTTGGGTGTTAGTTCTAAAAGGTCTTGTAGGTCAGAGAAACCCCAGCAAGATGGTAGGAGGGGTGAATTTGCATTTGGAATCAAACCCCATTCCCACCAGGGATGCTATGAGGGCTCAAACAAATGTATGCACCAGGACCCAGGAACCTCTCAGAGATTGAGACAGAACTGTGTTTGAGCATCTCCTTTGGAAGTACGGGTCAGCAGTGGACTGCTGCAGGGGACGGGCTCTGGGTGCAGCAGACTTGGGTATGACATAAGCCCTCTTGGAGGAAGTCACCATTAACCCCACCATAGAGCTGCCAGAACTTACACAGAACTGGGAAATGGACTCTTGGAGGGCACAAACAGAACCTTGTGCACCAGGACCCAGGAAAAAGGAGCTGTGACCCCACAAGAGACTGACCCAGACTTGCCTGTGAGTGTCCAGGAGTCTCCAGTGGAGGCGTGGGTTGGTGGTGGCCTGCTGCAGGGCTGGGGGTACTGAGCATAGCAGGGCCTGCATGGGGACTTTTGAAGGAGGTCACCATTATCTTCATTACCTCCACCATAGTTTGGCCCCAGGTAAATAGCAGGGAGGGAATACAGCCCCACCGGTCAACAGATCAGATCAGATCAGATCAGTCACTCAGTCATGTCCGACTCTTGGCGACCCCATGAATTGCAGCACGCCAGGCCTCCCTGTCCATCACCAACTCCCAGAGTTCACTCAGACTCATGTCCATCGAGTCAGTGATGCTATCCAGCCATCTTATCCTCTGTCGTCCCCTTCTCCTCCTGCCCCCAATCCCTCCCAGCATCAGAGTCTTTTCCAATGAGTCAACCCTTCGCATGAGGTGGCCAAAGTACTAGAGTTTCAGCTTTAGCATCATTCCTTCCAAAGAAATCCCAGGGCTGATCTCCTTCAGAATGGACTGGTTGGATCTCCTTGCAGTCCAAGGGACTCTCAAGAGTCTTCTCCAGCACCACAGTTCAAAAGCATCAATTCTTCGGTGCTCAGCCTTCTTCACAGTCCAACTCTCGCATCCATACATGACCACAAAAAACCATAGCCTTGACTAGACGAACCTTTGTTGGCAAAGTAATGTCTCTGCTTTTGAGTATGCTATCTAGGTTGGTCATAGCTTTCCTTCCAAGGAGTAAGCGTCTTTTAATTTCATGGCTGCAGTCACCATCTGTAGTGATTTTGGAGCCCAGAAAAATAAAGTCTGACACTTTTTCCACTATTTCCCCATATATTCCCCATGGAGTGGTGGGACCGGATGCCATGATCTTCGTTTTCTGAATGTTGAGCTTTAAGCCAACTTTTTCACTCTCCACTTTCACTTTCATCAAGAGACTTTTGAGTTCCTCTTCACTTTCTGCCATAAGGGTCGTGTCATCTGCATATCTGAGGTTATTGAGATTTCTCCTGGCAATCTTGATTCCAGCTTGTGTTTCTTCCAGTCCGGCGTTTCTCATGATGTACTCTGCCTATAAGTTAAATAAGCAGGATGACAATATACAGCCTTGACGAACTCCTTTTCCTTTTTGGAACCAGTCTGTTGTTCCATGTCCAGTTCTAACTGTTGCTTCCTGACCTGCATACAAATGTCTCAAGAGGCAGATCAGGATTAAAGATTTACTGATCCTGGCCCCGCCCCTCAGAACAAGACCCAGTTTCTCCCTCAGTCAGTCTCTCCCATTAGAAGCTTCCATAAGCCTCTTATCCTTCTCCATCAGAGAGCAGATAGACTGAAAACCACAATCACAGAAAACTAACCAATCTGATCACATGAACCACAGCCTTGTCTAACTCAATGAAACTATGAGCCATGCCATGTAGGGCCACCCAAGATGGACAGATCTTGGTGGAGAGTTCTGACAAAACATGGTCCACTGGAGAAGGGAATGGCAAACCACTTCAGTATGCTTGCCTTGAGAATCCCATGATCAGTATGAAAAGGCAAAAAGTTAGGACACCGAAAGATGAACTCCTCAGGTCAGTAGGTGCCCAGTATGCTACTGGAGATCAGTGGAGAAATAACTCCAGAAAGAATGAAGAAAGTGAAAAAATGAAGTCACTCAATCGTGTTTGACTCTTTGCGACCCCATGGACTGTAGCCCACCAGGCTCCTCTGTCCATGGGATTTTCCAGGCAAGAGTACTGGAGTGGCTTGCCATTTCCTTCTCCAGAGGATCTTCTCAACCCAGAGATCAAACCTGGGTCTCCCACGTTATAGGCAGACGCTTTATCATCTGAGCCTCCAGGAAAGCCCTAGAATGAAAAGGAGAATGAAGAGATGGAGCCAAAGCAACAACAACACCCAGTTGGGAGTGTGACTGGTGATAGAAGCAAGGTCCGTTGCTGTGAAGAGCAATATTGCATAGAAACCTGGAATGTTAGGTCCATGAATCAAAGCAAATTGGAAGTGGTCAAACAGTAGATGGCAAGAGTGAACGTCGCTATTTCACTGGAAGGGCAGGCATGAAATCAACCAGTGGGTGATTTGGAATCAAGGAAGGGGAATGTGTGTGTTTTAAGATGAGTAATCTTTTTTTTTTTTTTGCTTAAAAAAAAGGTCATTTCTTTATCTGACCGTGTCAGATCTTAGTTGGGGCACAGGGGAGCTTCCATTGCTGCGCATGGATTCTCCAGTCATGGCACACAGGCTTCAGCATAGGCTCTAGAGCACAGGGACTCAATAGTTACTATGCGTGGGCTTAGTCACTCCATGGCATGTGGGATCTTTTCCCCAACCAGGGATTGAACCCATGTCCCCTGCATTTCAAGGAGGATTCTTAATCACTGGACCATCAGGGGAAGTCCCATGAAGTTCATAATCCTGTACTCTGATCTGATTACCCCAGGGGAGAGAATGTTGAAGAAAAAGGGAAAAGACTAGTCCATCATCCTTGAGACAGTAATCCCAGCACACACAGAGGGACTCTCGTTTGACAGGAAGGACATTGCTTCTGTTAGAGAAGAGGTTTCCAAGCAGCATCTGAGATGGGACGGTGCCCAGACACACAGGCCCTGCCAACTCCCTGCCTGCGAGAGTTTATTACCAGCAACCTGACATTCTTAAGACAGAGTATGCACATGTCTCTCTCTGAAACATGTAACCAATTAGTAAATACATTTCTTCCTGCCCTCAATGTCTCAAAGGAAGCTCAATTATATACCTAAAAACTCAGAATTCCAGCCATGGAAAGAAAAAAACTTGCTAAAGAGTGTAAATGGGCTTCCCTGGTGGCTCAATCGTCAACAGGAGACACAGGTTCAATCCCTGGGTCAGGAAGACCCCCAGGAGAAGGGAATGGCTCCTCACTTCAGTATTCTTCCCTGGAAAATCCCATGGACAGAGGAGCCTTGCAGGTTACAGTCCATGGGGTTGCAAGGAGTCAGACACAGCTGAGTGACTAACACACTTTCGAAGAGTGTAACTATCCTAGGCAAATGAGTTCCCCCCCAAAAACGGTAGAGGTAATTACGTGTCAAGATTCCACTGTCTGTCACTTCTAGATTATACTTGACTTCAAAAAAGTGCTAATGTTTGATTAATGCTTTCTTGCTTTTAGTAGCTCAGCTAAAAGCACAGCTTCTAGTGAACAGGTGGCACGTTAATTGAAATATAAAAGAAAGAGACTAAAGATGCTTGGGATGAGAAGGAGAAGGGCCTTTAGAAGATGGAACTGATGATTACCTTAATTGTTTCAAAAAGGCAAGGACTGATCATTTAGAGGAAGATGCTCCAGCCATCGTAGCAGTTTCCCACAGGCTTCTATTTTGCAGCTATAGAGACAAAGGCCTTTGATGAGTCACTCTTGAAGGGGTTCTCGCTATGCTCACTGGGTATTCATAGTTATGTAGTGAAAATAACAAGGCATTTGGATAAAATACCTAGTTCCCTACCTGGGATGAATAAATACCAACTTTTTTATTACTTTTATTATTTAGCCACTTATTTCTGAAAATTCTGTTGTTACTGTTATTACCTAAATGTGTGAGCATGACATGTGACTTGCATCCTTTTCCAACCCGTTATCAGAGGTGAATTTTCCAATGGTTAATAACTGTAACTGTTGCATGAATGATGAGTTCCTATTTGCAACTCAGCTGGATTTTAGTATATTTCCATTCAAATTCAAATGAAGACATCTGTCTGTGTACATTGTATCCAGATCTATGTCTGTTGTAACTGCATCTGACCAGTTGGCAACTTCTTATATTTCAAGTGGCATTTTAAGTGCATCTGAAGAGTTTTGAATACCTTGTTCTCAATAGCAATATATCATTAAGGAAGATATCTCTCACTTTGTTTGGAAAGATATCTTAGGATAGGCTCCTTGGGATCAAGATTGGGATTCTTGGGTAAGCAATTTGTTGACAGAGTGAGAGAGCAATCTTGGGAAAAATCTGTAAGGGAGTGAGGGAAGCAGAACTGGGGAGGGGAGATTGTTAGGGAAAGGTGTGGTTTCAGGAGAAGTCTAGCCTTTATCTTATCTCATAGGGAACTCTGGAACATGACTTGTACCTCAGCTTGTTCTGCCTGAGGCACGAGGTTGGACTTGTGTACCACTGAGTCAGTCACAGGTCACAGGCCATCCTCCCCAGGTGGGTGGTGGCTATAACCTTCAGCTTCTGTGGACAAGGGAGTGCCCACTAGCTAAGGGAAGGTACCCAAAGACAGAGGCAGCTGTGAGCTGCTTTGAACAGCCAACACCCGCAACAAATGGAGTGGGTTGGGAGCTTCAGCCTAGAAAAAGAGGATTTGGGTGGGATACCAATAGCATCTGCCTCAGAGGGCAAATGGCAGCAATGATTCCAATCCAGGAGCAGATCCAGCACTGATTCCAATCCAGCAGCAGATCCAGCACTGATTCCAATCCAGCAGCAGATCCAGCAGTGACTCCAGTCCAGGAGCAGATCCAGCAGTGAATGCAAGTTCCCTTAAGCCATGCCATTTGGATCACTGTTGGCAGTTCTTGAATGCTCAGTCATGGGACTTCTCGGTAACGAAAACAGAACTGCCAAGTAATACCAATTGATCCAAGAGCTACAGTTACAGAGACGTTCAGCCCACAAGCTCTCTGTTGCTGTGGCACTGAGCAATGGTTGTGAAGCATTTTTTTAAGGGCGCTCTAGGTAGAAAACAGCACATCAAATGCACAATTCTTATTCTATTAACAGAAATACACCATGCACTTCACAAAGTTTGATGCCATTAAGAGCTGTCCGTATAAGACAATAAGGATGACATCATGATATGAGCTTAGCTGTCTGTTTTAGAAGTAACGTCTCAGACGGCAAAACCCCGTTAGGATGAGTAATATGAGGAAAAGCACAGGACTGTTTGCTAGGTACATGCTGTTGTATTGTTAGGAGAAAAATAAGTACAGTGTGGGCTCTGTGTTGTCAGTGACCGAAGGTCACTTGAGTCACCATTCCCTGAGGTTAGCAGATGAACTTCAGATGAGCAAATAACACAAATCAATGCTTGCTTCTCTGGCATGTTAATCACAGAGCGAGATTCCCTGCAGATTTCCACCTTCTCATTCTATCTGCTACTGAAAATGCTTTCTCAAGCCGTGGATCTCATGACCTGAAAGGTCCTTTATGAAATTTCTTGTTCATAATTCATGCTCCTGGCTGGGTAGGACTAGGACATTGAATGCAGAAGCTGAATTTAGCAGCTTGGTCACTGCATAGTTGCTGAGTGGTGGGACTTCCAGGCAGGCAGTACACTGCAGAAGAAACCTGGGCTGAGAGTGCCAGGGTGAATGCAGGGTTGAACAGAGAGAATGTTTTATCTTGCTTCTAAAAAAGTGCTCTCCATGAGACAGGGATCAAGGGTTCCAAAGAGAACAAATGGGGAGAAAGATGATTGGCTGCCTAAAGAAATGATAGCAGTCAAACCATGACAGTGTTTGGAAGACAAGGACTGTGTCACTTATTTTTCTTAAAACTGCCCATCTCTGCATACGAAGGGATCATGCCTAACTAAGCTGGGTCTTTGGCATATTGGATTTTTCCATTGTCTTCCAAAGTGCTTGATGTTTTTAGGAAGAGCTTGCTGTAAGTACATGTTGACTTACTATTGGGTTGTTATTAATGTTCTGCAGTCCGGTTAGTTTTAACTTATTCAGATTGAAACAGGGGATATTAACTGGGTACCTGTGTGAAAAGATAGCTTTTTGAGAAATAGCATGTTTATAAATCACCTCAAGAAGCCTTTAAGTTTCTGAGTTCTCACCCCTTTAATGAAATGATTCAGTGAGAAATTTTGTTTCCTGGTTTCTTTACAGTTCCAGATTTCTCAGAACAGTTTTTTTCTTTCTTTCTTTCTTTTTTTTTTTTTGTAGGCCAATGTAGCAACTCTGTGGGTGCCAACCTACTGCTCTTTCCACGTTGACAAAAATAGCATGATGATAAATGCTCTAACCCAGTAGTAAGCATGCGCATCTCCTGGAGATCTTGGTAAAATCAGATTTATAAGAACAAGATGCTAAGTTATTAGGTCTAGGGTGGGGCTCAAAAATCTCATTCATAAGAAGCACTTGTCTAGCGCTTTGGTTGTTGTTCTCATTTTATTTATTTCTTTATTTTTAAACTTTCTATTTTGTATTGGGCTGTAGCTGATTGACAATGTTGTGATGGTCTCAGGTGAACAGTGAAGGGACTCAGCCGTGCATGTACATCTATCCATTCTCCTCCAACCTCCCCTCCCATCCAGGCTGGCACATCACCCTGAGCAGAGTTCCCTGTGCTGTACAGTGGTTCCTTGTTGGTTATCCATTTAAACATAGCTGTGGCGCACTCATTTGGTTCTGAGGCAGATGTGTTTCCGTGGGCTATTGCCACAATGATACTGCATCACGAACCACTGAAATCTCCGTGGCAGACAAGAGTAAACATCTGCTCCTACTCGTGTATCCACAGGGAAGCTGGAGAACAGATTAGCTAGGCTCCAGGCTGTGGGTTGCGTCCAGACCTGCTGCATGTGTCTCTCCTCCTTGAACCAGCGTCTACGTGAGGCAGGCTCTTGTGGCAAAAAGCAGGAGATGAGGTGGCGCGCCAAGCCTCCACTGCATATCCCACTGGCCAAAAGAAGCGACTGAAGCAGAAGCCAAGGGAGGGGAAGTATACTGTTTTCGTGGAATCCTGGTGGAAGAAGTAAATATTTGCTGAATGATAATTGATCACAAGGTCATACACAAATCCTGTACATTAAAGTGCTAGAGTCTCTGGAACCATCCAGGAAAGGTGAATGCAAGGTCACTGTTTGTTTATAGGTGATTCAACAAACATTTATCAATGACAACCAAATGCCAGCCAGATGGTCATTAGTTTTTGCTTAATATTAATGATTAATTAATTAATATTTTGTTTAATATTGATAATAATTAGTTGTTGTTTATCTGAAAGGAGTCCAGTCCAGAGAAAGATAAGTACATAGATAACTACAGGCAATGCTTCTCTAATGGCTCAAGCAGTAAAGAAACTGCCTGCAAATCCAGGAGACACAGGAGACGCAGGTTTTGGGAGGATTCCCAGGAGGAGGAAATGGCAACCCACTGCAGTATTCTTGCCTGAGAAACCCCACAGACAGAGGAGCCTGGTGGACTTCAGTCTGTGGGGTCTTAACGAGTCAGACATGATTGAGCATGTGAGCAGGCACGGGGGTGCCAGTTACCAAATAAGAGAAGCAATAAGATTTATTTTTAAAAAATCTAAAACCAACCTGAGAAGCAAAATGTGACGCTCTCTGTGAGCCAGCAATTGTAAAGTATCCTTAAAATATGGGAAACACATAGAATTGGATTATAGATGAAATCAGGCCCCAGGGTACTCTCTGGAGAAGACTGCTGAAAGTAATAACAGTGGCTCCTGGAATGTCTCAGGCTCACAGGTTGTAGACACAAGGGCAAGGGAAGGCCTGGGTACCATTCTCTTAGCAAACAGCAAAAGTCTTGGGGATGATGTTGCTTGGCCCACATAGGGGCACCTTTCCTGTGATGCTAATTGGCCCATATGAATCTTAGTCTGGCTTCTAGATGGAGTTCAGTTCAGTTGCTCAGTCATGTCTGACTCTGCAACCCCATGACTGCAGCACGCCAGCCCTCCCTGACCATCACCAACTCCCAGAACTTACTCAAACTCATGCCCATCACATCGGTGATGCCATCCAACCATCTCATCCTCTGTCGTCCCCTTCTCCTCCTGCCTTCAATCTTTGCCAGCATCAGGGTCTTTTCCAATGAGTCAGCTCTTCGCATCAGGTGGCCAAAGTATTGGAGTTTCAACTTCACCATCAGTCCTTCCAATGAATATTCAGGACTGATTTCCTTTAGGATGGACTGGTTGGATCTCCTTGCAGTCCAAGGGACTCTCAAGAGTCTTCTCCAACACCACAGTTCAAAAGCATCAATTCTTCAGCGCTCAGCATTTTTTATAGTCCAACTCTCACATCCATACATGACTATTGGAAAAAACCATAGCTTTGACTAGATGGGCCTTTGTTGGTAAAGTAATGTCTCTGCTTTTTAATATGCTGTAATATGCTGTCTAGGTTTGTCTAGATGGAGAAGAGGAGCTTACTAGACCATGGACAAACAGTACAGGAGGTGGTTTCCTAAGAAAATATCATGATCTTGTCAAAAGAAATACATCCTTCATGCTAAAATACTATGTGGCTAAAACAGAGATTTGTTTATTCTGACATGGAATACCTTTCAGACATATTGTTGGATAAAATAAGAAAGTTCCAGGATATTTTACATGTGAATTAATTCTATATTTCTGTGTATACATTTGTATATATGAAAATGCATCAAAATGTTATAGATACACACCAAAGTCCTAAAAATAGTCCTTACATTGTGGAGGAGCCTGGAATTTGAGGATAAAGTGTAATAGAAAGGAACACTGAGTTTTCCTATATTATCTGACACTGGTTGCCTTTTCCTCTCACTGGGTATCCCAAGACAGTAGAGACTTGACTTTGCCTATCTTGCTCACTACTGTATCTCTGGAAATTTGAAGCACAGCTGGCATATTTCTAGTGAGTGCTTAGTAAATGTTTATGGAATGAACGAATGGAGAGCATGCACGTAGGGATGAAGGTGTGAAGTGTCAGGGACCAGTTAGGAAACTTCAAGGAGTTTGACATGATCAGAGTGCTTGGTACGAAAGAAATGGCAGAATGTGAGTCTGAAAAGACATCCAGAATCCACTGATATTCGATGCCAAGGAAGTGGATTACTCACTGCAAAACAGAGACATTAGACAGGGGAGAGCAATGAAAGAGTTCGTGTTTTAGAAAGGTGACTTGTGCAGCCATTTGAAGGGTAGAATGAAAGAAAGCAGATGGAGAACTAAATACCAGTCAAAGAAAGTCTGCTATCAGAGCCCAGGTGAGAAATGACAAATCCTGAAATAAGGGTGGGGCAGGAGGGATATAGTTGGACTATAAAGAAGGCTGAGCACTGAAGAATTGATGCTTTTGAACTGTGGTGTTTGAGAAGATTCTTGAGAGTCCCTTGGACTGAAAGGAGATCCAACCAGTCCATCCTAAAGGAAATCAGTCCTGAATATTCATTGGAAGGACTGATGCTGAAGCTGAAACTCCAATACTTTGGCCACCTGATGCGAAAAACTGACTCATTTGAAAAGACCCTGATGCTGGGAAAGATTGAAGGTGGGAGGAGAAGGGGACAACAGAGGGTGAGATGGTTGGATGGCTTCACCATCGTGTCTATGGACATGAGTTTGAGTAAACTCCAGGAGTTGGTGATTGTCAGGGAAGCCTGGTGTGCCGCGGTTCATGGGGTCACAAAGAGTCGGACATGACTGAGCCAATGAACTGAGAAGGGATAAGGAGCAGTTGATGATTTTGAGAGATAGGCAGTCCTTACTGACCTGTGGAATGTGAGCAGGGTGGGGTGGGGGGTGTAGGTCGATTCCAGGTGTCTGGATAAACCACCATGGGGATGCTGGTGCCATTCATCAAGAGAGGGGACATGTGAAAAGAAGTCTGTGGGTGAAGGATAGGAACCCATTTTTTGATAAACATTGATTTATTCCCAGTTCCTCATTTTTTCTTTTTCCTCTGTATTTTAAAAATGTTTTCATTTTATATTGGAGCATAGTTGATTTTGCACTTTCATGCATTGGAGAAGGAAATGGCAACCCACTCCAGTGTTCTTTCCTGGAGAATCCCAAGGACGGGGAAGCCTGTAGGCTGCCGTCTATGGGGTCGCACAGAGTCAGACACGACTGAAGCGACTTAGCAGCAGCAGCAGCAGCAGCAGAGTTGATTTACAGTGTGTTAGTTTCAGGTATACAGCAAAGCTATACATATACACATATCTATCCTCAAATTCTTGTCCCGTTTAGGTCGTCACAGGACACTGAGCAGAGTTCCCTGTGCTATATAGTAGGTCCTTATTGCCCCCCTATTATAAATATAGCAGTGTGTGTCTGAACAAGTCCATCTCCGGACATGCTGATTTCCGGGGAACAGTGGAGCCTCCAGGTAAAGCTGTCCCACAGAAAACCTGGGGTCTGGAATGAAGTCTCCCTTTTCTTCTGCCCAAGGAGAGCGTTTCATATTTCATTAAACATTTTTAAAAGGAGCCAATGCTCAAACAACAGAGTGTTTAATGCTTCCCAACTTAACAAAAGAGAGGCAGCCCAACAGGGATGGTTTTTTCCCAGGGCCTAGGATTTCAGCTCACCCAGCTCTGTCTAGTATACCTTATCCTCCTGCTTCATTAGCCGAAATAGCAATAATTCTGCAATTAGTAACAAAGAAAGACTGTAATATGTACACCTGGAGAATTAAAAATATTAAGGCACACAGAGAGACGTTTGGGGACACAGGCTGCCTCCAGTTTAAAGGGCTTATCTGGTCAGGGGTTGCTAGGGGAGAGACAGGAACGCACAGCCCCTCAGCTGAGGTTCTCATCTGGCAAAAACCTCTGCTTTCTTGCATGCTCTGAAATCCAGAGCATCTATCCCTTTCAGTGGCCTGTGCATCCTTCTGTTTCATCTGTTTCAAGGCTCAGAGTTGGCAGTAGCGATAAACAGTAAAAATCGGGATCAATGGCCGTAAACAGAAAATGATGATCTGACTCCCCTGGGAACCAGTTCCGCACCTGGCACTTGAGCGCAGGAAGCACAGGAGTACAAAAGAGGCTCTCACCCTGTATTCTTTTTCCTCTGCTCTGAAAAGGTGAGGCCTGGGATGAGGAGAACTTTCTTCTCCCACAACAAAAGCTGAAAACTTAAACCTACCTTGTGCCTAACCACTGGCCTTTCTGGAAAACCTTCCCCTCTTTGTCTCTTTGTGTTTCCCAGCCGTTGGAACTGGAGTGCTCAAAGAAGTACCTGACCTTGTTTGTCAGAAAAGAAACAGAAAATGCTGACCCTGAATTCTCTGATTTGCTCCTGCTGCTAACCTAGCAGTACTGCAGAATCTCAGACACTTCAGCAGCCTCAGCTGGCTGGGGCTGCAGAATAATGAGTGTGTAAAGCTCCTCGACAAGAGCCTTCTCTTCCCTCTAGAGGGAGGGAGGCCATTAGCAAGGAGTGAGCACAGGGGGAGTGGCGTGCAGGGGCGCCCAGGGTAAAGGCCCATTTCAGCCAATACTGATGACCTACTAGAACCGTTCCTACTCAGAATGGCTTATCTGCTTTGTTGTATTGTCTGGGTCCTGCCATTAATTTTGTCAGAAGAAGAAACTGAGCCCACAGGGGCAGAGGCAATATCTCATTCATTGCCAGAACTGAAGAAAGAACCTAGATTTAGAGAGGCAGAGATTATGGGGAAGACATCTTTTGCAAATTTGAAAGCTTTTACATTCAATTTGCAGAAGAGAAACACAGGTTTGGAGATGTTAAGAGACTGGTTCAAGACACAGAGCTAATCAATAGCAGTGTTTCAACTGGGCACCTTCACAGATAAGCATCAGAATACAGCTCTGGCATATTTAACCAAAAAATGTCACTTATTAGAGGGATAAAAAGAGGATGGAAATCTAGAAACCCAAATCAGGAAGAAACTCCTGTCCTAAAAGGAGTTAGGACAGATATAAAGAGAGAAGGGATTTTCAACCCCCTCACTTAGGAGTCAGTTTGAACCAACATTTTTTAGCATCTTTGCCTTCACTCTGCTCAAGATGGTCCATGTCCTAAGAGAAAGTGCTAGATTGACCAAGCTCAGTTCCACATGTCCACCAATTGGAGGTGGTGGGCAAGACACTGTCTCCAAGATTTAGAGACCCATCAAGTCAACATACAGTGGGGAAAGGTTATTTCCGCAAAAGAAAATGGGATACTGTTAGAGAGAATGGGTGAGGAGTGGCTACCAAATTCAAATGTCCTCTAGCTCATGAACATCTAAGACCAAAGTCTGCATTCTTTCTTTCCCTATTCCTGCATGATATAGGCAGAGGTTGTTAATCAGTGGTGATTTTGTCTTCCTACTCCCAGAGACATTCAGCAATGTCTGAAGACATTTTTGGTTGCTGGGAAGAAGTGTGATTGGCATCTAGTGGACAGCAGCCAGAGATGCTGTTGACAATCCTGTCATGCACACGACAGCCCTCCAGAGGAAAGAATAATCCAGGCCTCAGTGTCAGTCGAGCCAGGCTGGAGAAACTCTGGTATGAGGAGACAGGGAACTGAGATAATACACCATGTGTTTAAGAAAATTCAATAATTTAATTTGGTGAAAGTACGGGCTTACATATAGAAAAGTTGGAGGGGGAAAAACTTTTAAAAAATAGTTTCAGATCAGATTTTGTGGGGTCTTCAATCACAGGTTAAGTTGTCTATAGGCTATATTTAATAGGATTGGATGCTTTGTAGCCCAAAATGAAATCTTAATTGCCTGGGCCTGGCAGATCTCTGTTTTTGTCTGGAGTTTATCTGTAGGAGACTTTTGGAGAACAGGACTGAATGCCACGAGACCGTCCATGACAAGACCCCATCTGTGTAACCTGCCCTGACTCACAGGGCCTCTCCTAAGAGCTTTACCTCTCTGTGCTGCTCACGTCTCTCAGGGATGTGATTTTGGAAAGGTCGTTGCTTCTTAGAGTATATATTCCTGCTAAAGAGATTAACATTAGTATCAACATTCAAGTAATACAGCTGCCAAATGATCTGTATTATTTCAGAAAAAGCTGTTTTTAAAATAGACATATTTCATTGGTTCATTTTTTTTCACACCTCTGAAATGAGGATGTACTTACAATCAATAGTACATCCTCATTTCAGAGGTGTGGAAAAAATAAATTGCTACTGGCGCACTTGGCGTGGGCGGCTGCGACCGGCACACTTGGCTTGACCGAGAGGAGCTACCCCACGTCCGAGGTCAGGGGCAGAAGCCGGGAGGACCCCCATGCCCGAGGGGCGGCGGCCAAGAGGAGTTACCCCACATCCGGGGTCAGGGGCAGCCTCGGAGACTGCCAGACTGCGACGGTGCAGGAATGGCCAAGAGGAGACGCCAGGGGCGGCGGTCGGGAGGAGCTACCCCCGCGTAGGAGGTCAGGAGCGGCAGCGGAGAGGAGCTACCCGCGTCCAAGATCAGGGGCAGCAGCCAGAGGAGCTACCCCACGTCCAGGGAGCTGTGGCTGCGCCGGCGCAGGAGGGCCTAGAGGAGCTATTCCATTTTCAAGGTCAGGAGGGGTGGCGGTGAGGAGATACCCCTCGTCCAAGGTAAGGAGCAATGGCTGCACTTTGCTGGAGCAGTCGTGAAGAGATACCCCACGCCCAAGGTAAGAGAAACCTGAGTAAGACGGTAGGTGTTGCAAGAGGGCATCAGAGGGCAGACACACTGAAACCATAATCACAGAAAACTAGTCAATCTAATCGCACTAGGACCACAGCCTTGTCTAACTCCATGAAACTAAGCCATGCCTGTGGGGCAATCTAAGATGGGCAGGTCATGGTGGAGAGATCTGACAGAATGTGGTCCACTGGAGACGGGAATGGCAAACCACTTCAGTATTCTTGCCTTGAGAACCCCATGAACAGTATGAAAAGGCAAAATGATAGGATACTGAAAGAGGAACTCCCCAGGTCAGTAGGTGCCCAATATGCTACTGGAGATCAGTGGAGAAATAACTCCAGAAAGAATGAAGGGATGGAGCCAAAGCAAAAAGAATACCCAGCTGTGGATGTGACTGGTGATGGAAGCAAGGTCCGATGCTGTAAAGAGCAATATTGCATAGGAACCTGGAATGTCAGGTCCATGAATCAAGGCAAATTGGAAGTGGTCAAACAAGAGATGGCAAGAGTGAACGCCGACATTCTAGGAATCAACAAACTAAAATGGACTGGAATGGGTGAATTTAACACAGATGACCATTATATCTACTACTGCAGGCAGGAATCCCTCAGAAGAAATGGAGTAGCCATGATGGTCAACAAAAGAGTCCGAAATGCAGTACTTGGATGCAATCTCAAAAACGACAGAATGATCTCTCTTTGTTTCCGAGGCAAACCATTCAGTATCACAGTAATCCAAGTCTATGCCCCAACCAGTAACGCTGAAGAACCTGAACTTGAATGGTTCTATGAAGACCTACAAGACCTTTTAGAACTAACACCCAAAAAAGATGTCCTTTTCATTATAGGGGACTGGAATGCAAAAGTAGGAAGTCAAGAAACACCTGGGTTAACAGGCAAATTTGGCCTTGGAATACGGAATGAAGCAGGGCAGACTAATAGAGTTTTGCCAAGAGAATGCACTGGTCGTAGCAAACACCCTCTTCCAACAACACAAGAGAAGACTCTATACATGGACATCACCAGATGGTCAACACCGAAATCAGATTGATTATATTTGCAGCCACAGATGGAGACGCTGTATACAGTCAGCAAAAACAAGACCAGGAGCTGACTGTGGCTCAGATCATGAACTCCTTATTGCCAAATTCAGACTGAAATTGAAGAAAGTAGGGAAAACCACTAGACCATTCAGGTATGACCTAAATCAAATGCCTTATGATTATACAGTGCAAGTGAGAAATTGATTTAAGGGCCTAGATCTGATAGATAGAGTGCCTGATGAACTATGGACTGAGGTTCATGACATTGTACAGGAGACAGGGAGCAAGACCATTCCCATGGAAAAGAAATGGAAAAAAGCAAAATGACTGTCTGGGGAGGCCTTACAAATAGCTGTGAAAAGGAGACAAGCGAAAAGCAAAGGAGAAAAGGAAAGATATAAGCATTTGAATGCAGAGTTCCAAAGAATAGCAAGAAGAGATAAGAAAGCCTTCCTCAGCAATCAATGTAAATAAACAGAGGAAAACAACAGAATGGGAAAGACTAGAGATCTCTTCAAGAAAATTAGAGATACCAAGGGAATATTTCATGCAAAGATGGGCTCGATAGAGGACAGAAATGGTGTGGACCTAACAGAAGCAGAAGATATTAAGAAGAGGTGGCAACAATACACAGAAGAACTGTACAAAAAAGATCTTCATGACGCAGATAATCACCATGGTGTGATCACTGACCTAGAGCCAGACATCCTGGAATGTGAAGTCAAGTGGGCCTTAGAAAGCATCACTACGAACAAAGCTAGTGGAGGTGATGGAATTCCAGTTGAGCTATTCCAAATCCTGAAAGATGTTGCTGTGAAAGTGTTGCACTCAATATACCAGCAAATTTGGAAAACTCAGCAGTAGACACAGGACTGGAAAAGGTCAGTTTTCATTCCAATCCCAAAGAAAGGCAATGCCAAAGAATGCTCAAACTACCGCACAATTGCACTCATCTCACATGCTAGTAAAGTAATGCTCAAAATTCTCCAAGCCAGGCTTCAGCAATATGTGAACCATGAACTTCCTGATGTTCAAGCTGGTTTTAGAAAAGGCAGAGGAACCAGAGATCAAATTGCCAACATCCGCTGGATCATGGAAAAAGTTCCAGAAAAACATCTATTTCTGCTTTATTGACTAGCCAAAGCCTTTGACTGTGTGGATCACAATAAACTGTGGAAAATTCTGAAAGAGATGGGAATACCAGACCACCTGATCTGCCTCTTGAGAAATTTGTATGCAGGTCAGGAAGCAACAGTTAGAACTTGACATGGAACAACAGACTGGTTTCAAATAGGAAAAGGAGTACGTCAAGGCTGTATATTGTCACCCTGTTTATTTAACTTATATGCAGAGTACATCATGAGAAACGCTGGGCCAGAAGAAGCACAAGCTGGAATCAAGATTGCCGGGAGAAAAATCAATAACCTCAGATAAGCAGATGACACCACCCTTATGGCAGAAAGTGAAGAGGAACTCAAAAGCCTCTTGATGAAACTGAAAGTGGAGAGTGAAAAAGTTGGCTTAAAGCTCAACATCCAGAATGAAGATCATGGCATCTGGTCCCATCACTTCATGGGAAATAGATGGGGAAACAGTGGAAACAGTATCAGACTTTATTTTTTTGGGCTCCAAAATCACTGCAGATGGAGACTGCAGCCATGAAATTAAAAGACGCTTACTCCTTGGAGGGAAAGTTATGACCAACCTAGATAGCATATTCAAAAGCAGAGACATTACTTTGCCAACAAAGGTCCAGCTAGTCAAGGCTATGGTTTTTCCAGTGGTCATGTATGGACGTGAGAGTTGGACTGTGAAGAAGGCTGAGCACTGAAGAATTGATGCTTTTGAACTGTGATGTTGGAGAAGACTCTTGAGAGTCCCTTGGACTGCAAGGAGATCCAACCAGTCTGTTCTGAAGGAGATCGGCCCTGGGATTTCTTTGGAAGGCATGATGCTTAAGCTGAAACTCCAATACTTTGGCCACCTCATGAGAAGAGTTGACTCATTGGAAAAGACTCTGATGCTGGGAGGGATTGGGGACAGGAGGAGAAGGGGACAACAGAGGATGAGATGGCTGGATGGCATCACTGACTCGATGGACGTGAGTCTGAGTGAACTCCGGGACTTGGTAATGGACAGGGAGGCCTGGCATGCTGTGATTCATGGGGTGCAAAGAGTCGGACACGACTGAGCGACTGAACTGAACTGAACTTTAATCAGTAGCACTTTTTTCTTTCTCAGGGATATATACAATTATGGCACTTAGATGTCATGACCCTTTAAATTCAATGAAATATGATACATTTATTATTGTTTAAATTTTATTCATACTCAGTTCAAAGAACTGGGATTATATATGGGTATTAGGGTTGAACTCTGGCAGAATACTAAGAACTATACAGAATATCATGATGGAACTGGTCATTCTCTGTCATCATTGTTTTATAATTAGAAATACAGCTCTTATATTGAACAGAAGAGGTTTTGTAACCATGCAACCATCTCCCCAGTGGGAGCATCCAGGGCCTGACCCCAGGGAAAAGTTTCATCTGTGTTTCAAAGCTTTTCAAGAGTATTTGACAGAAACATTCATTCAGGTCAAATTGCACTGACATATGCTTTGGGGCTGTTCTTATTTTGTACAGACTTCCTTGGCCCATCATTAGATAATTGTATTTGTACAAAGGAAATGGAGTAAGATTTCCTTCTGCATCTTTTCTGTGTTTCTCATCTTTTTCTCTAAGAGGACTTCCGCCCTTCCTTTGTCATCTGCGTATATCAGAAGATGAATACGTAATGACATCCACTCTCCTGTAATATTATCAGCCCAACAAACAAAGGCTTGAACTAAGACTAAAGAAGGGGAGCTGGAAATGAAGAGTGGGAAGCTTAAGCAACTGTGAATTTCCAGGAAATATTTATGAGCTGATTTAAATACTAATAAGCTGTCGTCTGACAGCAGCAGCAAGAAGATGAAGATACTGGAGCTCAAAGTCCCAGCTAAGCCATGGGCTCTCTCATATCTACGCAAGCTGCAGAGCAGAGCAGCCACATTTTAAGCCTCCTGCTAAACAGACATGCCAAAAAGCTGTTAAGTGAGAAACTGACATTTTCCCCCTGATTTCGATTATTTATTTCTGCCATAGTACTTAGCAATCAATTTGAATCCCATCTTAAAAAAGTATCTAGGGCCTAAATGTAAAAATTGCTTTGCGCAAACCTTTTATCTCAATGACTACTATATTAGGAAAAACGCTTTCAATTTCCTTTTCTGTCCACTTTAAGAATCTGCCAAATAGCCTCTCCTTGCAAGTTCCGATGAAGCAGCATGAACGATGTCTCCAGAGTGTAGTAAGAGGTAATTTATCTGAAAATGTCTCCTGTCCCAGCCTGAATGCAGAAAATACTTCAGTTGCCTATGGGTTAGAAAAGATAAAAACACTTGCTGTTGTAAAAAAATAAATTTAACTTCCAAAGAGCATTTTACATATATTGCCTTGGGTCTGACAATCTGCTGACTTGATCCAAAATAAACAACTGGCTTTCGCATTTCTAAATCATAATTCAAGGTTCCACACACAGAAGTGCTGTTAGGGTTTATTCAGCAGAGATTTTTTTGAGAGGTGGGGTGAGAGAGGGGGTGGGTGTAGGATGCAGGAGGCTTTTTTCCAAACATGTAGATGCTGAGTAAGGCAAGGAGAAAAATAGAAGGAGGGAACCCAGAATGTTTCTGGGAAACGATCTCACCTTTAGAACTGAGAGGCTGTAAATCCCGAAAGTTGGACAGCAGAGAGTTGGCTGCACCATCTAGAAACTTTGCCCATGATGCCCTGCCCTAGAAACATGGCGACCACAGGGCCTGGGACTGGAAGAAGGTGAGGGAGGTTCTCAGGTGCAAAAATTAAGGCAGCACCAAAAAACTCAATAATCAAGAAAAATACTATTCTTATGCAGTATTTTAAAAAACCAAGATTAATGCAAAAATAAATAATGAACCTAGCACAATTTTAAATAATAACTGGATTCAACAATACCAGGCCAAGCCATGCTGAAGCCCAAGGCAAAAGGAATAAGGTGCACCTCTATATAAACAGTTTAATGTTTTTAAAAATTTTTTGAGATATAGATTGTGAATACATTGCTGATATTTTGCTCCATTAAATACAGGAAAGTAAAATTATAAAACATTCTGCTTGGAATATAAGTCAAATGTTTAAACTTAATATAATGTGGGTTTTTATACACCTGTTGTTCCAGTTTTTGGTATTTTTTCAATTTCATGAATGTTCTGGTCAAAACTCTGTTGTGGTAGCATTGCACTGAGCTTGACCAGAAGACATGTTAGAAACATTAATATGCGAGGCTGAGCAACACACCTGAAGACACAGGGACTTTTGTCAAGGGTGCTTAGTGTTTGTGTGCTGTGGATTTCATGGTATGTGCAACACTTGCGGACCGCTGGATTAGGATGCTCCAATTAGAAGACAACTCACTGCTCACTACTAAACAATGAAGAGAAACTATGTTCATCTAACAAGAAGTCCAAAGGAAGAGTGGCTGCAGAGTGGTTAATTCAACATCTCGATGACAGCAACCAGGATTCAGATTCTTTTTATTGTCCTGCTCAGCTAAACACAGCAGGCATCTTCATCTTTGACAGGCTCCTCTCACAGGAGAAGGTGGCTGTCCCACTTCCCGGCATGCATGCTAAGTTGCTTCAGTCATGTCCAACTCTTTGGGATCCTATGGATTGTAGCCTTCCAGGCTCCTCTGTCCATGGAATTCTCCAGGCAAGAATATTGGAGTGGGTTGCCATGCCCTTCTCCAGGGACTCTCAAGTAAACACAGTGGAGGAAGAGGGATTGTTTTTTTCCCTCTTGGTCTCAGTTTAAAATAGAAGAAAATTTTCTCAGAAGCCTTCCAGCAGACCTTTCCCACATCTCATTGACTAGAAAGAGGTCACATGCCACCACTGAAGCCAGTCCCAGAGAAGAAGAACAGCAGGCTTAGGTTAATGACCCTAACATATCATGGCGGGCTAGTTGTCCAAGCAAAGTTAGGACCTGTGGCAAGGAAAATGGAGGCAAGAGCTATCAGCTAGGCTGCTGCTGCTGCTGCTAAGTCCCTTCAGTCGTGTCCGACTCTGTGTGACCCCATAGACAGCAGCCCACCAGGTTCCCCTGTCCCTGGGTTCTCCAGGCAAGAACACTGGAGTGGGCTGCCATTTCTTTCCCCAATGCATGAAAGTGAAAAGTGAAAGGGAAGTCAGATACGACTCTTAGCGACCCCATGGACTGCAGCCTACCAGGCTCCTCCGTCCATGGGGTTTTCCAGGCAAGAGTACTGGAGTGGGGTGCCATTGCCTGTTCCCATCAGCTGGGCAGTCTGTTACAAATGTCAATTATGAGTGCAGAGACACTGGGTAGAAAATACATCACAAAATTTGTATCAGGCAAATTATTCATGAGTACAGGAAATGGCCATGATGTTGTGTAAGACAAACTGCAGAAATCTTTAGTGAAACTATATTTGTTGTTGTTCAGTCGCTCAGTCATGTCTGACTCCTGGTGACCCCATGGACTACAGCATGTCAGGCTTTCCTGTCCTTCACTATCTCCCTGAGTTTGCTCAAACTCATGTCCATTGA